>NC_083401.1:11748710-12948710 GCF_020745735.1 Hemiscyllium ocellatum
TGAGACTGACTGGTCTATAGTTCCCTTCCCTGGCCTACGTCTCCCACCTCGAAGGGTTTTGACAGGGTAGGTATTGAGAAACTTTAAAAAAAGACAAAGAACTGCAGATGCTGGAAATCTGAAACAAAATCAGAAACTGCTGGAGAAACTCGGCAAGTCTGGCAGCACTTATGGTGCGAAAGCAGAGCTAACGTTTCAGGTCTGATGACCCTTCTTCAGAACTGAAAGGGGAGGAACTCAGTGGACCTGAAACAGTGATGCTGCCAGATCTGCTGAGCTTCTCCAGCAGTTTCTCTGGATGTTGAGAATGGTTCTCCCAGGTGGGAGAGTCAAGTTTGGTGGAGGTGAGGGCAACTTCGAAACTGGGACTGGTGAGGAATTTCTTCCCTGAGGGGGTGGTCTCCCTGTGGAATCTGGTGAACAGTAAGGGGCTGAGTTAGATCTTTGCATTTACTTTTGAAGGGGAGGAGGGGTAAAGGATAGAGGGCTGGCAGAATTGAATTGAATAGAATTTATCGTCACGTGGACTGAGGAACAATGAAAAGCTTTATCTTGTGAGCAATACAGGCGGATCACCAAGTTAAGTAGCATAGATAGTAAATAACAGGTAAACAGAGGCATAAACAAAACACAGGTACAGGCGAATGTTAAGAGTTTGTGAGTCCATTTGGTATTCTAGTGAAAAGTGAGGTCTGCAGATGCTGGAGATCACAGCTGAAAATGTGTTGCTGGTCAAAGCACAGCAGGCCAGGCAGCATCTCAGGAATAGGGAATTCGACGTTTCGAGCATAAGCCCTTCATCAGGAATGAAGGGCTTATGCTCGAAACGTCGAATTCCCTATTCCTGAGATGCTGCCTGGCCTGCTGTGCTTTGCCCAGCGACGCATTCAGTATTCTAACAATGGTGGGGTAGAAACCGGCTGGTGTGTATGTTCAGGCTTCTGTACCTTCTCCCCGATGGTAGAGGTTGTAGAAAAACATCACCAGGGTGGGATGGATCTTTGAGAATGCTGGCGGCCTTTCCTTGACAGCGGGCCTGGGAGATGGATTCTCTAGATGGGAGGTTGGTCTTTGTGGAAGGAGGATTGAGAAATGGGAAGCTTTTGATGGTGGACAGACCTTGGGGAGTCAGGAGGTGGGTTACTCTGGTCTGACCTGCTCTTGTAGTCGTTGTCTTTCCATGGCCAGTCCAGTTGGGTTTCTGGTCAGTGGTAACCCCCCCACCCCCCCAGGATGTTGGTAGGGGGGAATTTGGTGATGGTAACACCATTGAATGACAAGGGACAAGGACAGAGATTGCAGGAGACACTCGGCGGTTCTGGGCTAACAAGGCAGAGTTAACATTTCGAGTTTCACCTTCCACTTCTCTGGAGGTCAAAGATAAACCGTGTCCATAGGGACTCCATGTATGAAGGCAGGGGAAGAAGGTACCCAATGTCTCCATCACCCTGATAACCACCTTTTTGTGTGTGGCTGCATCAAACTGTGCATAGACACTCGGTACGCAAACACCAAGTGTCACTACGTGTTGAGGTTCTACCTGTCTCCGGATGGGCCTGGCATCGCTGCCAAGGGACGCTCCAAGGAGTTGGACTGTTCCATGTCACCTGCCCTTGTGGAGAAATCTGCAAGAGGAAACCCATTTGACCGCAAGTTAGAATGGCCAGAGGAAGCGGTAGATGCAGGGACAGTTTAACATTTAAAAGACATTAGGGCAGGTACATGTATAGGAAAGGATGAGAGGGATGGGGGCAAAATGCTGGCAAATGGGACTAGTTCAGCTGAGAAAACCTGGTCAGCATGGACAAGTAGGGCCGAAGGGCCTGTTTCCTTGCTGTGTGACTCTGTGACTGAGGGGGTGAAAGAGTGAGGGCAGGAGGGGGATGACGGATGGAGTATTGAGTAGATGAAAGTTGAGGAATGGAGGATTGAGAGGACAGAAGGATGTAGAAG
The DNA here is from genome assembly GCF_020745735.1 of Hemiscyllium ocellatum. Taxonomy (NCBI): domain Eukaryota; kingdom Metazoa; phylum Chordata; class Chondrichthyes; order Orectolobiformes; family Hemiscylliidae; genus Hemiscyllium; species Hemiscyllium ocellatum. The sequence continues at coordinate 11,750,664 of NC_083401.1, forward strand.
GCTTAGGGGGATGAGGGATGTAGGGGGCTGAGGGAGAAATGAGGGAGGTAAAGGGCTGAGGGAGATGAGGGAGGTAGAGGGCTGAGGGGTTGAGGGAGGTAGAGGGCTGAGGGGATGAGGGAGGTAGAGGGCTGAGGGGGACGAGGGAGGTAGAGGGCTGAGGGGATGAGGGAGATAGAGGGCTGAGGGAATGAGGGAGGTAGAGGTCTGAGGGGGACGAGGAAGGTCGAGGGCTGAGGAGGACGAGGGGTGAGGGATATAGGACTGAGGATGGTGGAATGAGGGGTGTACCAGTTTTGAGCGGTCCGCATGTTGAAAGAGTCCACCATTTCTCCAGGATTGATTTCTCTTTGGTGTTTCCTGTGCCTGTTGTTTTGCTGGTGGGTCTAACAATCTTCTCTCTGCTTCCTCCCTCCAAAAATCTCCTCACAATTCAGCTCCTCGTCCCGGATTTCCTCTGCGAGGGTCTGCTCCGATGGGTATATCTGCTCACCTTCTTCCTAGCCCTTTGTATCTGTATTTACCCTTTAATACTCTGTGTCATTGCTTGTCTCAATATACTGGGTGAGCAATGAATTGGAGGGGAAGTATATGGTGACATGAATCCTGCCTGATAGCTCCCTGAGCCGCCCTGAAATCATAACCATGCCCTCACTCTTTAACTAAACAAGACATTGTCTCCGATACCTAACTCTCTGTTGGTCAGTCTTGGTATCTCATTCTCCCCCATTTTCCTCTTCTCCCATTTATCGTTCCTGCTTTTTTCTATATTTACTGTCTCCCCTCTGACTGTTCTGTCCTCCATGTGCACTGCCCTTCCTGTTCCTTCTCATTCTCGTTCTGTATCTAGTTTGTGGTTGCATCTTGTTCCCACTTCCCCACCTCCCCCGCCATCTTTGCTTCATTTTACTGCTCCACTCTGTCTCTGCACCATGGTTTATCGGTGTGTATATATGTCTGTGAGTGTTTATGTACATGAGTGGGTATATGTATGTCTGTATGTGTGTGAGTGTGTTTTTGAGTGTGTGTGTATGTGAGTGTGTATGTGTGTCTGTATGTGTGCGTGTATGTGATTGTGTGTGTATCTGTATGTGTCTGAATGTGTATGTGAGTGCGTGTGTTTGTGTGTGTATGTGAGTGCATGTGTGTCTGTATGTGTGTGTGTGTTTGTGTGTATGTTAATTGCTTCGAGTAAAAAATGAGGTCTGCAGATGCTGGAGATCACAGCTGCAAATGTGTTGGCTGGTCAAAGCACAGCAGGCCAGGCAGCATCTCAGGAATAGAGAATTCGACGTTTCGAGCATAAGCCCTTCATCAGGATTCCTGATGAAGGGCTTATGCTCGAAACGTCGAATTCTCTATTCCTGAGATGCTGCCTGGCCTGCTGTGCTTTGACCAGCAACACATTTGCAGGTGTATGTTAATTGCACCTGTTTGTGTGTGTGTCTGCGTGTGTGTGATTGTGTGTGTCTGTGTGAGTATGTGTGTGTGTGTGATTGTGTGCGTCTGTGTGAGTGTGTGTATGTGTGAGTGTGTGTGTGTGTGTCTGTGCTTCAGTGTGCATGTGTGAGAGCACAAATGCATGTCTGAACATTTGTGTCAGTGTGTGTGTTTATATGTGTACGTGAGTGTGCTTAAGTTTGTGTGTAAAAGTGTATCTGTCCTTGCATGAGTGTGTGTCTGTTTGTTTCTATGTGTCTGTGTATGTGTAAGTGTGTGACAGAGATTGTGTGTGTGCGCTAGTGTAAGAGTGACAGTGAGTGTGTGAGACTTTATGTGGAAGTGTAGGTATGAGAGTGTGGATGTGAGAGATTGTGTGAGTGTGAGTGGGAGCAAGAGAGTGAATGTGAGACAGTCAGTATGAGTGTGAGAGTTTGGGACTGGGTGTGAGAGAGTGAGTGTGAGACAGAGTCAGTATGAGTGCGAGAGAATACGTGTGAGAGAGAGAGTCAGTGTGAGTGTGTGAGAGAGTTTGGCTGAGTGTGAGAGAGAGTCAGTGTGAGAGAGTGAGTGGGAGTATGAGAGAGAGTCAGTGTGAGTGTGAGACAGTGTGCATGTGAGAGAGAGAATGTCTGAGTGTGAGAGAGTCAGTGTGAGTGTGAGAGTGTGGGAGATTGTGGGAGTAGGTGTGAGAGAGTGTGAGTGTGGGAGTGGATGTGAAAGAGTGAGCGGGTGTATGCATACGAGTGTGAGAGTGTGGGATTGGGTGTGAGAGAGTGCGTGAGTGTGTCATTGTGTGTGAGAGAGTGAGTGAGTGTGTCGGTGTGTGTGAGAGTGTGGGCGTGAGAGAGTGTGTGAGTTTGTGAGAGAGTATGGGTGTGAGAGAGTGAGTGTGTGAATGTGTGTGAGAGTGTGGGAGTGAGAGAGTGAATGAGTGTGTGAGTGTGGGTGTGAGAGAGTGAGTGTGTGTGAGAGTGTGGGTGTGAAAGAATGAGTGATTGTGTGGGAGAGTGTTGGTGTGAGTGTGTGAGTGTGTGTGAGAGTTTGGATGTGAGAGAGTGTTGGTGTGAGTGTGTGTAAGAGTGTGTGAGTGTGTGTGAGAGTGTTGGTGTGAGTGTGTGAGTGTGTGTGAGAGTTTGGATGTGAGAGAGTGTTGGTGTGTGTGTGTGTGTAAGAGTGTGTGAGTGTGTGTGAGAGTGTTGGTGTGAGTGTGTGTGAGAGTGTGGGTTTGAGAGAGTGAGTGTGTGAGTGTGTGTGAGAATGTGTGAGTGTGTGTGAGAGTGTGGGTGTGAGAGAGTGAGTGTGCGAGAGTGTATGAGTGTGTGTGAGAGTGTGGGTGTGTGAGAGTGAGTGTGTAAGTGTGTGTGAGAGTGTGTGTGTGAGTGTGTGTGAGAGTGTGGGTGTGAGAGATTGAATGTGTGAGTGTGTGGTGTGAGAGAGTGTGTGTGAGAGTGTGGGTGTGAGAGAGTGAGTGTGTGAGTGTGTGTGAGAGTGTGGGTGTGAGAGAGTGAGTGTGTGAGTGAGTGTGAGAGTGTGGGTGTGAGAGAGTGTGTGTGAGTGTGGGTGTGAGAGCGAGTGTGTGAGAGTGTGTGTGAGTGTGTGTGAGTGTGAGAGTGTGGGTGTGAGAGAGTGAGTGTGTGTGAGAGTGTTGGTGTGAGTGTGTGTGAGAGTGTGGGTGTGAGAGAGTGAGTGTGTGTGTGAGTGTGTGAGTGTGAGAGTGTGGGTGTGAGTGTGTGAGTGTGTGGGTGTGAGTGTGTGTGAGAGTATGTGAGTGTGTGTGAGTGTGTGTGAGTGTGTGGGTGTGAGTGTGTGTGAGAGTATGTGAGTGTGTGTGAGTGTGTGTGAGTGTGAGAGTGTGGGTGTGTATGCTGCCTGTGTGTGGGAGCTGTGGGGGTTTCTGTCCTACCTGGACAGTGCTGCTCAGTAACAAACCTGGATGTAGTGATGAGCTGCTTTGTAACCCTGCTGCCCCCACCCTGGATGTCTGCGTTTCTGGTTTGCACGTCGGCTTTGAGCATGTCGTAACCTCACTGAGTGGGACCTCCCCCTGACCCCACTAATTCCTCTCTCTTTGCCACCTTTCACTAGGAGGATGATACAGACCTGCCTTACCCACCCCCACAGCGGGAACCCAATATCTACATGGTGCCTCAGGGGATTAAACCCATTCTGCAACGTACTGCCATTGAGGTGGGTGTTCACAAGTCTGTCTCTTTCACTGGCGGATCAACAAGATTGGATTGGGTTGTTTATATTGGATCAAGGTTCAGACCAGAGCGTCAGTATCATCTCCACTTTATCGCCAACAGGTCAGGTCACTCCACAGTCTCCTCAGTTCTCAAGAGAAAATGGTCCTGATCAAGATAAGCTCTCAGTTCTGGTGTCACATTACCAACCACCTCCAAATCCTCTCCCTCCTTTTCTTAATAACATAGAGTCGAGAACTGTTCAGATGTGATTCAATTCAATTTCTACACAAGTTCAATTTAATTTTGATGATTTCTAATTCTAGTATTGATTTCCAGGCTTTTCAATGGCCTTCCTAAACTGTGCTGTTAGTGAAATGTAGACATCTACATCCCCAGCTCCTATATCCCAATCTATTCTCCAAACATCCTGAAACCCTCCTGCATCATACCAAATTATGCTGCCTCGCATATTTCTATACTGAGGTTAATGTTCAGTAAGGTTTGTGTTCTTGACATATGTCATTTATCTGCTTTTACTCAGAACAATGCAATTATGGCTCAGGTTCTAAATTCAAAGAGTTTATTTATAGAACTTTAAACATCTCAGAACCTTTCAGAAGTCTTAGCATGAAAAATGTCTCTGCTAACTCCCAGATCTCCCCAGGGTCTTCACTGTGAGTCAGCCATCTTTTCCATACAGTGTACCCTTACTAATGCTCCATCCACAGACTAAAGCAGTCAAGTAATGTACAAGCATCAGTGATCAGACTAGAGCAATCGTATCCAGTCTGCGCGTTTATTCATGTGTCCCTACATTTTATTGCAGTCTTCCTCTGCGTCAACTATACTCCCAAACGCTGTGTTATCCATAAATGATGAAGCTGTCTTTCTGAATGCAGGAGTCTGCATTGTTTCGATAAATGATGGATAAAACCAACCCCAGTGCTGCTCCTAGTGGATCCTCACATCCCGTTGTCCAATATTACACAATATTACCACGTCTTTCCCATTTTCCCTTCCTATTACACTTTATTCCTTTTCTAATTCAGTTTCAGTACAACTATTAGATATTCCCAAAGCTGGTTCATCAGGTGGATTAACCTTGTCTCTCAAGGATTGTGTCTAGTGGTACTATCGCTGGTAATGTACTCGGGGCCTGAATTCAAATCCCGCCATGACAGATGGTCGAACTTGAATTCAATAAAAAGCTGGAATTCGTGGTGACCGTGAATCCATTGTCAATTGTTGGGAAAAACCCATCTGTTTTACTAATGTCCTTCAGGGAAGGAAACGGCCATCCTTACCTGGTCAGGCCTACACGTGACTCCAGACCCACAGCAACGTGGTTGATTCTTAACTGCTCTCTGGGTAATTAGGGATGGGCAATAAACGCTAGCCTGGTCAGTGAGATTCATTTTTGTAATCAACAGGAGCAGTTGTAATCCTTACATAGAATTTTACAGCATAGGAACAGACCATTCGGCCTGACGGGTCCATGCTGGTGCTTATAGAGTACAGCAGCCTCTTCCTGCCTCTCCTCATCTCTCCTGTTCAAACTACAGCCACGCAGTCTGAGGGTGGTTCGGTTAGGACCACACCATTGTTCTCATTTATTGATGGCTTGTGAATCTCCCGCAGGTTCTAGCCTGGGGTCTGAGGAACCTGAAGAGCTACCAACTAGCGAGTGTGTCTTCTCCCAGCCTCATCGTGGAATGTGGAGGTCAGATGGTGCAGTCCTCAGTCATTAAAAATGCCAAGAAGAACCCAAACTTCAGCACGTCCGTCCTGTTCATGGAGGTGGTAAGCTGTCCCTGTATTCCAACAATCCTTAGCGAGGAAGGAGTTCAGGTGATGGAGGGAGTACGGTGGAAAGTTTACCACCCTTCCTGGGATGGGAGGGCTGATCTATGAAGAAAAATGGGATCTGTTAGGAATCTACTCAGTGGAGTTTAGAAGCATGAGGGGTGACCTTGCTGAAACATATTGGGCTCTTAAGGGGCTTGGCAAGTTACTTACAGAATGGATGCTTCCCCTCATGGGGGAGTCTCCTACCAGAGGCCATAGTTTTGGGATAAGGGTGCGTCAATTTAAGATGGAGATGTGGAGGAATTTCTTTTCTCAGAGGGCTGTGGGTCTTTGAAACTACTTGGCTCAGAGAGAGCTGTGGGGGCAGAGTCCTTGTGTATATTTAAGGCTGAGATAGATGCTTGATCAGTCGGGGAATCAAGGATCGCGGGAAAAGGCAGGAAAGTGGATGTGAGAAATGTTGGATCAGCCATGGTCCTATTGAATGGCCGAACAGCCCACTCCTGTTCCTGTTTCTTATGGTCTTCAATCTACTGTCCTTACCTGGTCTGGCCTTCTATATGACTCCAGACCAACAGCAAGGTGGGTGACTCTTAATTGCCCTCTGGGCAATTGGGAATGGGCAATAAATGTTGGCAATGCCCATATACCGTGAAAGTATAAAGGGGAAATGAATTGTGAAGAGAGTTAACATTTCAGTTGATGTCCTTTCATTATAACTGGGGGACGTTAGAGGTGTCATTCACTTTCCATGAGTATGAGGGCAGGGCAACTGGGATAGTAAGGGGTAGAAACAGGTAAAAGGAATGTCTGTGACCCAGGAGAAGTGGAGTCACAGGTCAACAGAGCAGTGAGGAATGCTTTTGGCACACTGGCCTTCATCAGTCAGGGCACTGAGTACAGAAGTTGGGAAGTGATGTTGCAGTTGTACAGGATGTTAGTGAGGCTGCACTTGGAGTATTGTGTTCAGTTTTGGTCACCTTGCTATAGGAAGGATGTTATTAAACTGGAAAGAGTGCAGAAGAAATTTACAAGGATGTTGCCAGGACTCAATGGTCTGAGTTATAGGGAGAGGTTGGACAAGTGAGAACTTTTTCTTTAGAGCGTGGGAGGCTGAGGGAGGAATCTTATCGAGGTTATAAGATCACGAGAGGGTGAATTTTCCCAGGGTTGGGGAATCAAGGACTAGAGGGCATCAGTTTAAGGTTCAAGGGGAAAGAATAAAAGGGAACCTGAGGGGCAACATTTTTTTACAGAGGGTGGTACGCATATGGAATGAGCTGCCAACGGGAAGTGGGTAAATGCCATTAATAACATTTCAAAGGCACTTAGACAAATACATGGATAGGAAAGGATTAGAAGGATATGGGCCAAGTGCAGGGAAATGGGGTTAGCATGGACGGCCATTTTGGTCAGTCTGGGCTGAAGGGCCTGCCTTCGTCCTGTAGGACTCTATGACTCTATCTATGACTAAGTTGAATCACGAAAGGGATAATGTGTAAGACAAAAGGAGATGTTAATGGGACAGCAACAACCTCAGAGATAGGTCCAGAGGAGGTGTAAACTGCAAGAGCAGTTAATAACAAGACAAAGCAGGGAGAGTAGGCCATTCAGCCCACTGAGTTTGCTCTGCCATTCCACGAGGTCATGGCTGGTCTGGTAATCTTCAACACCACTTTCTTTCCTGCCTGTTCCCCATAATTCCTGATCCCGGAACTGATTAGCAATCTGTCTCTCTCAGCCTTGCTGTCTGAAGTCAATGGGAGGAATAGTTGAGATATGAAATTGTGGAATTCTGCCTGGAGTCCAGAATGCTGTAAAATGCCTTTGAAAGGTGAGGTGCTGTTGCTGAAGGTAACTTTGAACAATGTAGGAGGGCAGAAACTGTCTGAAGAGATTTCACTGATGCTTTAAATCTTTTTTTTTAATTGATTCCCACACCCCCCCCCCCTCTAGCGTTTACCAAAAGAGGAGCTGTACTGTCCGCCCATCACTGTCAAGGTGATTGATAACAGGCAGTTTGGAAGACGACCTGTTGTCGGACAGTGCACCATCAGGTCCTTGGCAGATTTCTACTGTGATCCTTACACAGAGAGGAGGGACTCTGCTGCTGCCCTGCGGTCTGGTAAGAGGACTCTCAGCTTTCCAATGGACATGCAAGGAGAGCGGCAAGGTTTATACCAAACAGGGAGGCGTCACAGTGCACAGACTGAGCCACAGCCAGAGTTAAAGTTGGGCCGAAAACTCTGGGGTATGGGACTGATAACCTTTCAGAAATGTGGATTTAGGGACTGCAGATTTAGGGACCCTGCTGCCATCATTTTCGGGCCTGGACACTTTGATGGCGGCACGGTGGCACAGTGGTTAGCACTGCTGCCTCACAGCGCCAGGGACCTGGGTTCAATTCCCGCCTCAGGCGACTGACTGTGTGGAGTTTGCACATTCTCCCCGTGTCTGCGTGGGTTTCCTCCGGGTGCTCCGGTTTCCTCCCACAGTCCAAAGATGTGCGGGTCAGGTGAATTGGCCATGCTAAATTGCCCGTAGTGTTAGGTAAGGGGTATATGTAGGGGTATGGCGGGTCGGTGTGGACTTGTTGGGCCGAAGGGCCTGTTTCCACACTGTAGGGAATCTAATCTGTGTCCTTTCTCTCTCTATCCTGTGAGACTGAGTCCCTCATCAATGAGATTGTTTCCGTTTATGTGATCACACACACACACACACACACACTCTGACACACACACACACACACACACACAAACACACACACACACACACACACTCTGACACACAAACACACACACACACACACACTCTGACACACACACACAGACACACACACACACACACACACACACACACACACACACACACACACACACACACACTATCTACAACAACATGGAGGACTTCCCTATAATTTTACAGATACCAGCAGATGTTTTCGATCTCCTGGAGAGGATAGATATGGTCTTTGTGTAACATCATATGCAAAAACATCAGTGCCTCTGACAGTGCAGCACACCCTCAATGAGCACCAGGTGGACTCAAAGGACTTCTGGAGTGGCTGTGAGCCCATACCCTTCAGACCTAGAGGTAGCAGTGACTGACCAGAACATGGTTGATAACTAAGGTGGGCAGCAACAATGAATGTGACTTTCCTATTCAGAAACGGAGGGAGACTCAGAGTTGGAAACTACAGGCCAGCTTGCTTAACATCCTCTGTAGAGAAGATACTATTGAAAGTAAGTGAGCAGGGCATGTAGAGGAGTTTAAGGCAGAGTCAACATGCTTTTGTGAAAGGAAAGCCATGTTTAGCTAATTTATTGGAGCCCTTTGAGGAATTAACTTGTCCAGTACATAAAGGGGAACCAGTGTATGGAGTGTATTTTGATTTCCAGAAGGTATTTGATAAGAGCTCACGTCTGTGATTAGATTAGATTACTTACAGTGTGGAAACAGGCCCTTCGGCCCAACAAGTCCACACCGACCTGCTGAAGCGCGACGCACCCATACCCCTACCCCTACATTTACCCCTTATCTAACACTACAGGCAATTTAGCATGGCCAATTCACCTGACCCGCACATCTTTGGACTGTGGAAGGAAACCGGAGCACCCGGAATAAACCCACGCAGACTCGGGGAGAATGTGCAAACTCCACACAGTCAGTCACCTGAGGCGGGGATTGAACCCGGGTCTCTGGCGCTGTGAGGCAGCAGTGCTAACCACAGTGCCACCGTGCCACGTCGAAGCTCATTGTCGAAAATAAAACCTCATGGTGTGAAGGGTAATATATAAACGTGGACAGTAGATTGGCTGGTTACCAGGAAGAATAGATTTTTTGATTGGTACCAAGTGTGCCACAGGGGTCAGTGCTGGGACCACAAGTTTGTACAAATGATAGAAATGATGAAGGGACCAAAGAGCTGTTTGCCGAAGTGGCCGATGACCACAAAGAGAAATAAGACTCTAGAACTTGAGGGCACCGTTAAAATAATCCATCATTTACATAATTCAGAGATCAGGAGAACCATTTTTTTGAGTGTTTTGAACTCGTGTCCTCGAAAGGCAGTCAAAGCAGAATCATTGAGAATGTTTAAGGAAGAGTTTCTTGAGAAGCAAAGGGGTGAAAGATCATTGAATGGACGTGGGAAGACCAGTGACCTTCTGGTATGATCATTAGACTATTAATCCAGAAACCCAAAATAATGTTCTTGGCATCTGACGTTAAAATTCTGCCATGGTAGACAGTGGATTCTGGAATAAAGAGTCTCATGGTGACCATGAAATTGTTTCAGGGGAAGAAAAGAACCTTCTGGCTCATTAATGTGCTGGTGGGAAGGAATCTGCCATCCTTACCTGGTCTGGCCTACATGTGACTCCCTAATTGCCCAGAGGACAGTTAAGAGTCAACCACATTGCTGTGGGTCTAGTCTACACGTGACTCCAGGCCCTTAGCAACATGGCTGACTCTTAACTCCCCACTGGGCAATTAGGGACGGGCAGTAAATGCCGACCTAGCCAGTGATGCCACATCAATAGTAAAACAAACTTGGAGTTGAAGGAGTAGCCACAGTCTTATTGAACGACTGAGACGGGTGAGTGGCCTACTCCTTTCCTGATTCAGTGCTGAGGGATGAGGCAGGTTCAAGGGAGAATAAGGTTTGGGTGGCAATTAGAAATCATACAAAGAAAAGATCACTGGGACCATCACACTGGGGCTGGCAATAAACAAAGAAATAACTAATGCCTGTAAAAATGGTACAGCAATTATCATGGGGGATCTTTAATCTACATGTTGATTGGTCGAATCTGGCTGGTCGGGGTATCCTTGAGGAGGAGGTCTTTGAGTGCATCTGCGATAGTTTTCTCGAAGCAACGAGGGAGCAAGCTATCCTTGATCTGGTCCTGTGTCATGAGACAGGAATAATTAATGACCTCATAGTTAGGGATCCTCTTAGAAAGAGCGATCACAGTATGGTTGAATTTAGAATACAGATGGAGAGTGTGAAGATAAAATCCAATACGAGGGTCCTGTGCTTAAACAAAGGAGACACAAGTAGGATGAGGTGGGAGTTGGCTAAAGTAGACTGGAAACAAAGACTTCATGGTGGGACAGTTGATGAGCAATGGAGGACTTTCAAAGCAATTTTTCAAAGTGCTCAGCAAAACTATACTCCAGTGAAAAGGAAGGACTGTAGGAAAACGTAGGTTTTCTTTGAGAGCATTGGAGGCTGCGGTGGTGGGGGATGGTGGTTGGGGAGTGACATGATACAAGGATATAAAGTTATAAGAGACATGGATAGGGTGGACTGTCGGAGACTTTGTCCCAGGGTAAAAGTGTCAAATACTGGGGGGCTGGGGGGTGTAGGTTTCAGGATGGGACCACTCGCCACAGCAGATTCGCCACCACCGATTAGCCACTGCCCATTGGCCACTGAAGACGATTCGCCACCGCAAATAGAAGTATATACAATATTGGATGGGGCCTATCAAGTCTTTTTTGCTAAAATACAATATACCTGAAAGAATAAGATAGGGGCTATGTTGAACGTACCATCCACAAACCACGTCGATTCTGCTAAATGATGTATCCAAGATTCCCTACCAACTATGATGATATGATGACTTCTTTGACCATCCAAATAAGCAGCGTTCAACGTATGTATGCATGTTTGAAATGGTGACATCATTGGTACCTAATCCCAGACCACAGTATATCCATTGTGACTTTAAGCAGACAGTTCTCAGTGCTGTGAGAGAATGTTTTGCTGAAGTTAGAATTAGGGACTGTTTCCTTCATTTGGTACAAAGTATGTACAGACACATTGCTGCAGTTGGAGCAACTCGTCAATACCACACTGATCCTGATTATACTTTAAAAGCAAAAACAATAATTGCTTTGGCTTTTATCTTTATAAATAAAAAGCGCATAACTATCAAATGAACTAAAATGTCATTGTTTAATATTAATGTGAGATTTTACTACCATTATAAAGATTTTTAAAATATATTTCCTTTTTCTGGTTAAAGTTTGTAACTCATTTTTATATATAAACCGATAAAATAATATTTATTTTACCTCTTTTTATCAATATGTAGTATGTAGTTGGATAAATAAAGGGGGCTGGGAAGTAACAAAGAACAGGCGGGTGGGGAAACAATCAGTACGTATATATGTTTCCGATGGTGAATACTCTCCAAAGGCCAAACCACCCCAGTGGAGACACGCTGGTGGAGAACTGGCAGTGGCTAATCATCGGCAGTGAACCTGCCGCGGCGACTCGGCACCTACCCGTAGGTTTATGGTGAGGGGGAAAGTCGAAAGGTGTTGTGAGAGGCACGTTTTTTTTCGACAGAGGGTGGGAATGCACTGGCAGGGGTGGGGGGGTGGGGATAGAAGCAGGGCCAATACAAATGTTCAAGGGGCATTTAGACAGACAAATGAACAGGCAGGGAATAGAGGGGCATAGGCCATGCTGAAGCAGGTAGGATTAGTTTAGGATCATGTTCAGCACAGGCATGTGGGCCAAAGCACCTCTTCCTATGCTCTACTGCTCTGTGTTGAATTAGAATTGATTTGCCTTATATTGAGTTGAACCAAAAGCTTTAGAACATAGAACAATACAGTACAGAACAGGCCCTTCAGTCCTCAATGTTGCAATGACCTGTGAACTAATCTAAGCCCATCCCCCTACACTATTCCATCATCATCCATGTGCTTATCTAAGGATTGTTTGCGCCTCCCTGAGTTGACGACATTAGCAGGTAGGGCATTCCACGCCCTTACCACTCTCTGAGTAAAGAACCTACCTCTGACATCTGTCTTAAGTCTATCACCCCTCAATTGGTAGCTATATGTCATCACCCTAGGAAAAAGACTTTCACTGTCTACCCTACCTAATCCTCTGATCATCTTGTATGTCTCCATTAAATCCCCCCTTAGCCTTCTTCTTTCCAATGGGAACAGACCCAAGTCCCTTTCCTCATAAGACCTTCCCTCCAGACCAGGCAACATTCTGGTAAATCTCCTTTGCACCTTTTCCAATGCTTCCCCATCCTTCCCAAAATACAGGGACCAGAACTGTACACAATATTCCAAGTGTGACCGCACTAGCGTTTTGTATAGTTGCAGCATAACATCACATCTCTGGAACTCAATCCCTTTACCAATAAACTCTGTCAACCTGGGTGGCAACTTTCAGAAATCTATGTACATGGACACCAAGATCTCTCTGCACATCCACACTAACAAGAATCTTTCCATTGACCCAGTACTCTGCCTTCCTGTTATTCTTCCCAAAGTGCATCACCTCACATTTAGCTGCATTGAACTCCATTTGCCACCTCTCAGCCCAATTCTGCAGTTTATCCAAGTCCCCCTGCAACCTGTAGCATTCTTCCACACTGTCCACTACTCCACCAACTTTAGTGTCGTCTGCAAATTTACTAATCCATCCACCTATGCCTGTGTCTAAGTCATTTATAAAAATGACAAACAGCAGTTGTCCCAAAACAGATCCTTGTGGCACACCTGCAAATGTGTTGCTGGTCAAAGCACAGCAGGCCAGGCAGCATCTCAGGAATAGAGAATTCGACGTTTCGAGCATAAGCCACCACTAGTAACCAGACTCCAGGCTGAATATTTTCCATCAACCACCACTCGCTGCCTCCTTTCAGAAAACCAGTTTCTAATCCAAACTGCTAAATCACCCTCAAATCCATGCGTCTGCATTTTCTACATCAGCCTACCATGTGGAACCTTATCGAAGGCTTTACTGAAGTCCACGTATAACACATCAACTGCCCTACCCTCATCTACATGCTTGGTCACCTTCTCAAAAAACTCAATAAGACTTGTGAGACACGATCCGCTCTCGACGAAACCATGTTGACTATCTCCAATCAAGTTGTTGCTTGTGAGGTGATTATAAATCCTATCTCTTACAGTCCTTTACTATAACAGAAATAAGGCTCACTGGTCTATAATTCCCTGGGTCATCTCTGCTGCCCTTCTTGAACAAGGGTGCAGGATTTGCAATCCTCCACTCCTCTGGTACTAAACCTGTAGACAATGATGACTCAAAGATCAAGGCCAAAGGCTCAGCCATCTCCTGCCTAGCTTCCCAGAGAATCCTCAGATAAATCCCATCCATCCCAGGGGATTTATCTACTTTCACACCTTCTAGAATTGATAACACCTCCACCTTACTAACCTCAATCCTTTCAAGTCTAATACCCATATCTCAGTCTCCTCCTCTATGACATTCTCCTTTTCCTGAGTGAAGACAGAGGATAAATATTCATTTAGCATCTCACCAATCTCCTTCTGTCCCACTTCTGTCTTTGACTGGCCCTATTCCTAGCCTAGTCATCCTTTTATTCCTCACAAACCTGTAGAAAGCTTTAGGGTTCTACTTTATTCTTCCTTTGGGGTAATTGTTCCCTGACACACTCTCCATGACAATGCCTCAACCAATCAGAATCCACGTGCTTTCTCATGTACTCATGTTTGTGGGTGGCACAGTGGCACTGTGCCAGAGACCTGGGTTCAACTCCTGCCTCAGGCAACTGTCTGTGTGGAGTTTGCACATTCTCCCCGTGTCTGCGTGGGTTTCCTCCGGGTGCTCTGGTTTCCTCCCACAGTCCCAAAATGTGCAGGTTAGGTGAATTGGTCATGCTAAATTGCCTGTTGTGTTAGGTGAAGGGATAAACGTAGGTGGGTTGTTCTGCGAGGGTCGGTGTAGACTTGTTGGGCCGAAGGGCCTGTTTCCACACTGTAAGTAATCTACTCATCTACTCATGTGACATAAATTGTCATTGCTTTTGAGATTTGGTGTTCTTGTGATTGTGTCCTGATGAGTGCCAACCAGAATGTTCCAATAACAAGTTACTTTTCCCAGCATTACTCTATATCCTGAGGTGATGCAAGCTTCAAGGGCGAGGGATATCTGGGCCATGATGTCCCACTGAAAACCAAACCCAGTTTTAAAAAAAAAATCCCATTCTTCTTCTTCCAGCCTGAATGTCTTTGCCCGTATTCAGAATGGGAACTTTCTATGTAAACTAGTCACGTTGTAATGCCGCCTTCCCACCAGTGGTGGCACTGCTGTGCTTTCATGTGAGTGTAAATGGGAGGCAGCCGTTAGCTTGGACTGTCTGTTCTCTCTCTGCAGATGAACGAAGTCCCTCATTCCGGGATGATGTGCTGATTGATATCGATGACAGGCAACCTCTGATTGCGAGCCAGGTAAGTGTATCCTTCCATTCTCAAACAGAACTATTCTTGGCCCTCTGTTTGTCTGTGATATCCAGATTTATCTCTGCTGAGGCTCGAATCCATCTCTGTCAGTGCAACTCAGTCTTTTGAACCAAAGATGTGCCGTTTGATGTTTCTGTGTCTCTTTTTGACAATGCCTGGTTACTCTTCATTGCTTTCGGTTTGATTTTATTGATTAAGTGGACACAGGAAGTCATAAAGAAGAAAAAAACAAAGCTTGTGGAGTGCCGTGAAATTTATTAACTTACATTGCCATCAGCTTCAATTTGTGTCTAATCTCTGCTCTGGTCAAACACCTCGTCATTGATTAATAACCCAACATTACAGAACAGTTGATTACCCCAGCGCTCATGCAGTGAAATCTCAGCTAAAAACGTCGTCCACAGGAAGTGGGGAAAAGGATTGACATTTCCAAGACATCCTGAAAATCTCTACAGCCAATGAAACTCTTCTGAAGTGTTGTTGCAGGAAAAGCAGCAACCAATTTGCACACAGCAAGCTTTCACAGACAGCCTTGTTATAGAGGCCGTGTAATCAGTTTTGGTTCAGCCACATTCGTAATAGTGTTTTCTGTTTCAATTTCACCTGTAGTTCATCTTTTCACACACTGAGACACAAGGTTCCATGTTCCAAATCCCCCACTAGGGAAACATCAACTCTGCCCGCAGTTCCTCCGATAGGAAGGATGATATTAAATTAGAAATAGCGCAGAAAAGATTTACTGGGATGCTACCTGAACTGGAAGGTTTGAGTTAGAGGGAGAGGCTGGATAGCTGGGTCCTGTTTTCCCCTGGACTGTAGGGGATCTTATAGAGGTCTATAAAATCATTAGACACACAGATAAGGTAGCTAGCTTTTCCCTATGGTCAGGGAGTCTAAAACTGGGGAGCATTGATTTAAGGTGAGAGGGGAGAGATACAAAAGGGTGCTGGGGGCACACACAGAGGGTAGTGTGTGACTGGAACAAGTTGCCAGAGGTAGTGGTGGAAGTGAGTACAATTTTGTCATTCAGGCAGGTACATGGATGGGAGAGGTATGGAGGGATGTGGACCCAATGCAGGCAAATGGGAGAAGTTATCGACCTTGATGATTCTGTGACTCTGTGACTGAAGGAGGTGCTACGCTGTCAGAGATGCTGAGGTTGGGAGGAAATGTTCAAAGAATCATAGAATTGTTTCGCTGTAACGGTGGCCACTTGGCCCCTCAGGCCTGTTCCGGTTCTATTCCCTAATACCAATCTCCTGTCTTGTCCCCACAGCCCCACACACCATTTCTATCGGAATAATCATCCAATTCCTCAGCTGAACCTGCCTCCACCACTTTTCCAGTCAGTGCCTTCCATACGCTAACTACTCGCCGAGTGAGAAAGTGTTTTCCTCACATCACCCTTGCTTCGTTTGCACAGCTATGTCCCTCTTGTTCTTGTTTCTTTCTCGAGCAGGAACTTCTCCCTGTCTACTCTCTCCAGCTCACCCATGATGCTGAAAACCTCCATCAGATCTCCTCTCAGCCTTCTGTCCAGGGAGAACAGTCCCAACCTCCTCAATCTATCCTCATCTCTGCAGTTTCTCATCCCTGGAACCCTTCGTGTCAATGGTTTCTGGACTCTCTGTCCAATGTGTTCATATCTTTCTGATAATGTGGTGCTCACAAATGCACATCCTACTCTAATGTTAATTCAGCACGCCAACTGAGGTCTAACAAGTGTCTGGTACGAGTTCAACATTATCTCCTTGCTCTTGTTCTCCATGAAGTGGAAGTAGGAAATTCCGTGACCTTATTTTGTGGAGGAATAGGAGAGCTTTCCGTGGAGTCTAGGTCACTATTTATTCTCCAATCCATATCACCAAAGCAGATGGTCTGGCCACTGTCCCATTTGTGGGAGCTTGCTGTGTGCAAATTTGAAGAGAAGGAAATGACCTCGAGGTCTTATCGCTAGATAATTAATCCAGCAACCCAGATGATCGAATTTACATTCAATAAAAATCTAGAATTAAGAGTCCAACGTTAAATGTTGACGATTGTCAGGAAAAATCCATTTAGTTCATTAATGTCTTTGAAGGAGCATCCTACCTGGCCTGACTTGCCAATGGCTCCAGAACCACAATGATAGGGTTGAGTCTTGACTGCTCTCTGGGATGGGCAGTGATTGCTGGGCCAGCCAGTGATGCCCCCATCCTGCGATTGACGTGGTGTGGGTATCACAGAGCCATGGCTGCAAGGGAACCAGGGCTGGGAACCAAGGATACATGTCTGATCAAAATGACAGGCAGACGGACAGAGGGAGCGGAGTTGGCTTGTTAGTAAGAAATGGGATTAAATCGACAGCAAGAAGTGATATTGAGTCGGAAGGTGTAGAATCCGTGTGGGAAGAGTTGGGGAGGCACAAGCAAGGAAAGGCCCTGATGGTAGTAAAATGCACATGGGTGTGGTTAGGCCAGGGTGGTCATTTCTTGGTGCACAGTAGATCTTGGAACAGATTCCCAGCTGATACCATGAATTTTGACTCAGGGCATGTGCTCACAAGGGATCTGGATCCCGTTCAAATCCGAGCACCTCTTGGGAGAGCTAGATGGATCCCAGGTACCATTATCATGGTCAGTGGAGTACAGAACTTGCTCTCAGTTAATTAAATTGATTAAAGTGGGATTTTCCAACATTTTTCTCTCCTCACTGACCTTGGACCTGGATCCAATAGTCTTGACTTGCGCTGGAGATGGATCGTGGGGAGAAGAGTTATCTAATCATTGAACTTATGGGTCTTAAACCAAACTGATAGCCTTTCCCATCAGGTTGAGCCAGTGCTGATAGGATGAATGAACAGTGTAATACTTCCAAAGGTGATGTTGAGACCTGCCTTGAAGATGTTTGGATGGAGATGCCCTTCCATACGTGTTTCATATACTCATTCTCATTGTTGCTTCTTGCACTAACCCTTCTAACAACTCCTTTTAATTTGCAGTTTGCAGGCTGCATGACCAGCTCAACCTTGAATAAGTTCCCTTCTATGTCCAGCCTCCATGTACGTATTGGCTTTATTTACATAACTTCAGTGTCACGTTTCGGGCGGCTTTAATCACACAATCTGGGTTAGACCTTCGAAACCTCTTGGGCTGAGTGTTCTTAATTCCTTTCTGGTAGAAATCTCTCCTCTAGTTCCTGAAGACTTCACAGGAATCCTTTCAATGTACCTAACGGGTTATGTATTTGCTGATGATTCTTTGGGGTGTCACTGTCGATCACATAGTTGTCTCTTGGTACTGCAGTGAGAAGCAGTTTGCTTTCTTCATTGCAGTCACTATGGAAGAGTTTCGGGCCCTTCTCCAGGTGACGCTAGTGGTTACAGTCCAGATCAAGTAGAGCATAACTTGGAGGGTGGCTTGGAGGTTGAGGGTTGGACTTTATGTCTAGTGTCCTTGTCCTTTTACATAGTGGAGCTTGGAGAGATAAAACCCATATTGGCATCAGTAGCCATTTGGTGTTTGCCCACCAGGGTCATATGAAATGGGGTCTTTCATATGGGTAGTGTGGCCTAGTGGCTATACTGCTGGGTTAAAATCCATGACATAATGAGCTCAAATCCTATCCGAACCCATGTGAACTCAATGAATCTGGTAGTTTATGGGATAAGTCTAGGAAGCAATGTATATTGGATAGAAGTAGTGCTCAGGGATGTAGGGAAATAGCATGTGATTGGGACTAGGTTACAGAACCTAGGCAGGCACAGTGGGCTGAATGGCCTCCTTCTGTGCTTTAACAAGCAAGTGATATTGTACCCACCTATCACTCCACCTGGGTAACTGCGCTAACGTACCTGGGTAACTGCGCTAACGTACTTGATCATCCAGAGTAACTAGCGATGGACAATAAGTAAAAAGTTCAGCATCAGTGGGGAAACATTGAGCCAACTGGTTTAAAGATTCCTGAACATTTCAATTCCAGACTGGACGAGAATAAATCCTGTGTCTTTGCTCATGACGGACCCTTTGTTTTTGCCTGTCTTGAACTATTGGTGAAACATTTTGGGGATGTTGGTTGTCATGATGTCTCCTGTTTGGAAGATATAAACTGGCCAGTGGGAGGACGCTATAGTAATTGATGCTTAAAATTTTGGAAGAACCAAAAGATTCAGGGAACATACTAAACTCTTCCCAAATATTCCCGAACTCAGGAGGAGCAGCGCATCTGACCATTGAGCTGACTGTCTCCCACCTCAGGGATAAATCGTTACTTTTACTTGTTAATTGAAAAGCTCACGATTTGTTTAGCAGTCTGACAGGATGGCGACTGTATTGCTTTCATATCTGAGCACTTCTCGCTGGGACGGTGTAATGAAATGGTGAGAATGCCTACAGTCTGGTCGCCAGTCTGACAAACGGTGCCATGGATTCTCCAAATTGCTTTTATCACACTTCCCCCCCTCCCCTCCCGTGTCTGTGTGGGTTGCACATTCTCCCCGTGTCTGTGTGGGTTTCCTCCGGGTGCTCCAGTTTCCTCCCACAGTCCAAAGGTGCTAGGGTGGGGAGAGGAGAAGATCGTGACTGACAAATACCCCACTAGATGTCGCCATTCCTGGGTGGAGTGGGGACTGAGCTTTGGACTCAGCAATTCTAAGGCCAGTGAGGTCAGGCCTTCCTTTAATTTAAGGATTTAGCTCTGCTAATTAAATATGTTAACACCATATGCCCAGAAGCAGATTTAAAAGGCTTGGAAAGGATCAGGAAGCAATCATTGGGAACCGGACTCTCAATCCCTGGGGAAGGTTGGAGATCTGCAAACCGAGGGAGCTGAGGGGACCAAGGACATTGAAGTCCTGGGAAAGCAGATGTTGAAGCACGAGATAGTACCCTCATTCTCCAAAAAAAATCATTTCTGTACCAATTTCAAACCCCTTATGCCAGATATTGGAGCTTCAGTTTGATGAATAAATCTGCAATTGAAAGTATGTCTCAGTGATGGTATCATCGATTGTTGGAAAAGCTCGTCTTATTTTCTAATGTCCTTTAGGAAAAAAAAATCTGTCCCATGTAGTGACTATAACGAGGTCAGCCGGGTGGACATAGAATATGAGTTCCCTGATGGGGGCTGTTAATCTGGCCCAATCAGGGAACCCTGGCTGACAGATATAAACAGGAGGGTCAGAGCTTCTCTTCACTCTGAGAGCTGGCTCTGAGGGAACTGGATCAGTGTTAAGGACTCTCCGTGTGTAAATGAAGGGTGACTTGGTGACAGGAAACCGGCCTCGGTGGGCTTATTTCACCCTCTTTATCTGGTCTGGCCTACACGTGACCCCAGACCCACAGCAAGGTGGTTGACTCTTAATGACCTTCCACAATGACCTCAGGAGCCATTCTGTTGCACCAAACTGCTGCAGAGATCCAATTGATTGCAGCAGGTTGCCAATGTAGCTCCCTACCCCCTTCAAAAGGGTAGTTAGAGATGGGCAGCAAATGCTGGCATTGCCAACGAAGCCCATATCCCATGAATAAATTGAAAGTAAGTTGGCCCTGTTCCATGTGTGGAGTAAGTGTTCACTCGATTACGCTTTGAGTTCAAGAAACAGTTCAGAGGAGGTTCACTGGATTTTTTCCAGCAATGAAGGGGGTGATCTTCTGAAGAGAGATTGAGCAGTTTAGGTCCAGACTCCCTTGAGTTTAGAAATATGAGAGGACATCTGATTGAGGGATATAAGATGTTAAAGGGGATTGATAAAGTGGATATACAAAGAATGCCCCCTCATGAGGGGTATTCTAGAACGAGAGGCCATCATTTTAGGGTAAGGGAATGGCAGATCTAAAACAGAGACGAGGAGAAATTACTTCTGTCAGAGGGTTTTGAATTTGTGGCATTCACCAACTGGGAGAGTGGAAGATGCCAGGTCAGTGGTGGTTCAGTGGATAGTACTGCCACCTCAGAGTGCCAGGGACCTGGGTTCGATTCCAGCTTCAGGCGACTGTCTGTGTGGTGTTTGCACATTCTCCCCGTGTCTGTGTGGGTTTCCTCCGGGTGCTCCGGTTTCCTCCCACAGTCCAAAGATGCGCAGGTTAGGTGGATTGGTCATGAGAAATACGGGTTCGGTGGGAGGTGTTCAGTCGAGATGGGATCCTCTTTGGAGGGTTGGTGAAGACTTGATGGGCCAAAAGGCCTCTTTCTGGGCTGTTGGGACCTAAGGTGATGGACAGATGTTTAATTAGTAATGGGTTGAAGGGTTATGGAGAGCAGGCAGGAAAGTGGGGTTGTGGCCGATGAGACCAGCCCTGATCGTATTAAGTGGCAGAGCAAATTTGAGGGGCTGAATGGCCTCCTCTTACTCTAGCTTCTCATGTTCTAACTGAAGTTTTGTCTTCATTTGCATTGCTACACTTGGCAGATTCAGGAGACCATGTGGGTGAGTTTCTGACCCTTACCAATCTACACGGGTCTCGTTTACCGTTCAGTGACTGCACCAAGGTGATCATCCTCTGAGTTATGGCATTCACTTGCGGCACAGTGGCTCAGTGGTTAACACTGCTGCCTTACACTGCCAGGGACCCGGGTTCAATTCCAAGCTTGGGCAACTGTCTGTCTGGAGTTTACACATTCTCCCCGTGTCTGTGTGGGTTTCCTCCCACAGTCCAGACTTGTGCAAGTCTGGTGAATTGGCCATGCTAAATTGCCCATAAGAGTTCAGGGATGTGTACGTTAGGAGCATTAGTCAGGGGAAATGCAGGATGAGAGGGTAGGGGGTTGTGGTTTGGGTGGGATAGCCTGTTTCCACACTGTAGGTATTCTATAACTTGGAGAGTCAGAAGGAGCAAAGATCTTGGTTAGAAGCCCTCAGAGTGAGGGGCAGGAGTGAGTGTAGTGGCCATCACTAAGGAGAAGGTGCTGGGGTACCTGCAAGGTCTGAAAGTGGATAACTCACCCAGACCAGAGGGGCCACCACCCTGAAGTCTGAAGGAGATAGCTGAGCAGATTGCAGAGGCGTTGCTGGTGATGGGACCCGGAGGACTGGAAAATGCCGAATGTAACACACCTTTTTAAGAAGGGATAGAGGCAGAAGACAGGAAACTGCAGGCAGGTTAGCCTGTCCTCCATTGTTGGTAAGATTTTAGAGTCTATTGTCAGAGCCATAGGGTCACAGTACAGAAATAGACCATTTGATCCAAGCCATCCATGCTGACCAGATATCCCAACCTAATCTACTCCCATTTGCCAGCATTTGGCTCATATCCGTCCAAACCCTTCCTATTCATATACCCATCCAAATGCCTTTTAAATGTTGTAATTGTACCAGCCTCCATCACTTCCTTTGGCAGCTCATTCCATACACACACCACCTTCTGCGAGAAAAAGTTGCCCCTTAGGTCCCTTTTAAATCTTTCCCCTCTCACATTAAATCTGTGCCCTCTAGTTTTGGACTCCCCCACCCCAGGGAAAAGACCCTGGCTATTGACCCTCTCCATGCCCCCCATGATTTTATAAACCTCTATAAGGTCTCTCTATAACCTCTCAGCCTCCGACACTCCAGGGAAAACAGCCCCAGCCTGTTTAGCCTTTCCCTATAGCTCAAATCCTCCAACCCTGGCACCATCCTTGTAAATCTTTTTTGAAACGTTTCAAGTTTCACGCAATCATTTCTATAGGAGGGAGACCAGAATTGCACACATTATTCCAAAAGTGACCTAACCAATATCCCGTACCACTGTAACATGACATTCTAACTCCTGTAGGAGAAAGTGAGGACTGCAGATGCTGGAGATCAGAGCTGAAAAATGTGTTGCTGGAAAAGCGCAGCAGGTCAGGCAGCATCCAAGGAGCAGGAGAATTGACGTTTCGGGCATGAGCCCTGAAGAAGGGCTCATTCCAACTCCTATACTCAATGTTCTGACCAATGAAGGCAAGCATTCCAAATGCCTCCTTCATCACCATGTCTACCTGCGGCTCCTCTTTCAAGCAATTATGTATCTGCACCCTTCGATCTGTTGTTCGGCAACATTGTCCAGGATCCGACCATTAATTGTGGAAGTCCTGTTCTGGTTTGCTCCATATTTACCTAAATTAATATCATCTACAGATCCTCGGCCCGTTAGCCCATCTGTTAAATGTCTTGTTGTACTATGAGGTAACCTTCTTCAATGTCCACTACACCACCAATTGTGGTGTCCTCTGCAAAGTTACTAACCATATCAGCTTTATTCACATCCAAATCATTTATATAAATGACGAAAAGCACTGGACCGAGCACACATCCTTCTGGCACAGCACTGGTCACAGGCCGCTAGTCTGAAAAGCAACCCTTCAGCACTACCCTCTGTCTTCTACTTTCAGTTCAATTTTGTATCCAATTGGCTAACTCCCCCTGGATCCCATAACAAAAAACATTACAGCACAGGAGTAGGCCCTTCAGACCTTTGCTGACACGTTTTGCCCTTCCATATTAAAACCATGTGACCTCATTAACCAGTCTACCGTGTGGAACCTTGTCGAATGCTTTGCTGATGTCCATATAGACAAGGTCTACCACTATGCCTTAATCAATATTCTTTGTCATCTCTTCAAAAAACTCAGTCAAGCTCGTGAGACAGGATTTCCCACGCATGATGCCATGCGGACTATCCCTGATCAGTCCTCACCTTTCCAAAAGCATGCAAATCCTGTCACTCAGAATCCCTCCAAGAATGTACCCATCACTGATGTCAGGCTCACCGGTCTGTAGTTCCCTGACTTTTCCTTACCACCTTTCTTAAATAATGGCACATTATCCAACCTCCAGTCTTCCGACACCTCACCTGTGACTATCGATGATCCAACTATCTCAGCATGGGGCCTGGTAATCTCTTACCTTGCTTCCCATAGAGCTCTGGGAAGCATTTAATCAGGACCCAGGGATTTATCCATCTTTAAACATCCAACATGTCCTCCTCTGTAATATGGACTCTTTCCAATATGTCATTATTTATTTCCCTAAGTTCCCTAGCTTCCAGGTTCTTCTCGATAGTAAATACTGACACAAAATATTCGTTTGGTATCTCATCCATCTCAGAGGAGAAAGTGAGGACTGCAGATGCTGGAGATCAGAGTCAAGAGTGAGCTGCTGGCCACAATCTCACCCATCTCCTGTGGCTCCACACACCGTTGATCTTTGAGGAGCCGTATTCTCTCCCTAGTTACCCTTTTGTCCTCAATGTGTTTGTGGAATCTCTTGAGATTCTCCTTAGCCCTATTTACGAAAACTATCTCAGATCCCCTTTTATGCCCTCCTGATATTTCTCTTTTGTATACTTCTTCTCCCCTTGTACTATCCTAGGGATTCACTCAATCCCAGCTGTCTATACCTAACAATACCTCCTTTCTCTTGACCAGAATTTAAATTTCCCAAGGTATCCAGCGTTCCCTACACCTACCAGCCTTGCCCTTCACATGAACTGGAACGCACTGTCTCTGGACTCTCGCTGTCTCATTTTAAAAGGTCTCCCACTTCCCAGCCGTCCCTTTACCTGTGAATAGCCTCCCCCATTCAACGTTTGAAAGTTCTTGCCTAATGCTGTCAAAATTGCCCTTCCTCCAATTTAGAAATTTAACTTGTAGATCCGGTCTATCCTTTACCATCACTGTTTTAAAACTAATAGAATTATGGTCACTTGGCCTCAAGTGCTCCCCCACTGATACCTTGGTGGCTTGCCCTGCTTTATTTCCCCAAGAGTAGGTCAAGTTTTGTACCTTCTCTCGTGGGTACATCCACATACTTAACCAGAAAACTTCCTTGTATTCACTCCACTCCATCCAATCCCTGTGACAGTCCCAGCCTATGTTTGGAAAATTAAAACTCCCTTCCCATTCCAACCCTTTCAGTCTTTCAGATAACTGAAATCTCCTGACATATCTCACCTATCCACTCCACACTTCCACAATAATCTCCAATCTGCATCCATCTATCACCACCCCACCTACCTTTCCCCTAGCCCCACCTCTTCCCCCCCCCCCCCCCCATTTATCTCTGAGCTCCCTTCCCCCTCTCCAGGTCCTGATGAAGGCTCCCGATCCGAAACGTTGACATTCCTGCTCCCCTGATGCTGTCTGACCTGCTGTATTTTACCAGCTCAGTATTTTATCAATACCCTTCCATACTTGCTTCTCAGTTATTAAGGATATGATTGTGGAGTATTTGGAAGGGCATGGTAAAACAGGGCTGAGTCCGCACCAAGGGGAGGTCATGCCTGACAAGCCTGTTAGAATTCTCTGAGGAGGGAACAAGCAAAGTAGAACAAAGGAGAGCCATGGATGTGACCTATTTGGATTTACAGAGGTCCTTTGACAAGGTGCCGCACAGGAGGCAGCCCAATCAGATCAGAGCCCATGGTGTTGGGGACAAGGTCCTGGCAGGGATAGAGGATTGGCTGACTGGCAGAAGGCAGAGAGTGGGGATTAAAGGGGTCTTTTTCAGGATGGAAGCCAGTAACTAGTGGAGTTCCACAGGGGACAGTGTTGGGACCACAGCTATTCATGTTATACATTCAGAATCTGGATGAAGGAACTGAGGGCATTGTTGCTGAGTTT
Source organism: Hemiscyllium ocellatum (assembly GCF_020745735.1). Taxonomy (NCBI): domain Eukaryota; kingdom Metazoa; phylum Chordata; class Chondrichthyes; order Orectolobiformes; family Hemiscylliidae; genus Hemiscyllium; species Hemiscyllium ocellatum. The sequence continues at coordinate 11,775,917 of NC_083401.1, forward strand.
GCAGATGAACACAAAGATCGGTGGAGGGACAGGTAGTGTTGAGGGAGTGGGGAGGCTACAGAAGGATTTGGACAGGCCAGGAGAGTGGGAAAAGAAGTGGCAGATGGAATACAATGTGGGAATGTGTAGCCCCATGGGAATGGGAATTATGCCTTCAGTCGGGAGAATAGAGGCGTGGACTGTTTTCTAAATGTGGAAAGGCTTTGAAAATCTGAAGCACAAAGAGACTTGGGGAACCAAGTTCATGATTCTCTTAAAGTTAACATACAGGTTCATTTGGGAGGTAAATGTTGGCATTCATTTCAAGAGGGCGAGAATACAAGAGCAGAGATGTACTGCTGAAGCTGCATAAGGCTCTGCTCAGACTGCATTTGGAATATAGTAAGCAGTTTTGGGCCATCTAAGGAATGATGTGTTGGCATTGGAGGAGTTAAGAGGAGACTTACAAGAATGATCCCAAAAATGAAGGGCTTGTCATATGAGGAGTGGTTGGGTCTGGATCTGTACTCGATGGGGTTTAGAAGGATAAGGGGGAGGGATCTGATTGAAATTTCCAGAATACTGAGAGGCCTGGATAAAATGGATGGGGAGAAGATGTTTTCCATCAGTAGGAGAGGCTAGGACCCGAGGGCACACAGAGTGAGGAGACTGAGATGAGGAGGAATTTCTTCAGCCAGAGGGTGGGGAATCTGTGGAACTCATTGCCACAGAGGGCTGAGGAGGCCAAGTCATTGAGTGTCTTTAACATAGAGATAGGTAGGCCCTTGATTACTAAGGGGATCAAGGATTATGGGAAGAAGGCAGAAGAATGGAGTTGGGAAACACATCAACCATAGTTGAAAGGTGATGCAGATCCGATGGGCTGAATGGCCTAATTCTGTATCTTATGGTCTTACATACATTGATATTGAGATGTGAAAAAGCATGAAACATCCTGAAATGAGGTGAGGAGAGGGGAGTGCAGGTAGGAAATGGGTAGTCCTGTGAGTGGGAAGATGGAGCTGATTGAAGATGGAATCTGAGCTCAGCGTTGAAGCGGGCTGGCCAGGTTGACGTCAGAAGAGGCTGCCAATTTTGACAGATCTCTGACAGGCCTGAGGGTCAGTTTACCATTGAACTGGGGGGCACAGTTCCTGGGCTGGCATCCTAGCTGGGTGCAGGTGAAGAGAGCGTGTGTAAAGCTGTGGTTTGTCTGTCTCGCTAGTGCCTGGCACCAGTTTCAGCCCCATGTGTTATACAGCTGGCACGTAAACTGGGAAAGCTGAAAAGGTGAGGTTTGACCATGGGCTCTGTGTAGTTCAGACGCTGACCCGTCATTGACCTAACGTGCCACTGATAAAGTTGCTTTGGTTACCTTTAGGAAGACGAGTTTGTGGATTGGTGGAGCAAGTTCTACGCATCAACGGGTGACACCAGCAAATGTGGGATGTACCTGGAGAAGGGCTTGGACACGCTTCAGGTATACCATGCAGTTTGTTCAGTTCTGGGTATTATCTGTGTTGATCACTGTGCTTCGTGATAAATTCATCCAATTGTAGTTTTGGAACCATGCACAGCTTGATTTGCATTTCTCTGTTGTAATGGTTACAAAGGGAGAAAGAACTGATTGAGTTTAATTTCAGGTTTTGAGTTGAGGGAGTGACAATGGGTTGTCTGGGGTATGTTGGTTTCTGAGCATTTAAAAAGAGCCCTCGTGGTGAAATGTTCAGGTCTTTATATTCGCAGTATTGTCCCCTGGTGCATTCCCAATGCATGTCTCATCCAATCAGTGCCCACGTGCCAACCAGTCACACCCTGTTTCTATTGCAGTATAAATTATTGTTCCTCTTGAAATGTGGCATTCTTGTTTCCATCCTGATACAGTTTGGATATCATTTTCCTTTCAATAATATTCCTTGAATATTATGCAAATCCATCACTGACTAACTACCTTAATCATAGTCATAAAGATGTACAGCTTTAATTCAACTCATCATGGCGACCAGATACCCCAACCCAATCTACTCCCACCTGCCAGCAACTGCCCCATATCCCTCTAAACCCTTCCTATTCATATACCCATCCAAATGCCTCTTAAATGTTGTAATTGTACCAGCCTCCACCACTTCCTCTGGCAGCTCATTCCATACACGTACCACCCTCTGTGTGAAACAGTTACCCCTCAGGTCCCTTTTAAGTCTTTCCCCTCTCACCGTAAACCTGTGTCCTCTAGTCCTGGACTACCCCACCCCAAGGAAAAGACCCTATCCATGCCCCTCATGGTTTTATTAACCTCTATAAAGTCACCCCCTCAGCCTCCGATCCTCCAGGGAAAACAGCCCCAGCCTGTTCAGCCTCTCCCTATAGCTTAGATTATCCAACCCAGGCAACATCCTTTTACTCTTTTCTGAACCCTTTCAAGTTTCACAACATCTTTCCAATAGGAAGGAGACTAGAATTGCACGCAGTATTCCAACAGTGGCCTAACCAATGTCCTGTACAGCCGCAACATGACCTCCCAACTCCTGTACTCAATGCTCTGACCAATAAAGGAAAGCATACCAAATACCTTCTTCACTATTCTGTTTCCCTATGACTCCACTTTCAAGGAATTACCTGCATTCCAAGGTCTCTTTGTTCAGCAACACTGTCCAGGACCCCTGGATAGATAATATCAGCTTTTGATATCTTACACAGCATGGAACAGCTTGGGGAAGCTGGGAATCAATGTGCTCATGAGACAAGAACAGGCCGAGACTATGGATCCATAAGAAATGACCTGGTGGTTGATTTGGGGAAAGAGATGGAAGCAGACTATTTGGGGTTAGGGGACAATGAAATCAGAAGCTTTTTGACTCAGAATAAGTCTCCAGAAAAGTCGATATGTCTGACAGAGTAATATCCCTCAACTGGCGATCTGATGATAACCAGAGTCTCTGCTGTGGTGGTATTGGTTTAGAGAGAAACATTAGCTCAGGACACTGGGAAGAACATTCCCGTGTATCTTCAAAATGGTGCCCTTTATGTCCATCTGAGTGGCAGATGGGAGGTGGATTTAACAAAACCACTATTGGAAGAGTTCTGAACAGTGTCAACAGACAGAAACTGTTTGCACTGATGTCGGATTAAGGTAATTAGTCAAAGAACCATAAGTGACTTGATGGAAGTCTTTTCAACACAGTGAGTGCACTGGGTCTGGAATGAATTGCCTGGGGATGTGGTGGAGGCCAATGCTGGCCTTCAGAAGCACCTGAAGAGAAACCAAAAGGCAGGGTTATTGGGGAAGTGTGTGTTGGGCGGTGGGGGTAATTGGATGAGCTGAGTAGCTCTTGCAAAGCGCCTGGCTGGACCCAATAGGCCCAATGGCCTCCTCCCATGCTGTAACCTTCTGTGCTTCAGAGATTGATAGATTCTTGTTGTCTCGAGAAATTAAGGGCTATGGGGAGAACGCTGGTAAGTGGAGTTTAAATGCCCATCAGCCATGATTGAATGGCGGAGTTGACTCGATGGGCCGAATGGCCTTACTTCCACTCCTATGTCTTATGGTCTTATGGTGCTTTGTTAAGCCCTTGAATAAGCAATGCGGGCCTGTCCTGGCTGTTCACCCTTTGTGTCCCCACAGGTCTACAATGTCGAGCTGGAGAAGGTCGAGGCGTTCGAAGGGTTAACAGATTTCTGCCGTACCTTCCCTCTGCATCGTGGGAAGACTCAGGGTGAAGATGAGGATCCTTCAGTGGTGGGAGAATTCAAGGTCAGGGGACAGGTTCCACACCATCCGCATTTGACACTGTCCTGCCCCTCAAAGTTGTGTTGTTGGAGAGTCCAGGGGGTGACCCTATACTGAAACTAAAAGAGTCAGAGGACCAGCCTCACCAATGTTGTAATGAAAAGTGGGGCCAATTGCATTGTCCCGGGGAGACACAGTCACTGGTTCAGTCCTTAATCACTCCTGAATTACTAAGGTAAGCAGCTGGTACCTTTGTAACTAACTGGAGAAAGGGAAGCCAACTGTGGTGACTGCTTCTAGTCACACCTAACCTGTCCTTTATCCTTTCATGGATTGTGGACATCCCGGCTGGACCAGCATTTATTACCCAGCGATTACCGGAGAAGAGGGGGGCTACCCCGTGAAGAGATGTTGAGCCCCCGGGGACTGTACTTGCTAGAATTTAGCAGTTTAAGAGGGATTCTTACAGAAACGTATAAAATTATGAGATAAGATAAAGGCAGGCAAATTGTTTCCGTTGGTGGGTGAGACTAGGATGAGGGGACATAGCCTCAAGATTAGGGAGAGTAGATTTAGGACAGAGATGAAGAGGAACTGCTTTTCCCAGAGAGTAGGGAATCTATGGAATTCTCTGTCCAAGGAAGCTTCATTAAATATATTCAAGACACAGTGGGATGGGTCTTTGCATGGTAGAGGAATTAAGGATTATGGGGATGATGCAGGTTGGAGGAGCTGCAGGTAGATCATCCATGATCTTAATGAATGGCAGAGCTGGCTCGATTGGCCGAATGGCCTACTCCTGCTTCTATTACTATGATACACCACCCTGAAAAAGGTGCTGGTAAACTACCCAGAGAGTTTGATTGGTGGTAAGTTACGCAAGAATTGCCAGAAACATGCAGTGTGGTCAATTCCACTTGCTGATCAGGGAGGGGAAGGGGAGAACAGTGGGCTACTCACTTTAACATGAGCCATGAAGAACTGTTCTGATCTCCTGTTGAATAGATTTGACATAACCTTGCCACTGCATTGCAGGGAGTGTGGGAGCTAATTACAGCAGAGCAAGATATAGGACAGAAGACTGATGTAGTTCCTTTACTCAGAGAGTAGTTGTGGGGGGGTTTGGAACTCGCCAACTTTAAAGACATTTAAATGGTCATTGGATAGACATATGGACGAGAAGTTAGATGGGCTTCAGATTGGTACCACAGGTCGGCGCAACATCGAGGGCCGAAGGGCCTGTACTGCACTGTAATGTTCTATGTTCTATCCCACCAACTCCCCAAGCATCAAGGTAAATCCATGGGCCTGAGAACATTCAGGATGGTATGTAGTGCGTGAGTACACTGAACAGTGGTCTAACCTACTTAATGCTGTTGATATCTTCAGGGCAGCTTCAAGATCTACGCCCTTCCTGATGACCCCTCACTGCCTAACCCTCCTCAGCAATTCCACCAACTGCCAGCCAGCGGACTCCAGGAGTGTCTTGTCAGGGTTTATGTCATCCAGGCCTTTGGACTTCAGCCGAAGGACTCCAATGGAAAGGTTGGTGCTCCTTCATGAGAAGCTGTTTCCCATGTCTCTGTTCAATAAAACCTTCACTTTCTGTTTGCTCCACTCATCAGTTCTGCTTTCTCTCGGAGGAGTTGCTTGTTTCCTCCATCCAGTTTCATTTGAGGTTCAAGACCTTGTGCATATCCGCAATATATTTCACTACCTGGGGCATTCTAGAGAAAGGCCAGTGAAGTATTTTTGAAGTATTGTTGCTGTTGAGGTAAAGAAAGCGCAGAAATCAGAAACAAAGCCAGGATTTGCTGGAAAATCTCAGCAGGTCTGGTAGCATCTATGGAGAGAAATCAGACAACGTTTCAGGTTCACCGGCCCTTCCTTAGAACTGATGGTAGCTAGGAAACGGTGTGTTTTTCTGCAGAAGAAAGGGTGGTGGTGGGGAGGGGTTAAGGAGTAAATGATAAGTGAAGGTAGAAGAGTGAAGAAGAGTTGGACAGACAAAGGAGTGGATAAAATTCAGTTTAGGAGAATGAACTCTACTAAGAAGCGCTTAGTATGCTTTCCTTTATTGGTCAGAGTATTGAGTACAGGAGTTGGGAAGTCATGTTTCCATTAGTGGGTGAGACTAGGATGAGGGGACATGGCCTCGAGATTAGGAGTAGATTTAGGACAGAAATGAAGAGGAACTGCTTTTCCCAGAGAGTAGGGAATCTATGGAATTCTCTGTCCAAAGTCTGGTTGAAGATTTGTAGCTCGGGTGTCCGTTGTTGTGGTTCTGTTCGCCGAGCTGGAAGTTTTTGCTGCAAACGTTTCGTTCCCTGGCTAGGGAACATCATCAGTGCTATTGGAGCCTCCTGTGAAGCGCTGCTTTGATGTTTCTTCCGGTATTTATAGTGGTTTGTTCTTGCCGCTTCCGGGTGTCAGTTTCAGCTGTAGTAGTTTGTATGTGGGGTCCAGGTCGATGTGTCTGTTGATGGATCTTCTTGCCGTTTCCGGGTGTCAGTTTCAGCTGTAGTGGTTTGTATATGGGGTCCAGGTCTATGTGTCTGTTAATGGAGTTTGTGGATGAATGCCATGCCTCTAGGAATTCCCTGGCTGTTCTCTGTCTGGCTTGTCCTATGATGGTAGTGTTTTCCCAGTCAAATTCATGTTCCTGGTTGTCTGAGTGTATGGCTACTAGGGATAGCTGGTCGTGTCGTTTTGTGGCTAGCTGATGTTCATGGATGCGGATTGTTAGCTGTCTTCCTGTTTGTCCTATATAGTGTTTTGTGCAGTCCTTGCATGGTATTTTGTAAACTACGTTAGTTTGGCTCGTGCTGGCTATTGGGTCCTTTGTTCTAGTGAGTTGTTGGCTGAGTGTGGAAGTTGGCTTGTGTGCTGTTATGAGTCCTAAGGGTCGCAGTAGTCTGGCTGTCAGTTCTGAGACGCTCCTGACGTATGGTAGTGTGGCTAGTCCTTTTGGTTGTGGCATGTCCTCAACCACTACAGCTGAAAGTGACACCTGGAAACGGCAAGAAGATCCATCAACAGACACATCGACCTGGACCCCACATACAAACTACTACAGCTGAAACTGACACCCGGAAGCGGCAAGAACAAACCACTATAAATACCGGAAGAAACATCAAAGCAGCGCTTCACAGGAGGCTCCAATAGCACTGATGATGTTCCCTAGCCAGGGAACGAAACGTTTGCAGCAAAAACTTCCAGCTCGGCGAACAGAACCACAACAATTCTCTGTCCAAGGAAGCTTCATTAAATATATTCAAGACACAGTGGATGGGTCTTTGCATGGTAGAGGAATTAAGGATTATGGGGATGACGCAGGTAGAAGGAGCTGAGGATAGATCATCCATGATCTTAATGAATGGCAGAGCTTGCTCGATGGGCCGAATGGCCTACTCCTGCTTCTATTACTATGATAAACTACCCTGGAGAAGGTGATGGTGAACTACCCAGAGAGTTTGATTGGTGGTAAGTTACACAAGATTTGCCAGAAAACTGCACTGTGGTCAATTCCACTTGTTGATCAGGGCTGTACAGGACATTGGTTATGCCACTGTTGGAATATTGTGTGCAATTATGGTCTCCTTCCTATCGGAAAAATGTTGTGAAACTTGAAAGGGTTCAGAAAAGATTTACAAGGATGTTGCCAGGGTTGGAGGATTTGAGCTACAGGGAGAGGCCGGACAAGCTGGGGCTGTTTTCCCTGGAGCATCGGAGGCTGAGAGTTTATAGAGGTTTATAAAATCATGAGGGACATGGATAGGATAAATAGACAAGGGCTTTTCCCTGGGGCCGGGGAGTCCAGAACTAGAGGGTATAGGTTTAGGGAAGATAAAAGAGGCATAAGGGGCAACATTTTTACGCAGAGGGTGGTGCTTGTATGGAATGAGCTGCCAGAGAAAGCGGTGGAGGCTGGTACAATTACAACATTTAAAAGGCATCTGGATGGGTATATGAATAAGAAGGGGTTAAAAGGATATGGGCCGGGTGCAGGCAAATGGGGCTAGATTAGGTTAGGATATCTGGTCGGCATGGACGGGTTGGGTCGAAGGGTCTGTTTCTGTGCTGTACATCTCTATGACTGTATGAATAGCTGCTAATTAGTGGCTAACAATCGGGAGTGTGTGGGGGCTCCGTATTGAGTCCAGAAAGCTGTAGAGTATCCTCTAAATAGGATCTCAATGTCTATCCTTTCAGATCCTCCCCAAAATACACATTTCATTTTCCAAACTTCAGAGCATTATGCCACTTAAGTTCACCTGATAGGATAACCTCAGCTCTCTTATCCTGGGAATCAGTCTGATGGGTGGACTCTATAGATATCCTTCCTGGAGAATTCAGGAGGTATCAAGCTAACATTCAGTTCAGCCCAAAGGACTGCCGTAAGGAGAGCATAAAGTCTGCAAAGTTGCTGTCCCTGTGGTCGGGACAGACCGGTGAGTCAGTGCTGCTTGAAGCTCCCCTTAGCAGGAGACACGGGAGTGATGGTTGTGGGTGGAGAGTGATGTTGGGAATGGGGAAGGGGGAGGAGAAATGGCCTCAGTGGGAAAAGGTCAGGATAAAGAGGGCAAATTACTCAGGGAGCGTCAGGATGGAAAGACATTCCCAGACGCAGATAATGAGACGACAGTCAGAAAATTAAATGGCAGCAGAATCAGGGGCCAGGATTTGATCTCCATTTACACACGCAGCAGCTCAAAGCCAGCTCCTCGTCTCTCTGGACTGTCAGAGATAATCTTAAAGCATTGTCAAGCAAAATCGGCACGTATCAGTGAACGGCCCCTGAACAAGGCCAGGACACCCGGTAACAATTTACAGCCGATGAGGTACGTGGCACCTGGGCTGTGCACAGCAGGATCCCACAAACAGTTGAGGATCAGATCATGGTGTAAACGGAAGGGGTGAGATATTTGAGGTGGGGAGAGAATGAGGTCAGTCTGCGATGGGAGACAAAGCTTCCAAATGGTGGCACCTCTGACTCCACCAACCCCACGTTGGCATCGCATGGAACTGCACCAGCCTCTAGGTGTGGGCCTTTACCCGATGGCTTCACTGATCCAGGAGGGCCAGAGTGCCCCCCCAGGGGTTTTTAATTCCCTGCTCTCTCTTCCTTTTCCAGTGTGACCCATACGTGAAGGTTTCTCTGGGCAAGAGGTCCGTCAGTGACCAGGACAACTACATCCCATGCACCCTGGATCCCGAGTTTGGAAGGTACAGTTCCCTCGCTCTCGGGCTAACATTCTCCGTCGATGGGTTTGGCCGTGCGTGCACTGGCTGGATGCAGACTCGAGCCGGGCAGCAAATGCTGGCTGCTCAGTTGTGCGGGTCATCACCCCGTTGCCCTGCACAGCGGCCTGGTTTGCAGCTGGAACACGGGCCCAGCCCGGACACACGGGTTACAGAGCGGCTGCAGCTGTAACGGGTGGCAAGGCTGTGCGTCTGGCTGTGGGCCCAGTGTGAGGGGGAACCTTCTCCGGCCCATGTGCCAAGTGAAGCCCCATCCACTTCCCTGGCATGGGTCAGCCAGATGGCGAGCACTGGGTTCCGGAGTCAGACCGTGTGAACCAGAACATGCAAATTCCGGCCTCCCCTTCCCCAGGAAGGGGCAATTTACTTGGCCTTTTTTTCTTTTCCCTTCGAATGTGGAGAGTGTTTAAAATTCAGTGAACACTGTTCCTCCCACACGTAGTGTGTGTACCCCTTGGCTGCACTGTGTGAACTCCAGTACCTGCCAACTCAAACATTCACAGACTCACAAGTTGGCTCATAAAACAGACTTGGGAGTCTTCGGTTATAAAACCCTCAAACCAATGAGGCACCAACAGACTTATTTAATTATCATAAAGGTTTGAAGGATTTTTTTTGTTGTTTCCCATTCATTTCATTTTCAACGGGGAGAGGGGAATGGGGTATTTTTAAATCCTTTTGGTTCTCATTAAGGTGCAGATGTTCCTGCTGCACTTTTTCCATTCACAGCTCTCGTTGTGAAACACTCCCTCGGCAGGTAAAACACAGGGTAAAGCTTCCTCTACACTGTTCCCCATCAAACACTCCCAGGATAGGGACAGCACGGGGTTAGATACCGGGTAAAGCTCCCTCTACACTGTCCTCCGTCAAACCTTCCCAGGACAGGGACAGCACGGGGTTAGATACAGGGTAAAGCTCTCTCTACACTGTCCCCATCAAACATTCCCAGGACATGCACAGCATGGGGTTAGATACAGCGTAAAGCTCTCTCTACACTGTCCCCATCAAACACTCCCAGGACAGGGACAGCACGGCGTTACATACAGCGTAAAGCTCCCTCTACACTGTCCACATCAAACACCCACAGGGCAGGGACAGCATGGGGTTAGATACAGGGTAAAGCTCCCTCTACACTGTCCTCTGTCAAACACTCCCAGGACAGGGACAGCACGGGGTTAGATACAGGTAAAGCTCTCTCTACACTGTCTCCATCAAACACTCTCAGGACAGGGACAGCATGGGGTTAGATACCGGGTAAAGCTCCCTCTACACTGTCCTCTGTCAAACCTTCCCAGGACAGGGACAGCACGGGGTTAGATACAGGGTAAAGCTCTCTCTACACTGTCCCCATCAAACACTCCCAGGACAGGCACAGCACGGGGTTAGATACAGTGTAAAGCTCCCTCTACACTGTCCACATCAAACACCCACAGGACAGGGACAGCACGGGGTTAGATACAGGGTAAAGCTCCCTCCACACTATCCCCATCAAACACTCCCAGGACAGGGACAGCACGGGGTTGGATACAGAGTAAAACGTGATTGACATGGACCCACCAATGCTCCAAGTTGTGACGGATTTACCAGTTAGATTGAAGTGCTGTGTATTTTGTGTTCCTGCAGGATGTATGAGTTGACTGGAAACCTGCCCATTGACAAGGACCTGAAGGTCACCCTGTATGACTATGATCTCCTGTCAAAGGATGAGAAAATCGGCGAAACTGTGATTGACTTGGAGAATCGCTTCCTCTCTCGATTCGGCGCTCGCTGTGGGTTACCTCAGACCTACTCCATGTAAGTTGCCTGGCTCTCCATTGAGGCTTGTCCTTTGGTTTCCTGAGGTTTTGTGTGCAGGAGGAGCAGCTCATTAATGTTGGGAACCCTACCTTGTGCTCTACAAGTTCTGAATCTGCAGCTCCCTGACACTGAGATAAAGGAGGAGGGCACAGTTGGTCACTGTCATGGAAAACCATGCAGCAAATTGGCTCATGACTCTTTGACAGAATTCCCCACACAATCCCACTCACCTGCCCTTACCTAATGCTCCTGTCAATGTCCCTTCGTGTACATTGTGATGAAGCAGGCAGATAGCATCTCATGTTGCTATTTTATCAGACTTTGGTTACGCCACACTTCGAGTATTGTGTTCAATCCTGGTCACCACATTGCAGGAAGGATATGGAGGCATTGGCAAGGGTGCAGAAGAGGTTTCCCAGGGTGCAGCCTGGATTAGAGGGTATGAGCTCTAAGGAATGGCTAGAAAAACTCAGGTTGTTTCTCTGGAGGGCAGACGCTGAGAGGAGACTTGATAGAAGACTATATAATTATGAGATGGACAGATAGGGATGACAAGCAGAATCTTTTTCCCAGAGTTGAAATGTCTAAAACTAGGGGGGCATGCATTTAAAGTGAGAGGGAGAAAGTTTGAAGGAGATATTTTTACATCATTGAGCGAAGAGTGGAGGGTAGCAAATGTTGTGCCCTTATTCAAGAAGGGCAGCAAAGATAAGCTTGGGAACTATAGACCAGTAAGCTTCACATCTGTGGTGGGTAAGTTACTTGAGCTGATGCTGAGGGATAAGATAGACATGCATTTGGAAAGACAGGGCTTGATTAGGAATAATCAGCGTGGCTTTGTGAGTGGGAGATCATGCCTCACAAATTTGTTAGAGTTCTTTGGTGGAGTGGCCAGGACGATCGATTGTTGGAATCTTTTTTTTTCCCAGAGTGGAAATGTCAAATGCTAGGGTGCAGAGGTTTAAGGTGAGAGGGGGGAAAGTTTAAAGGAGATGTCAGAGGCAGGATTTTTACACAGAGGGTTGTTGTGGTTCTGTTCGCCGAGCTGGAAGTTTTTGCTGCAAACGTTTCGTTCCCTGGCTAGGGAACATCATCAGTGCTATTGGAGCCTCCTGTGAAGCGCTTCACAGGAGGCTCCAATAACACTGATGATGTTCCCTAGCCAGGGAACGAAACGTTTGCAGCAAAAACTTCCAGCTCGGCGAACAGAACCACAACAACGGACACCCGAGCTACAAATCTTCAACCAGACTTTAAACACAGAGGGTGGTAGGACTTGGAATGTGCTGCCAAAGGAGGTAATAGGAGCTGTTATGATAGCAACGTTTAAGATGCATTTAGACAGACATATGGGCAGGCAGGGGATAGAGGGACAATGACCATGGGCAGGCAGATGGGGTTAGTTTAAATTGGCATCATGGTCAGCATGGACATGGCGGGCCGAAGGGCCTGTTCCTGCGCTGTACTGTTCTCTGTTCTATCTTTCTCCTGCCCATTGTTGTTAATCTTTTAAGTTCTCACTTGTTTTGCTCACCTCTCAATCTGGACTCTTGAACAATCGGGTTCTGTCAGCTTCTGTCCACTCGATTCCACTCTTTTGGAACTTTAAACTCCTCTTTATACGCAGAGGCCTGAACTACAAGGATGCAGACATTACGCTGCAGTTATACAAATCTCTGGTTAGACCAGAGTACTTGGAGCACTGTGAGCAGATCTGGGCGCCACGCTTCGGGAAGGGTAGATTGGCCTTGGAGGGTGGACAGTGCAGCTTCACAAGAATGATCCTTGCACTTTAGGGGTTATGAGGAGAGATTGTACAAATAGGCCTGTTTTGTCTAGGCCTGTCGAAGGATAGGGGGGTGATCTGATCAAAGTCTTCAAATATTGACAGGAAAAGTCAGGGTAGATAAAGATAAACCATTTCCACTGGGTGGGGATTCTAGAACCAGGGGCGTACTCAGAGAGTTAGGGCCCAGAGAGTTCAGGAGAAATGTTAGGAAGCACTTCGACTCACAAAGGGTGGGAGAGGTTTGGAACTCTCTTCCACAAACAGCAGTGGATGCTGGGTCAGTTGTTAACTTTGGAATAGATACTTTTTCGTGAAGCCAAGGTAGGAAGAAACAAATCATGGAATTGGGAGTTAGGCTGCAGATCAGCCAGGATCTCATTGAATGGTGGATCAGGCTTGAGGGGCTGAATGGCCTACTCCTGTTCCTGTGTTCCTTTATTCTTTCCTCTCATCCTGCCGTCCAGTCACAACGAGTCCTCAGCCAAAGTCTTTGGATTTACGTTGCTCAGCATTTCCAGCCCAGTAACTCCTCCCAGCTGAATGGACCACTTCCTTGACCCAAGCTGACCCATATCCTTCTTGAACTAAACCCATCTCTTCACCCTGTCGCTCCTGTATACTTACTCATTTGCTTCATGTGGCAGTGAATCCACATTCCCCCAAACCCTCTCTGGATTCCGAGAAAGTGAGGACTGCAGATGCTGAGTCGAAAAGTTTGACGCTGGAAAGGTGTAGTCGATCAGGCAGCATCCGAGGAGCAAGAGAGTCGACATTTCATACAATCCCTACAGCGTAGAACCAGGCCCTTTGGCCCAACAGGTTCATACCAACCCTCCAAAGAGTATCCCACCCAGACCCATTCCCCTACCCTATATTTATCTCTGACTAATGCACCTAACCTACATGCCCTTGAACACTATGGGCAATTTAGCATGGCCAATTCACCTAGTGTGCACACCTTTAGACTGTGGGAGGAAACTGGGGCATCCAGAGGAAACCCACACAGACACGGGGAGAATGTTCAAACTCCACACAGACAGTCGCCCGAGGCTGGAATTGAACCCGGGTGATAACCACTGAGCTACCTTGTGCTGATTTCAGGCGTGTGCACATTTGTGATGAAGGGCTTATACCCGAAATGTCGACTTTCCTGCTCCTTGGATGCTGCCTGACCTGCTGTGCTTTTCCAACTCCACATGTTTTGACTCTCTGGATTCCATCAAACCGCATTTCATCACCAGCTGGCATCCGAGTGGTTCTCCCATCCTCTTGATCCTCTGGGGAGGTGATGGCCTACTGGTGTTATCACTCGACTGTTAATCCAGAGACCCGGCTAATGTTCTGGGAACCTGTGTTCGAATCCCACCATGGCAGATAAATAAATTCAATAAATATTGGAACCGGGTTCAATTCCCACCTCAGGCAACTGATTGTGTGGTGTTTGAACATTCTCCCCGTGTCTGCGTGGGTCCCTTCTGGGTGCTCCGGTTTCCTCCCACAGTCCAAAGATGTGCAGATCAGGTGAATTGGCCGTGTTAAATTGCCCACAGTGTTAGGTGAAGGGGTAAATGTAGGGGTAGGGGTATGGGTGGGTTGGACTTGTTGGGCCGAAGGGCCTGTTTCCACAAGGTAAGCAATCTAATCTAATCTAATGACAATGGTAAATCCATTACCAATTGTTGGAAAAAACCCCTATCTGGTTCACTAATGACTTCTAGGGAAGGAAATCTGCCATCCTTACCTGGTCTGGCCTACATGTGACTCCAGATCTACAGCAATGTGGTTGACTCTCAACTGCCCTCTGGGTAATTAGGGATGGGCAATAAATGCTAGCCGAGCCAACGATGCCCTCATCTTGTTACAAAATAAAGGAAAAAAAACACATCCACCCCAACAATGAGGAGCCCCCCATGTTCTAACGGAATGTTTGTATCTGTGCAGCTCAGGACCAAACCGATGGCGTGACCAGCTCAGACCAAGCCAGCTCCTTCACATCTACGCACAGAGGCAAGGCTACAAGCTCCCTGTGATCACAGACAGTAAGATCACAATGGCAGGAGAGGAGTTCCTTCTGGCAGATTTCGGTACGTCAGTTACACCACCCCCCGACTCTCCCCTGCTCATCTCCGAGCTCCACCTGCACAGGGAGAGAGAGTTTGGTCCCAGAATCAACATGGAGGAAACGGTCCGCAACACTTTCAGAAAGCCAGCATCATGAGGTGGGGCTGAATGGCCTCATGCTCTGATGAATGACCCTGACGTGATAGTGTGTGTTGTACGCTAGTGTCTTTCAAGGTTTCCACATCCATTCAGCCCATCCAACCTGTTCTCTCCTTCCATTAGACTGTGGCTGACTGGTATCTCAGCTCATGTGTCTGTTTTTATACTCCATTCTCTGTGACGGCCTTAACGAACATAAATCTCAGGTATGATTGACCCAGAATCTAAACCCTTTAATGGGGGTGAGAATGTTACAGCGCTTGATGTGCGGGACTGCTTCTTAATTGCACTCCTGAACAAACTGGCTCGAGACTTAAGATTCTGTCAGAGAGTTCAGCACCATACACTCGCTTCACTGATTCCTTTTTAAGGTGTTATACACAACGTGGCCAGATCACTCCTCAGTATTGTCCTTACTTTGGAATTCTCAAGGGGTGGGAATCAATGGAAAGGGATCAGTAAAGGATGGTTGTAACAGAGTCATAGAGATGTACAGCATGGAAACAGACCCTTTGGTCCAACCCATCCATGCCGACCAGATATCCCCACCCAATCTAGTCCCACCTGCCAGCACGTGGACCATCTCCCTCCAAACCCTTCCTATTCATAACCAATTGCACGCAATATTCCAACAGTGGCCTAACCAATGTCCTGTACACAACATGACCTCCCAACTCCTGTACTCAATACTCTGACCAATAAAGGAAAGCTTACAAATTGCCTTTTTCACTATCCTATCTACCTGCGACTTCACTTTTAAGGAGTTATCAACCTGCACTCCAAGATCTCCTTGTTCAGCAACACTCCTAATGTGGAACAATTCCTACATTTGGATTCCTTGATTCCAGAGAGCTGAGATGCTCAGTCCCTGAGTGTGTGCAAGGCTGGGTAGGTTTAGGGGGATGACACGGGGAGGCAGAGTTGAGGTGGAACAAATGAGTTCAACTCAAGAGTAGCTCTTGAGCCTGCTCCACTGTGGCTCAGTGGTTAGCACTGCTGCCTCACAGCACCAGAAATCAAGGTTCGAATCCACCCCCAGGCAAATGTGTGGAGTTTGCACATTCTCCCTGTGGGTTTCCTCCGGTTTCCTCCCACAATCCAAAGATGTGCAGCTTAACATGGATTGGCCAGGTGAAATTGCCCGGTAGTGTTCTGGGATTGGATTAGATTAGATTACTTACAGTGTGGAAACACTGGGTTTGTAAAAAATGTCAGTGTCAAGTCGGTCGTCAGGTTCAGGAGGGGGAGGAAGGTGTCAGAGATGGTCTAGGTAAATTTAAGGTCAGGGTGGAATGTGTTGGTGAAGTTGATGAATTGCTCAACCTCATCACGGGAGCATGAGGTGGCGCCAATGCAGTCATCAAGATCGACTCTTCCCAACATGTCCACACCGACCCGTCGAAGCGCAACCCACCCATACCCCTACATTTACCCCTTACCTAACACTACGGGCAATTTAGCATGGCCAATTCACCTGACCCGCACATCTTTGGACTGTGGGAGGAAACCGGAGCACCCGGAGGAAACCCACGCAGACATGGGGAGAACGTGCAAACTCCACACAGTCAGTCGCCTGAGGCGGGAATTGAACCCGGGTCTCAGGCGCTGTGAGGCAGCAGTGCTAGCCACCGTGCTGCCCACCAATGTGCAGGCTAGGCAGATTAGCCACAGGAAATGCAGGGTGGCAGGGGATAGGTCTAGGTGGGGTGCTCTTCAGAGGGTCAGTGTGGACTCGTTGGGCCGAATGGCCTGTTTCCGCACTATGGGAATTCCGTGATTCTGTATCAAGGCTGACCTGATGACTCCACGTTCCCATCTGATCGCTTTCCTCCCTCTGCCTTGAAAACTATTCCAGCAATCTGTTTCTGAATGAAGAGAGTCCCAAGGACTCATGACTGAGAATAAAACATGCCATACCCCTGCTGTGGAAGAGGTGGAGAGGGCCAAATGGCCTACCCAGAGTGCAATGGGAGCTCCAGTAGCAGGCAGTCACCGTGAGGTGGAATTGTTGAATGGACTCCCACAAGAAAAAGTAGGCGTGGGATCATGGGCTGAAGGGAAGGGAGAGCAGATGTGCGAAGGAATTCTTCAACCCACTAGCCTGGATCAGTGGCAAATGGAACTCAGTCCAGAGGAATGTGAGACGATACACATGGGGAAGGAAGCTAGGACCAGAGGGAACTTGGTGAGCGTGTCCACTGGTCCCTTAAGGTGTCAGGACAAGTGAATGAGGTGGTTAGGAAGATATTAGTTAAGGCACAGAGTTTAAGAGCAGAAAGATTATGTTGGAACGATATAAAATGCTACTTAGGACAGTTTTCATAGAATCATAGAATCTCAGCAATGTGGAAACAGTATTGTGTGCAGTTCTTGAATCTACATGACGGGAGGGATTTACCAGGACATTGCCTGGGCTGGAGAGTTTCAGCTATGAAGAGAGATTGTCCAAACTCACACAACATCAGGTTTTAGTCTGACGGGTTTGTTTGAAAACAAAAGCTTTCAGAGCGCTGCCCCTTCATCAGGTGCAAGCCTGAGAGAATGGACAGACTGGGAGTGATTTCCTTAATGTGGAGAAGATTGACAGGGGCCATGATGGAGATGGATAAAGCTGTGAGGGGCTGGGATAGGGGAGACAGGAAGAAACGATTCCCCTTGATGGAGGGATCAATGATCAGGGAGCATAGTTTGAAGGGACGGGGCAGGAGGGTGAGAGGGGATGTGAGGGAAAAACTTTCTCCCCCAGAGGATGGTGGGAATCTGGAACTGATTGCCTGTAAGGATGGGAGAGACAGAAACCCTCATAGTATTTAGATGTGCACTTGCAATGCCAAGGCATACAGGGTTATGGGTCAGATGTTGGAAAGTGAGATTAGAATGGTTAGATGGTTGTTTTTGATCTGAATGTAATGGACCAAAGGGCATTTATCTGTGCTGTAGATCTCTATGATGCTGCCTTAACTTAATTAATCTCTGTTGGACATGGATCCCAAGATCCCTCTGTCTCGCCGCACTGCCAAGAATCCTGCCCTTATTGCTTCCGCTGTACCTATTTGGAAGAGAGACCGACCCTGTCTGAAATGAAGCTCATTATATTCTCCAGTCCTGGAATAGTGGTGCTGGAAGAGCACAGCAGATCAGGCAGCATCCGAGGAGCAGTAAAATCAATGTTTTGGGCAAAAGCCCTTCATCAGGAATAAAGGCACCTCTTCCTACTGCCCCCTCGACCATGACCCAACCCCCCATCACCAAACCATCATCTTCCACACCATACAGAACCTCATCACCTCAGGAGATCTGCCACCCACAGCTTCCAACCTCATAGTCCGGGAACCCCGCACTGCCCGGTTCTACCTCCTTCCCAAGATCCACAAGCCTGACCACCCTGGCTGACCCATTGTCTCAGCATGCTCCTGCCCCACTGAACTCATCTCTACCTACCCCGACACTGTCCTATCCCCCCTAGTCCAGGAATTCCTCACACACGTTCAAGACACAACCCACGCCCTCCACCTCCTCCAAGACTTCCGTTTCCACGGCCCCCAATGCCTCATCTTCACCATGGATATCCAGTCCCTCTACACCTCCATCCGCCATGACCAGGGCCTCCAAGCACCTTCGTTTCTTCCTCTCCCAACGTCCCCAACAGTACCCTTCCACCAACACTCTCATTCGTTTGGCCGAACTGGTCCTCACCCTTAACAATTTCTCCTTCGAATCCTCCCATTTCCTCCAGATCAAAGGGGTAGCCGTGAGCACACATATGGGCCCCAGCTATGCCTGTCTCTTTGTTGGCTACATAGAACAGTCGATCTTCCATAATTACACCGGCACCACTCCCCACCTCTTCCTCCGCCACATTGATGACTGCATTGGCGCCACCTCGTGCTCCCGCGAGGAGGTTGAGCAATTCATCAACTTCACCAACACATTCCACCCTGACCTTAAATTTACCTGGACCATCTCTGACACCTCCCTCCCCCTCCGGGACCTCTCCATCTCCATTAGTGACGACCGGCTTGACACTGACATTTTTTACAAACCCACCGACTCCCACAGCTACCTGGATTACACCTCTTCCCACCCTACCTCTTGCAAAAATGCCATCCCGTATTCCCAATTCCTCCGCCTCCACCGTATCTGCTCCCAGGAGGACCAGTTCCACCACAGAACACACCAGATGACCTCCTTCTTTAGAGACCGCAATTTCCCTTCCCACATGGTTAAAGATGCCCTCCAATGCATCTCATCCACATCCCGCACCTCCGCCCTCAGACCCCACCCCTCCAACCGTAACAAGGACAGAACGCCCCAGTGCTCATCTTCCACCCTACCAACCTTCGCATAAACCAAATCATCCGCCGACATTTCCGCCACCTCCAAAAAGACCCCACCACCAGGGACATATTTCCCTCCCCACCCCTTTCCGCCTTCCGCAAAGACCGTTCCCTCCGTGACTACCAGGTCAGGTCCACGCTCCCCAACAACCCACCCTCCCATCCTGGCACTTTCCCCTGCCACCGCAGGAACTGTAAATCCTGTGCCTATACCTCCTCCCTCACCTCTATCCAAGGCCCTAAAGGAGCCTTCCACATCCATCAAAGTTTTACCCACACATCCACTAATATCATTTATTGTATCTGTTGCTCCCGATGTGGTCTCCTCTACATTGGACGCCTCCTAGCAGAGCGCTTTAGTGAACATCTCCGGGACACCCCCACCAATCAACCACACCGCCCCGTGACCCAACATTTCAACTCCCCCTCCCACTCTGCCGAGGACATGGAGGTCCTGGGCCTCCTTCACCGCCGCTCCCTCACCACCAGATGCCTGGAGGAAGAACGCCTCATCTTCCACCTCAGAACCTTTGGGCGGCACGGTGGCACAGTGGTTAGCACTGCTGCCTCACAGTGCCAGAGACCCGGGTTCAATTCCTGACTCAGGCGACTGACTGTGTGGAGTTTGCACATTCTCCCCGTGTCTACGTGGGTTTCCTCCGGGTGCTCCGGTTTCCTCCCACAGTCCAAAGATGTGCGGGTCAGGTGAATTGGCCATGCTAAATTGCCCGTAGTGTTAGGTAAGGGGCAAATGTATGGGTGGGTTGCGCTTCGGTGGGTCGGTGTGGACTTGTTGGGCCGAAGGGCCTGTTTCCACACTGTAAGTAATCTAAACACTTCAACCCCAGGGCATCAATGTGGACCTCAACAGTTTCGTCATTTTCCCTTCCCCCACCTCACCCTAGTTCCAAACTTCCAGCTCAGCACTGTCCCCAGGACTTGTCCGGACTTGTCCTACCTACTTATCTTCCTTTCCACCTATCCACTCCACCCACTTCTCCCTGACCTATCACCTTCATCCCCTCCCTCACTCACCTATTGTACTCTCCTCCACCCTCCTCTAGCTTATATCTCCACGTTTTCAGGCTCACTGCCTTTATTCCTGATGAAGGGCTTTTGCCCAAAACGTCGATTTCGCTGCTCCTTGGATACTGCCTGAACTGCTGTGCTCTTCCAACACCACTAATCCAGAATCTGGTTTCCAGCATCTGCAGTCATTGTTTTTACCTATTCTTCAGTCCTAGCAACCCTTCACCCTGATAAACAGTCCAAGAATTTAACACGCAGGATTCTCACATGGAGGGTGGTGCATCACAGAGACCTCCGATTGTCACGGCTGACTGATTGACTCTTCCTTCTCATTGCAGAGGATGGGAAGCCCCTCGGCACACACCTCGGACCCCCCGATGAGCGCCTGGCTTTGTACGTGCTTCACAAACAGGGCCTGGTTCCAGAGCACGTGGAGACGCGAGCGTTATTCAGCCCACTGCAGCCTGACATTGAGCAGGTAAGTGCTCGGTTCTGTTGTGAATAACCACAAGGAGTTAGATATAGATCCTCAGGCCATACAAACATGCAAGCTTATTTTTAAATTCTCCCATGGGACATGGGTGTTGCTGGCTTTTATTGCCTGTCCCTAGTTGCCCCTTGAGAAAATGGGGGTGAGCTGCCTTCTTGAACCACTGCTGTCAGTGGCTTGGGTCCCTTTGATTGGAGATGGTATCCCAGTGACCAGGTTGTCCCATCACTAGAGGATTCGATGGCCTAGTGGCATTATCACAAAGTTATTAATCCTGAGTCTTCAGGTACTGTTCTCGAGACCTGAGTTTTACTCCTGCCAGGTGGTTGAACCTTCATTCATGAAATATCTGAAGGTAAGAGTCCAATGGTGACCGTGCTGATGGTGAGAAAAAAAAACCATGAGGGAAGGACACTGCCATCCTTATCTGGTGTGGCCTACATGTGACTCCAGACCCACAGCAATGTGGTTAACTCTTAACTGCCCTCTGGGTAATTAGAAATGGGCGATTAATGAATGAATAAAAAGAAATAACATTGCTGTTTGGGAGAGCTTGCTTTGTGAAAATTGGGTACCATATTTCCCAGATTATAACATTTGAAAAATAGTCAATTGCCCATTTGGGAAATCTGCCAAAAGCAAAGGGTGTCATATAAATGCAAATCTATCATTCTCTGGACTGCCATAGATACATGTCCATAAGAGTACACATCAAGTAGACCAGAGTCCATCAATCTATATTGCTCCTAACCCATGAACTGTAATTTTGCTGTTCATAACTGTTCTTATGTGGTACATTATTGGCTAAATAGTCTTTAAAAATATTATGAATCGCTCATTTTTACAGGATCCTTGGTTTCCAATTAGTGTTGGAATTCTTTTGTATCTATTGTCTAAGGCCTGTGCCATTTCCTTATACCCTATTATTGTGTCTCCTGTCTCTGACTCCAAGGCACCCACATTTACTTTAGCTACTCCCCCCCTTTCTTGCCTACCTATAGAAAACATTGCGATCTGTCTTTATGTCTCTTACTGGTTTCTAATTATGTGCCGTTCTCTCTTTGAATCAGACATAAAGATAGTTGAAGGGACAGGTACTGCTGAGGAAGTGGGGAGGCTGCAGAAGGATTTGGACAGGCCAGGAGAGTGGCCAGTGAAGTGGCAGATGGAATACAATGTGGGAAAGTGTGAGGTCATGCACTTTGGTGGGAAGAATAGAGGCATGGGCTATTTTCTAAACAGGGAAAGGCTACAGAAATCGGAAATACAAAGGGACTTGGGATCCCAGCTTACGATTTTCTTAAGGTTAACATGCAGGTTCAGTTGGCAGTTGGGAAGGCAAATACATAGAACATAAAACAGTACAGTGCAGGCCCTTTGGCACATGATATTGTGCTGACTTTTAATCCTACTCTAAGATCAGACTAATCTACATAACCTTCATTGTACTATCATCCATGTGCCTATCCAAGAGTCACTCAAATGTCCCTCATATCTCTGACTCTACTGCCACTGCTGGCAGTGCAGTCCATGTACCTATACCTCTCTGTGTAAAGAACCTACCTCTGACATCTCCCCTAAACCTTCCTCCAATCACCTTAAAATTATGCCCTCTATTGATAGCCATTTCCGTCCTGGGAAAAGTCTCTGGCTAGCTACTCTATCTATGCCTCTCATGATCTTGTTCACCTCTATCAAGTCACCTCTCTTCCTTCTTCACTCCAATGAGAAAAGCTCCAGCTCCCTCAACCTTTCTTCACAAGACATCCCTCCAGTCCAGGCAGCGACTTTGTAAATCTCCTCTGCACCCTCTCTAAAGCTTCCACATTCTTCCCATAATGAGGCAACCAGAACTGAACACAATATTCCAAGTGTGGTCTAACCACGGCTCTATTGAGCTGCAGCATACCCTCGTGGCTCTTAAACTCAACCCTCTTGTTAATTAAAGCCAACACAACATGTGCCTTCTTAACAACCCTATCAACTGAGGTGGCAACTATGAGGGATCAATGAACACGAACCCCAAGATCCCTCTGTTTTTCCACACTGCTGATAATCCAGCCTTTAACCTGCTAATCTGCATTCAAATTTGACTTTCCAAAATGAATCACTTCGCACTTTTCCAGGTTGAACTCCATCTGCCACTTATCAGCCCAGCTCTGCATCCTGTCAATGTCCTGTTCCAACCTACAACAGCCCTACACTCTACCCACAACTCCACCAACCTTCATGTCAGCGGCAAACTTATTAACCCACCCTTCCACTTCCTCATCCAAAGTCATTTATAAAAATCACAAAGAGCAGAGGTCCCAGAACCGATTCCCTGCAGAACACCCCTGGTCACTGGTCACTGATACTTTCCATCTACTACCACCCTCTGTCTCCTATGGGCAGGCCGGTTCTGTATCCAGATGGCCAAATTTCCCTGTATCCCATTCTTCCTTACTTTCTGAATGAGCCTACCATGGGGAATCTTATCAAACACCTTGCTAAGACCCATATACACCACATCCACTGCTCTACCTTCATCAATGTGTTTTGTCGCGTCCTCAAAGAATTCAGTAAGGCTTGTGAGGCATGACCTTCCCCTCGCAAAGCCATCAAACTATGGTTTACCAAGTAATCATAAATCCTGTCTCTCAGAATCCTCTCCAATACTTTGCCCACCACAGATGTAAGGCTGACTGGTCTGTAATTCCCAGGATTATCCTTCTTCCCTTTTTTGAACAAGGAAATAACATTTGCCATCCTCCAATCATCTGGCACTTCCCCAGTGGACAGTGAGGATACAAAGATCTTTGCCAAAGGTCTCTTCCCTCACTTCCTGTAGTAACCTCAGGTAGATCCCGTCTGGCCCAGGGGATTGATCTTTCCTTACATTTTTCAAAATTTTCCTCCTCCTTAACATCAACCTGTACGAGCATATCAGTCTGCTTCACTCTGTCCTCAGAAATGTCAAGGTTCCTCTCAGTGGTGAATACTTAAGCAAAGTACTCATTAAGGACCTCCCCTACATTCTCCGACTCCAGGCGCAAGTTCCCTCCGCTATCCCTGATCGGCCCCTCCCTCATTCTGGCTATCCTCTTGTTCCTCACGTAAGTGTAGAAGGCCTCGGGGTTTTATTTAATCCTACCTGTCAAGGTTTTTTTCATGCCTTCTTCTAGCTCATTGGTCCATTGTTCTGCTCCCTCCTGGTTTCCTTGTAACCCTCTACAGCCCTGTCTGATCCTTGCCTCTTTAACCTTAGGTAAGCTCCCTCTTCCTCTTTCCTAGATGTTCCACATCCCTTGTCACCCAAAGTTCCTTCGCCCTACCATCCCTTCCTTGCCTCGGTGGGACACACCTGTCCAGCACTATCAACAAGTGCTCCCTAAACAACCTCCATATTTCTGTCATATATTTCCCTGACAATATCTGTTCCCAATTTATGCTCCGCAGTTCCTGCCTGATACCATTGTAATTCCCCCTCCCCCAATTAAATACTTTCCCATACTGTCTGCTCCTATCCCTCTCCATGACTATAGTAAAGGCCAGGGAGTTGTGATCACTATCACCGAAATGCTCTCGCACTAAAAGATCTGACACCTGGTATGGTTAGTTGGCAATCACCAAATCCAATATGGCCTCCACTCTAGTCAACCTATTGACATATAGCGTCAGGAACCCTTCCTGGACACACCTGACAAAATCTGCTCCATCCAAACTATTTGCACTGAGGAAGTTTCAATCAATATTAGGGAAGTTAAAGTCACCCATGACAACAATCCTGTTACTTCTGCACCTTTTAAAATCTGCCTCTCAATGTGTTCCTCCGTGTTCCTGTTGCTATTGAGGGGCCTGTAGAAAACTCCCAATAGAGTGATTGCTCCTTTCCTGTTTCTGATTTCCACCCAGACTGACTGTGGACAAACCCTCCTCGACGACCTTCCTTTCTGCAGCTGTGATACTATCTCTGATTAGCAATGCCACTCCCCCACCCCTTTTACCCCACCACCTAATCCTTTTGAAACCCTGGAACATCCAACAACCATTCCTGCCCCTGTGATATCCAAGTCTCCGTAACGGCCACAACATCATAGCTCCACGTATTGATCCATCACCCTTATTCCTGACACTTCTTGCATTAAAATAGACACAATTCAACCCATCCCACTGACTGCACCTTTGCCCTATCAAGTGTGTATCCCTCCTCACAGACTCTGCAGTCTGGGTCTGTCTGTTCACTACCTATTCCATCCTCTGATCCATAGCTCCAGTTCCCATCCCCTTGCCAATCTAGCTCCTGAGGAGCTCTAGCAAACCTCCCGCCCAGGATATTGGTAGCCCTCCAGTTCCGGTGCAATCCATCCTCCCTGTACAGGTCCACCTTCCCCAGCAGGTATCCCAATGATCCACACATCTGAAGCCCTTCCTCCTACACCAGCCCTGTAGCCACCTGTTCAACTACACTCACTCTCTGTTCCTACTTCACTAGCCCGTGGCACCGGTAGCAATTCTGAGATTGCCCTACTCTGCTTGCCCTGCCTTTTTGTGCCTGTCATTGGTACTATTGTGTACCACGACTGCTAGCTGCTCACCTTCCCTCTTAAGAATCCTATAGACTCGATCCATGTTAGCATTAATTTCGAGAGGGCTAGAATACAAGAATGGGGACATACTGCTGAGGCTTGTTACGAGGCAAAGTGCCCCCCGCCCAGCAAAATTAATGTGAAAATTCAAGACACCAAGAACTAGTCCCAAAAGTCACTATTTAAAGTAAAAAGTAACAACTTTATTTTTTAAAGTTTAACAGAGAATAATTAATTGACAATTATTTACAACTCCTTCCTCTAACGATCTTTTACCTTCCCCTTCTAAAATACTAGACCGATAAAAACCCCGATTAAGATTTACCAAAAAATTCAAATTTCAAAACCAGCCAGCTGTCGAATCTTCTCTTTGTATCTCCCTCTGTCTTCATTTTAGGGATTTCTGTTTCACAGGTCACTGATTGATAAAGGTACCTTCAAGAAAGCTGTGTTTTGGGCAGTCTGTACACGCTGGTGGCTTGGCAGTTTTCCTCCCAACTGTTCAATTTTTTCATGGTCTTTACCGCAAAACATCAGATTGTTTCATTGGTTTTTAAAATTATCAATATACTAAGTTCAAACTTGATTGGAAGTTGCTATTTTGGGATATAATTAAAACTGATTGGCTGAATTCAAATTTGTTTTTTTTCTCATAGCAACCTAGCTGCTGGACCAAATGTCCCATTGTAAATTCTCCAGTATTCTGTGTACTTGCTAGGTCCTTCACTGTCTTAAAGGTACAGTACACTTCTGCACCTTCATAACAGGCTGTATAAGGCACTGGTCAGACTGCTTTTGGAATATTGTGAGCAGTTTTGGACCCCGTATTTAAAGAAGGATGTGCTGGTGTTGGAGGAGGTCCAGAAGAGATTTACAACAATGATCCCAGGGATGAAGGGCTTGTCACATCAGGAGTGGTCGAGGACTCTGGTCTCTATTCGATGGAGTTTAGGAAGATGAGGAGGATATGATTGAAGCTTACAAAATAGTGAGAGGCCTGGATAGAGTGGATGTGGAGAAGGAGTTTCCACTAGGAGGAGGGACAAGGACCCAAGAGCACAGCCTCAGGGTGAAGGGACGACCCTTTATAACTGAGATGAGGAGGAACTTCTTCAGCCAGAGGGTAGGGAACCTGTGGAATTCATTGCCACAGAGGGCTGGGGAGGGCAAGTCATTGAGGGTATTTCAGACAGAGATAGTTAGATTCTTGATTAGTAAGGGGGTCAAGGGTTATGGGGAGAAGGCAGGAGAATAGGATTGAGAGACACATCAACCATGATCAAACGGTGGAGCAAAGTCAATGGGCTGAATGGCCTGATTCTGCTTTTATGTCTTACTATTCTTAAAAGCTGACACTTCCTGACTCCCCAAAGCCTGTCCACCATCTACAAGGCACAAGTCAGGAGGGTGATGGAATACTCCCCACTTGCCTGGATGGGGGCAGCTCCAACAACACTCAAGAAGCTTGACACCACCCAGGACAAAGCAGCTCACTTCATTGGCACCACATCCACAAACATCCCCTCCCACCACTACCAAAGCTCACTATAAGCAGTGTGTACCATCTACAAGATGCACTGCAGGAATTCACCAAAGATCCTCAGACAGTACCTTCCAAACCCACCACCACTTCCATCCAGAAGGACAAAGGCAGCAGATACATGGGAACACCACCCCCTGCAAGTTCCCCTCCCAGCCACTCACCATCCTGACTTGGGAATATATCGCCGTTCCTTCACTGTCACTGGATCACAATCCTAGAATTCCCTCCCTCAGGGCATTGTGGGTCAACCCACAGCACATGGACTGCAGCGGTTCAAGAAGGCAGCTCACCCCCACCTTCTCAAGGGGCAACTCGGGACGGGCAATAAATGCATCCGATGAATGAGTGAAAACAATTTAATAAAAGATGAGAAATAAGACAGTGCAATCAAGGAGCCAATGTGGATTCAGACCCTTCTCATGGAATCCTCCCTAGTATGTGCTTAATGTTCCACAGAGTGTGTTGTCTGTTTTTTTAGGGTAAGATCCAACTTTGGGTAGACATCTTTCCCAAGTCACTTGGACCCCCAGGACCTCCATTCAACATCACCCCTCGCAAAGCGAAACGGTAAGATTCCTGCCCGCTCTCTCACCCAGTCAGTATTAAAGCTGCTGTCTCGATCTTTCTCTGGCTCCTGTTGTCCTGTGGGTGCAGGGACCTCACCTTCCCCAGACCAGCAACAATCACTCTCTCAGACTCACAAGGAGATGGAGCTGACCCACAGATGAGCCAGGGTCGAGTTGATTGACACAATGGTCTTGGAGGGACTATTCTGCTTTGACCTACTCCTGTTATTAAGTGATCGTGCTGCTGTGTGAGGGTTTGCAGCATTCCAATGCAGTGTTCAGACACCAACAAATTTGGGAATGTCAAATTAAAACTTGTCTCGAAGACCTTGAATTCCTGTAGCTTAAACTGCAATTTAATTCATTCAACCAATGTTCAGACTTAGCTCTCATGAGAGATTATCTCTGCATGTAACCTCATGCTGTCCCTGTCCTGGGAGTGTTTGATGGGGACAGTGTAGAGGGAGCTTTACTCTGTATCTAACCCTGTGCTGTCCCTGTCCTGGGAGTGTTTGACAGGGACTGTGTAGAGGGAGCTTTAGTCTGTATCTAAGCCCGTGCTATGGGCGGCACGGTGGCACAGTGGTTAGCACTGCTGCCTCACAGCGCCTGAGACCCGGGTTCAATTCCCGACTCAGGCGACTGACTGTGTGGAGTTTGCACGTTCTCCCCGTGTCTGCGTGGGTTTCCTCCGGGTGCTCCGGTTTTGTCCCACAGTCCAAAGATGTGCGGGTCAGGTGAATTGGCCATACTAAATTGCCTGTAGTGTTAGGTAAGGGGTAAATGTAGAGGTATGGGTGGGTTGCGCTTCGGCGGGTCGGTGTGGACTTGTTGGGCCGAAGGGCCTGTTTCCACACTGTAAGTAATCTAATCTATGCCTGTGCTGGGAGTGTTTGATGGTGACAGTGTAGAGGGAGCTTTACTCCGTATCTAACCCCGTGCTGTCCCTGTCCTGGGAGTGTTTGATGGGGACAGTGTAGAAGGAGCTTTACTCTGTATCTAACCCCATGCTGTCCCTGTCCTATTTGATGGGATTGTGAATCGATCTGGTTTTGTGGTTGAATGACAAAGTGAACAATTATTCTTCTGAAGTTTCTCTTGTAAGTATTACCTCTGTCTCTTTTCCAGGTTTTACCTGCGTTGTATCATATGGAACACCAACGATGTAATCTTAGATGACCTGAGTATAACAGGAGAGAAGATGAGTGATATATATGTGAAAGGGTCAGTGCTTTTGTGAAATCATTCTTTTTCAGTGTCTGTTTTCCCTGGTGTGTTCCATCAGTTTCCATTAAGCTGAGAACACAGAAAGAGCCATTTTAATAACGTGTTTGTTACACACAAACATCCTCCCAATTTTATCCATCTCAGTCCATCGGTGTAGTCTTCCATTGCTTTCCATTTCACGTGGTTTTCCAGCTTTCCCTTCTGTTCACCCCAACCAGTCCCTAAATAGAGCTGCTCGGTCTCAGCAACTTCTGGGTGAAGAGGTTTCATCCATGATTTTCCATCAATTTCTTAAGGACTATCTTACAATTTTGGATGCAAGGATATGTACGTGCAGTTGGCTATTACATCCCATTGGCAGCATGATAAACTGTAACAAAGTTGAAATTGGGAAGAATGCTCCTCATCTCTTCAAATCAGTGCTACAGCACTTTGGGCCACAGGGAGGACATAATTAAGGCTGAGCTAGATTAGTGGTCAGAGGAGAAAGTGAGGTCTGCAGATGCTGGCGATCAGAGCTGAAAATGTGTTGCTGGTTAAAGCACAGCAGGTCAGGCAGCATCCAAGGAGCAGGAGAATCGACGTTTTGGGCATAAGCCCTTCTTCAGGAATGAGGAAAATGTGTCCCAGGGAGGAAGAGAGCTTCTTCAAGGAAGGCATCCTTGCAAGAGGATTCGCAGTGGGTTAAAATCTTTGAGGAGAAAGTGAGGACTGCAGATGCTGGAGCTCAGAGCTGAAAATGTGTTGCTGGAAAAGCGCAGCAGGTCAAGCAGCATCCAAGGTTTGTGGTCAATCAGGGAATCTAGGGGGATGGAGAAAATGCAGTAAAGCGGACATGAGGGATATCAGATCAGCCATGATCCTATTGAATGGCAGAACAGGGTCGAGGGTTTGAATGGCCTACTCCTTCCTGCTCTAATTCTTATAGTCTTAAGGGGAGGCAAGGTAGCTGCACAAAGGTGACAGAAATTGGAGGATGTGCCAATGAGCTGTAGAGTTTGGCAACATACAACACAGCCAGCGTGGGCTATTCAGCCCATTGAGCCTACTCTGCTGGGGATCAAGCCATTGGTTGACCAGTTGGTGGCCTCCACTTTCCAGTCAGCCCTGATACCCCTTTCACTTGTTTTTGTCACTTTGGACTCGATAGGCTGATGGGTCTCCTCAAAACTGTATTATTCTGTCACCCTGTGACTCCTTTATCACTCAGGAACCGACATAGTCCAGCCTTCGAAATATTCAGGAGTGCCACCCTTCCACTTTCTGGGGAACTGAGATCCACAATCCCACAGATCCTCCAGAGGAAATCGTTGCTCCTTGTCTTTGTTTGAAATCGGTGTCCCGATGTATCCCTTGTCCTTCTAGACGGAAGAGGTCATGGGTTTGGAAGGAACTGTTTAAGGATCTTTCGTGAATTTCTGCAGTGCAGTACACACTGCTGCTCCTGAGCATCGATGATGGAGGGAGTGGATGTTTGTGGATGTGGGTGCCATTCAAGTACGGGATGGTGGTAATTTGGAATAAGACCACCTCTCATTCCTCTGAATGTAAATGGATACAGATGTGCCTTTTCAAATATTCCTCATAAGACAACCCTTTCATTCCAGGAATCAGGCAACTAAACCTTCCCAGAACTGCTGATAAAGTAATTGTCTCTATTCTTAGAAAAGGAGACTGAAACTGCACTCCAGAGGATGTCTTACCCTCTGCAATTGTTGAACATTTTCCCTTCTTTACGATTCCATTTGCCTTGTAATAAGCAACATCTCATTTGCCTTCTGAATTACTCGTAGTACCTGTACACTAACATTTGTCCCTTACTGCACCAGGTCACTCAGATCCCTGTGTACTGCAAAGTCCTCAATCTCTCTCCGTTTAAATGAAACATTTTCTTTTGCCTGTTCTGCTTGATAACCTCCCTCCCTATCCCTCGACTCCCTTTCCAGCCCCTCCCCCCCCATTTCCACTCCTCCCTGCCATCAACTGGATTCATTCCTCCCATTGACCAAACAGCTCGTACCCTTTACCTGCCTACCCCTATCCACACTTCACCACCCTGCCCCCGCCTCCCCCTTTCCCTGCAGCTCCTACCACCCCCGTCCTGAGGAAGGGTTACACCCGAAATGTTGACTTCTCCACCTCCTGATGCTGCCTGGCTTGCTGTGTTCACCCAGCCTCCTGCTTGTCTACCTCGGATTCCAGCATAATGTCATAGAGATGTACAGCATGGAAACAGACCCTTTGGTCCAACCTGCCCATGCCGACCAGATATCCCAACCCAATCTACACCCACCTGCCAGCACCCGGCCCATATCGCTCCAAACCCTTCCTATTCATCTACCCATCCAGATGCCTCTTAAATGTTGCAATTGTACCAGCCTCCACCACTTCCTCTGGCAGCTCATTCTATACACATACCACCCTCTGTGTGAAAAAGTTGCCCCTTAGACCTCTTTTATATCTTTCCCCTCTCACCCTAAACCTATGCCCTCCAGTTCTGGGCTCCCCAATCCCAGGGAAAAGACTTTGCCTATTTATCCAATCCATGCCCCTCATAATTTTGTAAACCTCTATAAGGTCACCCCCTCAGCCTCCGACGCTCCGGGGAAAACAGCCCCAGCCTGTTCATCCTCTCTCTGAGATCCTCCAACCCTGGTAACATCCTTGTCAATCTTTTCTGAACCCTTTCAGGTTTCACAACATTTTTCCGATAGGAAGGAGCCCAGAATTGCACACAATACTCCAACAGTGGCCTAACCAATGTCCTGTATAGCCACAACATGACACTCCAAGGTGTCTTTGTTCAGCAACACTCCCTAGGACCTTACCATTAGGTGTATAAATCCTGCTAAGATTTGCTTTCCCAAAATGCAGCATCTTGCATTTATCTGAATTAAACTCCATCTGCCACTTCTCAGCCCATTGGCCCATCTGGTCCAGATCCTGTTGTAACCTGAGGTAACCCTCTTCGCTGTCCACTACACCTCCAATTTTGGTGTCATCTGCAAACTTATAACTGTAAATCTTGTGCTCGCATCCAAATCATTTATGCAAATGACAAAAAGTAGTGGACCCAGCACCGATCCTTGTGGCACTCCACTGGTCACAGGCCTCCAGTCTGAAAAACTACCCTCCACCACCACCCTCTGTCTTCTACCTTTGAGCCAGTTCTGTATCCAAATGGCTAGTTCTGTCTGTATTCCATGAAATCTAACCTTGCTAATCAGTCTTTCACGGGGAACCTTGTCGAACGCCTTACTAAGTCCATATAGATCACATCTACTGCTCTGCCCTCATCAATCCTCTTTGTTAATTCTTCAAAAAACTCAATCAAGTTGTGAGACATGATTTCCCATGCACAAAGCCATGCTGACTATCCCTAATCAGTCCTTGCCTTTCCAAATACATGTACATCCTGTCCCTCAGGACTCTTTGTTTCTGCTTCAATAATGGGCTGAATAACCTGTTCTGTGTTAAGAGGTTGTGAAATTTTGGTCCAATGTCCATTCTGTTTGGTCATTGCTCCTGTGAGGTCCTTGTTTCTCTCTGATCGAAGGCACTGCGTAATTTTAAAGTTTGCATTCATTCATTGGATGATGGCAAGGTTGGCACTTATTGTCAAACACTAAATGTTCCTTTAAAAAGAAATAGAGAATTTGTTCATATCGGCATGGCTGAACGCCCAGAGATGTCCAATCTGGTGAATGTGCAGTTTCCTTGCAACTGTTGTAACATTGTGACATGTGACAGAGAGACTCCAGGCTCTACAGGGTTATTATGAGGTGTCTCTGACTCTCTCTCTCTCTCTCTCTGTCTCTCTCTCTCTCTCATACACACACACACTCTCTGTCTCCAGCTGGCTTGTGGGCTATGAGGGCAACAAACAGAAGACAGACGTCCATTACAGGTCGATGGGTGGAGAAGGAAACTTCAACTGGAGATTCATCTTCCCATTTGAGTATTTGCCAACCGAACAAGTCTGCTCCATTGCCAAGAAGGTGAGGGGGAGGTAGTAGTCATCTGGGGGAGGTAGAAGGACTCATTTATAACTTCTTTCATGTCTAAACGCTGCGTGGACAGGCTGGGATTGCTTCTCGTGTTTATTGTTGCACTCAGAATGCTGTTTTACTCCCGATACGTCATTGTCTCCCCCCTTATTGCTCTCCGGAAAGTGTCAGATTAGATTAGATTAGATTCCCTACAGTGTGGAAATAGGCCCTTTTGCCCAAGTAGTCCACACCGACCCTCTGAGTAAACTCCCCAGAACCATTCCCCATATTTACCTGTGACTAATGCACTTAACCCTATGGGCAAAATAGCATGGCCAATTCACCTAACCTGCACATCTTTGGACTGTGGGAGGAAGCCCACGTGGGCACGGGGAGAACATGCAAACTCCACACAGACAGTCACCCGAGGTTGGAATTGAACCTGGGACCCTGGCGCTGTGAGGCACCGTGCTAACCACTGAGCCACCATGCTGCCCGTGTCTACGTGCTAAGGTACAGATCTCCTCTTCGTTTGGGAAATAAGGCTTTCCATTTTTTAATTTGTTCCTGAGATGTGGGCATCTTTGTTAAAGTCAGCAGTTATTGCCTGTCCCTAGTTGCCCCTTGAGAAGGTGGGGGTGAGCTGCCTTCTTGAACCGCTGCAGTCCATGTGCTGTGGGTTGACCCACAATGCCCTGAGGGAGGGAATTCCAGGATTCTGACTCAGTGTCAGTGAAGGAATGGCGATATGTTTCCAAGTTGAGGGGTGCGTAGATTGTTACTATATTTTACATTAGGATTAAATCTCAGCACAACATCATGGGCCAAAGGGCCTGTTCTGTGCTGTACTTTTCTATGTTCTATATTCTAAGTCAAGATGGTCAGTAGCTTGGAGGGGAACTTGCAGGGGGTGGTGTTCCCATGTATCTGCTGCCCTTGTCCTTCTGGATGGAAGTGGTTGTGTGTTTGGGAGGTGCTGTCTGAGGATCTTTGATGAATTTCTGCAGGGCATCTTGTAGCTGGTACACACTGCTGTTACTGAGCATCGGTGGTGGAGGGAGGGGGATGTTTGTGGATGTGGTGCTGGGCTGCTTTATCCTGGATGGTGTCAAGCTTCTTGAGTGTTGTTGGAGCTGCCCCCATCCTGGCAAGTGGGAAGTATTCCATCCCCCTCCTGACTTGTGCCTTGTAGGTGGTGGGCAGGCTTCGGGGACTCGGGAGGTGAGTTACTCCCTGATGAATATCCAGCCTGTAATCCCTTGTGGTCTCAGCATGAATGAGGCTGATTGAGCTAAATTCAAGATGGTTGTGGGTGGTGCAGGGATTTCCACAATGGTAATGCCATGAGTGTCAAGGTAAGCTTCTCCGATTCTCTCTCCTGTTGGAGATGGTCATTCCCCAGTGCATTAAATATTTCTTTTTAGTGATAGAAACATTCTGAATGAAGTCCAGGGATTCCGGCATTTGACATAATATCCAAGCACTTCCCGTACAAGCTGCAAGATAGGAGAATGTACATGATGTTAGACTTGCTGCTGAAGTGTTTGGGGACAGTGTAGAGAGAGCTTTACTCTGTACCTAACCCCATTCTGCCCACGTCCTGGGAGTGTTTGATGGGGACAATGTTTGGTGTTGACTCTGAGGGCTGTGAATGCAGGGCCTCGGTTATGACACTGACCTGGTCCCAATCCCGGGTGCCTCTGGTTGACTTGAGCCCTGAGCCATTTTGAGAAGGTTCCAATGCGATACAAACCCACCAAGTCACGGCTTGCTCTGCTTCTTTTCCAGGAACATTTCTGGAGTCTGGATAAGACGCAAACAAAAATTGCACCTCAGCTCACCCTCCAGATCTGGGACAACGATAAATTCTCCTTCGATGACTATCTGGGTAGGTTGCTGCAGCCTCTCTGAGTGAGAATTCCAACCCTCGCATTTCTTTCTCCTTCATTTGTTTATTCATTTACGGGGCATGTGGGCGTCGCTGGCTAGGGCAGCATTTGTTGCCCAGAGGGCAGATCAGAGTATTCCAGTATCCCGCACTGTGTGTTATCATGGATTAACATCCGACAATCCAAGATAGGCCGGATTTTCCTGGAGTAAGTGGGGAGGTCAAGTTGGTAAACGTTAAAATGTGACAGACCCATCTCCAATAAAGCCACAGACTGCAGCGGTTCAAGATGGCAGCTCACCCCCACCTTCTCGAGGGGCAACTAGGGACAGGCAATAAATGCTGCACCCACCTCTTGTGAATGTTTGGTTTTAAAACCTCATCACCTCTTAGTAAGGAAAGTCCTCCTGGTTTAAACATTGGACCTGCGATATTCCTGGGCTCTGCCAGCGAGTGGACAAATCTACATTACACACATCATCTCAAATATCTTTGTGATGTTCAGGGGCTTGGGTTTGGAAAGTATGAACACAATGCGCAAATAAAAGTGACCCCAAAGCTGCTGGACTGAGAGTAAAATGTGTAATGCAGTGGCTCAGTGGTTAGCCCTGCTGCCTCACAGTGCCAGGGACCCAGGTTCGATTCCAGTCTCGGGTGACTGTCTTTGTGGAGTTTGCGCATTCTCCCCGTGTCTGTGTGGGTTTCCTCTGGGTGCTCCGATTTCCTTCCCCCCCACCCCAGTCCAGATTCAGTGGATTGGCAACTGCCTATAGTGTCCTGGGATGTGCAGGCTAGTTGCGTTAGCCAATGTGGGGATACAAGGAAGGAATGGGTGTGATTAGGATGCTCTTGGATTAGATTGGATTCCCTACAGTGTGGAAACAGGCCCTTCAGCCCAACAAGTCCACACTAACCCTCCGAAGAGTAACCCACCCAGATCCACTCCCTTACCTGATCTTTACCTCTGAGTAATGCACCTAACACTATGAGCAATTTAGCATGACCAATTCACCTGACCTGCACATCTTTGGATTGTGGGAAGAAACCGGAGCACCCGGAGGAAACCCACGCAGACACGGGGAGAATGTGCAAACTCCACACAGATGGTCACTTGAGGCTGGAATCGAACCTGGGTTCCTGGTGCTGTGAGGCAGCCATGTGAACCATTGAGCCACCATGCCGCCAAAAGGGGAAGGTGAGAATGGGCAGAATGGCCTGCTTCCATACTGTAAGGATTCTGTAATTCTGTCTGTGTGGGTGTGAGAGAGAATCACTGAGAGTTATGATCAATCCTGGGTTTTTCTTGGTGGACCCTTTGATTGAAATCCTTCATTGCCTTTAGGGTCGATTCAGATGGATCTCAACAGGATGCCAAAGCCGGCCAAGTCTCCCGAGAAGTGCGGTCTGATGGTGCTGGAGAGTGAGAAACATGTCTCTCTGTTTGAGCAGAAGTCGGTGAAGGGTTGGTGGCCTTGTGCTGCTGAGTCACATGGAGAGAGGATCCTTGCTGTAAGAATTCACTTCATCCTCACTTGCCGATCAGCTCAGGGTCCCCGATGGTAACTTGCATTTAGATAGCGCCTTTCACATAGGGATACTGCTGCCTTCCCATTGAGTTGTTGGACTGAAGCCCATTCTCAGGTGGATGTGAGACACCTTGTAGCACTCTTCGAAGAATGCACAATGTTTACCACTCAACCACATAGAGTCACAGAGATGTACAGCATGGAAACAGACTGTACGGTCCAACTCATCCATGCCGAACAGATATTTATCTAATCCCATTTGCCAGCACTTGGCCTATATCCCTCTAACCCTTCCTATTCATATATCCATCCAGATGCCTTTTACATGCTGTAATTGTACCAACCTCCACCACTTCCTCTGGCAGCTCATTCCATACACGTACCACCCTCTGCGTGATACATTTGCCACCGTCGGTCCCTTTTATATCTTTCACCTCTCACTCTAAACCTATGCCCTGTAGTTCTGGACTCCCCCACCCAGGAAAAATGACCCTCATAGAGTCATACAGCATGGAAACAGACCTTTCGGTCCAACCCGTCCATGCCGACCAGATATCCCAACCAACCTCATCCCACCTGCCAGCACCCGCCCCATATCCCTCCAAACCCTTCCTATTCATATACCCATCCAAATGCCTCTTAACCGTTATAATTGTACCAGCCTCCACCACTTCCTCTGGCAGCTCATTCCACACACGTACCACCCTTTGCGTGAAAAAGTTGCCCCTTAGGTCTCTTTTATATCTTTCCCCTGTCACCCTAAACCCTATGCCCTCTAGTTCTGGACTCCCCCACCCCAGGGAAAAGACTTTGTCTGTTTACCCTATCCATGCCCCTCTTGATTTTGTAAACCTCTATAAGGTCACCCCTCAGCCTCTGACGCT
Organism: Hemiscyllium ocellatum; assembly: GCF_020745735.1. Classification (NCBI taxonomy): domain Eukaryota; kingdom Metazoa; phylum Chordata; class Chondrichthyes; order Orectolobiformes; family Hemiscylliidae; genus Hemiscyllium; species Hemiscyllium ocellatum. The sequence continues at coordinate 11,812,738 of NC_083401.1, forward strand.
CCAGGGAAAACAGAGAGGGGAATAGAGGGGCATAGGTTTAGGTGAGAGGGGAAAGATACAAAAGAGACCAAAGGGGCAATCTTTTCACACAGAGGGTGGTGTGTGTATGGAATGAGCTGCCAGAGGAAGTGGTGGAGGCTGTTACAGTTACAGCATTTAAAAGGCATCTGGATGGGTATATGAATAGGAAGGGTTTAGAGGGATATGGGCCAGATGGTGGCAGGCGGGACTAGATTAGGTTAGGATATCTGGCCAGCATGGACAAGTTGGACTGAAGGGTCTGTTTCTGTGCTGTACATCTCTATGACTCTAAACCCTTTCAAGTTTCACAACATCTGACATTGTGAACTTGAATTCCAAATGTTTCTCTCTCCACGGATCGATTTGGTGATTTAAAATCTGAAAGAGATTGAAAAAGTTTTAATTGAAGTTCTTGAAAGATACAGGCTGAAGGCTACATAATGGAGTTAGGCCACAGATCAGCCGTGATTTCATTGAATAGAGGAACAGATTCGAGGGGATGAATGGTCTACTCCTGTCCCTATGGATGCTGCTAGACCCACTGAGCTCCTGTCATTCCGGTTAGTTGCCATTACATGGAGATGTCTTGGAGCTTTCTGGGTGCAAATTGGCAATCACAGGAGATAAAAGGGAATCAGTGGACAACTCCTGGGAAAAGAGGGTTGTCCAATGAGGAGAGCTTGAGTAGGAAATGGACCAACCCTTTCGAGTGGTTAGAAGATTGAGAGGCGGTCTCATCGAAACATAAATCTTTTGAGGACTTCACCAAGTGGATGCTGAGTGGCCAAGAGTTTAGATTAGAGTGGTGCTGGAAAAGCACAGTAGGTCAGGCAGCGTCCGAGGAGCAGGAAAATCGAAGTTTCGGGCAAAAACCCTTCATCAGGAATAGAGTGGTCAAGAGTCTAGGGACAGCATCTTCCACTCCTGCAGGGGCCGAGCTTGGAGGCAGGAGCAGCACCTCATTAAGGAAGGATGGTGGTGTACCCCAATCCTGACACCTGCCAACCTCCTCCAGAAAAGCAACTTGTTAACATTGGTGACCTTACTGCCAACTGAAGCCATTAAATGGTCAATTAGGAACCAGCTTAAGGCTTCATTCCCCGCCCCCAAACCCCCCAACATCCCCCACAGTTGGGTGAATTTCTGTGTGATGTTCCTAACCTCGGGATTAAAATGATACCCCCAATCAAAGGTCATCAGTGCCTCATCGAGGGATAGGGCATCGGGCAAGAAACTGTCCATTGGAGCCAGCCTATTGTCCTTACTTCAGATTCCACTGCCCCCAACCTCCTCTCCCCACTGTGCACCGTCTCGAACTCCACTGTGCTTTCTTTTGTTCTGGGGCCTCCTGGTCCTGGGCTCCAGGGGGTGTGCTTCCACCAGCAGCCACAACCTCCTCTGAGGCGCTGCTGAGCACAAGAGCTGCTGGCCTCTGATTGGCTGGCTACTATCACCGGGCTGGAGGAACAGCATTTCGGTTGCCATTTGGGGACCCTGCAGCCTTCAGAACTCAATATCAAGTTCCATCCTTCCATGTCGCTTGACCCGTCTGCGCAGACCAGATCTGCCATGTCATGTCATGGCACAGCTAACTCATTCCCACCGTCTCTAGTGTCACCTCTTAAGAATAATATCATAATAACGTATAGAAGCAGAATTAGACCATTCGGCCCATCGAGTCTGCACCATCATTGGATCATGGCTGACATGTTTCTCAACCCCATTCTCCTGCCTTCTCCCCATAACCATTGACCCCCTCCCCATACTAATCAGGACCCTACCTATCTCTATCTTAAATGCACTCAATGACTTACCCTCCCCAGCCCTCAGTGAGTTCCACAGATTCCCCACCCTCTGGCTGAAGAAATTCCTCCTCATCTCCGTTCTAAAGGGTTATCCCCTCACTCTGAGGCTGTGCCCTCGGGTCCCAGTCTCTCCTACCAGTGGAAGCATCTTCTCCACATCCACTCTACCCAGGCCTCTCAGTAAGTTTCGATGAGATCCCATTACGCGCCCCCCCCCCCTCACCTCCATTCTTCTCATCTCTGGACCTAGAGTCCCCAATCGCTTCTCATATGACAAGCCCTTCATCCCTGGGATCATTCTTGTGAACCTCCTCTGCCACCCCCTCCAAGATACGGGCCCCAAAACTGCTCAGTGACAGCACAGCCGCTGTAAAGGGACTGAATGGCCTACTCCTGTTCACATGTCGCACACTTATGTTTTCTTGCACATTTCATTGGCCGTGCAGAGCACCTCTGCGGTGTTGTGGGAGGTGCTACAGCAATGCAAGACCTTTCCCTTTCCTCCTCTGACAACCTGCTCCTTCCGAGTCTGTGACTGTGTCGGGTAAAGGGCCTGGCTGTCTCTGTTGGCCGAGTGTGGCTGAAGCTCTGATTTTCTTTGGTTTGTGCTTTTTCCGTGGACAGGGCAAAGTGGAGATGACCCTGGAGATTGTGACGGAGGAGGAGAACGAGGAACGTCCTGCTGGGCAGGGCCGGGATGAGCCCAATATGAACCCGAAACTGGAGGAACCGAAGTAAGGAGGTCTCGGTGTGTGGGCGCTGTGGGCACTCAGACACTGCACAGGCAGTCCTCTCCAAACTTAGCTAAGTCACAAAGAGCCATCAGCTCAATCTTAATTCTTGTACAAACAAAATACTGTCAACACAGGGATTGACAGAGCAGGCTTGGCAGCATCTGTGCAGAGACAGGGTGACTCAGAGTTGACGATTCGAGTCCGTTGACCCTCCTCCAGAACCGTTTATGATTGTTCTCAGGGTGAGGGCATCATTGGCTTTATTGGCATTTCTTGTCCATTACTAGCTGCCCCTTAAGGTAGTGGTGAGGTCCCTGTCCCTGGACTCACAGCTGTCCATGCAGTGAAGGAACTCTCATTGCTGGTGTCAGGGAGAGAGCTCCAGGATTTGGTCTGACAATTGTCAAGCCCAGGACAGTGTGAGACTTGGACACTTCTCCCTGTTGGCAATGTTGACAGAGGAACATTTAACTCTCCTCTTTACTCAGGATCTGACTGGGGCAAGGCACAGGGAAAAAAAGTGTGATACCAACAGGTAGGGGTTCCATGGCAAACTGATCAGCACACAGTTCATGTACCAATGATGATCGAGGAGTTAAATCAAACATAGAGTCATGGAGTCATGGAGATGTACAGCATCTAACGCGTCCATGGCGACCAAATATCCCAACCCAATCTAGTCCCACCTGCCAGCACCCGCCCCATATTCTTCCTATTCATATACCCATCCACATGCCTTTTAAATGTTGCAATTGTATCAGCCTCCACAACTTCCTCTGGCGGCTCATTCCATACACATAGCACCACCTGTGAGAAAACGTTACCCCATAGGTCTCTTTTATATCTTTCTCCTCTCACCCTAAACCTATGCCCTCTAGTTCTGGACTCCCCGACCCCAGGGAAAAGACTTTGCCTATTTACCCTATCCATGCCCCTCATGATTTTGTAAACCTCTATAAGGTCACCCCTCAGCCTCCGACGCTCCAGGGAAAACAGCCCCAGCCTGTTCAGCCTCTCCCTATAGCTCAAACCCTCCAACCCTGGCAACATCCTTGTAAATCTTTTCTGAACCCTTTCAAGTTTCAGAACACCTTTCCGATAGGAAGGAGACCAGAATTGCACGCAATATTCCAAAAGTGGCCTAACCAATGTCCTGTACAGCCGCAACATGACCTCCCAATTCCTGTACTCAATGCTCTGACCAATAAAGGAAAGCATACCAAACACCTTCTTCACTATCCTATCTACCTGCAACTCCACTTTCAAGGAGCAATGAACCTGCATTCCAAGGTCTCTTTGTTTAGCTACACATCCCAGGCCCTTACCATGAAATGTATAAGTCCTGTCCTGATTTCCCTTCCCAAAATGCAGCACCTATACATGTGTATTTGACTCTAATCTCCATCACTGGACATTCTTCTCACCTCATGTCTGTATCAATAACATTTCATTGCACTGACTAGTCCTCAGCTGCATTACTGCTGTATCACCTGACTTCAGGGCTGGGAGAAGGTGAACAGGATAAACTGTGGTCTTTGCCCATCGAGATTGCTATGTTTGACAATTTGGACAGACTGTCCCCTCTATCACTTTCCTGCCTAATGATGATAGTGACAGTTACCGTCCTGTTTGCCATTCCTTCACTGTCACTGGGTCAAATTCCTGGAATTCCCTCCCTCAGGGCATTGTGGGTCAACCCACAGCACATGGACAGCAGCGGTTCAAGAAGGCAGCTCACCCCCACCTTCTCAAGGGGCAATTAGGGATTGGCAATAAATGCTGGGCCCAGCCAGCACCACCCAATGAGTGATTTGAAAAACATTTCACTTCTGGGTCCGTTCCTTCCTGATGTCGAGGTGCTGGTGTTGGACTGGGGAGGCCGAAGTCAGAAGTCACACAACATCAGGTTATTGTCCAACAGATTTATTTCAGATCACAAGCTTTCAGAGCATTGCCCTTTCATGTGTTGCTTTGGCTTATAATGTTTTTATAAATTATTCTCACACTTTTTCATCCCTTGCTGTACCTGACCCTTGACCTGCCTTCGACCTTGCCTTGCTGTTTGACCCCAGTCATGCCCTTTCACTGGCTGTGTGCCCAGTGGAATCTAGCATTGGGTGTGAAACTCCAGTTGCCTCACACTGAGAGAAACGAGGGTCAGTTCAATCCTTCATGCCCAGCTTTGTGGGAGTTGGGAGGGGAGAGGTTAAGGTGGCAACTGAACTCTAAGATTGACGGTTCCCGTACTGGGATGCTAAGCAGTCCAGCCCTGGCCATCACCTTGTGACCAATTGATTCCATTCACTGACAAGGTCATAGAAATGAGGTGATGTTGTATGGAATTAAAAACAGCTCTGGCTCTCTCACATCTCTGACAGTGACATCAGTTTTAACGCAGGGCCCCTTAACAATTCCAATACACCCCTCTGTACTTGGAGCACGCTGGAGCTGGATAGAAATCACTGAATTTACAGTACAGAAGGAGCCCATCCAACGCATTGTGTCCACACCCAGATCTTGAAAGAGCCAACACAGCGAGTCCCATCCTCCAGCCCTATCTCTGTGGTCCTTTAGATCCCTGCCCACTACTTCAACTCTGGCCCATACCTGTGTCCCTGGATCAGTGAGGGAGAGGGATCGTTGGCTTCTGTGTCACCAAGTTCTTGAAGAACAAGAACGCATGCACCTCCCACAGTCGAACGGTGTCTCGGATTGTTTTCGAGCTGACCTTGAACGCATTGTTGTTGTAATGGAGCTGGCTGGTTGAGTATGAACTTGACGAGCCTTGGTAACTGCAGCAGGTTCTAACCATCTCCTCATCATTGTGTGATAGGCGACCAGACACCTCCTTCCTCTGGTTCACCTCCCCGTTGAAGACCCTGAAGTACATCGTCTGGAGGAAGTTCCGGTGGGTGATCCTGGCGTTTTTGGTGTTCCTTATCCTGATTCTGTTTATCGTCATCTTCCTTTACTCCTTCCCGGTGAGTTTGACAGACGACTGGTGGTGCCTACACCATGCACACAGGTTTCTTTCCATCCTTTGACGGGGTGTGGGAGTCATTCTACGAAGCCCTGGTTTGACCACATTTGGAATATTGTGTTCAGTTCTGGTCACCTCATTATAGGAAGGATGTGGAAGCTTTAGCGAGGGCGTAGAGGAGATTTACCAGGATGCTGCCTAGACTGGAGGGATGTCTTGTGAAGAAAGGTTGAAGGAGCTAGAGCTTTTATCATTGGAGAGAAGAAGGATGAGAGGTGACTTGATAGAGGTGTACAAGATGTTGAGAGATGAAGTGGACAGCCAGAGACTGTTCCCCAGGATGGAAATGGCTGTCACAAGTGGGCATCATTCTAAGGTGATTGGAGGAAGGTATAGGGGAGATGTTAGAGGTAGGTTCTTTACCCAGAGAGTGGTGGGTGTGTGGGATGCAATGTCAGCAGTGGTAGTAGAGTCAGAGACATGAGGGACATTTAAGTGACTCTTGGATAGGCACATGGATGATAGTAAAACGGAGGGTATGTAGGTTAGTCTGATCTTAGAGTAGGGTAAAAGGTCAATGCAACATGTTCTATGTTCTAATAATCATTTGTAATTACTCTGAGGGGCTTACTCTGCCATTTCTGAAGGTAGGTAAGAAGCCATCATGCTGCTGTGGGTCTGGAGTCACATGTAGGTCGCCTCAGGTATGGGAGGCAGATTTCCATCCCTGAAGGACATTAGTGAACTAATTTACATCAATTAATGTTAGCTCCATGATCATGAGGCTAGATTTAGGAATTGAATATAAATTCCACCAGCCGCCCAGTGGGATTTGAACCCAGGACAGAGCATTAGCCTGATTAAGGGATATGCTAATTAGGTATCATGCGGCTAGAGCACTAACTCTGTACTTTCCTGCCTTTTCTCCATAACCCTTGATTTCCTCACTGATCAAAAACCTGTCTATCCCAGCTTTGAGTACACTGGATGACCCAATCTCGTAAAGAACTTCATAGCTTGACTCCCCTGTGAGAGAAGAACATCCTTGTCATCTCTGTCTCCCTCCCTTCACTGAGATTACACCTTTGGGAGGGAATTGGTTTAGCTCAGTTGGCTGGATTGTCGATTGACAGAGTAATGTTTTGCCAACAGCGTGGGTTCAAATTCCCGTCACCAGATTGAAGTTACCATTAAGGACTTCCCTTCTCAATCTTTTACCTCATCTGAGGTCTGGTGACCCTCAGGTTAAATCCCCACCAGTCGCTTCTCTCTAATGAGAGAGCAGGCCCCATGGCCTGGTAAGACTATGGTGACACAGCAACAATTGTCTAGTTCTCTCCCTCAAGGGGACACAACCATTTACATTGCCAAAGAATCTTGTGATACAGCTGGATTATGTGTTGAAACTCTACAGTCATTGACAGAGAAATGAGTCCAGAATAAAGGGGCACAGGTTTATAATTAAAATCAAGCAACTTGGGGGTGAACTGTGAAAATCTGAAGCAGGTTGCTCCAAAAGGCAATGGACTCTGGAGTGGAATTTAGAAAACTTAGATAAGGTCTTGTTTGGTATTTCTCTTCAAGGATATGAGTTAGTATTCCAGATATGACCTCATTCAATAGCGGAATGGGCTTCAGCAGCTGAATGGCCTCCTCCTGTCCCTGTATAACAGGATTGAGGGGCTGAATGGCCTCCATCTGTTCCTCTGTAACAGGATTGAAGGGCTGAATGGCCTCCTCCTGTTCCTGTGTAACAGGATTGAGGGGCTGAATGGCATCCTCCTGTTCCGGTGTGTAAGGATTGAGGGGCTGAATGGCCTGCTCCTGTTCCTGTTTAATGAGTTGAAGGGGCTGAGTGGCCTCCCCGTGTTTCAATGCAGCCTTGATGTCAAGGGTTGTCACTCTCATCTTACTGAAATAACTCTGCAGAGGCCCTTCATTTACACATGGAGAGTCCTTGACACTGATCCAACCCCCTCAGAGCCAGCTCTCAGAGTGAACAGAGCCTCTGACACTCCTGTTTATACCTGTCAGCCAGGGCTCCCTGATTGCACCACATTAACAGCCCCAGTCAGGGGAACTCATATTCTATGAATATGTTACAATCACTCCCCTCCCCTCTGGAGTTCAGCTCTTTTGTTCATGTTTGACCCAAGGCTGTAATGTGGTCAGAAGCTGAGTGACCCTGGTGGGACCCACACTGGGTGTCACTGAGCAGGTTATTGCTGAGCACTGTTGATGACACCTTCCATCAGGTTACTGACGATCGAGAGGATTGGTTGGATCTGATTGGTCCTGCATTCAGACACACATGGGTGGTTTGTCATATTGTCTGTTGATGTTAGGATTGGACTGGAGGAGCTTGGCCCAGGATGCAGCAAGTTCTGGAGTGCAAATCTCAAGTCCTAGTGTTGGAATGTTGTTCGAGCCCACAGCCTCTAACTAGGTTTGTGTGGGAGACAGTATCACATTTGGCCCATGCTCTGTACGTGCAAAGAATTGATGCCCAACTTCTCTAGGCCTTGGCATGGCTCTAGGCCTGCCTCCTGGCCTGGAGGTAGCACAAGGATCAGTGATTGACAATGATACATGAAAGGATGAGGGTCACCAAATGCAACATTTCCAGGTTTACTGATAACACAAAACTGGGAGGGATTGGGAATTGTGAGGAACTAAATTGTGAGTTTAGCTTTATGTTCCCTTACTGAGAGATCCACTTAATGCCTCTCCCCCGACTCCCTCCATCCCTGCCCTCCCATTGCCGCTACCACCAGTGGAAAGAGATTTGTTACCTCATCTTATTATTTACTCTAAATACCTCATTGCGATCACTCTTAAACCTCAAATACTCCAGGGGACACATGGCTGTTTGTATAACCTCTCTTCATAATCTAAGATTTGTAGCTAACTGGTTAACCTCTTGCTGTAGACTTGGCTAGAACCCAGATGCTCCATCTCCCAGGAGTGATCCTATAGGAGGGTTCCATTGATGTACATACACCAGAGGGAAATAGCCTGATGCATTGAGAACTCGGGTGACTTCGGATTTCCCCGAAATCAGGATAGATTTCAGGCATGGTACATCAAGGATGAGGAAGGGATTCAGACTGATTGGCACTTGTGGGAACACCCAATGGGATTAAAGGCTGGTGGATATCCTCAGTCACAAATGTCTGAGGGTCTACAGTGTGACACCCACCCACCCCTGTAGGAAGAGGGATCAATGGACAGAGGGAGGAGTGCCGTGGGTATAGAAAGCTGGAGGAAAGATGAATGAGTGATGGATGAGAGGGGAGGGAATGGATTTCGATGAGCTGGGATGGCAGAGAGTTGGTTAGAAGATTGGGGAACAGTCATTGGACATAAGTTAAGGAGAGTTGACTGAACAGAAACTGTTGGGTAATGAGGTGAGCTTAATGGGTAGCAGAGCACAGACAGAGATTGAGGACATGAAAGGTGACATCAAAATGTACGGCAAGAGGATTCATCAGCAAATTTACAGACAAAGGAGAGATGGTTGGTTAGAGGAATAGTGTAGAAATCGATTCTTGAACTTGGGATAGAGGGCTGTAAATGGCCACGGATCAAGAAGAAGTTGACAGGAAACAGAGAGCGGAAATGAATGGGCCATTTTCCAAATGGTAGGTAGTCACTAGTGAAGTAGCGCAAGGACCAGTGATTGACAATGATACGTGAAGGGATGAGGACCACCAAATAGAACATTTCCAGGTTTACTGATCACCTAAAACTGGGAAGGATTGGGAATTGTGAGGAGGATATAAAGAAGCTGGAGAAGGTGTTGTAGACAAGTTGAGTGAGTGGGCAGACACGTGGCAGATGCAGTATAACACGGTTGAATGTGAGGCTGTACACTTTGATATGAAAAACAGAAAGGAAGAGTGAGAGATTGGGAAGTGAGAATGTACAAAGGGATCTGGGTGTCCTTGTACACCAGCCAATGGAAGAAGACAGATGGGTTCAGCAAGCAATGAGGGAGGGAAATGATACACTGACCTTCATTGCAAGAGGGTTTGAGTTCAGAAGCAGGGATAGCTTACTGCAGTTATACAAGGCATTAGTGAGATCACAGCTGGAGTATAGTGAGCAGTTCTGGTCTCCCTCCCTCAGGAAGGGGATAGACGGAGCACAGGAGGGGTTCACGAGGTTGATACTGGGGTTGGCAGGACTGTCCTATGGGGAGAGATTGGTTTGACTGGAGCTGAAATGAATAAGGTTGAGACGTATGAGAGGTGGGTCTGATTGAAATGAATAACATTCTAACATGGCTGGATGGACTGGACGCAGAGAGGATATTTTCCCTGGGTGGGGAATCTAGAACCAGAGGCACAGTTTCCGAATATGGGATAGACCATTTAAGCATGAGATGAAAGATCTTTTCTCTCAAAGGCTGTGGAATTCTCAACACAGAAGATTGTGGAGGTCAAGGATATTATTCAAGAAAGAGATAGATAATTTTCTGTAGTTTTCAAGGGGATATGGGGAGAAAGTGAGAAGATGGCTTTGCGATAGGGGACCAGCCGTGATCATGGCCAGGTTTCCATGATCAGGATTACGGAGCTGGGTAGAAGCTGGCTCGGAGGTTCCAGAGAACGGACATCGAGGTAGAAACATCGGATTAAAACATTAGAGAGCTTGAACTGAGCTGGGCTGTTTTAATAACGTTGCAATCTGCATGTGATAGAAGATGAATCTAACTCTTTGCATCCATTTCCACAGGAATATGCTGCTATGAAGTTGGTGAAACCTTTCAACTGAGGCCGTCCAGTCGGAAAGGGGCAGGATGAGGTGGAGGTCCCCAGGCCAATGCTGTCCACACCTCACCTCCAGTGGGTACCTGTGCTTACAGGGAACAGTATAGCCTTCCAGCCTCATGCCCAACGCTTGCAGCCAGTCATGGGGAGCTAGCTGATGCCATTCCCATCACTGCTTCTACACACTGTCGGTGTTAGACGGAGGTGTTTGCTCACCAACCCTGCTTACTCCGATCTCTGCTGACTCATACTCCTCTCCCTCTCTCTCTCTCTCTCTTCCTCCATGCTTTCTCTCTCTCTCTCTGTGTCTGGCCAAGCTCACATGTAGCGGCTTCATCAAAGAGTAAGTGGATGTTGCAATTGGAACCATCTAATGGCGGAACAGCTGCCTCTTCTGTGTGTACTGTATGGTTTCTTGGCTTTAGACCTGGGGTTGTTACTTCTATTGCACTGCGAGATCCCTCTTCTCCTCCATTCCCCCCATCCGACCCTCTGCCTCAAGATTGGTCTCCCCGCCCGCTGGTGAAAATCAGACCCTAGTCAATGACCGGCCAAGGTAGCTGGAGGGTAATGGGAGTCAGTACCTGAGGTAGCAGCTGGACACCCTTGTCGTTATGAAACGCGCCTTCCATCGTCTCCTGCCTTTGGAACCTCGATGGTACAACAGACATGAATGAAGGACTTTTCTGTTAAAGGTGGTGCCTTACACATAATGCCCTGTCAAGCCCTTCCAAAGACATCTCCCACCACGTTCGCTAACAGATCAAGAAACAGAATGTTCACCTGCTTTTATCTGATCACTGACATGCCCTCTATATCACCATCTTTTTTATTCATTGATGGGCTGTGGGTGTCGCTGGCTCGTCCAGCGTTTATTGCCTGTCCCGAATTGCCCTCGAGAAGGTGCTGGTGAGCTGCCTTCATTTTTTTTCCGATTTTTCAGCGAATCGATTTTCTTTTGCTTTGAGCCCTGCCCTAATGACGTTACCATGTGAGAGAATGAGCGGTAAATGGAGCTGAATCTTTCCCCTCCGACGCTAGTGAATGGCAATGTATTAGCCATGCAACATTACAGGACAGTATTATAGGAACTGCACTTACTCTGCTCATAGCCACTGTACAAAACACCGACATCTCAATAATCTGAAACCCTCACTGAGAAATAACCACTCAGTGGTTAGCACCACTGCCTCACAGCTCCAGGGACCCGGGTTCGATTCCAGCCTCGGGCGACTGTCTGGGTGTAGTTTGCACATTCTGCGTGGGTTTCCTCCGGGTGCTCCGGTTTCCTCCCACAGTCCAAAGATGTGCAGGTCAGGGTGAATTGGCCATGGGGAATACAGGGTTACAGGGATAGGGTAGGGGATGAGGGTCTGATTGGGATGCTGCTCAGAGGGTGCTTGTGTCTGAATGGCCTGTTTCCACACAGTAGGGATTCAATGAAAATATCACCCTAGGGCCTGGAGATCTCTCTCCACACTGGGGCCTGGAGATCTCCCTCTACACTGGGGCCTGGAGATCTCCCTCCACACTGGGGCCTGGAGATCTCTCTCCACACTGGAGCCTGGAGATCTCTCTCCACACTGGGGCCTGGAGATCTCCCTCTACACTGGGGCCTGGAGATCTCCCTCCATACTGGGGCCTGGAGATCTCCCTCCACACTGGGGCCTGGAGATCTCTCTCCACACTGGAGCCTGGAGATCTCCCTCCACACTGGGGCCTGGAGATCTCCCTCCACACTGGGGCCTGGAGATCTCTCTCCACACTGGAGCCTGGAGATCTCCCTCCACACTGGGGCCTGGAGATCTCTCTCCACACTGGGGCCTGGAGATCTCCCTCTACACTGGGGCCTGGAGATCTCCCTCCACACTGGGGCCTGGAGATCTCTCCACACTGGGGCCTGGAGATCTCTCCACACTGAACCCTGGGATCTGGTGATCTCCCTCTCCTCCCTGAGACTTGGCGATTTCCCTCCACCCTGGGGTCCGGAGAGCCCTCTCCATCTTGGGGCCTAGAGATCTCCCTCCACCTGGGGCCTGGTGACCACTCTCCATCCTGAGACCTGGTGATCTCCCTCCACACTGAGACTTGGCGATCACCCTCCATCCTGGGGCCTAGAGATCTCCCTCCACACTGGGTCCTGGAGATCTCCCTCTACACTGGGGCCTGGAGATCTCTCTCCACACTGGGGCCTGGAGATCTCTCTCCACACTGGGTCCTGGAGATCTCCCTCTACACTGGGGCCTGGAGATCTCCCTCCACACTGGGGCCTGGAGATCTCCCTCCACACTGGGGCCTGGAGATCTCCATCCTGGGGCCTAGAGATCTCCCTCCACACTGGGTCCTGGAGATCTCCCTCTACACTGGGGCCTGGAGATCTCCCTCTACACTGAGGCCTGGAGATCTCCCTCTACACTGGGGCCTGGAGATCTCCCTCTACACTGGGGCCTGGAATCTCTCTCCACACTGGAGCCTGGAGATGCCCAAAATAAGGTGTCTTTTTTTTTTGCAGATATAAAACCTGCCGTAGTAATGCAATATCTTTCTGGTCTATACAAAGAAACCCTTTCAATTCTTGGAGAAATCCCGAATGAAGTAGGAACTGCCTAAACGTTAGCATTAGACTTTCAGGAGAGGAGTCAGGAAGGATGGAACTTGCTGTATAGTGAGATATGTTAACAAAGAGTAATGCCTTGCCCCTCGTCAGGACCAATGCAAAAATTCCAAATGTCAGTCTCTACACTTTATGCTGTGGGAGGATAAACGATGGTCAAGCTAACTCTGATTGGTTGAGATATTGCTATGGAGAAAATGAAAGCAGATTCCAAGTTCCTGGATAATTCAAGGGTTAGTAGAGAATGAATCCCTGTGTAGATAAGTGTGAGCCTGGGTGAACCACATGGGGAGCTGTCTGGTCAATGCATTGGGCCAGTGGACTGTGGAACCAAAATCTTCCGAAACTTATTTTTCTCTCCAGCAATACTTGACTTGTCCCTCAATCCATGGAGAAGGAGTCTGGCACTCTCTATCCCGATAAAATTTATGGATATCATGTTCATTGACACATGGAAGATTGAGATCGAAATGGCTTTTTGTTCAGCAAGGGGTAAGGGGCAAGGATGTGTAAATGAGGTTGGGATGATCGAACAGAATATAGCGTAAATGAGATGCTGAATGGTCCTGTGTCCCTATATCCCCCACCGTATCCGCCTTGTCACACAGTCCTCCTTGGGGTGGGCAGAAGCATGAGAGGGGAATGCTCTGAGTGTTGGTTGATGTGAAGAAATAACTGATTTTGTTGTTGGTTTTGCAAGAATATGAAGCTTGACATGTTTGAATTTAAAATAAATAAATATATATATATTTTAAAAACATTGCGATTGCTATATTTTCAGATTTTTTGCAGAAGCAGACAGCAGTGCTGTTTCTCACCCCCCCCTCCCCTCCCCCCTGTCTTTCTTGCTCATTCTTGGACCCCAAGGCCTGTATAAAATTGATAGTGTTTACCCAATGATGTACAACAGTGTAACCAGCAGTCATAAGAATGGAACCCTATGTTAGGAACTGCATACTGCAATCATGCATGTTCCCATTGTTACGTGAATTATATAACCTTAATTTTATTTCCTATCATTCAAGGATAGACCTTGGAGTGCAGGTTCATAGCTCCTTGAAAGTGGAGTTACAGGTAGATAGGATAGTGAAGAAGGCTTTTGATATGCTTTCCTTTATTGGTCAGAGCATTGAGTACAGGAGTTGGGAGGTCATGTTGCGGCTGTACACGACATTGGTTAGGCCACTGTTGGACTATTGCGTGCAATTCTGGTCTCCTTCCTATCGGAAAGATGTTGTGAAACTTGAAAGGGTTCAGAAAAGATTTACAAGGATGTTGCCAGGGTTGGAGGATTTGAGCTACAAGGGGAGGTTGAACAGGCTGGGGCTGTTTTCCCTGGAACGTCGGAGGCTGAGGGGTGACCTTATAGAGGTTTATAAAATTATGAGGGACATGGATAGGATAAATAGACAAAGTCTTTTCCCTGGGGTCGGGGAGTCCAGAACTAGAGGGCATAGGTTTAGAGTGAGAGGGGAAAGATATAAAAGGGACCGAAGGCGGCAAATTTATCACGCAGAGGGTGGTACATGTATGGAATGAGCTGCCAGAAGAAGTGGTGGAGACTGGTACATTTGCAATATTTAAGAGGCATTTGGATGGGTATATGAATAGGAAGGGTTTGGAGGGATATGGGCTGGGTGCTGGCAGGTGGGACTAGATTGGGTTGGGATATCTGGTCGGCATGGACGGATTGGACCGAAGGATCTGTTTCCATGCTGTGCCTCTCTATGACTCTCTGACTCTGTGATATGGGCCTAGTGTGGGAAAATGCGACCACTGTCGGTAATGGTGTATTTTCAGCAGTACAGACTCGATGGGCCAAAGGGCCTTATGTGTTCAATGCGATTCTAAGATTCTAAAATCGCTTGGTTCTCCCAAACTCACCATATATCTAAATGTAATAGCTGCTTGAGAGAGCTAGTACAGATAAGTTGGGCCAAATGACCTCCTTCATCCTGATTAAGCTCCATGATTTAGTGATCTGTTTCAAATTACACATTTATCCCACTCCAGAACTGGTGCTGAGGAACCATCACTAGACAGCAACCATTATAAATTGTCCACAGGTCCTTTACTGTGAATTACAGAGTAAGAGGAAGGTGTTCAGGGCTTTAAACCTGTTCTTTTTTGCATACAAAACAGCCTGAAGGTTTACCCAGACCATTGGGGAACAGTGTGATATCGGGAGAGCCAATGAGCAATCTGTAAAAAGATACTTTGAAACACTTGCATTTGAATAGCACCTTTCATAACTGCCAGATGTTTCAATGAGCTTTGGAGCAAATAAGGTGGTTTTGGAAAGTAGTCACTGCTGTAGTGTAAGAAATGATGTGGTCAGGAACAGCAAGCTCCTACAAACACGAAATCTCGAAAATGCCAAGGAAAGTGACATTTTGGAAACATTGTGGAATTAGGAGGAAAACGTTCGACTGGTTGGAGTCCTTTCTGGAACATAGGAAGATTGTTGTGATTTGTTGGAGGTTCATAACACAATAAGATATCAGAGTAAATGAGCCTTTCAACCCAATGAGTCTGCTCCACCATTCGATCATGGCTGATAGGTTTCTCAACCCCATTCTCCTGCCTTCTCCCCGTAACCCCTGATCTCCTTAAAAATCAAGACCCTAGCTATCTCTGTCTTAAACACACTCAGTGACTTACCCTCCCCAGCCCTCTGTGGCAGTGAGTTCCACAGATTCCCCATCCTCTGGCTGAAGACGTTCCTACTCATCTCAGTTCTAAAGGGTCGTCCCTTCTCTCTGAGGCTGTGCCCTCGGGTCTTGGTCTTTCCCACGAGTGGAAGCATCTACACTTGCAGTCATCTCAGCTCCAGGACATCTCTGCAGGAGTTCCTCAGGATAGTGTCCTAGGCCCAACTATCTTCAGCTGCTTCATCAATGACCTTCCCTCCATCACAAAGTGGGGGTGTTGGCCAATGATTGTACAATGTTCAGCACCATTCATGACTCCTCAGGTATGGAAGCAGCCCAGTGTTCAAATGCAACAAGATCTGGACAATATCTAGGCTTGGGCTGACAATGGACAAACAACATTTGCACCATACAATGGCCAGGCAATGGCCATCTCCACTAAGTGACAATCTAACCACCACCCATTTGGCATTCAACTGACATTCAATGGCTGAAATATTACTTGAGAACAAACAGTGTCTCAGTTTAAAGTCTCATGTAAAAGATGACATCTCTGACAGGACAGCACTCATAGAGTCATAGAGATGTACAGCATGGAAACAGACTCTTCGGTCCAACCTGTCCATGCCGACCAGATATCCCAACCCAATCTAGTCCCACCCGCCACCACCTGCCCCATATCCCCCCAAACCCTTCCTATTCATATACCCATCCAGATTCCTTTTAAATGTTGCAATTGTACCAGCCTCCACCACTTCCTGTGGCAGCTCATTCCATACACGTACCACCCTCTGTGTGAAAAAGTTGCCCCTTAGGTCTCTTTTTTAATCTTTCCCCTCTCACCCTAAACCTATGCCCTCTAGTTCTGAACTCCCCCACCCCAGGGAAAAGACTTTGTCTATTTATTCTATCCGTGCCCCTCATGATTTCATAAACCTCTATAAGGTCACCCCTCAGCCTCCAATGCTCCAGGGAAAACAGCCCCAGCCTGTTCAGCCTCTCTCTGTAGCTCAAATCCTCCAACCCTGGCAACATCCTTGTAAATCTTTTCTGCACCATTTCAAGTTTCACAACATCTTTCTGATAGGAAGGAGACCAGAATTGCACACAATATTCCAACAGTGGCCTAACCAATGTCCTGTACAGCCGCAACATGACCTCCCAACTCCTGTACTCAATACTCTGACAAATAAAAGAAAGTATACCAAACGCCTTCTTCATTATCTAATCTACCTGCGACTCCACTTTTAAGGAGCTATGAACCTGTACTCCAAGGTCTCTTTGTTCAGCAATGCTCCCTCGGACCATACCATTAAGTGTATAAGTCCTGCTAAGATTTGCTTTCCCAAAATGCAGCTCCTCACATTTATCTGAACTAAACTCCATCTGCCACTTCTCAGCCCATTGGCCCATCTGGTCCAGATCCTGTTGTAATCTGAGATAACCCTCTTCACTGTCCACTACACCTTCAACTTTGGTGTCATCTGCAAACTTACTAACTGTACCTCTTATGCTCACATCCAAATCATTTATGTAAATGACAAAAAGTAGTGGACCCAGCACCGATCCTTGTGGCACTCCACTGGTCACAGGCCTCCAGTCTGAAAAACTACCCTCCACCACCACCCTCTGTCTTCTACCTTTGAGCCAGTTCTGTATCCAAATGGCTAGTTCTGTCTGTATTCCATGAGATCTAACCTTGCTAATCAGTCTCCCATGGGGAACCTTGTCGAACACCTTACTGAAGTCCATATAGATCACAACTACCGCTCTGCCCTCATCAATCCTGTTGGTTACCTCTTTGAAAAACTCAATCAAGTTTGTGAGACATGATTTCCCACACACAAAGCCATGTTGACTATCCCTAATCAGCCCTTGCCTTTCCAAATACATGCAAATCTAGTCCCTCAGGATTCTCTCCAACGACTTTAGATTAGATTTGATTCCCTACAGTGTGGAAACAAGCCCTTCGGCCCACCAAGTCCGTACTGACCCTCCGAAGAACAACCCACCCGTTCTCCTACATTTACCCCTGTACCCAACATTATGAGCAATATAGCATGGCCAATTCACCTGACCTGCACATCTCTGGAATGTGGGAGGAAACCGGAGCACCCGGAGGAAACCCGCGCAGACATGGGGAGAACGTGCAAACTCCACACAGTCAGTTGCCCGAGGCGGGTATTGAACGCGGGTCCCTGGAGCTGTAGGCAACAGGGCTAACCACTGAGTCACCGTGCTGCACCCAAAACATCAGGCTCTCTGGTTAATAGCTCCCTGGCTTCTCCTTGCCCTGGAGTGGAAGCTGGGAGGGAACTGTATATTGGTGAGACCACATTTGGAGTACTGTATGCAGTTCTGGTTGCCTGACTATAGAAAATATATTATTAAACTAGAAACATTCACTGGGATGCTACCTGGACTGAAATGTTAGAGTTATAAGGAGAGGTTGGATAGGCTGGGACCTTTTTCCCTGGAGATAGGAGACTGAGGGGTGACCGTATCGAGGTCTGTAAAATAATGAAAGGCAGAGATAAGGCAGCTAGCCAACAGCTAAAGTCTAAAACTAGAGCACACAGGCTTAAGGTGAGAGGGGAGAGTTACAAAAAGGGTCCAGAGAAGCAATTTTTCATGCAGAGGGTAGTGAATGCCTGGAATGAGCTGCCAGAGGTAGTGGTGAAAGTGAGTACAATTTTGTCATTTAAGAAGCATTTAGACAGGTACATGGCTGAGAGAGGTATTGGGGGGGAGGGAAGTGGGAGGAATGGACCAAACGCCCTCAGATGGGACTAGTTTAATTGTGAAAGCTGGGCAGCATAGGCAGGTTGGGCTGAAGGGTATGTTTCCATACTGTAAACCTGTGGTTTTTGGAGTGGAACTTAGACTGACAAACTTTGATCTTGAAGACCAGGGAACTGCTCATCTGAACCACAGCTCCTATGGCCTTAACCAGCTCCACTTCATTGACAGAAGGGAATCAGTCTCATAAGGTCCTGTAAATAAGGAACAAGTGGAGACCATTCAGCCCTTCGAGCTTGCTCCACCATTCATTAGGACATGGCTCGTCTGATTTGAACGCGAAATCTGCATTCCTGCATCTCCCTGAGAATTTTTCATCCATTTGGTCATCCCAGAATCTATTAACCTCTGCCTTCAAGATTCTACATTCATTGTCTTTTTAATTCATTCAGAGGATGAGGGTGTTAGTAGTTAGGCTGACAGTTGTTGGCATCCCAGAGGATAGGTAAGAGTCAGCCACGTTGCTGTGGTCTGGAGTCATGTATAGGCCAGAGCAGGTCAGGATGCCAGTTTCCTTCCCTGAAGTTCATCGGGAACCTGATGAGTTTTTCCAACAATCAGCAATGGACTCCTGGTCATCATTCGATTCTTAATTCCAGGTATTTATTGACTTCCAATTCCACCATCTGATTTGACCCTGGGCCACCCCTGACTCTGGATTAACAGTCGAGCAATAACACCACTAGGCCATCGCCTCTGCCCCTCCTCCTTTTGAGGAAGGGAATTCCAAAGCCTCACAATCCTCAGAGAGTTAGAAAATGTTTCCCCATCTCTGTTTTACATTGGCAGCTCCTTCTTTTTAAACTGCGATCCCTGCGTTCTTGCTTTTCCCACAAGAGGAAGCACGCTTTCAACGTCCAGTCAAGCCTCCTCAGGATCTTGCTCCATACTGGAGAAGGATTTGATAGGGGAACAAAACAAAAACCTGTAAATTGAGGGAAAGGAGGGATCCCGTAGGAGATTAGACAGAGCCCTGAGCCCAGGTTTCCTCACTACAGGTGAAATTCAAAGCAGGGTCTCCCTGAGATGGGAAGACTAATGCCACAGAAAACAACAGGAACTCAGCAATGCAGGAGGTGAGTTCCACATTCAGGTAAACGGTCATCCTAATGGTGGTAGATTCCAGCCGCATACTGAGGGCCATGTTGAGATAATGCCCTCGTCTGGGGGTGAGGGGTGACCTTAGTAACTACCCTCCCCCTCCCGAGCTGGTCCATGTCCACAGTCATCAATTCACCAAAATTGATGAGCCATGTGATTCATGAGCTCTTTAAAAAAATTGTCTCATTACTGGAGTCCTCCCCATTCTTTCCCCGTAACCTGCTTGATATTCCCCTTTTACAAATATTTATTTGATTCTCTTTTGCCATTCGTCCTGCTACCACCATCCTTTCAGATCATGCCAACTCCCTGTGTGAGAATAAGCAGTCTCCTCAGCACCCAGAAGCCCTTCAAATTTTTGCCAATGACTTGACATCGAGGCCTTCTGCTTTCTCTCTTTTAGTTTAGACTGACAATGTAGTTATTGTTCGGTGTAGATTCACTCAAGTCCCGTTCTTGCTGAGAGTCTTGGAGTTGACGTTGGCAGTTCCCACAATGCCACAGGCTCAAGGTCTGCTGGGTTCATTCTCTGACGGTGTTAATCTCGACAGAAACAACTACGCAATGGAAAAAAAAATCTTGAAAAGTATTGAAGGAATGAAATTCTGAAGAGCTGTCCATGATTTCAACCTCCAACCTACTCAGCCGGATGTTAAATTTAAAACAGATTTCAAATTAAATCCATACCCTGTCACTCTGATAATGTACAGGAGTTAAATCCGCAAACATACAGGAAGGAAAGAGCCCACACTTTAGACTGATGGGCGAGGTCAGAGGGAATGAGCGAGAGTAGTCACCAGGCCAGGAGCACCAAGGAGATGGAAGGATGACAGAGAAATGAAAGAGGCAACTGGGGAAGAGAAGATAGTGAAGGGAGAAAAGCAAAATAAAAGGAGAGAAAGCTTGGTCATGTATTTCACACCCACCCCTTCCTACCTTTATTGATCAAGGCACTGAATCCAAGAGCTAGGAGGTTATACTGGAGCTGTATATAACATCCGCTAGGCCCCAGCTGGTGTACTGTGTGCAGTAATGGTCTCCACGTTATAGGATGGAGATGATTGCCCTGGACAAAGTGTGGGGGAGAGTCAGCAGGATGCTGAGGTAGATGTTGAAACAATCACAGGGAATGCTGGAGAAACTCAGCAGGTCTGGCAGCATCTGTGGAGAAAGAAAAGCGAGTTAACGTTTCGAGTCCTGCGATGCTTCCTCAGAACGGGACTGGTCCCCTCATCTTCCATTCACACCTTCTCCCCACACCAGTTATCGTAGAGGGTTGAACTCCTACTTGTTTACCTCCTCCCTCCCCACTCTCCAAGGCCCTAGACATACTTCCCGGGTGAAGCAGCAAATTACCTGCACTTCACTCTATCTCATCTACTGTATTAACTGCTCACAATGTGGTCTCCTCTGCACTGGGGAGGTGAAATGGAGACTGGGTGATCATTTTGCAGAACACCCACATCCTGCCTGCAAAAAGACCCTGAACTTCCAGTTGCCCTCCACTATAACACCCCACCCTATTCCCTGGCCAACATCTCTCATTTTCCACTTGGCAACATTGCAGCCTCTAACACTCAACATTGAGTTCAATAACATTCAACCCTTCCATGTTTTTACCCACACCCGGTTCTGTTATATCATGAGTTGCCTTTGGCACATTCACCCATTCCCATGTACTCCCAAGCCCAGTATCACATTAAGGTTGAATTCTAGATATTATTACCAGTTTTTCAGCTTTTCTCTGTCCCAGCCTGCTATCCATAATTACCTTGTTTATCCCTTTCATATCTGTCTGTCTTCACCCATCCGCTCATCTCTCCCCTTACCTCCACCCTTCCCCCACTCTAGTTTCATAAATACCATGTTTCCTTAGTTAGTAACTGTTCTACGAAGAGTCATTGCTCTGAAATGTTAGCCCTGCTTTCTTCCCACAGACCTGCTGAGTTTCTCCAAGCAATTTCTGCTTTTGCTGTTTTTGTTTGCGATCTCAAGCGTCCTCAGTTCTTTGCTTTAGTGTTAGTGCTGGTGGATGTTGTTTTGATAAAGACCTATGTAAGAGACGATTAACTGAAGTAGTGGGCAACAGAATTGAGGGTAAACTATAGACATGCGTGGGAAACTGGTTGAGGGGCAGATGACAGAAAGAAGGGATAACGGTAACTCAAATTGGCAGGATGTGGACTGTGGTGGATCGATGTTGTTGCCATGTCACCATAGTCTTACCAGACCACCGAGGCTGCTGTCATTTAGGGACACAATTATTCATGTTATTTATGAGGAACTTGCTTAAAAGCATAGAAAGCCATGTGTCCAAATTTTCTAATGACACCAGGTTAGAGGGCTTTGCAGACGATAGAGACGATATTGGAAAGTTACAAAAGTTATTGACAGGCGAGATGATTGGGCAAAACTGTGTCAGACCCACCCTGGCAATGTTTTTCTACGACCTCTACCATCGGGGAGAAGGTACAGAAGCCTGAACACACACACACCAGCCGGTTTCGAAACAGTTTCTACCCTACTGTTAGGATTGAGCCTTCCACTACCACCTGATGAAGGAGCATCGTTCCGAAAGCTAGTGTGCTTCCAATTAAACCGGTTGGACCTATAACCTGGTGTTGTGTGATTTTTAACTTTGTACACCCCAGTCCAACACCGGCATCTCCAAATCATGCACCCGACTGTTGTTAGAATACTGAATGGACTCACAAACTCTTCACATTGGCCTGTCCCTGTGTTTTTGTTTTTGCTGCTGTTTACCTATTATTTACTATCTATGCTACTTAACTCTGTGATCTGCCTGTATCGCTCACAAGATAAAGCTTTTCGCTGTGTCTCGGAACACATGACAATGAACTCAATTCAATTCAGATGGTGTTCAAAGTAAGCAACTGTGACATTATCTATTCTTAGACAGAAAAAGATCAGGGTACTTTTGAGATGGTATCGAGTTAAAGACAGTGGATGTCCAAAAAGACTTGGGGATTCAGGTGTATTGGTCTTTAAAATGTCACAGCCCGGTGTAGAAAATAACCAAGAAACCGAATGGAATGCTTATCTTAATGTGTACACCTTAGAAAGGATAGATTGGTCTTAGAGGGAATACATTATTGGTTTACAAGAATAATACTGCTGGAAAAGCACAGCAGGTCAGGCAGCATCCAAGGAACAGGAAATTCGACGTTTCGGGCATAAGCCCTTCATTTCAGGTGTGAAGCTATGAGGAGGGATTAAACAAATTAGGCCTGTTTTCACCAGAAGGTTAAGGAGTAATCTGACCGATTATTAACAGCACAAGAAAGCGTAGATAATTATAAACTACTTCCTAGAATTAGGGGGCATAGTCCGAGAATTAGGCCAGAGCATTCAGACAAGATGTTAGGAACCACTTCACACAGAGGGTGGTGGGCGTTTGGAACGCGTTGCCAGCAGAGGTGGTAGAGACAGGCACAGTAGATTCATTTAAGATGCGTCCGGACAAATGCATGAGTAGGTGGGGAGCAGAGGGATACAGATGCTTAGGAATTGACCGACAGGTTTAGACAGTACATTTGGATCGGCTCAGGCTTGAAGGGCCAAAGGGCCTGTTCCTGGGCTGTAAATTTTCTTTGTTACTTTGTTTCTTTGCAAATACAAAGGTTGGGAGAGGTTTGGAGTTCTCATCCACAATTAGCAGTGGATGCTGGATCTGTTGTTAATATTAAATCGAATTTTTTTTTTGTAAAGAAGAAGTCTGAAGGGATATGGACCAAAGGCAGGTGAATGGAGTTAGGCCACAGATCAGTCAGAGTCTTATTGAACTAAATGGTGGAGGAGGCTTGAGGGGCTGAATGGCCTACTCCTCTTCCTTTGTTCCAATTATGTGGAGAGGCTGGAGAAGCTTGGCTTGTTGTCCTGAAAGTAGAGAAGCTCAATGGAGATTTCAGCAAAGTGCTTAAAATCATCAAGAGTTTTGATCGAGTAAATAAAGGGGGATTGCTCAGGAAGCTCAGCAAGGAGATTTCTTCAGTAACTCATACAGACAAGACCAAAGAGCGGTTTGATTTTCTCCTGCCCACAGCCAATGTTCTCATGTCTCTACTGCCTGACAAGTAAAATAACACCATATAAAAGGCATCTGGATAGCTTTTGGACCACAACACTTGAACTTGAAGGGTTTAGAGGGATATGGGCCAAGTGCTGGTGAATGCAACTAGGTCTGATTGGGTTGCCTGGTTGGTGTGGATGAGTTGGTGTAGAAGGGTCTGTTTCCATGCTCTATGAATTGACGAGGTTGGTAAAGAAAGTGTTTGGAATGCTAGCCTTTAGCGGTCAGTGCATTGAGTACAGGAGTTGGGAGGTCATGTTACAGCTGTACAGGACATTGTTTCGGCAAATTTTGGAATAATGGATTCAACTCTTGTCTCCCTCTTGTTGAAAGGATGTTGTGAAACTTGAAAGGGTTCTGGATCAATTTACAAGGATGTTGCCTGGTTTGGAGTATTTGAGCTACAGAGAGAGGCTGCATAGTCTGGGGCTGTTTTCCCTGGAGCGTCGGAGGCTGAGGGGTGACCTTATGGAGGTTTATGAAATCATGAGGGGCATGGATAGGGTAAACAAACAAGGTCTTTTCCCTGGGGTGGGGGAGTCCAGAACTAGAGGGCACAGGCTTAAGGTGAGAGGGGAAAGATTTAAAAGGAACCTAAGGGGCAATTCTTTTCCCACAGAGGGTGGTATGTGTATGGAATGAGCTGCCAGAGAAAGCTGGTACAATTACAACATTTAAAAGGCATCTGGATGGGTGTATGAATAGGAAGGGTTTAGAGGGATATGGGCAAATGGGAGTAGGTCAGTTTAGAATATCTGGTCAGTATGGATGAGTTGCACCAAAGGGTCTGCTTCCACATTCTAAGACTGGATGATTTTGTTGAATGGTGCAGTAGACTCAAATGGCCTGTGCCTGCTCCCATGTTTTATGGTCTTTTGGTCTATCTTATTTGATGGCTCCTAGTTTTAGTCTCTCTTAGGTAGATACAAATTGTTGACATTTCGCCTTTCATCATCTTCAAGATCTCTCTCAGGTCACCTCAACCTTCTTTCTTCAGAAAAAGCTGTATTCAGTCAGTGCTAACAGCTGTACCCTTTCAATTCCCACACCCGACTCACAAATAAATTCTGTCTATCATTTTTGTAACCTGAATGATTCAGTGGCAAGGACCAGGACACTGGGCTTTCATTCTCAATCTGACCATGTGCAGTTGTAGGGTAGGAAAGACCATCCGATCTATTGGGCCTGGTCCACACTCATAATGCTCACGGTCCCGTGAGTGGAGGCTTTTTCCATTACCCTTCGCACCCTCTCCCCTTCCTTCCCCCTTCCCCGTCCCTCACCTCCCCCACTCCACCTTCCCTAACCACCATGTGAATTCTCTCCCCCTGAAGTTCTGACAAGGTGAAGAGGAGGAGTGAGTGGAGATGTCCAATGGAGATAAAATAAACCTTGTCCTTTGTTGAAAAACAGAACATCAGGAAAACAGGGCAATTGACTGATTGTATCTACAAAATATAGCCAGCACTGAGTTTTATTGAGTGCATTGGTGCCTCAGCTGTTTTGGGGCCTGCAGTATGATGTACAGAGAATCGGTGGAGGAGAAATGGAACTTGTACTTTAGCAAGGACGTTTGTTTATTGCAAACAGCACCAGCTCAATGTGAGTGACGTTTGTCTGGTTACCTAATCTCAGTGTTACGCTGACCACAACAGCCTTGATTCTGCGGTTGTGGGCCCTGTGATTAGCGCATTGGCTTGAGTTTTACTGAGAGGCATCTGATACCTCATATCTAATATCACGTTAAACCTCCTGGGTAATCAATAACAGGTTCAGTCTGGAGGAGATTACAGTGAAGATAAGACCATAATAAGACCAGGAGAAAAAGTAACAGAGATTTTCCAGGCCTTTCCGAATCCTGGATTAATCCCGGAGCACGGAGGATTGCAAATATGACACCACCCACTTTCCTGACCTTTCCCCATAACCCTTGATTCCTCAACTGATCACAAATCTCTCTCAGCCTCAAAGATACACAAGGACTCTGCTCCCTAGTCTGCAAGGAGTTCCAAAGACTTACAACTCTCTGAGGGAAGAAATTCCTCCTCAACTTAAATTGGTTCCCTTTTATTCTGCGTTTACCCAGTCGAACCCTTTAAGAATCAGAGATATTTCAATGAGATCACCTCTCATTCTTTTAAACTCCAATGTTTAGTCCCAAACTGTTTCATCTTTGCTCACAATATAATCTCTCCATACCAGACAAAATCCAAAGCTTAGGAGAACTGGCCCATAGTTTGCGATTTTTAGGAGGGTTTGTAGCTCAGGTGGAGGTCCAGGATGCAAGTTTGCTGGCTGGAAGGTTAGTTTTCAGATGTTTCGTCGCAAACCTGGGTAATGTCATCAGGGAGAGTCTCCAGTGAAGTGCTGGTGTTCCCTCCTGCCTTCTATATATCTGTCTTGGTCTCTTAAGAGTGTGTGTATGTGGGGGGGTGGTGATATCATTTCCAGCTCTTTTCCTCCAAGATTGGTAAATGGGGTCCAAATCAGTGTGTTTATTGATGGCATTCCGGTTTGAATGCCAGGCCTCTGGGAATTCCCATGTGTGTCTCTGTTTGGCTTGTCCCAAGATGGATGTGTTGTCCAGTCAAAGTGATGTTCTTCCTCGTCTGTATGGAAGGATACTAGTGGGTCATGTCTTTTTGTGGCTAGTTAGTGTTCATGTATTCTGGTGGCTAGTTTTCTGCCTGTTTGTCTGATGTAGCGCTTGTTACAGTCCTTGCAGGGTACTTTGTAAACGGCATTTATTTTGTTGGTTGTCTGTATAGGGTCCTTCAGGTTCATCAGCTGCTGGTTAAGTGTGTTGGTTGGTTTGTGGGCTGCCATAATGCCAAGGGTTAAGAGTAACCTGGATGTCATTTCAGAGATGTCTTTGATGTAAGGTAATGTGGCTGGAGTTACTGGGTACGTTGTATCTGCTTGTTTGGGCTAGTCGCTGAGAAATCAGTGGACTGTGTTTGTTGGATACCTGTTCTTCCTGAATACGCTGTAGAGGTATTTTTCTTCAGCTGTTTGTAGTTCCTGGGTGCTGCAGTGTGTTGGGGCTCATTTAAATAATGTCCTGATGCAGCTCCGTGTGTGGGTTTTGGGATGATTGGTTCTATAGTTCAGTATTTGGTCTGTGTGTGTGTGTTTTTTCCTATAGACGCTAGTTTGAAGTTCTCCATTAGTTGTTCATTCCACTGTGACATCTAGGAATGGGAGTCTGTTGTCATCCTCTTCCTCCTTTGTGAATTTTATGCCAGTAAGGGTACTGTTGATAACATTGTAGGTTTCCTCTAATTTGTTCCATTTTTGTGATGACAAAGGTGTCATCCACGTAGCAGACCCAGAGTTTGGGCTGGATAGTTGGGAGGGCTGTTTGTTCGAGTTTCTGCGTCACTGTTTCTGCTAGGAACCTTGATGTTGGTGATCCCATGGGTGTTCCATTGGTTTGTTGGTAGGTTTTGTTATGAAAGGTGAAGTGGGTGGTGAGGCACAGGTCCACTAACTGAGGATATTGTCCTTGCTGATGGAGTTAGTGCTATCTGGTGTTTGTGCCCTTGGTTTGTCGAGTAGTGCGGTCAGTGCTCAAGGAAACGTGGGTAGGTTGATGTTGATGGATGTGAACAGGGCTGTTGTGTCAAGGGAGACCATTATTTCATGAAAATTTGGAAATGATATCACCCACCTTAAGAGACCAAGACACAGAAATATAAAATGGGACATAACACCAGCTTTTCACCAGAGGCTCATGGATGATGTTACTGAGCATGGTGATGAAATGTCTGAAAACAAACCTTCCAGCTCAGCGAGCAAACTTACATCCCATTGCCCTTAGTGTTCAGGGATGTACAGGTTAGGTGCATCAGCCAGGGGTAAATGTAGAGTCATAGGAAAGGGAATGAGTCTGGGTGGCTTACTCTTCAGAGGGTCAGTGTGGATTTGTTGGTCCAAATGGTCTGTTTCCACACTGTAGAGATCCTAATGAACCTTCTCTGAACCTCATCCTATGAAATTATATCTTTTCTTCAATCAGGAAATCAAAACTGCTCACTGTTCTCCAAATGTGGTCTCCCCAGCATCTTGTACAGCTGCAGTAAGACCTCCTTAATCTTCAGCCCCAACCTCCATGTCATATCTGCCAACATTCCATAACCTTCCTGATAACCTGCTGCCCCATATCTTTGCTTTCTGTGTTTCATGCACATGTATGCCCCAAGTTGGGGCAGCACAGTGGCTCAGTGGTTAGCTCTGCTGCCTCACAGCACCAGCGACCTGGGTTCGATTCCAGCCTCAGGCGACTGTCTGTGTGTAGTTTGCACGTTCTCCCCGTGTCTGTGTGTGGGTTTCCTCCGGATGCTTTACACTCCAAAAATGTGCAGGTCAGGTGAATTGGTCATGTTAAACTGCCCATAGTGTTAGGTGCATTAGTCAGAAGGAAATGGGACTGGGTGGGTTAGTATGAATTGTTGGGTTGAAGGGCCTGTTTCCACACTGTAGCGAATCTATTCAAAGTCCCTGTGTGCTGCAGCTTTCTGCTGTTTCTCCCCATTTAAACAATAATCTTCTCCTTTGTTCTCCCTTCCAAACTGAACAGCTTTGCATTTTCCTGAAAATGTACTCCGTTTTCCAACTATTGACCCACTTACAAAATCTCTCAACATCTCTCTGTAAACTGTTGGTGCCCATCTCATAAGCTGCCTTGCCAGTTATTTTCATTCTTATTGGTTCTCATTTCTAAGCCTAGGTCCCTGTTAAAATGGCATCGGTCGCTCTCTGTGGTAGAGAACTTCACAGACTCATCACTGTCTGGGGAAGAATCTCTCTCCCTCTTAGTCCTAAATGTCCACACCACATCCATGGGCAGTGAGCTCTGGTACTTGGAAACCCGGTAATCAGGAACAGCCTTCCCATACCTCCGCTGTCTAATCCTGTCAGAGTGCTGTCTATTTATTCGCTGGTGGCAAGTGGCTGTCTCTGGCAGTTATTGCCTGTCCCTAGTTGCCCCTTGAGAAGGTGGGGGTGAGCTGCCTTCTTGAACCACTGCAGTCCATGTGCTGTGGGTTGACCCACAATGCCCTGAGTGAGGGAATTCCAGGATTTTGATCCAGCGACAGTGAAGGAACGGTGATATATTCCCAAGTCAGGATGGTGAGTGGCTTAAAGGGGAACATGCAGGGGGTGGTGTTCCCATGTATCTGCTGTCCTTGTACTTCTAGATGGAGGAGGTTGTGTGTTTGGAAGGTGCTGTCTGAGGATCTTTGGTGACTTTCTGCAGGGCATCTTGTAGATGGTACACACTGCTGTTACTGAGCATCGATGGAGAAGGGAGTGGATGTTTGTGGATGTGGTGCCAATCAAGTGAGCTACTTCATCCTGGATGGTGCCAAGCTCCTTGAGTGTTGTTGGAGCTGTAGCCATCCAGGCAAGTGGGGAGTATTCCGTCACACTCCTGACTTATGCCTTGTAGATGGTGGACAGGCTTTGGGGAGTCAGGAATTGAATTGCTCGCTGCAATATTCCTGATATCTGTCCTTGTATCCACAAAGTTTATGTGGTGAGTCCAGTTGAGTTTCTGGCCAATGGTAAGCCCAGGATGTTGCTGGTGGGGGAGTCAGTGATGGTAATGCCACTTCATGTCTAGGGGTGATGCTTTTGAAGAAATCCTTCCTGATTCTTCTAAATCCAGTGAATGTTGTCTTAATCTTCCTATGGAAGAGTATCCTTGAATTCCTCACTTGGTAGCTGACCCTGGCTGTCTTTTATAAATACTTCCCCACCTTGTTCTGAAAACTCTGCAAATAGAGTCATAGAAGCTGCACAGTATGGAAATAGACCTTTCAGTCCAACTCATCCATGATGACCCGATATCCGAAATTAATCTAATCCTATTTCGCAGCACTTGGCCCATATCCCTCCAAACCCTTCCTATTCACATACCCATCCAGATGCTTTTTAAATGTTGTAATTGTACCAGCCTCCACCACTTCCTCTGGCAGCTCATTCCATACACGTACCACCCTCTTAGGTCCATTTTAAACCTTTCCCCTCTCACCTTAAACCCTTTAGTTCTGGACTCCCTCACCCCAGGAAAAAGACCTTGACTATTCATTCTATCCATGCCCCTCATGATTTTATAAGGTCAGCCCTCAGCCTCCGACGCTCCAGGGAAAACAGCCCCAGCCTATTCAGCCTCTCCCTGTAGCTCAAACCCTCTGAACCTGGCAACATCCTTGTAAATCTTTTCTGAACCCTTTCAAGTTTCACAATATCCTTCTGATAGGAGGGAGACCAGCATTGCATACAATATTCCAACAGTGGCCTAACCAATGCCCTGTAACATGACCTCCCAACTCCTTTGTCCACAGTTGTGCTATACAACCCCATTCATCATTTCAAATCCAGTCTCTCCCCTTCCTTGCCTTCCTTTCCAGAATTATGGAAGGAAAGTATTGAATTTGTATAGCACCTGTCACACCTACAGGTCCTCTATTGTGGCATCAGCACCACTACCGATGCACGCATGAAAAGATCCCAAGAAAATAGCAATGACCAGTTAAGAATTCGGTTTTCTGGGACACCCTTTTTGTGAAGAGGAAATGAAATCCCATCCTAAGCTCCTATCTAAGCTCCCAAAAACCTCAATCAGATCGCCACCCACTCCACCATCCCTCGCGAACCTTCTGTACTTGAGAGGATTTAAGCTTCGTTCTCTCCACAGAACCTGACACTTTAAAGTCCTGGGAATGATTGGCTTGAGTCAATGCTGTGCTATTCGCCTGTCAACAGCCCACTCCCAACGCCAGCACGATGGCTGCTTGCGTGTAGCAGTAGCCAAGGCATCAGGGTAGGTCAGTTCTGGCTCTCTCGGCGCACGCAGGGGCCCAGACAGTCTGGGAGCGATGAAGCACGCCTGAAGGAATCAGATTCCACCTCCTGATAGTTGGCGGCTTCTTTATCAACCACTGCCAGTCAGACAGAGCCAGCTGGAAATGCCTTAATTGCAACTGTTTATCGTATAAACTGGAACAGACGCTGGGAATAATCAGACGGTTTTTGTGTGGTTGTAGATTCTCAGCAGTGGAGTCATAGAGATGTACAGCATAGAAACAGACCCTTTGGTCCAACCTGCCCATGCCGATCAGATATCCCAACCCAATCTAGTCCCACCTGCCAGAACCCGGCCCATATCCCTCCAAACCCTTCCTATTCATATACCTATCCAAATGCCTCTTAAACATTGCAATTGTACCAGTCTCCACCACATCCTCTGGCAGCTCATTCCATACACACGCCACCCTCTGTGTGAAGACGTTGCCCCTTAGGTCTCTTTTATAGGATTCTGGGTAATCCGATCTGGAGGATGGGAAAACCTTCTGGCTGTACCAGCTGCTCCTTTTTTTGAGGTATTTTAGGTGTTGGAGGTGATATCCTCGAATTCCAGGAGCAGCAATTACTGTTTCATACGCTGTTGCATTGTTTTGGAACTTTGGAAAAAAAAGTCAAACCAGCAACAGTTTTAAAAGGGACAGAACAGACAAAGGAAGGACATGGTGAGGACAGTGCAGGAGTGTGTGTGTGTGTGTGTGTGTGTGTGTGACAGAGAGAGAGAGCAGTAGTGAAAGAAGGGGGAAGGTTGAGGCTGGTGTGGTAGTTAAGGGGAGCAAGTTAAATAGACAGGGCCGGCAGGGATGTGATAAAAAATGAGGTAAGACTGATAAATTAAACTACATTTATTTCAATACAAGAGGCCTGTCAGATAAGGCAGATGAACTGAAGGCATGGTTGGGAACATGGGACTGGGATATCATAGCAATTACAGAGACCTGGCTCAGGGATGGGCAGGACTGGCAGCTTAATGTTCCAGAGTATAGGTGAATAATAGAAAGGGCGCAAGAGAGGAGGGTAATGGCGATTTGGGGGTGATTCGGGATAACATCACAGCTGTACTTAATGAGGACATTCCTGAGGGATCGCCCAATAACGGTGGAACTGAGGAATAAGAGGGTGATGATTACCTTGATGGTATTATACTCTAGGCCCCCCAACAGTCAGCAGGAAGTTGAGGAGTGAATATGCAGAGAGATCTCAGTTACCTGTAAGAATGAGAAGTCTATAACAGTAGGGGATTTTAACTTTCCAAGCGCAGACTGGACTGCAATAGTGTAAAGGGTTTGGATTGGTAGGAATCTGTTAGGTGTGTTCAAGAAAATTTCCTTATTTCCTACTGGATGTCCCTACGAGAGAAGCAGCAAAACTCAATCTCCTCTTCGGAAATAAAGCAGGGCAGATGGCTGAGGTGTCAGTGGAGGGGGGGAGGGGGGGTACTCTGGAACCAGTAAACATTAAATTAGCCACATTAGGGAGATTTAAACAATCCTTGGATCAGCACATGGATGATGATGGGATAGTGTAGGGGGATGGGCTTAGTTTAGTTCACGGGTCGGTGCAACATGAAGGGCCGAAGGGCCTGTTCTGCGCTCTATGTTCTATGTTCTATTAATCTGTTAATTTTAAAACATTGATGTAAAAGGACAGGCCTAATAAAAAAGTTAAGTTCTAAATTGTAGTACGGCCAACTTTGATGGTATTAAGCAGGTCCTTTTAAAAATTGATTGTGAGAGGCTGTTTGCAGGTAAAGGGACATCTGGCATGTCGGAAGCTTTCCCAAAATGAGATAACAGGAGTTCAGAGTTCAAAGTTCAAAGACAGTAAGTTCCCGAGTGTATGAAGGACAGGAGCTGGTAATTGCTGGGAACACTGCATGACTTTATTTTATTTATTTGTGGGATGTAGGTGTCACTAACTGGGTCAGCACATATTGCCCATCCCTAGTTGCCCCTTGAGAAGGTGGGGCTGAGCTGCCTTCTTGAACCGCTGCAGTCCATCTGCTGTGGGTTGACCCACAATGCCCT
This sequence comes from Hemiscyllium ocellatum, assembly GCF_020745735.1. Taxonomy (NCBI): domain Eukaryota; kingdom Metazoa; phylum Chordata; class Chondrichthyes; order Orectolobiformes; family Hemiscylliidae; genus Hemiscyllium; species Hemiscyllium ocellatum. The sequence continues at coordinate 11,845,202 of NC_083401.1, forward strand.
GAGGGAGGGAATTCCAGGATTTTGACCCAGTGACAGTGAAGCATCGGCGGTATATTTCCAGGTCAGGATGGTGAGTGGTTTGAAGGGGAACTTGTTGCAGGGGGTGGTGTTCCTATGTGTCTGCTGCCCTTGTCCTTTCAGATGGAAGTGGTCGTGGGTTTGGTAGGTACTGTCTGAGGATCTTTGGTGAATTTCTGCAGTGCATCTTGTAGATGGTACACACTGCTGCTCCTGAGTGTTGGTGGTGGAGGGAATGGATATTGGTGGATGTGGTGTAAGACAAGAGCGCTGCTTTTTCCTGGATGGTGTCAAGCTTCTTGGAGCTGCCCCCATCCAGGCAAGTGGGGAGCATTAAATCCCCCTCGTGACTTGTGCCTTGTAGATGGTGGACAGGCTTTGGGGAGTCAGGAGGTGAGTTACTCACTGCTGTATTCCTGGCCTCTGACCTGCTCTTGTAGACACTGAGTTTATGTGGTGAGTCCAGGTGAGTTTCTGGTCAATGATAACCCCCCAGGATATTGATAGTGGGAGAATCAGTGATGGTAACACCATCGAATGTTATGAGGCAGTAGTTAGATTGTCTCTTACTGGAGGTGGCCATTACCTGATGTTTGCGCGGTGTGAATGTTACTTGCCACTTGTCAGCCCAAGGCTGGATGTTGTCCAGATCTTGCTGCATTTGAGCACGGACTGCTTCAGTATCTGAGGAGTGATGCTGAGCATTGTATAACGCAGAGACTTCAACGTCAACATCCTTCATGCATCTAATGCCTTTAACAAAGGAGAGAAAATCAGAGGAGGGCTTTGCTAGTAACATTTAACACAGCAGATGATACTGAGCAGAATCAGTGTGGAGCTGAAGAGTCAGAACCGGTTCCCATTACTAACCCCATCGGGTGACAAGGCCTAGGTAAAAACAATGACTGCAGATGCTGGAAACCAGATTCTGGATTAGTGGTGCTGGAAGAGCACAGCAGTTCAGGCAGCATCCAACGAGCAGTGAAATCGACGTTTCGGGCAAAAGCCCTTCATCAGGAATAAAGGCAGAGAGCCTGAAACGTGGAGAGATAAGCTAGAGGAGGGTGGGGGGTGGGGAGAGAGTAGCATAGAGTACAATAGGTGAGTGGGGGAGGAGATGAAGGTGATAGGTCAGGGAGGAGAGGATAGAGTGGATAGGTGGAAAAGAAGATAGGCAGGTCGGACAAGTGACAAGGACTGTTGTCTGGGGTGGGGTGGGGGGCAGGTGGGGGACAGATAAGAGGTCACGAGAAGTCTGTTCTTGCAATCCATTTAAGGATGGTGATAGGGTTTCAGATGATATTTAAAACACATTATCTCCAACCATCCTGCACTCCCTCAGTTCTTCATGGTGTGCAATGGGACTGAGAATGTACAATCCACTGATGGGATACACTGAACTTGGACTGACACAATTCAGTCTCTAAACAGTGAGAATTTAATTGGCATGTTTAAGGGCTGCACAGGACAAAAAAAAAACAAAACACATGGCCACATTGTTGTATTTCTGTCTAATTAAGATGTTTGTGATTTGTAGACTCATACAGCACAGAAACAGACCCTTCGGTCCACCCAGTCCATGCTGACCGCAATCCCAAACTAAATGAGTCCCACCTGCCTGCACTTGGCCCATATCCCTCCAAACATTTTTTATATACTCATGTACTTATCTAAATATCTTTTAAATGTTGTTATTGTGCCCACGTCCACCACTTCTTCAGGAAGTTCATTCCACACACAAACTCTTTTCTTTGTAAAACGTTGCCCTTCCTGTCCTTTTCAAACCTTTCTCTTCTCACCTAGTCTTGAAATCCCCCACCCCTGGGGAAAGACATAAGGTCACCCCTCCACCACCTACATTCAAGTGAGAAAAGTCCCAGCCTATCCAGCCTCTCCTTATACCCCAAACCCTCCATTCCTGGCCACATCTTGGTAAATCGGTGCTGAACCCTCTCCAACTTAACATTGTCCTTCCTATAACAGGTGATAGCATTCCAGAATAGGCCTCACTAACATCTTGTACAATCTCAACATGACGTCCCAACTCCTGTACTCAAATACCTGAGCAATGGAGGCAAGAGTATTAAATGCTTTCTTAACCACACTGTCCAAACTTCAAAGAATTATGTATGTGAAGCCCTGGATCTTTCTGTTCCACAATACTACCTGAAGCCCTACTTGTAATTATATAAGTTCACCCCTTATATTTTAATGTAATTTATTTTCAAATTAGGTTTTGAAGTAGTGGCATATGGGTTTTGGCTTGTGTATTAGACTTGCCAACTTTAAGGGCATTTAAAAGACTCGCCAACTTGAAGGGCATTTAAATGGTCATTGGATAAACATATGGATGAAAATGGAATAGTGTAGGTTCGAATGGCTTCAGATTGGATCCACAGATCGGCGCAACATCGAGGGCTGATGGGTCTGTACTGCGCTGTAATGTTCTATGTTCTGTGTATATAAGGTAATTTAATAATGAAATTGTCAGTATTTTTGGAAACACAGCTATCTAGTGGAAAATGCAGCGGATGCTACTGCAATGAATATTATGATAATAATTCTGTCTAAGTCTGAGATTGACATCTGTGATGCAGTGAAAAGAATGACAACTGTTTTATCAAAACATTCTAGCGTCGAGAACTTTTTTTCTTTATTCATTGGGATGAGGGTGTCCCTGGCTAGGCCAGCATGTATTGTCCATCCCTAATTACCCCGAAGGCTGTTGGGTCAATCACATTGCTGTGGGTCTGGAGTCACATGTAGGCCTGACCAGGTAGAGCTGGCAGTCTCCTAACCTAAGGGGACATTAGTAAACCAGATGGGTCTTTTCAACAATTGATTCACGGTCATCACTCGATTCTTAATTCCAGGTGTTTATTGAATTCACATTCCACCATCTGGCTTGGTGGGATTCTAACCCAGTTCCCCAGATTGTTATCTGGGTCTCTGGATTATCTAGTGATAATACCACTGGGCCATCACCTCCCGTTATACACTGCAAACAAAGAATGTTTATGGCAATGGTGGTTTTGTGCATAGAAGTGTAAGTGTTGTTAGTTCCAATTTATAGTGGAAAATATTTATCACTCAGCGCAAAATGGATCATTTCAGTTATTGATGCCAACTTGCATGGCTTGAAATTGTAGCTAAATTGCTCACATTCTGGAAGATGTTGCCATTTTTAAACTTGAGAAACCAGTTATCAGCAAATGTCCACATGAGTTGAAGATATTTATATTTGTCCGTGAGATTATTGGTTGAAGGTTTTTGTTGTGAAGTTCAAGTCTTGTGGATGCTGTTGCTGCCTGGATATTGCGCAGGACAGGTTTCAAAGGAGAGAGGTACGTTGTGCGATATGAACAACCAGGTTGTGTGCAATTGTCTGACAGAGCCATGGCTGTAAAACACACTGTGCCCAAACCTGAGCTTGGCGGACTTTCTCCACACAGGCGGAGAGCATCAAAGCAAAAACATTTTGCTGAACCTTTATAAAGTAGTTCAAGTTCACGTGACTACTGTTTCCAATTCTGGGCATGTCACAGGATATGAAGGGGGGGGGTTAAACATGAGTGGGGATCAAGGGGAGGCAATAAGGGTGCTGGAAACTGATGAAACACCACAAACTTAGACCCCTTTACACTCACACACACACATACGCTCTCTCTCTCACACACACTCACAAACATTCCCTCCCCCCCAGACTCACGCACACACCCAAAACTCACAAATGCACCCTCTCACAGACTTAGACCCCTTTACACTCACACACACATATACACTCTCTCTCACAGACACTTACAACCCCCCCTCCCCCCCCACATACACACTCCCACACTCACAAATGCACCCTCTCACAGACTTAGACCTCTTTACACTCTCTCTCTCTCTCTCACACACACACACACACACACACACACATGCACACATGCACATATACGTTTGTGGGGTGAATTTGTACTTGCAGAGTTACATTGTACTTTGATCAAAAACTGCATGAATCCATGTACGACTCTGTTAACTCATTTTTTAGATTAGAATCAGTCTAAACATTATGGCACAGACAGGGTTGTTCTTATCAGGAGCTAACACCTTCAACATATTAGCTGGCTGACACCAATTGTTACAGATAACCTGAAAATGTAACTTCTAAAAAGATTTTGCTATTTACATATGAAAGAAGTGAAACTATCATAGTCATTCTAACAGATGAGAGACTTAACAAACAATCCAGGTATTTTGCAATGTATAATTTCAGTTACATCACATTGTAAAGTTCTGCTATAAATTCAGTGTCTTATAATGGTGTACTCCACAACCACCTGATGAAGAAGCAGCGCTCCGAAAACTAATGCTTCCAGTTAAACCTGTTGGACTATAACCTGGTGTTGTGTGATTTTTATCTTTGTGCACCCCAGTCCAACACGGCATCTCCAAACGATGAAACACCAGGTTGTTATTTCTTCCTGCATCCCTGGTCATTTCCATGACCCCGTAGCTGTTTCAGGAACAGAGGAACGGGCACTGAGGGATTAACATTGAGGGACTAGTCAAAAGAGCTGGAAGAGACCCACTCCCAAGCTAACATAACAGAGTCACACTGTTCCATTGCAAAACGTTTAATGTATGTATGTGAGTATGTACGTGTGTGTGTGTGAGAGAGTGTCTCTGTATATGTGTGAGTGTGTGTGAGTTCATGTTTATGTGTGTGAGTATGTGTGTGAGAGAGAGCATATGTGTGAGTGTGTGTGTGTGTGTCTGTGTGTGTGGGAGAATGTGTGTGAGTTCATGTTTATGTGTGTGAGTATGTGTGTGAGAGAGAGCATATGTGTGAGTGTGTGTGTGTCTGTGTGTGTGGGAGAATGTGTGTGAGTGAGTGTGTGAATGCATATGTATGTGTGTGTGTGTATGTGTGTGAGAAAGTGTGTGTGCATATGTGAGAGTGTGTGTGAATGTGTATGTGAATGAGTGTGTGTGTGAGTGTGTCTGTGTGTGTGTGTCTGAGAGTGTGTGTGTGTCTATGTGTGTGTCTATGTGAGAGAGAGTGTGTGTGTAAGTGTGTGTGTGTCTGTGTGAGAGAGAGTGTGTGCGTGTCTATGTGAGAGAGAGTATGTGTATGTTTGTGTGTGTGTTTGTGTCTGTGAGAGAGAGTGTGTGTGTGAGAGTATGTGCTGTGTGAGAGAGTGTGTATGCGTGTGTGTGTCTGTGTGAGAGAGAGAGTATGTGTGTGTCTGTGTGAGAGAGAGTGTGTGTGTCTATGTGAGAGAGAGAGAGTGTGTGTGTGAGAGTGTGTATGTGCTGTGTGAGAGTGTGTATGTGTGTGTGTCTGTGTGAGAGAGTGTGTGTGTGCATGTGTATGTGTCTGTGTGAGAGAGTATGTGTGTGTCTATGTGTGAGAGATGTGTGTGTGTCTATGTGAGAGAGAGAGTGTGTGTATGTGTGTGTGTCTGTGTGAGAGAGTGTGTGTGTCTATGTGAGAGAGAGAGAGTGTGTGTGTGAGAGTGTGTATGTGCTGTGTGAGAGTGTGTATGTGTGTGTGTGTGTCTGTGTGAGAGAGTGTGTGTGCATGTGTATGTGTCTGTGTGAGAGAGTATGTGTGTGTCTATGTGTGAGAGATGTGTGTGTGTCTATGTGAGAGAGAGTGTGTGTGTGTGTGTCTGTGTGAGAGAGTATGTGTGTGTCTATGTGTGAGAGATGTGTGTGTGTCTATGTGAGAGTGAGAGAGTGTGTGTGTGTGTGTGCGTGTGTGTCTGTGTGAGAGAGTGTGTGTGTGTCTATGTGAGAGAGAGTGTGTGTGTGTTTGTGTGTGAGAGTGAGAGTGTGTGTGTGGGGGGGGGGACTGTAAAGGAGTGGAGAAGGGAGGGACAGGCTGGGGGTGGAGGGATGGTGGAGTTGGTGGGGGTTACTGGGAGCTGTGAAGGCATTACGATGTAAACGGAGGAAACATGAATACCTGCTGCTAACATGAAGCATTCCAACCCGAGATGTCCTCTGCGGTTTCAGTTTAACACAAAAAGCAATTAGCCCTGAACAGCATTCTTTCTGGAGAATGACAATTGCTAGCAGATTGACAAAACCTTCTCTGCTTCAAGTCAGCCAAGTGCACATACCTGGGACTGCCCAGCAGCCTGGATTGAAAACATATTTCTGCCTTGGCATGCTTGGTGAGAAATCACTTACGCAGTCCCTTCTCGTTAGAGGTGAGAAAGGATGTGTGAACTGGCCCCTCTGGAGGTAATATGTTTGTCAAAGTACCAGAACATTTTCACTCTAATCACTTAATCCTGGCGCAGATTCAACCATGAGGCTTTGTGGCTGTGTTTCGCCTGTTTGTCATACTTTCCTCCAACATGGTCCTCCCCACATTCTCTCCTCAAATTTCCCCGCCTCTGTTTCTAATCAAAACTCTGCCTGAATCACAGTCTCTCTCATCCTCCCCTTCACTTTCTCTCTCTCTTGCTCTCTCTCTGCCTCTGTCTTTCTCTCTCTGTCTCCTGATGTTGCTTCTCCCAGTATTGTTTCTCTTGATCTGGATGGGTATACTAATAGGAAGGGTTTGGAGGGATATGGGTCAAGTGTTGGCAAATGGGTTGGGATATCTGGTCAGCATGGAGGGGTTGGACTGAAGGGTCTGTTTCCGTACTCTACGTCTCTATGATGCTAAGCCTGCTTTATCCCATTGTCCTTCTCACCTTCTCACTCCTCTCTTATTCTGTCACTGTCTTCCTTCTCTTCCTCCCTCTCCCTGCCTTTATTTCTGGGGAAAGATTATCTACAGCTAGTCCATGTGAGAACATAGAACACAGCACAGTCTGGGCCCTTCAGCCCATGATACTGTGCTGAGAATTTATCTTAATCTCAGATCAATCTAACCTACACACTCCCGAATTTACTGCCAACCATGTGCTTGTCCAACAGTCGCTTAAATGTCCCTAATGTCGCTGACACTACTACCACAGCTGTCATGGTCCAGGCTGGTGTCTCCTGCCCACAATGTGGGACTCCCTCAGCACAGGCTGCCCCAGCTCACCCTCCCCTACCTGCCCTCCTCCTCCATTCCTGAGGGCCAGCCAATCAGCTCCCTGGCTTGGCCTATCAAAGAATGACTGGGTCACAACACTGATGGGGTATGGCACGATAGATGGCATTGAGGAGCTTCCGGCCCCCCCGCATGTTTCAAACCCAGTCCAGAGGGGGTATTCGTCTCTTCACCAACACTCCCTGGCCTGTTGGGTGTTTTCTGTTCCTGCTTCCAATTTCTGGAATGTGCAGAATCGTGAGGGTGAGATTGATCGACAGCAGATGTTCTCTCTCCCCCTCTCTCTCCCTCCTTATCTCACTCTCTCTCTCTCCCCACCCCTCTCTCTCCCCCTCCCTTAGTCTCCAGTTACCCCATTCTGTCTCTCTCCCCCTCTCTCTCCCTCCCTATCTCTCTCTCTCCCCTCATTCTCTCTCTCCCCCCCTCTCTCAGTCTCCAGTTACCCCATTCTGTCTCTGTCTCTGTCTCTCTCTCCCTCCCTCAGTCTCTAATTACCCCAGTGTCTCTCTCTAGTCCCTCCCTCAGTCTCCAGGTACCCCAGTATATCTCTCTCCCTCTCTCTCACTCTACCCCTCTATCTCAGTCTCTATGTCTTTCTGCCGTTCTGTGTTCCCCCTCGTTGTTGCTATCTCTGCCTTTAAAGCCAAAAAGAAGAACCAATCTTTTCCTGAGTGATTCAAGAAGAAACTTCCAGACAGAGAGACAGGCCTGAAGTTCACCTGAGGAAGGAGCAGCGCTTCGAAAGCTTGTGATTTCAAATAAATCTGTTGGACCCTAACCTGGTGTCATGTGACTTCTGACCTTGTCCACCCCAATTCAACTCTGGCACCTCCACATCTGCAGAGATAGAGAGAGGGAGAGAGAGAGAGAGAGAGAGAGAGAGAGAAAGATAAAAAAACCTTGATGTATTACAACACCAATCTGTATTTCTCCTCAGTATTTTTGTGGCTCCTCCTGCTGTGCTCTCACCAACCTCTGACCTCACTCGGGCTAGTCGGTCCATTTGCATTCTCGAATGTCCAAAGGGCTGAGTCTGCTCTGCCTGGCGGATGGGGCATTCGGAGATGGGTAAGCTCCGATGTGAGTGTGACTAGAGGCTCCCTGACACTCTCCCAAATTGAGGGTGCGTCCACCAGAGGTTGCCACGGGAACTGGCAAACCCAACCAGGGAGATGGGAACCCATTTTGACCAATTTTAGGAGGTATTTCGGGGTCGCTTTTTGTACCCGGTGGGATTTTGCTGGTGTCAGATAAACTCCTCCTCACCGCCCCTTCACCAAATCCCAGCTGCAGTGGGACTGAAGGCCTGGCCTACATGTGACTCCACACCCACAGCAATGTGGTTGACTCTTACCTGCCCTCTGGGTAATCAGGGATGGGCAATAAATCCTGGCTGAGCCACAGATGTCCACATCCCATGAATGAATAAAGAAAATGACATAATTTCTCCAATCTATCCTCATATCTGGTGTTCCTTATCCCTGGAACCATTCTCTTCTGTATTCTGTCCAATACATTCACATCTGTCCTATAACGTGTTGCCCAGATCGATACGCTATGCTCCAACTGAGGTCTAACAGTCTTCTGTAATTTCAACATAACCTCCCTGGTCTCAGTCTCTGTACCCCTGTTAACAAAGTCAAGGATATTGCCTACTTTGTAGAGCCATAGAGAGGTACAGCATGGAAACAGACCCTTCGGTCCAACCTGTCCATGCCGACCAGATATCCCAACCCAATCTAGTCCCACCTGCCAGCACCCGGCCCATATCCCTCCAAACCCTTCCTATTCATATACACATCCAGATGCCTCTTAAATGTTGTAATTGTACCAGCCTCCACCACTTCCTCTGGCAGCTCATTCCATACACGTACCACCCTCTGTGTGAAAAAGTTGCCCCTTAGGTCTCTTTTATATCTTTCCCCTGTCATCCTAAACCTATGCCCTCTAGTTCTGGACTCCCTGACCTCAGGGAAAAGACTTTGCCTATTTATCCTATCCATGCCCCTCATAATTTTATAAACCTCTATAAGGTCACCTCTCAGCCTCCAATGCTCCAGGGAAAACAGCCCCAGCCTGTTCAGCCTCTCCCTATAGCTCAAATCCTCCAACCGTGGCAACATCCTTGTAAATCTTTTCTGAATCCTTTCAAGTTTCACAACATCCTTAAGATAGGAAGGAGACCAGAATTGCACACAATATTCCAACAGTGGCCTAACCAACGTCCTGTACAGCTGCACATGACCTCTCAACTCCTGTACTCAATACTCTGACCAGTAAAGGAAAGCATACCAAACACCTTCTTCACTATCCTATCTACCTGGGACTCCACTTTCAAGGAGCCATGAACCTGCACTCCAAGGTCTCTTTGTTCAGCAACACTCCCTAGGACCTTACCATTAAGTGTATAAGTCCTGCTAAGATTTGCTTTCCTAAAATAGACAATAGACAACAGACACTAGACAACAGATGCAGGAGGAGGCCTTTCAGCCCTTCGAGCCAGTACCACCATTCATTATGATCATGGCTGATCATCCACAATCAGTATCCTGTTCCTGCCTTATCCCCATAACCCTTGATCCCACTATCCTTAAGAGCTCTATCCATCTCTTTCTTGAAAGTATCCAGAGACTTGGCCTCCACTGCCTTCTGGGGCAGAGCATTCCATACACCCACCACCCTCTGGGTGAAGAAGCTTCTCCTCAACTCTGTTCTAAGTGGCCTACCCCTTATTTTTAAACTGGGTCCTCTGGTTCGGGACTCACCCATCAGCGGAAACATGTTTCCTGCTGCCAGAGTGTCCAATCCTTTAATAATCTTATACGTCTCAATCAGATCCCCCTCAGCCTTCTAAACTCAAGCATATACAAGCCCAGTCGCTCCAATCTTTCAATATAGGATAGTCCTGCCATTCCGGGAATTGATCTTGTGAACCTACACTGCACTCCCTCAATAGCCAGAATGTCTTTCCTCAAATTTACACACAATATTCCAGGTGAGGTCTCACTAGGGCCCTCTACAGATGCAGAAGCACCTCTTTGCTTCTATACTCAATTCCTCTTGTTATGAAGGCCAGCATGCTATTAGCTTTCTTCACAGCCTGCTGTACCTGCATGCTTACCTTCATTGACTAGTTTACAAGAACATCTAGATCTCGTTGTACTGCTCCTTTACGTAACTTGACTCCATTTAGATAGTAATCTGCCTTCCTGTTCTTACCACCAAAGTGGATAACCACACATTTATCCACATTAAACTGCATCTGCCATGCATCCATCCACTCACCTAGCCTGTCCAGGTCACCCTGTATTCTCCTAACATCCTCCTCACATTTCACCCTGCCACCCAGCTTTGTGTCATCAGCAAATTTGCTAATATTATTTTTAATACCTTCACCTATATCATTAACATATATTGTAAAAAGCTGCGGTCCCTGATCTCTGCGGTACCCCACTGGTCACCGCCTGCCATTCCAAAAGGGAGCCGTTTATCACTACTCTTTGTTTCCTGTCAGCCAGCCAATTTTCAATCCGTGTCAGTATTTTGCCCCTAATACCATGCGCCCTAATTTTGCTCACTAACCTCCTATGTGGGACTTTATCAAAGGCTTTCTGAAAGTCCAGGTACACTACATCCACTGGATCTCCCTTGTCCATCTTCAGAGTTACATCCTCAAAAAATTCCAGAAGTTTAGTCAAGCATGATTTCCCCTTCATAAATCCATGCTGACTCTGACCTATCCTGTTACTGCTATCCAGATGTGTCGTAATTTCATCCTTTATAATTGACTCCAGCATTTTTCCCACCACTGAGGTCAGACTAACTGGTCTATAATTCTCTGTTTTCTCTCTCCCTCCTTTCTTAAAAAGTGGGACGACATTAGCCATGCTTCAATCTGCAGGAACTGATCCTGAATCTATAGAACATTGGAAAATGATCACCAATGCATCCACGATTTCTAGAGCCACCTCCTTCAGTACCTGGGATGCAGACCATCAGGTCCTGAGGATTTATTAGCCTTCAGACCTAACAGTCTCTCCAACACCAATTCCTGCCTAATATAAATTCCCTTCAGTTCAGGTCCTTCAGCCACTATTACATCTGGGAGATTGCTCGTGTCTTCCCCAGTGAAGACAGATCTAAAGTATCAATTCAACTCTTCTGCCATTTCTTTGTTCCCTGTAATAAATTCACCGTTTCTGTCTTCAAGGACCTAATCTTAGTCTTAACCATTTTTTTTCTTTTCACATACCTAAAAAAGCCTTTACTATTCTCCTTTATATTTTTGGCCAGTTTATCTTCATACCTTTGCATATTTCCTTTTTAGTTATCCTCTGTTGTTCTTTAAAAACTTCCCAGTCCTCCGATTTCCCACTCAGCTTTGCTATGTTATACTTTTTCCCTTTTGTCTTTACATGGTCCTTAACTTCCCTCGTCAGCCACGGCCAATCCTGCCTGCCTTTAGGATCTTTCTTCCTTCTTGGAATGAACCAATCCTGCATCTTCTGCATTACACCCAGAAATACCTGCCATTGTTGTTCCACTGCCATCCCTGCTAGGGTATTGCACCACTGAACTTTGGCCAGCTCCTCCCTCCTAGCTCCATAGTTCCCCTTATTCAAATATTGTCACTTCCGATTCTACCCTCTCCCTTTCAAACTGCAGGTTAAAGCTTATTGTATTGTGATCACTACCTCCTAATGGCTCCTTCACTTCGAGGTCCCTGATCAATTCTGGTTCGTTGCACAATACCAGATCCAGAATTACCTTCTCCCTAGTAGGGTCCAGCACCAGCTGTTCTAAGAATTCATCTCGGAGGCACTCCACTAACTTCCTTTCTTGGGGTCCAGTACCATCCTGATTCTCCCAGTCTACCTGCATGTTGAAATGCCCCATAACAACTGTAGTAATATCTTTGCGACAGGCCAATTTCAGCTCCTTATTCAACTTACATATTATATCCAGGCTACTGTTTGGGAGCCCATAGATAACTCCCATTAGGGTCTTTCCACCCTTAGAATTTCTCAGATCTATCCATACTGACTCTACATCCCCTGATTCTAGGTCCCCCTGCACGAGGGACTGAATATCATTCCTTACAAACAGGTTCACCAAGCCCCTCACTACCATGTCCCTGGGTCCCCCTCTGCACTCACCACCACCCTCACTGCCATGTCCCATTGCTCTACTGCGGACTCACCACCCCCTCACTGCCATGTCCCATTGCTCTACTGCGCACTCACCACCCCCTCACTGCCATGTCCCTGGAGACCCCTCCATACCCACCAACACCCTCACTGGAATGTCCCAGGGACCCCTTCCACACTGAAAACCCCACTCACTGCCATGTCCCAGGTTCCCCTCCACACTCACCAACCCCCTCACTGCCATGTCCCAGGGTTCCCCTCCACACTCACCAATCCCTTCACTGCCATGTCCCAGGACCACCCTCCACACTCACCAACTCCCTCACTGCCATGTCCCAGGACCACCCTCCACACTCACCAACTCCCTCACTGCCATGTCCCAGGACCACCCTCCACACTCACCAACCCCCTCACTGCCATGCTCATGGACCCCTCCACACTCACCAACACCGTCCCTGCTATGTTTCAGTGTCCCCCTCCGCATTTACCACCCCCTCACTGCCAAGTACCAGGGTCCCCTCCACACTCACCAACCCCCTCACTGCCATGTTCCAGGATCCCCCTCCGCACTCACCAACCCCCTCACAGCCATGGCCCAGGACCACCCTCCACACTCACCAACCCCCTCACTGCCATGTTCCAGGATCCCCCTCCGCACTAACCAACCCCCTCACTGCCATGTCCCTGGGGCCCCCTCCGTACTCACCACCACACTCACTGCCATGTCCCAGGATCCCCCTCCGCACTCACCAACTCCCTCACTGCCATGTCCCAGGACCACCCTCCGCACTAACCAACCCCCTCACTGCCATGTCCCAGGACCACCCTCCGCACTAACCAACCCCCTCACTGCCATGTCCCTGGGGCCCCCTCCGCACTAACCAACCCCCTCACTGCCATGCTCATGGACCCCTCCACACTCACCAACACCGTCCCTGCTATGTTTCAGTGTCCCCCTCAGCATTTACCACCCCCTCACTGCCATGTCCCAGGATCCCCCTCCATACTCGCCACCCCCTCACTGCCATGTCCTAGGGTGCCCCTCCACAATTACCACCCCCTCACTGCCACGTTCCAGTATCCTGCTCTGCACCCTCCAGCCACTGCCACCTTCCTGACTCAGCAGATGCCCCATTCTTCCCACATTCTCCCTCGCCGATACCATCGCTGATACCATCGCCGCTCTGACTGAACTCTCCCCAGGAGGTAAAATGAAGCACAAATGAAAAAGAGAAAAATAAAAATGAGAAAGGAAGGAGGAGAGTAAATGGAAATGTGGACGTAGAACATTAGGACATGGAACATTACAGCATGGTACCGGCCCTTCGGCCCTCGATGCTGTGCTGACCTGTGGAACCAATCTGAAGCCCATCTGAAGTACACTATTGCATTCTCAGCCATATGTCTATCCAATAACCATTTAAATGCCCTTAAAGTTGGAGAGTCTACTACTGTTGCAGGCAGTGCGTTCCATGCCCCTATTACTCTCTGAGTAAGGAACCTACCTCTGACATCTGTCCTACATCTATCACCCCTCAACTTAAAGCTAAGTCCCCTCTATCTAACCCTCTGATCATCTTGCATGCCTCTATTAAGTCACCACTTAACCTTCTTCTCTCTAACGAAAACATCCTCAAGTCTCTCAGCCTTTCTTCATAAGACCTTCCCTCCATACCAAGCAACATCTTTATAAATCACGTCTGAACCCTTTCCAAAGCTTCCACATCCTTCCTATAATGTGGCGACCAGAACTGTACACAACACTCCAGGTGCAGCTGCAGCATGACCTCATGGCTCTCAAATTCAGTCCCTCTATTAGTAAAAGCGAACGCACCATACGCCTTCTTAACAACTCTATCAACCTGGGTTAGTGGTGCTGGAAGAGCACAGCAGTTCAGGCAGCATCCGAGGAGCAGTAAAATCAACATTTCGGGCAAAAGCCCTTTATCAGGAATAAAGGCAGTGAGCCTGAAGCGTGGAGAGATAAGCTAGAGGAGGGTGGTGAGAAAGTAGTTTCTCCCCACCCCCCACCCTCCTCTAGCTTATCTCTCCACGCTTCAGGCTCACTGCCTTTATTCCTGATAAAGGGCTTTTGCCCGAAACGTCGATTTCGCTGCTCCTTGGATGCTGCCTGAACTGCTGTGCTCTTCCAGCACCACTGATCCAGAATCTGGTTTCCAGCATCTGCAGTCATTGGTTTTACCCTATCAACCTGGATGGCAACTTTCAAGGATCTATGTACCTGGACACCGAGATCTCTCTGCTCTGCTACACTGCCAAGAATCTTGCCATTCGCCCAGTACTCTGCATTCCTGTTACTCCTTCCAAAGTGAGTCACCTCACACTTTTCCACATTAAATTACGTTTGCCACCTCTCAGCCCAGCTCTGCAGCTTATCTATGTCCCTCTGTAACCAACAACATCCTTTAGCACTATCCACAACTCCACCGATCTTAGCATCTACCACCAATTAATGAACAGGGTGGATGAGCCCTGTGGAGGAGAAAGTGAGGACTGCAGATGCTGGAGATCAGAGCTGAAAAATGTGTTGCTGGAAAAGCGCAGCAGGTCAGGCAGCATCCAAGGAGCAGGAGAATCGACATTTCGGGCATGAGCCCTTCTTCAGGATGAGCCCTTTGCTCAGGAGCCAGGACCTGCCCATGCTGCTGCTGCTATTTTGCTGGGATATTAATAGTTCACTCTCCTTGGGCTACATTTTTTAATGAGTTTGGTACATGCTCAGCCAACTCTCTCTCTCCTCCTGCATGCTGCCCACTCTTTATGCTCTAGTCCTTCTGGATGTCCTTTTGAAGTGGACCACCTCAGACTTCTCTGCTTGGGACCGCCCTCCTGTTCAACAATTCTTCATCCACGCCAGTACGTTAACTCCTCCTGCCCCACCAGCTTTAATGCTGCCTCCTGTGGAGGAGTACATCAAAAGTCATGAAAACTGAAGTAGTCCATTCAGCCCATCACGTCTGCCCCACTATTCGGCAAAAGGAACAGGAAGGAGATTTTTTTTCACCACATGACGTGGAAGGTTACAGCTTCAGCTGTCCCTTTGGAAAGGGAATTTGGAGAAATGATTGAAAATGAAATACAATGAGGGCAGTGAGACTCTTTCAAAGAGGCTAGCATTGGTGTGATGGGTCAAGTGGCCACCTTCTGTGCTGGATCACTCCAAGTTATATTTGGGTCAGCATTAAGGAGGACATAGAGGCAAAGAATAGGAACAGGCCATTCAGCCCCTCTAGCCTACCCCACCATTCAGTTATGATCGTGGCTGATCTTATCTCAGCCTTAACACCACTCTCCTGCAGGCTCTCCATAGCCCCTTAAACCATTACTAATTAAACATATCTCTATTTCCTCCCTAAATTTATTTACCATCGATCATACTCTGGCATAGAGATTCATGATCCTTTGAGAAAAGTTAAAATTTGGAGAGGCCATCATATACCAGAAGATCATAAGATGTACGGGTAGAATTTAGGCCATTCGACCCATTGCATCTGTTCTACCATTTGATCATGGCTGATATGTTTCTCGACCCCATTCTCCTGCCTTTTCCCTGTAACCCTTGACCCCTTACCACTCAGGAGCCTATCTATCCCTGACCTGCCCTCCCCAGCCCTCTGTGACAATGAGTTCCACAGATTCCCCACCCTCTGGCTGAAGAAATTCCTCCTCATCTCAGTTTGAAAGGGTCATCCCCTCACTCTGAGGCTGTGCCCTCGGGTCCTCGTCTCTCCTACTGATGGAAACATCTTCTCCCCGTCCACTCTGTCCAGGCCTCTCAGTATTCTGGAAGTTTCAGTGAGATACTCCTTGGAAAATAAATGTTTCTTTAGGATGTCAGAGGAGTCGGTTCCTCAGCAACGGACAGTTTAACGAATCGTCAGAAGGAAGTGTTGCAAATTACTTGAGTTCATTGTTCCAGGCAAAACCGAGAGGTTGGGTGAATTGCCATGCTAAATTGCCCATAGTGTTGGGTGCATTAGGCAGCGGTAAATATAGGGGAGGGGAAAGGGTCTGGGTGGGTAACTCTTCAGAGCGTCGGTGTGGACTTGTTGGGCCGAAGGGCCTGTTTCCATTCTGTAAGGAATCTAATCTAATAAAACAGAGGACAACCAGTGAATGTCTGGAAGCATGGCTATCAGCCACAGACTCCATCAATGAACATATTGACCTCGACCTAATAAACCCACGACTTCAACGGACAACCGTAGGCATCAGGAACGAAGCCAAATAAATTCCAGCCAACACAGTCCAGCAGCGATTCACAGGAGGCTCCCCAGCACTGAGGATGTCACCCAGACAGGGGAGAAAAGGTCTGCAAAGCAACTACCCAGCTCAGCAAACACACCCACGGCCACTGCAGAGTTAATGACCCTCCCTCAGTGCTGACAATGTGGACTAAAAACGTGGAGAGCACTTATTAGCTGAATTGGTGGTGGTTGTGAGATTGTGCTGTGTAAACATCACACAGCAATGTCATCCATGTTGATTGGATGAGATAAAAGATGACATCGAGCACAAGCTCAATGAAACCTGAAAGAACTGCAGACGCTGTCGAAATCAGGAACAGAACCCAGAAATTGCTGGAAAAGCTCAGCGGGTCTGACAGCATCAGTGGAGAGGAATCAGAGTTAGCGTGTCAGGTCTGGTGGTATTTTCTCAGAACTTCAGCACAAGGTGACATTTTATGTCAAAGTTCATTCAGTGCACGAGAAACACAAAAAAGGTCTTAATGAGTTAATTGATCAAACCAACAGAGTAAACATGACCCATTTGTAACATTGTTCAGTTGTCAAACTGATCATTTTCTAGAGACTGGATAGTGTCAAGATTTAAATACGGGAGGAGGAGAGAGCAACTTGTCTCACAGTAACTGAGCTCGCTCAGGGGAGAGTGACTGACCACTGATGTAGAGACTGAGTGGGATGATCACCCACTCTGGTCCAGTAAAGTCACAGAATCCCTGCAGGATGGCAGCAGGTCATTCAGCCCATCAAGTCCACACTGACCCTCTGATGAGCATCCCCCTCTACCCTATCCCTGTAACCCACCTGGCCCCCACATCCCTGACACCATGAGCAATTTAGTTCGGGCAATCCACCCCTAACCTGTATATTTTTGGATTGTGGGAGGAACCGGGGGACACCCACGCAGACACGGGGAGAATGTGCAAACGCCACACAGCCAGTCGCCTGAGGCTGGAATCGAACCCAGGTCCCTGGTGCCGTGAGGCAGCAATGCTAACCACTGAGCTACCCAAGTGAAGGGATTGACTTATGATTGTGAGCATGGTAACGGTTAGATTTTTACAGGATTTTTTTATAGTGTATTTCACTTTAATAAAGATCATTGGGTATATTCCTCTGTTGGAACAGCCTTGCGTTATTGAAATGTAGCACAAACCCAAGAGGGAGCAGGGAAAGCAGGAATAAATGCTGATACTTGCTTTTGACTGGCCCAGACCCAATGACTGAAGGGCCGCATCCTGGGCTGAAGACCTTGAAAACTGCCAGGACTGAGACGTTTTGTTCCCCTATTGTAAATACAAAGTTATTCAACGTGCAGGGGGTGTACGTGGAGTTGATGCAGATTTTTGGGAGCGAGGGGAGGGAGCTCTGGGCTGTTGCTTGGCTCAGAACTTAGCTCATGTGGTGTCTGTACGTTCCCAAATGGGAATGCCACCGCGGGTTAACATCACTCACACTTTGACATGGGGGAAGCAAAACAGCAAGGATAATGTCTGAACTCGCAACAACTCGTAAATTTACTGGGATCCCCCAGGCTACTTCTGGCAAAGGTTATGAAAAACAAAATAACACCTTCAGCAGCATTTTCAATTCCAGGATGTGCCAGGAAAAGTATCCCATTAAAAACCAGCTGTGTTTGAAGTTGACTTCTGTTTGAAGGATCAGAACACAAATTCGGAAGCAAAATCAAACATTTCTTACACTGTGTTCTGGGTTCTCTTTGGAGTTTAACACTGGCCAATATTAGCTATAACACTGGCATCTACCCGACAATGTGGAACATTGCCCAGGTCTGTCATGTACATAAAAAGCAGGACAAATCCAAGCTGGCCAGTTACTGCCCCATCAGTCTACTCTCAACCATCAGTGAAGGGGTCATCCACTGCGATATCAAGCAGCACTTGCTCAACAATAACCTGCTCAGTGAAGCCCAGTGTGGGTCCCACCAGGGCCACTCAGCTCCTGACCTCACTACAGCCTTGGGTCAAACATGGACTAAAGAGCTGAACTCCAGAGGGGAGGGGAGAGGGACAGTCGCTGATGACTGCAACATGGTCAACATCACTCATCTCTCCTCAGATACTGAAGCAGTCCCATGTTCAAATACAACAAGATCTGAGCAATATCCAGGCCTGGGCTGACAAGCAACAAGTAACAGTCGCGCCATGCAAATGCCAGACTATGAGCATCTCCAACAAGACATATTCTAACTATTGACCCTTGACATTATGTGAATGAATGAATGAATGAACGAATGAATGATTTTATTGTCATGGGTATTTTACAGTGAGGAAAACAGTGACAGTGGAAAAGCTTTTCACTGTATTTTACTATGATCTGACACCATTTTGAATAGTTTCAAGAATAAGAAATAGGTTAGAAAGATCGAGCTATAAGATAGTCTGTCAGCCCTGAGCCAGCTCATCATCAATGATGCCAGAGCCTCCAACCCTCCTCTGCCATTGGCTACACCGGACCCAACCAATATTGAGGTCACCACACTTCAGGCGCCATCTTTTGCTGCTGGTCCAATACCCGTCTGCTATCACCTCACCGCCTCCTGCACAGGACACAGCAACGTTTGTGAGAGGATTTGTAGCTCGGGTGCTCGTTGTTGTGGTTCTGTTCACCGAGCTGGGAATTTGTGTTGCAGACGTTTCGCCCCCTGTCTAGGTGACATCCTCAGTAACGAGGCTAATGTAATGTAAGACAGCGAACGATCCGTATCCATGAACACCAACTAGCTACGAAACGACACGACCAGCTATCCTTAGTAGCCACACACGTAGATGACAAGCAACATGAATTCGACTGGGGGACAACACTACTATTATAGGACAAGCCAAACAGAGAACAGCCAGGGAATACCTAGAGGCATGGCACTCATCCACAGATTCAATCAATAAGCACATCGACCTGGACCCAATATACCGGCCACTGCAACGGACAGCTGGAACTGACAACCGGAAGCGGCAGATTCAAACCAGTATAAATGCCGGAGGAAAGATCACAGAAGCGCTTCACAGGAGGCTCCCAAGCACTGAGGATGTCACCTAGACAGGGGATGAAACGTCTGCAACACAAATTCCCAGCTCGGAGAACAGGACCCACCAACATCACAGTTACACGTCTTGCCGAGGGTGCATTTTGATGTTGCTGTGATGCCCTCCTGCTGCTGCCAGTCCCAGACTCAACCCATGACAAAGTCACCAATCCTCAGGTGCCATCTCTGGCGGCTGGGCCTACCTCGCTAGGCCCCGTGCTTGCCTCAGAAAGGTAAGGAGGGGCTCCCTCGCCACCGCAAGTTCCAATCTACTTTTCTTATTCATTCATGGGATGAGGGTGTCACTGGCTAGGCCAGTATTTATTACCCATCTATCAGCTCTGTGTAAAAACAGGGGCCAGTGAGGACTGCAGATGCTGGGCGTTAGAGTCAATAGGTGTGAGGCTGGAAAAGCACAGCAGGTCAGGCAGCATCCAAGGAGCAGGAGAGTCAATGTTTCAGCCCGAAATGTTGATATTTCTGCTCCTTGGGTGCTGTCTGACTTGTTGTGCTTTTCCAGCCTCACACCTATTGACTCTGTGATAAATGTTGCCTCTCACATCTTCTTTAAACTTCAGATTGACAATTTCACGTTTTCCCACATTATAGTCTGTTCTCCTGTTCTTTGTCCACTCACTGAGCCTGTTTATAACCTCCTTATACGCTGAAAATGTGTTGCTGGTTAAAGCACAGCGGGTTAGGCAGCATCCAAGGAACAAGAAATTCGACGTTTCGGGCCAGAGCCCTTCATCAGGATGATTCCTGATGAAGGGCTGTGGCCCGAAATGTCAAATTTCCTGTTCCTTGGATGCTACCTGACCTGCTGCGCTTTAACCAGCAACACATTTTCAGCTCTGATCTCCAGCATCTGCAGACCTCACTTTTTACTATAACCTCCTTATACCCTCTTCATGTCTTACCTTCCTCTCTACTTTTGAGTCATCAGCAAATTTGACAATCGACATTACATTGCTTTATCCAAATTATTTCTGTAAATAGTTGATGTATCAGCACCGAGCTCTGTGGTAAACCATTCAGTAAATCCTCCCAGCCTGAAAAACAAGGCTGTTACGCCTACTTTTTGCTTCCTCTGTCAGACGTTGTCAACCCATGCTTTGTCCTGGACTGAGAGAATTAATGTGCCCACAACAACCTTACCTCTCAGTGTGGTGTTGCATTGATAGTTGCTGCTGATCACTTTGATTGGCTCAGTTCTTCCATGAAGACTATCCAGTGAGGGTCAGGGTTAATCTTCGAGTTCCTGACAGTGCAGTGTGGGTAAGAGCTGAAAGCTCTCTCACAGCTGGCTCACAGTCAGTGTTCAGTCATAGAAACAGGCCCTTCGGCCCGACAAGTCCGCACCGGCCCTCCGAAGAGTGACCCATTCTCTTACCCTATTACTCTACATTTACCACTGACTAATGGACCACACCGACACACCCCTGAACACTATGGAACAATTTTGCTTGGGTAATCCAACCTAACCTGCACATCTTTGGATTGTGGGAGGAAACCGGAGCACCTGGCGGAAACCCACGCAGACACGGGGAAAGAGCGCGCAAAATCCACACAGAGAGTCACCTGAGGGTGGAATTGAACCTGGGTCCCTGGCGCTATGAGGGAGCAGTGCTATCCACTGAGCCACCATGCCACTCCTGAGCCACTGTGGGGTTAGAACATACAACATTACAGCACAGTACAGGCCCTTCGGCCCTCGATGTTGCGCCACCCTGTCATACTAATCTGAAGCCCATCCCACCTACAGTATTCCATGTACGTCCATATGACTGTCCAACGACGACTTAAATGTATTTAAAGTTGGCGAATCTACTACGGTTGCAGGCAAAGCATTCCATACCCTTACTACTCTCTGAGTAAAGAAACTACCTCTGACATCTGTCCTATATCTATCACCCTCAATTTAAAGCTATGTCCCTTCGTGTTTGCTGTCCCCATACTTGGAAAAAAGCTCTCCCTGTCCACCCTATCTAACCCTCTGATTACCTTGTATGTCTCCATTAAGTCACCTCTCAACCTTCTCCTCTCTAACGAGAACAGCCTCAAGTTCCTCAGCCTTTCCTCATAAGACCTCCCCTCCATACCAGGCAACATCCTAGTAAATCTCCTCTGCACCCTTTCCAAAGCTTCCACATCCTTCTTATAATGCAGTGACCAGAATTGTACACAATACTCCAAGTATTTTGTACAGCTGCAGTATAACCTCATGGTTCCGGAATTCAATCCCCCTATTAATAAAAGCTAAAACACTGTTAACAACCCTGTCAATCTGGGTGGCAACTTTCAAGGATCTGTGTACCTGGACACCAAGATCTCTCTGCTCATCTACGCTCCCAAGAATCCTACCATTAGCCCAGTACTTTGCATTCTAATTACTCCGGCCAAAGTGTATCACCTCACACTTGTCCACATTAAACTCCATTTGCCACCTCTCAGTCCAGCTCTGCATCCTATCTATGTCTCTCTGTAACCTACAACATCCTTTGTCACTATCCAAAACTCCACCGACCTTAGTGTCGTCCGCAAATTTACTAACCCACCCTTCTAAGTCCTCATCCACGTCGTTTATAAAAATGACGAACAGCAGTGGACACAACACTGACCCTTGCGGTACGCCGCTAGTAACTGAACTCCAGGATGAACATTTCCCATCAACTACAACCCTCTGTTTTCTTTCAGAAAGCCAATTACTGATCCAAACTGCTATCTCTTCCACGATCCCATTCCTCCGCATTTTGTACAATAGCCTACTGTGGGGAACCTTATCAAACGCCTTGCTGAAATCCATATACACCACATCAACTGGTTTACTCTCATCTACCTGTTTGGTCACTTTGTCAAAGAACTCAACAAGGTTTGTGAGGCACGACCTACCCTTCACAAAACTGTGCTGACTGTCCCTGATCAAATTATTCTTTTCTAGATGATTATAAATCCTATCTCTGATAACATTTTCCAACACTTTACCAACAACTGAAGTGAGACTCACTGGTCTATAATTACCTGGGTTGTCTCTTCTCCCCTTCTTGAACAGGAGAACCACATTTGCTATCCTCCATCTTCTGGCACTATTCCTGTAGACAATGATGATTTAAACATCAATGCCAAAGGCTCGGCAATCTCCTCCCTGGCTTCCCAGAGGATCCTAGGATAAATCCCATCCGGCCGAGGGGACTTATCTATTTTCACACTCTGCAGGATTTCTATTACCTCTTCCTTGTGAACCTCAATCCCACCTAGTCTAATAGCCGGCATCTCAATAATCTCCTCGACAACATTGTCATTTTTAGAGTGAATACTGTCGAAAAATATTCATTTACTGCTTCCCCTATCTCCTCAGACTCCACACACAACTTCCCACTACTATCCTTGATTGGCCCTAATCTTACTCTCGACATTCTTTCATTCCTTAAATACCTACAGAAAGCCTTAGGGTTTACTCTGATCCTATCCGCCAACAACTTCTCACGTCTCCTCCTGTCTCTTCTGAGCTCCCTCTTTAGGTCTTTCCTGGCTACCTTGTAACCCTCAAGCACCCTAACTGAGCCTTCACATCTCATCCTAACATAAGCCTACTTCTTCCTCTTCACCAGAGATTCCACTTCCTTCATAAACCACGGCTCCCATGCTCTACAACTTCTTCCCTGCCTGACAGGTACATACCTATCTAGGACACACAGGAGCTTTTCCTTGAATAAGCTCCACATTTCTAATGTGCCCATCCTCTGCAGTTTCCTTCCCCATCCTGTGCTTCCTAAATCTTGCCTGATAGCATCGTAATTGCCTTTCCCCCAGCTGTAACTCTTGCCCAGTGGTGTACACCTATCCCTTTCTATTACTAAAGTAAACCTGACAGAATTGTGATCGCTATCACCAAAGTGCTCACCTACTTCCAAGTCTAACACCTGGCCGGGCTCATTACCCAGTACTAAATCTAAAGTGGCTTCACCCCTTGTAGACCTGTCTACATACTGTGTCAGGAAGCCCTCAAGCACACACTGGACAAAAACTGACCCATCTATAGTACTTGTACTATAGTTTTCCCAGTCAATATTTGGAAAGTTGTAGTCCCCCATGACAACTACCCTGCCTCTCTCACTACTATCAAGAATCATCTTTGCTATCCTTTCCTCTACATCTCTGGAACTATTCAGAGGCCAATAGAAAACTCCCAACAGGGTGACCTTTCCTTTCCTGTTTCTAACCTCAGCCCATACTACCTCAGTTGACGATCCCCAAACATCCTTTCTGCAGCTGTAATACTGTCCTTGACCAACAATGCCACACCTCCCCCTCTTTTACCATCATCTTACTGAAACATCTAAATCCTGGAACCTGCAACAACCATTCCTGTCCCTGCTTTATCCATGTCTCCGAAATGGCCGCAACATTGAAGTCCCAGGTACCAACCCATGCTGCAAGGTCACCTGCCTTATTCCTGATGCTCCTGGTGTTGAAGTAGACACACTTCAAACCAACTTCTTGCTTGCCGGTGCCACCTTGTGTCCCTGAAACTTGATTTCGGACCTCCCTACTGTCAACCTTTTCTATACTCAAACTCCAATTTTGGTTCCCATTTCCCTGCTGGATTAGTTTAAACCCACCCCAGTAGCCTTAGTGAATTCCCCCCCCCCCAAGATATTGGTACCCCTCTGGTTCAGATGAAGACCATCCTGTTTGTAGAGGTCCCACCTACCCCAGAAAGAGCCCCAATTATCTAGGAATCCAAAACCCTCCCTCCTGCACCATCCCTGTAGCCACGTGTTCAACTCCTCTCTCTCCCTATTCCTCGCCTCACTAGCATGTGGCACGAGCAACAGACCAGAGACAACAACTCTGTTCATCCTAGCTCCAAGCTTCCATCCTAGCTCCTTGAATTTCTGCCTTAAATCCCCATCTCTCTTCCTACTTGTGTCGTTGGTGCCTATGTGGATCACAACTTGGGACTGCTCCCCCTCCCACTTAAGGATCCCAAAAACACGATCAGAGACATCACGAATCCTGGCACCTGGGAGGCAACACACCAACCGTGAGTCTCTTTCGTCCCTACAGAACCTCTTATCTGTCCTCCTAACTATGGAGTCCCCAATGACTACTGCTCTGCTCCTCTTCCCCTTTCCCTTCTGAGCAGCAGGGACTGACTCTGTGTCAGAGCCCTGTGCCCCACTGCTTTCCCCTGGTAATTCATTCCCCCCCAACAGTATCCAAACCGGTATACTTATTGTTGAGGGGAATGGCCACAGGGGATCCCTGCACTGCCTGCCGGTTCCCTCTCCGCCCCCTGACTGAAGCACATCTGCCTTTTTCTTGTACCTGAGGAGTGACTACCTCCCTGTAACTCCTCTCAATAACCCCATCTGCACCCGAATAATCCGAAGTTCATCCAGCTCCTGCTCCAGTTCCCTAACGCGGTTTTCGAGGAGCTGGTGTTGGGTGCACTTCCCGCAGATGTAGTCCGCAGGGACTCTAGTGGTGACCCTTACCTCCCACATTCTGCAGGAGGAACATTCAACTGCCCTAAACTCCATTCCCATTATTCTAAATTCCCAAAGAGACTGTTGAAAAAATAAGGAATAAAAGATAAACTCGTAACCTGACCTACTCATTGCCTGGGGGGGTGGAGGGCTGCTGTCCAGCAGAAAACAACAGAAGCCCACCAACTCTCCCACTGCACCCACTGTCGGAACGGTCAGGAGGTTCAGTCCTGGGGGTGACCCACAGCAGCATCACCCACACAATCCAATTGTTGGGAGCGTCGGTGCCCCCTGCTGGTGCTTCTGCAAGCTACAAAACAGTGTGACCCCCCCCCCCAGTGAGCACTAGTGGCAGGGGATGGGCCTCTCCCCCATGTGGACATGCTGGTGGTTCAGGCAGGGCGGAGAAATCACTGAGGACCATCCCGCAATCTGAGCAGGGCCTTTGCAGCTCAGTTCAAACCAGAATGTTCCATTAACAATGACCCACGATAAACACAACATCTCCAAACCGTGAACTAATCCCCAGACCCCACACGTGCAGCACACTGGGGATGACACAGCAGTGCCAAAGCTTACTCACTGGCACACTGTCGGTAACCCTCTCAAACAGAGAGCATTGTTCATTACAGTCACGTCACCAAAGACACGATACTGTCCAGAAACATGCACACTCACAATCACACTCTTGTACTCTGGCAAACTCACACTCATACTCTCATATTCTCAAACATACTCTCCTACACACTCACACTCTCACACACACTCTCCCACACACATACACCCTCACAGTCTGACACACACTCTCTCCCACACACATACACCCTCACAGTCTGACACACACACACTCTCCCACACACATGCACCCTCACACTCTCACACACACTCTCTCCCACACACATGCACCCTCTCACTTTCACACACACTTCCACACACATACACCCTCACACTCTCACATGCACACTCACACACACTGTCACCCTCACACTCTCACACACACACTCACGCACACAGGCACGCTCACACTCTCACACACACATGCACCCTCACACTTTCACACACTCACTCCCACACTCATGCACCCTCACACTCTCACACACTCTCTCCCACACAGAAACGCTCTCACACACAGTCTACTACACGCATGCATGCTCTCACACACACTCCCACACACATACACACTCACACTCTCAAATCGACACTCCCACACACATGCACCCTCACACGCAGTCTCACACAGATGCACCTCACACTCTCACACACACTCTCCCACACACATGCACCCTCACACTCTCATACACACCCTCCCACACACGTACCCTCACACTCTCACACACACCCTCCCACACACGTACCCTCACACTCTCACACACACTCTCCCACACACATGCACCTCACACTCTCACACACACCCTCCCACACACGTACCCTCACACTCTCACACACACTCTCCCACACACGTACCCTCACACTCTCACACACACCCTCCCACACACGTACCCTCACACTCTCACACACACCCTCCCACACACATGCACCTCACACTCTCATACACACCCTCCCACACACGTACCCTCACACTCTCACACACACTCTCCCACACACATGCACCTCACACTCTCACACACACCCTCCCACACACGTACCCTCACACTCTCACACACACTCTCCCACACACGTACCCTCACACTCTCACACACACCCTCCCACACACGTACCCTCACACTGTCACACACACCCTCCCACACACATGCACCTCACACTCTCATACACACCCTCCCACACACGTACCCTCACACTCTCATACACACCCTCCCACACACGTACCCTCACACTCTCACACACACCCTCCCACACACATGCACCTCACACTCTCATACACACCCTCCCACACATGCACCTCACACTCTCACACACACTCTCCCACACATGCACCTCACACTCTCATACACACCCTCCCACACACGTACCCTCACACTCTCACACACACCCTCCCACACACGTACCCTCACACTCTCTCACACACTCTCCCACACACATGCACCCTCACACTCTCCCACACACATGCACCCTCACACTCTCACACACTCTCCCACACACATGCTGCCTCACATTCACACACTCTCTCCCACACACATCCACCCTCACACACTCACACACACACTCCCACAGACATGCACCTCACACTCTCATACACACCCTCCCACACACGTACCCTCACACTCTCACACACACCCTCCCACACACGTACCCTCACACTCTCTCACACACTCTCCCACACACATGCTGCCTCACATTCACACACTCTCTCCCACACACATCCACCCTCACACCCTCACACACACACTCCCACAGACATGCTCCCTCATTCTCTCACACAACATACACACCCTCCCACACACGTACCCTCACACTCTCACACACACCCTCCCACACACGTACCCTCACACTCTCACACACACCCTCCCACACACATGCTGCCTCACATTCACACACACTCTCCCACACACGTACCCTCACACTCTCACACACACCCTCCCACACACGTACCCTCACACTGTCACACACACCCTCCCACACACATGCACCTCACACTCTCATACACACCCTCCCACACATGCACCTCACACTCTCACACACACTCTCCCACACATGCACCTCACACTCTCATACACACCCTCCCACACACGTACCCTCACACTCTCTCACACACTCTCCCACACACATGCACCCTCACACTCTCCCACACACATGCACCCTCACACTCTCACACACTCTCCCACACACATCCACCCTCACACACTCACACACTCTCCCACACACATGCTGCCTCACATTCACACACTCTCTCCCACACACATCCACCCTCACACACTCACACACACACTCCCACAGACATGCACCTCACACTCTCATACACACCCTCCCACACACGTACCCTCACACTCTCACACACACCCTCCCACACACGTACCCTCACACTCTCTCACACACTCTCCCACACACATGCTGCCTCACATTCACACACTCTCTCCCACACACATCCACCCTCACACACTCACACACACACTCCCACAGACATGCTCCCTCATTCTCTCACACAACATACACACCCTCCCACACACGTACCCTCACACTCTCACACACATCCTCCCACACACGTACCCTCACACTCTCACACACACCCTCCCACACACGTACCCTCACACTCTCTCACACACTCTCCCACACACATGCTGCCTCACATTCACACACTCTCTCCCACACACATCCACCCTCACACACTCACACACACACTCACACAAACATGCTCCCTCATTCTCTCACACAACATTCACCCACACACAGGCACCCTCACACTCTCACACACACTCTCCCACACACATACACCCTCACATACACTCTCACACACACTTGCACCCTTATTCTTTCACACACACACTCTCACACTCATGCACCTTTACACTCTTGCACACACTCACCCACACACATGCACCCTCACACTCTCAACACACACTCACCCACACACATGCACCCTCATACTCTCACAACACACACTCACCCACACACATACACCCTCACACTCTCACACACTCTCTCCCACACACATGCACCCTCACACTCTCACACACTCTCTCTCACACACATGCATCCTCACACTCTCACACACACTCTCCAACACACATGCACCCTCTCACACACACACACTCTCACACACACATCCCACACACATACACCCTCATACTGTCACACACACTCCCACAGACATACACCCTCACACTCTCACACACACACTCTTCCATACACAGGCACCCTCACAGTCTCACATGCACTCTCTCACACACAGGCACCCTCACACTCTCGCACACACTCACCCACATACATGCACCCTCACACTTTCACACACACTCTCCCACACACATGCACCCTCACACTCTCACACTCACACTCCCACACACATGCACCATCACACTCACACACATATTCCCACACGCATGCATCCTCACACTCTCACACACACTCACCCACACACATGCACCCTCTCACTATCACACACTCACCCAAACACATGCACCTTCACACTCTCAAACACACACTCTCCCACACACACCCACCCACTCTATCCAGGCCTCTCAGTATTCTGTAAGCTCCAATCAGAGCCCCCCTCACCCTTCTAAACCCCATCCAGTACAGGCCCAGAGTCCTCAACCACTCCTCATATGATAAGCCTTCAACCCCGTGACCATTGGTACAAACCTCCTCTCGACCCCGTCCCATGCAGCACATCCCTCCTTTGATACAGGGCCCAAACCTGCTCACAATATTCCAAATGTGGTCTGACCAGAGCCTTATACAGCCTCAGCAGTACATCTCTGCTCTTGTATTCTAGCCCTCTTAGAATGAATGCTAACATTACATTTAACTGCCTAGGAGGGCATTTCCTCCCAACCTGGAAACGACGGACCCCCCCGAAGTCCACACTCCACCCAGTGAGAACCAGGGGGTACCCACTGCCCCACAACGACAAGTAACTGAAAGCTGTGATCCTCTGACAGCCCCATTGTCAGACACAGAACTGGACGGTGCGGATCCTTGCCTTGGCTCAATGACACCAGAGCGGGTAAATGACCCCAGTGAGGAGCTGGATAGCTACCTCAGCCCAGCGAAGGTCCAGCAGTTCGTGCTCACTATGGGGATGTAGACAGCTACTCCAGAGACAGGACAGTCAAATGTACAATGGTAACCCCATAAACTGGGGGTTAAAGAAGGTTCCTTTGCAATCATTTGACAGGGCACCCACTCAGTAGGTGGGTTCCACTGAAGCCACAGCTAAATAATAAGAGACTGGATGATTAATAAAGGGACTGTAAATATGATAACTGTAAATTTGTTTAATTCAATCCGTTTATTTGTAAGGTTAAGACATGCAATGTGTGTATCTGTGAACAACATGACAGGTATCAAAGATTTATTGCAATGTATATGTTTATGAACGACGTGACAAATTGTACAGGTACCAAAGATTTATTTTATGAATAAAGTATATTTTGACATTTAAAAAAATTTAGACATTTAACTGCCACTTGAACCTGCATGTTCACCCTCCTTGTCTCTTTGTGCTTCAGATTTCTGAAGCCCTTCCCTGTTTAGAAAGTAGTCTGTGCCTCCATTCCTCCTGCCAACGTGCATAACCTCACAATTTCCCACATTATATTCCATCTGAGCACCACCAGGCCTGTCCACTTCCTCAACACTACCAGGCCCTCCATCTATCTTTGGGTCGTCTGCAAACTTAGCCAACATGCCCTTGTCTTTGTGTCCGGACCGTTACTGTATAACAGTGGTCCCAACGCTGAGCCCTGTGGAACTCCACTCGACACCCACTACCATCCTGAATGTGAGTTTGAGGTTACAATCAGATTGGCTATGATCCTGTGTAATGGGGCAGCAGACTCGGCTGTACGTTTGTATATTGAAGCCAGGGCTTGGGGCACTGGGCATTCAGTATGCTCCTTCCACAGTTTGTGCTTGACCTCCCTCTGGACCTGTCTGAGGCAAACAAAGTTGTTTCTGCTTCAAAGTTCACTGGGCAGCACCTTCCAAACCCACAACCCCTTCCAAACCCACAGCACCTTCCAAACCCACAGCCCCTTCCAAACCCACAACCCCTTCCAAACCCACAGCCCCTTCCAAACCCACATCCCCTTCCAAACCCACAACAACTTCCAAACCCACAGCACCTTCCAAACCCACAGCCCCTTCCAAACCCACAGCACCTTCCAAACCCACAACCCCTTCCAAACCCACAGCCCCTTCCAAACCCACAGCCCCTTCCAAACCCACAGCCCCTTCCAAACCCACAGCCCCTTCCAAACCCACAGCACCTTCCAAACCTACAGCCCCTTCCAAACCCACAGCACCTTCCAAACCTACAGCCCCTTCCAAACCCACAGCCCCTTCCAAACCCACAGCCCCTTCCAAACCCACAGCCCCTTCCAAACCCACAGCACCTCCCAAACCCACAGCCCCTTCCAAACCCACAGCACCTCCCAAACCCACAGCCCCTTCCAAACCCACAGCACCTTCCAAACCCACAGCCCCTTCCAAACCCACAGCACATTCCAAACCCACAGTACCTTCCATCCAGAGGGATAAGGGCAGCAGATACATGGGAACACCACCCCCCTACAAGTTCTCCTCCCAGCCATTCACCATCCTGACTTGGAAATATATCGCCGTTCCTTCACTGTCACTGGGTCAAAATCCGGGAATTCCCTCCCTCAGGGAATTGTGGGTCAACCCACAGCACATGGACTGCAGCGGTTCAAGAAGGCAGCTCAACACCTTCCTCTGAGAATCATAGAATCCCTGCCGTGTGGAACAGGCCATTCAGCTCACTGAGTCCACACCAACTCTCCAAAGAGCATCCCACTCAGACCCACTCCTCCTTATCCTGTAACCCTGCAATTTCTATGGCTAACCGACCTACCCTGGACACTATAGGGTAATGCCACACGGCCAGTCCACCCTAACATGTACAAACAACAGCCAACGATACTACAGGAATCTCCGACCAGAGTGTACACTGTGCAGAGTGGGGACTGGATGACATTGACCCCAGTACCTGTACAGGGGAGGGGAGGGGGATTGCTCGATAATACAGCTGTGGAAACAATACAGGGGGCTGACAGCTCAATCCAACAGGGAGTCACACCATCTGACTGACAGCAAGGTACAATGGGGAGGAATGAAAAACAAAGCACTGTCTCCCATGGGTTCTGGGAGGCTGAGCCAGATATCAGCAACATATGGGTTTGACATAAGCACCTTGAACCTTGACCCCACGCTGACAGCTGCACACGTCCGCTCGGCTCCCTGAAGGCTGTCTGTGCTGATGGCCTCTCACACTGTCCTTGGTTCAGGAGCTGGCTCTGCAGCTGCAGGGGGGGTGACTTCAGGGGGGTTGGGGGAGGGGGAAAGAGGCTTGAAGGGAGCAGCTGAACATTTACTACAATGTACAGAACAGAAACAGACCATTTGGCCCATCCGACAGCTTCGGCCCCTCTCTCATCACATCGTCCCATCCTTTTCCACCTGAAATGCCCACCTCGCTGCCTCTTCTGTCTAACTTTGCTGTCCCACATCATTGGTCCTCACTGGCTAAACGGGGGTTTCCCCTGAATATTCTCTCCCTGTTGTTTTCACGAGTATTTTAAATTTGTGACAATCACATTCACCCTCATCTGAAAGCATTGGCGAGTCCACCCAAGGTAAGATTTGCATATACTTAAAGACCCACATCAGGTTACCCCTTACTCCTGGAGAAAAGGGATCCCGACTTGTTAAACTTGTTATGATGGACAGAATTCTGTAAGTCCAGCCTCAGTTTAGGAAGTACATATTTTCACCATTGCACTGATTCCCAGTTTCTAATTGGAGGAACAGAGCTGTTCACATGCCCACTTACACACTTTCACTTACACACACACACTTCACTCACACAAACGCTCACTTACACACGTACGCACACATACACACACACTCTCACACACTCACAAACACTCAGTCCTCACACACACAAACACATTCTCGCTCATACACACACTCACTCACATTTACATTTTCTCCCACACACACATACTTGCACGCCCACACACACACATACACCCACACACGCACACACAATTCTACCTCAGCCTTGAATATGTCAGCTACCTGCTGAAGGAGCAGTGCTCCGAGAGCTAGTGCTTCCAACTAAACCCGATGGACTATAACCTGGTGTTGTGTGATTTTTAACTTTGAATATCCTGAAAGACCCAGCCTCGACAGCTCTCTGTGGTTAAAAAAAAGTTCCCCAGATTTACTCCCCTCTGAGAGAAGAAACTGCTCCTCCTCTCTGTCTGAAATGTGTGACCCTTTACTCTGAGATGATGTCCTCAGGTCCTAGACTCTCCTCCAAGGGGAAACAACCTTCCCACATGTACCCTGTCACCGGAGGGTATCTCAACCGAAATAGAATTGAACAGTAAAGACATTGCAATCAATGAGTTGAGAACATCAGCTGAACCACAGTATGGAGTCCCTGTCTTCCTGAATGCATGTAAATCTTCACCCTCAGAAGCATCTCAAGTAACTTACCTACCACAGATGCTAAGCTTACTGGTCTATACTTCCTAGGTTTTTATTTGCAGCTCTTCTTGATAAGGGCACAACATTCGCTACCCTCCACTCTTCCAGGACCCTACCCATGGCTAACGATGATGCAAAAATATCAGCCAGGGCCCCCTCACTTTCTTCTGGAGCCTCTTGCAGTGTTCTTGGATATATCTGGTTAGGACTAGGAGATGTATCTGCCTTCATTCATTCTAATACACCCGATATCTCCTCTACTGTGGGAGATCATGTCTCAGAAATTTGTTAGAGTTCTGTGATGAAGTGACCAGAAAGGTTAATGAGGGCAGGGTGGTAGACGTAGTCTGTATGGATTTCAGTGAAACCTTTGATAAGGCTCCACATGGTCGGCTGCTCTGGAAAGTTGGATCGCATTGAATCCGGGGGGAGCTGGCAAATTGGATACACAATTAGCTCGATGGTAGGAAGCAGCGGGTCATAGTGGAAGGATGCTTGTCGGACTGGAGGCCTGTGCCTAATGGAGTGCCTCAGGGGTCGGTGCTGGGCCCATTGCTGTTTGACATCTATATCAATGGTTTGGATGAGAATGTACAAGGCATGATGAGTAAGTTTGCAGATGGCACTAAAATAGGCAGTATCGTGGACAGTGAGGAAGGTTCTCAGGAATTGCAGCAGGACCTTGATCAGCTGGGGAAGTGGGCCAGGAAATGGCAAATGGAGTTTAATTTGGATAAGTGTGAGGTCTTGCATTGTGGAAAGTCAAATCAAGGTAGGAGTTTCATGGTGAATGGTACGACCTTAAGGAGTGCAGTGGAACAGAGAGACCTTGGAGTTCAGGTGCACGGTTCTCTGAAAGTGGAGTCCCAGGTAGACAGGGCAGTGAAGAAGACTTTTGGCACACTGGTCTTCATCAGTCAGGGCATTGAGTATAGAAACTGGGAAGTGATGTTGTAGTTGAACAGGATATTGGTAATGCCACACTTGGAGTGTTGTGTTCAGCTTTGGTCACCTTGTTATAGGAAGGATGTTATTAAACTGCAGAAAAAATTACAAGGATGTTACCAGGACTCAAGGGTCTGAGTTATAGGGAGAGGTTGGACAGGGTAGGACTGCTTTGTTTAGAGGGTAAGAGACTGAGGGGAGAATGTGACAGAGGTGTATAAGATCGTGAGAGACCTGGATAGGGTGAATACTCTCTCAGTGTTTTTCCCAGGATTGGTGAATCGAGGATTAGAGGGCATCGGTTTAAGGTTAGAGGGAAAAGAATAAAAGGGAACCTGAGGGGAAATAACTTTACACAGAGGGTGGTACGCATATGGAATGAGCTACCAGGGGAAGTGGTTGAGGCGGGTACATTAACAACATTTAAAAGGCATTTGGACAATTATAGGGATAAGAAAGGATTAGAAGGATATGAACCAAGTGCAGGGAAATGGGGTTAGTGTGGGCAGATATTTTGGTCAGCATGGACCAGTTTGGGCTGAAGGGCCTGTCTCTGTGCTGTAGGACTCTATGACTCTATGATTCCCATAAGCCAACCCACCCAACTCCAGAAACAACCTAGTGAACCTCCTCTGCACCCCCTCTAGTGCCAGGACATCTTTTCTCAAGTAAGGAGACCAATACTGCACAGGGTACTCCAAGTGTGGCCTCACCAGCATCCTGTTCAGCTGCAACATGACCTCCCTGTTTTTAAACTCAATCCTTTTAGCAATGAAGAACACAATTCCATTTGCCTCCTTAATCATCAGCTGCACCTGCAGACCAACCTTCTGGAATTCATGCACCTGCAGACACCCAGCTCCCTCTGCACAGCAGCATGCTGCAACTTCTTACTATTCAAATAATTGTCCATTTTGCTGTTTTCCCTCCCAAAGTGGATGAGCTCAGAGTTTCCCAACATGGTACTCTATCTGCCAGACCCTTGCCCACTCACTGAACCTATTTAAATCTCTCTGAAGACTTTCAGTGTCCTTTGTACGTTTTACCCTACCACTCATGTCTGTGAGAGTGTGTGCGAGTGTGAGTGACAGTGTGTGTGTGAGTGTGAATGTGAGTGACAGTGAATGCAGAAACAGTGTACTTCAACCCCAACTCCAGATCCTCTCTGTAAATAGAAAACAATTACGATCCCAGCACTGATCCCTGGGGCACATCACTAACTACTGATTGCCAACCAGAAAAATACCCATTTATCCCTGCTCTCTGCTTCCTGTTCACTAACCAATCCTCTATTCATGCCAATACACTGTCCTTAACACCTTGCATCTTTACTTTAGGCAGCAGACAGATCGAATACCTTTTGGAAAGCTAGATACACCACATCTACTGGTTCCCTGTTGTCCACCACAAACATAATTTCCTCAATCAATTCCAGTAAATTAGTTAAACATGACCTGCCTTTCATGTGCCCATGGTGCACATGTCCATTGTGCATGTACCCTTTGTGCATGTGCCCATTGTGCATGTGCCCATTGTGCATGTGCCCGTTGTTCATGTGCCCATTGTGCATATGTCCATTGTGCATGTGCCCATTGTGCATGTGCCCATTGTGCATATGTCCATTGTGCATGTGCCCATTGTGCATGTGCACATTGTGCATGTGCCCATTGTGCATGTGCCCTTTGTTCATGTGTCCATTGTGCATGTGCCCATTGTGCATGTGCCCATTTTTCATGTGCCCTTTGTGCGTGTCCCCATTGTGCACGTGTCCATTGTGCATGTGTCCATTGTGCACATGCCATTGTGCATATGCCCATTGTGCATGTACCCTTTGTGCATATGCCCATTGTGCATGTGTCCATTGTGCATGTGCTCATTGTGCATGTGCCCTTTGTGCGTGTGCACATTGTGCATGTGCCCGTTGTGCATGTGCTCATTGTACATGTGTCCATTGTTCATGGGTCCATTGTGCATCTGCCCTTTGTGCATGTGTCCATTGTACGTGTGTCCATTGTGCATGTGCCCATTGTGCATGTGCCCATTGTGCGTGAGCCCATTGTGCTGTGTCCATTGTGCATGTGCCCATTGTACATGTGCCCATTGTGCATGTACCCTGTGTGCATGTGCCCATTGTGCATGTGCCCATTGTGCTGTGTCCATTGTACATGTGCCCATTGTGCATGTGCCCATTGTACATGTGCCCATTGTGTATGTGCCCATTGTGCATGTGCCCATTGTGCACGTGTCCATTCTGAATGTACCCTTTGTGCATGTGTCCATTGTACATGTGCCCATTGTGTATGTGCCCATTGTACATGTGCCCATTGTGTATGTGCCCATTGTGCATGTGACCATTGTGCATGTGCCCATTGTGTATGTGCTCATTGTGCATGTGTCCATTGTGTACGTGCCCATTGTGCACGTGTCCATTGTGCATGTGTCCATTGTGCATGTGTCCATTGTGCATCTGCCCTTTGTGCATGTGTCCATTGTGCATGTGCCCATTGTGCATGTGCCCATTGTGTATGTGCCCATTGTGCATGTGCCCATTGTGTATGTGTCCATTGTGCATGTGCCCATTGCGCACGTGTCCATTGTGCATGTGTCCATTGTGCATGTGACCATTGTGCATCTGCCCTTTGTGCATGTGCCCATTGTGCATGTGCCCATTGTGCTGTGTCCATTGTGCATATGTCCATAGTGCATGTACCCTTTGTGCATGTGTCCATTGTACATGTGCCCATTGTGCATGTACCCTTTGTTCATGTGTCCATTATGCACGTGCTCATTGTGCATGTGCCCATTGTGCATGTGCCCATTGTGCATGTACCCTTTGTGCATGTGCCCATTGTGCATGTGCACATTGTGCTGTGTCCATTGTACATGTGCCCATGGTGCATGTGCCCATTGTACATGTGCCCATTGTGTATGTGCCCATTGTGCATGTGCCCATTGTGCTCGTGTCCATTCTGCATGTACCCTTTGTGCATGTGTCACTTGTACATGTGCTCATTGTGCATGTATCCTTTGTGAATGTGTCCATTGTGCATGTACCATTTGTGCATGTGTCCATTGTGCATGTGCTCATTGTGCATGTGTCCATTGTGCGTGTGCCCATTGTGCATGTACCCTTTGTGCATGTGCCCATTGTGCATGTGCCCATTGTGCTGTGTCCATTGTACATGTGCCCATTGTGCATGTGTTCATTGTGCATGTGCCCATTGTGCATGTGTCCATTGTGCATGTGTCCATTGTGTATGTACCCTTTGTGCATGTGTCCATTGTACATATGCCCATTGTGTATGTGCCCATTGTGCACGTGTCCATTCTGCATGTGCCCTTTGTGCATGTGTCCATTGTACATGTGTCCATTGTGTATGTGCCCAATGTGTATGTGTCCATTGTGCATGTATCCTTTGTGCATGTGTCCATTGTGCATGTGCTCATTGTCCATGTGCCCATTGTGCATGCATCCATTGTGCATGTGCCCATTGTGCATGTGCCAATTCTGCATGTGCCCTTTGTACATGTGCCCATTGTACATGTGCCCATTGTGTATGTGCCCATTGTACATGTGCCCATTGTGCATGTGTCCATTGTGCATGTGCCCATTGTGTATGAGCCCATTGTGCATGTGCCCTTTGTGCATGTGCCCATTGTGCATGTGCCCATTGTGCATGTGTCTATTCTGCATGTGCCCTTTGTGCATGTGTCCATTGTACATGTGCCCATTGTGTATGTGCCCATTGTACATGTGCCCATTGTGCATGTGTACATTGTGCATTTGCCCATTGTGTATGAGCCCATTGTGCATGTGCCCTTTGTGCATGTGTCCATTGTACATGTGCCCATTGTGTATGTGCCCATTGTACATGTGCCCATTGTGCATGTGTACATTGTGCATTTGCCCATTGTGTATGAGCCCATTGTGCATATGCCCATTGTGCATGTGCCCATTGTGCATGTGTCGATTGTGCATGTGCCCATTGTGCGTGTGTCCATTGTGCATGTGCTCATTTTGCATGTGCCCATTGTACATGTGCCCTTTGTGCATGTGCCCATTGTGCATGTGCCCTTTGTGCATGTGTCCATTGTGCATGTGCCCATTGTTCATGTGCCCGTTGTGCATGTGTCCATTGTGCATGTGCCCATTGTGCATGTGCCCTTTGTGCATGTGTCCATTGTGCATGTGCCCATTGTTCATGTGCCTGTTGTGCATGTGTCCATTGTGCAAGTGCCCATTGTGCGTGTGTCCATTGTGCATGTGCCCATTGTGCATGTGCCCATTGTGCATGTGCCCTTTGACCGTGTGTCCATTGTGCATGTGTCCATTGTGCATGTGCCCATCGTGCACGTGTCCATTGTGCATGTGTCCATTGTGCATGTGACCATTGTGCATCTGCCCTTTGTGCATGTGTCCATTGTGCATGTGCACATTGTAAATGTGCCCATTGTGCATGTGCCCATTGTGCTGTGTCCATTGTGCATGTGCCCATTCTGCATGTGCCCATTGTGCTGTGTCCATTGTGCATACGTCCATAGTGCATGTACCCTTTGTGCATGTGTCCATTGTACATGTGCCCATTGAGCATGTACCCTTTGTGCATGTGTCCATTGTGTATGTGCCCATTGTGCATGTGTCCATTGTGCACGTGTCCATTCTGCATGTACCCTTTGTGCATGTGTCCATTGTACATGTGCCCAATCTGCATGTACCCTTTGTGAATGTGTCCACTGTGCATGTACCCTTTGTGCATGTGCCCATTGTGCATGTGCCCATTGTGCTGTGTCCATTGTACATGTGCCCATTGTGCATGTGTTCATTGTGCATGTGCCCATTGTGCATGTGTCCATTGTACATATGCCCATTGTGTATGTGCCCATTCTGCATGTGCCCTTTGTGCATGTGTCCATTGTGTATGTGCCCATTGTGTATGTGTCCATTGTGCGTGTGCCCATTGTGCATGTGTCCATTGTGCATGTGTCCATTGTATATGTGCCCTTTGTGCATGTTTCCTTTGTGCATGTGTCCATTGTGCATGTGCCCATTGTGTATATGCCCATTGTGCATGTGTCCATTGTGCACGTGTCCATTGTGCATGTGCCCATTGTTTATATGCCCATTGTGCCTGTGCCCATTTTGCATGTGCCCATTGTGCAAATACCCATTGTGCATGTGCCCTTTGTGCGTGTGCCAATTGTGCATTTGCCTATTATGCACGTGCCCATTCTGCATGTGCTCATTCTGCATGTGCCCTTTGTGCATGTGCCCATTCTGCATGTGCCCATTCTGCATGTGCCCATTGTGCATGTGTCCATTGTGCATGCGTCCATTGTACATGTGCCCGTTGTGCGTGTGCCCATTGTGCATGTGTCCATTGTGTATGTTCCCTTTGTGCATGTGCCCATTGTGTATATGCCCATTGTGCATGTGTCCATTGTGCACGTGTCCATTGTGCATGTGCCCATTGTTTATATGCCCATTGTGCCTGTGCCCATTTTGCATGTGCCCATTGTGCAAATACCCATTGTGCATGTGCCCTTTGTGCGTGTGCCAATTGTGCATTTGCCTATTATGCACGTGCCCATTCTGCATGTGCTCATTCTGCATGTGCCCTTTGTGCATGTGCCCATTCTGCATGTGCCCATTCTGCATGTGCCCATTGTGCATGTGTCCATTGTGCATGCGTCCATTGTACATGTGCCCGTTGTGCGTGTGTCCATTGTGCATGTGCCCATTGTGCATGTGCCCTTTGTGCGTGTGTCCATTGTGCATGTACCCATTGTGCATGTGCCCTTTGTGCGTGTGTCCATTGTGCATGGGTCCATTATGCATGTGCCCATTGTGCGTGTGCCCATTGTGCATGTGCCCTTTGTGCATGTGCCCATTGTGCATGTGCCCATTGTGCATGTGCCCTTTGTGCATGTGTCCATTGTACATGTGCCCATTGTGTATGTGCCCATTGTACATGTGCCCATTGTGCATGTGTACATTGTGCATTTGCCCATTGTGTATGAGCCCATTGTGCATATGCCCATTGTGCATGTGCCCATTGTGCATGTGTCGATTGTGCATGTGCCCATTGTGCGTGTGTCCATTGTGCATGTGCTCATTTTGCATGTGCCCATTGTACATGTGCCCTTTGTGCATGTGCCCATTGTGCGTGTGTAATTGTGCATGTGCCCATTGTGAGTGTGTCCATTGTGCATGTGCCCATTGTGCATGAGCGCTTTGTGCATGTGCCCATTGTGAATGTGCTCTTTGTGCGTGTGTCCATTGTGCATGTGTCCATTGTGCATGTGCCCATTGTGCATGTGCCCTTTGTGCGTGTGTCCATTGTGCATGTGTCCATTGTGCATGTGCCCATTGTGCGTGTGTCCATTGTGCATGTGCCCTTTGTGCATGTGCCCATTGTGTATGTGCCCTTTGTGCATGTGTCCAATTTGCATGTGTCCATTGTGCATGTGCCCATTGTGCATGTGCCCTTTGTGCGTGTGTCCATTGTGCATGTGTCCATTGTGCATGTGCCCATTGTGCGTGTGTCCATTGTGCATGTGCCCATTGTGCATGTGCCCTTTGTGCATGTGCTCATTGGGCATGTGCCCATTGTGCATGTGCCCTTTGTGCGTGTGTCCATTGTGCAGAGTGCCCATTGTGCGTGTGTCCATTGTGCATGTGCCCATTGTGCATGTGCCCTTTGTGCGTGTGTCCATTGTAAATGTGTCCATTGTGCATGTGCCCATTGTGCGTATGTCCATTGTGCATGTGCCCATTGTGCATGTGCCCTTTGTGCATGAGCCCATTGTGCATGTGCCCTTTGTGCATGAGCCCATTGTGCATGTGCCCTTTGTGCATGTGTCCATGTGCATGTGCCCATTGTGCATGTGCCCTTTGTGCGTGTGCCCATTGTGCATGTGTCCATTGTGTATGTGCCCATTGTGCATGTACCCATTGTGCATGCGCACATTGTGCATGTGCCCTTTGTGCATGTGTCCATTGTGCATGTGCTCATTGTGTATGTGCCCTTTGTGCGTGTGTCCATTGTGCATGTGCCCATTGTGCATGTGCCCTTTGTGCATGTGTCCATTGTGCATGTGCCCATTGTTCATGTGCCCGTTGTGCATGTGTCCATTGTGCATGTGCCCATTGTGCATGTGCCCTTTGTGCATGTGTCCATTGTGCATGTGCCCATTGTTCATGTGCCTGTTGTGCATGTGTCCATTGTGCAAGTGCCCATTGTGCGTGTGTCCATTGTGCATGTGCCCATTGTGCATGTGCCCATTGTGCATGTGCCCTTTGACCGTGTGTCCATTGTGCATGTGTCCATTGTGCATGTGCCCATCGTGCACGTGTCCATTGTGCATGTGTCCATTGTGCATGTGACCATTGTGCATCTGCCCTTTGTGCATGTGTCCATTGTGCATGTGCACATTGTAAATGTGCCCATTGTGCATGTGCCCATTGTGCTGTGTCCATTGTGCATGTGCCCATTCTGCATGTGCCCATTGTGCTGTGTCCATTGTGCATACGTCCATAGTGCATGTACCCTTTGTGCATGTGTCCATTGTACATGTGCCCATTGAGCATGTACCCTTTGTGCATGTGTCCATTGTGTATGTGCCCATTGTGCATGTGTCCATTGTGCACGTGTCCATTCTGCATGTACCCTTTGTGCATGTGTCCATTGTACATGTGCCCAATCTGCATGTACCCTTTGTGAATGTGTCCACTGTGCATGTACCCTTTGTGCATGTGCCCATTGTGCATGTGCCCATTGTGCTGTGTCCATTGTACATGTGCCCATTGTGCATGTGTTCATTGTGCATGTGCCCATTGTGCATGTGTCCATTGTACATATGCCCATTGTGTATGTGCCCATTCTGCATGTGCCCTTTGTGCATGTGTCCATTGTGTATGTGCCCATTGTGTATGTGTCCATTGTGCGTGTGCCCATTGTGCATGTGTCCATTGTGCATGTGTCCATTGTATATGTGCCCTTTGTGCATGTTTCCTTTGTGCATGTGTCCATTGTGCATGTGCCCATTGTGTATATGCCCATTGTGCATGTGTCCATTGTGCACGTGTCCATTGTGCATGTGCCCATTGTTTATATGCCCATTGTGCCTGTGCCCATTTTGCATGTGCCCATTGTGCAAATACCCATTGTGCATGTGCCCTTTGTGCGTGTGCCAATTGTGCATTTGCCTATTATGCACGTGCCCATTCTGCATGTGCTCATTCTGCATGTGCCCTTTGTGCATGTGCCCATTCTGCATGTGCCCATTCTGCATGTGCCCATTGTGCATGTGTCCATTGTGCATGCGTCCATTGTACATGTGCCCGTTGTGCGTGTGCCCATTGTGCATGTGTCCATTGTGTATGTTCCCTTTGTGCATGTGCCCATTGTGTATTTGCCCATTGTGCATGTGTCCATTGTGCATGGGTCCATTGTGCATGTGCACATTGTGCATATGGCCATTGTGCATGTGGCCTTTGTGCATGTGCCCATTGTGCGTGTGTCCATTGTGCATGTGCCCATTGTGCATGTGCCCTTTGTGCGTGTGTCCATTGTGCATGTACCCATTGTGCATGTGCCCTTTGTGCGTGTGTCCATTGTGCATGGGTCCATTATGCATGTGCCCATTGTGCGTGTGCCCATTGTGCATGTGCCCTTTGTGCATGTGCCCATTGTGCATGTGCCCTTTGTGCATGTGTCCATGTGCATGTGCCCATTGTGCATGTGCCCGTTGTGCTTGTTGACTTGGTGCATGTGCTCATTCTGCATGTGCTCATTGTGCATGTGCCCATTGTGCATGTGCCCATTGTGTATGTGCCCAATGTGCATGTGTCCATTGAGCATGTGCCCATTCTGCACGTGCCCTTTGTGCATGTGCACTTTGTGCGTGTGCCCATTGTGCATGTGTCCGTTGTGTATGTGCCCATTGTGCATGTACCCATTGTGCATGCGCTCATTGTGCATGTGCCCTTCGTGCATGCGTCCATTGTGCATGTGCTCATTGTGAATGTGCCCTTTGTGCGTGTGTCCATTGTGCATGTGCCCATTGTGCATGTGCCCTTTATGCATGTGCCCATTATGCATGTGTCCATTGTGCATGTGCCCATTGTGCATGTGCCCTTTGTGCGTGTGTCCATTGTGCATGTGCCCATTGTGCATGTGCCCTTTGTGCATGTGCCCTTTGTGTATGTGCCCTTTGTGCATGTGTCCATTGTGCATGTGTCCATTGTGCATGTGCCCATTGTGCATGTGCCCATTGTGCGTGTGTCCATTGTGCATGTGTCCATTGTGCATGTGCCCATTGTGCGTGTGTCCATTGTGCATGTGCCCATTGTGCATGTGCCCTTTGTGCATGTGCCCTTTGTGTATGTGCCCTTTGTGCATGTGTCCATTGTGCATGTGTCCATTG
Source organism: Hemiscyllium ocellatum (assembly GCF_020745735.1). NCBI lineage: Eukaryota > Metazoa > Chordata > Chondrichthyes > Orectolobiformes > Hemiscylliidae > Hemiscyllium > Hemiscyllium ocellatum. Next base: position 11,888,707 of record NC_083401.1, read on the forward strand.
TGCATGTGCCCATTGTGCATGTGCCCTTTGTGCGTGTGTCCATTGTGCATGTGTCCATTGTGCATGTGCCCTTTGTGCGTGTGTCCATTGTGCACGTGTCCATTGTGCATCTGTCCATTGTGCATGTACCCGTTGTGCATGTGCCCTTTGTGCGTGTGTCCATTTTGCATGGGTCCATTATGCATGTGCCCATTGTGCCTGTGTGCATTGTGCATGTTCCCATTGTGCATGTGCCCTTGGTGCATGTGCCCATTGTGCATGTGCCCTTTGTGCATGTGTACATGTGCATGTGCCCATTGTGCATGTGCCCGTTGTGCTTATTGACTTGGTGCATGTGCTCATTCTGCATGTGCTCATTGTGCATGTGCCCATTGTGCATGTGCCCATTGTGTATGTGCCCATTGTGCATGTGTCCATTGAGCATGTGCCCATTCTGCATGTGCCCTTTGTGCATGTGCACTTTGTGCGTGTGTCCATTGTGCATGTGCCCATTGTGCATGTGCCCTTCGTGCATGTGTCCATTGTGCATGTGTCCATTGTGCATGTGCCCATTGAGCGTGTGTCCATTGTGCATGTGCCCTTTGTGCATGTGCCCTTTGTGCGTGTGTCCATTCTTCTGGGTCCATTGAGCATGTGCCCATTGTGCGTGTGTCCATTGTGCATGTTCCCATTGTGCATGTGCCCTTTGTGCATGGGCCCATTGTGTATGTGCCCTTTGTGCATGTGTCCATTTTGCATGCGTCCATTGTGCATGTGCCCATTGTGCATGTGCCCTTTGTGCGTGTGTCCATTGTGCATGTGCCCATTGTGCGTGTGTCCATTGTGCATGTGCCCATTGTGCATGTGCCCTTTGTGCATGTGCTCATTGTGCATGTGCCCATTGTGCATGTACCCTTTGTGCGTGTGCCAATTGTGCAGAGTGCCCATTGTGCGTGTGTCCATTGTGCATGTGCCCATTGTGCATGTGCCCTTTGTGCGTGTGTCCATTGTGCATGTGCCCATTGTGCATGTGCCCATTGTGCGTATGTCCATTGTGCATGTGCCCATTGTGCATGTGCCCTTTGTGCATGAGCCCATTGTGCATGTGCCCTTTGTGCATGTGTCCATGTGCATGTGCCCATTGTGCATGTGCCCTTTGTGCGTGTGCCCATTGAGCATGTGTCCATTGTGCATCTGTGCATTGTGCATGTACCCATTGTGCATGTGCCCTTTGTGCATGTGTCCATTGTTCTGGGTCCATTGAGCATGTGCCCATTGTGCGTGTGTCCATTGTGCATGTTCCCATTGTGCATGTGCCCTTTGTGCATGTGCCCATTGTGCATGTGCCCTTTGTGCATGTGTCCATGTGCATGTGCCCATTGTGCATGTGCCCGTTGTGCTTGTTGACTTGGTGCATGTGCTCATTCTGCATGTGCTCATTGTGCATGTGCCCATTGTGCATGTGCCCATTGTGTATGTGCCCATTGTGCATGTGTCCATTGAGCATGTGCCCATTCTGCATGTGCCCTTTGTGCATGTGCACTTTGTGCGTGTGTCCATTGTGCATGTGTCCATTGTGCATGTGCCCATTGTGCATGTGCCCTTCGTGCGTGTGTACATTGTGCATGTGTCCATTGTGCATGAGCCCATTGTGCGTGTGTCCATTGTGCATGTGCCCTTTGTGCATGTGCCCATTGTCTATGTGCCCTTTGCGCATGTGTCCATTGTGCATGTGTCCATTGTGCATGTGCCCATTGTGCGTGTGTCCATTTTGCATGTGCCCATTGTGCATGTGCCCTTTGTGCATGTGCTCATTGTGCATGTGCCCATTGTGCATGTACCCTTTGTGCGTGTGTCCATTGTGCAGAGTGCCCATTGTGCGTGTATCCATTGTGCATGTGCCCATTGTGCATGTGCCCTTTGTGTGTGTGTCCATTGTGCATGTGTCCATTGTGCATGTGTCCATTGTGCGTATGTCCATTGTGCATGTGCCCATTGTGCATGTGACCTTTGTGCATGAGCCCATTGTGCATGTGCCCTTTGTGCATGTGCCCTTTGTGCGTGTGCCCATTGTGCATGTGTCCATTGTGCATGTGCCCATTGTGCATGTGCCCATTGTGCGTGTGTCCATTGTCCATGTGCACATTGTGCATGTGCCCTTTGTGCATGTGCTCATTGTGCATGTGCCCATTGTGCATGTGCCCTTTGTGCGTGTGTCCATTGTGCATGTGTCCATTGTGCATGTGCCCATTGTGCGTGTGTCCATTGTGCATGTGCCCATTGTGCATGTGCCCTTTGTGCATGTGCCCTTTGTGTATGTGCCCTTTGTGTGTGTGTCCATTGTGCATGTGTCCATTGTGCATGTGTCCATTGTGCGTATGTCCATTGTGCATGTGCCCATTGTGCATGTGACCTTTGTGCATGTGCCCTTTGTGCATGTGCCCTTTGTGCGTGTGCCCATTGTGCATGTGTCCATTGTGCATGTGCCCATTGTGCATGTGCCCATTGTGCGTGTGTCCATTGTCCATGTGCACATTGTGCATGTGCCCTTTGTGCATGTGCTCATTGTGCATGTGCCCATTGTGCATGTGCCCTTTGTGCGTGTGTCCATTGTGCATGTGTCCATTGTGCATGTGCCCATTGTGCGTGTGTCCATTGTGCATGTGCCCATTGTGCATGTGCCCTTTGTGCATGTGCCCTTTGTGTATGTGCCCTTTGTGCGTGTGTCCATTGTGCATGTGTCCATTGTGCATGTGCCCATTGTGCATGTGCCCATTGTGCGTGTGTCCATTGTGCATGTGCCCATTGTGCATGTGCCCTTTGTGCATGTGCTCATTGTGCATGTGCCCATTGTGCATGTACCCTTTGTGCGTGTGTCCATTGTGCATGTGTCCATTGTGCATGTGGCCACTGTGCGTGTGTCCATTGTGCATGTGACCATTGTGCATTGCCCTTTGTGCATGTGTCCATTGTGCATGTGCACATTGTGCATGTGCCCATTGTGCTGTGTCCATTGTGCATGTGCCCATTGTGCATGTGCCCATTGTGCTGTGTCCATTGTGCATATGTCCATAGCGCATGTACCCTTTGTGCATGTGTCCATTGTACATGTGCCCATTGTGCATGTACCCTTTGTGCATGTGTCCATTGTACATGTACCCTTTGTGCATGTGTCCATTGTGCATGTGCTCATTGTGCATGTGCCCATTGTGCATGTGCCCATTGTGCATGTACCCTTAGTGCATGTGCCCATTGTGCATGTGCCCATTGTGCTGTGTCCATTGTGCATGTGCCCATTGTGCATGTGCCCATTGTACATGTGCCCATTGTGCATGTGCCCATTGTGCTGTGTCCATTGTGTATGTGCCCATTGTGCATGTGCTCATTGTACATGTGCCCATTGTGTATGTGCCCATTGTGCATGTGCCCATTGTGCAATTGTCCATTGTGCATGTACCCTTTGTGCATGTGTCCATTGTACATGTGCCCATTGTGCATGTACCCTTTGTGAATGTGTCCATTGTGCATGTACCCTTTGTGCATGTGTCCATTGTGCATGTGCTCATTGTGCATGCACCCTTTGTGAATGTGTCCATTGTGCATGTACCCTTTGTGCATGTGTCCATTGTGCAAGTGCTCATTGTGCATGTGTCCATTGTGCATGTGCCCATTGTGCATGTACCCATTGTGCATGTGCCCATTGTGCATGTGCCCATTGTGCTGTGTCCATTGTACATGTGCCCATTGTGCATGTGTTCATTGTGCATGTGCCCATTGTGCATGTGTCCATTGTACATATGCCCATTGTGCATGTACCCATTGTGCATATGCCCATTGTGCATGTGCCCTTTGTGCGTGTGTCCATTGTGCATGTGTCCATTGTGCATGTGCCCATTGTGCGTGTGTCCATTGTGCATGTGCCCATTGTGCATGTACCCTTTGTACATGTGCTCATTGCGCATGTGTCCATTGTGCATGTGACCATTGTGCATCTGCCCTTTGTGCATGTGCACATTGTGCATGTGCCCATTGTGCATGTGCCCATTGTGCTGTGTCCATTGTGCATGTGTCCATTGTGCATGTGACCATTGTGCATCTGCCCTTTGTGCATGTGTCCATTGTGCATGTGCTCATTGTGTATGTGTCCATTGTGCATGTGTCCATTGTGCATGTGACCATTGTGCATCTGCCCTTTGTGCATGTGTCCATTGTGCATGTGCCCATTGTGCATGTGCCCATTGTGCTGTGTCCATTGTGCATGTGCCCATTGTGCATGTGCCCATTGTGCTGTGTCCATTGTGCATATGTCCATAGTGCATGTACCCTTTGCGCATGTGTCCATTGTACATGTGCCCATTGTGCATGTACCCTTTGTGCATGTGTCCATTGTGCATGTACCCTTTGTGCATGTGTCCATTGTGCATGTGCTCATTGTGCATGTGCCCATTGTGCATGTGCCCATTGTGCATGTACCCTTTGTGCATGTGCCCATTGTGCATGTGCACATTGTGCTGTGTCCATTGTACATGTGCCCATTGTGCATGTGTCCATTGTACATGTGCCCATTGTTTATGTGCCCATTGTGCATGTGCCCATTGTGCACGTGTCCATTCTGCATGTACCCTTTGTGCATGTGTCCATTGTACATGTGCCCATTGTGCATGTACCCTTCGTGAATGTGTCCATTGTGCATGTACCCTTTGTGCATGTGTCCATTGTGCATGTGCTCATTGTGCATGTGTCCATTGTGCATGTGACCATTGTGCATCCGCCCTTTGTGCATGTGTCCATTGTGCATGTGCACATTGTGCATGTGCCCATTGTCCATGTGCCCATTGTGCATGTGTTCATTGTGCATGTGCCCATTGTGCATGTGCCCATTGTGCTGTGTCCATTGTGCATATGTCCATAGTGCATGTACCCTTTGTGCATGTGTCCATTGTACATGTGCCCATTGTGCATGTACCCTTTGTGCATGTGTCCATTGTGCATGTACTCATTGTGCATGTGCCCATTGTGCATGTGCCCATTGTGCATGTACCCTTAGTGCATTTGCCGAATGTGCATGTGCCCATTGTGTTGTGTCCATTGTACATGTGCCCATTGTGCATGTGCCCATTGTAAATGTGCCCATTTTGTATGTGCCCATTCTGCATGTGCCCATTGTGCACGTGACCATTCTGCATGTACCCTTTGTGCATGTGTCCATTGTACATGTGCCCATTGTGCATGTACCCTTTGTGAATGTGTCCATTGTGCATGTACCCTTTGTGCATGTGTCCATTGTGCATGTGCTCATTGTGCATGTACCCTTTGTGAATGTGTCCATTGTGCATGTACCCTTTGTGCATGTGTCCATTGTGCATGTGCTCATTGTGCATATGTCCATTGTGCATGTGCCCATTGTGCATGTACCCTTTGTGCATGTGCCCATTGTGCATGTGCCCATTGTACTGTGTCCATTGTACATGTGCCCATTGTGCATGTGTTCAATGTGTATTTGCCCATTGTGCGTGTGTCCATTGTACATATGCACATTGTGCATGTACCCATGGTGCATGCGCTCATTCTGAATGTGCCCTTTGTGCATTTGTCCATTGTGCATGTGCCCATTGTGCATGTGCCCTTTGTGCGTGTGTCCATTGTGCATGTGCCCATTGTGCGTGTGTCCATTGTGCATGTGCCCATTGTGCATGTGCCCTTTGTGCATGTGCTCATTGTGCATGTGCCCATTGTGCATGTACCCTTTGTGCGTGTGCCAATTGTGCAGAGTGCCCATTGTGCGTGTGTCCATTGTGCATGTGCCCATTGTGCATGTGCCCTTTGTGCGTGTGTCCATTGTGCATGTGCCCATTGTGCATGTGCCCATTGTGCGTATGTCCATTGTGCATGTGCCCATTGTGCATGTGCCCTTTGTGCATGAGCCCATTGTGCATGTGCCCTTTGTGCATGTGTCCATGTGCATGTGCCCATTGTGCATGTGCCCTTTGTGCGTGTGTCCATTGAGCATGTGTCCATTGTGCATCTGTGCATTGTGCATGTACCCATTGTGCATGTGCCCTTTGTGCATGTGTCCATTGTTCTGGGTCCATTGAGCATGTGCCCATTGTGCGTGTGTCCATTGTGCATGTTCCCATTGTGCATGTGCCCTTTGTGCATGTGCCCATTGTGCATGTGCCCTTTGTGCATGTGTCCATGTGCATGTGCCCATTGTGCATGTGCCCGTTGTGCTTGTTGACTTGGTGCATGTGCTCATTCTGCATGTGCTCATTGTGCATGTGCCCATTGTGCATGTGCCCATTGTGTATGTGCCCATTGTGCATGTGTCCATTGAGCATGTGCCCATTCTGCATGTGCCCTTTGTGCATGTGCACTTTGTGCGTGTGTCCATTGTGCATGTGTCCATTGTGCATGTGCCCATTGTGCATGTGCCCTTCGTGCGTGTGTACATTGTGCATGTGTCCATTGTGCATGAGCCCATTGTGCGTGTGTCCATTGTGCATGTGCCCTTTGTGCATGTGCCCATTGTCTATGTGCCCTTTGCGCATGTGTCCATTGTGCATGTGTCCATTGTGCATGTGCCCATTGTGCGTGTGTCCATTTTGCATGTGCCCATTGTGCATGTGCCCTTTGTGCATGTGCTCATTGTGCATGTGCCCATTGTGCATGTACCCTTTGTGCGTGTGTCCATTGTGCAGAGTGCCCATTGTGCGTGTATCCATTGTGCATGTGCCCATTGTGCATGTGCCCTTTGTGTGTGTGTCCATTGTGCATGTGTCCATTGTGCATGTGCCCATTGTGCGTATGTCCATTGTGCATGTGCCCATTGTGCATGTGACCTTTGTGCATGAGCCCATTGTGCATGTGCCCTTTGTGCATGTGCCCTTTGTGCGTGTGCCCATTGTGCATGTGTCCATTGTGCATGTGCCCATTGTGCATGTGCCCATTGTGCGTGTGTCCATTGTGCATGTGCACATTGTGCATGTGCCCTTTGTGCATGTGCTCATTGTGCATGTGCCCATTGTGCATGTGCCCTTTGTGCGTGTGTCCATTGTGCATGTGTCCATTGTGCATGTGCCCATTGTGCGTGTGTCCATTGTGCATGTGCCCATTGTGCATGTGCCCTTTGTGCATGTGCCCTTTGTGTATGTGCCCTTTGTGTGTGTGTCCATTGTGCATGTGTCCATTGTGCATGTGTCCATTGTGCGTGTGACCATTGTGCATGTGCCCATTGTGCATGTGACCTTTGTGCATGTGCCCTTTGTGCATGTGCCCTTTGTGCGTGTGCCCATTGTGCATGTGTCCATTGTGCATGTGCCCATTGTGCATGTGCCCATTGTGCGTGTGTCCATTGTCCATGTGCACATTGTGCATGTGCCCTTTGTGCATGTGCTCATTGTGCATGTGCCCATTGTGCATGTGCCCTTTGTGCGTGTGTCCATTGTGCATGTGTCCATTGTGCATGTGCCCATTGTGCGTGTGTCCATTGTGCATGTGCCCATTGTGCATGTGCCCTTTGTGCATGTGCCCTTTGTGTATGTGCCCTTTGTGCGTGTGTCCATTGTGCATGTGTCCATTGTGCATGTGCCCATTGTGCATGTGCCCATTGTGCGTGTGTCCATTGTGCATGTGCCCATTGTGCATGTGCCCTTTGTGCATGTGCTCATTGTGCATGTGCCCATTGTGCATGTACCCTTTGTGCGTGTGTCCATTGTGCATGTGTCCATTGTGCATGTGGCCACTGTGCGTGTGTCCATTGTGCATGTGTCCATTGTACATGTGCCCTTTGTGCATGTGCTCATTGCGCATGTATCCATTGTGCATGTGACCATTGTGCATTGCCCTTTGTGCATGTGTCCATTGTGCATGTGCACATTGTGCATGTGCCCATTGTGCTGTGTCCATTGTGCATGTGCCCATTGTGCATGTGCCCATTGTGCTGTGTCCATTGTGCATATGTCCATAGCGCATGTACCCTTTGTGCATGTGTCCATTGTACATGTGCCCATTGTGCATGTACCCTTTGTGCATGTGTCCATTGTACATGTACCCTTTGTGCATGTGTCCATTGTGCATGTGCTCATTGTGCATGTGCCCATTGTGCATGTGCCCATTGTGCATGTACCCTTAGTGCATGTGCCCATTGTGCATGTGCCCATTGTGCTGTGTCCATTGTGCATGTGCCCATTGTGCATGTGCCCATTGTACATGTGCCCATTGTGCATGTGCCCATTGTGCTGTGTCCATTGTGTATGTGCCCATTGTGCATGTGCTCATTGTACATGTGCCCATTGTGTATGTGCCCATTGTGCATGTGCCCATTGTGCAATTGTCCATTGTGCATGTACCCTTTGTGCATGTGTCCATTGTACATGTGCCCATTGTGCATGTACCCTTTGTGAATGTGTCCATTGTGCATGTACCCTTTGTGCATGTGTCCATTGTGCATGTGCTCATTGTGCATGCACCCTTTGTGAATGTGTCCATTGTGCATGTACCCTTTGTGCATGTGTCCATTGTGCAAGTGCTCATTGTGCATGTGTCCATTGTGCATGTGCCCATTGTGCATGTACCCATTGTGCATGTGCCCATTGTGCATGTGCCCATTGTGCTGTGTCCATTGTACATGTGCCCATTGTGCATGTGGTCATTGTGCATGTGCCCATTGTGCATGTGTCCATTGTACATATGCCCATTGTGCATGTACCCATTGTGCATATGCCCATTGTGCATGTGCCCTTTGTGCGTGTGTCCATTGTGCATGTGTCCATTGTGCATGTGCCCATTGTGCGTGTGTCCATTGTGCATGTGCCCATTGTGCATGTACCCTTTGTACATGTGCTCATTGCGCATGTGTCCATTGTGCATGTGACCATTGTGCATCTGCCCTTTGTGCATGTGCACATTGTGCATGTGCCCATTGTGCATGTGCCCATTGTGCTGTGTCCATTGTGCATGTGTCCATTGTGCATGTGACCATTGTGCATCTGCCCTTTGTGCATGTGTCCATTGTGCATGTGCTCATTGTGTATGTGTCCATTGTGCATGTGTCCATTGTGCATGTGACCATTGTGCATCTGCCCTTTGTGCATGTGTCCATTGTGCATGTGCCCATTGTGCATGTGCCCATTGTGCTGTGTCCATTGTGCATGTGCCCATTGTGCATGTGCCCATTGTGCTGTGTCCATTGTGCATATGTCCATAGTGCATGTACCCTTTGCGCATGTGTCCATTGTACATGTGCCCATTGTGCATGTACCCTTTGTGCATGTGTCCATTGTGCATGTACCCTTTGTGCATGTGTCCATTGTGCATGTGCTCATTGTGCATGTGCCCATTGTGCATGTGCCCATTGTGCATGTACCCTTTGTGCATGTGCCCATTGTGCATGTGCACATTGTGCTGTGTCCATTGTACATGTGCCCATTGTGCATGTGTCCATTGTACATGTGCCCATTGTTTATGTGCCCATTGTGCATGTGCCCATTGTGCACGTGTCCATTCTGCATGTACCCTTTGTGCATGTGTCCATTGTACATGTGCCCATTGTGCATGTACCCTTCGTGAATGTGTCCATTGTGCATGTACCCTTTGTGCATGTGTCCATTGTGCATGTGCTCATTGTGCATGTGTCCATTGTGCATGTGACCATTGTGCATCCGCCCTTTGTGCATGTGTCCATTGTGCATGTGCACATTGTGCATGTGCCCATTGTCCATGTGCCCATTGTGCATGTGTTCATTGTGCATGTGCCCATTGTGCATGTGCCCATTGTGCTGTGTCCATTGTGCATATGTCCATAGTGCATGTACCCTTTGTGCATGTGTCCATTGTACATGTGCCCATTGTGCATGTACCCTTTGTGCATGTGTCCATTGTGCATGTACTCATTGTGCATGTGCCCATTGTGCATGTGCCCATTGTGCATGTACCCTTAGTGCATTTGCCGAATGTGCATGTGCCCATTGTGTTGTGTCCATTGTACATGTGCCCATTGTGCATGTGCCCATTGTAAATGTGCCCATTTTGTATGTGCCCATTCTGCATGTGCCCATTGTGCACGTGACCATTCTGCATGTACCCTTTGTGCATGTGTCCATTGTACATGTGCCCATTGTGCATGTACCCTTTGTGAATGTGTCCATTGTGCATGTACCCTTTGTGCATGTGTCCATTGTGCATGTGCTCATTGTGCATGTACCCTTTGTGAATGTGTCCATTGTGCATGTACCCTTTGTGCATGTGTCCATTGTGCATGTGCTCATTGTGCATATGTCCATTGTGCATGTGCCCATTGTGCATGTACCCTTTGTGCATGTGCCCATTGTGCATGTGCCCATTGTACTGTGTCCATTGTACATGTGCCCATTGTGCATGTGTTCAATGTGTATTTGCCCATTGTGCGTGTGTCCATTGTACATATGCACATTGTGCATGTACCCATGGTGCATGCGCTCATTCTGAATGTGCCCTTTGTGCATTTGTCCATTGTGCATGTGCTCATTGTGTATGTGCCCTTTGTGCGTGTGTCCATTGTGCATGTGCCCATTGTGCATGTGCCCTTTGTGCATGTGTCCATTGTGCATGTGCCCATTGTGCATGTGCCCGTTGTGCATGTGTCCATTGTGCATGTGCCCATTGTGCGTGTGTCCATTGTGCATGTGCCGATTGTGCATGTGTCCTTTGTGCGTGTGTACATTGTGCGTGTGCCCATTGTGCATGTGCCCTTTGTGCATGTGCCCATTGTGTATGTGCCCTTTGTGCATGTGTCCATTGTGCATGTGTCCATTGTGCATGTGCCCATTGTGCATATGCCCATTGTTCATGTGCCCTTTGTGCGTGTGTCCATTGTGCATGTGTCAATTGTGCATGTGCCCATTGTGCGTGTGTCCATTGTGCATGTGCCCATTGTGCATGTGCCCTTTGTGCATGTGCTCATTGCGCATGTGTCCATTGTGCATGTGACCATTGTGCATCTGCTCTTTGTGCATGTGTCCATTGTGCATGTGCCCATTGTGCATGTGCCCATTGTGCATGTGCCCATTGTGCTGTGTCCATTGTGCATGTGCCCATTGTGCTGTGTCCATTGTACATATGTCCATAGTGCATGTACCCATTGTGCATGTGTCCATTGTTCATGTGCCCATTGTGCATGTACCCTTTGTGCATGTGCCCATTGTGCATGTGCCCATTGTGCTGTGTCCATTGTACATGTGCCCATTGTGCATGTGCCCATTGTTCATGTGCCCATTGTGTATGAGCCCATTGTGCATGTGCCCATTGTGCACGTGTCCATTCTGCATGTACCCTTTGTGCATGTGTCCATTGTACATTTGCCCATTGTGCATGCACCCTTTGTGAATGTGTCCATTGTGCATGTACCCTTTGTGCATGTGTCCATTGTGCATGTGCTCTTTGTGCATGTGTCCATTGTGCATGTGTCCATTGTGCATGTGCCCATTGTGCATGTGCCCTTTGTGCATGTGTCCATTGTGCATGTGCCCATTGTGCATGTGCCCATTGTGCTGTGTCCATTGTGCATGTGCCCATTGTGCATGTGCCCATTTTGCTGTGTCCATTGTGCATATGTCCATAGTGCATGTACCCTTTGTGCATGTGTCCATTGTACATGTGCCCATTGTGCATGTACCCTTTGTGCATGTGTCCATTGTGCATGTACCCTTTGTGCATGTGTCCATTGTGCATGTGCCCATTGTGCATGTACCCTTAGTGCATGTGCCCATTGTGCATGTGCCCATTGTGCTGTGTCCATTGTACATGTGCCCATTGTGCATGTGTCCATTGTACTTGTGCCCATTGTGTATGTGCCCATTGTGCACGTGTCCATTTTGCATGTACCCTTTGTGCATGTGTCCATTGTACATGTGCCCATTGTGCATGTACCCTTTGTGAATGTGTCCATTGTGCATGTACCCTTTGTGCATGTGTCCATTGTGCATGTGCTCATTGTGCATGTGTCCATTGTGCATGTGCCCACTGTGCATGTACCCTTTGTGCATGTGCCCATTGTGCATGTGCCCATTGTGCTGTGTCCATTGTACATGTGCCCATTGTGCATGTGTTCATTGTGCATGTGCCCATTGTGCATGTGTCCATTGTTCATATGCCCATTGTGTATGTGCCCATTGTGCACGTGTCCATTCTGCATGTGCCCTTTGTGCATGTGTCCATTGTGTATGTGCCCATTGTGTATGTGTCCATTGTGCGTGTGCCCATTGTGCATGTGTCCCTTTTGCATGTGCCCATTGTGTATATGACCATTGTGCATGTGTCCATTGTGCACGTGTCCATTGTGCATGTGCCCATTGTGTATATGCCCATTGTGCCTGTGCCCATTTTGCATGTGCCCATTGTGCAAATACCCATTGTGCATGTGCCCTTTGTGCGTGTGCCCTTTTGTGCATTAGCCTATTATGCATGTGCCCATTCTGCATGTGCTCATTCTGCATGTGCCCTTTGTGCATGTGCCCATTGTGCATGTGCCCATTCTGCATGTGCCCATTGCGCATGTGTCCATTGTGCATGCGTCCATTGGACATGTGCCCGTTGTGCGTGTGCCCATTGTGCATGTGTCCATTGTGTATGTTCCCTTTGTGCATGTGTCCATTGTGCATGTGCCCATTGTGCATGTGTCCATTGTGTATGTGCCCTTTGTGCATGTACCCTTTGTGCATGTGCCCATTGTGCATGTGCTCATTGTGTATGTGTCCATTGTTCATGTGTCCATTATTCATTTGCCCATTGTGTATGTGCCCATAGTGCATGTGCCCATTGTGTATTTGCCCATTGTGCATGTGTCCATTGTGCATGTGTCTATTGTGCATGTGCCCATTGTGCATATGCCCATTGTGCATGTGCCCTTTGTGCATGTGCCCATTGTGCATGTGTCCATTGTGCATGTGCCCATTGTGCATGTGCCCTTTGTGCGTGTGTCCATTGTGCATGTGTCCATTGTGCATGTGGCCATTGTGCGTATGTCCATTGTGCATGTGCCCATTGTGCATGTGCCCTTTGTGCATGAGCCCATTGTGCATGTGCCCTTTGTGCATGTGTCCATGTGCATGTGCCCATTGTGCATGTGCCCTTTGTGCGTGTGTCCATTGTGCATGTGTCCATTGTGTATGTGCCCATTGTGCATGTACCCATTGTGCATGCGCTCATTGTGAATGTGCCCTTTGTGCATGTGTCCATTGTGCATGTGCTCATTGTGTATGTGCCCATTGTGCATGTACCCATTGTGCATGCGCTCATTGTGCATGTGTCCTTTGTGCATGTGTCCATTGTGCATGTGCTCATTGTGTATGTGCCCTTTGTGCGTGTGTCCATTGTGCATGTGCCCATTGTGCATGTGCCCATTGTGCATGTTCCCTTTGTGTATGTGCCCATTATGCATGTGTCCATTGTGCATGTGCCCATTGTGCATGTGCCCTTTGTGCGTGTGTCCATTGTGCATGTGCCCATTGTGCATGTGCCCTTTGTGCATGTAACCATTGTGTATGTGCCCTTTTTGCATGTGTCCATTGTGCATGTGTCCATTGTGCATGTGCCCATTGTGCATGTGCCCTTTGTGCGTGTGTCCATTGTGCATGTGTCCATTGTGCATGTGTTCATTGTGCTTGTGCCCATGGTGCATGTGCCCATTCTGCATGTGCCCATTGTGAATGTGTCCATTGTGCATGCGTCCATTGTACATGTGCCCGTTGTGCGTGTGCCCATTGTGCATGTGTCCATTGTGTATGTTCCCTTTGTGCATGTGCTCATTGCGCATGTGCCCATTGCGCATGTGCCCATTTTGTATGTGCCCTTTGTGCGTGTGTCCATTGTGCATGGGTCCATTGTGCATGTGCCCATTGTGCGTGTGCACTTTTTGCATGTGTCCATGTGCATGTGCCCATTGTGCATGTGCCCGTTGTGCTTGTTGCCTTGGTGCATGTGCTCATTCTGCATGTCCTCATTGTGCATGTGCCCATTGTGCATGTGCCCATTGTGCATGTGTCCATTGTGCATGTGTCCATTGAGCATGTGCTCATTCTGCATGTGCTCTTTGTGCAGGTGCACTTTGTGCGTGTGCCAATTGTGCATGTGCCCGTTTTCCGTGTGCCCATTGTGCATGTGTCCACGGTGCATGTGCCCGTTGTGCGTGTGCCCATTGTACATGTGTCCCTTGTGCATGTGTCCATTGTGCATGTGTCCATTGTGCGTGTGCCCATTGTGCATGTGTCCAATGTGCATATGCCCTTTGTGCATGTGCCCATTGTGCATGTGCCCATTGTTCATGTGCCCATTGTAAATGTGCCCATTGTGCATATGGACTTTGTGCATGTGTCCATTGTGCATGTGCTCATTGTGCATGTGCCCATTGTGTATGTGTACATTGTGCATGTGCCAATTGTGCATGTGTACATTGAGCATGTGCCCATTCTGCATGTGCCCATTGTGTATGTGCCCATTCTGCATGTGCCCTTTGTGCATGTGCACTTTGTGCGTGTGCCCATTGTGCATGTGCCCGTTGTGCGTGTGCCAATTGTGCATGTGTCCATTGTGCATGTGCCCCTTGTGCGTGTGCCCATTGTACATGTGTCCATTGTGCATGTGTCCATTGTGCGTGTGCCCATTGTGCATGTGTCCATTGTGCATATGCCCTTTGTGCATGTGCACATTGTGCATGTGCCCATTGTTCATGTGCCCATTGTGAATGTGCCCATTGTGCATATGCACTTTGTGCATGTGTCCATTGTGCATGTGCTCATTGTGCATGTGCCCATTGTGTATGTGTCCATTGTACATGTGCCCATTGTGCATGTGCACATTGTACATGTGCCCATTGTGCATGTGCCCATTCTGCATGTGCCCATTGTGCATGTGTCCATTGTGCATGCGTCCATTGGACATGTGCCCGTTGTGCGTGTGCCCATTGTGCATGTGTCCATTCTGTATGTTCCCTTTGTGCATGTGTCCATTGTGCATGTGCCCATTGTGCATGTGTCCATTGTGTATGTGCCCTTTGTGCATGTACCCTTTGTGCATGTGCCCATTGTGCATGTGCTCATTGTGTATGTGTCCATTGTTCATGTGTCCATTATTCATTTGCCCATTGTGTATGTGCCCATAGTGCATGTGCCCATTGTGTATTTGCCCATTGTGCATGTGTCCATTGTGCATGTGTCTATTGTGCATGTGCCCATTGTGCATATGCCCATTGTGCATGTGCCCTTTGTGCATGTGCCCATTGTGCGTGTGTCCATTGTGCATGTGCCCATTGTGCATGTGCCCTTTGTGCGTGTGTCCATTGTGCATGTGTCCATTGTGCATGTGGCCATTGTGCGTATGTCCATTGTGCATGTGCCCATTGTGCATGTGCCCTTTGTGCATGAGCCCATTGTGCATGTGCCCTTTGTGCATGTGTCCATGTGCATGTGCCCATTGTGCATGTGCCCTTTGTGAGTGTGTCCATTGTGCATGTGTCCATTGTGTATGTGCCCATTGTGCATGTACCCATTGTGCATGCGCTCATTGTGCATGTGCCCTTTGTGCATGTGCCCATTGTGCATGTGCTCATTGTGTATGTGCCCTTTGTGCGTGTGTCCATTGTGCATGTTCCCTTTGTGCATGTGCCCATTATGCATGTGCCCATTGTACATGTGCCCTTTGTGCATGTGCCCATTGTGTATGTGCCCATTGTGCATGTGTCCATTGTGCATGTGTCCATTGTGCAAGTGCCCATTGTGCATGTGCCCTTTGTGCGTGTGTCCATTGTGCATGTGTCCATTGTGCATGTGCCCATTGTGCGTGTGTCCAATGTGCTTGTGCCCATTGTGCAGGTGCCCTTTGTGCATGTGCTCATTGCGCATGTGCCCATTGTGCATGTGCCCTTTTTTGCATGTGTCCATGTGCACGTGCCCATTGTGCATGTGCCCGTTGTGCTTGTTGACTTGGTGCATGTGCTCATTCTGCATGTACTCATTTTGCATGTGCCCATTGTGCATGTGCCCATTGTGTATGTGCCCATTGTGCATGTGTCCATTGAGCATGCGCCCATTCTGCATGTGCCCTTTGTGCATGTGCACTTTGTGCGTGTGCCAATTGTGCATGTGCCCGTTGTGCGTGTGCCCATTGTGCATGTGTCCATTGTGCATGTGTCCATTGTGCATGTGTCCATCGTGCGTGTGCCCATTGTGCATGTGTCCATTGTGCATATGCCCTTTGTGCATGTGCCCATTGTGCATGTGCCCATTGTTCATGTGCCCATTGTGAATGTGCCCATTGTGCATATGGACTTTGTGCATGTGTCCATTGTGCATGTGCTCATTGTACATGTGCCCATTGTGTATGTGTCCATTGTGCATGTGCCCATTGTGCATGTGTACATTGAGCATGTGCTCATTCTGCATGTGCCCTTTGTGCATGTGTCCATTGTGTATGTGCCCATTGTTCATGTGCCCATTGTGTATGTGCCCATTCTGCATGTGCCCTTTGTGCATGTGCACTTTGTGCGTGTGCCCATTGTGCATGTGCCCGTTGTGCGTGTGCCCATTGTGCATGTGTCGATTGTGCATGTGCCCCTTGTGCGTGTGCCCATTGTACATGTGTCCATTGTGCATGTGTACATTGTGCGTGTGCCCATTGTGCATGTGTCCATTGTGCATATGCCCTTTGTGCATGTGCCCATTGTGCATGTGCCCATTGTTCATGTGCCCATTGTGAATGTGTCCATTGTGCATATGCACTTTGTGCATGTGTCCATTGTGCATGTGCTCATTGTGCATGTGCCCATTGTGTATGTGTCCATTGTGCATGTGCCCATTGTGCATGTGTACATTGAGCATGTGCCCATTGTGCATGTGCCCTTTGTGCATGTGCCCTTTGTGCATGTGTCCATTGTGTATGTGCCCATTGTTCATGTGCCCATTGTGTATGTGCCCATTGTGCATGTGCCCATTGTGTATGTATCCATTGTGCATGTGCTCATTGTGCATGTGCTCATTGTGCATGTGCACATTCTGCATGTGCCCTTTGTGCATGTGTCCATTGTGCGTGTGTCCATTGTGCATGGGCCCGTTGTGCGTGTGCCCATTGTGCGTGTGCCCATTGTGCATGTGTACATTGTGCATGTACCCGTTGTGCGTGTGCCCATTGTGCATGTGTACATTGTGCATGTGTCCATTGTGCATGTGCCCATTGTGCATGTGCCCATTGTTCATGTGCCCATTGTGCATGTGCCCATTGTGTATGTATACGTTGTGCATATGCCCTTTGTGCATGTGTCCATTGTGCATTTGCCCATTGTGCATGTGCCCATTGTGCACGTGTCCATTGTGCATGTGCCCTTAGTGCATGTGTCCATTATTCATTTGCCCATTGTGTATGTGCCCATTGTGCATGTACCCATTGTGCATGTGTCCATTGTTCATGTGTCCATTGTGCATGTGCCCATTGTGCATGTGCCCGTTGTGCATGTGCCCATGTGCATGTGCTCATGGTTTATGTGTCCATTGTGCGTGTGCCCATTGAGCATGTGCCCATTGTGCGTGTGCCGATTGTTTATGTGCCCATTGTGTATGTGCCCATATTACATGTGCCCATTGTGTATGTGCCCATTGTGCATGTGTCCATTGTGCATGTGCCCATTGTGCATTTGCCCATTGTGCGTGTGTCCATTGTGCATGTGCCCATTGTGTATGTATCCATTGTGCATGTGCTCATTGTGCATGTGTACATTGAGCATGTGCACATTCTGCATGTGCCCTTTGTGCATGTGTCCATTGTGCGTCTGTCCATTGTGCATGTGCCCGTTGTGCGTGTGCCCATTGTGCGTGTGCCCATTGTGCATGTGTACATTGTGCACGTGCCCATTGTGCGTGTGCCCATTGTGCATGTGTACATTGTGCATGTGCCCATTGTGCATGTGAACTTTGTGCATGTGCCCATTGTGCATGTGCCCATTGTGCATGTGCCCATTGTGCACGTGTCCATTGTGCATGTGCCCTTTGTGCATGTGTCCATTATTCATTTGCCCATTGTGTATGTGCCCATTGTGCATGTGTCCATTGTTCATGTGTCCATTGTGCATGTGCCCATTGTGCATGTGCCCGTTGTGCACGTGTCCATGTGCATGTGCTCATTGTTTATGTGTCGATTGTGCGTGTGCCCATTGAGCATGTGCCCATTGTTCATGTGTCCATTGTGTATGTGCCCACTGTGCGTGTGCCGATTGTGTATGTGCCCATTGTGTATGTGCCCATATTACATGTGCCCATTGTGCATGTGTCCATTGTGCATGTGCCCATTGTGCATTTGCCCATTGTGCGTGTGTCCATTGTGCATGTGCCCGTTGTGCGTGTGCCCATTGTGCATGTGCCCATTGTGCGTGTGCCGATTGTGTATGTGCCCATTGTGTATATGCCCATTGTGCATGTGCCCATTGTGCACGTGTCCATTCTGCATGTACCCTTTGTGCATGTGTCCATTGTACATGTGCCCAATGTGCATGTACCCTTTGTGAATGTGTCCATTGTGCATGTACCCTTTGTGCATGTGTCCATTTTGCATGTGCCCATTGTGCATGTGCCCGTTGTGCGTGTGCCCATTGTGCATGTGTCGATTGTGCATGTGCCCCTTGTGCGTGTGCCCATTGTACATGTGTCCATTGTGCATGTGTCCATTGTGCGTGTGCCCATTGTGCATGTGTCCATTGTGCATATGCCCTTTGTGCATGTGCCCATTGTGCATGTGCCCATTGTTCATGTGCCCATTGTGAATGTGTCCATTGTGCATATGCACTTTGTGCATGTGTCCATTGTGCATGTGCTCATTGTGCATGTGCCCATTGTGTATGTGTCCATTGTGCATGTGCCCATTGTGCATGTGTACATTGAGCATGTGCCCATTCTGCATGTGCCCTTTGTGCATGTGCCCTTTGTGCATGTGTCCATTGTGTATGTGCCCATTGTGCATGTGCCCATTGTGTATGTGTCCATTGTGCATGTGCTCATTGTGCATGTGCTCATTGTGCATGTGCACATTCTGCATGTGCCCTTTGTGCATGTGTCCATTGTGCGTGTGTCCATTGTGCATGGGCCCGTTGTGCGTGTGCCCATTGTGCGTGTGCCCATTGTGCATGTGTACATTGTGCATGTACCCGTTGTGCGTGTGCCCATTGTGCATGTGTACATTGTGCATGTGTCCATTGTGCATGTGCCCATTGTGCATGTGCCCATTGTTCATGTGCCCATTGTGCATGTGCCCATTGTGTATGTATCCATTGTGCATGTGCTCATTGTGCATGTGTACATTGAGCATGTGCACATTCTGCATGTGCCCTTTGTGCATGTGTCCATTGTGCGTCTGTCCATTGTGCATGTGCCCGTTGTGCGTGTGCCCATTGTGCGTGTGCCCATTGTGCATGTGTACATTGTGCACGTGCCCATTGTGCGTGTGCCCATTGTGCATGTGTACATTGTGCATGTGCCCATTGTGCATGTGAACTTTGTGCATGTGCCCATTGTACATGTGCCCATTGTTCATGTGCCCATTGTGCATGTGCCCATTGTATATGTATACGTTGTGCATATGCCCTTTGTGCATGTGTCCATTGTGCATTTGCCCATTGTGCATGTGCCCATTGTGCACGTGTCCATTGTGCATGTGCCCTTAGTGCATGTGTCCATTATTCATTTGCCCATTGTGTATGTGCCCATTGTGCATGTACCCATTGTGCATGTGTCCATTGTTCATGTGTCCATTGTGCATGTGCCCATTGTGCATGTGCCCGTTGTGCATGTGCCCATGTGCATGTGCTCATGGTTTATGTGTCCATTGTGCGTGTGCCCATTGAGCATGTGCCCATTGTGCGTGTGCCGATTGTTTATGTGCCCATTGTGTATGTGCCCATATTACATGTGCCCATTGTGTATGTGCCCATTGTGCATGTGTCCATTGTGCATGTGCCCATTGTGCATTTGCCCATTGTGCGTGTGTCCATTGTGCATGTGCCCATTGTGTATGTATCCATTGTGCATGTGCTCATTGTGCATGTGTACATTGAGCATGTGCACATTCTGCATGTGCCCTTTGTGCATGTGTCCATTGTGCGTCTGTCCATTGTGCATGTGCCCGTTGTGCGTGTGCCCATTGTGCGTGTGCCCATTGTGCATGTGTACATTGTGCACGTGCCCATTGTGCGTGTGCTCTTTGTGCATGTGCCCATTGTGCATGTGCCCATTGTGCATGTTCCCTTTGTGCATGTGCCCATTATGCATGTGCCCATTGTACATGTGCCCTTTGTGCATGTGCCCATTGTGTATGTGCCCATTGTGCATGTGTCCATTGTGCATGTGTCCATTGTGCAAGTGCCCATTGTGCATGTGCCCTTTGTGCGTGTGTCCATTGTGCATGTGTCCATTGTGCATGTGCCCATTGTGCGTGTGTCCAATGTGCTTGTGCCCATTGTGCAGGTGCCCTTTGTGCATGTGCTCATTGCGCATGTGCCCATTGTGCGTGTGCCCTTTTTTGCATGTGTCCATGTGCACGTGCCCATTGTGCATGTGCCCGTTGTGCTTGTTGACTTGGTGCATGTGCTCATTCTGCATGTACTCATTTTGCATGTGCCCATTGTGCATGTGCCCATTGTGTATGTGCCCATTGTGCATGTGTCCATTGAGCATGCGCCCATTGTGCATGTGCCCTTTGTGCATGTGCACTTTGTGCGTGTGCCCATTGTGCATGTGCCCATTGTGCATGTGTACATTGTGCACGTGCCCATTGTGCGTGTGCCCTTTGTGCATGTGCCCATTGTGCATGTGCCCATTGTGCATGTTCCCTTTGTGCATGTGCCCATTATGCATGTGCCCATTGTACATGTGCCCTTTGTGCATGTGCCCATTGTGTATGTGCCCATTGTGCATGTGTCCATTGTGCATGTTTCCATTGTGCAAGTGCCCATTGTGCATGTGCCCTTTGTGCGTGTGTCCATTGTGCATGTGTCCATTGTGCATGTGCCCATTGTGCGTGTGTCCAATGTGCTTGTGCCCATTGTGCAGGTGCCCTTTGCGCATGTGCTCATTGCGCATGTGCCCATTGTGCGTGTGCCCTTTTTTGCATGTGTCCATGTGCACGTGCCCATTGTGCATGTGCCCGTTGTGCTTGTTGACTTGGTGCATGTGCTCATTCTGCATGTACTCATTTTGCATGTGCCCATTGTGCATGTGCCCATTGTGTATGTGCCCATTGTGCATGTGTCCATTGAGCATGCGCCCATTCTGCATGTGCCCTTTGTGCATGTGCACTTTGTGCGTGTGCCAATTGTGCATGTGCCCGTTGTGCGTGTGCCCATTGTGCATGTGTCCATTGTGCATGTGTCCATTGTGCATGTGTCCATTGTGCGTGTGCCCATTGTGCATGTGTCCATTGTGCATATGCCCTTTGTGCATGTGCCCATTGTGCATGTGCCCATTGTTCATGTGCCCATTGTGAATGTGCCCATTGTGCATATGGACTTTGTGCATGTGTCCATTGTGCATGTGCTCATTGTGCATGTGCCCATTGTGTATGTGTCCATTGTGCATGTGCCCATTGTGCATGTGTACATTGAGCATGTGCTCATTCTGCATGTGCCCTTTGTGCATGTGTCCATTGTGTATGTGCCCATTGTTCATGTGCCCATTGTGTATGTGCCCATTGTGCATGTGCCCGTTGTGCGTGTGCCCATTGTGCATGTGTCGATTGTGCATGTGCCCCTTGTGCGTGTGCCCATTGTACATGTGTCCATTGTGCATGTGTACATTGTGCGTGTGCCCATTGTGCATGTGTCCATTGTGCATATGCCCTTTGTGCATGTGCCCATTGTGCATGTGCCCATTGTTCATGTGCCCATTGTGAATGTGTCCATTGTGCATATGCACTTTGTGCATGTGTCCATTGTGCATGTGCTCATTGTGCATGTGCCCATTGTGTATGTGTCCATTGTGCATGTGCCCATTGTGCATGTGTACATTGAGCATGTGCCCATTCTGCATGTGCCCTTTGTGCATGTGCCCTTTGTGCATGTGTCCATTGTGTATGTGCCCATTGTTCATGTGCCCATTGTGTATGTGCCCATTGTGCATGTGCCCATTGTGTATGTATCCATTGTGCATGTGCTCATTGTGCATGTGCTCATTGTGCATGTGCACATTCTGCATGTGCCCTTTGTGCATGTGTCCATTGTGCGTGTGTCCATTGTGCATGGGCCCGTTGTGCGTGTGCCCATTGTGCGTGTGCCCATTGTGCATGTGTACATTGTGCATGTACCCGTTGTGCGTGTGCCCATTGTGCATGTGTACATTGTGCATGTGTCCATTGTGCATGTGCCCATTGTGCATGTGCCCATTGTTCATGTGCCCATTGTGCATGTGCCCATTGTGTATGTATACGTTGTGCATATGCCCTTTGTGCATGTGTCCATTGTGCATTTGCCCATTGTGCATGTGCCCATTGTGCACGTGTCCATTGTGCATGTGCCCTTAGTGCATGTGTCCATTATTCATTTGCCCATTGTGTATGTGCCCATTGTGCATGTACCCATTGTGCATGTGTCCATTGTTCATGTGTCCATTGTGCATGTGTCCATTGTGCATGTGCCCGTTGTGCATGTGCCCATGTGCATGTGCTCATGGTTTATGTGTCCATTGTGCGTGTGCCCATTGAGCATGTGCCCATTGTGCGTGTGCCGATTGTTTATGTGCCCATTGTGTATGTGCCCATATTACATGTGCCCATTGTGTATGTGCCCATTGTGCATGTGTCCATTGTGCATGTGCCCATTGTGCATTTGCCCATTGTGCGTGTGTCCATTGTGCATGTGCCCATTGTGTATGTATCCATTGTGCATGTGCTCATTGTGCATGTGTACATTGAGCATGTGCACATTCTGCATGTGCCCTTTGTGCATGTGTCCATTGTGCGTCTGTCCATTGTGCATGTGCCCGTTGTGCGTGTGCCCATTGTGCGTGTGCCCATTGTGCATGTGTACATTGTGCACGTGCCCATTGTGCGTGTGCCCATTGTGCATGTGTACATTGTGCATGTGCCCATTGTGCATGTGAACTTTGTGCATGTGCCCATTGTGCATGTGCCCATTGTTCATGTGCCCATTGTGCATGTGCCCATTGTATATGTATACGTTGTGCATATGCCCTTTGTGCATGTGTCCATTGTGCATGTGCCCATTGTGCATGTGCCCATTGTGCACGTGTCCATTGTGCATGTGCCCTTTGTGCATGTGTCCATTATTCATTTGCCCATTGTGTATGTGCCCATTGTGCATGTGTCCATTGTTCATGTGTCCATTGTGCATGTGTCCATTGTGCATGTGCCCGTTGTGCATGTGCCCATGTGCATGTGCTCATTGTTTATGTGTCGATTGTGCGTGTGCCCATTGAGCATGTGCCCATTGTGCATGTGTCCATTGTGTATGTGCCCACTGTGCGTGTGCCGATTGTGTATGTGCCCATTGTGTATGTGCCCATATTACATGTGCCCATTGTGCATGTGTCCATTGTGCATGTGCCCATTGTGCATTTGCCCATTGTGCGTGTGTCCATTGTGCATGTGCCCGTTGTGCGTGTGCCCATTGTGCATGTGCCCATTGTGCGTGTGCCGATTGTGTATGTGCCCATTGTGTATATGCCCATTGTGCATGTGCCCATTGTGCACGTGTCAATTCTGCATGTACCCTTTGTGCATGTGTCCATTGTACATGTGCCCAATGTGCATGTACCCTTTGTGAATGTGTCCATTGTGCATGTACCCTTTGTGCATGTGTCCATTGTGCATGTGCCCATTGTGCATGTGCCCGTTGTGCGTGTGCCCATTGTGCATGTGTCGATTGTGCATGTGCCCCTTGTGCGTGTGCCCATTGTACATGTGTCCATTGTGCATGTGTCCATTGTGCGTGTGCCCATTGTGCATGTGTCCATTGTGCATATGCCCTTTGTGCATGTGCCCATTGTGCATGTGCCCATTGTTCATGTGCCCATTGTGAATGTGTCCATTGTGCATATGCACTTTGTGCATGTGTCCATTGTGCATGTGCTCATTGTGCATGTGCCCATTGTGTATGTGTCCATTGTGCATGTGCCCATTGTGCATGTGTACATTGAGCATGTGCCCATTCTGCATGTGCCCTTTGTGCATGTGCCCTTTGTGCATGTGTCCATTGTGTATGTGCCCATTGTTCATGTGCCCATTGTGTATGTGCCCATTGTGCATGTGCCCATTGTGTATGTATCCATTGTGCATGTGCTCATTGTGCATGTGCTGATTGTGCATGTGCACATTCTGCATGTGCCCTTTGTGCATGTGTCCATTGTGCGTGTGTCCATTGTGCATGGGCCCGTTGTGCGTGTGCCCATTGTGCGTGTGCCCATTGTGCATGTGTACATTGTGCATGTACCCGTTGTGCGTGTGCCCATTGTGCATGTGTCCATTGTGCATGTGCCCATTGTGCATGTGCCCATTGTTCATGTGCCCATTGTGCATGTGCCCATTGTGTATGTATACGTTGTGCATATGCCCTTTGTGCATGTGTCCATTGTGCATTTGCCCATTGTGCATGTGCCCATTGTGCACGTGTCCATTGTGCATGTGCCCTTAGTGCATGTGTCCATTATTCATTTGCCCATTGTGTATGTGCCCATTGTGCATGTACCCATTGTGCATGTGTCCATTGTTCATGTGTCCATTGTGCATGTGCCCATTGTGCATGTGCCCGTTGTGCATGTGCCCATGTGCATGTGCTCATGGTTTATGTGTCCATTGTGCGTGTGCCCATTGAGCATGTGCCCATTGTGCGTGTGCCGATTGTTTATGTGCCCATTGTGTATGTGCCCATATTACATGTGCCCATTGTGTATGTGCCCATTGTGCATGTGTCCATTGTGCATGTGCCCATTGTGCATTTGCCCATTGTGCGTGTGTCCATTGTGCATGTGCCCATTGTGTATGTATCCATTGTGCATGTGCTCATTGTGCATGTGTACATTGAGCATGTGCACATTCTGCATGTGCCTTTTGTGCATGTGTCCATTGTGCGTCTGTCCATTGTGCATGTGCCCGTTGTGCGTGTGCCCATTGTGCGTGTGCCCATTGTGCATGTGTACATTGTGCACGTGCCCATTGTGCGTGTGCCCATTGTGCATGTGTACATTGTGAATGTGCCCATTGTGCATGTGCACTTTGTGCATGTGCCCATTGTGCATGTGCCCATTGTTCATGTGCCCATTGTGCATGTGCCCATTGTATATGTATACGTTGTGCATATGCCCTTTGTGCATGTGTCCATTGTGCATGTGCCCATTGTGCATGTGCCCATTGTGCACGTGTCCATTGTGCATGTGCCCTTTGTGCATGTGTCCATTATTCATTTGCCCATTGTGCACGTGTCCATTGTGCATGTGTCCATTGTTCATGTGTCCATTGTGCATGTGCCCATTGTGCATGTGCCCGTTGTGCATGTGCCCATGTGCATGTGCTCATTGTTTATGTGTCGATTGTGCGTGTGCCCATTGAGCATGTGCCCATTGTGCATGTGTCCATTGTGTATGTGCCCACTGTGCGTGTGCCGATTGTGTATGTGCCCATTGTGTATGTGCCCATATTACATGTGCCCATTGTGCATGTGTCCATTGTGCATGTGCCCATTGTGCATTTGCCCATTGTGCGTGTGTCCATTGTGCATGTGCCCGTTGTGCGTGTGCCCATTGTGCATGTGCCCATTGTGCGTGTGCCGATTGTGTATGTGCCCATTGTGTATATGCCCATTGTGCATGTGCCCATTGTGCACGTGTCAATTCTGCATGTACCCTTTGTGCATGTGTCCATTGTACATGTGCCCAATGTGCATGTACCCTTTGTGAATGTGTCCATTGTGCATGTACCCTTTGTGCATGTGTCCATTGTGCATGTGCCCATTGTGCATGTACCCTTTGTGCATGTACCCATTGTGCACGTGTCCATTCTGCATGTGCCCTTTGTGTATGTGCCCATTGTGCATGTGTCCATTGTGCATGTGTCCATTGTGTATGTGCCCTTTGTGCATGTTTCCTTTGTGCATGTGTCCATTGTGCATGTGCCCATTGTGTATATGCCCATTGTGCATGTGTCCATTTTGCACGTGTCCATTGTGCATGTGCCCATTGTGTATATGCCCATTGTGCCTGTGCCCATTTTGCATGTGCCCATTGTGCAAATACCCATTGTGCATGTGCCGTTTGTGCGTGTGCCAATTGTGCATTTGCCTATTATGCATGTGCCCATTCTGCATGTGCTCATTCTGCATGTGCACTTTGTGCATGTGCCCATTCTGCATGTGCCCATTCTGCAATGCCCATTGTGCATGTGTCCTTTGTGCATGCGTCCATTGTACATGTGCCCGTTGTGCGTGTGCCCATTGTGCATGTGTCCATTGTGTATGTTCCCTTTGTGCATGTGTCCATTGTGCATGTGCCCATTCTGCAATGCCCATTGTGCATGTGTCCATTGTGCATGCGTCCATTGTACATGTGCCCGTTGTGCGTGTGCCCATTGTGCATGTGTCCATTGTGTATGTTCCCTTGGTGCATGTGACCATTGTGCATGTGCCCATTGTGCATGTGTCCATTGTGCATGTGTCCATTATTCATTTGCCCATTGTGCATGTGCCCATTGTGCATGTGCCCATTGTGCATTTGTCCATTGTGCATGTGCCCATTTTGCATGTGCCCATTGAGCAAATTCCCATTGTGCATGTGCCCTTTGTGCGTGTGCCAATTGTGCATTTGCCTATTGTGAATGTGCCCATTCTGCATGTGCCCTTTGTGCATGTGCACATCGTGCATGTGCCCATTGTGCATGTGTCCATTTTTTATGTGCAATTTGTGCATGTTTCCTTTGTGCATGTGTCCATTGTGCATGTGCTCATTGCGCATGTGTCCATTGTGCATGTGCCAAATGTGCATGTGCCCATTGTGCATGTGTCCATTGTGCATGTGCCCATTGTGTATGTGCCCTTTGTGCATGTTCCCTTTGTGCATGTGCCCATTGTGCATGTGTCCATTGTGTATGTGACCTTTGTGCATGTTTCCTTTGTGCATGTGCCCATTGTGCATGTGTCCATTGTGTATGTGCCCTTTGTACATGCTCCCTTTGTGGATGTGTCCATTGTGTATGTGCCCATTTTGTATGTGCCCTTTGTGCATGTGCCCATTGTGCATGTGTCCATTGTGCATGTGTCCATTATTCATTTACCCATTGTGTATGTGCCCATTGTGTGTGTGTCCATTGTGTATGTGCCCATTGTGCATGTGTCCATTGTGTATGTGCCCATTTTGCATGTGCCCATTGTGCATGTGTCCATTGTGCATGTGTCCATTATTCATTTGCCCATTGTGAATGTGCCCATTGTGCATGTGTCCATTGTGCTTGTGTACATTATTCATTTGCCCATTGTGCATTTGCCCATTCTGCATGTGCCCATTCTGCATGTGTCCTTTGTGCATTTGTCCATTGTGCATGTGCCCATTTTGCATGTGCCCATTGTGCATGTGTCCATTGTGTATGTGACCTTTGTGCATGTTCCCTTTGTGCATGTGCACATTGTGCATGTGTCCTTGGGTATGTGCACTTTGTGCATGCTCCCTTTGTGCATGTGTCCATTGTGCATGTGCCCATTGTGTATGTGCCCTTTGTGCATGTTCCCTTTGTGCATGTGCCCATTGTGCATGTGTCCATTGTGCATGTGCCCTTTGTGCATGTTCCCTTTGTGCCTGTGTCCATTGTGCATGTGCTCATTGTGCATGCGTCCATTGTGCATTTGCCCATTGTGCATGTGCCCATTCTGCATGTGCCCATTGTGCATGTGTCCATTGTGCATGCGTTCATTGTACATGTGCCAGTTGTGCGTGTGCCCATTGTGCATGTGTCCATTGTGTATGTTCCCTTTGTGCATGTATCCATTGTGTATGTTCCCTTTGTGCATGTGTCCATTGTGCATGTGCCCATTGTGTATATGCCCATTGTGCATGTGTCCATTTTGCACGTGTCCATTGTGCATGTGCCCATTGTGTATGTGCCCATTGTTCATGTGCCCATTGTGTATGTGCCCATTGTGCATGTGCCCATTGTGTATGTATCCATTGTGCATGTGCTCATTGTGCATGTGTACATTGAGCATGTGCACATTCTGCATGTGCCCTTTGTGCATGTGTCCATTGTGCGTGTGTCCATTGTGCATGGGCCCGTTGTGCGTGTGCCCATTGTGCGTGTGCCCATTGTGCATGTGTACATTGTGCATGTACCCGTTGTGCGTGTGCCCATTGTGCATGTGTACATTGTGCATGTGCCCATTGTGCATGTGTCCATTGTGCATGTGCCCATTGTGCATGTGCCCATTGTGCATGTGCCCATTGTGTATGTATACGTTGTGCATATGCCCTTTGTGCATGTGTCCATTGTGCATTTGCCCATTGTGCATGTGCCCATTGTGCACGTGTCCATTGTGCATGTGCCCTTAGTGCATGTGTCCATTATTCATTTGCCCATTGTGTATGTGCCCATTGTGCATGTACCCATTGTGCATGTGTCCATTGTTCATGTGTCCATTGTGCATGTGCCCATTGTGCATGTGCCCGTTGTGCATGTGCCCATGTGCATGTGCTCATGGTTTATGTGTCCATTGTGCGTGTGCCCATTGAGCATGTGCCCATTGTGCGTGTGCCGATTGTGTATGTGCCCATTGTGTATATGCCCATATTACATGTGCCCATTGTGTATGTGCCCATTGTGCATGTGTCCATTGTGCATTTGCCCATTGTGCATTTGCCCATTGTGCGTGTGTCCATTGTGCATGTGCCCATTGTGTATGTATCCATTGTGCATGTGCTCATTGTGCATGTGTACATTGAGCATGTGCACATTCTGCATGTGCCCTTAGTGCATGTGTCCATTGTGCGTCTGTCCATTGTGCATGTGCCCGTTGTGCGTGTGCCCATTGTGCGTGTGCCCATTGTGCATGTGTACATTGTGCACGTGCCCATTGTGCGTGTGCCCATTGTGCATGTGTACATTGTGCATGTGCCCATTGTGCATGTGCACTTTGTGCATGTGCCCATTGTGCATGTGCCCATTGTGCATGTGCCCATTGTGTATGTATACGTTGTGCATATGCCCTTTGTGCATGTGTCCATTGTGCATGTGCCCATTGTGCATGTGCCCATTGTGCACGTGTCCATTGTGCATGTGCCCTTTGTGCATGTGTCCATTATTCATTTGCCCATTGTGTATGTGCCCATTGTGCATGTGTCCATTGTTCATGTGTCCATTGTGCATGTGTCCATTGTGCATGTGCCCGTTGTGCATGTGCCCATGTGCATGTGCTCATTGTTTATGTGTCGATTGTGCGTGTGCCCATTGAGCATGTGCCCATTGTGCATGTGTCCATTGTGTATGTGCCCATTGTGCGTGTGCCGATTGTGTATGTGCCCATTGTGTATGTGCCCATATTACATGTGCCCATTGTGCATGTGTCCATTGTGCATGTGCCCATTGTGCATTTGCCCATTGTGCGTGTGTCCATTGTGCATGTGCCCGTTGTGCGTGTGCCCATTGTGCATGTGCCCATTGTGCGTGTGCCGATTGTGTATGTGCCCATTGTGTATATGCCCATTGTGCATGTGCCCATTGTGCACGTGTCAATTCTGCATGTACCCTTTGTGCATGTGTCCATTGTACATGTGCCCAATGTGCATGTACCCTTTGTGAATGTGTCCATTGTGCATGTACCCTTTGTGCATGTGTCCATTGTGCATGTGCCCATTGTGCATGTACCCTTTGTGCATGTGCCCATTGTGCATGTGCCCATTGTGCTGAGTCCATTGTACATGTGCCCATTGTGCATGTGTTCATTGTGCATGTGCCCATTGTGCATGTGTCCATTGTACATATGCCCATTGTGTATGTGCCCATTGTGCACGTGTCCATTGTGCATGTGCCCTTAGTGCATGTGTCCATTATTCATTTGCCCATTGTGTATGTGCCCATTGTGCATGTACCCATTGTGCATGTGTCCATTGTTCATGTGTCCATTGTGCATGTGCCCATTGTGCATGTGCCCGTTGTGCATGTGCCCATGTGCATGTGCTCATGGTTTATGTGTCCATTGTGCGTGTGCCCATTGAGCATGTGCCCATTGTGCGTGTGCCGATTGTGTATGTGCCCATTGTGTATATGCCCATATTACATGTGCCCATTGTGTATGTGCCCATTGTGCATGTGTCCATTGTGCATTTGCCCATTGTGCATTTGCCCATTGTGCGTGTGTCCATTGTGCATGTGCCCATTG
This sequence comes from Hemiscyllium ocellatum, assembly GCF_020745735.1. NCBI lineage: Eukaryota > Metazoa > Chordata > Chondrichthyes > Orectolobiformes > Hemiscylliidae > Hemiscyllium > Hemiscyllium ocellatum. The sequence continues at coordinate 11,919,059 of NC_083401.1, forward strand.
TGTATGTATCCATTGTGCATGTGCTCATTGTGCATGTACCCTTTGTGCATGTGCCCATTGTGCATGTGCCCATTGTGCTGAGTCCATTGTACATGTGCCCATTGTGCATGTGTTCATTGTGCATGTGCCCATTGTGCATGTGTCCATTGTACATATGCCCATTGTGTATGTGCCCATTGTGCACGTGTCCATTCTGCATGTGCCCTTTGTGTATGTGCCCATTGTGTATGTGTCCATTGTGAGTGTGTCCATTGTGCATGTGTCCATTGTGTATGTGCCCTTTGTGCATGTTTCCTTTGTGCATGTGTCCATTGTGCATGTGCCCATTGTGTATATGCCCATTGTGCATGTGTCCATTTTGCACATGTCCATTGTGCATGTGCCCATTGTGTATATGCCCATTGTGCCTGTGCCCATTTTGCATGTGCCCATTGTGCAAATACCCATTGTGCATGTGCCCTTTGTGCGTGTGCCAATTGTGCATTTGCCTATTATGCATGTGCCCATTCTGCATGTGCTCATTCTGCATGTGCACTTTGTGCATGTGCCCATTCTGCATGTGCCCATTCTGCAATGCCCATTGTGCATGTGTCCATTGTGCATGCGTCCATTGTACATGTGCCCGTTGTGCGTGTGCCCATTGTGCATGTGTCCATTGTGTATGTTCCCTTTGTGCATGTGTCCATTGTGCATGTGCCCATTCTGCAATGCCCATTGTACATGTGTCCATTGTTCATGCGTCCATTGTACATGTGCCCGTTGTGCGTGTGCCCATTGTGCATGTGTCCATTGTGTATGTTCCCTTTGTGCATGTGTCCATTGTGCATGTGCCCATTGTGCATGTGTCCATTGTGCATGTGTCCATTATTCATTTGCCCATTGTGCATGTGCCCATTGTGCATGTGCCCATTGTGCATTTGTCCATTGTGCATGTGCCCTTTGTGCGTGTGCCAATTGTGCATTTGCCTATTGTGCATGTGCCCATTCTGCATGTGCCCTTTGTGCATGTGCACATCGTGCATGTGCCCATTGTGCATGTGCCCATTGTGCATGTGTACATTGTGTATGCGCCCTATGTTCATGTTCCCTTTGTGCACGTGCCCATTGTGCATGTTTCCTTTGTGCATGTGTCCATTGTGCATGTGCTCATTGCGCATGTGTCCATTGTGCATGTGCCAAATATGTATGTGCCCTTTGTGCATGTTCCCTTTGTGCATGTGCCCATTGTGCATGTGTCCATTGTGTATGTGACCTTTGTGCATGTTTCCTTTGTGCATGTGCCCATTGTGCATGTGTCCATTGTGTATGTGCCCTTTGTGCATGCTCCCTTTGTGCATGTGTCCATTGTGCATGTGCTCATTGCGCATGTGTCCATTGTGCATGTGCCAAATGTGCATGTGCCCATTGTGCATGTGTCCATTGTGCATGTGCCCATTGTGTATGTGCCCTTTGTGCATGTTCCCTTTGTGCATGTGTCCATTGTGCATGTGTCCATTGTGTATGTGACCTTTGTGCATGTTTCCTTTGTGCATGTGCCCATTGTGCATGTGTCCATTGTGTATGTGCACATTGTGTATGTGCCCTTTGTGCATGTGCCCATTGTGCATCTGTCCATTGTGCATGTGTCCATTATTCATTTGCCCATTGTGTATGTGCCCATTGTGTATGTGTCCATTGTGCGTGTGCCAATTGTGCATTTGTCCATTGTGCATGTGCCCATTTTGCATGTGCCCATTGTGCAAATTCCCATTGTGCATGTGCCCTTTGTGCATGTGCCAATTGTGCATTTGCCTATTGTGCATGTGCCCATTCTGCATGTGCTCATTCTGCATGTGCCCTTTGTGCATGTGCCCATTGTGCGTGTGCCCATTGTGCGTGTGCCCATTGTGCATGTGTCCATTGTGCATGTGTCCATTGTGTATGCGCCCTTTGTTCATGTTCCCTTTGTGCATGTGCCCATTGTGCATGTGTCCATTTTGTATGTGCAATTTGTGCATGTTTCCTTTGTGCATGTGTCCATTGTGCATGTGCTCATTGCGCATGTGTCCATTGTGCATGTGCCAATTGTGCATGTGTCCATTGTGCATGTGCCCATCGTGTATGCGCCCTTTGTGCATGTTCCCTTCGTGCATGTGCCCATTGTGCATGTGTCCATTGTGTATGTGACCTTTGTGCATGTTCCCTTTGTGCATGTGCACATTGTGCATGTGTCCATTGTGTATGTGCCCTTTGTGCATGCTCCCTTTGTGCATGTGTCCATTGTGCATGTGCCCATTGTGTATGTGTCCATTGTGCATATGCCCTTTGTGCATGTTCCCTTTGTGCCTGTGTCCATTGTGCATGTGCCCTTTGTGCATGCGTCCATTGTGCATTTGCCCATTGTGCATGTGCCCATTCTGCATGTGCCCATTGTGCATGTGTCCATTGTGCATGCGTTCATTGTACATGTGCCAGTTGAGCGTGTGCCCATTGTGCATGTGTCCATTGTGTATGTTCCCTTTGTGCATGTGTCCATTGTGTATGTTCCCTTTGTGCATGTGTCCATTGTGCATGTGCCCATTGTGTATATGCCCATTGTGCATGTGTCCATTTTGCACGTGTCCATTGTGCATGTGCCCATTGTGTATATGCCCATTGTGCCTGTGCACATTTTGCATGTGCCCATTGTGCAAATACCCATTGTGCATGTGCCCTTTGTGCGTGTGCCAATTGTGCATTTGCCTATTATGCATGTGCCCATTCTGCATGTGCTAATTCTGCATGTGCCCTTTGTGCATGTGCCCATTCTGCATGTGCCCATTCTGCAATGCCCATTGTGCATGTGTACATTGTGCATGCGTCCATTGTACATGTGCCCGTTGTGCGTGTGCCCATTGTGCATGTGTCCATTGTGTATGTTCCCTTTGTGCATGTGTCCATTGTGCATGTGCCCACTGTGCATGTGTCCATTGTGCATGTGTACATTATTCATTTGCCCATTGTGCATGTGCCCATTGTGCATTTGTCCATTGTGCATGCGCCCGTTGTGCGTGTGTCCATTGTGCATGTGCCCATTGTTCTTGTGTCCATTGTGCACGTGCCCATTGTGCATTTGCCCATTCTGCATGTGCGCATTCTGCATGTGCGCTTTGTGCATTTGTCCATTGTGCATGTGCCCATTTTGCATGTGCCCATTGTACAAATTCCCATTGTGCATGTGCCCTTTGTGCGTGTGCCAATTGTGCATTTGCCTATTGTGCATGTGCCCATTGTGCAAATTCCCATTGTGCATGTGCCCTTTGTGCGAGTGCCAATTGTGCATTTGCCTATTGTGCATGTGCCCATTCTGCATGTGCTCATTCTGCATGTGCCCTTTATGCATGTGCCCATTGTGCATGTGCCCATTGTGCGTGTGCCCATTGTGCATGTGTCCATTATTCATTTGCCCGTTGTGCGTGTGCCCATTGTGCATGTGCCCATTGTTCCTGAGCACATTGTGCATGCGTCCATTGTCCATATGCCCTTTGTGCATGTGCCAATTGTGCATGTATCCATTGTGCATGTATCCATTGTACATGTATCCATTGTGCATAGGTCCATTGTGCATGCGCCCGTTGTGCGTATGCCCATTGTGCATGTGCCCAATGTTTGTGTGTCCATTGTGCATGTGCCCATTGTGCAATTGCCCATTCTGCATGTGCTCATTCTGCATGTGCCCTTTGTGCATGTGTCCATTGGGCATGTGCCCATTTTCCATGTGCTCATTCTGCATGTGCCCTTTGTGCATGTGCCCATTGTGCGTGTGCCCTTTGTGCATGTGTCCATTGGGCATGTGCCCATTTTCCATGTGCTCATTCTGCATGTGCCCTTTGTGCATGTGCCCATTGTGCGTGTGCCGATTGTGTATGTGCCCATTGTGTATGTGCCCATATTACATGTGCCCATTGTGCATGTGCCCATTGTGCATTTGCCCATTGTGCGTGTGTCCATTGTGCATGTGCCCGTTGTGCATGTGCCCATTGTGCACGTGTCAATTCTGCATGTACCCTTTGTGCATGTGTCCATTGTACATGTGCCCAATGTGCATGTACCCTTTGTGAATGTGTCCATTGTGCATGTACCCTTTGTGAATGTGTCCATTGTACATGTGCCCAATGTGCATGTACCCTTTGTGAATGTGTCCATTGTGCATGTACCCTTTGTGCATGTGTCCATTGTGCATGTGCCCATTGTGCATGTACCCTTTGTGCATGTGCCCATTGTGCATGTGCCCATTGTGCTGAGTCCATTGTACATGTGCCCATTGTGCATGTGTTCATTGTGCATGTGCCCATTGTGCATGTGTCCATTGTACATATGCCCATTGTGTATGTGCCCATTGTGCACGTGTCCATTCTGCATGTGCCCTTTGTGTATGTGCCCATTGTGTATGTGTCCATTGTGAGTGTGCCCATTGTGTATGTGTCCATTGTGCATGTGTCCATTGTGTATGTGCCCTTTGTGCATGTTTCCTTTGTGTATGTGCCCATTGTGTATATGCCCATTGTGCATGTGCCCATTGTGCACGTGTCAATTCTGCATGTACCCTTTGTGCATGTGTCCATTGTACATGTGCCCAATGTGCATGTACCCTTTGTGAATGTGTCCATTGTGCATGTACCCTTTGTGAATGTGTCCATTGTACATGTGCCCAATGTGCATGTACCCTTTGTGAATGTGTCCATTGTGCATGTACCCTTTGTGCATGTGTCCATTGTGCATGTGCCCATTGTGCATGTACCCTTTGTGCATGTGCCCATTGTGCATGTGCCCATTGTGCTGAGTCCATTGTACATGTGCCCATTGTGCATGTGTTCATTGTGCATGTGCCCATTGTGCATGTGTCCATTGTACATATGCCCATTGTGTATGTGCCCATTGTGCACGTGTCCATTCTGCATGTGCCCTTTGTGTATGTGCCCATTGTGTATGTGTCCATTGTGAGTGTGCCCATTGTGTATGTGTCCATTGTGCATGTGTCCATTGTGTATGTGCCCTTTGTGCATGTTTCCTTTGTGTATGTGCCCATTGTGTATATGCCCATTGTGCATGTGTCCATTTTGCACGTGTCCATTGTGCATGTGCCCATTGTGTATATGCCCATTGTGCCTGTGCCCATTTTGCATGTGCCCATTGTGCAAATACCCATTGTGCATGTGCCTTTTGTGCGTGTGCCAATTGTGCATTTGCCTATTATGCATGTGCCCATTCTGCATGTGCTCATTCTGCATGTGCCCTTTGTGCATGTGCCCATTCTGCATGTGCCCATTCTACAATGCCCATTGTGCATGCGTCCATTGTACATGTGCCCGTTGTGCGTGTGCCCATTGTGCATGTGTCCATTGTGTATGTTCCCTTTGTGCATGTGTCCATTGTGCATGTGCCCATTGTGCATGTGTCCATTGTGCATGTGTCTATTATTCATTTGCCCATTGTGCATGTGCCCATTGTGCATTTGTCCATTGTGCATGCGCCCGTTGTGCGTGTGCCCATTGTGCATGTGCCCATTGTGCATGTGTCCATTGTGCATGTGTCCATTATTCATTTGCCCATTGTGCATGTGCCCATTGTGCATGTGCCCATTGTGCATTTGTCCATTGTGCATGCACCGTTGTGCGTGTGTCCATTGTGCATGCGCCCGTTGTGCGTGTGTCCATTGTGCATGTGCCCATTGTTCTTGTGTCCATTGTGCATGTGCCCATTGTGCATTTGCCCATTCTGCATGTGCTCATTCTGCATGTGCGCTTTGTGCATTTGTCCATTGTGCATGTGCCCATTTTGCATGTGCCCATTGTGCAAATTCCCATTGTGCATGTGCCCTTTGTGCGTGTGCCAACTGTGCATTTGCCTATTGTGCATGTGCCCATTCTGCATGTGCTCATTCTGCATGTGCCCTTTATGCATGTGCCCATTGTGCATGTGCCGATTGTGCGTGTGCCCATTGTGCATGTGTCCATTATTCATTTGCCCGTTGTGCGTGTGCCCATTGTGCATGTGCCCATTGTACCTGAGCACATTGTGCATGCGTCCATTGTCCATATGCCCTTTGTGCATGTGTCCATTGTGAATGTATCCATTGTGCATGTATCCATTGTGGATGTGTCCATTGTGCATGTGCCAATTGTGCATGTATCCATTGTGCATGTATCCATTGTACATGTATCCATTGTGCATAGGTCCATTGTGCATGCGCCCGTTGTGCGTGTGCCCATTGTGTATGTGCCCAATGTTTATGTGTCCATTGTGCATGTGCCCATTGTGCAATTGCCCATTCTGCATGTGCTCATTCTGCATGTGCCCTTTGTGCATGTGTCCATTGGGCATGTGTCCATTTTCCATGTGCTCATTCTGCATGTGCCCTTTGTGCATGTTCCCATTGTGCATGTGCCCATTGTGCATGTGTCCATTGTGCATGCGTCCATTGTACATGTGCCCGTTGTGCGTGTGCCCATTGTGCATGTGTCCATTGTGTATGTGCCCTTTGTGCATGTGTCCATTGTGGATGTGCCCTTTGTGCATGTTGCCTTTGTGCATGTGTCCATTGTGCATGTGTCCATTGTGTATGTGCCCTTTGTGCATGTTTCCTTTGTGCATGTGTCCATTGTTCATGTGCCCTTTGTGCATGTGTCCATTGTGTATGTGCCCATTGTGTATGTGCCCTTTGTGCATGTGTCCATTGTGTATGTGCCCTTTGTGCATGTGTCCATTGTGTATGTGCCCTTTGTGCATGTGCCCTTTGTGCATGTACCCTTTTTGCATGTGTCCATTGTGCATGTGTCCATTGTGCATGTGTCCATTGTGCATGTGCCCATTGTGTATGTGCCCATTGTGCATGTGTCCATTGTGTATGTGCCCTTTGTGCATGTTCCCTTTGTGCATGTGTCCATTGTGCATGTGTCCATTGTGTATGTGCCCTTTGTGAATGTTTCCTTTGTGCATGTGTCCATTGAGCATGTGCCCATTGTGTATGTGGCCTTTGTGCATGTGTCCATTGTGTATGTGCCCTTTGTGCGTGTTCCCTTTGTGCATGTGTCCATTGTGTATGTGCCCTTTGTGCATGTGTCCATTGTGTATGTGCCCTTTGTGCATGTGCCCTTTGTAAATGTTTCCTTTGTCCATGTGTCCATTGTGCATGTGCCCATTGTGTATGTGCCCTTTGTGCATGTTCCCTTTGTGCATGTGTCCATTGTGCATGTGCCCTTTGTGCATGTTCCCTTTGTGCATGTTCCCTTTGTGCATGTGTCCATTGTGCATGTGTCCATTGTGTATGCGCCCGTTGTTCATGTTCCCTTTGTGCACGTGCCCATTGTGCATGCGTCCATTTTGTATGTGCAATTTGTGCATGTGTCCATTGTGCATGTGTCCATTGTGCATGTGCCAATTGTGCATGTGCCCATTGCGCATGTGTCCATTGTGCATGTGCCCATTGTGTATGTGCCCTTTGTGCATGTTCCTTTTGTGCATGTGCACATTGTGCATGTGTCCATTGTGTATGTGACCTTTGTGCATGTTCCCTTTGTGCATGTGCCCATTGTGCATGTGTCCATTCTGCATGTGCCCTTTGTGCATGTTACCTTTGTGCCTGTGTCCATTGTGCATGTGCTCATTGTGCATGTGTCCATTGTGCATGTGCCCATTGTGCATGTGCCCATTCTGCATGTGCCCATTGTGCATGTGTCCGTTGTGCATGCGTTCATTGTACATGTGCCAGTTGTGCGTGTGCCCATTGTGCATGTGTCCATTGTGGATGTGCCCTTTGTGAATGTTCCCTTTGTGCCTGTGTCCATTGTGCATGTGCTCATTGTGCATGTGTCCATTGTGCATGTGCCCATTGTGCATGTGCCCATTGTGCATGTGTCCATTGTACATGCGTCCATTGTACATGTGCCCGTTGTGAGTGTGCCCATTGTGCATGTGCCCATTTCGCATGTGCCCATTGTGCATGTGTCCATTGTGCATGCGTCCATTGTGCATGTGCCCATTGTGCATGTGTCCATTGTACATGCGTCCATTGTACATGTGCCCGTTGTGAGTGTGCCCATTGTGCATGTGCCCATTTCGCATGTGCCCATTGTGCATGTGTCCATTGTGCATGCGTCCATTGTACATGTGCCCATTGTGCGTGTGCCCAGTGTGCATGTGTCCATTGTGTATGTTCACTTTGTGCATGTGTCCATTGTGCATGTGCCTATTGTGCATGTGTCCATTGTGCATGTGTCCATTGTGTATGTGTCCATTGTGCATGTGTCCATTGTGCATGTGTCCATTGTGTATGTGCCCTTTGTACATGTGCTCATTCTGCATGTGCCCATTGTGCATGTGTACATTGTATATGTGCGCTTTGTGCATGTGCCCATTGTGCATGTGCCCATTATTCATTTGCCCATTGTGTATGTGCGCATTGTGTATGTGTCCATTGTGTATGTGCCCATTGTGCATGTGCCCATTGTGCATGTGTCCATTGTGCATGTGTCCATTATTCATTTGCCCATTGTGCATGTGCCCATTGTGCATGTGTCCATTGTGCATGTGTCTATTATTCATTTGCCCATTGTGCATGTGCCCATTGTTCTTGTGTCCATTGTGCATGCGCCCATTCTGCATGTGCCCATTCTGCATGTTCCCTTTGTGCACTTGTCCATTGTGCATGTGCCCATTTTGCATGTGCCCATTGTGCAAATTCCCATTGTACATGTGCCCTTTGTGCGTGTGCCAATTGTGCATGTGCCCATTGTGCATGTTCCCATTGTGCATGTGCCCATTGTGCGTGTGCCCATTGTGCATGTGCCCATTGTGCATGTGTCCATTGTGTATGTGCCCATTGTGCATGTGCCCATTGTGAATGTGTCCATTGTGCATGTGTCCATTATTCATTTGCCCATTGTGCATGTGCCCATTGTGCATGTGTCCATTGTGCATGTGTCCATTATTCATTTGCCCATTGTGCGTGTGCCCATTGTGCATGTGCCCATTGTTCTTGTGCCCATTGTGCATGTGCCCATTCTGCATGTGCCCTTTGTGCATGTGCCCATTGTGCATGTGCCCATTGTGCGTGTGCCCATTGTGCATGTGCCCATTGTGCATGTGTCCATTGTGCATGTGTCCATTATTCATTTGCCCATTGTGCGTGTGCCCATTGTGCATGTGCCCATTGTTCTTGTGTCCATTGTGCATGTGCCCATTGTGCATTTGCCCATTCTGCATGTGCCCAATCTGCATGTGCCCTTTGTGCATTTGTCCATTGTGCATGTGCCCATTTTGCATGTGCCCATTTTGCATGTGCCCATTGTGCAAATTCCCATTGTGCATGTGCCCATTGTGCGTGTGCCCATTGTGCATGTGCCCATTGTTCTTGTGTCCATTGTGCATGTGCCCATTGTGCATTTGCTCATTCTGCATGTGCCCATTGTGCTTGTGCCCATTGTGCATGTGTCCATTGTGCATGTGTCCATTGTGCATGTGCCCATTGTGCGTGTGCCCATTGTGCATGTGCCCATTGTTCTTGTGTCCATTGTGCATGTGCCCATTGTGCATTTGCCCATTCTGCATGTGCCCATTCTGCATGTGCCCTTTGTGCATTTGTCCATTGTGCATGTGCCCGTTTTGCATGTGCCCATTTTGCATGTGCCCATTGTGCAAATTCCCATTGTGCATGTGCCCTTTGTGCGTGTGCCTATTGTGCATGTGCCCATTCTGCATGTGTCCATTCTGCATGTGCCCTTTGTGCATTTGTCCATTGTGCATGTGCCCATTTTGCATGTGCCCATATTGCATGTGCCCATTGTGCAAATTCCCATTGTGCATGTGCCCTTTGTGCGTGTGCCTATTGTGCATGTGCCCATTTTGCATGTGTCCATTGTGTATGTGCCCTTTGTGAATGTTTCCTTTGTTCATGTGTCCATTGTGCATGTGCCCTTTGTGCATGTACCCTTTTTGCATGTGTCCATTGTGCATGTGTCCATTGTGTATGTGTCCATTGTGTATGTGCCCTTTGTGCATGTTCCCTTTGTGCATGTGTCCATTGTGCATGTGTCCATTGTGTATGTGCCCTTTGTGAATGTTTCCTTTGTGCATGTGTCCATTGAGCATGTGCCCATTGTGTATGTGGCCTTTGTGCATGTGTCCATTGTGTATGTGCCCTTTGTGCATGTTCCCTTTGTGCATGTGTCCATTGTGTATGTGCCCTTTGTGCATGTGTCCATTGTGTATGTGCCCTTTGTGCATGTGCCCATTGTGCATGTTCCCTTTGTGCTTGTGTCCATTGTGCATGTGTCCATTGTGTATGTGCCCTTTGTGAATGTTTCCTTTGTCCATGTGTCCATTGTGCATGTGCCCATTGTGTATGTGCCCTTTGTGCATGTTTCCTTTGTGCATGTGTCCATTGTGCATGAATCCATTGTGCATGTGCCCTTTGTGCATGTTCCATTTGTGCATGTGTCCATTGTGCATGTGCCCTTTGTGCATGTTCCCTTTGTGCATGTTCCCTTTGTGCATGTGTCCATTGTGCATGTGTCCATTGTGTATGCGCCTGTTGTTCATGTTCCCTTTGTGCACGTGCCCATTGTGCATGTGTCCATTTTGTATGTGCAATTTGTGCATGTTTCCTTCGTGCATGTGTCCATTGTGCATGTGTCCATTGTGCATGTGCCAATTGTGCATGTGCCCATTGCGCATGTGTCCATTGTGCATGTGCCCATTGTGTATGTGCCCTTTGTGCATGTTCCTTTTGTGCATGTGCACATTGTGCATGTGTCCATTGTGTATGTGACCTTTGTGCATGTTCCCTTTGTGCATGTGCCCATTGTGCATGTGTCCATTCTGCATGTGCCCTTTGTGCATGTTCCCTTTGTGCCTGTGTCCATTGTGCATGTGCTCATTGTGCATGTGTCCATTGTGCATGTGCCCATTGTGCATGTGCCCATTCTGCATGTGCCCATTGTGCATGTGTCCATTGTGCATGCGTTCATTGTACATGTGCCAGTTGTGCGTGTGCCCATTGTGCATGTGTCCATTGTGGATGTGCCCTTTGTGCCTGTGTCCATTGTGCATGTGCTCATTGTGCATGTGTCCATTGTGCATGTGCCCATTGTGCATGTGCCCATTGTGCATGTGTCCATTGTACATGCGTCCATTGTACATGTGCCCGTTGTGAGTGTGCCCATTGTGCATGTGCCCATTTCGCATGTGCCCATTGTGCATGTGTCCATTGTGCATGCGTCCATTGTACATGTGCCCATTGTGCGTGTGCCCAGTGTGCATGTGTCCATTGTGTATGTTCGCTTTGTGCATGTGTCCATTGTGCATGTGCCTATTGTGCATGTGTCCATTGTGCATGTGTCCATTGTGTATGTGTCCATTGTGCATGTGCCTATTGTGCATGTGTCCATTGTGCATGTGTCCATTGTGTATGTGTCCATTGTGCATGTGCCCATTGTGCATGTGTCCATTGTGCATGTGTCCATTGTGTATGTGCCCTTTGTACATGTGCTCATTCTGCATGTGCCCATTGTGCATGTGTCTATTGTATATGTGCGCTTTGTGCATGTGCCCATTGTGCATGTGCCCATTATTCATTTGCCCATTGTGTATGTGCGCATTGTGTATGTGTCCATTGTGTATGTGCCCATTGTGCATGTGTCCATTGTGTATGTGCCCATTGTGCATGTGCCCATTGTGCATGTGTCCATTGTGCATGTGTCCATTATTCATTTGCCCATTGTGCATGCGCCCATTGTGCATGTGCCCATTGTGCATGTGTCCATTGTGCATGTGTCTATTATTCATTTGCCCATTGTGCATGTGCCCATTGTTCTTGTGTCCATTGTGCATGTGCCCATTCTGCATGTGCCCATTCTGCATGTTCCCTTTGTGCACTTGTCCATTGTGCATGTGCCCATTTTGCATGTGCCCATTGTGCAAGTTCCCATTGTACATGTGCCCTTTGTGCGTGTGCCAATTGTGCATTTGCCTATTGTGCATGTGCCCATTGTGCATGTGCCCATTGTGCGTGTGCCCATTGTGCATGTGCCCATTGTGCATGTGTCCATTGTGTATGTGCCCATTGTGCATGTGTCCATTGTGTATGTGCCCATTGTGCATGTGCCCATTGTGAATGTGTCCATTGTGCATGTGTCCATTATTCATTTGCCCATTGTGCATGTGCCCATTGTGCATGTGTCCATTGTGCATGTGTCCATTATTCATTTGCCCATTGTGCGTGTGCCCATTGTGCATGTGCCCATTGTTCTTGTGTCCATTGTGCATGTGCCCATTCTGCATGTGCCCTTTGTGCATGTGCCCATTGTACATGTGCCCATTGTGCGTGTGCCCATTGTGCATGTGCCCATTGTGCATGTGTCCATTGTGCATGTGTCCATTATTCATATGCCCATTGTGCGTGTGCCCATTGTGCATGTGCCCATTGTTCTTGTGTCCATTGTGCATGTGCCCATTGTGCATTTGCCCATTCTGCATGTGCCCATTCTGCATGTGCCCTTTGTGCATTTGTCCATTGTGCATGTGCCCATTTTGCATGTGCCCATTTTGCATGTGCCCATTGTGCAAATTCCCATTGTGCATGTGCCCTTTGTGCGTGTGCCTATTGTGCATGTGCCCATTCTGCATGTGCTCATTCTGCATGTGCCCTTTGTGCATGTGCCCATTGTGCATGTGCCCATTGTGCTTGTGCCCATTGTGCCTGTGTCCATTGTGCATGTGTCCATTGTGTATGCGCCCTTTGTTCATGTTCCCTTTGTGCATGTGCCATTGTGCATGTGTCCATTTTGTACGTGCAATTTGTGCATGTTTCCTTTGTGCATTTGTCCATTGTGCATGTGCCCATTTTGCATGTGCCCATTGTGCGTGTGCCCATTGTGCATGTGCCCATTGTTCTTGTGTCCATTGTGCATGTGCCCATTGTGCATGTGCCCTTTGTGCATGTGCCCATTGTACATGTGCCCATTGTGCGTGTGCCCATTGTGCATGTGCCCATTGTGCATGTGTCCATTGTGCATGTGTCCATTATTCATATGCCCATTGTGCGTGTGCCCATTGTGCATGTGCCCATTGTTCTTGTGTCCATTGTGCATGTGCCCATTGTGCATTTGCCCATTCTGCATGTGCCCATTCTGCATGTGCCCTTTGTGCATTTGTCCATTGTGCATGTGCCCATTTTGCATGTGCCCATTTTGCATGTGCCCATTGTGCAAATTCCCATTGTGCATGTGCCCTTTGTGCGTGTGCCTATTGTGCATGTGCCCATTCTGCATGTGCTCATTCTGCATGTGCCCTTTGTGCATGTGCCCATTGTGCATGTGCCCATTGTGCTTGTGCCCATTGTGCCTGTGTCCATTGTGCATGTGTCCATTGTGTATGCGCCCTTTGTTCATGTTCCCTTTGTGCATGTGCCATTGTGCATGTGTCCATTTTGTACGTGCAATTTGTGCATGTTTCCTTTGTGCATGTGTCCATTGTGCATGTGCTCATTGTGCATGTGCCAATTGTGCATGTGCCCTTTGTGCATGTTCCCTTTGTGCATGTGCCAATTGTGCATGTGTGCATTGTGTATGTGCCCGTTGTGCATGCTCCCTTTGTGCATGTGTCCTTTGTTCATGTGCCCATTGTGTATGTGCCCTTTGTGCATGTTCCCTTTGTGCATGTGCCCATTGTGCATGTGTCCATTGTGCATGTGCCCTTTGTGCATGTTCCCTTTCTGCCTGTGTCCATTGTGCATGTGCCCATTCTGCATGTGCCCATTGTGCATGTGTCCATTGTGCATGCGTTCATTGTACATGTGCCAGTTGTGCGTGAGCCCATTGTGCATGCGTCCATTGTGTATGTTCCCTTTGTGCATGTGTCCATTGTGTATGTTCCCTTTGTGCATGTGTCCATTGTGCATGTGTCCATTGTGCGTGTGCCCATTTTGCATGTGCCCATTGTGCAAATTCCCATTGTGCATGTGCCCTTTGTGCGTGTGCCTATTGTGCATGTGCCCATTCTGCATGTGCTCATTCTGCATGTGCCCTTTGTGCATGTGCCCATTGTGCATGTGCCCATTGTGCTTGTGCCCATTGTGCATGTGTCCATTGTGCATGTGTCCATTGTGTATGCGCCCTTTGTTCATGTTCCCATTGTGCATGTGCCATTGTGCATGTGTCCATTTTGTATGTGCAATTTGTGCATGTTTCCTTTGTGCATGTGTCCATTGTGCATGTGCTCATTGCGCATGTGTCCATTGTGCATGTGCCAATTGTGCATGTGCCCATTGTGCATGTGTCCATTGTGCATGTGCCCATTGTGTATGTGCCCTTTGTGCATGTTTCCCTTTGTGCATGTGCCCATTGTGCATGTGTCCATTGTGTATGTGCCCGTTGTGCATGCTCCCTTTGTGCATGTGTCCTTTGTGCATGTGCCCATTGTGTATGTGCCCTTTGTGCATGTTCCCTTTGTGCATGTGCCCATTGTGCATGTGTCCATTGTGCATGTGCCCTTTGTGCATGTTCCCCTTCTGCCTGTGTCCATTGTGCATGTGCCCATTCTGCATGTGCCCATTGTGTATGTGTCCATTGTGCATGAGTTCATTGCACATGTGCCAGTTGTGCGTGAGACCATTGTGCATGCGTCCATTGTGTATGTTCCCTTTGTGCATGTGTCCATTGTGTATGTTCCCTTTGTGCATGTGTCCATTGTGCATGTGTCCATTGTGCGTGTGCCCGTTGTGTATGTTTCCATTGTGCATGTGCCCATTGTGCATGTGCCCATTGTACGTGAGCACATTGTGCATGCGTCCATTGTCCATATGCCCTTTGTGCATGTGTCCATTGTGCATGTATCCATTGTGCATGTATCCATTGTGGATGTGTCCATTGTGCATGTGCCAATTGTGCATGTATCCATTGTGCATGTATCCATTGTACATGTATCCATTGAGCATATGTCCATTGTGCATGTGTCCATTGTGCATGTGTCCATTATTCATTTGCCCATTGTGCGTGTGCCCATTGTGCATGTGCCCATTGTGCGTGTGCCCAGTGTGCATGTGTCAATTCTGTATGTTCGCTTTGTGCATGTGTCCATTGTGCATGTGCCCATTGTGCATGTGTCCATTGTGCATGTGTCCATTGTGTATATGCCCATTGTGCATGTGTCCATTGTGCATGTGCCCATTGTGCATGTGCCCATTGTGCATGTGTCCATTGTGTATGCGCCCTTTGTTCATGTTCCCTTTGTGCACGTGCCCATTGTGCATGTGTCCATTTTGTTTGTGCAATTTGTGCATGTTCCCTTTGTGCATGTGTCCATTGTGTATGTTCCCTTTGTGCATGTGTCCATTGTGCATGTGTCCATTGTGCGTGTGCCCGTTGTGTATGTTTCCATTGTGCATGTGCCCATTGTGCATGTGTCCATTGTGCGTGTGCCCGTTGTGTATGTTTCCATTGTGCATGTGCCCATTGTGCATGTGCCCATTGTACGTGAGCACATTGTGCATGCGTCCATTGTCCATATGCCCTTTGTGCATGTGTCCATTGTGCATGTATCCATTGTGCATGTATCCATTGTGGATGTGTCCATTGTGCATGTGCCAATTGTGCATGTATCCATTGTGCATGTATCCATTGTACATGTATCCATTGAGCATATGTCCATTGTGCATGTGTCCATTGTGCATGTGTCCATTATTCATTTGCCCATTGTGCGTGTGCCCATTGTGCATGTGCCCATTGTGCGTGTGCCCAGTGTGCATGTGTCAATTCTGTATGTTCGCTTTGTGCATGTGTCCATTGTGCATGTGCCCATTGTGCATGTGTCCATTGTGCATGTGTCCATTGTGTATATGCCCATTGTGCATGTGTCCATTGTGCATGTGCCCATTGTGCATGTGCCCATTGTGCATGTGTCCATTGTGTATGCGCCCTTTGTTCATGTTCCCTTTGTGCACGTGCCCATTGTGCATGTGTCCATTTTGTTTGTGCAATTTGTGCATGTTTCCTTTGTGCATGTGTCCATTGTGCATGTGCTCATTGTGCATGTGTCCATTGTGCATGTGCCAATTGTGCATGTGCCCTTTGTGCATGTTCCCTTTGTGCATGTGCCCATTGTGCATGTGTCCACTGTGTATGTGACCTTTGTGCATGTTCCCTTTGTGCATGTGCCCATTGTGCATGTGTCCATTGTGGATGTGTCCTTTGTGCATGTTCCCTTTGTGCCTGTGTCCATTGTGCATGTGCTCATTGTGCATGTGTCCATTGTGCATGTGCCCATTGTGCATGTGCCCATGCTGCATGTGCCCATTGTGCATGTGTCCATTGTGCATGCGTTCATTGTACATGTGCCAGTTGTGCGTGTGCCCATTGTGCATGTGCCCATTGTGGATGTGTCCTTTGTGCATGTTCCCTTTGTGCCTGTGTCCATTGTGCATGTGCTCATTGTGCATGTGTCCATTGTGCATGTGCCCATTGTGCATGTGCCCATTCTGCATGTGCCCATTGTGAATGTGTCCATTGTGCATGCGTCCATTGTACATGTGCCCGTTGTGAGTGTGCCCATTGTGCATGTGCTCATTCTGCATGTGCCCATTGTGCATGTGTCCATTGTGCATGCGTCCATTGTACCTGTGCCCATTGTGCGTGTGCCCAGTGTGCATGTGTCCATTCTGTATGTTCACTTTGTGCATGTGTCCATTGTGCATGTGCCTATTGTGCATGTGTCCATTGTGTATGTGCCCTTTGTGCATGTGTCCATTGTGCATGTGTCCATTGTGTATGTGTCCATTGTGCATGTGACCTTTGTGCATGTTCCCTTTGTGCATGTGCCCATTGTGCATGTGTCCATTGTGGATGTGCCCTTTGTGCATGTTCCCTTTGTGCCTGTGTCCATTGTGCATGTGCTCATTGTGCATGTGTCCATTGTGCATGTGCCCATTGTGCATGTGCCCATGCTGCATGTGCCCATTGTGCATGTGTCCATTGTGCATGCGTTCATTGTACATGTGCCAGTTGTGCGTGTGCCCATTGTGCATGTGTCCATTGTGGATGTGCCCTTTGTGCATGTTCCCTTTGTGCCTGTGTCCATTGTGCATGTGCTCATTGTGCATGTGTCCATTGTGCATGTGCCAGTTGTGCATGTGCCCATTCTGCATGTGCCCATTGTGCATGTGTCCATTGTGCATGCGTCCATTGTACATGTGCCCGTTGTGAGTGTGCCCATTGTGCATGTGCTCATTCTGCATGTGCCCATTGTGCATGTGTCCATTGTGCATGCGTCCATTGTACATGTGCCCATTGTGCGTGTGCCCAGTGTGCATGTGTCCATTCTGTATGTTCACTTTGTGCATGTGTCCATTGTGCATGTGGCTATTGTGCATGTGTCCAGTGTGTATGTGCGCTTTGTGCATGTGTCCATTGTGCATGTGTCCATTGTGTATGTGTCCATTGTGCATGTGCCCATTGTGCATGTGTCCTTTGTGCATGTGTCCATTGTGTATGTGCCCTTTGTACATGTTTCCTTTGTGCATGTGCCCATTCTGCATGTGCCCATTGTGCATGTGTCCATTGTGTATGTGCCCTTTGTGCATGTGCCCATTCTGCATGTGTCCATTATTCATTTGCCCATTGTGTATGTGCCCATTGTGTATGTGTCCATTGTGTATGTGCCCATTGTGCATGTGTCCATTGTGTATGTGCCCATTGTGCATGTGCCCATTGTGCATGTGTCCATTGTGCATGTGTCCATTATTCATTTGCCCATTGTGCGTGTGCCCATTGTGCATGTGCCCATTGTTCTTGTGTCCATTGTGCATGTGCCCATTGTGCATTTGCACATTCTGCATGTGCCCATTCTGCATGTGCCCTTTGTGCATTTGTCCATTGTGCATGTGCCCATTTTGCATGTGCCCATTGTGCAAATTCCCATTGTGCATGTGCCCTCTGTGCGTGTGCCAATTGTGCATTTGCCTATTGTGCATGTGCCCATTCTGCATGTGCTCATTCTGCATGTGCTCATTCTGCATGTGCCCTTTGTGCATGTGCCCATTGTGCATGTGCCCTTTGTGCATGTTCCCTTTGTGCCTGTGTCCATTGTGCATGTGCTCATTGTGCATGTGTCCATTGTGCATGTGCCCATTGTGCATGTGCCCATTCTGAATGTGCCCATTGTGCATGTGTCCATTGTGCATGCGTTCATTGTACATGTGCCAGTTGTGCGTGTGCCCATTGTGCATGTGTCCATTGTGGATGTGCCCTTTGTGCATGTTCCCTTTGTGCCTGTGTCCATTGTGCATGTGCTCATTGTGCATGTGTCCATTGTGCATGTGCCAGTTGTGCATGTGCCCATTCTGCATGTGTCCATTGTGCATGTGCCTATTGTGCATGTGTCCATTGTGTATGTGCCCTTTGTGCATGTGTCCATTGTGCATGTGTCCATTGTGTATGTGTCCATT
This sequence comes from Hemiscyllium ocellatum, assembly GCF_020745735.1. NCBI lineage: Eukaryota > Metazoa > Chordata > Chondrichthyes > Orectolobiformes > Hemiscylliidae > Hemiscyllium > Hemiscyllium ocellatum. The sequence goes on from NC_083401.1 coordinate 11,937,513, forward strand.
GTGCATGTGACCTTTGTGCATGTTCCCTTTGTGTATGTTCCCTTTGTGCCTGTGTACATTGTGCATGTGCTCATTGTGCATGTGTCCATTGTGCATGTGCCCATTGTGCATGTGCCCATGCTGCATGTGCCCATTGTGCATGTGTCCATTGTGCATGCGTTCATTGTACATGTGCCAGTTGTGCCTGTGCCCATTGTGCATGTGTCCATTGTGGATGTGCCCTTTGTGCATGTTCCCTTTGTGCCTGTGTCCATTGTGCATGTGCTCATTGTGCATGTGTCCATTGTGCATGTGCCCATTGTGCATGTGCCCATTCTGCATGTGCCCATTGTGCATGTGTCCATTGTGCATGCGTCCATTGTACATGTGCCCGTTGTGAGTGTGCCCATTGTGCATGTGCTCATTCTGCATGTGCCCATTGTGCATGTCTCCATTGTGCATGCGTCCATTGTACCTGTGCCCATTGTGCGTGTGCCCAGTGTGCATGTGTCCATTCTGTATGTTCACTTTGTGCATGTGTGCATTGTGCATGTGCCTATTGTGCATGTGTCCATTGTGTATGTGCCCTTTGTGCATGTGTCCATTGTGCATGTGTCCATTGTGTATGTGTCCATTGTGCATGTGACCTTTGTGCATGTTCCCTTTGTGCATGTGCCCATTGTGCATGTGTCCATTGTGGATGTGCCCTTTGTGCATGTTCCCATTGTGCCTGTGACCATTGTGCATGTGCTCATTGTGCATGTGTCCATTGTGCATGTGCCCATGCTGCATGTGCCCATTGTGCATGTGTCCATTGTGCATGCGTTCATTGTACATGTGCCAGTTGTGCGTGTGCCCATTGTGGATGTGTCCATTGTGGATGTGCCCTTTGTGCATGATCCCTTTGTGCCTGTGTCCATTGTGCATGTGCCCATTGTGCATGTGCCCATTGTGCATGTGTCCATTGTGCATGCGTCCATTGTACATGTGCCCGTTGTGAGTGTGCCCATTGTGCATGTGCTCATTCTGCATGTGCCCATTGTGCATGTGTCCATTGTGCATGCGTCTATTGTACATGTGCCCATTGTGCGTGTGCCCAGTGTGCATGTGTCCATTCTGTATGTTCACTTTGTGCATGTGTCCATTGTGCATGTGCCCATTGTGCATGTGTCCAGTGTGTATGTGCGCTTTGTGCGTGTGTCCATTGTGCATGTGTCCATTGTGTATGTGTCCATTGTGCATGTGCCCATTGTGCATGTGTCCATTGTGCATGTGTCCATTGTGTATGTGCCCTTTGTACATGTTTCCTTTGTGCATGTGCCCATTCTGCATGTGCCCATTGTGCATGTGTCCATTGTGTATGTGCCCTTTGTGCATGTGCCCATTGTGCATGTGTCCATTATTCATTTGCCCATTGTGTATGTGCCCATTGTGTATGTGTCCATTGTGTATGTGCCCATTGTGCATGTGTCCATTGTGTATGTGCCCATTGTGCATGTGCCCATTGTGCATGTGTCCATAGTGCATGTGTCCATTATTCATTTGCCCATTGTGCGTGTGCCCATTGTGCATGTGCCCATTGTTCTTGTGTCCATTGTGCATGTGCCCATTGTGCATTTGCACATTCTGCATGTGCCCATTCTGCATGTGCCCTTTGTGCATTTGTCCATTGTGCATGTGCCCATTTTGCATGTGCCCATTGTGCAAATTCCCATTGTGCTTGTGCCCGTTGTGAGTGTGCCCATTGTGCATGTGCTCATTCTGCATGTGCCCATTGTGCATGTCTCCATTGTGCATGCGTCCATTGTACCTGTGCCCATTGTGCGTGTGCCCAGTGTGCATGTGTCCATTCTGTATGTTCCCTTTGTGCATGTGTCCATTGTGCATGTGCCTATTCTGCATGTGTCCATTGTGTATGTGCCCTTTGTGCATGTGTCCATTGTGCATGTGTCCATTGTGTATGTGTCCATTGTGCATGTGACCTTTGTGCATGTTCCCTTTGTGCATGTGCCCATTGTGCATGTGTCCATTGTGGATGTGCCCTTTGTGCATGTTCCCTTTGTGCCTGTGTCCATTGTGCATGTGCTCATTGTGCATGTGTCCATTGTGCATGTGCCCATTGTGCATGTGCCCATGCTGCATGTGCCCATTGTGCATGTGTCCATTGTGCATGCGTTCATTGTACATGTGCCAGTTGTGCCTGTGCCCATTGTGCATGTGTCCATTGTGGATGTGCCCTTTGTGCATGTTCCCTTTGTGCCTGTGTCCATTGTGCATGTGCTCATTGTGCATGTGTCCATTGTGCATGTGCCCATTGTGCATGTGCCCATTCTGCATGTGCCCATTGTGCATGTGTCCATTGTGCATGCGTCCATTGTACATGTGCCCGTTGTGAGTGTGCCCATTGTGCATGTGCTCATTCTGCATGTGCCCATTGTGCATGTGTCCATTGTGCATGCGTCCATTGTACATGTGCCCATTGTGCGTGTGCCCAGTGTGCATGTGTCCATTCTGTATGTTCACTTTGTGCATGTGTCCATTGTGCATGTGCCTATTGTGCATGTGTCCAGTGTGTATGTGCGCTTTGTGCATGTGTCCATTGTGCATGTGTCCATTGTGTATGTGTCCATTGTGCATGTGCCCATTGTGCATGTGTCCATTGTGCATGTGTCCATTGTGTATGTGCCCTTTGTACATGTTTAATTTGTGCATGTGCCCATTCTGCATGTGCCCATTGTGCATGTGTCCATTGTGTATGTGCCCTTTGTGCATGTGCCCATTCTGCATGTGTCCATTATTCATTTGCCCATTGTGTATGTGCCCATTGTGTATGTGTCCATTGTGTATATGCCCATTGTGCATGTGTCCATTGTGTATGTGCCCATTGTGCATGTGCCCATTGTGCGTGTGCCCATTGTGCATGTGCCCATTGTTCTTGTGTCCATTGTGCATGTGCCCATTGTGCATTTGCACATTCTGCATGTGCCCATTCTGCATGTGCCCTTTGTGCATTTGTCCATTGTGCATGGGCCCATTTTGCATGTGCCCATTGTGCAAATTCCCATTGTGCATGTGCACTTTGTGCGTGTGCCAATTGTGCATTTGCCTATTGTGCATGTGCCCATTCTGCATGTGCTCATTCTGCATGTGCCCTTTGTGCATGTGCCCATTGTGCATGTGCCCTTTGTGCATGTTCCCTTTGTGCCTGTGTCCATTGTGCATGTGCTCATTGTGCATGTGTCCATTGTGCATGTGCCCATTGTGCATGTGCCCATTCTGCATGTGCCCATTGTGCATGTGTCCATTGTGCATGCGTCCATTGTACATGTGCCCGTTGTGAGTGTGCCCATTGTGCATGTGCTCATTCTGCATGTGCCCATTGTGCATGTGTCCATTGTGCATGCGTCCATTGTACATGTGCCCATTGTGCGTGTGCCCAGTGTGCATGTGTCCATTCTGTATGTTCACTTTGTGCATGTGTCCATTGTGCATGTGCCTATTGTGCATGTGTCCATTGTGTATGTGCCCTTTGTGCATGTTTCCCTTTGTGCATGTGCCCATTGTGCATGTGTCCATTGTGTATGTGCCCGTTGTGCATGCTCCCTTTGTGCATGTGTCCTTTGTGCATGTGCCCATTGTGTATGTGCCCTTTGTGCATGTTCCCTTTGTGCATGTGCCCATTGTGCATGTGTCCATTGTGCATGTGCCCTTTGTGCATGTTCCCTTTCTGCCTGTGTCCATTGTGCATGTGCCCATTCTGCATGTGCCCATTGTGTATGTGTCCATTGTGCATGAGTTCATTGCACATGTGCCAGTTGTGCGTGAGACCATTGTGCATGCGTCCATTGTGTATGTTCCCTTTGTGCATGTGTCCATTGTGTATGTTCCCTTTGTGCATGTGTCCATTGTGCATGTGTCCATTGTGCGTGTGCCCGTTGTGTATGTTTCCATTGTGCATGTGCCCATTGTGCATGTGCCCATTGTACGTGAGCACATTGTGCATGCTTCCATTGTCCATATGCACTTTGTGCATGTGTCCATTGTGCATGTATCCATTGTGCATGTATCCATTGTGGATGTGTCCATTGTGCATGTGCCAATTGTGCATGTATCCATTGTGCATGTATCCATTGTACATGTATCCATTGAGCATATGTCCATTGTGCATGTGTCCATTGTGCATGTGTCCATTATTCATTTGCCCATTGTGCGTGTGCCCATTGTGCATGTGCCCATTGTGCGTGTGCCCAGTGTGCATGTGTCAATTCTGTATGTTCGCTTTGTGCATGTGTCCATTGTGCATGTGCCCATTGTGCATGTGTCCATTGTGCATGTGTCCATTGTGTATCTGCCCATTGTGCATGTGTCCATTGTGCATGTGCCCATTGTGCATGTGCCCATTGTGCATGTGTCCATTGTGTATGCGCCCTTTGTTCATGTTCCCTTTGTGCACGTGCCCATTGTGCATGTGTCCATTTTGTTTGTGCAATTTGTGCATGTTCCCTTTGTGCATGTGTCCATTGTGTATGTTCCCTTTGTGCATGTGTCCATTGTGCATGTGTCCATTGTGCGTGTGCCCGTTGTGTATGTTTCCATTGTGCATGTGCCCATTGTGCATGTGACCATTGTGCATGTGCCCGTTGTGTATGTTTCCATTGTGCATGTGCCCATTGTGCATGTGCCCATTGTACGTGAGCACATTGTGCATGCGTCCATTGTCCATATGCCCTTTGTGCATGTGTCCATTGTGCATGTATCCATTGTGCATGTATCCATTGTGGATGTGTCCATTGTGCATGTGCCAATTGTGCATGTATCCATTGTGCATGTATCCATTGTACATGTATCCATTGAGCATATGTCCATTGTGCATGTGTCCATTGTGCATGTGTCCATTATTCATTTGCCCATTGTGCGTGTGCCCATTGTGCATGTGCCCATTGTGCGTGTGCCCAGTGTGCATGTGTCAATTCTGTATGTTCGCTTTGTGCATGTGTCCATTGTGCATGTGCCCATTGTGCATGTGTCCATTGTGCATGTGTCCATTGTGTATATGCACATTGTGCATGTGTCCATTGTGCATGTGCCCATTGTGCATGTGTCCATTGTGCATGTGTCCATTGTGTATGCGCCCTTTGTTCATGTTCCCTTTGTGCACGTGCCCATTGTGCATGTGTCCATTTTGTTTGTGCAATTTGTGCATGTTTCCTTTGTGCATGTGTCCATTGTGCATGTGCTCATTGTGCATGTGTCCATTGTGCATGTGCCCATTGTGCGTGTGCCCAGTGTGCATGTGTCAATTCTGTATGTTCGCTTTGTGCATGTGTCCATTGTGCATGTGCCCATTGTGCATGTGTCCATTGTGCATGTGTCCATTGTGTATATGCCCATTGTGCATGTGTCCATTGTGCATGTGCCCATTGTGCATGTGCCCATTGTGCATGTGTCCATTGTGTATGCGCCCTTTGTTCATGTTCCCTTTGTGCACGTGCCCATTGTGCATGTGTCCATTTTGTTTGTGCAATTTGTGCATGTTCCCTTTGTGCATGTGTCCATTGTGTATGTTCCCTTTGTGCATGTGTCCATTGTGCATGTGTCCATTGTGCATGTGCCCCTTGTGCATGTTTCCATTGTGCATGTGCCCATTGTGCATGTGTCCATTGTGCGTGTGCCCATTGTGTATGTTTCCATTGTGCATGTGCCCATTGTGCATGTGCCCATTGTACGTGAGCACATTGTGCATGCGTCCATTGTCCATATGCCCTTTGTGCATGTGTCCATTGTGCATGTATCCATTGTGCATGTATCCATTGTGGATGTGTCCATTGTGCATGTGCCAATTGTGCATGTATCCATTGTGCATGTATCCATTGTACATGTATCCATTGAGCATATGTCCATTGTGCATGTGTCCATTGTGCATGTGTCCATTATTCATTTGCCCATTGTGCGTGTGCCCATTGTGCATGTGCCCATTGTGCGTGTGCCCAGTGTGCATGTGTCAATTCTGTATGTTCGCTTTGTGCATGTGTCCATTGTGCATGTGCCCATTGTGCATGTGTCCATTGTGCATGTGTCCATTGTGTATATGCCCATTGTGCATGTGTCCATTGTGCATGTGCCCATTGTGCATGTGTCCATTGTGCATGTGTCCATTGTGTATGCGCCCTTTGTTCATGTTCCCTTTGTGCACGTGCCCATTGTGCATGTGTCCATTTTGTTTGTGCAATTTGTGCATGTTTCCTTTGTGCATGTGTCCATTGTGCATGTGCTCATTGTGCATGTGTCCATTGTGCATGTGCCAATTGTGCATGTGCCCTTTGTGCATGTTCCCTTTGTGCATGTGCCCATTGTGCATGTGTCCACTGTGTATGTGACCTTTGTGCATGTTCCCTTTGTGCATGTGCCCATTGTGCATGTGTCCATTGTGGATGTGTCCTTTGTGCATGTTCCCTTTGTGCCTGTGTCCATTGTGCATGTGCTCATTGTGCATGTGTCCATTGTGCATGTGCCCATTGTGCATGTGCCCATGCTGCATGTGCCCATTGTGCATGTGTCCATTGTGCATGCGTTCATTGTACATGTGCCAGTTGTGCGTGTGCCCATTGTGCATGTGCCCATTGTGGATGTGTCCTTTGTGCATGTTCCCTTTGTGCCTGTGTCCATTGTGCATGTGCTCATTGTGCATGTGTCCATTGTGCATGTGCCCATTGTGCATGTGCCCATTCTGCATGTGCCCATTGTGCATGTGTCCATTGTGCATGCGTCCATTGTACATGTGCCCGTTGTGAGTGTGCCCATTGTGCATGTGCTCATTCTGCATGTGCCCATTGTGCATGTGTCCATTGTGCATGCGTCCATTGTACCTGTGCCCATTGTGCGTGTGCCCAGTGTGCATGTGTCCATTCTGTATGTTCACTTTGTGCATGTGTCCATTGTGCATGTGCCTATTGTGCATGTGTCCATTGTGTATGTGCCCTTTGTGCATGTGTCCATTGTGCATGTGTCCATTGTGTATGTGTCCATTGTGCATGTGACCTTTGTGCATGTTCCCTTTGTGCATGTGCCCATTGTGCATGTGTCCATTGTGGATGTGCCCTTTGTGCATGTTCCCTTTGTGCCTGTGTCCATTGTGCATGTGCTCATTGTGCATGTGTCCATTGTGCATGTGCCCATTGTGCATGTGCCCATGCTGCATGTGCCCATTGTGCATGTGTCCATTGTGCATGCGTTCATTGTACATGTGCCAGTTGTGCGTGTGCCCATTGTGCATGTGTCCATTGTGGATGTGCCCTTTGTGCATGTTCCCTTTGTGCCTGTGTCCATTGTGCATGTGCTCATTGTGCATGTGTCCATTGTGCATGTGCCAGTTGTGCATGTGCCCATTCTGCATGTGCCCATTGTGCATGTGTCCATTGTGCATGCGTCCATTGTACATGTGCCCGTTGTGCGTGTGCCCATTGTGCATGTGCTCATTCTGCATGTGCCCATTGTGCATGTGTCCATTGTGCATGCGTCCATTGTACATGTGCCCATTGTGCGTGTGCCCAGTGTGCATGTGTCCATTCTGTATGTTCACTTTGTGCATGTGTCCATTGTGCATGTGGCTATTGTGCATGAGTCCAGTGTGTATGTGCGCTTTGTGCATGTGTCCATTGTGCATGTGTCCATTGTGTATGTGTCCATTGTGCATGTGCCCATTGTGCATGTGTCCTTTGTGCATGTGTCCATTGTGTATGTGCCCTTTGTACATGTTTCCTTTGTGCATGTGCCCATTCTGCATGTGCCCATTGTGCATGTGTCCATTGTGTATGTGCCCTTTGTGCATGTGCCCATTCTGCATGTGTCCATTATTCATTTGCCCATTGTGTATGTGCCCATTGTGTATGTGTCCATTGTGTATGTGCCCATTGTGCATGTGTCCATTGTGTATGTGCCCATTGTGCATGTGCCCATTGTGCATGTGTCCATTGTGCATGTGTCCATTATTCATTTGCCCATTGTGCGTGTGCCCATTGTGCATGTGCCCATTGTTCTTGTGTCCATTGTGCATGTGCCCATTGTGCATTTGCACATTCTGCATGTGCCCATTCTGCATGTGCCCTTTGTGCATTTGTCCATTGTGCATGTGCCCATTTTGCATGTGCCCATTGTGCAAATTCCCATTGTGCATGTGCCCTCTGTGCGTGTGCCAATTGTGCATTTGCCTATTGTGCATGTGCCCATTCTGCATGTGCTCATTCTGCATGTGCTCATTCTGCATGTGCCCTTTGTGCATGTGCCCATTGTGCATGTGCCCTTTGTGCATGTTCCCTTTGTGCCTGTGTCCATTGTGCATGTGCTCATTGTGCATGTGTCCATTGTGCATGTGCCCATTGTGCATGTGCCCATTCTGAATGTGCCCATTGTGCATGTGTCCATTGTGCATGCGTCCATTGTACCTGTGCCCATTGTGCGTGTGCCCAGTGTGCATGTGTACATTCTGTATGTTCACTTTGTGCATGTGTCCATTGTGCATGTGCCTATTGTGCATGTGTCCATTGTGTATGTGCCCTTTGTGCATGTGTCCATTGTGCATGTGTCCATTGTGTATGTGTCCATTGTGCATGTGACCTTTGTGCATGTTCCCTTTGTGTATGTTCCCTTTGTGCCTGTGTACATTGTGCATGTGCTCATTGTGCATGTGTCCATTGTGCATGTGCCCATTGTGCATGTGCCCATGCTGCATGTGCCCATTGTGCATGTGTCCATTGTGCATGCGTTCATTGTACATGTGCCAGTTGTGCCTGTGCCCATTGTGCATGTGTCCATTGTGGATGTGCTCTTTGTGCATGTTCCCTTTGTGCCTGTGTCCATTGTGCATGTGCTCATTGTGCATGTGTCCATTGTGCATGTGCCCATTGTGCATGTGCCCATTCTGCATGTGCCCATTGTGCATGTGTCCATTGTGCATGCGTCCATTGTACATGTGCCCGTTGTGAGTGTGCCCATTGTGCATGTGCTCATTCTGTATGTTCGCTTTGTGCATGTGTGCATTGTGCATGTGCCTATTGTGCATGTGTCCATTTTGTATGTGCCCTTTGTGCATGTGTCCATTGTGCATGTGTCCATTGTGTATGTGTCCATTGTGCATGTGACCTTTGTGCATGTTCCCTTTGTGCATGTGCCCATTGTGCATGTGTCCATTGTGGATGTGCCCTTTGTGCATGTTCCCTTTGTGCCTGTGACCATTGTGCATGTGCTCATTGTGCATGTGTCCATTGTGCATGTGCCCATGCTGCATGTGCCCATTGTGCATGTGTCCATTGTGCATGCGTTCATTGTACATGTGCCAGTTGTGCGTGTGCCCATTGTGGATGTGTCCATTGTTGATGTGCCCTTTGTGCATGATCCCTTTGTGCCTGTGTCCATTGTGCATGTGCCCATTGTGCATGTGCCCATTGTGCATGTGTCCATTGTGCATGCGTCCATTGTACATGTGCCCGTTGTGAGTGTGCCCATTGTGCATGTGCTCATTCTGCATGTGCCCATTGTGCATGTGTCCATTGTGCATGCGTCCATTGTACATGTGCCCATTGTGCGTGTGCCCAGTGTGCATGTGTCCATTCTGTATGTTCACTTTGTGCATGTGTCCATTGTGCATGTGCCTATTGTGCATGTGTCCAGTGTGTATGTGCGCTTTGTGCGTGTGTCCATTGTGCATGTGTCCATTGTGTATGTGTCCATTGTGCATGTGCCCATTGTGCATGTGTCCATTGTGCATATGTCCATTGTGTATGTGCCCTTTGTACATGTTTCCTTTGTGCATGTGCCCATTCTGCATGTGCCCATTGTGCATGTGTCCATTGTGTATGTGCCCTTTGTGCATGTGCCCATTCTGCATGTGTCCATTATTCATTTGCCCATTGTGTATGTGCCCATTGTGTATGTGTCCATTGTGTATGTGCCCATTGTGCATGTGTCCATTGTGTATGTGCCCATTGTGCATGTGCCCATTGTGCATGTGTCCATTGTGCATGTGTCCATTATTCATTTGCCCATTGTGCGTGTGCCCATTGTGCATGTGCCCATTGTTCTTGTGTCCATTGTGCATGTGCCCATTGTGCATTTGCACATTCTGCATGTGCCCATTCTGCATGTGCCCTTTGTGCATTTGTCCATTGTGCATGTGCCCATTTTGCATGTGCCCATTGTGCAAATTCCCATTGTGCTTGTGCCCGTTGTGAGTGTGCCCATTGTGCATGTGCTCATTCTGCATGTGCCCATTGTGCATGTCTCCATTGTGCATGCGTCCATTGTACCTGTGCCCATTGTGCGTGTGCCCAGTGTGCATGTGTCCATTCTGTATGTTCACTTTGTGCATGTGTCCATTGTGCATGTGCCTATTCTGCATGTGTCCATTGTGTATGTGCCCTTTGTGCATGTGTCCATTGTGCATGTGTCCATTGTGTATGTGTCCATTGTGCATGTGACCTTTGTGCATGTTCCCTTTGTGCATGTGCCCATTGTGCATGTGTCCATTGTGGATGTGCCCTTTGTGCATGTTCCCTTTGTGCCTGTGTCCATTGTGCATGTGCTCATTGTGCATGTGTCCATTGTGCATGTGCCCATTGTGCATGTGCCCATGCTGCATGTGCCCATTGTGCATGTGTCCATTGTGCATGCGTTCATTGTACATGTGCCAGTTGTGCCTGTGCCCATTGTGCATGTGTCCATTGTGGATGTGTCCATTGTGGATGTGCCCTTTGTGCATGTTCCCTTTGTGCCTGTGTCCATTGTGCATGTGCTCATTGTGCATGTGTCCATTGTGCATGTGCTCATTCTGCATGTGCCCATTCTGCATGTGCCCATTGTGCATGTGTCCATTGTGCATGCGTCCATTGTACCTGTGCCCATTGTGCGTGTGCCCAGTGTGCATGTGTCCATTCTGTATGTTCACTTTGTGCATGTGTCCATTGTGCATGTGCCTATTCTGCATGTGTCCATTGTGTATGTGCCCTTTGTGCATGTGTCCATTGTGCATGTGTCCATTGTGTATGTGTCCATTGTGCATGTGACCTTTGTGCATGTTCCCTTTGTGCATGTGCCCATTGTGCATGTGTCCATTGTGGATGTGACCTTTGTGCATGTTCCCTTTGTGCCTGTGTCCATTGTGCATGTGCTCATTGTGCATGTGTCCATTGTGCATGTGCCCATTGTGCATGTGCCCATGCTGCATGTGCCCATTGTGCATGTGTCCATTGTGCATGCGTTCATTGTACATGTGCCAGTTGTGCCTGTGCCCATTGTGCATGTGTCCATTGTGGATGTGCCCTTTGTGCATGTTCCCTTTGTGCCTGTGTCCATTGTGCATGTGCTCATTGTGCATGTGTCCATTGTGCATGTGCCCATTGTGCATGTGCCCATTCTGCATGTGCCCATTGTGCATGTGCCCATTCTGCATGTGCCCATTGTGCATGTGTCCATTGTGCATGCGTCCATTGTACATGTGCCCGTTGTGAGTGTGCCCATTGTGCATGTGCTCATTCTGCATGTGCCCATTGTGCATGTGTCCATTGTGCATGCGTCCATTGTACCTGTGCCCATTGTGCGTGTGCCCAGTGTGCATGTGTCCATTCTGTATGTTCACTTTGTGCATGTGTCCATTGTGCATGTGCCTATTGTGCATGTGTCCATTGTGTATGTGCCCTTTGTGCATGTGCCCATTCTGCATGTGTCCATTATTCATTTGCCCATTGTGTATGTGCCCATTGTGTATGTGTCCATTGTGTATGTGCCCATTGTGCATGTGTCCATTGTGTATGTGCCCATTGTGCATGTGCCCATTGTGCATGTGTCCATTGTGCATGTGTCCATTATTCATTTGCCCATTGTGCGTGTGCCCATTGTGCATGTGCCCATTGTTCTTGTGTCCATTGTGCATGTGCCCATTGTGCATTTGCACATTCTGCATGTGCCCATTCTGCATGTACCCATTGTGCATTTGTCCATTGTGCATGTGCCCATTGTGCATGTGCCCATTGTGCAAATTCCCATTGTGCATGTGACCTTTTTGCATGTGCCAATTGTGCATTTGCCTATTGTGCATGTGCCCATTCTGCATGTGCTCATTCTGCATGTGCCCTTTGTGCATGTGCCCATTGTGCATGTGCCCATTGTGCGTGTGCCCATTGTGCATGTGTCCATTGTGCATGTGTCCATTGTGTATGCGCCCTTTGTTCATGTTCCCTTTGTGCATGTGCCCATTGTGCATGTGTCCATTTTGTATGTGCGATTTGTGCATGTTTCCTTTGTGCATGTGTCCATTGTGCATGTGCCCATTGTGCATGTGTCCATTGTGCATGTGCCCATTGTGTATGTGTCCTTTGTGCATGTTCCCTTTGAGCATGTGCCCATTGTGCATGTGTCCATTCTGTATGTGCCCGTTGTGCATGCTCCTTTTGTGCATGTGTCCATTGTGCATGTGCCCATTGTGTATGTGCCCTTTGTGCATGTTCCCTTTGAGAATGTGCCCATTGTGCATGTGTCCATTGTGTATGAGCCCGTTGTGCATGCTCCTTTTGTGCATGTGTCCATTGTGCATGTGCCCATTGTGTATGTGCCCTTTGTGCATGTTCCCTTTGTGCATGTGCCCATTGTGCATGTGTCCATTGTGCATGTGCTCATTGTGCATGTGTCCATTCTGCATGTGCCCATTGTGCATGTGTCCATTCTGCATGTGCCCATTGTGCATGTGTCCATTGTGCATGTGCCTATTGTGCATGTGTCCATTGTGTATGTGCCCTTTGTGCATGTGTCCATTGTGCATGTGTCCATTGTGTATGTGTCCATTGTGCATGTGACCTTTGTGCATGTTCCCTTTGTGCATGTGCCCATTGTGCATGTGTCCATTGTGGATGTGCCCTTTGTGCATGTTCCCTTTGTGCCTGTGTCCATTGTGCATGTGCTCATTGTGCATGTGTCCATTGTGCATGTGCCCATTGTGCATGTGCCCATGCTGCATGTGCCCATTGTGCATGTGTCCATTGTGCATGTGCCCATTGTGCATGTGCCCATGCTGCATGTGCCCATTGTGCATGTGTCCATTGTGCATGTGTCCATTGTGTATGTGCCCTTTGTGCATGTGCCCATTCTGCATGTGTCCATTATTCATTTGCCCATTGTGTATGTGCCCATTGTGTATGTGTCCATTGTGTATGTGCCCATTGTGCATGTGTCCATTGTGTATGTGCTCATTGTGCATGTGCCCATTGTGCATGTGTCCATTGTGCATGTGTCCATTATTCATTTGCCCATTGTGCGTGTGCCCATTGTGCATGTGCCCATTGTTCTTGTGTCCATTGTGCATGTGCCCATTGTGCATTTGCACATTCTGCATGTGCCCATTCTGCATGTGTCCTTTGTGCATTTGTCCATTGTGCATGTGCCCATTGTGCATGTGCCCATTGTGCAAATTCCCATTGTGCATGTGACCTTTGTGCGTGGCCAATTGTGCATTTGCCTATTGTGCATGTGCCCATTCTGCATGTGCTCATTCTGCATGTGCCCTTTGTGCATGTGCCCATTGTGCATGTGCCCATTGTGCGTGTGCCCATTGTGCATGTGTCCATTGTGCATGTGTCCATTGTGTATGCGCCCTTTGTTCATGTTCCCTTTGTGCATGTGCCCATTGTGCATGTGTCCATTTTGTATGTGCGATTTGTGCATGTTTCCTTTGTGCATGTGTCCATTGTGCATGTGCCCATTGTGCATGTGTCCATTGTGCATGTGCCCATTGTGTATGTGTCCTTTGTGCATGTTCCCTTTTTGCATGTGCCCATTGTGCATGTGTCCATTGTGTATGTGCCCGTTGTGCATGCTTCCTTTGTGCATGTGTCCATTGTGCATGTGCCCATTGTGTATGTGCCCTTTGTGCATGTTCCCTTTGTGCATGTGCCCATTGTGCATGTGTCCATTGTGTATGTGCCCGTTGTGCATGCTCCTTTTGTGCATGTGTCCATTGTGCATGTGCCCATTGTGTATGTGCCCTTTGTGCATGTTCCCTTTGAGCATGTGCCCATTGTGCATGTGTCCATTGTGTATGTGCCCGTTGTGCATGCTCCTTTTGTGCATGTGTCCATTGTGCATGTGCCCATTGTGTATGTGCCCTTTGTGCATGTTCCCTTTGTGCATGTGCCCATTGTGCATGTGTCCATTCTGCATGTACCCATTGTGCATGTGTCCATTGTGCATGTGCCCATGTTCCATGTGCGCATTGTGCAAATGCCCATTGTGCATGTGCCCTTTGTGCGTGTGCCAATTGTGCATTTGCCTATTATGCATGTGCCCATTCTGCATGTGCTCATTCTGCATGTGCCCTTTGTGCATGTGCCCATTGTGCATGTGCCCATTCTGCATGTGCCCATTGTGCATGTGTCCATTGTGCATGCGTCCATTGTACATGTGCCCGTTGTGCGTGTGCCCATTGTGCATGTGTCCATTGTGTATGTTCCTGTTGTGCATGTGTCCATTTTGCATGTGCCCATTGTGCATGTGTCCATTGTGTATGTGCCCTTTGTGCATGTGTCCATTGTGCATGTGTCCATTGTGCATGTGTCCATTGTGTATGTGCCCTTTGTGCATGTTTCCTTTGTGCATGTGTCCATTGTGCATGTGCCCTTTGTGCATGTGTCCATTGTGTATGTGTCCATTGTGTATGTGCCCATTTTGTATGTGCCCTTTGTGCATGTGTCCATTGTGTATGTGCCCTTTGTGCATGTTTCCTTTGTGCATGTGTCCATTGTGAATGTGCCCTTTGTGCATGTGCCCTTTGTGCATGTGTCCATTGTGCATGTGTCCATTGTGTATGTGCCCATTGTGTATGTGCCCTTTGTGCATGTGTCCATTGTGCATGTGTCCATTGTGCATGCGCCCATTGTGTATGTGCCCTTTGTGCATGTGTCCATTGTGTATGTGCCCTTTGTGCATGTTCCCATTGTGCATGTGTCCATTGTGTATGTGCCCTTTGTGCATGTTCCCTTTTTGCCTGTGTCCATTGTGCATGTGCTCATTGTGCATGTGTCCATTGTGCATGTGCACATTCTGCATGTGCCTATTCTGCATGTGCCCATTGTGCATGTGTCCATTGTGCATGCGTCCATTGTACATGTGCCCGTTGTGAGTGTGCCCATTGTGCATGTGCTCATTCTGCATGTGCCCATTGTGCATGTGTCCATTGTGCATGCGTCCATTGTACATGTGCCCATTTTGCGTGTGCCCAGTGTGCATGTGTCCATTCTGTATGTTCACTTTGTGCATGTGTCCATTGTGCATGTGCCTATTGTGCATGTGTCCAGTGTGTATGTGCGCTTTGTGCATGTGTCCATTGTGCATGTGTCCATTGTGTATGTGTCCATTGTGCATGTGCCCATTGTGCATGTGTCCATTGTGCATGTGTCCATTGTGTATGTGCCCTTTGTACATGTTTCCTTTGTGCATGTGCCCATTGTGTATGTGCCCTTTGTACATGTTTCCTTTGTGCATGTGCCCATTCTGCATGTGCCCATTGTGCATGTGTCCATTGTGTATGTGCCCTTTGTGCATGTGCCCATTCTGCATGTGTCCATTATTCATTTGCCCATTGTGTATGTGCCCATTGTGTATGTGTCCATTGTGTATGTGCCCATTGTGCATGTGTCCATTGTGTATGTGCCCATTGTACATGTGCCTATTGTGCATGTGCCTATTGTGCATGTGTCCATTGTGCATGTGTCCATTGTGTATGTGTCCATTGTGCATGTGTCCATTGTGCATGTGTCCATTATTCATTTGCCCATTGTGCGTGTGCCCATTGTGCGTGTGCCCATTGTTCTTGTGTCCATTGTGCATGTGCCCATTGTGCATTTGCACATTCTGCATGTGCCCATTCTGCATGTGCCCTTTGTGCATTTGTCCATTGTGCATGTGCCCATTTTGCATGTGCCCATTGTGCAAATTCCCATTTTGCATGTGCCCTTTGTGCGTGTGCCAATTGTGCATTTGCCTATTGTGCATGTGCCCATTCTGCATGTGCTCATTCTGCATGTGCCCTTTGTGCATGTGCCCATTGTGCATGTGCCCATTGTGCGTGTGCCCATTGTGCGTGTGCCCAGTGTGCATGTGTCCATTCTGTATGTTCACTTTGTGCATGTGTCCATTGTGCATGTGCCAATTGTGCGTGTGCCCAGTGTGCATGTGTCCATTCTGTATGTTCACTTTGTGCATGTGTCCATTGTGCATGTGCCTATTGTGCATGTGTCCATTGTGCATGTGTCCATTGTGTATGTGTCCATTGTGCATATGCCCATTGTGCATGTGTCCATTGTGCATGTGTCCATTGTGTATGTGCCCTTTGTACATGTGCTCATTCTGCATGTGCCTTTTGTGCATGTGTCCATTGTATATGTGCGCTTTGTGCATGTGCCCATTGTGCATGTGTCCATTATTCATTTGTCCATTGTGTATGTGCCCATTGTGTATGTGTCCATTGTGTATATGCCCATTGTGCATGTGTCCATTGTGTATGTGCCCATTGTGCATGTGTCCATTGTGCATGTGTCCATTATTCATTTGCCCATTGTGCGTGTGCCCATTGTGCATGTGCCCATTGTTCTTGTGTCCATTGTGCATGTGCCCATGCTGCATGTGCCCATTCTGCATGTGCCCTTTGTGCATTTGTCCATTGTGCATGTGCCCATTTTGCATGTGCCCATTGTGCAAATTCCCATTGTACATGTGCCCTTTGTGCGTGTGCCAATTGTGCATTTGCCTATTGTGCATGTGCCCATTGTGCGTGTGCCCATTGTGCATGTGCCCATTGTGCATGTGTCCATTGTGTATGTGCCCATTGTGCATGTGTCCATTGTGTATGTGCCCATTGTGCATGTGCCCATTGTGCATGTGTCCATTGTGCATGTGTCCATTATTCATTTGCCCATTGTGCATGTGCCCATTGTGCATGTGTCCATTGTGCATGTGTCCATTATTCATTTGCCCATTGTGCGTGTGCCCATTGTGCATGTGCCCATTGTTCTTGTGTCCATTGTGCATGTGCCCATTCTGCATGTGCCCTTTGTGCATGTGCCCATTGTGCATGTGCCCATTGTGCGTGTGCCCATTGTGCATGTGCCCATTGTGCATGTGTCCATTGTGCATGTGTCCATTATTCATTTGCCCATTGTGCGTGTGCCCATTGTGCATGTGCCCATTGTTCTTGTGTCCATTGTGCATGTGTCCATTGTGCATGTGCCCATTGTGCATGTGCCCATTCTGCATGTGCCCATTGTGCATGTGTCCATTGTGCATGCGTCCATTGTACATGTGCCCGTTGTGAGTGTGCCCATTGTGCATGTGCTCATTCTGCATGTGCCCATTGTGCATGTGTCCATTGTGCATGCGTCCATTGTACCTGTGCCCATTGTGCGTGTGCCCAGTGTGCATGTGTCCATTCTGTATGTTCACTTTGTGCATGTGTCCATTGTGCATGTGCCTATTGTGCATGTGTCCATTGTGTATGTGCCCTTTGTGCATGTGCCCATTCTGCATGTGTCCATTATTCATTTGCCCATTGTGTATGTGCCCATTGTGTATGTGTCCATTGTGTATGTGCCCATTGTGCATGTGTCCATTGTGTATGTGCCCATTGTGCATGTGCCCATTGTGCATGTGTCCATTGTGCATGTGTCCATTATTCATTTGCCCATTGTGCGTGTGCCCATTGTGCATGTGCCCATTGTTCTTGTGTCCATTGTGCATGTGCCCATTGTGCATTTGCACATTCTGCATGTGCCCATTCTGCATGTACCCATTGTGCATTTGTCCATTGTGCATGTGCCCATTGTGCATGTGCCCATTGTGCAAATTCCCATTGTGCATGTGACCTTTTTGCATGTGCCAATTGTGCATTTGCCTATTGTGCATGTGCCCATTCTGCATGTGCTCATTCTGCATGTGCCCTTTGTGCATGTGCCCATTGTGCATGTGCCCATTGTGCGTGTGCCCATTGTGCATGTGTCCATTGTGCATGTGTCCATTGTGTATGCGCCCTTTGTTCATGTTCCCTTTGTGCATGTGCCCATTGTGCATGTGTCCATTTTGTATGTGCGATTTGTGCATGTTTCCTTTGTGCATGTGTCCATTGTGCATGTGCCCATTGTGCATGTGTCCATTGTGCATGTGCCCATTGTGTATGTGTCCTTTGTGCATGTTCCCTTTGAGCATGTGCCCATTGTGCATGTGTCCATTCTGTATGTGCCCGTTGTGCATGCTCCTTTTGTGCATGTGTCCATTGTGCATGTGCCCATTGTGTATGTGCCCTTTGTGCATGTTCCCTTTGAGAATGTGCCCATTGTGCATGTGTCCATTGTGTATGAGCCCGTTGTGCATGCTCCTTTTGTGCATGTGTCCATTGTGCATGTGCCCATTGTGTATGTGCCCTTTGTGCATGTTCCCTTTGTGCATGTGCCCATTGTGCATGTGTCCATTGTGCATGTGCTCATTGTGCATGTGTCCATTCTGCATGTGCCCATTGTGCATGTGTCCATTCTGCATGTGCCCATTGTGCATGTGCCCATTGTGCATGTGCCCATGCTGCATGTGCCCATTGTGCATGTGTCCATTGTGCATGTGCCCATTGTGCATGTGCCCATGCTGCATGTGCCCATTGTGCATGTGTCCATTGTGCATGTGTCCATTGTGTATGTGCCCTTTGTGCATGTGCCCATTCTGCATGTGTCCATTATTCATTTGCCCATTGTGTATGTGCCCATTGTGTATGTGTCCATTGTGTATGTGCCTATTGTGCATGTGTCCATTGTGTATGTGCCCTTTGTGCATGTGCCCATTCTGCATGTGTCCATTATTCATTTGCCCATTGTGTATGTGCCCATTGTGTATGTGTCCATTGTGTATGTGCCCATTGTGCATGTGTCCATTGTGTATGTGCCCATTGTGCATGTGCCCATTGTGCATGTGTCCATTGTGCATGTGTCCATTATTCATTTGCCCATTGTGCGTGTGCCCATTGTGCATGTGCCCATTGTTCTTGTGTCCATTGTGCATGTGCCCATTGTGCATTTGCACATTCTGCATGTGCCCATTCTGCATGTACCCATTGTGCATTTGTCCATTGTGCATGTGCCCATTGTGCATGTGCCCATTGTGCAAATTCCCATTGTGCATGTGACCTTTTTGCATGTGCCAATTGTGCATTTGCCTATTGTGCATGTGCCCATTCTGCATGTGCTCATTCTGCATGTGCCCTTTGTGCATGTGCCCATTGTGCATGTGCCCATTGTGCGTGTGCCCATTGTGCATGTGTCCATTGTGCATGTGTCCATTGTGTATGCGCCCTTTGTTCATGTTCCCTTTGTGCATGTGCCCATTGTGCATGTGTCCATTTTGTATGTGCGATTTGTGCATGTTTCCTTTGTGCATGTGTCCATTGTGCATGTGCCCATTGTGCATGTGTCCATTGTGCATGTGCCCATTGTGTATGTGTCCTTTGTGCATGTTCCCTTTGAGCATGTGCCCATTGTGCATGTGTCCATTCTGTATGTGCCCGTTGTGCATGCTCCTTTTGTGCATGTGTCCATTGTGCATGTGCCCATTGTGTATGTGCCCTTTGTGCATGTTCCCTTTGAGAATGTGCCCATTGTGCATGTGTCCATTGTGTATGAGCCCGTTGTGCATGCTCCTTTTGTGCATGTGTCCATTGTGCATGTGCCCATTGTGTATGTGCCCTTTGTGCATGTTCCCTTTGTGCATGTGCCCATTGTGCATGTGTCCATTGTGCATGTGCTCATTGTGCATGTGTCCATTCTGCATGTGCCCATTGTGCATGTGTCCATTCTGCATGTGCCCATTGTGCATGTGCCCATTGTGCATGTGCCCATGCTGCATGTGCCCATTGTGCATGTGTCCATTGTGCATGTGCCCATTGTGCATGTGCCCATGCTGCATGTGCCCATTGTGCATGTGTCCATTGTGCATGTGTCCATTGTGTATGTGCCCTTTGTGCATGTGCCCATTCTGCATGTGTCCATTATTCATTTGCCCATTGTGTATGTGCCCATTGTGTATGTGTCCATTGTGTATGTGCCCATTGTGCATGTGTCCATTGTGTATGTGCTCATTGTGCATGTGCCCATTGTGCATGTGTCCATTGTGCATGTGTCCATTATTCATTTGCCCATTGTGCGTGTGCCCATTGTGCATGTGCCCATTGTTCTTGTGTCCATTGTGCATGTGCCCATTGTGCATTTGCACATTCTGCATGTGCCCATTCTGCATGTGTCCTTTGTGCATTTGTCCATTGTGCATGTGCCCATTGTGCATGTGCCCATTGTGCAAATTCCCATTGTGCATGTGACCTTTGTGCGTGGCCAATTGTGCATTTGCCTATTGTGCATGTGCCCATTCTGCATGTGCTCATTCTGCATGTGCCCTTTGTGCATGTGCCCATTGTGCATGTGCCCATTGTGCGTGTGCCCATTGTGCATGTGTCCATTGTGCATGTGTCCATTGTGTATGCGCCCTTTGTTCATGTTCCCTTTGTGCATGTGCCCATTGTGCATGTGTCCATTTTGTATGTGCGATTTGTGCATGTTTCCTTTGTGCATGTGTCCATTGTGCATGTGCCCATTGTGCATGTGTCCATTGTGCATGTGCCCATTGTGTATGTGTCCTTTGTGCATGTTCCCTTTTTGCATGTGCCCATTGTGCATGTGTCCATTGTGTATGTGCCCGTTGTGCATGCTTCCTTTGTGCATGTGTCCATTGTGCATGTGCCCATTGTGTATGTGCCCTTTGTGCATGTTCCCTTTGAGCATGTGCCCATTGTGCATGTGTCCATTGTGTATGTGCCCGTTGTGCATGCTCCTTTTGTGCATGTGTCCATTGTGCATGTGCCCATTGTGTATGTGCCCTTTGTGCATGTTCCCTTTGAGCATGTGCCCATTGTGCATGTGTCCATTGTGTATGTGCCCGTTGTGCATGCTCCTTTTGTGCATGTGTCCATTGTGCATGTGCCCATTGTGTATGTGCCCTTTGTGCATGTTCCCTTTGTGCATGTGCCCATTGTGCATGTGTCCATTCTGCATGTACCCATTGTGCATGTGTCCATTGTGCATGTGCCCATGTTCCATGTGCGCATTGTGCAAATGCCCATTGTGCATGTGCCCTTTGTGCGTGTGCCAATTGTGCATTTGCCTATTATGCATGTGCCCATTCTGCATGTGCTCATTCTGCATGTGCCCTTTGTGCATGTGCCCATTGTGCATGTGCCCATTCTGCATGTGCCCATTGTGCATGTGTCCATTGTGCATGCGTCCATTGTACATGTGCCCGTTGTGCGTGTGCCCATTGTGCATGTGTCCATTGTGTATGTTCCTGTTGTGCATGTGTCCATTTTGCATGTGCCCATTGTGCATGTGTCCATTGTGTATGTGCCCTTTGTGCATGTGTCCATTGTGCATGTGTCCATTGTGCATGTGTCCATTGTGTATGTGCCCTTTGTGCATGTTTCCTTTGTGCATGTGTCCATTGTGCATGTGCCCTTTGTGCATGTGTCCATTGTGTATGTGTCCATTGTGTATGTGCCCATTTTGTATGTGCCCTTTGTGCATGTGTCCATTGTGCATGTGCCCTTTGTGCATGTGTCCTTTGTGCATGTGTCCATTGTGAATGTGCCCTTTGTGCATGTGCCCTTTGTGCATGTGTCCATTGTGCATGTGTCCATTGTGTATGTGCCCATTGTGTATGTGACCATTGTGCATGTGTCCATTGTGCATGTGTCCATTGTGAATGCGCCCATTGTGTATGTGCCCTTTGTGCATGTGTCCATTGTGTATGTGCCCTTTGTGCATGTTCCCATTGTGCATGTGTCCATTGTGTATGTGCCCTTTGTGCATGTTCCCTTTTTGCCTGTGTCCATTGTGCATGTGCTCATTGTGCATGTGTCCATTGTGCATGTGCACATTCTGCATGTGCCTATTCTGCATGTGCCCATTGTGCATGTGTCCATTGTGCATGCGTCCATTGTACATGTGCCCGTTGTGAGTGTGCCCATTGTGCATGTGCTCATTCTGCATGTGCCCATTGTGCATGTGTCCATTGTGCATGCGTCCATTGTACATGTGCCCATTTTGCGTGTGCCCAGTGTGCATGTGTCCATTCTGTATGTTCACTTTGTGCATGTGTCCATTGTGCATGTGCCCATTGTGCATGTGTCCAGTGTGTATGTGCGCTTTGTGCATGTGTCCATTGTGCATGTGTCCATTGTGTATGTGTCCATTGTGCATGTGCCCATTGTGCATGTGTCCATTGTGCATGTGTCCATTGTGTATGTGCCCTTTGTACATGTTTCCTTTGTGCATGTGCCCATTGTGTATGTGCCCTTTGTACATGTTTCCTTTGTGCATGTGCCCATTCTGCATGTGCCCATTGTGCATGTGTCCATTGTGTATGTGCCCTTTGTGCATGTGCCCATTCTGCATGTGTCCATTATTCATTTGCCCATTGTGTATGTGCCCATTGTGTATGTGTCCATTGTGTATGTGCCCATTGTGCATGTGTCCATTGTGTATGTGCCCATTGTACATGTGCCTATTGTGCATGTGCCTATTGTGCATGTGTCCATTGTGCATGTGTCCATTGTGTATGTGTCCATTGTGCATGTGTCCATTGTGCATGTGTCCATTATTCATTTGCCCATTGTGCGTGTGCCCATTGTGCGTGTGCCCATTGTTCTTGTGTCCATTGTGCATGTGCCCATTGTGCATTTGCACATTCTGCATGTGCCCATTCTGCATGTGCCCTTTGTGCATTTGTCCATTGTGCATGTGCCCATTTTGCATGTGCCCATTGTGCAAATTCCCATTTTGCATGTGCCCTTTGTGCGTGTGCCAATTGTGCATTTGCCTATTGTGCATGTGCCCATTCTGCATGTGCTCATTCTGCATGTGCCCTTTGTGCATGTGCCCATTGTGCATGTGCCCATTGTGCGTGTGCCCATTGTGCGTGTGCCCAGTGTGCATGTGTCCATTCTGTATGTTCACTTTGTGCATGTGTCCATTGTGCATGTGCCAATTGTGCGTGTGCCCAGTGTGCATGTGTCCATTCTGTATGTTCACTTTGTGCATGTGTCCATTGTGCATGTGCCTATTGTGCATGTGTCCATTGTGCATGTGTCCATTGTGTATGTGTCCATTGTGCATATGCCCATTGTGCATGTGTCCATTGTGCATGTGTCCATTGTGTATGTGCCCTTTGTACATGTGCTCATTCTGCATGTGCCTTTTGTGCATGTGTCCATTGTATATGTGCGCTTTGTGCATGTGCCCATTGTGCATGTGTCCATTATTCATTTGTCCATTGTGTATGTGCCCATTGTGTATGTGTCCATTGTGTATATGCCCATTGTGCATGTGTCCATTGTGTATGTGCCCATTGTGCATGTGTCCATTGTGCATGTGTCCATTATTCATTTGCCCATTGTGCGTGTGCCCATTGTGCATGTGCCCATTGTTCTTGTGTCCATTGTGCATGTGCCCATGCTGCATGTGCCCATTCTGCATGTGCCCTTTGTGCATTTGTCCATTGTGCATGTGCCCATTTTGCATGTGCCCATTGTGCAAATTCCCATTGTACATGTGCCCTTTGTGCGTGTGCCAATTGTGCATTTGCCTATTGTGCATGTGCCCATTGTGCGTGTGCCCATTGTGCATGTGCCCATTGTGCATGTGTCCATTGTGTATGTGCCCATTGTGCATGTGTCCATTGTGTATGTGCCCATTGTGCATGTGCCCATTGTGCATGTGTCCATTGTGCATGTGTCCATTATTCATTTGCCCATTGTGCATGTGCCCATTGTGCATGTGTCCATTGTGCATGTGTCCATTATTCATTTGCCCATTGTGCGTGTGCCCATTGTGCATGTGCCCATTGTTCTTGTGTCCATTGTGCATGTGCCCATTCTGCATGTGCCCTTTGTGCATGTGCCCATTGTGCATGTGCCCATTGTGCGTGTGCCCATTGTGCATGTGCCCATTGTGCATGTGTCCATTGTGCATGTGTCCATTATTCATTTGCCCATTGTGCGTGTGCCCATTGTGCATGTGCCCATTGTTCTTGTGTCCATTGTGCATGTGCCCATTGTGCATTTGCCCATTCTGCATGTGCCCATTCTGCATGTGCCCTTTGTGCATTTGTCCATTGTGCATGTGCCCGTTTTGCATGTGCCCATTTTGCATGTGCCCATTGTGCAAATTCCCATTGTGCATGTGCCCTTTGTGCGTCTGCCTATTGTGCATGTGCCCATTCTGCATGTGCTCATTCTGCATGTGCCCTTTGTGCATGTGCCCATTGTGCATGTGCACATTGTGCGTGTGCCCATTGTGCATGTGTCCATCGTGCATGTGTCCATTGTGTATGCGCCCTTTGTTCATGTTCCCTTTGTGCATGACCATTGTGCATGTGTCCATTTTGTATGTGCAATTTGTGCATGTTTCCTTTGTGCATGTGTCCATTGTGCATGTGCTCATTGCGCATGTGTCCATTGTGCATGTGCCAATTGTGCATGTGCCCATTGTGCATGTGTCCATTGTGCATGTGCCCATTGTGTATGTGCCCTTTGTGCATGTTCCCTTTGTGCATGTGCCCATTGTGCATGTGTCCATTGTGTATGTGCCCGTTGTGCATGCTCCCTTTGTGCATGTGTCCTTTGTGCATGTGCCCATTGTGTATGTGCCCTTTGTGCATGTTCCCATTGTGCATGTGCCCATTGTGCATGTGTCCATTGTGCATGTGCCCTTTGTGCATGTTCCCTTTCTGCCTGTGTCCATTGTGCATGTGCCCATTCTGCATGTGTCCATTGTGTATGTTCCTGTTGTGCATGTGTCCATTTTGCATGTGCCCATTGTGCATGTGTCCATTGTGTATGTGCCCTTTGTGCATGTGTCCATTGTGCATGTGTCCATTGTGCATGTGTCCATTGTGTATGTGCCCTTTGTGCATGTTTCCTTTGTGCATGTGTCCATTGTGCATGTGCCCTTTGTGCATGTGTCCATTGTGTATGTGTCCATTGTGTATGTGCCCATTTTGTATGTGCCCTTTGTGCATGTGTCCATTGTGTATGTGCCCTTTGTGCATGTTTCCTTTGTGCATGTGTCCATTGTGAATGTGCCCTTTGTGCATGTGCCCTTTGTGCATGTGTCCATTGTGCATGTGTCCATTGTGTATGTGCCCATTGTGTATGTGCCCTTTGTGCATGTGTCCATTGTGCATGTGTCCATTGTGCATGCGCCCATTGTGTATGTGCCCTTTGTGCATGTGTCCATTGTGTATGTGCCCTTTGTGCATGTTCCCATTGTGCATGTGTCCATTGTGTATGTGCCCTTTGTGCATGTTCCCTTTTTGCCTGTGTCCATTGTGCATGTGCTCATTGTGCATGTGTCCATTGTGCATGTGCACATTCTGCATGTGCCTATTCTGCATGTGCCCATTGTGCATGTGTCCATTGTGCATGCGTCCATTGTACATGTGCCCGTTGTGAGTGTGCCCATTGTGCATGTGCTCATTCTGCATGTGCCCATTGTGCATGTGTCCATTGTGCATGCGTCCATTGTACATGTGCCCATTTTGCGTGTGCCCATTGTGCATGTGTCCATTCTGTATGTTCACTTTGTGCATGTGTCCATTGTGCATGTGCCTATTGTGCATGTGTCCAGTGTGTATGTGCGCTTTGTGCATGTGTCCATTGTGCATGTGTCCATTGTGTATGTGTCCATTGTGCATGTGCCCATTGTGCATGTGTCCATTGTGCATGTGTCCATTGTGTATGTGCCCTTTGTACATGTTTCCTTTGTGCATGTGCCCATTGTGTATGTGCCCTTTGTTCATGTTTCCTTTGTGCATGTGCCCATTCTGCATGTGCCCATTGTGCATGTGTCCATTGTGTATGTGCCCTTTGTGCATGTGCCCATTCTGCATGTGTCCATTATTCATTTGCCCATTGTGTATGTGCCCATTGTGTATGTGTCCATTGTGTATGTGCCCATTGTGCATGTGTCCATTGTGTATGTGCCCATTGTACATGTGCCTATTGTGCATGTGCCTATTGTGCATGTGTCCATTGTGCATGTGTCCATTGTGTATGTGTCCATTGTGCATGTGTCCATTGTGCATGTGTCCATTATTCATTTGCCCATTGTGCGTGTGCCCATTGTGCGTGTGCCCATTGTTCTTGTGTCCATTGTGCATGTGCCCATTGTGCATTTGCACATTCTGCATGTGCCCATTCTGCATGTGCCCTTTGTGCATTTGTCCATTGTGCATGTGCCCATTTTGCATGTGCCCATTGTGCAAATTCCCATTTTGCATGTGCCCTTTGTGCGTGTGCCAATTGTGCATTTGCCTATTGTGCATGTGCCCATTCTGCATGTGCTCATTCTGCATGTGCCCTTTGTGCATGTGCCCATTGTGCATGTGCCCATTGTGCGTGTGCCCATTGTGCGTGTGCCCAGTGTGCATGTGTCCATTCTGTATGTTCACTTTGTGCATGTGTCCATTGTGCATGTGCCAATTGTGCGTGTGCCCAGTGTGCATGTGTCCATTCTGTATGTTCACTTTGTGCATGTGTCCATTGTGCATGTGCCTATTGTGCATGTGTCCATTGTGCATGTGTCCATTGTGTATGTGTCCATTGTGCATATGCCCATTGTGCATGTGTCCATTGTGCATGTGTCCATTGTGTATGTGCCCTTTGTACATGTGCTCATTCTGCATGTGCCTTTTGTGCATGTGTCCATTGTATATGTGCGCTTTGTGCATGTGCCCATTGTGCATGTGTCCATTATTCATTTGTCCATTGTGTATGTGCCCATTGTGTATGTGTCCATTGTGTATATGCCCATTGTGCATGTGTCCATTGTGTATGTGCCCATTGTGCATGTGTCCATTGTGCATGTGTCCATTATTCATTTGCCCATTGTGCGTGTGCCCATTGTGCATGTGCCCATTGTTCTTGTGTCCATTGTGCATGTGCCCATGCTGCATGTGCCCATTCTGCATGTGCCCTTTGTGCATTTGTCCATTGTGCATGTGCCCATTTTGCATGTGCCCATTGTGCAAATTCCCATTGTACATGTGCCCTTTGTGCGTGTGCCAATTGTGCATTTGCCTATTGTGCATGTGCCCATTGTGCGTGTGCCCATTGTGCATGTGTCCATTGTGGATGTGCCCTTTGTGTATTTTCCCTTTGTGCCTGTGTCCATTGTGCATGTGCTCATTGTGCCTGTGTCCATTGTGCATGTGCCCTTTGTGCATGTGTCCATTGTGCATGCGTTCATTGTACATGTGCCAGTTGTGCGTGTGCCTATTCTGCATGTGTCCATTGTGCATGTATCCATTGTACATGTATCCATTGTGCATATGTCCATTGTGCATGTGTCCATTGTGCATGTGTCCATTATTCATTTGCCCATTGTCCGTGTGCCCATTGTGCATGTGCCCATTGTGCATGTGCCCATTGTGCGTGTGCCCAGTGTGCATGTGTCCATTCTGTATGTTCGCTTTGTGCATGTGTCCATTGTGCATGTGCCCATTGTGCATGTGTCCATTGTGCATGTGTCCATTGTGCATGTGCCCATTGTGTATATGCCCATTGTGCATGTGTCCATTGTGCATGTGTCCATTGTGCATGTGCTAATTGTGCATGTGTCCATTGAGCATGTGCCAATTGTGCATGTGCCCTTTGTGCATGTTCCCTTTGTACATGTGCCAGTTGTGCGTGTGCCCATTGTGCATGTGTCCATTGTGGATGTGCCTTTTGTGCATGTTCCCTTTGTGCCTGTGTCCATTGTGCATGTGCCCATTGTGCATGTGCCCATTCTGCATGTGCCCATTGTGCATGTGTCCATTGTGCATGCGTCCATTGTACATGTGCCCGTTGTGAGTGTGCCCATTGTGCATGTGCTCATTCTGCATGTGCCCATTGTGCATGTCTCCATTGTGCATGCGTCCATTGTACCTGTGCCCATTGTGCGTGTGCCCAGTGTGCATGTGTCCATTCTGTATGTTCACTTTGTGCATGTGTCCATTGTGCATGTGCCTATTGTGCATGTGTCCATTGTGTATGTGCCCTTTGTGCATGTGTCCATTGTGCATGTGTCCATTGTGTATGTGTCCATTGTGCATGTGACCTTTGTGCATGTTCCCTTTGTGCATGTGCCCATTGTGCATGTGTCCATTGTGGATGTGCCCTTTGTGTATGTTCCCTTTGTGCCTGTGTCCATTGTGCATGTGCTCATTGTGCATGTGTCCATTGTGCATGTGCCCATTGTGCATGTGCCCATGCTGCATGTGCCCATTGTGCATGTGTCCATTGTGCATGCGTTCATTGTACATGTGCCAGTTGTGCGTGTGCCCATTGTGCATGTGTCCATTGTGGATGTGCCCTTTGTGCATGTTCCCTTTGTGCCTGTGTCCATTGTGCATGTGCTCATTGTGCATGTGTCCATTGTGCATGTGCCCATTGTGCATGTGCCCATTCTGCATGTGCCCATTGTGCATGTGTCCATTGTGCATGCGTCCATTGTGCATGTGCCCATTCTGCATGTGCCCATTGTGCATGTGTCCATTGTGCATGCGTCCATTGTACATGTGCCCGTTGTGAGTGTGCCCATTGTGCATGCGTCCATTGTACATGTGCCCATTGTGAGTGTGCCCATTGTGCATGTGCTCATTCTGCATGTGCCCATTGTGCATGTGTCCATTGTGCATGTGTCCATTGTACATGTGCCTATTGTGCGTGTGCCCAGTGTGCATGTGTCCATTCTGTATGTTCACTTTGTGCATGTGTCCATTGTGCATGTGCCCATTGTGCATGTGTCCAGTGTGTATGTGCGCTTTGTGCATGTGTCCATTGTGCATGTGTCCATTGTGTATGTGTCAATTGTGCATGTGCCCATTGTGCATGTGTCCATTGTGCATGTGTCCATTGTGTATGTGGCCTTTGTACATGTTTCCTTTGTGCATGTGCCCATTCTGCATTTGCCCATTGTGCATGTGTCCATTGTGTATGTTCCCTTTGTGCATGTGTCCATTGTGCATGTGTCCATTGTGCGTGTGCCCGTTGTGTATGTTTCCATTGTGCATGTGCCCATTGTGCATGGGTCCATTATTCATTTGCCCGTTGTGCGTGTGCCCATTGTGCATGTGCCCATTGTACGTGAGCACATTGTGCATGCGTCCATTGTCCATATGCCCTTTGTGCATGTGTCCATTGTGCATGCGTTCATTGTACATGTATCCATTGTGGATGTGTCCATTGTGCATGTGCCAATTGTGCATGTATCCATTGTACATGTATCCATTGTGCATATGTCCATTGTGCATGTGTCCATTGTGCATGTGTCCATTATTCATTTGCCCATTGTGCGTGTGCCCATTGTGCATGTGCCCATTGTGCGTGTGCCCAGTGTGCATGTGTCCATTCTGTATGTTCGCTTTGTGCATGTGTCCATTGTGCATGTGCCCATTGTGCATGTGTCCATTGTGCATGTGTCCATTGTGCATGTGCCCATTGTGTATATGCCCATTGTGCATGTGTCCATTGTGCATGTGTCCATTGTGCATGTGCTCATTGTGCATGTGTCCATTGTGCATGTGCCAATTGTGCATGTGCCCTTTGTGCATGTTCCCTTTGTGCATGTGCCCATTGTGCATGTGTCCATTGTGTATGTGAGCTTTGTGCATGTTCCCTTTGTGCATGTGCCCATTGTGCATGTGTCCATTGTGGATGTGCCCTTTGTGCATGTTCCCTTTGTGCCTGTGTCCATTGTGCATGTGCTCATTGTGCATGTGTCCATTGTGCATGTGCCCATGCTGCATGTGCCCATTGTGCATGTGTCCTTTGTGCATGCGTTCATTGTACATGTGCCAGTTGTGCGTGTGCCCATTGTGCATGTGCCCATTGTGGATGTGCCTTTTGTGCATGTTCCCTTTGTGCCTGTGTCCATTGTGCATGTGCTCATTGTACATGTGTCCATTGTGCATGTGCCCATTGTGCATGTGCCCATTCTGCATGTGCCCATTGTGCATGTGTCCATTGTGCATGCGTCCATTGTACATGTGCCCGTTGTGAGTGTGCCCATTGTGCATGTGCTCATTCTGCATGTGCCCGTTGTGCATGTGTCCATTGTGCATGCGTCCATTGTACCTGTGCCCATTGTGTATGTGCCCTTTGTGCATGTGTCCATTGTGCATGTGTCCATTGTGTATGTGTCCATTGTGCATGTGACCTTTGTGCATGTTCCCTTTGTGAATGTGCCCATTGTGCATGTGTCCATTGTGGATGTGCCCTTTGTGTCTGTTCCCTTTGTGCCTGTGTCCATTGTGCATGTGCTCATTGTGCATGTGTCCATTGTGCATGTGCCCATTGTGCATGTGCCCATTGTGCATGTGCCCATGCTGCATGTGCCCATTGTGCATGTGTCCATTGTGCATGCGTTCATTGTACATGTGCCAGTTGTGCGTGTGCCCTTTGTGCATGTTCCCTTTGAGCCTGTGTCCATTGTGCATGTGCTCATTGTGCATGTGTCCATTGTGCATGTGTCCATTGTGCATGTGCCCATTGTGCATGTGCCCATTGTGCATGTGTCCATTGTGCATGCGTCCATTGTACATGTGCCCGTTGTGAGTGTGCCCATTGTGCATGCGTCCATTGTACATGTGCCCATTGTGAGTGTGCCCATTGTGCATGTGCTCATTCTGCATGTGCCCATTGTGCATGTGTCCATTGTGCATGTGTTCATTGTACATGTGCCTATTGTGCGTGTGCCCAGTGTGCATGCGTCCATTGTACATGTGCCCATTGTGAGTGTGCCCATTGTGCATGTGCTCATTCTGCATGTGCCCATTGTGCATGTGTCCATTGTGCATGCGTCCATTGTACATGTGCCCGTTGTGAGTGTGCCCATTGTGCTTGTGCTCATTCTGCATGTGCCCATTGTGCATGTGTCCATTGTGCATGCGTCCATTGTATCTGTGCCCATTGTGCGTGTGCCCAGTGTGCATGTGTCCATTCTGTATGTTCACTTTGTGCATGTGTCCATTGTGCATGTGCCTATTGTGCATGTGCCCTTTGTGCATGTTCCCTTTGTGCGTGTGTCCATTGTGCATGTTCCCTTTGTGCGTGTGTCCATTGTGCATGTGCTCATTGTGCATGTGTCCATTGTGCATGTGCCCATTGTGCATGTGCCCATTCTGCATGTGCCCATTGTGCATGTGACCATTGTGCATGCGTCCATTGTACATGTGACCATTCTGCATGTGCCCATTGTGCATGTGTCCATTGTGCATGCGTCCATTGTACATGTGCCCGTTGTGAGTGTGCCCATTGTGCATGTGCTCATTCTGCATGTGCCCATTGTGCATGTGTCCATTGTGCATGCGTCCATTGTACATGTGCCCATTGTGCGTGTGCCCAGTGTGCATGTGTCCATTCTGTATGTTCACTTTGTGCATGTGTCCATTGTGCATGTGCCTATTGTGCATGTGTCCAGTGTGTATGTGCGCTTTGTGCATGTGTCCATTGTGCATGTGTCCATTGTGTATGTGTCCATTGTGCATGTGCTCATTGTGCATGTGTCCATTGTGCATGTGTCCATTGTGTATGTGCCCTTTGTACATGTTTCCTTTGTGCATGTGCCCATTCTGCATGTGCCCATTGTGCATGTGTCCATTGTGTATGTGCCCTTTGTGCATGTGCCCATTCTGCATGTGTCCATTGTGCATGTGTCCATTATTCATTTGCCCATTGTGCGTGTGACCATTGTGCATGTGCCCATTGTTCTTGTGTCCATTGTGCATGTGCCCATTGTGCATTTGCACATTCTGCATGTGCCCATTCTGCATGTGCCCTTTGTGCATTTGTCCATTGTGCATGTGCCCATTTTGCATGTGCCCATTGTGCAAATTCCCATTTTGCATGTGCCCTTTGTGCGTGTGCCAATTGTGCATTTGCCTATTGTGCATGTGCCCATTCTGCATGTGCTCATTCTGCATGTGCCCTTTGTGCATGTGCCCATTGTGCATGTGTCCATTGTGCATGTGTCCATTGTGTATGCGCCCTTTGTTCATGTTCCCTTTGTGCATGTGCCCATTGTGCATGTGTCCATTTTGTATGTGCGATTTGTGCATGTTTCCTTTGAGCATGTGTCCATTGTGCATGAGTCCATTGCGCATGTGTCCATTCTGCATGTGCCCATTGTGTATGTTTCCTTTGTGCATGTTCCCTTTGTGCATGTGCCCATTGTGCATGTGTCCATTGTGTATGTGACCTTTGTGCATGTTCCCTTTGTGCATGTGCCCATTGTGCATGTGTCCATTGTGTATGTGCCCGTTGTGCATGTTTCCTTTGAGCATGTGTCCATTGTGCATGAGTCCATTGCGCATGTGTCCATTCTGCATGTGCCCATTGTGTATGTTTCCTTTGTGCATGTTCCCTTTGTGCATGTGCCCATTGTGCATGTGTCCATTGTGTATGTGACCTTTGTGCATGTTCCCTTTGTGCATGTGACCATTGTGCATGCGTCCATTGTACATGTGACCATTCTGCATGTGCCCATTGTGCATGTGTCCATTGTGCATGCGTCCATTGTACATGTGCCCGTTGTGAGTGTGCCCATTGTGCATGTGCTCATTCTGCATGTGCCCATTGTGCATGTGTCCATTGTGCATGCGTCCATTGTACATGTGCCCATTGTGCGTGTGCCCAGTGTGCATGTGTCCATTCTGTATGTTCACTTTGTGCATGTGTCCATTGTGCATGTGCCTATTGTGCATGTGTCCAGTGTGTATGTGCGCTTTGTGCATGTGTCCATTGTGCATGTGTCCATTGTGTATGTGTCCATTGTGCATGTGCTCATTGTGCATGTGTCCATTGTGCATGTGTCCATTGTGTATGTGCCCTTTGTACATGTTTCCTTTGTGCATGTGCCCATTCTGCATGTGCCCATTGTGCATGTGTCCATTGTGTATGTGCCCTTTGTGCATGTGCCCATTCTGCATGTGTCCATTGTGCATGTGTCCATTATTCATTTGCCCATTGTGCGTGTGACCATTGTGCATGTGCCCATTGTTCTTGTGTCCATTGTGCATGTGCCCATTGTGCATTTGCACATTCTGCATGTGCCCATTCTGCATGTGCCCTTTGTGCATTTGTCCATTGTGCATGTGCCTATTTTGCATGTGCCCATTGTGCAAATTCCCATTTTGCATGTGCCCTTTGTGCGTGTGCCAATTGTGCATTTGCCTATTGTGCATGTGCCCATTCTGCATGTGCTCATTCTGCATGTGCCCTTTGTGCATGTGCCCATTGTGCATGTGTCCATTGTGCATGTGTCCATTGTGTATGCGCCCTTTGTTCATGTTCCCTTTGTGCATGTGCCCATTGTGCATGTGTCCATTTTGTATGTGCGATTTGTGCATGTTTCCTTTGAGCATGTGTCCATTGTGCATGAGTCCATTGCGCATGTGTCCATTCTGCATGTGCCCATTGTGTATGTTTCCTTTGTGCATGTTCCCTTTGTGCATGTGCCCATTGTGCATGTGTCCATTGTGTATGTGACCTTTGTGCATGTTCCCTTTGTGCATGTGCCCATTGTGCATGTGTCCATTGTGTATGTGCCCGTTGTGCATGCTTCCTTTGTGCATGTGTCCATTGTGCATGTGCCCATTGTGTATGTGCCCTTTGTGCATGTTCCCTTTGAGCATGTGCCCATTGTGCATGTGTCCATTGTGTATGTGCCCGTTGTGCATGCTCCTTTTGTGCATGTGTCCATTGTGCATGTGCCCATTGTGTATGTGCCCTTTGTGCATGTTCCCTTTGAGCATGTGCCCATTGTGCATGTGTCCATTGTGTATCTGCCCGTTGTGCATGTTCCCTTTGTGCATGTGCCCATTGTGCATGTGCTCATTGTGCATGTGTCCATTGTGCATGTGCCCATTGTGCATGTGTCCATTCTGCATGTGCCCATTGTGCATGTCTCCATTGTGCATGCATTCATTGTACATGTGCCAGTTGTGCGTGAGCCCATTGTGCATGCGTCCATTGTGTATGTTCCCATTGTGCATGTGTCCATTGTACCTGAGCACATTGTGCATGCGTCCATTGTCCATATGCCCTTTGTGCATGTGTCCATTGTGCATGTATCCATTGTGGATGTGTCCATTGTGCATGTGCCAATTGTGCATGTATCCATTGTGCATGTATCCATTGTACATGTATCCATTGTGCATATGTCCATTGTGCATGCGCCCGTTGTGCGTGTGCCCATTGTGCATGTGCCCAATGTTCATGTGTCCATTGTGCATGTGCCCATTGTGCATTTGCCCATTCTGCATGTGCTCATTCTGCATGTGCCCTTTGTGCATGTGTCCATTGTGCATGTGCCCATGTTCCATGTGCGCATTGTGCAAATGCCCATTGTGCATGTGCCCTTTGTGCGTGTGCCAATTGTGCATTTGCCTATTATGCATGTGCCCATTCTGCATGTGCTCATTCTGCATGTGCCCTTTGTGCATGTGCCCATTGTGCATGTGCCCATTCTGCATGTGCCCATTGTGCATGTGTCCATTGTGCATGCGTCCATTGTACATGTGCCCGTTGTGCGTGTGCCCATTGTGCATGTGTCCATTGTGTATGTTCCTGTTGTGCATGTGTCCATTTTGCATGTGCCCATTGTGCATGTGTCCATTGTGTATGTGCCCTTTGTGCATGTTCCCTTCGTGCATGTGTCCATTGTGCATGTGCCCATTGTGTATGTGCCCTTTGTGCATGTGTCCCTTGTGTATGTGCCCTTTGTGCCTGTTCCCTTTGTGCATGTGTCCATTGTGCATGTGTCCATTGTCTATGTGCCCTTTGTGCATGTTCCCTTTGAGCATGTGCCCATTGTGCATGTGTCCATTATGTATGTGTCCATTGTGTATGTGCCCATTTTGTATGTGCCCCTTGTGCATGTGTCCATTGTGTATGTGCCCTTTGTGCATGTTTCCTTTGTGCATGTGTCCATTGTGCATGTGCCCTTTGTGCATGTGCCCTTTGTGCATGTGTCCATTGTGCATGTGTCCATTGTGCATGTGTCCATTGTGTATGTGCCCTTTGTGCATGTGTCCATTGTGCATGTGTCCATTGTGCATGTGCCCATTGTGTATGTGCCTTTGTGCATGTGTCCATTGTGTACGTGCCCTTTGTGCATGTTCCCATTGTGCATGTGTCCATTGTGTATGTGCCCTTTGCGCATGTTCCCTTTGTGCCTGTGTCCATTGTGCATGTGCTCATTGTGCATGTGCCCATTCTGCATGTGCCCATTCTGCATGTGCCCATTGTTCATGTGTCCATTGTGCATGCGTCCATTGTACATGTGCCCGTTGTGAGTGTGCCCATTGTGCGTGTGCTCATTCTGCATGTGCCCATTGTGCATGTGTCCATTGTGCATGCGTCCATTGTACATGTGCCCATTGTGCGTGTGCCCAGTGTGCATGTGTCCATTCTGTATGTTCACTTTGTGCATGTGTCCATTGTGCATGTGCCTATTGTGCATGTGTCCATTGTGTATGTGTCCATTGTGCATGTGTCCATTGTGTATGTGCCCTTTGTACATGTTTCCTTTGTGCATGTGCCCATTCTGCATGTGCCCATTGTGCATGTGCCCATTGTGCATGTGTCCATTGTGTATGTGCCCTTTGTACATGTTTCCTTTGTGCATGTTCCCATTCTGCATGTGCCCATTGTGCATGTGTCCATTGTGTATGTGCCCTTTGTGCATGTGCCCATTCTGCATGTGTCCATTATTCATTTGCCCATTGTGTATGTGCCCATTGTGTATGTGTCCATTGTGTATGTGCCCATTGTGCATGTGTCCATTGTGTATGTGCCCATTGTGCATGTGCCCATTGTGCATGTGTCCATTTTGCATGTGTCCA
This sequence comes from Hemiscyllium ocellatum, assembly GCF_020745735.1. Classification (NCBI taxonomy): domain Eukaryota; kingdom Metazoa; phylum Chordata; class Chondrichthyes; order Orectolobiformes; family Hemiscylliidae; genus Hemiscyllium; species Hemiscyllium ocellatum. The sequence continues at coordinate 11,973,492 of NC_083401.1, forward strand.
TTATTCATTTGCCCATTGTGCGTGTGCCCATTGTGCGTGTGCCCATTGTGCATGTGCCCATTGTTCTTGTGTCCATTGTGCAAGTGCCCATTGTGCATTTGCACATTCTGCATGTGCCCATTCTGCATGTGCCCTTTGTGCATTTGTCCATTGTGCATGTGCCCATTTTGCATGTGCCCATTGTGCAAATTCCCATTTTGCATGTGCCCTTTGTGCGTGTGCCAATTGTGCATTTGCCTATTGTGCATGTGCCCATTCTGCATGTGCTCATTCTGCATGTGCCCTTTGTGCATGTGCCCATTGTGCATGTGCCCATTGTGCGTGTGCCCATTGTGCATGTGTCCATTGTGCATGTGCCCATTGTGTATGCGCCCTTTGTTCATGTTCCCTTTGTGCATGTGCCCATTGTGCATGTGTCCATTTTGTATGTGCGATTTGTGCATGTTTCCTTTGTGCATGTGTCCATTGTGCATGTGTCCATTGTGCATGTGTCCATTGTGCATGTGCCCATTGTGTATGTGTCCTTTGTGCATGTTCCCTTTGTGCATGTGTCCATTGTGCATGTGTCCATTGTGCATGTGTCCATTGTGCATGTGCCCATTGTGTATGTGTCCTTTGTGCATGTTCCCTTTGTGCATGTGCCCATTGTGCATGTGTCCATTGTGTATGTGACCTTTGTGCAAGTTCCCTTTGTGCATGTGTCCATTGTGCATGTGCCCATTGTGTATGTGCCCTTTGTGCATGTTCCCTTTGAGCATGTGCCCATTGTGCATGTGTCCATTGTGTATGTGCCCGTTGTGCATGCTCCTTTTGTGCATGTGTCCATTGTGCATGTGCCCATTGTGTATGTGCCCTTTGTGCATGTTCCCTTTGAGCATGTGCCCATTGTGCATGTGTCCATTGTGTATCTGCCCGTTGTGCATGCTCCTTTTGTGCATGTGTCCATTGTGCATGTGCCCATTGTGTATGTGCCCTTTGTGCATGTTGCCTTTGTGCATGTGCCCATTGTGCATGTGTCCATTGTGCATGTGCCCTTTGTGCATGTTCCCTTTCTGCATGTGCCCATTGTGCATGTGTCCATTGTGCATGTGTCCATTGTGCATGTGCCCATTGTGCATGTGTCCATTCTGCATGTGCCCATTGTGCATGTCTCCATTGTGCCTCACCTTCGTTCCCCTACACCCTCGGATTAATGAGTTCAACACGCGGCGAGATATTGAACAATTCTTCCGCCGCCTTCGCCTCCGTGCCTACTTTCACAACCAAGACTCCCGCCCACCCTCTGACGACCCCTTCTCCCGCCTCCAACACACCCCATCCACCTGGACACCCCGTGCTGGCCTCCTACCCGCCCTCGACCTCTTTATAGCCAACTGCCGCCGTGACATCAACCGACTCAACCTGTCCACCCCTCTCACCCACTCCAACCTCTCACCCTCAGAACGTGCAGCCCTCCACTCCCTCCGCTCCAATCCCAACCTCACCATCAAACCCGCAGACAAGGGAGGCGCGGTGGTAGTTTGGCGCACTGACCTGTACACCGCTGAAGCCAAACGCCAGCTCGCGGACGCCTCCTCTTATCGCCCCTTGACCACGACCCCACCTCCCACCCCCAAACCATCATCTCCCAGACCATCCAGGACCTCATCACCTCAGGGGATCTCCCATCCACCGCCTCCAACCTCATAGTCCCACAACCCCGCACCGCCCGTTTCTACCTCCTGCCCAAAATCCACAAACCTGCCTGCCCCGGCCGACCCATTGTCTCAGCCTGCTCCTGCCCCACCGAACTCATCTCCCAATACCTCGACACGGTCCTGTCCCCTTTAGTCCAAGAACTCCCCACCTACGTTCGGGACACCACCCACGCCCTCCACCTCCTCCAGGATTTTCGCTTCCCGGTCCCCAACGCCTTATTTTCACTATGGACATCCAGTCCCTGTACACCTCCATCCCCCATCACGAAGGACTCAAAGCCCTCCGCTTCTTCCTTTCCCGCCGCACTAACCAGTACCCTTCCACTGACACCCTCCTTCGACTGACTGAACTGGTCCTCACCCTGAATAACTTCTCTTTTCAATCCTCCCACTTCCTCCAAACTAAAGGAGTTGCCATGGGCACCCGCATGGGCCCCAGCTATGCCTGCCTCTTCGTAGGATATGTGGAACAGTCCATCTTCCGCAACTACACTGGCACCACCCCCCACCTTTTTCTCCGCTACATCGATGACTGTATCGGCGCTGCCTCGTGCTCCCACGAGGAGGTTGAACAGTTCATCAACTTTACTAACACCTTCCATCCCGACCTGAAATTCACCTGGACTGTCTCAGACTCCTCCCTCCCCTTCCTAGACCTTTCCATTTCTATCTCGGGCGACCGACTCAACACAGACATCTATTATAAACCGACTGACTCCCACAGCTACCTGGACTACACCTCCTCCCACCCTGCCCCCTGTAAAAATGCCATCCCATATTCCCATTCCTTCGTCTCCGCCGCATCTGCTCCCAGGAGGACCAATTCCAAAACCGCACAGCCCAGATGGCCTCCTTCTTCAAGGACCGCAGATTCCCCCCAGACGTGATCGACGATGCCCTCCACCGCATCTCCTCCACTTCCCGCTCCTCCGCCCTTGAGCCCCGCTCCTCCAACCGCCACCAAGACAGAACCCCACTGGTTCTCATCTACCACCCACCAACCTGCGCATACAACGTATTATCCGCCGCCATTTCCGCCACCTCCAAACGGACCCCACCACCAAGGATATATTTCCCTCCCCTCCCCTATCAGCGTTCCGCAAGGACCACTCCCTTCGTGACTCCCTTGTCAGATCCACACCCCCCACCAACCCAACCTCCACCCCGGCACCTTCCCCTGCAACCGCAGGAAATGTAAAACTTGCGCCCACACCTCCACACTCACTTCCTCCAAGGCCCCAAGGGATCCTTCCATATCCGCCACAAGTTCACCTGTACCTCCACACACATCATCTATTGCATCCGCTGCACCCGATGTGGCCTCCTCTATATTGGCGAGACAGGCCGCTTACTTGCGGAACGCTTCAGAGAACACCTCTGGGCCGCCCGAACCAACCAACCCAATCACCCCGTGGCTCAACACTTTAACTCCCCCTCCCACTCCACCGAGGACATGCAGGTCCTTGGACTCCTCCACCGGCAGAACACAACTACACGACGGCTGGAGGAGGAGCGCCTCATCTTCCGCCTGGGAACCCTCCAACCACAAGGTATGAATTCAGATTTCTCCAGCTTCCTCATTTCCCCTCCCCCCACCTTGTCTCAGTCGGTTCCCTCAACTCAGCACCGCCCTCCTAACCTGCAATCCTCTTCCTGACCTCTCCGCCCCCACCCCACTCCGGCCTATCACCCTCACCTTGACCTCCTTCCACCTATCCCACCTCCATCGCCCCTCCCCCTAGTCCCTCCTCCCTACCTTTTATCTCAGCCTGCTTGGCTCTCTCTCTCTTATTCCTGATGAAGGGCTCATGCTCGAAACGTCGAATTCTCTATTCCTGAGATGCTGCCTAACCTGCTGTGCTTTGACCAGCAACACATTTGCAGCTGTGATCTCCAGCATCTGCAGACCTCATTTTTTACTCCATTGTGCATGCATTCATTGTACATGTGCCAGTTGTGCGTGTGCCCATTGTGCATGCGTCCATTGTGTATGTTCCCTTTGTGCATGTGTCCATTGTGTATGTTCCCTTTGTGCATGTGTCCATTGTGCATGTGTCCATTATTCATTTGCCCATTGTGCGTGTGCCCATTGTGCATGTGCCCATTGTACCTGAGCACATTGTGCATGCGTCCATTGTCCATATGCCCTTTGTGCATGTGTCCATTGTGCATGTATCCATTGTGGATGTGTCCATTGTGCATGTGCCAATTGTGCATGTATCCATTGTGCATGTATCCATTGTACATGTATCCATTGTGCATATGTCCATTGTGCATGCGCCCGTTGTGCGTGTGCCCATTGTGCATGTGCCCAATGTTCATGTGTCCATTGTGCATGTGCCCATTGTGCATTTGCCCATTCTGCATGTGCTCATTCTGCATGTGCCCTTTGTGCATGTGTCCATTGTGCATGTGCCCATGTTCCTTGTGCGCATTGTGCAAATGCCCATTGTGCATGTGCCCTTTGTGCGTGTGCCAATTGTGCATTTGCCGAGTATGCATGTGCCCATTCTGCATGTGCTCATTCTGCATGTGCCCTTTGTGCATGTGCCCATTGTGCATGTGCCCATTCTGCATGTGCCCATTGTGCATGTGTCCATTGTGCATGCGTCCATTGTACATGTGCCCGTTGTGCGTGTGCCCATTGTGCATGTGTCCATTGTGTATGTTCCCTTTGTGCATGTGTCCATTGTACATGTGCCCGTTGTGAGTGTGCCCATTGTGCATGTGCTCATTCTGCATGTGCCCATTGTGCATGTGTCCATTGTGCATGCGTCCATTGTACATGTGCCCATTGTGCGTGTTCCCAGTGTGCATGTGTCCATTCTGTATGTTCACTTTGTGCATGTGTCCATTGTGCATGTGCCTATTGTGCATGTGTCCAGTGTGTATGTGCGCTTTGTGCATGTGTCCATTGTGCATGTGTCCATTGTGTATGTGTCCATTGTGCATGTGCCCATTGTGCATGTGTCCATTGTGCATGTGTCCATTGTGTATGTGCCCTTTGTACATGTTTCCTTTGTGCATGTGCCCATTCTGCATGTGCCCATTGTGCATGTGTCCATTGTGTATGTGCCCTTTGTGCATGTGCCCATTCTGCATGTGTCCATTATTCATTTGCCCATTGTGTATGTGCCCATTGTGTATGTGTCCATTGTGTATGTGCCCATTGTGCATGTGTCCATTGTGTATGTGCCCATTGTGCATGTGCCCATTGTGCATGTGTCCATTGTGCATGTGTCCATTATTCATTTGCCCATTGTGCGTGTGCCCATTGTGCATGTGCCCATTGTTCTTGTGTCCATTGTGCATGTGCCCATTGTGCATTTGCACATTCTGCATGTGCCCATTCTGCATGTGCCCTTTGTGCATTTGTCCATTGTGCATGTGCCCATTTTGCATGTGCCCATTGTGCAAATTCCCATTTTGCATGTGCCCTTTGTGCGTGTGCCAATTGTGCATTTGCCTATTGTGCATGTGCCCATTCTGCATGTGCTCATTCTGCATGTGCCCTTTGTGCATGTGCCCATTGTGCATGTGCCCATTGTGCGTGTGCCCATTGTGCATGTGTCGATTGTGCATGTGTCCATTGTGTATGCGCCCTTTGTTCATGTTCCCTTTGTGCATGTGCCCATTGTGCATGTGTCCATTTTGTATGTGCGATTTGTGCATGTTTCCTTTGTGCATGTGTCCATTGTGCATGTGTCCATTGTGCATGTGCCCATTGTGTATGTGTCCTTTGTGCATGTTCCCTTTGTGCATGTGCCCATTGTGCATGTGTCCATTGTGTATGTGACCTTTGTGCAAGTTCCCTTTGTGCATGTGCCCATTGTGCATGTGTCCATTGTGTATGTGCCCGTTGTGCATGCTCCCTTTGTGCATGTGTCCATTGTGCATGTGCCCATTGTGTATGTGCCCTTTGTGCATGTTCCCTTTGAGCATGTGCCCATTCTGCATGTGTCCATTGTGTATGTGCCCGTTGTGCATGCTCCTTTTGTGCATGTGTCCATTGTGCATGTGCCCATTGTGTATGTGCCCTTTGTGCATGTTCCCTTTGAGCATGTGGCCATTGTGCATGTGTCCATTGTGTATGTGCCCTTTGTGCATGCTCCTTTTGTGCATGTGTCCATTGTGCATGTGCCCATTGTGTATGTGCCCTTTGTGCATGTTGCCTTTGTGCTTGTGCCCATTGTGCATGTGTCCATTGTACATGTGCCCTTTGTGCATGTTCCCTTTCTGCCTGTGTCCATTGTGCATGTGCTCATTGTGCATGTGTCCATTGTGCATGTGCCCATTGTGCATGTGTCCATTCTGCATGTGTCCATTGTGCATGTCTCCATTGTGCATGCATTCATTGTACATGTGCCAGTTGTGCGTGACCCCATTGTGCATGCGTCCATTGTGTATGTTCCCTTTGTGCATGTGTCCATTGTGTATGTTCCCTTTGTGCATGTGTCCATTGTGCATGTGTCCATTATTCATTTGCCCATTGTGCGTGTGCCCATTGTGCGTGTGCCCATTGTACCTGAGCACATTGTGCATGCGTCCATTGTCCATATGCCCTTTGTGCATGTGTCCATTGTGCATGTATCCATTGTGGATGTGTCCATTGTGCATGTGCCAATTGTGCATGTATCCATTGTGCATGCGTCCATTGTACATGTGCCCGTTGTGCGTGTGCCCATTGTGCATGTGCCCATGTTCCTTGTGCGCATTGTGCAAATGCCCATTGTGCATGTGCCCTTTGTGCGTGTGCCAATTGTGCATTTGCCGATTATGCATGTGCCCATTCTGCATGTGCTCATTCTGCATGTGCCCTTTGTGCATGTGCCCATTGTGCATGTGCCCATTCTGCATGTGCCCATTGTGCATGTGTCCATTGTGCATGCGTCCATTGTACATGTGCCCGTTGTGCGTGTGCCCATTGTGCATGTGTCCATTGTGTATGTTCCTGTTGTGCATGTGTCCATTTGCATGTGCCCATTGTGCATGTGTCCATTGTGTATGTGCCCTTTGTGCATGTTCCCTTTGTGCATGTGTCCATTGTGCATGTGCCCATTGTGTATGTGCCCTTTGTGCATGTGTCCATTGTGTATGTGCCCTTTGTGCCTGTTCCCTTTGTGCATGTGTCCATTGTGCATGTGTCCATTATCTATGTGCCCTTTGTGCATGTTTCCTTTGTGCATGTGTCCATTGTGCATGCGCCCTTTGTGCATGTGTCCATTGTGTATGTGTCCATTGTGTATGTGCCCATTTTGTATGTGCCCTTTGTGCATGTGTCCATTGTGTATGTGCCCTTTGTGCATGTTTCCTTTGTGCATGTGTCCATTGTGCATGTGCCCTTTGTGCATGTGCCCTTTGTGCATGTGTCCATTGTGCATGTGTCCATTGTGTATGTGCCCATTGTGTATGTGCCCTTTGTGCATGTGTCCATTGTGCATGTGTCCATTGTGCATGTGCCCATTGTGTATGTGCCCTTTGTGCATGTGTCCATTGTGTATGTGCCCTTTGTGCATGTTCCCATTGTGCATGTGTCCATTGTGTATGTGCCCTTTGTGCATGTTTCCTTTGTGCATGTGTCCATTGTGCATGTGCCCATTGTGCATGTTCCCTTTGTGCATGTGTCCATTGTGCATGTGTCCATTGTGTATGTGCCCTTTGTGCATGTTTCCTTTGTGCATGTGTCCATTGTGCATGTGCCCATTGTGTATGTGGCCTTTGTGCATGTGTCCATTGTGTATGTGCCCTTTGTGCATGTTCCCTTTGTGCATGTGTCCATTGTGCATGTGTCCATTGTGTATGTGCTCTTTGTGCATGTTTCCTTTGTGCATGTGTCCATTGTGCATGAATCCATTGTGCATGTGCCCTTTGTGCATGTTCCCTTTGTGCATGTGTCCATTGTGTATGTGCCCTTTGTGCATGTTCCCTTTGTGCATTTTCCCTTTGTGCGTGTGTCCATTGTGCATGTGCCCATTGTGCATGTGTCCATTGTGTATGTGCCCTTTGTGCATGTTTCCTTTGTGCATGTGTCCATTGTGCATGTGCCCATTGTGCATGAGTCCATTGTGCATGTGTCCATTGTGCATGTGCCCATTGTGTATGTACCCATTGTGCATGTGCCCATTGTGTATATGCACATTGTGCCTGTGCCCATTTTGCATGTGCCCATTGTGCAAATGCCCTTTGTGCGTGTGCCAATTGTGCATTTGCCTATTATGCATGTGCCCATTCTGCATGTGATCATTCTGCATGTGCCCTTTGTGCATGTGCCCATTGTTCATGTGACCATTCTGCATGTGCTCATTGCGCATGTGTCCATTGTGCATGCGTCCATTGTACATGTGCCCGTTGTGCGTGTGCCCATTGTGCATGTGTCCATTCTGTATGTTCCATTTGTGCATGTGTCCATTGTGCATGTGCCCATTGTGCATGTGTCCATTGTGTACGTGCCCTTTGTGCATGTACCCTTTGTGCATGTGCCCTTTGTGCATGTGTCCATTGTGCATGTGTCCATTGTGCGTTTACCCATTGTGCATGTGTCCATTGTGCATGTTTCCACTGTGTATGTGCCCATTGTGCATGTTTCCTTTGTGCATGTGTCCATTGTGCATGTGCCCATTGTGTATGTGTCCATTGTGCATGTTCCCTTTCTGCCTGTGTCCATTGTGCATGTGCTCATTGTGCATGTGTCCATTCTGCATGTGCCCATTGTGCATGTGTCCAATGTGCATGCATTCATTGTACATGTGCCAGTTGTGCGTGAGCCCATTGTGCATGCGTCCATTGTGTATGTTCCCTTTGTGCATGTGTCCATTGTGTATGTTCCCTGTGTGCATGTGTCCATTGTGCATGTGTCCATTGTGCGTGTGCCCGTTGTGTATGTTTCCATTGTGCATGTGCCCATTGTGCATGGGTCCATTATTCATTTGCCCATTGTGCGTGTGCCCATTGTGCATGTGCCCACTGTACCTGAGCACATTGTGCATGCGTTCATTGTCCATATGCCCTTTGTGCATGTGTCCATTGTGCATGTATCCATTGTGCATGTATCCATTGTGGATGAATCCATTGTGCATGTGCCAATTGTGCATGCATCCATTGTGCATGTATCCATTGTACATGTATCCATTGTGCATATGTCCATTGTGCACGCCCCCGTTGTGCATTCGCCCATTCTGCATGTGCTCATTCTGCATGTGCCCTTTGTGCATGTGTCCATTGTGCATGTGCCCATGTTCCTTGTGCGCATTGTGCAAATGCCCATTGTGCATGTGCCCTTTGTGCGTGTGCCAATTGTGCATTTGCCGATTATGCATGTGCCCATTCTGCATGTGCTCATTCTGCATGTGCCCTTTGTGGATGTGCCCATTGTGCATGTGCCCATTCTGCATGTGCCCATTGTGCATGTGTCCATTGTGCATGCGTCCATTGTACATGTGCCCTTTGTGCGTGAGCCCATTGTGCATGCGTCCATTGTGTATGTTCCCTTTGTGCATGTGTCCATTGTGTATGTTCCCTTTGTGCATGTGTCCATTGTGCATGTGTCCATTATTCATTTGCCCATTGTGCGTGTGCCCATTGTGCATGTGCCCATTGTACCTGAGCACATTGTGCATGCGTCCATTGTCCATATGCCCTTTGTGCATGTGTCCATTGTGCATGTATCCATTGTGGATGTGTCCATTGTGCATGTGCGAATTGTGCATGTATCCATTGTGCATGTATCCATTGTACATGTATCCATTGTGCCTATGTCCATTGTGCATGCGCCCGTTGTGCGTGTGCCCATTGTGCATGTGCCCAATGTTCATGTGTCCATTGTGCATGTGCCCATTGTGCATTTGCCCATTCTGCATGTGCTCATTCTGCATGTGCCCTTTGTGCATGTGTCCATTGTGCATGTGCCCATGTTCCTTGTGCGCATTGTGCAAATGCCCATTGTGCATGTGCCCTTTGTGCGTGTGCCAATTGTGCATTTGCCGATTATGCATGTGCCCATTCTGCATGTGCTCATTCTGCATGTGCCCTTTGTGCATGTGCCCATTGTGCATGTGCCCATTCTGCATGTGCCCATTGTGCCTGTGTCCATTGTGCATGCGTCCATTGTACATGTGCCCGTTGTGCGTGTGCCCATTGTGCATGTGTCCATTGTGTATGTTCCTGTTGTGCATGTGTCCATTTTGCATGTGCCCATTGTGCATGTGTCCATTGTGTATGTGCCCTTTGTGCATGTTCCCTTTGTGCATGTGTCCATTGTGCATGTGCCCATTGTGTATGTGCCCTTTGTGCATGTGTCCATTGTGTATGTGCCCTTTGTGCCTGTTCCCTTTGTGCATGTGTCCATTGTGCATGTGTCCATTGTCTATGTGCCTTTTGTGCATGTTTCCTTTGTGCATGTGTCCATTGTGCATGTGCCCTTTGTGCATGTGTCCATTGTGTATGTGTCCATTGTGTATGTGCCCATTTTGTATGTGCCCTTTGTGCATGTGTCCATTGTGTATGTGCCCTTTGTGCATGTTTCCTTTGTGCATGTGTCCATTGTGCATGTGCCCTTTGTGCATGTGCCCTTTGTGCATGTGTCCATTGTGCATGTGTCCATTGTGTATGTGCCCATTGTGTATGTGCCCTTTGTGCATGTGTCCATTGTGCATGTGTCCATTGTGCATGTGCCCATTGTGTATGTGCCCTTTGTGCATGTGTCCATTGTGTATGTGCCCTTTGTGCATGTTCCCATTGTGCATGTGTCCATTGTGTATGTGCCCTTTGTGCATGTTCCCTTTGTGCATGTGTCCATTGTGCATGTGTCCATTGTGTATGTGCCCTTTGTGCATGTTTCCTTTGTGCATGTGTCCATTGTGCATGAATCCATTGTGCATGTGCCCTTTGTGCATGTTCCCTTTGTGCATGTGTCCATTGTGTATGTGCCCTTTGTGCATGTTCCCTTTGTGCATTTTCCCTTTGTGCGTGTGTCCATTGTGCATGTGCCCATTGTGCATGTGTCAATTGTGTATGTGCCCTTTGTGCATGTTTCCTTTGTGCATGTGTCCATTGTGCATGTGCCCATTGTGCATGTGTCCATTGTGCATGTGTCCATTGTGCATGTGCCCATTGTGTATGTACCCATTGTGCATGTGCCCATTGTGTATATGCACATTGTGCCTGTGCCCATTTTGCATGTGCCCATTGTGCAAATGCCCATTGTGCATGTGCTCTTTGTGCGTGTGCCAATTGTGCATTTGCCTATTATGCATGTGCCCATTCTGCATGTGATCATTCTGCATGTGCCCTTTGTGCATGTGCCCATTGTGCATGTGCCCATTCTGCATGTGCTCATTGCGCATGTGTCCATTGTGCATGCGTCCATTGTACATGTGCCCGTTGTGCGTGTGTCCATTGTGCATGTTTCCATTCTGTATGTTCCCTTTGTGCATGTGTCCATTGTGCATGTGCCCATTGTGCATGTGTCCATTGTGTATGTGCCCTTTGTGCATGTACCCTTTGTGCATGTGCCCTTTGTGCATGTGTCCATTGTGCATGTGTCCATTGTGCGTTTACCCATTGTGCATGTGTCCATTGTGCATGTTTCCACTGTGTATGTGCCCTTTGTGCATGTTTCCTTTGTGCATGTGTCCATTGTGCATGTGCCCATTGTGTATGTGTCCATTGTGCATGTGCCCATTGTGTATATGCCCATTGTGCATGTGCGCATTGTGCATGTGCCCATTGTGCATGTGTCCATTGTGCATGTTCCCTTTCTGCCTGTGTCCATTGTGCATGTGCTCATTGTGCATGTGTCCATTCTGCATGTGCCCATTGTGCATGTGTCCATTGTGCATGTTCCCTTTCTGCCTGTGTCCATTGTGCATGTGCTCATTGTGCATGTGTCCATTCTGCATGTGTCCATTGTGCGTGTGACCGTTGTGTATGTTTCCATTGTGCATGTGCCCATTGTGCATGGGTCCATTATTCATTTGCCCATTGTGCGTGTGCCCATTGTGCATGTGCCCATTGTACCTGAGCACATTGTGCATGCGTTCATTGTCCATATGCCCTTTGTGCATGTGTCCATTGTGCATGTATCCATTGTGCATGTATCCATTGTGGATGAATCCATTGTGCATGTGCCAATTGTGCATGCATCCATTGTGCATGTGCCCATTGTGTATGTGCCCTTTGTGCATGTGTCCATTGTGCATGTGTCCATTGTACATGTGCCCATTGTGTATGTGCCCATTGTGCATGTGTCCATTGTGTATGTGCCCTTTGTGCATGTTCCCATTGTGCATGTGTCCATTGTGTATGTGCCCTTTGTGCATGTTCCCTTTGTGCATGTGTCCATTGTGCATGTGTCCATTGTGTATGTGCCCTTTGTGCATGTTTCCTTTGTGCATGTGTCCATTGTGCATGAATCCATTGTGCATGTGCCCTTTGTGCATGTTCCCTTTGTGCATGTGTCCATTGTGTATGTGCCCTTTGTGCATGTTCCCTTTGTGCATTTTCCCTTTGTGCGTGTGTCCATTGTGCATGTGCCCATTGTGCATGTGTCCATTGTGTATGTGCCCTTTGTGCATGTTTCCTTTGTGCATGTGTCCATTGTGCATGTGCCCATTGTGCATGTGTCCATTGTGCATGTGTCCATTGTGCATGTGCCCATTGTGTATTTACCCATTGTGCATGTGCCCATTGTGTATATGCACATTGTGCCTGTGCCCATTTTGCATGTGCCCATTGTGCAAATGCCCATTGTGCATGTGCCCTTTGTGCGTGTGCCAATTGTGCATTTGCCTATTATGCATGTGCCCATTCTGCATGTGATCATTCTGCATGTGCCCTTTGTGCATGTGCCCATTGTGCATGTGCCCATTCTGCATGTGCTCATTGCGCATGTGTCCATTGTGCATGCGTCCATTGTACATGTGCCCGTTGTGCGTGTGTCCATTGTGCATGTGTCCATTCTGTATGTTCCCTTTGTGCATGTGTCCATTGTGCATGTGCCCATTGTGCATGTGTCCATTGTGTATGTGCCCTTTGTGCATGTACCCTTTGTGCATGTGCCCTTTGTGCATGTGTCCATTGTGCATGTGTCCATTGTGCGTTTACCCATTGTGCATGTGTCCATTGTGCATGTTTCCACTGTGTATGTGCCCTTTGTGCATGTTTCCTTTGTGCATGTGTCCATTGTGCATGTGCCCATTGTGTATGTGTCCATTGTGCATGTGCCCATTGTGTATATGCCCATTGTGCATGTGCGCATTGTGCATGTGCCCATTGTGCATGTGTCCATTGTGCATGTTCCCTTTCTGCCTGTGTCCATTGTGCATGTGCTCATTGTGCATGTGTACATTCTGCATGTGCCCATTGTGCATGTGTCCATTGTGCATGTTCCCTTTCTGCCTGTGTCCATTGTGCATGTGCTCATTGTGCATGTGTCCATTCTGCATGTGTCCATTGTGCGTGTGCCCGTTGTGTATGTTTCCATTGTGCATGTGCCCATTGTGCATGGGTCCATTATTCATTTGCCCATTGTGCGTGTGCCCATTGTGCATGTGCCCATTGTACCTGAGCACATTGTGCATGCGTTCATTGTCCATATGCCCTTTGTGCATGTGTCCATTGTGCATGTATCCATTGTGCATGTATCCATTGTGGATGAATCCATTGTGCATGTGCCAATTGTGCATGCATCCATTGTGCATGTATCCATTGTACATGTGTCCATTGTGCATATGTCCATTGTGCACGCGCCCGTTGTGCGTGTGCCCATTGTGCATGTGCCCAATGTTCATGTGTCCATTGTGCATGTGCCCATTGTGCATTTGCCCATTCTGCATGTGCTCATTCTGCATGTGCCCTTTGTGCATGTGTCCATTGTGCATGTGCCCATTTTCCATGTGCGCATTGTGCAAATGCCCATTGTGCATGTGCCCTTTGTGCGTGTGCCAATTGTGCATTTGCCTATTATGCATGTGCCCATTCTGCATGTGCTCAATCTGCATGTGCCCTTTGTGCATGTGCCCATTGTGCATGTGCCCATTGTGCATGTGTCCATTGTGCATGCGTCCATTGTACATGTGCCCGTTGTGCGTGTGCCCATTGTGCGTGTGTCCATTGTGTATGTTCCCGTTGTGCATGTGTCCATTTTGCATGTGCCCATTGTGCATGTGTCCATTGTGTATGTGCCCTTTGTGCATGTTCCCTTTGTGCATGTGTCCATTGTGCATGTGCCCATTGTGTATGTGCCCTTTGTGCATGTGTCCATTGTGTATGTGCCCTTTGTGCATGTTCCCATTGTGCATGTGTCCATTGTGTATGTGCCCTTTGTGCATGTTCCCTTTGTGCATGTGTCCATTGTGCATGTGTCCATTGTGTATGTGCCCTTTGTGCATGTTTCCTTTGTGCATGTGTCCATTGTGCATGAATCCATTGTGCATGTGCCCTTTGTGCATGTTCCCTTTGTGCATGTGTCCATTGTGTATGTGCCCTTTGTGCATGTTCCCTTTGTGCATTTTCCCTTTGTGCGTGTGTCCATTGTGCATGTGCCCATTGTGCATGTGTCAATTGTGTATGTGCCCTTTGTGCATGTTTCCTTTGTGCATGTGTCCATTGTGCATGTGCCCATTGTGCATGTGTCCATTGTGCATGTGTCCATTGTGCATGTGCCCATTGTGTATGTACCCATTGTGCATGTGCCCATTGTGTATATGCACATTGTGCCTGTGCCCATTTTGCATGTGCCCATTGTGCAAATGCCCATTGTGCATGTGCTCTTTGTGCGTGTGCCAATTGTGCATTTGCCTATTATGCATGTGCCCATTCTGCATGTGATCATTCTGCATGTGCCCTTTGTGCATGTGCCCATTGTGCATGTGCCCATTCTGCATGTGCTCATTGCGCATGTGTCCATTGTGCATGCGTCCATTGTACATGTGCCCGTTGTGCGTGTGTCCATTGTGCATGTTTCCATTCTGTATGTTCCCTTTGTGCATGTGTCCATTGTGCATGTGCCCATTGTGCATGTGTCCATTGTGTATGTGCCCTTTGTGCATGTACCCTTTGTGCATGTGCCCTTTGTGCATGTGTCCATTGTGCATGTGTCCATTGTGCGTTTACCCATTGTGCATGTGTCCATTGTGCATGTTTCCACTGTGTATGTGCCCTTTGTGCATGTTTCCTTTGTGCATGTGTCCATTGTGCATGTGCCCATTGTGTATGTGTCCATTGTGCATGTGCCCATTGTGTATATGCCCATTGTGCATGTGCGCATTGTGCATGTGCCCATTGTGCATGTGTCCATTGTGCATGTTCCCTTTCTGCCTGTGTCCATTGTGCATGTGCTCATTGTGCATGTGTCCATTCTGCATGTGCCCATTGTGCATGTGTCCATTGTGCATGTTCCCTTTCTGCCTGTGTCCATTGTGCATGTGCTCATTGTGCATGTGTCCATTCTGCATGTGTCCATTGTGCGTGTGACCGTTGTGTATGTTTCCATTGTGCATGTGCCCATTGTGCATGGGTCCATTATTCATTTGCCCATTGTGCGTGTGCCCATTGTGCATGTGCCCATTGTACCTGAGCACATTGTGCATGCGTTCATTGTCCATATGCCCTTTGTGCATGTGTCCATTGTGCATGTATCCATTGTGCATGTATCCATTGTGGATGAATCCATTGTGCATGTGCCAATTGTGCATGCATCCATTGTGCATGTGCCCATTGTGTATGTGCCCTTTGTGCATGTGTCCATTGTGCATGTGTCCATTGTACATGTGCCCATTGTGTATGTGCCCTTTGTGCATGTGTCCATTGTGTATGTGCCCTTTGTGCATGTTCCCATTGTGCATGTGTCCATTGTGTATGTGCCCTTTGTGCATGTTCCCTTTGTGCATGTGTCCATTGTGCATGTGTCCATTGTGTATGTGCCCTTTGTGCATGTTTCCTTTGTGCATGTGTCCATTGTGCATGAATCCATTGTGCATGTGCCCTTTGTGCATGTTCCCTTTGTGCATGTGTCCATTGTGTATGTGCCCTTTGTGCATGTTCCCTTTGTGCATTTTCCCTTTGTGCGTGTGTCCATTGTGCATGTGCCCATTGTGCATGTGTCCATTGTGTATGTGCCCTTTGTGCATGTTTCCTTTGTGCATGTGTCCATTGTGCATGTGCCCATTGTGCATGTGTCCATTGTGCATGTGTCCATTGTGCATGTGCCCATTGTGTATTTACCCATTGTGCATGTGCCCATTGTGTATATGCACATTGTGCCTGTGCCCATTTTGCATGTGCCCATTGTGCAAATGCCCATTGTGCATGTGCCCTTTGTGCGTGTGCCAATTGTGCATTTGCCTATTATGCATGTGCCCATTCTGCATGTGATCATTCTGCATGTGCCCTTTGTGCATGTGCCCATTGTGCATGTGCCCATTCTGCATGTGCTCATTGCGCATGTGTCCATTGTGCATGCGTCCATTGTACATGTGCCCGTTGTGCGTGTGTCCATTGTGCATGTGTCCATTCTGTATGTTCCCTTTGTGCATGTGTCCATTGTGCATGTGCCCATTGTGCATGTGTCCATTGTGTATGTGCCCTTTGTGCATGTACCCTTTGTGCATGTGCCCTTTGTGCATGTGTCCATTGTGCATGTGTCCATTGTGCGTTTACCCATTGTGCATGTGTCCATTGTGCATGTTTCCACTGTGTATGTGCCCTTTGTGCATGTTTCCTTTGTGCATGTGTCCATTGTGCATGTGCCCATTGTGTATGTGTCCATTGTGCATGTGCCCATTGTGTATATGCCCATTGTGCATGTGCGCATTGTGCATGTGCCCATTGTGCATGTGTCCATTGTGCATGTTCCCTTTCTGCCTGTGTCCATTGTGCATGTGCTCATTGTGCATGTGTACATTCTGCATGTGCCCATTGTGCATGTGTCCATTGTGCATGTTCCCTTTCTGCCTGTGTCCATTGTGCATGTGCTCATTGTGCATGTGTCCATTCTGCATGTGTCCATTGTGCGTGTGCCCGTTGTGTATGTTTCCATTGTGCATGTGCCCATTGTGCATGGGTCCATTATTCATTTGCCCATTGTGCGTGTGCCCATTGTGCATGTGCCCATTGTACCTGAGCACATTGTGCATGCGTTCATTGTCCATATGCCCTTTGTGCATGTGTCCATTGTGCATGTATCCATTGTGCATGTATCCATTGTGGATGAATCCATTGTGCATGTGCCCATTCTGCATGTGCTCAATCTGCATGTGCCCTTTGTGCATGTGCCCATTGTGCATGTGCCCATTGTGCATGTGTCCATTGTGCATGCGTCCATTGTACATGTGCCCGTTGTGCGTGTGCCCATTGTGCGTGTGTCCATTGTGTATGTTCCCGTTGTGCATGTGTCCATTTTGCATGTGCCCATTGTGCATGTGTCCATTGTGTATGTGCCCTTTGTGCATGTTCCCTTTGTGCATGTGTCCATTGTGCATGTGCCCATTGTGTATGTGCCCTTTGTGCATGTGTCCATTGTGTATGTGCCCTTTGTGCCTGTTCCCTTTGTGCATGTGTCCATTGTGCATGTGTCCATTGTGCATGTGCCCTTTGTGCATGTGTCCATTGTGTATGTGTCCATTGTGTATGTGCCCATTGTGTATGTGCCCATTGTGTATGTGCCCTTTGTGCATGTGTCCATTGTGTATGTGCCCTTTGTGCATGTTTCCTTTGTGCATGTGTCCATTGTGCATGTGCCCTTTGTGCATGTGCGCTTTGTGCATGTGTCCATTGTGCATGTGTCCATTGTGTACGTGCCCATTGTGTATGTGCCCTTTGTGCATGTGTCCATTGTGCATGTGTCCTTTGTGTATGTTCCCATTGTGCATGTGTCCATTGTGTATGTGCCCTGTGTGCATGTTTCCTTTATGCATGTGTCCATTGTGCATGTGCCCATTGTGCATGTTCCCTTTGTGCATGTTTCCTTTGTGCATGTGTCCATTGTGCATGTGCCCATTGTGCATGTGTCCATTGTGTATGTGCCCTGTGTGCATGTTTCCTTTGTGCATGTGTCCATTGTGCATGTGCCCATTGTGCATGTTCCCTTTGTGCATGTGTCCATTGTGCATGTGTCCATTGTGTATGTGCCCTTTGTGCATGTTTCCTTTGTGCATGTGTCCATTGTGCATGTGCCCATTGTGTATGTGGCCTTTGTGCATGTGTCCATTGTGTATGTGCCCTTTGTGCATGTCCACTTTGTGCATGTGTCCATTGTGCATGTGTACATTGTGTATGTGCCCTTTGTGCATGTTTCCTTTGTGCATGTGTCCATTGTGCATGAATCCATTGTGCATGTGCCCTTTGTGCATGTTCCCTTTGTGCATGTGTCCATTGTGTATGTGCCCTTTGTGCATGTTCCCTTTGTGCATTTTCCCTTTGTGCGTGTGTCCATTGTGCATGTGCCCATTGTGCATGTGTCCATTGTGTATGTGCCCTTTGTGCATGTGTCCATTGTGCATGTGCCCATTGTGCATGTGACAATTGTGCATGTGTCCATTGTGTATGTACCCATTGTGCATGTGCCCATTGTGTATATGCCCATTGTGCCTGTGCCCATTTTGCATGTGCCCATTGTGCAAATGCCCATTGTGCATGTGCCCTTTGTGCGTGTGCCAATTGTGCATTTGCCTATTATGCATGTGCCCATTCTGCATGTGATCATTCTGCATGTGCCCATTGTGCATGTGCCCATTGTGCATGTGCCCATTCTGCATGTGCTCATTGTGCATGTGTCCATTGTGCATGCGTCCATTGTACATGTGCCCGTTGTGCGTGTGCCCATTGTGCATGTGTCCATTCTGTATGTTCCCTTGGTGCATGTGTCCATTGTGCATGTGCCCATTGTGCATGTGTCCATTGTGTATGTGCCCTTTGTGCATGTACCCTTTGTGCATGTGCCCTTTGTGCATGTGCCCATTGTGCATGTGTCCATTGTGCGTGTACCCATTGTGCATGTGTCCATTGTGCATGTTTCCATTGTGTATGTGCCCTTTGTGCATGTTTCCTTTGTGCATGTGTCCATTGTGCATGTGCCCATTGTGTATGTGTCCATTGTGCATGTGCCCATTGTGTATATGCCCATTGTGCATGTGCGCATTGTGCATGTGTCCATTGTGCATGTGTCCATTGTGCATGTGCCCATTGTGCATGTGTCCATTGTGTATATGCCCATTGTGCATGTGTCCATTGTGCACGTGCTCATTGTGCGTGTGTCCATTGTGAATGTGCCCTTTGTGCGTGTGCCCATTGTGCATGTTCACGTTGTGCATGTGTCCATTGTGCATGTTTCCATTGTGTATGTGCCCTTTGTGCATGTTTCCTTTGTGTATGTGTCCATTGTGCATGTGCCCGTTGTGCGTGTGCCCATTGTGCATGTGCCCATTTTTCATGTGCTCATTATGCATGTGTCCATTGTGCATCTGCCCTTTGTGCATGTGTCCATTGTGCATGTGCTCATTGTGTATGTTTCCATTGTGCATGTGCCCATTGTGTATGTGCCCATTGTTCATGTGCCCATTGTGCATGTGTCCATTATTCATTTGCCCATTGTGTATGTGTCCATTGTGCGTGTGTCCATTGTGCATGTGCCCACTGTTCATGTGTCCATTGTGTATATGCCCATTGTGCATGTGTCCATTGTGCACGTGCTCATTGTGCGTGTGTCCATTGTGAATGTGCCCTTTGTGCGTGTGCCCATTGTGCATGTTCACGTTGTGCGTGTGCCCATTGTGTATGTGTCCATTGTGCATGTGCCCGTTGAGCGTGTGCCCATTGTGCATGTGTCCATTGTTCATGTGCTCATTATGCATGTGTCCATTGTGCATCTGCCCTTTGTGCATGTGTCCATTGTGCATGTGTGCATTGTGCATGTGCCCATTGTGCATGTGTCCATTGCGCATGTGCCCATTGTTCATGTGCTCATTGTGCATGTGTCCATTGTGCATATGCCCTTTGTGCAAGTGTCCATTGTGCATGTGCTCATTGTGTATGTTTCCATTGTGCATGTGCCCATTGTGTATGTGCCCATTGTTCATGTGTCCATTGTGCATGTGTCCATTATTCATTTGCCCATTGTGTATGTGTCCATTGTGCATGTGTCCATTGTGTGTGTGTCCATTGTGCATGTGTCCATTGTGCATGTGCCCTTTGTGCGTGTGACCGTTGTGCGTGTGCCCATTGTGCGTGTGTCCATTGTGCATGCGCCCTTTGTGCGTGTGCCCATTGTGCATGTGCACGTTGTGCGTGTGCCCATTGTGTATGTGTCCATTGTGCATGTGCCCGTTGTGCATGTGCCCATTGTGCATGTGTTCATTGTGCATGTGCCCATTGTGCATGTGCCCATTGTGCATGTGCCCATTGTTCATGTGCTCATTGTGCATGTGTCCATTGTGCATATGCCCTTTGTTCATGTGTCCATTGTGCATGTGCTCATTGTGTATGTTTCCATTGTGCATGTGCCCATTGTGTATGTGTCCATTATTCATTTGCCCATTGTGTATGTGCCCATTGTGCATGTGTCCATTCTGTATGTGCCCATTGATCATGTGCCCATTGTGCATGTGTCCATTGTGTATGTGCCCATTGTTCATGTGCCCATTGTGCATGTGTCCATTATTCATTTGCCCATTGTGCATGTGTCCATTGTGCGTGTGTCCATTGTGCATGTGCCCATTGTGCATGTGCTCATTGTGCATGTGTACATTGTGCATCTGCCCATTCTGCATGTGCCCTTTGTGCATTTGTCCATTGTGCATGTGCCCATTGGGCATGTGCCCATTGTGTATGTGCCCATAGTGCATGTGCACATTGTGCATATGCCCATTGTGCATGTGCCCATTGTGTATGTGCCCATTATTCATGTGCCTATTGTGCATGTGTCCATTATTCATTTGCCCATTGTGCATGTGTCCATTGTGCGTGTGTCCATTGTGTATGTGGTCTTTGTGCATGTTCCCTTTGTGCATGTGCCCATTGTGCATGTGTCCATTGTGGATGTGCCCTTTGTGCATGTTCCCTTTGTGCCTGTGTCCATTGTGCATGTGCTCATTGTGCATGTGTCCATTGTGCATGTGCCCATTGTGCATGTGCCCATGCTGCATGTGCCCATTGTGCATGTGTCCATTGTGCATGCGTTCATTGTACATGTGCCAGTTGTGCGTGTGCCCATTGTGCATGTGTCCATTGTCCATATGCCCTTTGTGCATGTGTCCATTGTGCATGTATCCATTGTGCATGTATCCATTGTGGATGTGTCCATTGTGCATGTGCCAATTGTGCATGTATTCATTGTGCCTGTATCCATTGTACATGTATCCATTGTGCATATGTCCATTGTGCATGCGCCCGTTGTGCGTGTGCCCATTGTGCATGTGCCCATTGTTCATGTGTCCATTGTGCATGTGCCCATTGTGCATTTGCCCATTCTGCATGTGCTCATTGTGCATGTGTACACTGTGTATGTGTCCATTGTGCATGTGTCCATTGTACATGTGCCCATTGTGTATGTATCCATTGGGCATGTGCTCATTGTGCATATGTACATTGAGCATGTGTCCATTCTGCATGTGCCCTTTGTGCATGTGTCCATTGTGCGTGTGTCCATTGTGCATGTGCCCTTTGTGCGTGTGCCAATTTTGCATGTGCACGTTGTGCGTGTGTCCATTGTGCATGTGCCCTTTGTGCGTGTGCCAATTTTGCATGTGCACATTGTGCGTGTGTCCATTGTGCATGTGCCCTTTGTGCGTGTGCCCATTGTGCATGTGCACGTTGTGCATGTGCCCATTGTTCATGTGCTCATTGTGCATGTGTCCATTGTGCATATGCCCTTTGTGCAAGTGTCCATTGTGCATGTGCTCATTGTGTATGTTTCCATTGCGCATGTGCCCATTGTGCATGTGCCCATTGTTCATGTGTCCATTGTGCATGTGTCCATTATTCATTTGCCCATTGTGTATGTGTCAATTGTGCGTGTGTCCATTGTGCATGTGTCCATTGTGCATGTGCCCTTTGTGCGTGTGACCGTTGTGCGTGTGCCCATTGTGCGTGTGTCCATTGTGCATGCGCCCTTTGTGCGTGTGCCCATTGTGCATGTGCACGTTGTGCGTGTGCCCATTGTGTATGTGTCCATTGTGCATGTGCCCGTTGTGCATGTGCCCATTGTGCATGTGTCCATTGTGCATGTGCCCATTGTTCATGTGCTCATTGTGCATGTGTCCATTGTGCATATGCCCTTTGTGCATGTGTCCATTGTGCATGTGCTCATTGTGTATGTTTCCATTGTGCATGTGTTCATTGTGTATGTTTCCATTGTGCATGTGCCCATTGTGCATGTGCCCATTGTTCATGTGCCCATTGTGCATGTGACCATTATTCATTTGCCCATTGTGTATGTGTCCATTGTGCGTGTGTCCATTGTGCATGTGCCCATTGTGCATGTGCCCATTGTGCCTGTGACCGTTGTGCGTGTGCCCATTGTGCGTGTGTACATTGTGCATGCGCCCTTTGTGCGTGTGCCCATTGTGCATGTGCATGTTGTGCGTGTGTCCATTGTGCATGTGCCCGTTGTGCGTGTGACCCTTGTGCGTGTGTCCATTGTGCGCGTGTCCATTGTTCATGCGCCCTTTGTGCGTGTGCCCATTGTGAATGTGCACGTTGTGCGTGTGCCCATTGTGTATGTGTCCATTGTGCATGTGCCCGTTGTGCGTGTGCCCATTGTGCATGTGTTCATTGTGCATGTGCCCATTGTGCATGTGTCCATTGTGCATGCGCCCATTGTTCATGTGCTCATTGTGCATGTGTCCATTGTGCATATGCCCTTTGTGCATGTGTCCATTGTGCATGTCCTCATTGTGTATGTTTCCATTGTGCATGTGCCCATTGTGTATGTGTCCATTATTCATTTGCCCATTGTGTATGTGCCCATTGTGCATGTGTCCATTGTGTATGTGCCCATTGTTCATGTGCCCATTGTGCATGTGTCCATTGTGTATGTGCCCATTGTTCATGTGCACATTGTGCATGTGTCCATTATTCATTTGCCCATTGTGCATGTGTCCATTGTGCATGTCTCCATTGTGCATGTGCTCATTGTGCATGTGTCCATTGTGCATGTGTCCATTGTGCATGTGTCCATTGTGCATGTGCTCATTGTGCATGTGTCCATTGTGCATATGCCCTTTGTGCAAGTGTCCATTGTGCATGTTTCCTTTGTGCATGTGTCCATTGTGCATGTGCCCATTGTGTATGTGCCCATTGTTCATGTGTCCATTGTGCATGTGTCCATTATTCATTTGCCCATTGTGCATGTGTCCATTGTGCGTGTGTCCATTGTGCATGTGCCCATTGTTCATGTGCTCATTGTGCATGTGTCCATTGTGCATATGCCCTTTGTGCAAGTGTCCATTGTGCATGTGCTCATTGTGTATGTTTCCATTGTGCATGTGCCCATTGCGTATGTGCCCATTGTTCATGTGTCCATTGCGCATGTGTCCATTATTCATTTGCCCATTGTGCATGTGTCCATTGTGCGTGTGTCCATTGAGTATGTGCCCATTGTTCATGTGCCCATTGTGCATGTGTCCATTGTGTATGCGCCCTTTGTTCATGTGCCCATTGTGCATGTGTCCATTATTCATTTGCCCATTGTGCATGTGTCCATTGTGCGTGTGTCCATTGTGCATGTGCCCATTGTTCATGTGCCCATTGTGTATGTGCCCATTGTGCATGTGTCCATTGTGCATGTGCCCATTGTGCATGTGTCCATTGTGCATATGCCCTTTGTGCAAGTGTCCATTGTGCATGTGCTCATTGTGTATGTTTCCATTGTGCATGTGCCCATTGTGTATGTGCCCATTGTTCATGTGTCCATTGTGCATGTGTCCATTATTCATTTGCCCATTGTGCATGTGTCCATTGTGCGTGTGTCCATTGTGCATGTGCCCATTGTTCATGTGCTCATTGTGCATGTGTCCATTGTGCATATGCCCTTTGTGCAAGTGTCCGTTGTGCATGTGCTCATTGTGTATGTTTCCATTGTGCATGTGCCCATTGTGTATGTGCCCATTGTTCATGTGTCCATTGTGCATGTGTCCATTATTCATTTGCCCATTGTGCATGTGTCCATTGTGCGTGTGTCCATTGTGCGTGTGTCCATTGTGCATGTGCCCATTGTGCCTGTGACCGTTGTGCGTGTGCCCATTGTGCGTGTGTACATTGTGCATGCGCCCTTTGTGCGTGTGCCCATTGTGCATGTGCACGTTGTGCGTGTGTCCATTGTGCATGTGCCCGTTGTGCGTGTGACCCTTGTGCGTGTGTCCATTGTGCGCGTGTCCATTGTTCATGCGCCCTTTGTGCGTGTGCCCATTGTGAATGTGCACGTTGTGCGTGTGCCCATTGTGTATGTGTCCATTGTGCATGTGCCCGTTGTGCGTGTGCCCATTGTGCATGTGTTCATTGTGCATGTGCCCATTGTGCATGTGTCCATTGTGCATGCGCCCATTGTTCATGTGCTCATTGTGCATGTGTCCATTGTGCATATGCCCTTTGTGCATGTGTCCATTGTGCATGTCCTCATTGTGTATGTTTCCATTGTGCATGTGCCCATTGTGTATGTGTCCATTATTCATTTGCCCATTGTGTATGTGCCCATTGTGCATGTGTCCATTGTGTATGTGCCCATTGTTCATGTGCCCATTGTGCATGTGTCCATTGTGTATGTGCCCATTGTTCATGTGCACATTGTGCATGTGTCCATTATTCATTTGCCCATTGTGCATGTGTCCATTGTGCATGTCTCCATTGTGCATGTGCTCATTGTGCATGTGTCCATTGTGCATGTGTCCATTGTGCATGTGTCCATTGTGCATGTGCTCATTGTGCATGTGTCCATTGTGCATATGCCCTTTGTGCAAGTGTCCATTGTGCATGTTTCCTTTGTGCATGTGTCCATTGTGCATGTGCCCATTGTGTATGTGCCCATTGTTCATGTGTCCATTGTGCATGTGTCCATTATTCATTTGCCCATTGTGCATGTGTCCATTGTGCGTGTGTCCATTGTGCATGTGCCCATTGTTCATGTGCTCATTGTGCATGTGTCCATTGTGCATATGCCCTTTGTGCAAGTGTCCATTGTGCATGTGCTCATTGTGTATGTTTCCATTGTGCATGTGCCCATTGCGTATGTGCCCATTGTTCATGTGTCCATTGCGCATGTGTCCATTATTCATTTGCCCATTGTGCATGTGTCCATTGTGCGTGTGTCCATTGTGTATGTGCCCATTGTTCATGTGCCCATTGTGCATGTGTCCATTGTGTATGCGCCCTTTGTTCATGTGCCCATTGTGCATGTGTCCATTATTCATTTGCCCATTGTGCATGTGTCCATTGTGCGTGTGTCCATTGTGCATGTGCCCATTGTTCATGTGCCCATTGTGTATGTGCCCATTGTGCATGTGTCCATTGTGCATGTGCCCATTGTGCATGTGTCCATTGTGCATATGCCCTTTGTGCAAGTGTCCATTGTGCATGTGCTCATTGTGTATGTTTCCATTGTGCATGTGCCCATTGTGTATGTGCCCATTGTTCATGTGTCCATTGTGCATGTGTCCATTATTCATTTGCCCATTGTGCATGTGTCCATTGTGCGTGTGTCCATTGTGCATGTGCCCATTGTTCATGTGCTCATTGTGCATGTGTCCATTGTGCATATGCCCTTTGTGCAAGTGTCCATTGTGCATGTGCTCATTGTGTATGTTTCCATTGTGCATGTGCCCATTGTGTATGTGCCCATTGTTCATGTGTCCATTGTGCATGTGTCCATTATTCATTTGCCCATTGTGCATGTGTCCATTGTGCGTGTGTCCATTGTGCATGTGCCCTTTGTGCGTGTGACCGTTGTGCGTGTGCCCATTGTGCGTGTGTCCATTGTGCATGCGCCCTTTGTGCGTGTGCCCAATGTGCATGTGCACGTAGTGCGTGTGCCCATTGTGCATGTGTCCATTGTGCATATGCCCTTTGTGCATGTGTCCATTGTGCATGTGCTCATTGTGCATGTGTCCATTGTGTATGCGCCCTTTGTTCATGTGCCCATTGTGCATGTGTCCATTATTCATTTGCCCATTGTGCATGTGTCCATTGTGCGTGTGTCCATTGTGCATGTGCCCATTGTTCATGTGCCCATTGTGTATGTGCCCATTGTGCATGTGTCCATTGTGCATGTGCCCATTGTGCATGTGTCCATTGTGCATATGCCCTTTGTGCAAGTGTCCATTGTGCATGTGCCCTTTGTGCAAGTGTCCATTGTGCATGTGCCCATTGTTCATGTGTCCATTGTGCATGTGTCCATTATTCATTTGCCCATTGTGCATGTGTCCATTGTGCGTGTGTCCATTGTGCATATGCCCTTTGTGCATGTGTCCATTGTGCATGTGCTCATTGTGCATGTGTCCATTGCGCGTGTGCCCATTGTGCATGTGTCCATTGTGCGTGTGTCCATTGTGCGTGTGTCCATTGTGCATGTGCCCATTGTTCATGTGCCCATTGTGCATGTGTCCATTGTGCGTGTGTCCATTGTGCGTGTGTCCATTGTGCATGTGCCCATTGTTCATGTGCCCATTGTGTATGTGCCCATTGTGCATGTGTCCATTGTGCATGTGTCCATTGTGCATATGCCCTTTGTGCAAGTGTCCATTGTGCATGTGCCCATTGTTCATGTGTCCATTGTGCATGTGTCCATTATTCATTTGCCCATTGTGCATGTGTCCATTGTGCGTGTGTCCATTGTGCATGTGCCCATTGTGCATGTGTCCATTGTGCGTGTGTCCATTGTGCGTGTGTCCATTGTGCATGTGCCCATTGTTCATGTGCCCATTGTGTATGTGCCCATTGTGCATGTGTCCATTGTGCATGTGTCCATTGTGCATATGCCCTTTGTGCAAGTGTCCATTGTGCATGTGCCCATTGTTCATGTGTCCATTGTGCATGTGTCCATTATTCATTTGCCCATTGTGCATGTGTCCATTGTGCGTGTGTCCATTGTGCATGTGCCCATTGTTCATGTGCTCATTGTGCATGTGTCCATTGTGCATATGCCCTTTGTGCAAGTGTCCATTGTGCATGTGCTCATTGTGTATGTTTCCATTGTGCATGTGCCCATTGCGTATGTGCCCATTGTTCATGTGTCCATTGCGCATGTGTCCATTATTCATTTGCCCATTGTGCATGTGTCCATTGTGCGTGTGTCCATTGTGTATGTGCCCATTGTTCATGTGCCCATTGTGCATGTGTCCATTGTGTATGCGCCCTTTGTTCATGTGCCCATTGTGCATGTGTCCATTATTCATTTGCCCATTGTGCATGTGTCCATTGTGCGTGTGTCCATTGTGCATGTGCCCATTGTTCATGTGCCCATTGTGTATGTGCCCATTGTGCATGTGTCCATTGTGCATGTGCCCATTGTGCATGTGTCCATTGTGCATATGCCCTTTGTGCAAGTGTCCATTGTGCATGTGCTCATTGTGTATGTTTCCATTGTGCATGTGCCCATTGTGTATGTGCCCATTGTTCATGTGTCCATTGTGCATGTGTCCATTATTCATTTGCCCATTGTGCATGTGTCCATTGTGCGTGTGTCCATTGTGCATGTGCCCATTGTTCATGTGCTCATTGTGCATGTGTCCATTGTGCATATGCCCTTTGTGCAAGTGTCCATTGTGCATGTGCTCATTGTGTATGTTTCCATTGTGCATGTGCCCATTGCGTATGTGCCCATTGTTCATGTGTCCATTGTGCATGTGTCCATTATTCATTTGCCCATTGTGCATGTGTCCATTGTGCGTGCGTCCATTGTGCGTGTGTCCATTGTGCATGTGCCCATTGTGCCTGTGACCGTTGTGCGTGTGCCCATTGTGCGTGTGTACATTGTGCATGCGCCCTTTGTGCGTGTGCCCATTGTGCATGTGCACGTTGTGCGTGTGTCCATTGTGCATGTGCCCGTTGTGCGTGTGACCCTTGTGCGTGTGTCCATTGTGCGCGTGTCCATTGTTCATGCGCCCTTTGTGCGTGTGCCCATTGTGAATGTGCACGTTGTGCGTGTGCCCATTGTGTATGTGTCCATTGTGCATGTGCCCGTTGTGCGTGTGCCCATTGTGCATGTGTTCATTGTGCATGTGCCCATTGTGCATGTGTCCATTGTGCATGCGCCCATTGTTCATGTGCTCATTGTGCATGTGTCCATTGTGCATATGCCCTTTGTGCATGTGTCCATTGTGCATGTCCTCATTGTGTATGTTTCCATTGTGCATGTGCCCATTGTGTATGTGTCCATTATTCATTTGCCCATTGTGTATGTGCCCATTGTGCATGTGTCCATTGTGTATGTGCCCATTGTTCATGTGCCCATTGTGCATGTGTCCATTGTGTATGTGCCCATTGTTCATGTGCACATTGTGCATGTGTCCATTATTCATTTGCCCATTGTGCATGTGTCCATTGTGCATGTCTCCATTGTGCATGTGCTCATTGTGCATGTGTCCATTGTGCATGTGTCCATTGTGCATGTGTCCATTGTGCATGTGCTCATTGTGCGTGTGTCCATTGTGTATGTGCCCATTGTTCATGTGCCCATTGTGCATGTGTCCATTGTGTATGCGCCCTTTGTTCATGTGCCCATTGTGCATGTGTCCATTATTCATTTGCCCATTGTGCATGTGTCCATTGTGCGTGTGTCCATTGTGCATGTGCCCATTGTTCATGTGCCCATTGTGTATGTGCCCATTGTGCATGTGTCCATTGTGCATGTGCCCATTGTGCATGTGTCCATTGTGCATATGCCCTTTGTGCAAGTGTCCATTGTGCATGTGCTCATTGTGTATGTTTCCATTGTGCATGTGCCCATTGTGTATGTGCCCATTGTTCATGTGTCCATTGTGCATGTGTCCATTATTCATTTGCCCATTGTGCATGTGTCCATTGTGCGTGTGTCCATTGTGCATGTGCCCATTGTTCATGTGCTCATTGTGCATGTGTCCATTGTGCATATGCCCTTTGTGCAAGTGTCCATTGTGCATGTGCTCATTGTGTATGTTTCCATTGTGCATGTGCCCATTGTGTATGTGCCCATTGTTCATGTGTCCATTGTGCATGTGTCCATTATTCATTTGCCCATTGTGCATGTGTCCATTGTGCGTGTGTCCATTGTGCGTGTGTCCATTGTGCATGTGCCCTTTGTGCGTGTGACCGTTGTGCGTGTGCCCATTGTGCGTGTGTCCATTGTGCATGCGCCCTTTGTGCGTGTGCCCATTGTGCATGTGCACGTAGTGCGTGTGCCCATTGTGCATGTGTCCATTGTGCATATGCCCTTTGTGCATGTGTCCATTGTGCATGTGCTCATTGTGCATGTGTCCATTGTGCGTGTGCCCATTGTGCATGTGTCCATTGTGCGTGTGTCCATTGTGCGTGTGTCCATTGTGCATGTGCCCATTGTTCATGTGCCCATTGTGTATGTGCCCATTGTGCATGTGTCCATTGTGCATGTGTCCATTGTGCATATGCCCTTTGTGCAAGTGTCCATTGTGCATGTGCCCATTGATCATGTGCCCATTGTGCATGTGTCCATTGTGTATGTGCCCATTGTTCATGTGCCCATTGTGCATGTGTCCATTATTCATTTGCCCATTGTGCATGTGTCCATTGTGCGTGTGTCCATTGTGCATGTGCCCATTGTTCATGTGCTCATTGTGCATGTGTCCATTGTGCATATGCCCTTTGTGCAAGTGTCCATTGTGCATGTGCTCATTGTGTATGTTTCCATTGTGCATGTGCCCATTGCGTATGTGCCCATTGTTCATGTGTCCATTGCGCATGTGTCCATTATTCATTTGCCCATTGTGCATGTGTCCATTGTGCGTGTGTCCATTGTGCGTGTGTCCATTGTGCATGTGCCCTTTGTGCGTGTGACCGTTGTGCGTGTGCCCATTGTGCGTGTGTCCATTGTGCATGCGCCCTTTGTGCGTGTGCCCATTGTGCATGTGCACGTAGTGCGTGTGCCCATTGTGCATGTGTTCATTGTGCATGTGCCCATTGTGCATGTGTCCATTGTGCATGTGCCCATTTTTCATGTGCTCATTGTGCATGTGTCCATTGTGCATATGCCCTTTGTGCATGTGTCCATTGTGCATGTGCTCATTGTGTATGTTTCCATTGTGCATGTGCCCATTGTGTATGTGTCCATTATTCATTTGCCCATTGTGTATGTGCCCATTGTTCATGTGTCCATTGTGTATGTGCCCATTGTTCATGTGCCCATTGTGCATGTGTCCATTATTCATTTGCCCATTGTGCATGTGTCCATTGTGCATGTGTCCATTGTGCATGTGCTCATTGTGCATGTGCCCATTGTGTATGTGTCCATTGTGCATGTGCCCATTGTGCATATGCCCTTTGTGCAAGTGTCCATTGTGCATGTGCTCATTGTGTATGTTTCCATTGTGCATGTGCCCATTGTGTATGTGCCCATTGTTCATGTGTCCATTGTGCATGTGTCCATTATTCATTTGCCCATTGTGCATGTGTCCATTGTGCATGTGTCCAATGTGCATGTGCCCATTGTTCATGTGCTCATTGTGCATGTGTCCATTGTGCATATGCCCTTTGTGCAAGTGTCCATTGTGCATGTGCTCATTGTGTATGTTTCCATTGTGCATGTGCCCATTGCGTATGTGCCCATTGTTCATGTGTCCATTGCGCATGTGTCCATTATTCATTTGCCCATTGTGCATGTGTCCATTGTGCGTGTGTCCATTGTGCGTGTGTCCATTGTGCATGTGCCCTTTGTGCGTGTGACCGTTGTGCGTGTGCCCATTGTGCGTGTGTCCATTGTGCATGCGCCCTTTGTGCGTGTGCCCATTGTGCATGTGCACGTAGTGCGTGTGCCCATTGTGTATGTGTCCATTGTGCATGTGCTCGTTGTGCGAGTGCCCATTGTGCATGTGTTCATTGTGCATGTGCCCATTGTGCATGTGTCCATTGTGCATGTGCCCATTGTTCATGTGCTCATTGTGCA
This sequence comes from Hemiscyllium ocellatum, assembly GCF_020745735.1. Lineage (NCBI taxonomy): Eukaryota > Metazoa > Chordata > Chondrichthyes > Orectolobiformes > Hemiscylliidae > Hemiscyllium > Hemiscyllium ocellatum. Next base: position 12,004,284 of record NC_083401.1, read on the forward strand.
TGTGTCCATTGTGCATATGCCCTTTGTGCATGTGTCCATTGTGCATGTGCTCATTGTGTATGTTTCCATTGTGCATGTGCCCATTGTGTATGTGTCCATTATTCATTTGCCCATTGTGTATGTGCCCATTGTGCATGTGTCCATTGTGTATGTGCCCATTATTCATTTGCCCATTGTGCATGTGTCCATTGTGCATGTGCTCATTGTGCATGTGCCCATTGTGTATGTGTCCATTGTGCATGTGCCCATTGTGCATGTGCTCATTGTGCATGTGTACATTGTGCATGTGCCCATTCTGCATGTGCCCTTTGTGCATTTGTCCATTGTGCATGTGCCCATTGGGCATGTGCCCATTGTGTATGTGCCCATAGTGCATGTGCACATTGTGCATATGCCCATTGTGCATGTGCCCATTGTGTATGTGCCCATTGTTCATGTGCCCATTGTGCATGTGTCCATTATTCATTTGCCCATTGTGCATGTGTCCATTGTGCGTGTGTCCATTGTGCATGTGCCCGTTGTTCATGTGCCCATTGTGTGTGTGCCCATTGTGCATGTGTCCATTGTGCATGTGCTCATTGTGTATGTGCCCATTGTGTATGTGTCTATTGTGCATGTGCCCATTGTGCAAGTGCTCATTGTGCATGTGTACGTTGTGCATGTGCCCATTCTGCATGCGCCCTTTGTGCATGTGTCCATTGTGCGTGTGCCCATTGTGCGTGTGTCCATTGTGGATGTGCCCTTTGTGTGTGTGCCCATTGTGCATGTGCACGTTGTGCATGTGCCCATTGTGTATGTGTCCATTGTGCATGTGCCCGTTTTGCGTGTGCCCATTGTGCATGTGTTCATTTTGCATGTGCCCATTGTGCATGTGTCCATTGTGCATGTGTCCATCGTGCATATGCCCTTTGTGCATGTGTCCATTGTGCATGTGCTCATTGTGTATGTTTCCATTGTGCATGTGCCCATTGTGTATGTGTCCATTATTCATCTGCCCATTGTGTATGTGCCCATTGTTCATGTGCCCATTGTTCATGTGCCCATTGTGCATGTGTCCATTGTGCATGAGCCGCTTTTGCGTGTGACGATTGTGTATGTGCCCATTGTGTATGTGCCCATTGTGCATTTCCCCATTGTGCATTTGTCCATTGTGCATGTGCACGTTGTGCGTGTGCCCCTTGTGTATGTGTCCATTGTGCATGTGCCCGTTGTGCGTGTGCCCATTGTGCATGTGTTCATTGTGCATGCGCCCATTGTGCATGTGTCCATTGTGCATGCGCCCATTGTTCATGTGCTCATTGTGCATGTGTCCATTGTGCATATGCCCTTTGTGCATGTGTCCATTGTGCATGTCCTCATTGTGTATGTTTCCATTGTGCATGTGCCCATTGTGTATGTGTCCATTATTCATTTGCCCATTGTGTATGTGCCCATTGTGCATGTGTCCATTGTGTATGTGCCCATTGTTCATGTGCCCATTGTGCATGTGTCCATTGTGTATGTGCCCATTGTTCATGTGCCCATTGTGCACGTGTCCATTATTCATTTGCCCATTGTGTATGTGTCCATTGTGCGTGTGTCCATTGTGCATGTGCTCATTGTGCATGTGCCCATTGTGTATGTGTCCATTGTGCATGTGCCCATTGTGCATGTGCTCATTGTGCATGTGTACATTGTGCATGTGCCCATTCTGCATGTGCCCTTTGTGCATTTGTCCATTGTGCATGTGCCCATTGGGCATGTGCCCATTGTGTATGTGCCCATAGTGCATGTGCACATTGTGCATATGCCCATTGTGCATGTGCCCATTGTGTATGTGCCCATTGTTCATGTGCCCATTGTGCATGTGTCCATTATTCAATTGCCCATTGTGCATGTGTCCATTGTGCGTGTGTCCAATGTGCATGTGCCCGTTGTTCATGTGCCCATTGTGTGTGTGCCCATTGTGCATGTGTCCATTGTGCATGTGCTCATTGTGTATGTGCCCATTGTGTATGTGTCCATTGTGCATGTGCCCAGTGTGCATGTGCTCATTGTGCATGTGTACATTGTGCATGTGCCCATTCTGCATGTGCCCTTTGTGCATGTGTCCATTGTGCGTGTGTCCATTGTGCATGTGCCCTTTGTGCATGTGCCCGTTGTGCGTGTGCCCATTGTGCGTGTGTCCATTGTGGATGTGCCCTTTGTGTGTGTGCCCATTGTGCATGTGCACGTTGTGCATGTGCCCATTGTGTATGTGTCCATTGTGCATGTGCCCGTTTTGCGTGTGCCCATTGTGCATGTGTTCATTTTGCATGTGCCCATTGTGCATGTGTCCATTGTGCATGTGCCCATTGTTCATGTGCTCATTGTGCATGTGTCCATCGTGCATACGCCCTTTGTGCATGTGTCCATTGTGCATGTGCTCATTGTGCATGTGTCCATCGTGCATATGCCCTTTGTGCATGTGTCCATTGTGCATGTGCTCATTGTGTATGTTTCCATTGTGCATGTGCCCATTGTGTATGTGTCCATTATTCATCTGCCCATTGTGTATGTGCCCATTGTTCATGTGCCCATTGTTCATGTGCCCATTGTGCATGTGTCCATTGTGCATGTGCCGATTTTGCGTGTGACGATTGTGTATGTGCCCATTGTGTATGTGCCCATTGTGCATTTCCCCATTGTGCATTTGTCCATTGTGCATGTGCCCGTTGTGCGTGTGCCCATTGTGCATGTGCCCATTGTGCATTTGCCCATTGTGCATTTGTCCATTGTGCATGTGCCCGTTGTGCGTGTGCCCATTGTTCATGTGCCCATTGTGCATGTGCTCATTGTGTATGTGCCCATTGTGCATGTGTCCATTGTGCATGTGCCCGTTGTGCATGTGCCCTTTGTGTATGTGTCCATTGTGCATGCACCCGTTGTGCATGTGCCCATTGTTCATGTGTCCATTGTGCATGCGCCCGTTGTGCGTGTGCCCATTGTGCATGTGTCCATTGTGCATGTGCCCATTATGTATGTGCCCATTGTGTACGTGCCCATTGTGCATGTGTCCATTGTGCATGTGCCCATTGTGCGTGTGTCCATTGTGCATGTGCCCATTGTGCATGTGCCCATTGTGCGTGTGCCCATTGTGCATGTGTCCATTGTGCATGTGCCCATTGTGTATGTGCCCATTGTGCATGTAACCATTGTGCATGTGCCCATTGTGTATATGCCCATTGTGCATGTGCCCATTATGTATATGCGCATTGTGCATGTGTCCATTGTACATGTGTCCACTGTGCATGTGCTCATTGTGTATGTGTCCATTGTTCATGTGTTCATTATTCATTTGCCCATTGTGTATGTGCCCATTGTGCATGTGCCCATTGTGCATGTGCCCATTGTGCATGTGCCCATTATTCATTTGCCCATTGTGTATATGCCCATTGTGCATGTGTCCATTGTGCATGTGCCCTCTGTGCATGTGCTCATTGTGCATGTGCTCATTGTGCATGTGTCCATTGTGCATGTGTACATTGAGCATGTGTCCATTGTGCATGTGCCCATTGTGCATGTGCCCATTGTGCATGTGCTCATTGTGTATGTGCCCATTGTGCATGTGTACATTGAGCATGTGTACATTGAGCATGTGCCCATTGTGCATGTGTCCATTATTCATTTGCCCATTGTGCGTGTGCCGATTGTGTATGTGCCCATTGTGCATATGCCCACAGTGCATGTGCCCATTGTGTATGTGCCCATTGTGCATGTGTCCATTGTGCATTTGCCCATTGTGCATGTGTACATTGTGTATGTGCCCGTTGTGCGTGTGCCCATTGTGCATGCGTCCATTGTGCATGTGTCCATTGTGCATGTGCACATTGTGCATGTGCCCGTTGTGCATGTGCCCATTGTGCATGTGCTCATTGTGCATGTGTCCATTGTGCATGTACTCATTGTGCATGTGTCCATTGTGCATGTGTCCATTGTGCATGTGTCCATTATTCATTTCCCCGTTGTGCGTGTGCCCATTGTGCATGTGTCCATTATTCATTTGCCCGTTGTGCGTGTGTCCATTGTGCATGTGCTCATTGTGTATGTGCCCATTGTGCAAATGCCCATTGTGCATGTGCCCATTGTGCATGTACTCATTGTGTATGTGCCCATTGTGCATGTGTACATTGAGCATGTGCCCATTGTGCATGTGTCCATTATTCATTTGCCCATTGTGCGTGTGCCGATTGTGTATGTGCCCATTGTGTATGTTCCCTTTGTGCATGTGTCCATTGTGCATGTGCCCATTCTGCATGTGCCCATTGTGCAAATGCCCATTGTGCATATGCCCATTGTGCATGTGCTCATTATGTATGTGCCCATTGTGCATGTGTACATTGAGCATGTGCCCATTGTGCATGTGTCCATTATTCATTTGCCCATTGTGCGTGTGCCGATTGTGTATGTGCCCATTATGTATGTGCCCATAGTGCATGTGCCCATTGTGCATGTGCCCATTGTGTATATGCCCATTGTGCATGTGTCCATTGTGCATGTGTCCATTGTGCATGTGCTCATTGTGTATATGCCCATTGTGCATGTGCTCATTGTGTATGTGTCCATTGTTCATGTGTCCATTGTGCATGTGTCCATTGTGCACGTGCCCATTGTGCATGTGTCCATTGTGCATGTGCCCTTTGTGCATGTGCCCATTGTGCATGTGCTCATTGTGTATGTGCCCATTGTGCATGTGTACATTGAGCATGTGCCCATTGTGCATGTGTCCATTATTCATTTGCCCATTGTGCGTGTGCCGATTGTGTATGTGCCCATTGTGTATGTTCCCTTTGTGCATGTGTCCATTGTGCATGTGCCCATTCTGCATGTGCCCATTGTGCAAATGCCCATTGTGCATATGCCCATTGTGCATGTGCTCATTATGTATGTGCCCATTGTGCATGTGTACATTGAGCATGTGCCCATTGTGCATGTGTCCATTATTCATTTGCCCATTGTGCGTGTGCCGATTGTGTATGTGCCCATTATGTATGTGCCCATAGTGCATGTGCCCATTGTGCATGTGCCCATTGTGTATATGCCCATTGTGCATGTGTCCATTGTGCATGTGTCCATTGTGCATGTGCTCATTGTGTATATGCCCATTGTGCATGTGCTCATTGTGTATGTGTCCATTGTTCATGTGTCCATTGTGCATGTGTCCATTGTGCACGTGCCCATTGTGCATGTGTCCATTGTGCATGTGCCCTTTGTGCATGTGCCCATTGTGCATGTGTACATTGAGCATCTGCCCATTGTGCATGTGTCCATTATTCATTTGCCCATTGTGCGTGTGCCGATTGTGTATGTGCCCATTGTGTATGTGCCCATAGTGCATGTTCCCTTTGTGCATGTGTCCATTGTGCATGTGCCCATTCTGCAAGTGCCCATTGTGCAAGTGCCCTTTGTGCGTGTGCCCATTGTGCATGTGCCCATTCTGCATGTGCCCATTGTGCATGTGCCCATTGTGCGTGTGCCCATTGTGCATGTGCCCATTGTGCATGTGTCCATTGTGAATGTGCCCATTGTGTATGTGTCCATTGTGTATATGTCCATTGTGCATGTGTCCGTTGTGCATGTGTCCATTGTGCATGGTGTCCATTCTGCATGTGCCCATTGTGCATGTGCCCATTGTGTATGTGTCCATTGTGCATGTGCCCATTGTGTATGTGCCCATTGTGCGTGTGTCCATTGTGCATGTGTCCATTGTGTATGTGCCCATTGTGCATGTGCCCATTGTGTATATGCCCATTGTGTATATGCCCTTTGTGCATGTGCCCATTGTATATGTGTCCATTGTGCATGTACCCATTGTGTATCTGTCCATTGTGCGTGTGTCCATTGTGCATGTGTCCATTGTGTATATGCCCATTGTGTATATGCCCATTGTGCATGTGCCCATTGTGTATGTGTCCAATGTGCGTGTGTCCATTGTGCATGCTTCCATTGTGCATGTGCCCATTGTGCATGTGCCCATTGTGCGTGTGTCCATTGTGCATGTGTCCATTGTGCATGTGTCCATTGTGTATGTGCCCATTGTGCATGTGTCCATTGTGTATGTGCCCATTGTGTATATGCCCATTGTGCATGTGCCCATTGTGTATGTGTCCATTGTGCATGTGCCCTTTGTGTACATGCCCATTGTGCATGTGTCCATTGTTTATGTGTCCATTGTGCATGTGCCCTTTGTGCATGTGTCCATTGTGCATGTGTCCATTGTGCACGTGTCCATTGTGCATGTGCCCGTTGTGTGTGTGCCCATTGTGCACGTGTCCATTGTGCATGTGCCCTTTGTGCATGTGCCCATTGTACATGTGCCCATTGTGCATGTGTCCATTGTGCATGTGCCCTTTGTGTATATGCCCATTGTGCATGTGTCCATTGTGTATGTGTCCATTGTGCATGTGCCCTTTGTGCATGTGTCCATTGTGCATGTGTCCATTGTGCACGTGTCCATTGTGCATGTGCCCGTTGTGCGTGTGCCCATTGTGCACGTGTCCATTGTGCATGTGCCCTTTGTGCATGTGCCCATTGTGCATGTGCCCATTGTGCATGTGTCCATTGTGCATGTGCCCATTGTGTATGTGCCCATTGTGCGTGTGCCCAGTGGGACAATGATGTTGAAGATGATATTGAACTTGTCTTAGACTCTTGTTTGTCCTCAGCTGTACTATTGTGTACAGTTTCTGTGCACCACGTGATAGGAACGGTGTGAATGGATTGGAGAGAGTGCAGAAGCGATTTACAGGGATAAGGGTGGAATAGTGGCTCAGTGGTTAACACTGCTGCCTCCCAGCACCGGGGACTCAGTTTGACCTTGGGTGACCATCTGTGTGGTGTTTGTGGGTTTCCACCGCTTGCTGTGGTTTCCTCCCACAGTGCAAGGATGTGTGAGTTAGGTGGATTGGCTATGGGAAGTTTCCCCATACCACCACAGGAACGTGCAGGTTTTGGATGAGCCATGGAAAATGCAGGGTTATAGGGTGGGGATAGGAAGCTCTTCAGAGGTCAGAGTGGACTTGATGGGCCGAATGGCCTGCTTCCATCTTGCAGGAATTTTATGAATTAAGTTCTATGTGTGCCGTTGTGTTCACTGTCGCTGATCCCATGGGGATCAATTAATCTCCTGCACACAGACTAGATCCTCACACGATTTCCCTTTGCCTTGTCTTTCCGAGATCAAATCAAAGGTGGCCAATTCTTCTTGCAGAAGGTTATTGAGGGATAAAGACGGTGCTGAGGAGCACATCTGCCATACCTTAAAGACAATTACAGAATGGATTCAAGAGGCCAAATGGCCTCCTCCCATGAATCACAGTGTTGGGGTTGTAGTTTTGTGACGTAAATTGGATGAGGCGAAGGCAGTTGGTGTGTGAGCGATCTGTGAGCCCTGGCTGTGGCTCACTCACCTGTAACAACATCAAAGCTGCTGTCAATCTGCCAGGGAATGGCTTCAACCTCAGGAACCACACCTCCCAGTGGCCTCATTCAGGGAGCTGCACAAATCATCAGTGAGGACATAAAATCTAACCAGCCATAGCAATCTGATCCACTTCCAAGAAAATCCAAACTCACTGCTCGATTCGCCTCTCCCCTTCAATGAGGGCTGCTTCACTCCAGAACGCACTGTGTTCAAACTCCCAAAGAACACAGCATTTCCACCTGGAATATCCACATTGAATTCAAGACAAACAATTATCAAAATATTCAACGAAAGTGTAAAAATCTTCACTTACACTGAAATCAAAGGGAAACAGGTTAAACAGCAAATGTGAGAGTGCGTTACCGAGAGACAGGGTATTGGGAATGTGTTACAGAGTGACAGGGAGCTGGGAATGTGTTACAGTGTAGCAGGGAGCTGGTAGAGTGTTACAGTGTAACAGGGAGTGGGAAAGTTTTACAGTGTGACAGGGTGCTGGGAGTGTGTTACAGGGTGACAAGGAGCTGGGAATGTATTACAGTGTGACAGGGAGCTGGAAATGTGTTACAGTGTGACAGGGAGGTAGGTGTGTGTTACAGTGTTACAGGGAGCTGGGAGTGTGTTACAGTGTGACAGGGAGCTGGGATTGTGTTACAGAGTGACCGGGAGCTGGGAATGTGTTACAGTGTGACAGGGAGCCGGGAATATGTTACAGTGTGACAGGGAGCTGGGAATGTGTTACAGTGTGACAGGGAGCTGGAAGTGTGTTACAGGGTGACAAGGAGCTGGGAATGTGTTACAGTGTGACAGGGAAGTAGGTGTGTGTTACAGTGTAGCAGGTAGCTGGGAGTGTGTTACAGTGTAACAGGGAGCTGGGAAAGTGTTACAGTGTAACAGGGAGCTGGGATAGGGTTACAGTGTGGCAGGGAGCTCGGAGTGTGTTACAGTGTGACAGGGAGCTGGGAGTGTGTTACAGTGTGACAGGGAGCTGGGAATGTGTAACAGTGTAACAGGGAGGTGGGAGTGTGTTACAGTGTGACAGGGAGCTGGGATTGTGTTACCGAGTGACCGGGAGCTGGGAATGTGTTACAGTGTGACAGGGAGCTGGGAATGTGTAACAGTGTAACAGGGAGGTGGGAGTGTGTTACAGTGTAACAGGGAGCTGGGAGAGTGTTACAGTGTAACAGGGTGCTGGGAATGTGTTACAGTGTAACAGGGAGATGGGAGTGTGTTACAGTGCGATGGGGAGATGGGAATGTGTTACAGTGTGGCTGGGAACTGCGAATGTGTTACAGTGTAACAGCGAGCTGGGAGTGTGTTACAGTGTGGCAGGGAGCTGGGAATCTGTTCCGGTGTGACAGGGATCTGTGAGTGTGTTACAGAGTGACAGGGAGCTGGGAGTGTGTTACAGTGTGACCGGGAGCTGGGAGAGTGTTACGGAGTGACCGGGAGCTGGGAATGTGTTACAGTACAACAGGGAGCTGGGAGAGTGTTACAGTGTAACAGGGAGCTGGGAATCTGTTCCGGTGTGACAGGGATCTGTGAGTGTGTTGCAATGTGACAGGGAACTGGGAGTGTGTTACAGAGTGACAGGGAGTAGGGTGTGTGTTACAGTGTGACAGGGAGCTGGGAGTGTGTTACGGAGTGACCGGGAGCTGGGAATGTGTTACAGTGTGACAGGGAGCTGGGAGTGTGTTACGGAGTGACCGGGAGCTGGGAGTGTGTTACAGTGTGACAGGGAGCTGGGAGTGTGTACCAGTGTGACAGGGAGCTGGGAGTGTGTTACAGTGTGATAGGGAGCTGGGAGTGTGTACCAGTGTGACAGGGAGCTGGGAATGTGTTACAGTACAACAGGGAGCTGGGAGAGTGTTACAGTGTAACAGGGAGCTGGGAATGTGTTACAATGTGACGGGGAGCTGGGAGAGGATTGCAGTGTGACAGGGAGCTGTGAGTCTGTTACACTGTGACAGGGAGATGGGAGTGTGTTACAGTGTAACAGGGTGCTGGGAGTGTGTTACAGTGTAACAGGGAGATGGGAATGTTTTACTGTGTGACAGGGAGCTGGGAGTGTGTTACAGAGTGACAGGGAGCTGGGAGTGTGTTACAGTGTAGCAGGGAGCTAGGAGTGTGTTACAGAGTGACCGGGAGCTGGGAATGTGTTACAGTGTAACAGGGAGCTGGGAGAGTGTTACAGTGTAACAGGGAGCTGGGAATGTGTTACAGTGTGACAGGGAGCTGGGCGTGTGTTACAGAGTGACCGGGAGCTGGGAATGTGTTACAGAGTAGCAGGGAGCTGGGAGAGTGATACAGTGTAACAGGGAGCTGGGAATGTGTTACAGTGTGACAGGGAGCTGGGAGTGTGCTACAGTGTGACAGGGTCCTGGGAATATGTTACAGTGTAACAGGGAGCCGGGAGAGGGTTAGAGTGGCAGGGAGCTGGGAGTGTGTTACAGTGAAACAGGGAACTGGCTGAGTGTGCTACAGTGTGACAGGGAGCTGGGAGTGTGTACCAGTGTAACAGGGATCTGGGAATGTTTTACAGTGTGACATGGAGGTGGGAGTGTGTTACAGTGTGACAGGGATCTGGGAATGTTTTACTGTGTGACAGGGAGCTGGGAGTGTGTTACAGGGTGACAGGGAGATGGGAGTGTGTTACAGTGTAACAGGGAGATGGGAATGTGTTACAGTGTGACAGGGAGCTGGGAATCTGTTCCGGTGTGACAGGGATCTGTGAGTGTGTTACAGAGTGACAGGGAGCTGGGAGTGTGTTACGGAGTGACCGGGAGCTGGGAATGTGTTACAGTACAACAGAGAGGTGGGAGAGTGTTACAGTGTAACAGGGAGCTAGGAATGTGTTACAATGTGACAGGGAGCTGGGAGAGGAATGCAGTGTGACAGGGAGCTGGGAGTGTGTTACAGCGTGGCAGGGAGTAGGGTGTGTGTTACAGTGTGAAAGGGAGCTGGGAGTGTGTACCAGTGCGACAGGGAGCTGGGAGTGTGTGACAGTGTGACAGGGAGCTGGGAGTGTGTACCAGTCTGACAGGGAGCTGGGAGAGTGTTACGGAGTGACCGGGAGCTGGGGATGTGTTACAGTACAACAGGGAGCTGGGAGAGTGTTACAGTACAACAGGGAGCTGGGAGTGTGTTACAGTGTGACAGGGAGGTGGGAGAGTGTTACGGAGTGACCGGGAGCTGGGGATGTGTTACAGTACAACAGGGAGCTGGGAGAGTGTTACAGTGTAACAGGGAGCTGGGAATGTGTTACAGTGTGACAGGGAGCTGTGAGTCTGTTACACTGTGACAGGGAGATGGGAGTGTGTTACAGTGTAACAGGGTGCTGGGAGTGTGTTACAGTGTAACAGGGAGATGGGAATGTTTTACTGTGTGACAGGGAGCTGGGAGTGTGTTACAGGGTGACAGGGAGCTGGGAATGTGTTACAGTGTAGCAGGGAGCTAGGATTGTGTTACAGAGTGACCAGGAGCTGGGAATGTGTTACAGTGTAACAGGGAGCTGGGAGAGTGTTACAGTGTAACAGGGAGCTGGAAATGTGTTACAGTGTGACAGGGAGCTGGGCGTGTGTTGCAGAGTGACCGGGAGCTGGGAATGTGTTACATTGTAGCAGGGATCTGGGAGAGTGTTACAGTGTAACAGGGAGCTGGGAATGTGTTACAGTGTGACAGGGAGCTGGGAGTGTGCTACAGTGTGACAGGGTGTGGGAATATGTTACAGTGTAACAGGGAGCTGGGAGAGGGTTAGAGTGGCAGGGAGCTGGGAGTGTGTTACAGTGTAACAGGGAACTGGCTGAGTGTGTTACAGTGTGACAGGGATCTGGGAGTGTGTTACAGTGTAACAGGGATCTGGGAATGTTTTACAGTGTGACATGGAGGTGGGAGTGCGTTACAGTGTGACAGGGAGCTGGGAATGTGTTACAGTGTGTCAGGGAGCTGGGAATGTCTTACAGTGTAACAGGGAGCTGAGAGAGTGTTACAGTGTAACAAGGAGCTGGGAATGTGTTACAGTGTGACATGGAGGTGGGAGTGTGTTACAGTGTGACGGGGAGCTGGGAATGTGCTACAGTGTGTCAGGGAGCTGGGAATGTGTTACAGTGTAACAGGGAGATGGGATGGGGTTACACTGTAGCAGGGAGCTGTGAGTGTGTTACAGTGTGACAGGGAGCTGGAAGTGTGTTACAGAGTGATCCGGAGCTGGGAGTGTGTTACAGAGTGACCGGGAGCTGCGACTGTGTTACAGTGTGACAGGGAGCTGGGAGAGTGTTACAGTGTAACAGGGAGCTGGGAATGTGTTACAGTGTGACAGGGAAGTGGGAGTGTGTTACAGTGTGGCAGGGAGTAGGATGTGTGTTACAGTGTGACAGGGAGCTGGGAATCTGATCCGGTGTGACAGGGATCTGTGAGTGTGTTACAGAGTGACAGGGAGCTGGGAGTGTGTTACGGAGTGACAGGGAGCTGGGAATGTGTTACAGTACAACAGGGAGCTGGGAATGTGTTACAATGTGACAGGGAGCTGGGAGAGGAATGCAGTGTGACAGGGAGCTGTGAGTGTGTTACAGTGTAACAGGGAGCTGGGAGAGTGTTACGGAGTGACCGGGAGCTGGGAATGTGTTACAGTGTAACAGGGAGCTGGGAATGTGTTACAGTGTGACAGGGAAGTGGGAGTGTGTTACAGTGTGGCAGGGAGTAGGGTGTGTGTTACAGTGTGACAGGGTGCTGGCAATCTGTTCCGGTGTGACAGGGATCTCTGAGTGTGTTACAGTGTGACAGGGAGCTGGGAGAGTGTTACGGAGTGACCGGGAGCTGGGAATGTGTTACAGTACAACAGGGAGCTGGGAGAGTGTTACAGTGTAACAGGGAGCTGGGAATGTGTTACAATGTGACAGGGAGCTGGGAGAGGATTGCAGTGTGACAGGGAGCTGTGAGTGTGTTACAGTGTGACAGGGAGCTGTGAGTGTGTTACAGTGTGACAGGGAACTGGGAGAGTGTTACAGTGTAACAGGGAGCTGGGAATGTGTTACAGTGTAGCAGGGAGCTGGGAGAGTGTTACAGTGTAACAGGGAGCTGGGAGAGTGTTACAGTGTGACCGGGAGCTGGGAGTGTGCTACAGTGTGACAGGGTCCTGGGAATGTGTTACAGTGTAGCAGGGAGCTGGGAGAGTGTTACAGTGTAACAGGGAGCAGGGAGAGTGTTACAGAGTGACCGGGAGCTGGGAGTGTGCTACAGTGTGACAGGGTCCTGGGAATGTGTTACAGTGTAGCAGGGAGCTGGGAGAGTGTTACAGTGTAACAGGGAGCTGGGAGTGTGTTACAGTGTGACAGGGAGCTGGGAGAGTGTTACAGAGTGACCGGTAGCTGGGAATGTGTTACAGTACAACAGGGAGCTGGGAGAGTGTTACAGTGTAACAGGGAACTGGGAGTGTGTTACAGTGTAACAGGGAGGTGGGAGTGTGTTACAGTGTGGCAGGGAGTAGGGTGTGTGTTATAGTGTGACAGGGAGCTGGGAATCTGTTCCGGTGTGACAGGGATCTGTGAGTGTGTTGCACTGTGACAGGGAACTGGGAGTGTGTTACAGAGTGACAGGGAGCTGAGAGTGTGTTACAGTGTGACAGGGAGCTGGGAGTGTGTTACGGAGTGACCGGGAGCTGGGAATGTGTTACAGTGGGACCGGGAGGTGGGAGTGTGTACCAGTGTGACAGGGAGCTGGGAGTGTGTTACAGTGTGACAGGGAGCTGGGAGTGTGTTACAGTGTGACAGGGAACTGGGAGAGTGTTACAGCGTTACAGGGAGCTGGGAATGTTTTACAGTGTAACAGGTAGATGGGAATGTTTTACTGTGTGACAGGGAGCTGGGAGTGTGTTACAGAGTGACAGGGAGATGGGAGTGTGTTACAGTGTAACAGGGAGATGGGAATGTGTTACAGTGTGACAGGGAGCTGTGAGTCTGTTACACTGTGCCAGTGAGCTGGGAGTGTGTTACGGTGTAACAGGGAGATGGGAATGTTTTACTGTGTGACAGGGTGCTGGGAGTTTGTTACAGTGTGACAGGGAACTGGGAGTGTGTTACAGTGTAACAGGGAGGTGGGAGGGTGTTACAGTGTGGCAGGGAGTCGGGTGTATGTTATAGTGTGACAGGGAGCTGGGAATCTGTTCCGGTGTGACAGGGATCTGTGAGTGTGTTACACTGTGACAGGGAACTGGGAGTGTGTTACAGAGTGACAGGGAGCTGAGTGTGTTACAGTGTGACAGGGAGCGGGGAGTGTGTTACGGAGTGACCGGGAGCTGGGAATGTGTTACAGTGGGACCGGGAGCTGAGAGTGTGTACCAGTGTGACAGGGAGCTGTGAGTGTGTTACAGAGTGACAGGGAGCTGGGAGTGTGTTACAGTGTGACAGGGAGCTGGGAGAGTGTTACAGTGTGACAGGGAGCTGGGAGTGTGTACCAGTGTGACAGGGAGCTGTGAGTGTGTTACAGAGTGACAGGGAGCTGGGAGTGTGTTACAGTGTGACAGGGAGCTGGGAGTGTGTTACAGAGTGACAGGGAGCTGGGAGTGTTTTGCAGTGTGACAGGGAGCTGGGAGAGTGTTACGGAGTGACCGGGAGCTGGGAATGTGTTACAGTACAACAGGGAGCTGGGAGAGTGTTACAGTGTAACAGGGAGCTGGGAATGTGTTACAGTGTGACGGGAGCTGTGAGCCTGTTACACTGTGACAGGGAGATGGGAGTGTGTTACAGTGTAACAGGGTGCTGGGAGTGTGTTACAGTGTAACAGGGAGATGGGAATGTTTTACTGTGTGACAGGGAGCTGGGAGTGTGTTACAGGGTGACAGGGAGCTGGGAATGTGTTACAGTGTAGCAGGGAGCTAGGAGTGTGTTACAGAGTGACCGGGAGCTGCGAATGTGTTACAGTGTAACAGGGAGCTGGGAGAGTGTTACAGTGTAACAGGGAGCTGGGAATGTGTTACAGTGTGACAGGGAGCTGGGCGTGTGTTGCAGAGTGACCGGGAGCTGGGAATGTGTTTCAGTGTAGCAGGGAGCTGGGAGAGTGTTACAGTGTAACAGGAAGCTGGGAATGTGTTACAGTGTGACAGGGAGCTGGGAGTGTGCTACAGTGTGACAGGGTCCTGGGAATATGTTACAGTGTAACAGCGATCTGGGAGAGGGTTAGAGTGGCAGGGAGCTGGGAGTGTGTTAAGATGTAACAGGGAACTGGCTGAGTGTGTTACAGTGTGACAGGGATCTGGGAGTGTGTTACAGTGTAACAGGGAGATGGGAATGTTTTACAGTGTGACACGGAGCTGGGAGTGTGTTACAGAGTGACAGGGAGCTGGGAATGTGTTAGAGTGTGACAGGGAGCTGGGAGTGTGCTACAGTGTGACAGGGTCCTGGGAATATGTTACAGTGTAACAGCGATCTGGGAGAGGGTTAGAGTGGCAGGGAGCTGGGAGTGTGTTAAGATGTAACAGGGAACTGGCTGAGTGTGTTACAGTGTGACAGGGATCTGGGAGTGTGTTACAGTGTAACAGGGAGATGGGAATGTTTTACAGTGTGACACGGAGCTGTGAGTGTGTTACAGTGTGACAGGGAGCTGGAAGTGTGTTACAGAGTGATCCGGTGCAGGGAGTGTGTTACAGAGTGACCGGGAGCTGGGACTGTGTTACTGTGTGACCGTGAGCTAGGAGAGTGTTACGGAGTGACCGGGAGCTGGGAATGTGTTACAGTGTAACAGGGAGTAGGGTGTGTGTTACAGTGTGACAGGGAGCGGGGAATCTGTTCCGGTGTGACAGGGATCTGTGAGTGTGTTACAGTGTGACAGGGAGCTGGGAGTGTGTTACAGTGTGACAGGGAGCGAGGAATCTGTTCCGGTGTGACAGGGAGCTGGGAGTGTGTTACAGTGTGACAGGGAGCTGGGAGAGTGTTACGGAGTGACCGGGAGCTGGGAATGTGTTACAGTACAACAGGGAGCTGGGAATGTGTTACAATGTGACAGGGAGTTGGGAGAGGATTGCAGTGTGACAGGGAGCTGTGAGTGTGTTACAGTGTGACAGGGAGCTGTGAGTGTGTTACATTGTGACAGGGAACTGGGAGAGTGTTACAGTGTAACAGGGAGATGGGAGTGTTTTACAGTGTAACAGGGAGATGGGAATGTGTTACAGTGTGACAGGGAGCTGTGAGTCTGTTACACTGTGACAGGGAGCTGGGAGTATGTTACAGTGTGCCAGTAAGCTGGGAGTGTGTGACAGTGTAACAGGGTGCTGGGAGTGTGTTACAGTGTAACAGGGAGATGGGAATGTGTTACTGTGTGACAGGGAGCTGGGAGTGTGTTACAGTGTAACAGGGAGCTGGGAGTGTGTTACAGTTTGACAGGGAGCTGGGAATGTGTTACAGTGTAACAGGGAGCTGGGAGAGGGTTACAGTGTGGCAGGGAGCTAGGTGTTTGTTACAGTGTGACAGGAGCTTGGAGTGTGTTACAGTGTGACAAGGAGCTGGAAGTGTGTTACTGTGTGACAGGGAGCTGGGAGAGGGTTGCAGTGTGGCATGGAGCTGGGAGTGTGTTACAGTGTGACAGGGAGCTGGGAATGTGTTACAGTGTGACAGGAAGCTGGGCGTATGTTTCAGTTTGACAGAGAACTGGGTAGGTGTTACAGTGTAACAGGGAGCTGGGAGAGGGTTACAGTGTGGCAGGGAGCTGGGAGTGTGTTACAGTGTGACAGGAAGATGGGCGTGTTTTACAGAGTGACAGGGAGCTCGGTGTGTGTTACAGGGTAACAGTGAATTGGCTGAGTGTAACAATGTGACAGGGAGGTAGGTGTGTGTTACACTGTGACAGCGAGCTGGGAGTGTGTTACAGTGTAACAGGGAGATGGGAATGTTTTACAGTGTGACACGGAGCTGGGAGTGTGTTACAGAGTGACAGGGAGCTGGGAATGTGTTACAGTGTGTCAGGGAGCTGGGAATGTCTGACAGTGTATGAGGTGGGTGTGTGTTACAGTGTAGCAGGGAGCTGGGAGAGTGTTACAGTGTAACAGGGAGCTGGGAGAGGGTTACAGTGTGGCAGGGAGCTGGGAGTGTGTTACAGTGTGACAGGGAGCTGGGAGTGTGTTACAGTGTAACATGGAGGTGGGAGTGTGTTACAGTGTGACAGGGAGCTGGGAATGTGTTACAGTGTGTCAGGGAGCTGGGAATGTCTGACAGTGTAACAGGGAGCTGAGAGAGTGTTACAGTGTAACAAGGAGCTGGGAATGTGTTACAGTGTGACATGGAGGTGGGAGTGTGTTACAGTGTGACAGGGAGCTGGGAATGTGTTACAGTGTAACATGGAGGTGGGAGTGTGTTACAGTGTGACAGAGAGCTGGGAATGTGTTACAGTGTGGCAGGGAGCTGGGAGTGTGTTACAGTGTAACAGGGAGCTGGGATAGGGTTACACTGTAGCAGGGATCTGTGAGTGTGTTACAGAGTGACAGGGAGCTGGAAGTGTGTTACAGAGTGATCCGGAGCAGGGAGTGTGTTACAGAGTGACGGGGAGCTGGGACAGTGTTACAGTGTGACCGTGAGCTAGGAGAGAGTTACGGAGTGACCGGGAGCTGGGAATGTGTTACAGTGTAACAGGGAGCTGGGAATGTGTTACCGTGTGACAGGGAACTGGGAGTGTGTTACAGTGTGGCAGGGAGTAGGGTGTGTGTTACAGTGTGACAGGGAGCTGGGAATCTGTTCCGGTGTGACAGGGAGCTGGGAGTGTGTTACAGTGTGACCGGGAGCTGGGAGAGTGTTACGGAGTGACCGGTATCTGTGAATGTGTTACAGTACAACAGGGAGCTGGGAGAGTGTTACTGTGTAACAGGGAGCTGGGAATGTGTTACAATGTGACAGGGAGCTGGGAGAGGATTGCAGTGTGACAGGGAGCTGTGAGTGTGTTACAGTGTGACAGGGAGCTGTGAGTGTGTTACAGTGTGACAGGGAACTGGAAGTGTGGTACAGAGTGATCCGGAGCAGGGAGTGTGTTACAGAGTGACCGGGAGCTGGGACTGTGTTACAGTGTGACCGTGAGCTAGGAGAGTGTTACGCAGTGACCGGGAGCTGGGAATGTGTTACAGTGTAACAGGGAGTAGGGTGTGTGTTACAGTGTGACAGGGAGCGGGGAATCTGTTCCGGTGTGACAGGGATCTGTGAGTGTGTTACAGAGTGACAGGGAGCTGGGAGTGTGTTACAGTGTGACAGGGAGCGAGGAATCTGCTCCGGTGTGACAGGGAGCTGGGAGTGTGTTACAGTGTGACAGGGAGCTGGGAGAGTGTTACGGAGTGACCGGGAGCTGGGAATGTGTTACAGTACAACAGGGAGCTGGGAATGTGTTACAATGTGACAGGGAGTTGGGAGAGGATTGCAGTGTGACAGGGAGCTGTGAGTGTGTTACAGTGTGACAGGGAGCTGTGAGTGTGTTACATTGTGACAGGGAACTGGGAGAGTGTTACAGTGTAACAGGGAGCTGGGAATGTTTTACAGTGTAACAGGTAGATGGGAATGTTTTACTGTGTGACAGGGAGCTGGGAGTGTGTTACAGGGTGACAGGGAGATGGGAATGTTTTACAGTGTAACAGGGAGATGGGAATGTGTTACAGTGTAACAGGGAGCTGGGAGTGTGTTACAGTGTAACAGGGAGATGGGAATGTGTTACAGTGTAACAGGGTGCTGGGAGTGTGTTACAGTGTAACAGGGAGATGGGAATGTGTTACTGTGTGACAGGGAGCTGGGAGTGTGTTACAGTGTAACAGGGAGCTGGGAGTGTGTTACAGTTTGACAGGGAGCTGGGAATGTGTTACAGTGTAACAGGGAGCTGGGAGTGTGTTACAGTTTGACAGGGAGCTGGGAATGTGTTACAGTGTAACAGGGAGCTGGGAGTGTGTTACAGTTTGACAGGGAGCTGGGAATGTGTTACAGTGTAACAGGGAGCTGGGAGTGTGTTACAGTTTGACAGGGAGCTGGGAATGTGTTACAGTGTAACAGGGAGCTGGGAGAGGGTTACAGTGTGGCAGGGAGCTAGGTGTTTGTTACAGTGTGACAGGAGCTTGGAGTGTGTTACAGTGTGACAGGGAGCTGGAAGTGTGTTACTGTGTGACAGGGAGCTGGGAGAGGGTTGCAGTGTGGCATGGAGCTGGGTGTGTGTTACAGTGTGACAGGGAGCTGGGAATGTGTTACAGTGTGACAGGAAGCCGGGTGTGTGTTACAGTGTGACAGGAAGCTGGGCGTATGTTTCAGTTTGACAGAGAACTGGGTAGCTGTTACAGTGTAACAGGGAGCTGGGAGAGGGTTACAGTGTGGCAGGGAGCTGGGAGTGTGTTACAGTGTGACAGGAAGATGGGCGTGTTTTACAGAGTGACAGGGAGCTCGGTGTGTGTTACAGGGTAACAGGGAAGTGGCTGAGTGTAACAATGTGACAGGGAGGTAGGTGTGTGTTACACTGTGACAGCGAGCTGGGAGTGTGTTACAGTGTAACAGGGAGATGGGAATGTTTTACAGTGTAACAGGGAGCTGGGAGAGGGTTACAGTGTGGCAGGGAGCTGGGAATGTGTTACAGTGTGACAGGGAGCTGGGAGTGTGTTACAGTGTAACATGGAGGTGGGAGTGTGTTACAGTGTGACAGAGAGCTGGGAATGTGTTACAGTGTGTCAGGGAGCTGGGAATGTGTTACAGTGTAACAGGGAGCTGGGATAGGGTTACACTGTAGCAGGGAGCTGTGAGTGTGTTACAGTGTGACAGGGAGCTGGAAGTGTGTTACAGAGTGATCCGGAGCAGGGAGTGTGTTACAGAGTGACCGGGAGCTGCGACTGTGTTACAGTGTGACCGTGAGCTAGGAGAGAGTTACGGAGTGACCGGGAGCTGGGAATGTGTTACAGTGTAACAGGGAGCTGGGAATGTGTTACCGTGTGACAGGGAACTGGGAGTGTGTTACAGTGTGGCAGGGAGTAGGGTGTGTGTTACAGTGTGACAGGGAGCTGGGAATCTGTTCCGGTGTGACAGGGATCTGTGAGTGTGTTACAGAGTGACAGGGAGCTGGGAGTGTGTTACAGTGTGACAGGGAGCTGGGAGAGTGTTACGGAGTGACCGGGAGCTGGGAATGTGTTACAGTACAACAGGGAGCTGGGAGAGTGTTACTGTGTAACAGGGAGCTGGGAATGTGTTACAATGTGACAGGGAGCTGGGAGAGGATTGCAGTGTGACAGGGAGCTGTGAGTGTGTTACAGTGTGACAGGGAGCTGTGAGTGTGTTACAGTGTGACAGGGAACTGGGAGAGTGTTACAGTGTGACAGTGAACTGGGAGAGTGTTACAGAGTAACAGTGAGCTGGGAATGTTTTACAGTGTAACAGGTGGATGAGAATGTTTTACTGTGTGACAGGGAGCTGGGAGTGTGTTACAGGGTGACAGGGAGATGGGAGTGTGTTACAGTGTGACAGGGAGCTGTGAGTCTGTTAGACTGTGACAGGGAACTGGGAGTATGTTACAGTGTGACAGGGAACTGGGAGTGTGTTACAGCGTAACAGGGAGGTGGGAGTGTGTTACAGTGTGGCAGGGAGTAGGGTGTGTGTTACAGTGTGACATGGAGCTGGGAGTGTGTGACAGTGTAACAGGGTCCTGGGAGTGTGTTACAGTGTAACAGGCAGATGGGAATGTTTTACTGTGTGACAGGGTGATGGGAGTGTGTTACAGTGTAACAGGCAGATGAGAATGTGTTACAGTGTGACAGGGAGCTGGGAATCTGTTCCGGTGTGGCAGGGATCTGTGAGTGTGTTACAGTGTGACAGGGATCTGTGAGTGTGTTACAGATTGACAGGGAGCTGGGAATGTGTTACAGTGTAACAGGGAGCTGGGAGTGTGTTACAGTTTGACAGGGAGCTGGGAATGTGTTACAGTGTAACAGGGAGCTGGGAGAGGGTTACAGTGTGGCAGGGAGCTAGGTGTTTGTTACAGTGTGACAGGAGCTTGGAGTGTGTTACAGTGTGACAGGGAGCTGGAAGTGTGTTACTGTGTGACAGGGAGCTGGGAGAGGGTTGCAGTGTGGCATGGAGCTGGGTGTGTGTTACAGTGTGACAGGGAGCTGGGAATGTGTTACAGTGTGACAGGAAGCCGGGTGTGTGTTACAGTGTGACAGGAAGCTGGGCGTATGTTTCAGTTTGACAGAGAACTGGGTAGCTGTTACAGTGTAACAGGGAGCTGGGAGAGGGTTACAGTGTGGCAGGGAGCTGGGAGTGTGTTACAGTGTGACAGGAAGATGGGCGTGTTTTACAGAGTGACAGGGAGCTCGGTGTGTGTTACAGGGTAACAGGGAAGTGGCTGAGTGTAACAATGTGACAGGGAGGTAGGTGTGTGTTACACTGTGACAGCGAGCTGGGAGTGTGTTACAGTGTAACAGGGAGATGGGAATGTTTTACAGTGTAACAGGGAGCTGGGAGAGGGTTACAGTGTGGCAGGGAGCTGGGAATGTGTTACAGTGTGACAGGGAGCTGGGAGTGTGTTACAGTGTAACATGGAGGTGGGAGTGTGTTACAGTGTGACAGAGAGCTGGGAATGTGTTACAGTGTGTCAGGGAGCTGGGAATGTGTTACAGTGTAACAGGGAGCTGGGATAGGGTTACACTGTAGCAGGGAGCTGTGAGTGTGTTACAGTGTGACAGGGAGCTGGAAGTGTGTTACAGAGTGATCCGGAGCAGGGAGTGTGTTACAGAGTGACCGGGAGCTGCGACTGTGTTACAGTGTGACCGTGAGCTAGGAGAGAGTTACGGAGTGACCGGGAGCTGGGAATGTGTTACAGTGTAACAGGGAGCTGGGAATGTGTTACCGTGTGACAGGGAACTGGGAGTGTGTTACAGTGTGGCAGGGAGTAGGGTGTGTGTTACAGTGTGACAGGGAGCTGGGAATCTGTTCCGGTGTGACAGGGATCTGTGAGTGTGTTACAGAGTGACAGGGAGCTGGGAGTGTGTTACAGTGTGACAGGGAGCTGGGAGAGTGTTACGGAGTGACCGGGAGCTGGGAATGTGTTACAGTACAACAGGGAGCTGGGAGAGTGTTACTGTGTAACAGGGAGCTGGGAATGTGTTACAATGTGACAGGGAGCTGGGAGAGGATTGCAGTGTGACAGGGAGCTGTGAGTGTGTTACAGTGTGACAGGGAGCTGTGAGTGTGTTACAGTGTGACAGGGAACTGGGAGAGTGTTACAGTGTGACAGTGAACTGGGAGAGTGTTACAGAGTAACAGTGAGCTGGGAATGTTTTACAGTGTAACAGGTGGATGAGAATGTTTTACTGTGTGACAGGGAGCTGGGAGTGTGTTACAGGGTGACAGGGAGATGGGAGTGTGTTACAGTGTGACAGGGAGCTGTGAGTCTGTTAGACTGTGACAGGGAACTGGGAGTATGTTACAGTGTGACAGGGAACTGGGAGTGTGTTACAGCGTAACAGGGAGGTGGGAGTGTGTTACAGTGTGGCAGGGAGTAGGGTGTGTGTTACAGTGTGACATGGAGCTGGGAGTGTGTGACAGTGTAACAGGGTCCTGGGAGTGTGTTACAGTGTAACAGGCAGATGGGAATGTTTTACTGTGTGACAGGGTGATGGGAGTGTGTTACAGTGTAACAGGCAGATGAGAATGTGTTACAGTGTGACAGGGAGCTGGGAATCTGTTCCGGTGTGGCAGGGATCTGTGAGTGTGTTACAGATTGACAGGGAGCTGGGAGTGTGTTACAGTGTGACAGGGAGCTGGGAGAGTGTTACGGAGTGACCGGGAGCTGGGAATGTGTTACAGTACAACAGGGAGCTGGGAGAGTGTTACAGTGTAACAGGGAGCTGGGAATGTGTTACAATGTGACAGGGAGCTGGGAGAGGATTGCAGTGTGACAGGGAGCTGTGAGTGTGTTATAGTGTGACAGGGAGCTGGGTGTGTGTTACAGTGTGACAGGGAGCTGGGAATCTGTTCCAGTGTGATAGGGATCTGTGAGTGTGTTGCACTGTGACAGGGAACTGGGGGTGTGTTACAGAGTGACAGGGTCCTGGGAATATGTTACAGTGTAACAGGGATCTGGGAGAGGGTTAGAGTGGCAGGGAGCTGGGAGTGTGTTAAGGTGTAACAGGGAACTGGCTGAGTGTGCTACAGTGTGACAGGGATTTGGGAGTGTGTTACAGTGTAACAGGGAGATGGGAATGTTTTACAGTGTGACACGGAGCTGGGTGTGTGTTGCAGAGTGACAGGGAGCTGGGGATGTGTTAGAGTGTGGCAGGGAGCTGGGAGTGTGTTACAGTGTGACAGGGAGCTGGGAGTGTGTTACAGTGTAACATGGATGTGGTAGTGTGTTACAGTGTGACAGGGAGCTGGGAATGTGTTACAGTGTGTCAGGGAGCTGGGAATGTCTTACAGTGTAACAGGGAGCTGAGAGAGTGTTACAGTGTAACAAGGAGCTGGGAATGTGTTACAGTGTGACATGGAGCTGGGAGTGTGTTACAGTGTGACAGGGAGCTGGGAATGTGTTACAGTGTAACATGGAGGTGGGAGTGTGTTACAGTGTGACAGGGAGCTGGGAATGTGTTACAGTGTGTCAGGGAGCTGGGAATGTTTTACAGTGTAACAGGGAGCTGGGATAGGGTTACACTGTAGCAGGGTGCTGTGAGTGTGTTACAATGTGACAGGGAGCTGGAAGTGTGTTACAGAGTGATCCGGAGCTGGGAGTGTGTTACAGAGTGACCGGGAGCTGGGACAGTGTTACAGTGTGACAGGGAGCTGGGAGAGTGTTACAGTGTAACAGGGAGCTGGGAATGTGTTACAGTGTGACAGGGAAGTGGGAGTGTGTTACAGTGTGGCAGGGAGTAGGGTGTGTGTTACAGTGTGACAGGGAGCTGGGAATCTGTTCCGGTGTGACAGGGATCTGTGAGTTTGTTACAGAGTGACAGGGAGCTGGGAGAGGGTTACAGTGTGGCAGGGAGCTGGGAGTGTGTTACAGTGTGACAGGGAGCTGGGAGTGTGTTACAGTGTAACATGGAGGTGGGAGTGTGTTACAGTGTGACAGGGAGCTGGGAATGTGTTACAGTGTGTCAGGGAGCTGGGAGTGTGTTACAGTGTGACAGGGAGCTGGGAATGTGTTCCAGTGTGTCAGGGAGCTGGGAATGTCTGACAGTGTAACAGGGAGCTGAGAGAGTGTTACAGTGTAACAAGGAGCTGGGAATGTGTTACAGTGTGACATGGAGGTGGGAGTGTGTTACAGTGTGACCGGGAGCTGGGAATGTGTTACAGTGTAACATGGAGTTGGGAGTGTGTTACAGTGTGACAGGAAGCTGGGAATGTGTTACAGTGTGTCAGGGAGCTGGGAATGTGTTACAGTGTAACAGCGAGCTGGGATAGGTTTACACTGTAGCAGGGAGCTGTGAGTTTGTTACAGTGTGACAGGGAGCTGGAAGTGTGCTACAGAGTGATCCGGAGCAGGGAGTGTGTTACAGAGTGACCGGGAGCTGGGACTGTGTTACAGTGTGACCGTGAGCTAGGAGAGTGTTACGGTGTGACCGGGAGCTGGGAATGTGTTACAGTGTAACAGGGAGCTGGGGGTGTGTTACAGTGTGGCAGGGAGTAGGGTTTGTGTTACAGTGTGACAGGGAGCTGGGAATCTGTTCCGGTGTGACAGGGATCTGTGAGTGTGTTACAGAGTGACAGTGAGCTGGGAGTGTGTTACACTGTGACAGGGAGCTGGGAGAGTGTTACGGAGTGACCGGGAGCTGGGAATGTGTTACAGTACAACAGGGAGCTGGGAGAGTGTTACAGTGTAACAGGGAGCTGAGAATGTGTTACTATGTGATAGGGAGCTGGGAGAGGATTGCAGTGTGACAGCGAGCTGTGAGTGTGTTACAGTGTGACAGGGAGCTGTGAGTGTGTTACAGTGTGACAGGGAACTGGGAGAGTGTTACAGTGTAACAGGGAGCTGGGAGAGTGTTACGGAGTGACCGGGAGCTGGGAATGTGTTACAGTGTAACAGGGAGCTGGGAATGTGTTACAGTGTGACAGGGAACTGGGAGTGTGTTACAGTGTGGCAGGGAGCTGGGAATCTGTTCCGGTGTGACAGGGATCTGTGAGTGTGTTACAGAGTGACAGGGAGCTGGGAGTGTGTTACAGTGTGACCGGGAGCTGGGAGAGTGTTACGGAGTGACCGGGAGCTGGGAATGTGTTACAGTACAACAGGGAGCTGGGAGAGTGTTACAGTGTTACAGGGAGCTGGGAATGTGTTACAATGTGACAGGGAGCTGGGAGAGGATTGCAGTGTGACAGGGAGCTGTGAGTGTGTTACAGTGTGACAGGGAGATGGGAATGTGTTACAGTGTGACAGGGAGCTGTGAGTCTGTTACACTGTGACAGGGAGCTGGGAGTATGTTAAAGTGTGCCAGTGAGCTGGGAGTATGTTACAGAGTGACAGGGAGCTGGGAGTGTGTTACAGTGTGACAGGGAACTGGGAGTGTGTTACAGCGTAACAGGGAGGTGGGAGTGTGTTACAGTGTGGCTGGGAGTAGGGTGTGTGTTACAGTGTGACAGGGAGCTGGGAATCTGTTCCGGTGTGACAGGGATCTGTGAGTGTGTTGCACTGTGACAGGGAACTGGGAGTGTGTTACAGGGTGACAGGGAGCTGGGAGTGTGTTACATTGTGACAGGGAACTGGGAGTGTGTTACGGAGTGACCGGGAGCTGGGAATGTGTTACAGTGTGACAGGGAGCTGTGAGTGTGTTACAGTGTGACATGGAGCTGGGAGTGTGTACCAGTGTGACAGGGAGCTGGGAGAGTGTTACGGAGTGACCGGGAGCTGGGAATGTGTTACAGTACAACAGGGAGCTGGGAATGTGTTATAGTGTGACAGGGAGCTGGGAGTGTCTTACAGGGTGACAGGGAGATGGGAGTGTGTTACAGTGTAGCAGGGAGCTGGGTGTGTGTTACAGTGTGACAGGGAGCTGGGAATGTGTTACAGTGTGACAGGGAGCTGGGAATGTGTTACAATGTAACAGGGAGCTGTGAGTGTGTTACAGTGTGACAGGGAGCTGGGAGAGTGTTACAGTGTGACAGGGAGGTGGGAGTGTGTTACTATGTGGCTGGGAACTGGGAGTGTGCTACAGTGTAACAAGAAGCTGTGAGTATGTTACAGTGTAACAGGCAACTGGCTGGGCATAACAATGTAACAGGGAGCTGGGAGTGTGTTACAGTGTAACGGGGAGCTGGGAGAGGCCTACAGTGTGACAGGGAGTTGGGAATGTGTTACAATGCGTCAGGGAGATGGGAATGTGTTACAGTGTGACTGGGAACAGCGAATGTGTTGCAGTGTGACAGGGAGCTGGGATTGTGTTACAGTGTGACAGGGAGCTGGGAGAGTGTTACAGTGTGACAGGGAGGTGTGAGTGTGTTACAGTGAGACAGGGAGCTGGGAGAGTGTTACAGTGTGACAAGGAACTGGGAGTGTGTTACAGTGTGACAGGGAACTGGGTGTGTGTTACAGTGTGACAAGGGGCTGAGAATCTGTTACAGTGTGACAGGGAGCTGTGAGTGTGTTACACTGTGACGGGCAACTGGGAATGTGTTACAGAGTGACAGGGAGCTGGGATTGTGTTACAGAGTGACTGGGAGCTGTGAGTGTGTAACAGAGTGACAGGGAGTTGGGAGTGTGTTACAGTGCGAGGGGGAACTGCAAATGTGTTACAGTGTGACAGGGTGCTGGGAATGTGTTACAGTGTAGCAGGGAGCTGGGAGTGTGTTACAGTGTGACAGGGTGCTGGGAATGTGTTACAATGTGACAGGAAGCTGGGAGTGTGTTGCAGTGTAACAGGGAGCTGGAAGAGGTTTACAGTGTGGCAGGGAGCTGGGAGTGTGTTTCAGTGTGGCTGGGAGACTGTGAATGTGTTACAGTGTGGCAGGGTGCTGGGAATGTGGGTGTGTGTTACAGAGTAACAGGGAGCTGTGAGTGTGTTACAGTGTAAGTGAGAGCTCGGTGTGTGTTACAGTGTAACAGGGAACTGGCTGAGTGTAACAATTTGACAGGGAGCTGGGAGTGTGTTCCACTGTTACAGCGAGCTAGGAGTGTGTTACAGTGTGACAGGGAGCTGGGAGTGTGTTACAGTTTGACAGGGAGCTGGGAATGTGTTACAGTGTAACAGGGAGCTGGGAAAGAGTTACAGTGTGGCAGGGAGCTAGGTGTGTGTTACAGTGGGACAGGGAGCTTGGAGTGTGTTACAGTGTGACAGGGAGCTGGGAGAGGGTTACAGTGTAACAGGAATTTGGGAATGTGTTACAGTGTGACAGGGAGCTGGGAGAGTGTTACAGTGTGACAGGGAGCTGGGAGTGTGTTACTGTGTGACACTGAGCTGGGATTGTGTTACAGTGTGACAGGGAACTGGGAGAGTGTTACAGAGTAACAGGGAGCTGGGAATGTTTTACAGTGTAACAGGCAAATGGGAATGTTTTACTGTGTGACAGGGAGCTGGGAGTGTGTTACAGGGTGACAGGGAGATGGGAGTGTGTTACAGTGTAACAGGGAGATGGGAATGTGTTACAGTGTGACAGGGAGCTGTGAGTCTGTTACACTGTGACAGGGAGCTGGGAGTATGTTACAGTGTGCAAGTGAGCTGGGAGTGTGTCACAGAGTGACAGGGAGCTGGGAGTGGATTGCAGTGTGACAGGGAGCTGTGAGTGTGTTACAGTGTGACAGGGAGCTGTGAGTGTGTGTTACAGTGTGACAGGGAGTATGGTGTGTGTTACAGTGTGACAGGGAGCTGGGAATCTGTTCCGGTGTGACAGGGATCTGTGAGTGTGTTACAGAGTGACAGGGAGCTGGGAGTGTGTTACAGTGTGACCGGGAGCTGGGAGAGTGTTACGGAGTGACCGGGAGCTGGGAATGTGTTACAGTGTGACAGGGAGCTGGGAGAATGTTACAGTGTAACAGGGAGCTGAGAATGTGTTACTATGTGATAGGGAGCTGGGAGAGGATTGCAGTGTGACAGCGAGCTGTGAGTGTGTTACAGTGTGACAGGGAGCTGTGAGTGTGTTACAGTGTGACAGGGAACTGGGAGAGTGTTACAGTGTAACAGGGAGCTGGGAGAGTGTTACGGAGTGACCGGGAGCTGGGAATGTGTTACAGTGTAACAGGGAGCTGGGAATGTGTTACAGTGTGACAGGGAACTGGGAGTGTGTTACAGTGTGGCAGGGAGCTGGGAATCTGTTCCGGTGTGACAGGGATCTGTGAGTGTGTTACAGAGTGACAGGGAGCTGGGAGTGTGTTACAGTGTGACCGGGAGCTGGGAGAGTGTTACGGAGTGACCGGGAGCTGGGAATGTGTTACAGTACAACAGGGAGCTGGGAGAGTGTTACAGTGTTACAGGGAGCTGGGAATGTGTTACAATGTGACAGGGAGCTGGGAGAGGATTGCAGTGTGACAGGGAGCTGTGAGTGTGTTACAGTGTGACAGGGAGATGGGAATGTGTTACAGTGTGACAGGGAGCTGTGAGTCTGTTACACTGTGACAGGGAGCTGGGAGTATGTTAAAGTGTGCCAGTGAGCTGGGAGTATGTTACAGAGTGACAGGGAGCTGGGAGTGTGTTACAGTGTGACAGGGAACTGGGAGTGTGTTACAGCGTAACAGGGAGGTGGGAGTGTGTTACAGTGTGGCTGGGAGTAGGGTGTGTGTTACAGTGTGACAGGGAGCTGGGAATCTGTTCCGGTGTGACAGGGATCTGTGAGTGTGTTGCACTGTGACAGGGAACTGGGAGTGTGTTACAGGGTGACAGGGAGCTGGGAGTGTGTTACATTGTGACAGGGAACTGGGAGTGTGTTACGGAGTGACCGGGAGCTGGGAATGTGTTACAGTGTGACAGGGAGCTGTGAGTGTGTTACAGTGTGACATGGAGCTGGGAGTGTGTACCAGTGTGACAGGGAGCTGGGAGAGTGTTACGGAGTGACCGGGAGCTGGGAATGTGTTACAGTACAACAGGGAGCTGGGAATGTGTTATAGTGTGACAGGGAGCTGGGAGTGTCTTACAGGGTGACAGGGAGATGGGAGTGTGTTACAGTGTAGCAGGGAGCTGGGTGTGTGTTACAGTGTGACAGGGAGCTGGGAATGTGTTACAGTGTGACAGGGAGCTGGGAATGTGTTACAATGTAACAGGGAGCTGTGAGTGTGTTACAGTGTGACAGGGAGCTGGGAGAGTGTTACAGTGTGACAGGGAGGTGGGAGTGTGTTACTATGTGGCTGGGAACTGGGAGTGTGCTACAGTGTAACAAGAAGCTGTGAGTATGTTACAGTGTAACAGGCAACTGGCTGGGCATAACAATGTAACAGGGAGCTGGGAGTGTGTTACAGTGTAACGGGGAGCTGGGAGAGGCCTACAGTGTGACAGGGAGTTGGGAATGTGTTACAATGCGTCAGGGAGATGGGAATGTGTTACAGTGTGACTGGGAACAGCGAATGTGTTGCAGTGTGACAGGGAGCTGGGATTGTGTTACAGTGTGACAGGGAGCTGGGAGAGTGTTACAGTGTGACAGGGAGGTGTGAGTGTGTTACAGTGAGACAGGGAGCTGGGAGAGTGTTACAGTGTGACAAGGAACTGGGAGTGTGTTACAGTGTGACAGGGAACTGGGTGTGTGTTACAGTGTGACAAGGGGCTGAGAATCTGTTACAGTGTGACAGGGAGCTGTGAGTGTGTTACACTGTGACGGGCAACTGGGAATGTGTTACAGAGTGACAGGGAGCTGGGATTGTGTTACAGAGTGACTGGGAGCTGTGAGTGTGTAACAGAGTGACAGGGAGTTGGGAGTGTGTTACAGTGCGAGGGGGAACTGCAAATGTGTTACAGTGTGACAGGGTGCTGGGAATGTGTTACAGTGTAGCAGGGAGCTGGGAGTGTGTTACAGTGTGACAGGGTGCTGGGAATGTGTTACAATGTGACAGGAAGCTGGGAGTGTGTTGCAGTGTAACAGGGAGCTGGAAGAGGTTTACAGTGTGGCAGGGAGCTGGGAGTGTGTTTCAGTGTGGCTGGGAGACTGTGAATGTGTTACAGTGTGGCAGGGTGCTGGGAATGTGGGTGTGTGTTACAGAGTAACAGGGAGCTGTGAGTGTGTTACAGTGTAAGTGAGAGCTCGGTGTGTGTTACAGTGTAACAGGGAACTGGCTGAGTGTAACAATTTGACAGGGAGCTGGGAGTGTGTTCCACTGTTACAGCGAGCTAGGAGTGTGTTACAGTGTGACAGGGAGCTGGGAGTGTGTTACAGTTTGACAGGGAGCTGGGAATGTGTTACAGTGTAACAGGGAGCTGGGAAAGAGTTACAGTGTGGCAGGGAGCTAGGTGTGTGTTACAGTGGGACAGGGAGCTTGGAGTGTGTTACAGTGTGACAGGGAGCTGGGAGAGGGTTACAGTGTAACAGGAATTTGGGAATGTGTTACAGTGTGACAGGGAGCTGGGAGAGTGTTACAGTGTGACAGGGAGCTGGGAGTGTGTTACTGTGTGACACTGAGCTGGGATTGTGTTACAATGTGACAGGGGACTGGGAGTGTGTTACAGTGTGACAGGGAGCTGGGAGTGTGTTACAGTGGAACAGGGAGCTGGGAGTGTGTTACAGTGTGACGTGGAGCTGGGATTGTGTTACAGTCTGACAGGGGACTGGGAGAGTGTTACAGTGTGACAGCGAACCGGGAGTGTGTTTCAGTGTGGCAGGGAACTGGGAGTGTGTTACAGTGTAACAAGGAGCTGTGAGTGTGTTACAGTGTAACAGGGAGCTGGGAGTGTGTCACAGTGTTACAGGACGCTGGGAATGTGTTACAGTGTGACAGGAAGCTTGGAGTGTGTTACAGTGTGACAGGGAGCTGGGAGTGTGTTACAGTGTAACAGGGAGCTGGGAGTGTGTTACAGTGTAACAGGGAGCTGAGAGAGTGTTACAGTGTAACAGGGAGCTGGGAATGTGTTACAGTGTGACAGGGAGCTGGGAATGTGTTACAGTATGAGAGGGAGCTCAGAGTGTATTACAGAGTAACAGAGAGCTGGGAGTGTGTTACAGTGTGACAGGGAGCTGGGAATGTGTTACAGTGTAACTGGGAGCTGGGGGTATGTTACAGTGTGAGAGGGAGCTCCGAGCATGTCACAGTGTAACAGAGAGCTGGGAGTGTGTTACAGTGTAACAGGGAGCTGGGAGTATGTTACAGTATGAGAGGGAGCTCAGAGTGTATTACAGAGTAACAGAGAGCTGGGAGTGTGTTATAGTGTAACAGTGAGCTGGGAGTGTGTTACAGTGTAACAGGGAGTTGGGATTGTATTAGAGTGTAACAGGGAGCTGGGTGAGTGTTCCAGTGTAACAGGGAGCTGGGAGTTTATTACAGTGTGACAGGGAACTGGGTGAATGCTACAGTGTACCAGGGAGCTGGGAGTGTGTTCCAGTTTGACAGGAAGCTGGGTGAGTGTTTCAGTGTGATAGGGAGCTGGGAGTGTGTTACAGTGTTAACAGGGAACTGGGAGTGTGTTACAGTGTGACAGAGAGCTGGGAGTGTGTTTCAGTGAGACAGGAAACTGGGAGTGTGTTACAGTGTGATAGGGAACTGGGAATGTGTGTGTTTGTTATTGTGTATGTATGTGTTGTATTGTGATGGTGTGTGTTGTGTGTGTCCTTGTTGTGTGTGTGTGTGTGTTGTGGGTGTGAGTGTATTGTGTATTTGTGTGTTATTGTGTGTTTCTTGTATATGTGTGTATGTTATTGTGTTGTGTATGTGTGTGCGTTATTGTGTGTGTGCTTGTTATGTGTGTGTATGTGTTATTGTGTATGTGTATGGGTTATTGTGTATATGTGTGTGTGTGTGTCATTGTGTGTGTTGTGTAAGTGTGTGTGTTATTGTGTATGTGTGTGTTATTGTGTATGTGTGTGTTATTGTGTGTGAGTGTGTGAGTGTGAGTGTGTTATTGTGCATTCGTGTGTGTGTGTGTTATTGTGTATGTGTGTGTGTTATCGTGTTTGAGAGTGTGTTATTGTGTTTGTGTGTGTTATTCTGTATGTGTGTGTGTTATTGTGTGTGTGTGTGTGTGCGTGTGTTATTGTATGTTAGTGTGTGTGTGTAATTGTGTTTGTGTGTGTTATTGTGTATGTATGTGTGTGTGTTGTGTATGTGTGTTGCTTTGTGTGTGTGTGTGTTGTGTGTGTAATGTGTGTGTTGTGTTTGTGTTGTGTGCGTATGTGTGTTGTGTATGTGTGTGTTATTGTGTGTGTGTTGTGTATGTGTGTGTTATTGTGTGTTGCGCATGTGTGTGTGTTATTGCGTATGTGTGTGTGCGTTATTGTGTATGTATGTATGTTAATGTGTGTGTTATTGTGCTTGTGTGTTATTGTGTATATGTTTGCATGTTATTGTGTATGTGCGTGTGTTATTTTGTGCGTGTTATTGTGTAAAAAATGAGGTCTGCAGATGCTGGAGATCACAGTTGAAAATGTGTTGCTGGTTAAAGCACAGCAGGTCAGGCAGCATCCAAGGAACAGGAAATTCGACGTTTCGGGCCAGAGCCCTTCATCAGGAATGAGGAGAGTGTGCCAGGCAGGCTAAGATAAAAGGTAGGGAGG
This sequence comes from Hemiscyllium ocellatum, assembly GCF_020745735.1. Taxonomy (NCBI): domain Eukaryota; kingdom Metazoa; phylum Chordata; class Chondrichthyes; order Orectolobiformes; family Hemiscylliidae; genus Hemiscyllium; species Hemiscyllium ocellatum. The sequence goes on from NC_083401.1 coordinate 12,036,321, forward strand.
AGGGACTTGGGGGAGGGGCGATGGGGATGTGATAGGTGGAAGGAGGTCAAGGTGAGGGTGATAGGCCGGAGTGGGGTGGGGGTGGAGAGGTCAGGAAGAGGATTGCAGGTTAGGAGGGCGGTGCTGAGTTGAGGGAACCGACTGAGACAAGGTGGGGGGAGGGGAAATGAGGAAACTGGAGAAATCTGAGTTCATCCCTTGTGGTTGGAGGGTTCCCAGGCGGAAGATGAGGCGCTCCTCCTCCAGCTGTCGTGTAGTTGTGTTCTGCCGGTGGAGGAGTCCAAGGACCTGCATGTCCTCGGTGGAGTGGGAGGGAGAGTTAAAGTGTTGAGCCACGGGGTGGTTGGGTTGGTTGGTCCGGGCGTCCCAGAGGTGTTCTCTGAAGCGTTCCGCAAGTAAGCGGCCCGTCTCCCCAATATAGAGGAGGCCACATCGTGTGCAGCGGATGCAATAGATGATGTGTGTGGAGGTGCAGGTGAACTTGTGGCGGATATGGAAGGATCCCTTGGGGCCTTGGAGGGAAGTGAGGGGGGAGGTGTGGGCGCAAGTTTTACATTTCCTGCGGTTGCAAGGGAAGGTGCCGGGAGTGGAGGTTGGATTGGTGGGGGGTGTGGACCTGATGAGGGAGTCACGAAGGGAGTGGTCGTTGCGGAACGCTGATAGGGGAGGGGAGGGAAATATATCCCTGGTGGTGGGGCCCGTTTGGAGGTGGCGGAAATGACGGCGGATGATACGCTGTATACGGAGGTTGGTGGGTGGTAGGTGAGAACCAGTGGGGTTCTGTCTTGGTGGCGGTTGGAGGGGCAGGGCTCAAGGGCGGAGGAGCGGGAAGTGGAGGAGATGCGGTGGAGGGCATCGTCGATCACGTCTGGGGGGAATCTGCGGTCTTTGAAGAAGGAGGCCATCTGGGCTGTACGGTGTTGGAACTGGTCCTCCTGGGAGCAGATGCGGCGGAGACGAAGGAAAAACGCCATCCCATATTCCCAATTCCTTCGTCTCCGCCGCATCTGCTCCCAGGAGGACCAGTTCCAACACTGTACAGCCCAGATGGCCTCCTTCTTCAAGGACCGCAGATACCCCCCAGACGTGATCGACGATGCCCTCCACCGCATCTCCTCCACTTCCCGCTCCTCCGCCCTTGAGCCCCGCTCCTCCAACCGCCACCAAGACAGAACCCCACTGGTCCTCACCTACCACCCCACCAACCTCCGTATACAGCGCATCATCCGCCGTCATTTTCGCCACCTCCAAATGGACCCCACCACCAGGGATATATTTCCCTCCCCTCCCCTATCAGCGTTCCGCAAAGACCACTCCCTTCGTGACTCCCTCATCAGGTCCACACCCCCCACCAACCCAACCTCCACTCCCGGCACCTTCCCCTGCAACCGCAGGAAATGTAAAACTTGCGCCCACACCTCCTCCCTCACTTCTCTCCAAGGCCCCAAGGGATCCTTCCATATCCGCCACAAGTTCACCTGCACCTCCACACACATCATCTATTGCATCTGCTGCACCCGATGTGGCCTCCTCTATATTGGGGAGACGGGCCGCTTACTTGTGGAACACTTCAGAGAACACCTCTGGGACGCCCGGACCAACCAACCCAACCACCCCGTAGCTCAACACTTTAACTCTCCCTCCCACTCCACCGAGGACATGCAGGTCCTTCGACTCCTCCATCGGCAGAACATAACAACACGACAGCTGGAGGAGGAGCGCCTCATCTTCCGCCTGGGAACCCTCCAACCACAAGGGATGAACTCAGATTTCTCCAGTTTCCTCATTTCCCCTCCCCCCACCTTGTCTCAGTCGGTTCCCTCAACTCAGCACCGCCCTCCTAACCTGCAATCCTCTTCCTGACCTCTCCGCCCCCACCCCACTCCGGCCTATCACCCTCACCTTGACCTCCTTCCACCTATCACATCTCCATCGCCCCTCCTCCCTACCTTTTATCTTAGCCTGCCTGGCACATTCTCCTCATTCCTGATGAAGGGCTCTGGCCCAAAATGTCGAATTTTCTGTTCCTTGGATGCTGCCTGACCTGATGTGCTTTAACCAGTAACACATTTTCAACTGTATGTTATTGTGTATGTGTGTGTTATTGTGTCTTATTGTGTATGCGTGTGTCTGTGTTATTGTGTTTGCGTGTTATTGTGTGTGTGTTATTCTGTATGTGTGTGTGTTATTGTGTATGTGTATTATGGTGTATGTGTGTATGTTATTGTGTATATGTGTGTTATTGTGTGTGTGTGTCATTGTGTGTGTGTTACTGTGTATGTGCGTGTTATTGTGTGTGTGTGTATGTTATTGTGTATGTGTGTGTTATTGTGTATGTGTGTGTTATTGTGTATGCGTGTGTGTTATTGTGTATGTGTGTATGTTATTGTGTATGTGTGTGTTATTGTGTGTGTGTTATTGTGTATGTGTGTGTTATTGTGCATGTGTGTTATTGTATGTGTGTGTTATTGTGTATGTGTGTGTTATTGTGTATGTGTGTGTTATTGTGTACGTATGTGTGTTATTGCATGTGTGTGTATGTGTATGTGTGTGTGTTATTGTATGTGTGTGTTATTGTGTATGTATGTGTGAGTGTTATTGTATGTGTGTGTATTATTGTGTGTGTGTGTGTGTTATTGTATGTGTGTTATTGCATGTGTGTGTGTGTTATTGTGCATGTATGTGTGTATGTGTGTGCGTGTGTGGTGTGGGTGTTATTGTGTGTGTCATTGTGTATGTGCGTGTGTGTGCTATAGTGTATGTGTGTGTTATTGTGTATGTGTGTGCATGTTATTGTGTATGTATGTGTGTTATTGTATGTGTGTGTGTGTTATTGTGCATGTGTGTGTGTGTTATTGTGTATGTATGTGTGCGTGTTATTGTGTATGTGTGTTATTGTGTGTGTTATTGTGTATGTATGTGTGTTATTATATGTGTGTGTCTTATTGTGTATGTATGTGTGTTATTGTATGTGTGTGTGTTATTGTGTATGTGTGTGTGTTATTGTGTATGTATGTGTGTGTGTATGTGTATGTGTGTGTTATTGTATGTGTGTTATTGTATGTGTGTGTGTTATTGTGTATATATGTGTGTATGTGTATGTGTGTGTATGTGTGTTATTGTATGTGTGTTATTGTATGTGTGTGTTATTGTGTATGTATATGTGTATGTGTGTGTGTATGTGTGTGTGTTATTGTGTGTGTGTGTTTTTGTGTGTGTGTATGTATGTATGTGTGTATGTGTGTATGTGTATATGTGTGTATGTGTGTTTGTTATTGTATGTGTGTGTGTATGTATGTGTGTATGTGTGTGTTATTGTATGTGTGTGTGTATGTGTGTGTGTGTTATTGTATGTGTGTGTTATTGTATGTGTGTGTGTGTGTATATATGTGTGTATGTGTATGTGTGTGTGTTATTGTATGTGTGTGTGTGTATGTGTGTGTGTGTTATTGTATGTGTACGTGTGTGTGTGTATATATGTGTGTATGTGTATGTGTGTGTGTTATTGTATGTGTGTGTGTGTGTATGTGTGTGTGTGTTATTGTATGTGTGTGTGTGTGTGTATGTGTGTGTGTGTTATTGTATGTGTGTGTGTGTGTATGTGTGTGTGTGTTATTGTATGTGTGTGTGTGTGTGTGTATATATGTGTGTATGTGGATGTGTGTGTGTATGTGTATGTGTGTGTGTGTGTGTATGTGTGTGTGTGTTATTGTATGTGTGTGTGTGTGTGTGTGTGTATGTGTGTGTGTGTTATTGTATGTGTGTGTGTGTGTGTGTGTGTGCTCATTACCAGTTAGATGCCCTCAGATGTCTGTTTGTCCTGGATGGAGCTCCTGATGCTTCTCACTGAAGACGAGCTGCATTTCCCCAATCCTGAGTGTAAATGCCCCTTTCTCAGGGACTGAACCATTCCCACTCTCCCCAAAGAGAAGAGATACATAATCTGAGAGACACTGCTTGTGCAATTAGCTCTTCTCTATTTCTCCTGTTGCCCTATCACAGTCTGGCATTAGCCTGTCAGTAGTAAGCGTGGCATTCGGGTAAGGGGTGACCAACCCAGGATTGGTGGGGTAGGCGGGTGGTTAGGTGGCTGCTGTGTGCATGCATCCCTGGGATTGCTGTTGTCTGATTCAGAGCCTTAGATGGTCTGTGCCTGGGTTCAGACCCCCAGTGCACCATTTGCCCTATCCACATGCTGCTGTTGTCTGAGCTCTGTTGCTGCTGCCTGGATGGAGGGATAATGGATCCTCTGGGATAGTAAGGATTTGATGGATGTGGATGCTGGGTGTGCTTGGTGGAGGCTGGCTGGAAATTGTAAGGATTAAGTGGACTGTAAAGTGCATGGAGCAAGTGACGATTGACACATTGGTGCTGATCTAGCATTCTGTGACTTAACGTTAAATGTGGCGTTGACATTTGAGGATATGACAACAGACAATATGGGTGAATTCTTCTCATTCTTCTTCTGTGTAAATCTAAGTCCACCAACGTCAACGCCAACACAGAATGTATTGTTACTACAGGATGGTGTCTCCAAATGAAATGTTCATTTGAATTGAAAGATGGCACCCTTAAATCAAAGGTTATTACCTGAGATTACCCCAAAAAGAGATTATTTCCCACAGCAGCCTGGGATGCAATTCATCCAGACCAGAGTAACAGAGTCACAGAGTCATAGAGTCCTACAGCAGAGAGTCAGGCCCTTTGGCCCAATCTGGTCCATGGCGACCAAAATGGCCGTCCACACTAATCCCATTTCCCTGCACTTGGCCCATATCCTTCTAATCCTTTCCTATCCACGTATTTGTCCAAAATGCCTTTTAAATGTTGTTAATGTACCCGCTTCAACCACTTCCACTGGCAACTCATTCCATAAGCGTACCACCCTGTGTGTAAAACTGATGCCCTCTGGCCCTTGGTTCCCCAACTCTGGGAAAAAGACTGAGTGGATTCTGTTATGAAGATGTAGAGATGTGCTGTACCTTTAAGAGAGTTAAAAACAACTAGCGAGGACTGATCAGGTGTACCCGAGAACTCTGTGGGAAGCTAGAGAAGTGATTGCTGGGCCTCTTGCTGAGATATTTGTATCATCAATAGTCACAGATGAGGTGCCAGAAGATTGGAGGTTGGGAAACGTGGTGCCACTGTTTAAGAAGGGCGGTAAAGTGAAGCCAGAGAACTATAGACCAGTGAGCCTGACCTCAGTGATGGGCAAGTTGTTGGAGGGAATCCTGAGGGACAGGATGTACATGTATTTGGAAAGGCAAGGACTGATTAGGGATAGTCATCATGGCTTTGTGTGTGGGAAATCATGTCTCACAAACTTGATTGAGTTTTTTGAAGAAGTAACAAAGAGGATTGATGAGGGCAGAGCAGTAGATGTGATCTATATGGACTTCAGTAAGGCATTCGACAAGGTTCCCCATGGGAGACTGATTAGCAAGGTTAGATCTCATGGAATACAGGGAGAACCAGCCATTTGGATACAGAACTGGCTCAAAGGTAGAAGACAGAGGGTGGTGGTGGAGGGTTGTTTTTCAGACTGGAGGTCTGTGACCAGTGGAGTGCCACAAGGATCGGTGCTGGGCCCTCTACCTTTTAACATTTGCATAAATGATTTGGATGCGAGCATAAGAGGTACAGTAAGTAAGTTTGCAGATGACACCAAAATTGGAGGTGTAGTGGACAGCGAAGTGGGTTACCTCAGATTACAACAGGATCTGGACCAGATGGGCCAATGGGCTGAGAAGTGGCAGATGGAGTTTAATTCAGATAAACACAAGGTGCTGCATTTTGGGAAAGCAAATCTTAGCAGGACTTATACACTTAATGGTAAGGTCCTAGGGAGTGTTACCGAACAAAGAGACCTTGGAGTGCAGGTTCATGGCTCCTTGAAAGTGGAGTCGCAGGTAGATAGAATAGTGAAGAAGGCATTTGGTACACTTTCCTTTATTGGTCAGAGTATTGAGTTCAGGGGTTGGGAGGTCATGTTGCGGCTGTACAGGACATTGGTTAGGCCTCTGTTGGAATATTGCGTGCAATTCTGGTCTCCTTCCTATCGGAAAGATGTTGTGCAGCAGAACTTTGAGGCCAACCTGGAGAGAATCTACAGAGCAAAATCTACAAAGGAGAACCAGCAAAGCTGACTGGTTTTGAAACATGATTATATTTTTGTAAATTGTAATTGGGATTTTTATCAGACTAATATTGTATAGTGGGAGGTAAAAGATATAGGTTTAAGAGAAAGGAGTTGTAAATAGTTGCTGGTTTTAATATTCTCTGTTGGACTTAAAGAATAAAGTTGTTAATTTTTACTTTAAATAGTGACCTCTGGGATAGTTTCTTGGCCTCTCCAATTTTAGCAGAGTACAGCATGGGGGGAGTCTTTTCTGTGTGGCTGGTTTAAATTAGCAGAGGGATTTACCCCGTGTCATAATAGTTCACCCTATCCATGACTCTCATAATCTTGTCCACTTCTATAAACTCCCCCCCTCCGTCCCCTACGCTCTAAAGAAAGCAGTCCTAGCCTGTCCAACCTCTCCCTATAACTCAGACCCTTGAGTCCCGGTAACATCCTTGTAGATTTCTTCTGCACTCTTTCCAGTTTAATAACATCCTTCCTATAGTAAGGTGACCAAAACTGAACACAAAATTCCAAGTGTGGCCTCACCAATGTCCTGCACAACTACAACATCACTTCCCAGTTTCTATACTCAATGCCCTGACTGATGAAGACCAGTGTGCCAAAAGCCTCCTTCACTGTCCTGTCTACCTGTGATTTCACTTTCAGAGAACCGTGTACCTGAACTCCAAGGTCCCTCTGTTCCACTGCACTCCTTAAGGCCTTGCCATTCACCATGAAACTCCTACCTTGATTTGACTTTCCACAATGCAAGACCTCACACTCATCTATATCAAACTCCATTTGCCATTTCTGAGCCCACTTCCCCAGCTGATCAAGGTCCTGCTGCAATTCCTGAGAACCTTCCTCACTGTCCACGATACTGCCTATTTTAGTGTCATCTGCAAACTTACTCATCATGCCTTGTACATTCTCATCCAAACCATTGATGTAGATGTCAAACAGCAATGGGCCCAGCACCGACCCCTGAGGCACTCCATTAGGCACAGGCCTCCAGTCCGACAAGTATCATTCCACTATGACCCACTGCTTCCTACCATCGAGCTAATTGTGTATCCAATTTGCCAGCTCCCCCTGGATTCAATACAATCTAACCTTCCAGAGCAGCCGACCATGTGGAACCTTATCAAAGGCCTTACTGAAATCCATATAGACTACGTCTACCACCCTGCCCTCATTAACCTTCCTGGTCACTTCAACAAGAACTCTAACAAATTTGTGAGGCATGATCTCCCACTCACAAAGCCATGCTGATTATTCCTAATCAAACCCTGTCTTTCCAAATGCATGTATATCTTATCCATCAGCATCAGCTCAAGTAACTTACCTACCACAGATGTTAGGCTGACCGGCCTTTTTACTATTAGAACATATGTACTAGAACAGCTCCAAGGATAAGAGATTACACAGGAGTTGGGCTTGTTGGCCTGAGAAACCACAGGGGAACTGTTATAGCTGTATAAAGTTAGTGAGAACTTAGGTAGATTCGATATAGAGAGTGTTGAAATAGGATCGCTAATCAGATTTAACTTCATGGATAATTAGATGGTCTAGGTTTAGTTTAATTTAATTTAGTCAAAAGGACCTGAAAAACCATGAGGAGAGTGGCCACATAAAGAGCGATTAGTGTTGAGAACGCATTTTGTTTGTCCCGGCATTGAGGTGGATGCATATTTAAATCAATATTCAAAAGAAAGTCAAGTTACTGTTTGACAGATCTCGGGATAAAATGGAAGAGGGGTGTTCGACTGGCTGGAATTCTCTTGGAAAGAACTTGCACACACTCGATGGGCCGAATGGACATCTTTTTCTGATTCTTTCATGGGATGTGGAGTTGTTGACCAGGCCAACATTTCTTGGTGTTGTCCGTCTGAGTTGCCCTTGAGCTGAGTGGCTTGCTAGGTCATTTCAGGGGGCAGTTAAGAGTCAACCACATTGCTGTGGGTCTGGAGTCACGTGTAGGCCAGACCAGGTAAGGATGGCAGCTTCCTTCCCTGAAGGAGATTAGTGACCCAGATGGGTTTTTGTAACACTCAGTGATATTACCGTCACTGAGACACACTTGATATCAAAAGTTTATTAATTGAATCTAAATTACAGAGGTTTATAAAATCATGAGGGTCCATGGATAGGGTAAATAGACAAGATCTTTTCCCTGGGGTGGGGGAGTCCAGAACTAGAGGGCATAGGCTTAGGGTGAGAGGGGAAAGATATAAAAGGGATCTAAGGGGAAACTTTTTCACACAGAAGGTGGTACGTGTATGGAATGAGCTGCCAGAGGATGTGGTGGAGGCTGGTACAATTGCAACATCTAAGAGGCATTTGGATGGGTATATGAATAGGAAGGGTTTGGAGGGATATGGGTCAAGTGCTGGAAAATAGGGCTGGATTAATTTAGGATATCTGGTCGGCATGGATGAGTTGGACTGAAGGGTCTGTTTCTGTGCTCCACATCTCTATGACTCTATGACTCTATATCAGCTTCAATTGAAGATATGCTTCCCAGATTCTGACTGTCTGGAGTTCTCCTGAAGGGACATTCCCTCCACACCACCATCCATGCCTCTCCGTGCTCTCTTATTGTATTCTGTAAGACCCAAGTACATTACAGCGCTGCTCAGAGATGATGGAGAATAGGTGCCTGGATAGTCAGACCCCAGAACCAAAGGATCTCTCATTGTCCTTGCTAACACCGGTTTCCTCCCACAGTCCAAAGATGTGCAGTTTAGGTGAATTGGCCATGCTAAATTGCCCATAGTGTTGGGTGAAGGGGTAAATGTAGGGGAATGGCTCTGGGTGGGTTGCGCTTTGGTGGGTCGGTGTGGACTTGTTAGGCCGAAGGGCCTGTTTCCATACTGTAAGTAATCTAATCTAATGTTAAATGTCACTACTCCACTCTGAGCCCAGTCACAAAGGGAGGTCCCAGTAGGAACGCTTAAGGAATGTCCTGAACTCCTCCCTGATGAAGTCTTAAACTCCCAGCCAACTCACGGGATTCGCTGGCTTATGGCAGAACAAAAGCTGACCACACTGAGCTGTCATCGAGGAGAAAGTGAGGACTGCAGATGCTGGCGATCAGAGCTGAAAATGTGTTGCTGGAAAAGCGCAGCAGGTCAGGCAGCATCCAAGGAACAGGATCCTGTTCCTTGGATGCTGCCTGACCTGCTGCGCTTTTCCAGCAACACATTTTCAGCTCACACTGAGATGTCACCAAGGAATATGAGGAGGGGGAAGCTGGGGTGTAGAATATCCTTTATTGTCAGGAGAGAGAGTAAGCACTCACCTCCAAACTCATCCACCCATCTCTTCAACATCTCATGGAGGCAGAATTGGTATATCCAAAAGGACATTGGCAAGTTGGTGGAAACATAGAAACAAAAAAAGGTAGGAGCTGGAGGAGGCCATTCGGCCCTTCGAGCCTGCTCCACCACTCATCACGATCTTGGGTGATCGTCCAATTCAACAGCCAAATCCTGCTTTCTTCCCATAACCTTTGATCCCATTCGCCCCAAGTGCTGTATTTAGCTGCCTCTTGAATATATCCAATGTTTTGACATCAACTACTTCCTGTGGTAATGAATCCCACAGGCTCACCCTTTCTCTGGGGGAAGAGATGTCTCCTCATCTCCATCCTAAATGGTCCACCCTGAATCCTCAGACAGTGACCCACCATCAGGAACATCCTCCCTGCATCTACCCTGCCTAGTCCTGTGAGAATTTTATCAAACGCTATGAGACTTTTTACCATGGAGGGATTCAAACCCAGGTCCCCAGAACATTATGTGGGTCTCAGGATTACCAATCCAGTGATAATATCACCTCGCTGTAAAAATTACACCACTGAAATTGTACAAGCTACTAGTTAGACCTCAGCTGGGGTAATGTGTGCGGTTCGGAGTGCTACATTATAGGGAAGCTGTGGAATCATTAGAGAGAGTGTAGAAGTGGTTTATTAGAACGGTTCCAGGTGGGAGGCACTTCAGTGCTTGAAGTGATTGGGACTGTTGGCCTTGGCTGAGAGGAAGTCTGATCGAGGCTTTTCAACATCACGAGCGGGCTGGGGCAGAGGAGATAAGGAGAAGCTGCTCTGTCCCTTGTAAAAGGAACAGGAACCAGTACACGTTGATTTAAAATGATATGCAGATGAGACAAACTTAGTAGGAGAAACAATGCTTTTCACGCAGTGAGTAATTAAGTTCTACCTGGAAATTTGGTGGGGGCAGGTAAAATCGAGATGAACAGATACTCCAAAACATACAGTCCGCAGATTCCTCAAGAACAAACCAAGACAAGCAGACCAAACACAGCCAGAAACCCTAACCACCTTACCTTACATGAAAGAAGTTTCAGAAATGACAGCCAGACTACTGAGACCCCTCGGAATCCTAGTAGCACCCAAATCCACCGACACTCTCAAACAAAAATTAACAAACTTAAAAAACCCAGTACAACCCATGGACAAAACCAACGTCATCTACAAAATTCCATGCAAGGACTGCCACAAACACTACGTAGGACAAACAGGAAGAAAGTTAGCCACCAGGATACACGAACACCAGCTAGCCACAAAAAGACACGACCCTCTTTCCCTCATAGCCCTACACACGGAAGAAAAAAAACCACCATTTTGACTGGGACAACACATCTATCCTGGGACAGGCTAAGCAAAGACATGCCAGAGAATTCCTAGAGGCCTGGCAATCCAACCACGACATCATAAACAAACACATAGATCTAGATGCCATCTATCAACCCCTCAGAAAACGAACAGGAAATGACATCACCACAAACCCCAGGAACCCCCCATCCAGGATAAACATATAAATAGAAAGCAGGAGACAACAGCTTCGCTTCACTTGGAGGTCACCACTGATGATACTACCTAGCCAGGTAATGAAACGTCTGGATATCAAACCTACAGCTCAGCGAGCAAACCTACACCCCCCTCAATCGAGACATTCCAGAGCTGGGTTTGTCAATAGTAATGGGGTGCAGGGATATGGAGAAAAGGAAAGAGATTGACATTGGGTCGTGGAGCTGGGCCAGATCCTAGAGCCAGAGCCCGCACAATGGGCTGAATGGCCTCCTTCTGAACTGTAACCATTTGGCAATTCAGAGATCACAACTGGATTTTCAGCTACCACAGAATTCATCAAAACCAGATTGGAAGTAAGTCACTGTCGATCCTGAGGGACTGGCTGACTCAAAAAGAGAACATTGAGCACCACGGATCCTCAGAATGAAGTGGACCATGTAGAATTGTCCCTGAGTACGTTCCAACGAGACTGAGTCCCATTCTGTAGAGCAGACACGCTGAGAGTCAGGACACAGTGACAAGACTCAGGGACTGTGGAATGTGCTGGATTCAGGATAGAGCAGAATTGTTTTCATGTGGATATTTGAGGATTTAGAGCAATTGTTTCAAGGCTAAAACTAACGCTGATGATATAACAGCAAATGTCAAGCCTGTGTGAATTATTAAGGCCATCTGACTGTTGGGCTGGTCGTTTGCTACAATGAGGAGAGCAAAACAGAAGCAGCATTGTATTGAAACTGTAATCAGACTTGGCAGGTACATTTCCAGATGTGGGAGTTGGACAGGCTCAGATGGACAATCCAGAGAACTGGGGGAAAAAAACCAGATGGAATCACTCCAAATTGCAGTCATCGACCGAATTGACACTGCTCTATTCCTCTGACTCACTCTCCTTCTCACACAATTATCATCCACCAGTCCCTCTCTCTCTCTCTCTCTCTCACACACACACACGCACTCAACTCACTCACTATCTCTTTTTCTCTGTCTGTATCTTTGCTTCTCCCTCTCACACTCACTTGATCCATCTCATTCTCTCTCTCTCTCTCTCTCTCTCTCTCTCTCTGTCCCACGGCCTCTCTCTCCCTTTCTCCCACTCTCTTTGATTTTTCCATCTCTCTGTTTTTCTCTCTGTCTCTGAACGCCCTCCATCTTTCTCTCTCTCTCATTACTTTTATCTCTCTTTGTCCCTGTTTCTCTCTCTCTATTCACTCTCCCATCTCTCTGTCTGTCTGTCTGTCTCTCTCCTTTTTTCTCTCTGACTACCTTATCTCTCTACCTCTGTCTCTCTCTACCCATCCTCCTCCTCCTCTCTCTCTCTCTCTCTCTCTCTCTCTCTCTATCTCTCTCTTTTCCCCTCTCTCTTTCTCTCTTCTGGAGTATTGTGTGCAGTACTGGTCACCCTGTTATAGGAAGGATATTATTAAAGCTGGAGAGGGTTTGGAAAGGGTTTATCAGGACGTTGCTGGGAATGGAGGGTTTTGAGTTATAAGGAGAGGCTGGATAGGCTGGGGCTTTTCTCACTGTAGGGTCGGAAGTTGAGAGGCGACCTTATAGAAGTTTATATAATCATGAGGGGCATGGATAGGGTGAATAACAGGGGTCTTTACCCTGGGATGGGGGCATTCTTAAGGTGAGGGGGAGATTTGAAAAAGACAAACAGGGCAACATTTTTTACACAGACGGTGGTACGGGCGGGGAATGAACTTCGAGAGGAAATGGTGGATGCAGGTGCAGTTACAACATTGAGAAGTTTTTCAGATAAGTACATGAATAAGAAATGTTTGGAGGGATATGGGCCAAGCGTAGGAACTAGTTTAGTTTGGGATTATGGTTGGCACGGACTGGTTGGACCAAAGGGTCTGTTTCCGTGCTGTATAACTCTAGGACTCTATGTAGGGTAAATGTAGGGGTATGGGTGGGTTGCGCTTTGGCGGGTCGGTGTGGACTTGTTGGGCTGAAGGGCCTGTTTCCACACTGTAAGTAATCTATCACTCTGAGCCCTCTCACTACCTTTTTCTGTCGCTCCCTCCCTCTCTCTCTTTCTCTCTGTCCATCGCTATATCTTTGTTTCCCTGTCTCTCTTGGTCTCTGTCTTTCTCTCTCTCTCCCCGTAGCCCTTCTCACTCTCTCTCTTTTTCTTCATCTGTCCCCACTGCCTGTCTTTCTCTGTCTGTCTCTCTCTCTCCATAGCCCATCTCTCCCCATCGCCCCGCCACCTCTCTCTCTCTCTCTGTTCTGTCTCTGTATTCTCTATCCCTGTCCAATGCTGTTGATCTCTCAGCTTCTCTCTATGTATTTATCTGTTGTTTCTCTCTGTTTACTCCTCTAACTCATTTTCTCATGCCACCCCTGTGTCCCTCTCTCTGTGGATCACTTACTCAGTCTCATCCTTTCCCTCTTCATTATCGCTGAGTGTTCCACTCTGTCTCAATCTCTCAGGTTTTCATTTTCCCACTCTGTATGTAGCTCAGTCTCTCTCTCTCTCTCTCTCCCTCTCTCTCTCTCCATCTGTGTAGCTCAGTCTCTCAGTCCATCTCACTCTTTATTTTCGCTGTTACCATTTGGAATGTGCAAAGTGGGAAGTTGCTGATTTGCTGCCAGTTTCCGATAGTAAAACCAATCCTGCAGGCAGCATTGTTGCTCCCCATGGGGAGGGGAGGCTGGTTTGACCCAGCCCCTGCCATTACTGAAAACAACAGTAACAACTGCAATAGGTTTCATCATGAAATCACATTGTCCACAGTAATTAGTGAGGACCTGTGGGAGAAACGGCCAGATTCAGGGAAATAACGTTTCGGAACCAGACCCTGAACTGAGCCAGTCACACTAATACAGCAGCTATCAGAGCAGGTTAGAGGCTAGGAATCCTACAGCGAGTAACTTACCTCCTAACTCCCCAAAACCACCTCCAATAAAGCAAAATCTAAACTCCACCCTTTGAGACACAATGGATTTATTGCATCCTCCACTATCAACGTCCTGGGGCTTACCATTGACCAGAAACCAAATGGATTAGCCATATAAATACTGTGGATGCACACTCAGGTCAGAGGCGAGGAATATTGCAGGGAGTGACTCACCTCCTGACTCCCCGAAGCCTGTCCACCATCTACAAGGCACAAGTCAGGAGGGGGATGGAATACTCCCCTCTTACCTGGATGGGGGCAGCTACAACAACACTCAAGAAGCTTGACACCATCCAGGACAAAGCAGCCCCCACTTGACTGGCACCACATCCACAGATATCCCCTCCCTCCAACACTGATGCTCAGTAGCATCAATGTGTATCAGCTACAAGATGCACTATAGAAAATCACCAAAGATCCTCAGACAGCATCTTCCAAACCCACGACCACTTCCATCTAGAAGGACGAGCAGCAGATACATGGGAATACCACCCCTTGCAAATTCCCCTCCAAGTCACTCACCATCCTGACTTGGGAATATATCGCCGTTCCTTCACTGTCACTGGGTCACAATCCTGGAATTCCCTCCCTCAGGGCATTGTGGGTCAACCCACAGCACATGGACTGCAGCGGTTCAAGAAGGCAGCTCACCCCCACCTTCTCAAGGGGCAACTAGGGATGGACAATAAATACTGGGCCCAGCCAGTGATGCCCACGCCTGGTGAAGGGAGAACTGAGAAAGGTTATTCTCTGTTTTAGTCGGCGCAAAAAACAAACATTACAGAAAGGAATATATTCACTGCTACTGATCAAGGTATCACCTGGGACTTTCCAAGCGATAGGAATTATTGTGTTGATGATCCAAACATTAGAAATTTCTAAAGACACGTGAAATGTGCATTCGGGGGTTCACCTGTGAAGGGTGAGGTGTGCAGCCTTCGAGATCAGTGCTCATCTGATAACCATCAAACAATCCCAGGACAGGGACAGCACGGGGTTAGGTACAGAGAAAAGCTTTCTCTACACTGTCACCATCAAACACTCCCAGGACAGGGGCAGCACAAGGTTAGATACAGAGTAAAGCTCTCTCTACACTGTCCCCATCAAACACTCCCAGGACAGGGACAGCACGGGGTTAGATACAGAGTAAAGCTCCATCTACACTGTCCCCATCAAACACTCCCAGGACAGGGACAGCACGGGGTTAGATACAGAGTAAAGCTCACTCTACACTGTCCCCATCAAACATTCCCAGGACAGGGACAGCACAGGGTTAGACACAGAGTAAAGCTCACTCTACACTGTCCCCATCAAACACTCCCAGGGCAGGGACAGCACAGGGTTAGATACAGAGAAAAACTCCCTCTACACTGTCCCCATCAAACACTCCCAGGACAGGGGCAGCACGGAGTTAGATACAGAGAAAATCTCCCTCTACACTGTCCCCATCAAACACTCCCAGGGCAGGGACAGCACAGGGTTAGATACAGAGAAAAACTCCCTCTACACTGTCCCCATCAAACACTCCCAGGACAGGGGCAGCACGGAGTTAGATACAGAGAAAATCTCCCTCTACACTGTCCCCATCAAACATTCCCAGGGCAGGGACAGCATGGGGTTAGATACAGAGTAAAGCTCTCTCTACACTGTCCCCATCAAATACTCCCAGAACAGGGACAATGCGGGGTTAGATATAGAGAAAAGCTCCCTCTACACTGTCCCCATCAAACACTCCCAGGACAGGGACAACGCAGGGTTAAGTACAGAGTAAAGCTCCCTCTACACTGTCGCCATCAAACCCTCCCAGGACAGGGACAGCACCATGTTAGGTACAGAGTAAAGCTCTCTCTACACTGTCCCCATCAAACACCCCCAGGGCAGGGACAGCACAGGGTTAGATTCATTGCCCTATCATCACAAGTTGGTTTGAACCCGAGGATAACTTTATGAAGGGAGGTTAGGAATGGGTCACAGATGTTGTTTTCGCCAACAGTGCTGACATCACAGGAACATTAAATCGAGATCAGGCCAGCTCCTGCTTGGTGTTGGAGTTCCCCTTGATGTTCCTCACAATTTTAACTTTTGACCGATGAGCTCAGGCCCGGGGCTGGGGAGCTGACTATCTGAATCCCTGGTGGGGACGGTTCTGTTTTATTGGACCAGGCAGCTTCGATCGGTCTGTAAAACCCAGTCTCTCACTGGTGCTGACTTGTTAATTGTCACAAATTCGGCTGTGAGGTGGAAGTGTCAACTACTGTGTTGGATGTTTCCCCAGGATGAGTCAGAAACTGGCACGATGTGAGTCAGGCAGCCTGAAAAATTCCCGAAATTTGAATTCTCCCGACTGCTTGGACAGGGCCATTCAGCTGAACGGAGAGCACAAGGGTTGGTTCAGCTGCAACTACAGGGTATTCTTATACACTGAGTGCGGGTGATATGAGTCACTACCTCGCCCAGCCCCAACAGGACATGCACAGATGAGCAACTTGGGTAGACTGACAGCAAGGGATAGGGAAAGGTGGCATGATTAGATTTGATTCCCTACAGTGCAGAAACAAGCCCTTCAGCCCAACCAGTCCACACCGACCCTCCAAAGAGTAACCCACCCAGACCCATTTCCCTCTGACTAATGCACCTAACACTATGGGCAATTTAGCATGGCCAATTCACTCTAACCTGTACATCTTTGGACTGTGGGAGGAAACCAGAGCACCCACACAGACACGGGGAGAATGTGCAAACTCCACACAGACAGTCGCCCGAGGCAGGAATGGAACGCTGGCACTGTGAGGCAGCGGTGCTAACCACTGAGCCATCATGCCCCCCGAGATATAGACTCAACGGGCACCAGTCCAAAGACTTAGCCAGAACTTGGGTATCCATGTCTCAAAGTGACAGGGCAAACTGAGAGAGCTGTTCCAAACGTTCATGGGAGTTTCAGAAATCGAGCTGTTGAGGCCAAGAGCAGGAAGGTTCTGCTTCAGCCTGGGTCGGTGGGGATGCCTTAATCCATGGGGCCTGCTTCCTGACAAAACAAAACCTATCACCCTCCTGAAAATCCTGCCCCTTGGTGGCTCTTTCCCAGGAGGTGCGAACTTTCCAGAGTTTAATCATCAGGCCTCCAGAGGGAGGTAACTTGCCAGGCCACTTCAGAAGACAGCTGGGAGTCATAATACTGTGAACCTATAAATCACAACTTGCTCAGATTTTGGTGGGGGAGGGGAGTGATGGAGGGAGGATGAGTAACATATTTCCCATAACAATAGTCAAGTAGATTCATAGATATATACAGCACAGGAACGGCCCTTCGGCCCATTGAGTCTGTACAACTACCACTAAGGTATGTTAATCCCATTTTCTTGCATTTGTCCCATACCCCTGCATGCTATGATATTTGAAGTGTTCATCCAAATAATTTTTTTAAATTGCAAGTTTTCCACCCTCCACTACCTTCCCAGGCAGTGCATTCTAGATTTTTACCACCCGCTGAGTGAAAATATATTTTTCCCAAATCTCCTCTGAATCTCCTGCCCCTGATCCTGAAACTATTCCCTCATGTGATTGACCCCGAATCAAGGGAAACAGCTCCTGTCTATTCACCTTGTCCATACCCCTCATAATCTCAGTCATGTTGTTGCTCAGTCTTCTCTGATCTAACGAAAACAATCCAAGCCCATCTCATCCCTCCACCACTGACACAGTGTGTACCATCTACAAGATGCCCTGAAGACGTCCACCAAAGATCCTCAGACAGCACCTTCCAAACCCATGACCACTTCCATCTCGAAGGACAAAGGCAGCAGATACATGGGAACACCACCCTCTCCAAGCCACCCACCATCCTGACTTGGGAATAGATCACCGTTCCTTCACTGTCACTGGGTCACAATCCTGGAATTCCCTCCCTCAGGGCATTGTGGGTCAACCCACAGCACATGGACTGCAGCGGTTCAAGATGGCAGCTCACCCCCACCTTCTCAAGGGGCAACTAGGGACGGGCAGTAAATGCTGGGCCCAGCCAGCACCACCCATGTCCCACAAAATGAATACGTTAAAAAAAGCTTTTGAGTAACTGCAGCCTCATACCTGCATCTTTGCTCTCCAGGCCTTGAGATAGAAAAGCCAACATTCCTTGGCTTTCTCAATAATTTTTTGCAATGATCAATGCACCTGAACCCCTCCATTTCATTAGAAATCCTCTTTATTTAGCTTTGTAGCTCCTACACGGACCTATCCTTGTTTTTTTGGGAGGGTCCAGTATGGATAGCCTTACACTTGCTGACACTGCCATTGTTTTGCCCATTCACATAGTTTATCAAGGTGTCTTTGTCATTTTATGTCGGAGCGACTGGGAGGAAAGAGACCTGGAGGGGTTGCTCATTTAAGACAGAGATGAGGAGGAATTTCTTCTCTCAGAGGGGCGTGAATCTGTGGGACTCCTTCCCACAGAGGGCTGTCGAGGCTGGGTCATTCAGAATATCCAAGGCTGAGGTAGACAGAGCAAGGCAATTAAGTGCAGTTGGGAAAAGGCAGGAAAGTGGAGTTGGGGATCACCAGATCCACCATGATCTCACTGAATGGCAGAAAAAACTATATGGGCTGAATGGCCTCTTTCTGACAGGATGGAGCATTGGAATAAGGAGTCCTCATGGGTGAAAAGAGTAAGGAGGGAGGCTTCAGCAACCGGTGAACTGAGGTAAAGACAAATATAATTGTGCTCAGAGGTCTTGTTGCTGGATGCAATGTGTAACATCATGTGGTTTCTCAATTCCCCTCGCTTCATAGATTCAAATGCTTGGGGTCATACAGATGAAGCTGAAAATGTGTTGCTGGAAAAGCGCAGCAGGTCAGGCAGCATCCAAGGAGCAGGAGAATCGACGTTTCGGGCATTAGCCCTTGTTCATTTTCCAGCAGCACATTTTCAGCTCTGATTTTCAGCATCTGCAGTTCTCACTTTCTCCTCATACAGATGAATTCAACAATCGCAAACATGCTTGTTAATAATCTTGATAAGTTACAAAATGTACTAATTATGTGCAGAGCAGCACCAGTTCCACGCTCTGCCAACTTTCCGTTCCAATACCTGTTCAACTGATTTCTTCCAGAAGGTGAAGGGTACTTCTGAATCTTGTACTGCCACTGGGGAGGGGTAGGGGGGACAGGCGAACAAATAAGGGTTACATCCGGTCGGGCAGCTTAAACAACTTGTCAAGAGTTTGACCCAGGGTGTTACCGAGGGGTTCAGGATGGTTTATATGGTGGATAAGAGTTAATCAAGGGGTTCAGCAGTTTATAACAGATACTCAGATTGTGTTACAGACTAGAATCTAATCAAGTGGATAATATATGGAATACCAGAAAGCTGGGATTGAGTTACAGACTAATATCTAATTGAGGGATTCAGGGGCTCTATAAATATGTAGACTAACAGATAGCTGGGATTGAGTTAAAGATTGGAATCTAATTGAAGAGTACAAAGTGATTTATGTATAGAATAACAGATACCCAGGAGTGAGTTACAGGCAGGAATCTAATTGAAGGGTTTGAAGTGGTTTATATATAGAATAAAAGATACCGGGAATAAGTTACAGACTGAAATCTATTGAGGCTTCCGGTTAGGTGGTGGGGAGTGGGATTATACAAACAATAATAGATACCCAGGAGTCAGTTGCAGACTAGAATTTAATTGAAGGGTTCGAGGTGGTTTATATATGGAATAACAGATCCCAGGTGTGAATTACAGACTGGAATCTGATCGAAGGGTGGTTTATATTGAAAATACCTAGAAGTAAGTTACAGACTGGAATCCAATTGAGGTGTTCAGCATGGTTTATGCAGAGTGTAGCACATACCGGGGAGTGAGTCACAGACTGGAATCTAATCATGGAGTTTGGGAAGGTTTATATATAGAATAACAGATACCAGGGTGTGATAACAGACTATATAACAGGGTATAACTAAAGGATTCGAGTGATTAATAAATGGAATTGCGCCCAGGAATAAACCAGCCTGGAATCCAGTCTGAGGGTCTGGGTGGTTACTGTATACACAATAACAAAGTGAGTTACAGATTCAAATGTTCGAGACCATGATTCCATTGATTTTAAGAGAAAATGGAGTCAGTCAGGAACAGTAGTGGTTCGGTAAAGTTCTGATTTTCTGAATGGGCTGGACAGAATGGGGTATGGTGACGAGTGACAGGTTTTACGGTTCAGAGCGAGCTGGAATCTACAGCACCTCAGTGAGGAATACAGCAACCTCCACCCTGAGCAGGGCACGGTGGTCAGGGCCCCTGGGCCAGGGGTGGGGGTGGGGGAGGGGGGCGGTTGGCTGTGAACAGTGAGACCACACAAACTCACTGCCTGCTCCTTCCCACTGATGAGCTGAACAGAGGCTCCGGAGCGTGATGTACCTGCAGTGGAACAACAGCAGGGATGCAGGACTGCAGATGTATCTCACCAACAAAGGCCCCAGGCAGCTCCTCTGAGCAGACCAGAGATATTACCCCCAAAGGCATCATCCATCCTTGGTGTAGGAAAGGCAGGAACGTGAAGGGATCTGACTAGAATCACATTTTGATTAGATTAGATTCCCTACATTGTGAAAACAGGCCCTTCGGCTCAACAACTCCACACCGACCCTCCAAAGAGTAACTCACCCAGATCCATTACCCTACATTTACTGATGCACCTAACACTATGGGCAATTTAGCATGGCCAATTCACCTGGCATGCACATGGTTATAAAATCACACAACACCAGTTTATAGTCCAACAGGTTTATTTGGAAGCATGAGCTTTCTGACCTGTTGGACTATAATCTGGTGTTGTGTAATTTTTAGCTTTGTCCACCCCAGTCCAACACTGGTCCTCCACATCATATCATCACATGGCCATCAAACGAGACCAGGTAAGGATCCTCTTCAGACATTTATGGATAGTTCTGACTCTTGAGCTGATCCAGGAACAATATCAATCTATTTCTCTGGATCTGTGCATCCTACAAGGCTGCCTGTTATTACTTACCCCTCAGTGTTGGTCAGACTTCCTTTTGAACTATCAGGTGTGGTTTGGATACCTTTGAGTGACTGACAAGAATTCTCCGGCTTCAGAATTCTTCAGGAGTTGCTGATTAAATTCTTTTGCTTCCTCGGCGTTTGATTTCATGAGTGTGATGGCTGATCTATGTTTGCTGTGTGTGATTGCTCACGCCTGGGTGTGGGGCCTGAGGCCTGCTCGGTTGGTCCACAAGTGGGGTTCTGCAGAGTCAGGACAGCCCCTGGGTCCGGGAACAGGTGTTCTAAAATGGCCGCCCACACGTCGGATCCTTGGTCTGTGATTGGACCATATTGGAAGTCAGGGAGCGCCACCCCAGATACGGTGAAGAAGATCTTGGATGCGGCAGTGGCCAGCTAGTCGGACTGTCATGCACCTGAATATATTCCAGAAAGGATAAGATATGAAACATTCATCTAGCCCTCAGCCCCTGCACTCTCCATACTCCATCCCTGTCAACCCATGCTGTCTGTCCATCCTGACTGCCTCATATCCACCTCTCATGGGCCTTCATACCCTCTGTGCTAACCCATGCCCCCATCCACCATTGCCAGTTCACCCAATGTCCCCTGGGCAGTTCTCAGAACCCATGCTGAGATGAGATAAAATGCTGTGCTACAAGATAACATTCGAAGGATATATTGCAATGTTCACTATATTGAAAACTCTCTAATTCATTAAAACCCCATCATTACTTTGCAGTTGATTTACATAAGGCCTTATGACAACAGCAAACACTTTATTTCTGGGTGCATTTACTTAAAACAACAAATATTGGAATTCATCGGCCCAGTTTAATGTCTCTATAACCACTGTAAATGGTAATCAAACTATGAAATGGCAAGTACTCAACTGTGATAAAGGATGGCTGTGAAATCAGTCACACAACAATAGCCCCACTAAATGAGATCTTAAAAATTTATATCAACAGACTGAAATAGTAAAAATTGATTGATTAATAACAGGCTTTTGATAAAATGTTTAAATAGCAGGAGTTTTAAAGGCCTTCACAATGTTACAGTTGTCTTAGCTGTTTGCTTTTGACAATTCCTCTTGATGTATCCTTTTAAAACCTTTGACCACTGATGTTGACAATTCTGACGAATATATCAGTAATGAGTTCTGAACAGGAGTCATAACAGACTCGAAACATTAACTCCGTTTCTCAGACTCCCTGAGTTTCTCCAACATTTTCTGTTTTCTTTTATTTCAGTAATGGGTTTGTGCACAGTTTATGCCCATTCCCACAGACTTAGAAGCAGGAATAGACCTTTCGGCCCCTCAAGCCTGCTCTGCTATTCGCAACGTCTATGGCAGGTCTCATCTCGGCCTCAACTCCACTCCCCATAACCCTTGGACACGTTGCTAATTAAAAATCCATCTATCTCCACCTTAAATTTATTCAGTGTCCGTACATACACTGCATTCTAGAGTAGTGAATTCCACAGATACATAACTGTGGGAAAAGATTTGCTAACCCACGAAACGGTTTGTCAATTTCACTTCGAGCCGTGTTTTATGATCTCTAACCTACCAGGCAAACTTCTCCGACAATGACCCTTTGAGGGAAGTAATTCCTCTCCATCTCTGACTTGAATCTGCCACCTTTTTATCCTGAAATGATGACCATCTTCTCTGTATCCACCCTGTCACTTTCCTTGAGCATCTTATATCCTCCAATTGGATCTGCTCCCATTTTTCTAAACTCTACAGAGTATTGGCCAAAACTGCTCAACCTGACATATAGGATTTGTTCTTTCATCTCTTGAATCATTCGAGTGAACTTCCTCTGAACTGCCTCCAATGTAACTACATCCCTCCTCAAATTAGGGGAGCAAAACCATATGCGATACTGTACATATGGTCTCACTAATGCCTTGTACAGTTGTGACAATGATTCCCTAATTTTATACTCAATCCCTTTGGTGTCTCCCACTGCCGATAAATCAGCACTCTTCCTGAGCAGAGGCACTGAGGATGGCATGGGCACAGAATATACTCTGGGCGGGGGATTCAATGTCCACCACTAGGCCTAGCTCAGCAGCAATACAACTGATTGAGCTGGTCCAGTGTGAAAGGACATAGCTGCTGGACTGGGAAACAACCACCCTGTCAGCTGCAGATGAGTCTGTCCATGACAGTATTGGTAAGAGTGACCACCACACGGTCCTCATGGAGACAAAGTCCTGCCATCACATTGAGAATACCCTCCATCGTGTTGTGTGGCACGCTCACCGTGCTGAATGGGACATCTTTAAACAGATCGAGCAGCTCAAGACAGGGCCCCCATGAGGCACTGTGGGCCATCAACAGCAGCCGAACTGTACCCCAGCACAATCTGTAACCTCATATCCCCCAATCAACCATTACCATCAGGCCAGGGGATCAACTAGGAGAAAGTGAGGACTGCAGATGCTGGAGATCGGAGCTGAAAAATGTGTTGCTGGAAAAGCGCAGCAGGTCAGGCAGCATCCAAGGAGCAGGAGAATTGACATTCCTGAGGAAGGGCTTATGCCCAAAACGTCGATTCTCCTGCCCCTTGGATGCTGCCTGACCTGCTGCGCTTTTCCAGCAACACATTTTTCAGTCAGGGGATCAAGCCTGGTTCAATGGAGAGTGCAGGAGGGGCATGCCAGGAGCAGCACCAGGAATACCTGAAGATGAGGTGTCTACCTGGTGAAGCCCCCAGTCAGGACTACTTACATGGCAAACAGCATAGGCAGCATGTGATAGACTGAGTGAAGCGATCCCTCAACTAACAGACCAGACCTAAGCTCTGCAGTCCTGCTATATCCAGTCTTCAATGATGGTGGACAATTAAACAACTCAGTGGAGGAGGAGGCTTTACAAATATTACCCAAGCCAAGCTTTTCCAGTACAGTTACAAGTAAAAAATGAGGTCTGCAGATGCTGGAGATCACAGCTGCAAATGTGTTGCTGGTCAAAGCACAGCAGGTTAGGCAGCATCTCAGGAATAGAGAATTCGACGTTTCGAGCATAAGCCCTTCATCAGGAATGTACAGTTACAACCCAGCGTGCAATTAAATAAGTTTAAGGGGGATACACGCGGCCAGCACTTCACACAGAGGGTGGTGGGCGTTTGGAATGCGTTGCCAGCAGAGGTGGTAGAGACTGGCACGGTAGATTCATTTAAGATGCGTCTGGACAGATGCATGAGTAGGTGGGGAGCAGAGGGATACAGATGCTTAGGAATTGGGCGGTAGGTTTAGACAGTAGATTTGGATCAGCTCAGGCCTGGAGGGCTGAAGGGCCTGTTCCTGTGCTGTAAATTTTCTTTGTTCTTCTTTGTTCTTTGATCTAAGTAAGGCCTTATGACAATGACAAGCATTTTGGTTAAGAGTACATTTCCTTATATCAACAAATGTTGGAATTCATTGATCCGCTTTAAAGCTTCTATAACCAGCTGTAACCCACTGTGATAAAGGATGGTTGTGAAATCAGTTACACAACAATAATCCACTAAATGAGACCTTAAAGCTTATGTCAACCGACAGACTGAAATGGTAAGCAATGATTTATTACTAACAGGCTAGTTGTTACCCAACCATATCGAAAATTACCCAGGTATATCCTGCACTAAAATGCAAGACAAATCTAATCCAATTGATTCCCACCCCATCAGTCTACTCTCCATCATCAGTAAAGTTATTGGAAGGTGGATTCACAGCTGTTATTAGACTTTGACTTCTGGACTTAACTGAGTTCAAATTACACCCCTTGCCATGGCGGGATTTGAACCTAGGTCCCCAGAACATTACTTAAGTCTTTAGATTAACAATCCAGTGATAACACCATCACCTCCCCATTTGCTATGCCACCAAAACTATACTGTGGCCTCTTCTAACCCCACTTGCATGCTCTTGGTCAGGAGTCTTGAATGTTCTGGCATTTCAAGTGTTCATTCAAGTACTTTTTAAAGGATTCCCTCCTCAACTCCCCTCTCAGGTATTGCATTCTAGACCCCCACTACCCTCTGGGTGAAAAATCTTTTCCTCAAATCCCCCTGCAGACTGCCTGCCCTTCACTTTCAGCTCAGCTCTCTCGTTTGCCTGGCCAGGCAAAGAAATGAATGATATTTAAACCTGATCATGCCAGGTCTACCCCATTCAACTCAGGGTTCACCCTCCTGGGGCTCCAGAATCAGTGGAGGTAGCTAATGTTGTGGGGTGACTCCCTATCCCATTCCTGTCCATGTAAAATTGGGAAGTATCTTCCACAGGGTCAGGACCACCGATATCCGGGCACTTCCATCAATGGTAAAACTTCACTCCTGGGAAAGAAAAATAGATATCTCGACGCTGAGTCTATAAGCATGTTGGAGACCTTTCAAGACTGCAGCAATAGCTTTACATTCTTGCAAAATAATTTACAAAGTCATCTCTGCAATTCTCTGAGATACACACAGCATACGCAGAAATACGGTTCCCCACATCGGAAATGATTTGGAGGAGCTGGTGTTGGACTGGGGTGGACAAAGTTAAAAATCACACAACACCAGGTTATTGTCCAACAGGTTTATTTGGAAGCACTAACTTTCTGAGCGTCTCTCGTTCATCAGGAAGTTAATGAAGAACTTGGCAACTACCTGAGGAAGGAGCAGCGCTCTGAAAGCTAGTGCTTCCAAATAACCTGTTGGACTGTAACCTCGTGTTGTGTGATTTTTAATGTTGGAAATGAACACCAAAAAGAGCCGAAAACAAACACTGATATTGCTGGTGAAACTCAGCAGATCTGACACCATCTGGAGGGAGAGAGAGCAGTTAATATTTTGTGTTCAGTGACCCTACTTCAGATATGGACTCGAAATGTTAACTCTGTTTCTCTCCCCACAGGTGCTGTCAGTTCTGCTGAGTTTCTCCGGCAATCTCTAGTTTTGTTTTTGGATTTCCAGCACTTGCAGTTCTGTATTTTATTATGTGGAGATGTAATACTGGGTACAATTATGGAATGGGTAAAAAGTGAGGTCTGCAGATGCTGGAGATCACAGTTGAAAATGTGTTGCTGGTTAAAGCACAGCAGGTCAGGCAGCATCCAAGGAATAGGAAATTCCCTTGTAGAGAGAGGAAGAGAGCTTCTTCAAGGAAGGCATCCTTGCAAGAGGATTCGCAGTAGGTTAAAATCTTTGGGTAAAAAATGAGGTCTGCAGATGCTGGAGATTAGAGAGAGGAAGAGAAAGATATTTTGTCATTGGAGGCAGTCCAGAGAAGGTTTGCCTGGCTGATCCCGGGTATGGAGGGGAGGGACTGCCTTATGAGGAGAGATTGAGTAGGTTGGGTCTATACTCATTGGAGTTTAGAAAAATGAGAGAAGACCTTATCAGCATAAAACATTCATAAGGGACTTGACAGGGTCAATGCAGAACGGTTATTTCTCTGTGTGGGAGAGTTTTGGACCAGAGGGTATCATCTCAGAAAGAGGGGTAGTTCATTGAAGACAGAGAGGAGGAGGAATTTCTTCCCTCAGAGGGGAGTGAATCTATGGAATTCTTTATCACAGAGGGGCTGTTGAGACTGGGTTATATATTCAAGGCTGAAATAGAGAAAATTTCAATGAGTAAGGGGAATTGAGGGTTTGGGGGAAAGACAGGGAAGTGGAGTTGAGGGTGAGCAGGTTAACCATGATCTCATTGAATGACAGATCAGACTTGATGGGCAAAATGGCTGACTTCTAAACCTGTATCTTATGTCCTTTGGGTGGCTGGCGATGCGTGTGTGTGCGTGTGCACGCGGGTGTGTGTGCACGTGATCATGAGGAGCTGTGTATGAGTGTGCATATGTTTGTGTGTGTGAAGGTGTGTGTGTCTGTAAGTTTGTATGTGAATGTATCTCTGTGTGTGAGTGTGCACGTGCACGTATGTATGTGCGTCTGTCTGTGTGTGTGCATATGTGTGTGTGCCTGCCTCTGTGTTTGTGTGTGAGCGAGTGCGTGCAACTGTGTGTGTGTGCCTGTCTGTGTGTGTGTGCGTTTGTCTGTGTGTGTGTGTCTGTGTGTGTGTGTGTGTGTACCTGTCTCTGTGTACATGTGTGCGTGCCTGTCTGTGTGTGCGTGAGCGCCTGTCTGTGTGTGCCTGTCTCTGTGTATGTGTGTGCACCTGTCTGTGTGTGTGCCTGTCTCTGTGTTTGTGTGTGAGTGAGTGCATGCATCTGTGTGTGTGTGTGTGCCTGTCTGTGTGTGTGTGTGTTTGTCTGTGTGTGTGTGCGCCTGTCTCTGTGTGCATGTGTGCGTGCCTGTCTGTGTGTGCATGTGTGCGTGCCTGTCTGTGTGTGTGTGTGCGTGTGCGCCTGTCTCTGTGTATGCGTGTGTGTGCGCCTGTCTGTGTGCGCGCGCATTTGTCTGTGTGTGTGCCTGTCTCTGCGTCTGTGTGTATGTGTGTGTGTGTGTGTGTGTGCACCTGTCTCTGTGTGCGTGGATGTGTGTGTGTGTGTGCACCTGTCTGTGTGTGCGCATGCGTGTGTTGCAATCGTGTGACACATGCAAACTTGAAGCAGCATCAGTTATACAACGGGAAAATCATAGATCCTTGAAGCAAGGAAGGAGGCCATTCAGCCAATTGTGTCTATACTGGCTCTTAGAAGTCGCTGTCATTTAATCCTACTACCCTGTGCTTTCCCCATAACCCCAGCTGCAAACAAAAATGTTCCAAGTATTCAGAACCGATTTCCTTTTGGAAGTTACTGTTGAAACCACTTCCACTGCTCTCTCAGGTCACAGCAAGTAGCTGCACAAAATGAATTGTCGCCACGGCCTTTTGTTTCCCAATTATCTCAGTAACCAAATTGCCTGCTGCTGCAAACACTTTCTCATCATGAACTCCATCGAAACCTCTCTCGCGTCGTTGGCCTCGGATGGTGTTTTGGTGACGACAGAGTCCCAGAGCCACTCCAGAATCCCAGGAGCCAACGAGGGATCTAAAGCTGAACTTTGTCCTAACTTTTTCACAGTGTTTTCTTTTTGTAACTCCTGGAATTAAAACGACACCGAATTGTGTTTACTTAGACACATCTCGCTGTATTTTCATAAATGCAAGTGACAATTAATTGCTATTGTGTTCTACTCTCTCCATGATTCTGAAGACCTTTAATGAATCAGCTCCACTGCCTGGAATACAACATCTGAGGTCCCAAAACCCACAAAGCAATTCCAGCAACTCTCCATCACAACTCCATCATCACACATCGTGGGTGGCACAGTGGTTAGCACTGCTGCCTCACAGCGCCAGAGACCCGGGTTCAATTCCTGCCTCAGGCGACTGACTGTGTGGAGTTTGCACACTGGGTGCTCCGGTTTCCTCCCACAGTCCAAAGATGTGTGGGTCAGGTGAATTGGCTGCCCGTAGTGTCAGGTAAGGGGTAAATGTAGGGATATGGGTGGGTTGTGCTTCGGCGGGTCGGTGTGGACTTGTAGGGCCGAAGGGCCTGTTTCCACACTGTAAGTAATTTAATCTTCTGCAAGATCCTGACATTGTTCTGAAGCTTGGAACTTAAGAACTTGGACACAGTGCTCCATCTGGACCGTCAGACAAGAGTTTTATACAATACAGCAACATTTCATCCAAATGGCCGACTGGGAGAGAGAGGCAGCATAATACAATTAATTTACCAAGCGTGTAATTGGGACAGAAGTCTGGAACTGACTTTACAAAAGATTCATCTTACAGAGAAATGGAAGCAGAATATTGCAGAGTTGGGAAATAAAGACAGACAGTGCTGGAGAAACTCAGCAGGTTTGACAGTACCTGTGGAGAGAGAGAAACAGAGATAATGTTTTGAGTCCAGTGTGAATCTTTTTTGGAATTTGTTCCATTTGTTTCTCCTCAGAGCCTGGCAGACCTGCTGAGTTTCTCCAGTGCGCTCTGCATGTTTCTAATAACCTCGGGGGTCAGCCAGGAATCTGCAGCATTTTCAAATCCCTTGCCCTTTCTGATCCACCACCAAATCCATATCTGTTTTCATTAGGCTCTCCCTTTCCTGGCCTGAGCTGAAGTGAGGAAGCAATATGAAAGTTCTGTCAGGAGTCACGGCTTAATTTATCACATTTTAACGGGAGGTTGTTTCACAACCCTTAATTATTAACTAATCAGCCCAGTTAAAAAAAAACTGAACGTTTCCGTTTAGCAAGTTCAATCTGAAACCATTTCTTCTAATAATCTGGGAAAAGTTGGGAAGATTGTCAGAAAAATATTTTTAAACATAGTGACAAAGAAAATGTGGAGGGGGCAGGTTTGATGAAGACATTGGCTGGTTATTTGGATAGAAATAACGTGCATGGGTATGGGGAAAGTCACAGAATATCCCAACAGTGTGGAAACAGGCCATTCAGCCCATTGAGACCAAGCCTCTGAAAAGAGTCCACTCACCCTAACCCAACATTGCCCCATTGCCAATCCGCCCAGCCTGTACACTCTGGGTAATTTAGCATGACCAATCTACCGGGCCATGCACACTCTGGGTAATTTAGCATGACCAATCTACCGGGCCATGCACACTCTGGGTAATTTAGCATGACCAATCCACCCAGCCTGCACACTCTGGGTAATTTAGCATGACCAATCCACCCAGCCTGTACACTCTGGGTAATTTAGCATGACCAATCCACCTAACCTGCACACTCTGGGTAATTTAGCATGACCAATCCACCCAGCCTGCACACTCTGGGTAATTTAGCATGACCAATCCACCCAGCCTGCACACTCTGGGTAATTTAGCATGACGAATCCACCCAGCCTGCCCACTCTGGGTAATTTAGTATGACCAACATCTCAAACATCAAAAACTGCAAGTACAACAAACTTTTATCTACCCATCTCCATAACCAGCGCTCCTTAAACACTCCAGAAGATTCCCCTGGCCTAGGAAACGACTCAGATGCCATTAGCCATGCGACTGATGCAGCTGCCACCTCTATGCTGTTTGATGATGTCACTTCCGCCCCATAATGGCCACTCCCACAACCACTTCTGCCCCTCACAATTCCTCGTGCATCACACATGACATCACATCCGCCCTTCACATCATCGCTGATGCCACACGTTCAGTGACTCCAATCCCTCTGCTCCAATCCCAACCTCACCATCAAGCCAGCGGATAGAGGGGGCGCAGTGGTAGTCTGGCGCACTGACCTCTACACTACTGAAGCCAAACGCCAACTCGAGGACACCTCTTCCTACTGCCCCCTCGACCATGACCCCACCCCCCATCACCAAACCATCATCTCTCAGACCATACAGAACCTCATCACCTCAGGAGATCTCCCACTCACAGCTTCCAACCTCATAGTCCAGGAACCCCGCACTGCCCGGTTCTACCTCCTTCCCAAGATCCACAAGCCTGACCACCCTGGCTGACCCATTGTCTCAGCACGCTCCTGCCCCACTGAACTCATCTCTACCTACCTCGACACTGTCCTATCCCCCCTAGTCCAGGAACTCCCCACATACGTTCGAGACACCACCCACGCTTTCCACCTCCTCCAAGACTTCCGTTTCCCCAGTCCCCAACGCCTCATCTTCATCATGGATATCCAATCCCTCTACACCTCCATCTGCCATGACCAGGGCCTCCAAGCCCTCCATTTTTTTCTCTCCCAACGTCCCCAACAGTACCCTTCCACCGACACTCTCATTTGTTTGGCCGAACTGGTCCTCACCCTGAACAATTTCTCCCTTGAATCCTCCCACTTCGTCCAGACCAAAGGGGTAGCCATGGGCACACGTATGGGCCCTAGCTATGCCTCTCTCTTTTTTGGCTACGTAGAACAGTTGATCTTCCGTAATTACACCGGCACCACTCCCCACCTCATCCTCCGCTACATTGATGACTGCATTGGCGCCACCTCGTGCTCCCGCGAGGAGGTTGAACAATTCATATAGATTCTTCACACAGCGGGTTGTGAGTTCATGGAATGCCCTGCCCGTATCAGTGGTGAACTCTCCTTCTTTATGTTCATTTAAGCGGGCATTGGATAGGCATTTGAAAGTTATTGGGCTAGTATAGGTTAGGTAGGACTCGGTCGGCGCAACATCGAGGGCCGAAGGGCCTGTACTGCGCTGTATCCTTCTATGTTCTATGTTCTATGTTCATCAACTTCACCAACACATTCCACCCTGACCTTAAATTTACCTGGACCATCTCTGACACCTCCCTCCCCTTCCTGGACCTTTCCATCTCCATTAATGATGACCGACTTGACACTGACATTTTTTACAAACCCACCGAGTCCCACAGCTACCTGGATTACACCTCTTCCCACCCTACCTCTTGCAAAAATGCCATCTCGTATTCCCAATTCTTCCGCCTCCGCCGTATCTGCTCCCAGGAGGACCAGTTCCACCACAGAACACACCAGATGGCCTCCTTCTTGAGAGATTGCAATTTCCCTTCCCACGTGGTTAAAGATGCCCTTCGACGCATCTCGTCCACATCCCGCACCTCCGCCCTCAGACCCCACCCCTCCAACAGTAACAAGGACAGAACGCCCCTGGTGCTCACCTTCCACCCTACCAACCTTCGCATAAACAAAATCATCTGCCGACATTTCCGCCACCTCCAAAAAGACCCCACCACCAGGGATATATTTCCCTTCCCACCCCTTTCCGCCTTCCGCAAAGACCGTTCCCTCCGTGACTACCTGGTCAGGTCCATGCCCCCCTACTATCCACCCTCCCATCCTGGCACTTTCCCCTGCCACCGCAGGAACTGTAA
Organism: Hemiscyllium ocellatum; assembly: GCF_020745735.1. Lineage (NCBI taxonomy): Eukaryota > Metazoa > Chordata > Chondrichthyes > Orectolobiformes > Hemiscylliidae > Hemiscyllium > Hemiscyllium ocellatum. The sequence continues at coordinate 12,067,964 of NC_083401.1, forward strand.
AACCTGTGCCCACACCTCCTCCCTCACCTCTATCCAAGGCCCTAAAGGAGCCTTCCACATCTATCAAAGTTTTACCTGCACATCCACTAATATCATTTATTGTATCTGTTGCTCCCGATGCGGTCTCCTCTACATTGGGGAGACTGGGCGCCTCCTAGCAGAGCGCTTTAGGGAACATCACTGGGACACCTGCACCAATCAACCACACCGCCCCGTGGCCCTACATTTCAACTCCCCCTCCCACTCTGCCGAGGACATGGAGGTCCTGGGCCTCCTTCACCGCCGCTCCCTCACCACCAGACGCCTGGAGGAAGAACGCCTCATCTTCCGCCTCAGAACACTTCAACCCCAGTGTATCAATGTGGACTTCAACAGTTTCCTCATTTCCCCTTCCCCCACCTCACCCTAGTTCCAAACTTCCAGCTCAGCACTGTCCCCATGACTTGTCTGGACTTGTCCTACCTGTCTATCTCTCCTCCCTGACCTATCACCTTCATCCCCTCCCCCACTCACCTATTGTACTCTATGCTACTTTCTCCCCACCCCCACCCTCCTCTAGCTTATCTCTCCACGCTTCAGTCTCTCTGCCTTTATTCCTGATGAAGGGCTTTTACCCGAAACGTTGATTTCACTGCTCCTTGGATGCTGCCTGAACTGCTGTGCTCTCCAGCACCACTAATCCAGAATCCACCCAGCCTGCATACTCTGGGTAATTTAGTATGATCAATCCACCTAACCTTCAAATCTTTGGATTATGGGAGGAAACCAATACAAAGCCATGCAGAGAGTGTGCAAACCCCACACAGACAGTCACCCGAGGCTGGAATCAAACCTGGGTCCCTCGCACTGTGAGACAGCTGTGCTAACCACTGAGCCACCATGCAGGCCCTGGGCTTGGCTTTGACATTAGGGTATAGAACTGTTGCAGGCCCAGTGGGCTGAATGGAACCAGATCAGTTCAGTGATTTAAATGAATGCGTCACGCAGAACTTGGAGATGCGTTTGTCTAACAGGGAAAGATTTTACTATTTAGTCTGAGAGTGTGAGTGTCCTTGGCGAGATCTGTATTCATTTCTCACCCATAATTGTCCCTTTGGGTATCTTTATGCACTGCGGGAATGCACTCACAGTACTGGGAATTCGATGTAACAGTAGAGACGGAATGGCAGAATCATTGTCAGCCACGATGGTGTGTGCAGGAGCAAGATACGAGCAGAGGGACTAGGAGTAGGAGTAGGTTACTCTGTGCTACAACACCGCTCCACTATTCAATGTGATTGTAGCTGGCCTGATTGTGGTCTCAACTATACTTTCCTGCCTGACCTCTACAACCTTCAACACGCCTTGTCAATCAGAAATCTATGTAACTCAGCCTTGAACACATTTAATGAATCAGCTCCATTGATGTCTAGGGAAGAGAACTACAGAGACGAACAAGCCTCTGAGAGAAAAAATATGTTTTCCTCATCTCTGAATTAAAAGTGACCCTGCTTATTTCTAAACTCCGTCCTGAGTTCTAATCTGTTGTACAAAAGAAAGCATCTGCCCAGTGTCCCCTCAGGATCTAGTGTTGTTCAATAAGATCATCGCCTACTCTTCTAAATGAGTATCAGTCCAAATTTATTCCACAGAAACAGGGTGGAGGGGAACTTGCAGGGGATGGTGTTCCCATGTATCTACACCCTTTGTCCTTCTAGATGGAAGTGGTCGTGGGTTTGGAAGGTGCTGCCTGAGGAATTTTGGTGGAGTTCTGCTTGGTGGTATTATCCTGGACGGTTAATCCAGAGACCCAGGTAACGTTCTGGGGACCTGGGTTCAAATCCCACCACGGCAGATGGTGGAATTTAGATTCAATGAATATTTGGAATGAAAAGTCAAATGCTGGAAAAACCCATCTGGTGTCCCTCAGGGAAGGAAACTGCCATCCTTACCTGGTCTGGCCTACACGTGACTCCAAATCCTTAGCAATGTGGTTGACCCTTAACTGCCCTCTGGGCAATTAGGGATGGATAATGAATGCTGCCTAGTCAGTGGGACCCTCACCCAATGAATAAAGGGAAAACAATCAGACCCTTCGGCCCAACTCGTCTATGCTATAGCAGGTTTCCCAAACTAAATAAGTCCCTTTTATCTATATTTGGTCCATATCCTTCTAAAGAGTTCCTATTTATAGACCTGGCCAAATGTCATGACTGTTGTTGGAGTTATCCTCATCCAATTAAGAGGGGAGTATTCCACCACCCTCCTGACTTGTAGGGTGAAAGTGAGGTCTGCAGATGCTGCAGATCAGAGCAGAAAATGTGTTGCTGGAAAAGCGCAGCAGGTCAGGCAGCATCCAAGGAGAAGGAGAATGGACATTTCGGGCATGAGCCCTTCTTCAGGAATGAGGGAGGAAGAGAACTTCTTCAAGGAAGGCATCCTTATCAGAGGATTTGCAGTGGGTTAAAATCTTCAAGGAGAAAGTGAGGGCTGCAGATGCTGCAGATCAGAGCTGAAAATGTGTTGCTGGAAAAGCGCAGCAGGTCAGGCAGGTCAGGATTCCTGACGAAGGGCTCATGCCTGGAACGTCGATTCTCCTGCTCCTTGGATGCTGCCTGACCTGCTGCGCTTTTCCAGCAACACATTTTCAGCCCTCCTGACTTGTGCCTTGTAGATGGTGGACAGGCTTCGTGGTGTCAGGAACTGAGTTAATTGCCACAGAATTCCAGGTATAAGATGCTGGAAGCTGCTCTGAAAACAGCAAATACTGGAGATCACATCAGCTCAGACAGCATCCACAGAGAGACAGGACCATCCAGACTCAAAATGTTAGCTTGCTCTCTCTTCATGGATGCGATCTGACTCACTTTCATCTCCAGCATTTGTTTTCTTCAGTGCAGGATTCCCAGTGTCTGACCGGATCTGTGTTTTTGTGGCGAGCCCAGTTCGGTTTCTGGTCAATAGTAACCCTCCAGGATGTTGGTCAGGAATTCAGCAATAATTGATTTGTCAGAAGGGACAGGGGGGAGGAAAAGCCCGTATATTGTATAGCCCATAAAGCTGATATATCGTAAACGGCCATGTTTGAAGGTGGCAGGAGAAAATGAGAGAGGGATTGGCAAAGTGTATAGGATCTTAAGCTCCATAAATAGAGTCAAAAAATGATACCAGATTATAGTCTAACAGGTTTATTTGAAAATACAAACTTTCAGAACGCTGCTCCTTCATCAGGTGTTAGTGAGGGAGGAAGACCTTAGACACAAAATTTATAAGGAAAGGATCAAAGGGTCATACAACTCATGTGAATGAGTTGAACACACCTAAGATGGCTCTCAAACCAAGATGGCAGCATGGCAACAGCTCACAGGGGCCTTTCCGGACTGAGAGCGACTTAATTCCAGAAGGAACAGGAGAAACAGGACACCTGGTGTTTGCTGACACTGCTACAGTCCAGGAACCGGCTGAAAACGTACCTGAGTGGAGAGCTGCTGAAGGAGCTACGCAATCTCAGCTTGCTGCAGAGACCAGGCCTCCAGTCCTCAGCCTCGCCTGATGCTGGTAGCCGGCTGCTGAGTCATTGGAAGCGGTGTCTGAGGAGGAGGCAGCGTGATTAGTGGGCGGGAGTTCATGCCAGTCTGAAAACAAACCCTAGCCAGCCAGCCCTACCATCCATTCTACTCTCCAATGTCTGCTCCCTGGACAATAAACTGGACTGCATCTGACTGCGGCAGGTGCCTCAGCGTGAGTCCAGAGACTGTTGTGTCCCTGTTGTCATGGAAACATGGCTCAGCGACAGGGGGTTCCAGACCCTGCCATCCAGTTAGACAGGCTGGCCTTGTTTCACACTGACAGAAATGCAGCTCTGTGAGGTAAGGCTCAGGGTGGGGGGAATCTGTGTGTCTACATCAACACAGAATGGTGCAAGGACTCTGTGCTAGTCTCCAGTTACTGCTCATCACTGGTAAAGTTTGTGACTGTTAGGTTCGGACCATTTTCTTTGCCACAGGAATTCACCGCTGGCCTTATAGTGGAGGTGCATAATCCTCTCAGTGTTAATGTCTCTGTGGACTGTAGGGGGCTATTACCGGACTGCAGAACACACACCCTGACGGACCTGTTTATTGTCTGGGAGAAAGTGAGGACTGCAGATGCTGGAGATCAGAGCTGAGAGTGTTTTGCTGGAAAAGCGCAGCAGGTCAGGCAGCATCCAAGGAACAGGAGAATCGACGTTTCGGGCATGAGCCCTTCTTCAGGAATGAGGGAGGACGAGAGCTTCTTCAAGGAAGGCATCCTTGTCAGAGGATTAAAATCTTCGAGGAGAAAGTGAGGACTGCAGATGCTGGAGATCAGAGCTGAAAATGTGTTGCTGGAAAAGCGCAGCAGGTCAGGCAGGTCAGGATTCCTGAAGAAGGGCTCTTCATTCCTGAAGAAGGGCTCATGCCCGAAACGTCGATTCTCCTGCTCCTTGGATGCTGCCTGACCTGCTGCGCTTTTCCAGCAACACATTTTCAGCTCCGATCTCCAGCATCTGCAGTCCTCACTTTCTCCCAATGTAGAGTCAACCCATGTAAGGCTGCTGGACCAGGTAATACCACTGGCAGAGTGCTCAGGGGATGCTCTGATGTACTGGCCGATGTTCTAACAGGCATCTTCAACATTTTGCACAGCTGCGTCATAGTTCCAATGTGCTTCAAAGCCCCTACCATCATCCCCGTGCTGAAGAAGTCTTCAGTGTCCTGTCTGAACAACCACCGCCCCGTTGTACTAACACCCGACATGATGAAGTGCTTCGAGAGGCTTGCGATGAGGCACAGGAAGACCCTGCTGCCCCCCTCACGGGGGACCCTGCAGTTCATGTATTGTCCCAGCTGCTCAACAGATGATGCCGTTTCCACCACCCTCCATCTGGCCTCCTGAAGAAGATGGACACCTACATCAGACTACTGTTCATAGACTTCAGTTCTGCATTTAACACAATCATTCCACAGCACCTGGGTCTGCTGGGCCTAAATACCTCTCTGTGTAATTGGATCCTGGCCTTCCTGACTGGGAGACCCCAGTCAGTCTGGACTGGGAACAGCATCTCCGACACCATCACACTGAGCATGAGGACCCCCAGGGCTGTGTGCTCAGTCCATTGTTGTTCACCTTGCTGACACACGACTGTGCAGCGATGCACAGGTCAAATCACATCATCAAGCTCACTGATGACAGTGGGTCTCATTAGCAGGAATGACGAGTCAGTATACAGCGAGGAGGTGCAGTGACTAACGGACTGGTGCAGAGCCAACATCCTCTCTCTGAACGTAGACAAGATGAAAGAGATGGAGGGCACGGAGCGACCACTCTTTGCTGAACATCGACAGCTCCCCTGTGGAGGTCGTGAAGAGCGTCCCCTGAGCTGCTGCATCACTGCCTGGTTCAGGATATTGCACCATCTCAGATCGTAAGGCCCTACAACAGATAGTGAGGCCAGTAACAGGATCATCAGGGTCTCTGTCCCCTCCATTACAGACATTTACACCACACGCTGCATCCGAAAGGCTAAGAGCATTGTGGAAGACCCCACACCCCCCTCACTCAAACTCTTCTCCCTCCTGCCATCTGGCAGAATATACCAGAGCATCTGGTCTCTCAGGGCCAGACTGTGCACCAGTTCCTTCTCCCAGGCCATCAGGCTCCTTAACGCAGTATAATCAGACTCCTGTCCTTTTGAAACTCTTTGCAAGACTTTGAATTGCTGTTCAGAAAATGCCTGTTATTTACCATTCTTCTGTAACTTGTGTATTTTGTAGTTCTTACGCACTTTATGCTGTGTACGATTGTGTAGTTTGTGCTGTACATGTAGCTCCCTCGGTCCTGGGGGAAGACTGTCACGTTTTGGTCTGTATCAGTTGGACATGGGAGCAGAGACTACTCTAGAGGTGCAGGTTCCTCGGGAGTTTGTCTGTGGCTTTTATTTCCCAAAGTAGGCGCTTTTAAAATGCCACATTGACTGACTGTTTATAAATTGGGTGCATTTTGAGTAAAATAGAATGTACCTGCAAATGCAAATTCACCCCATAGACTAAAATGTGCATGTTTGTGTGTGTGTGTGTGAGTGTGTGTGTGTATAGGTGTGTGTGTATGTGTGTTTGTGTGAGTGTGTGTGTGTGTGTGTGTATGTGTGTTTGTGTGTGAGTGTGTGTGTGTGTATGTGTGTTTGTGTGAGTGAGTGTGTGTGTGTATGTGTTTGTGTGAGTGTGTGTGTGTGTGTGTGTATTTGTTTGAGAGACACTTTGTGCGTGTGTGAGGGATTATATGCATCTGAGAGAGTGTGTATGTGAGTGTGTGTTCATACACAGAGGCATTAAGTACAAATCGAGGAAATTACAGTGAACCTTCAAAAAGCTGATGCTAAGTCACATTGTGCCTAGCTCAGGGTTACTATGGCAGCCAATGGCCTAGTGGTATTACCACTGAACTGTTAGCCCAGAGACCCAAGTAATTGTTGTGGTTCTGTTCGCTGAGCTGGGAATTTTTGTTGCAAACGTTTCGTCCCCTTTCTAGGTGACATCTTCAGTGCTTGGGAGCCTCCTGTGAAGCGCTTCTGTGCTGATTCCTCCGGCATTTATACTGGTTTGAATCTGCCGCTACCGTTTGTCAGTTGCTGTCCGCTGCAGTGGCCGGTCTATAGGGAGTAGGTCGATGTGTCTGTTGATTGAATCTGTGGATGAGTGCCATGCCTCTAGGAATTCCCTGGCTGTTCTCTGTTTGGCCTGCCCTATAATAGTGGTGTTGTCCCAATCAAAATCATGTTGTTTGTCATCTGAGTGTATGGTTACTAGGGATAGCTGGTTGTGTCGTTTTGTGGCTAGTTGGTGTTCATGGATGTGACCACCTCACGGTCCTCATGGAGACAAAGTCCCACCTTGACATTGAGAATACCCTCCATCGTGTTGTGTGGCACGCTCACCGTGCTGAATGGGACACCCTTCAAACAGATCGAGCAGCTCAAGACAGGGCATCCATGAGGCGCTGTGGGCCATCAACAGCAGCCGAACTGTACCCCAGCACAATCTGTAACCTCATGGCCCAGCATCTCCCCCACACAACCATTACCATCAAACCAGGGGATCAACCCTGGTTCAATGAGAATGCCAGAGCAGCACCAGGCATACTGGAAAAAGAGGTGCCTACCTGGTGAAGCCACCAAACAGGACTCTGTCTGCTGCCAAACAGCATAAGCAGCACATGATAAACAGAGCTGAGCGAGCTGTGATGGTGCCATGGCTTTGCGAGATGTATTTTGTCCTGATTTCTTCTGAAGAAAGGTTGAGACTGAGATAGCAAGAGTCTGTTCCAAAGCCAATTAACAGTTTGTGAGGCCTTGTTGCTTGTTTACAATTGAAACAATAGAAGCAGCCTGAATGGGTGGGGTCAAGCTCCCACAGAGACAGGACTTTTTAATTTTACTTTTATTTTACGAAGACTGTACGGTGGTCACTCTTACCATTACTGTCAGCAGTTTGGTCAGGATGAGGTCAAGTATGATTTTCCATCTTGTTGGCTCCCTTACCACCAGCCGCTGACCCAGTCTAGCAGCTCTGTCCTTTAGCACCCAACCCACTCGATCTGTAGTACCGCTGCCAAGCCACTCTTTATCCTTGACCAGCAGCTGCTGGGGTTTTGATCTGGATGTGGAAGCTTTTATTCTTCTCTCTGTTACAGCTAAACACTGGGGTTCTCTTCCTGCTGCTAGAATTACATGTGAGACAATCTATTTTACTGAATTTGCCTTTGCAAGGGTGTGTTCGTGGGCTGTTGCTATGTTGGAACAGTTCATTCGTGACTTTTAATATATATGTTATTTTGTTTAGCATTTCGATAGAGTTACAGTCAAGCCAATGCTTTTCTTTTCCTTTATTTTGTCTATATTTAACTGTAATGTGAAAATAATGTGTGTTTTGCTTAACATCAAATAGTTTAACTTCTCTGGAATGGAACATCTTACACTTATCTTAAAATAAGACAATGTTAGGATCTAGACTATCTTTGTGAATAGTTTGAGGAGGTTTGGTCTGGCCCATTACAGATCCCACAACCAAACAGTTCCTGTCACATCAATTGGTGAACGATGGTGGACAATTAACCTACTCACTGGGGAAGGAGACTCCACAAATATCCCCATCCCCAATGATGGGCGAGCCCACCACATCGGGGCATAAGATAAGGCTGAAGCATTTGCTGCAATCTTCAGCCAGAAGTGCCGAGTGATGATCCATCTCTGGCTCCTCCTATGGTCCCCAGCATCACAGATACCAGGCTTCAGCCAATTCGATTCACTCCACATGAGATCAAGGAATAGTTGCAGGCACTGGATTCTGCAAAGGCAATGGGCCCTGACAACATTCTGGCACTAGGACTGAAGATGTGTGCTCCAGAACTTGCTGCTCCCCGAGCCAAACTGTTTCCAGTACAGTTACAACACTGGCATCTACCCAACAATGTGGAAAATTGTATGTCCTTGTCTTCAAAAAAAGAACAGGACAAATCCAACCCAGTGAATTCCTCCCCCATCAGTCTACTCTCGATCATCAGTAAAGTGATGGAAGGGGTCATCAACAGAGCTACCAAGCAGCACCTGCTCAGCAATAACCTGCTCAGTGACGCCCAGTTTGGGTCCAACCAGGGTCACTCAGCTCCTGACCTCACTACAGCCTTGGGTCAAACAGGGACAAAAGAGCTGAACTTCAGAGGGGAGGGGAGAGTGGCAGCTCTCCCCTGGTTCACAAGCTTACTTTCAGGAAGGAAGCTTTCATCCTTACCTGGTCTGGCCTACATGTGACTCCAGACCCACAGCAATGTGGTTGTCTCTTATCTGCCCTCTGGGCAATTAGGGATGGGCAATTAATGCTGGTCCATTCAGCGATGCCTTAATCCTGTGACTGAAAAATTCACTCCCTCCTCCACCAATGCTCAGTAACAACAGTGTGTACTATCTACAAGATGCACTGCAGAAATTCACCAAAGATCCTCAGACAGCACCTTCCAAACCCACAACCACTTCCATCTAGAAGGACAAGGGCAGCAGATACATGGGAACACCACCCCCTGCACGTTCCCCTCCAAGCCACTCACCATCCTGACTTGGAAATATATCGCCGTTCCTTCACTGTCACTGGGTCAGACTCCGGGAATTCCCTCCCACAGCACATGGACTACAGTGGTTCTAGAAGGCACTCACCCCCACCTTCTCAAGGGGCAACTAGGGACGGGCAATAAATTCTGGGCCCAGGCAGCAACACTCAAATCCCACAGGTGACTAAAAAAGAACAAATGATAGCATGATACTTTTAAGGAAAGGGTAGAGGGAGTGACCTCCTGGTCTTAGCCAACATGATGAAAAAATTCTAATCAGACGTGACGTCACCATTTCTGAGCTGCATTCGGATAGGCAGTTGGTAGATGAACAAATTCAGCAGCTCTTTGGCAGAGTACTCCATAGATCCCGGGCACTGTACCCACCATCATGGATAGGTGCCAAATCGGACTGAGTCTGAATGCTGGGCGAGGGTGGAATCGAACTGCACGCTGTCTGTTCAGCCAATGGAGCCCAACACTGAGGCAACATATACTTCAAATGCATGTTGCAACTGAGAGCTGGGAGAGAAATGGCTGGGAGGGTTTACAAGTTGAGATTTGACTAGCCATGTGACTCCTTCCTTTGGCCATTAAACCCTGGGGTAAGGGGTGAGCCTGGAACTCCTGGATCAGAGGTAGGGGCTCTGTCAGCTTTACCTGCAGGATCCTCCCTGCGACAGTGAGTAAAGTGCCTCGTCAGTTCAGAAGGGTTGGAGTAGTTCTGTGGTCGTGGAATGCAGTCCACAAACATAAATGGTTTGCCTTTCTCTCCTTATTCAGCAACGACTTTGTTAATGAGCCACTTTATCGGCTGAGAAGGAAGTGCACTGCAGAGATCGACGGATTGGCGTTGCAATGAATCCATGCAGCAGCTAAAGGAAACCCTTAGACTGATGGAGAGGTGTCTGGAGAGACTCCGAACATACTGTTCCAATTACTTCCCGGCACATGTACTCGGGATTGAATTATTAGGATTGCTTTTTCTCCCCAAGCACTGGAACACACTGCGTATACACAAACTATATAAAGCAGGGGTTTTATGAGTTGGGCGTGCCGATGACACTGAGTTGAACTTGGATCCGAAATCCTGCCCAACAGAGCAATCAGGGGCTGGAACACTGCAGGAGCTTGTTTTGCTTTTTCCATTTCAATCATTGAAGATTCCAAGGAAGTGAAGCATAGGTCTCTTTGCGTGTGAACAATGATTGGAACCCCTTCACAGTGAGAGGTGTCCCTGTAGGATTCCCTCACTCTCTAATTGCTGTGTATTTACTGGACTAGGGAAAGCTCTTTCTTTTAAATCCAGGGTAGTTCAGTTAACTTGGGGCAGCAGAGTCAGTCACAAGTTCAGGTTGAGCTTCTGTCTCCCCGTTGACAGCTTCCCTGATTAACCTGTTCAGAGATCATATGATATATGTCTGAAACAAATGGGATTGTATAACACTCTGATGCGGCCGCGTCTGGAGTATTGTGTGCAGTTTTGGTCGCCATACTATAGGAAGGATGTGGAGGCACTGGAACGAGTGCAGAGGAGGTTTACCAGGATGTTGCCTGGTATGGTAGGAAGATTGTATGAGGAAAGGCTGAGGCACTTGGGGCTGTTTTCATTGGAGAAAAGTAGGTTTAGGGGTGACTTGATAGAGGTGTACAAGATGATTAGGGGTTTAGATAGGGTTGACCATGAGAACCTTTTTCCACGTATGGAGTCAGCTATAACGAGGGGGCATAGCTTTAAATTAAGGGGTGGTAGGTATAGGACAGATGTTAGGGGTAGATTCTTTACTCAGCGAGTCGTGAGTTCATGGAATGCCCTGCCAGTAGCAGTGGTGGACTCTCCCTCTTTATGGGCATTTAAACGGGCATTGGATAGGCATATGGAGGATAGTGGGCTGGTGTAGGTTAGGTGGGCATGGATTGGTGGAACATCGAGGGCCAAAGGGCCTGTACTGTGCTGTTTTTTTTATGTTCTATGTTCTATGACGTGAAACCAAAGTTTCAGGCACAGAGGTAGGGACACTATCACGTTTCCACACAAACCCCTGCTTTCTCTTTGTCATTGCTAATGCTCCCATCCCATTTGAGTGTGTGACAGTCCTCTGGTCACCCAGGCCAGCTCAGTAAATAATTCGAGTTGACAATGTCACAGCTATATTGAGAGTCCTGCAAAGAGGGCACAGTCTCCTGAGTAACAATGACACCACAGCTGCCACTCTGTGGCAACGTGGAATCCATTACCGCAGAGTGCAGTGGAGGCTGGGATGCTAAATGCCTTCAAGGCAGAGATTGATAGATTCTTGATGTCTCGAGGAATTAAGGGCTACGGGGAGAATGTGGGTAAGTGGAGTTGAAATGCCCATCAGCTCTGATTGAATGGACTCGATGGGCCGAATGGCCTTACTTCCACTCCTATGTCTTATGGTCTTATGGTCTTATGGCACAGGTAGATGGAAATGACGGAATTTCCACAGTGCCTGTTCTGACTTGGCTTGCCAGCTGCGATTGAACATGTTTCTGGAGGCTCATTAAAATAAAACCAAAAAGACAGGGGTGGTTAGGAAGGCATTTGGCATGCTTGCCTTCATTGCTCAGAACTTTGAGTACAGAAGTTGGGAAGTCATGTTGCGGTTGTACAGGACATTGGTGAGGCCTCTTCTGGAATACTGTGTCCTGTTCTGGTCACCCAGTTATAGGAAGGATATTATTCAGCTGGAGAGCGTTCAGAAAGGGTGTGTTGCCGGGACTGGAGGGTTTGAGTTATCAGGTGAAAGTGGGCTGACGAAAGGCTTTTGCCTGAAACGTCGATTTTCCTGCTCCTCGGATGCTGCCTGACCTGACCTGCTGTGTTTTTCCAGCACCACTCTGACCTAAACCCGAGGTTTGAGTTATAAGGAGAGGCTGGATATGCTGGGACTTTTGTCACTGGAGCAGAGGAGGTTGAGGGCTGACCTTACAGTGAGGGGAATAAGGTGAATGGAAGATGCCGGGTGATGGATTTCAAGAGTAGAGACATAGGTATAAGGTGAAAGGAGAAAGATTTTAAAAAGGCATGGGGGCAACTTTTTTTACACAGAGAGTGGTACAGGTGTGTCATGAAGATTCAGAGGAAGTGCTGGATTTAGATAGAGTTGCAACATTTAAAAGACATTTGGATAATTACATGAATAGGAAAGGTTTAGAGGGATATGGACCAGGAGCAGACAGGTGGGACTAGATTAGTTTGGGATTATGGTCAGCACGGACTGGTTGGACCGAAGGGTCTGGTTCCATGTTGTATGATGCTATGACTATGATTTTATAACCGCAGATGCTGGAGACTTGAAACAAAAACAGAAATTTTTTTGTAAATACTCAGCAGGTCTGGCAGTATCTATGGGAAGAAAGCAGGGTTAATGTTACGTTTGATGATTGTTCACGGGGTAGTTACCAGGACTGAGCGTAGAGCCCGAGAGATCTGATGAACATTCACCTGATCTGAAACATTAACTCTGCTTTCTTCATACAGACGCTGTCAGACCTGCTGAGTTTCTCCAGCAATTTTGGTTTCTGCTCTTGAACGCGCAGTCACATGATCTCAGGCCATTGGCTGCATTGGAGGTGGTTCAGAGGAAGTTTACCAGTTTGAGACCGGGAATGAACATGTCGTCTCCTGTTGGACAGTCTGGACCTGCGTCCACCGGGATTTGGAAGACTGGGGTGACTTGATTAAGGTTTATAAGATCCTGATTGGTCTTGACAAGGTGGAAGGGATGCTTCCTCTTGTGGTTCAGTCCAGAACAGGCAGACAGTGTCTAAACATTAGGTGTCATCCTTTCAGGATAAAGGTGAGGAGAATAGTTTTCTCTCAGAGGGTTCCATGGCTTCAGAACACACTGACTCGCAAAGAACGTGGAGGTGGAATCATTAAATATTTTTAAGATGGAGGTGGGTATGTCCTTATTTGGTTACCTGGGAATGTGGAATTCACGATGCAAATCATCTCCAATAAAGCAAAACCTAAACTTTGCCCTTTGACTTACAATGGCTTTACCATCATTGAATCCCCCACTTCCAATATTAATCAGAAATCGACCTGGATTAGCCATATAAATACTATGGATACAAGAGCAGGTCAGAGGCGAGGAATACTGCAGAGTAACTCCCCTCCTGACTCCCCAAAGCCTGTCCACCATCTACAAGGCACAAGTCAGGAGGGTGATGGAATACTCCCCACTTGCCTGGATGGATACAGCCCCAACAACACTCAAGAAGCTTGACACCACCCAGAACAAAGCAGCGCTCTTGTCTCGCACCACATCCATAATCACTCCCTCCACCACCGACACTCAGTAACAGCAGTGTGTACTATCAAAAGGTGCTCTGCAGAAATTCACCAAAGATCCTCAGGCAGCACCTTCCAAACCCATGATCATTTGCATCTCGAAGGACAAGGGCAGCAGGTACATGGGAACACCACCCTCCGCAATTTCCCCTCCAAGCCAATCACCATCCTGACATGGAAATATATCACCGTTCGTTCACTGTCTCTGGGTCAAAATCCTGGAATTCCCTCCCTCAGGGCATTGTGGGTCAACCCACAGCACATGGACTGCAGCGATTCAAGAAGGCAGCTCACCCCCACCTTCTCAAGGGGCAACTAGGGATGGGCAATAAATGCTGGGCCCAGTCAGTGATGCCCACAGCCAATAAGTGAATAAAAAACTCAGCCATGATCATATTGAATGGTGGAGCAGGCTCATGGACTGAATGGATATTCCTGTTCCCATTTCATATTTTTGTCTGCCCCACCTTGACTCACCAATTGGAAAATGAACTAAATCCTTTTTGCTCACTGATGAAGCGAAACAGTCTCTTTCACCCATTCCCAAAGTGTTTGTGAACAAGAAGGTGACAATATTACCAACCTGATGAATAAGCCCACCAATTACTCTCAAACCTAATGATCTTTCTCCAGAATGGTTCCCAGCAACGTCCTGGAGATTAATCTGGAGGCTCCTGGGAGATCCTGGAGGATTGGCGACTGGATTCATGAAAGAGAAAGTGAGGTCTGCAGATGCTGGAGACCAGAGCTGAAAATGTGTTGCTGGAAAAGCGCAGCAGGTCAGGCAGCATCCAAGGAACAGGAGAATCGACGTTTCGGGCATAAGCCCTTCTTCAGGAATTCATGAACTGTATTCATGAACCCAGGAACATCACGCGGCACTTTCAAACCAATGGCATGACCTTGAAAAGGGTGAAAGGTCATCAACACGCAATGTTGACTCTCTCCAGGATTTTGACTGGCCTGTTGTTTTTTTGTGTGTTTTTTTTCCCAACATTTTCTGCTCTAACTTTCACATTTCCAGCATCTGCAGAGTTTCCTTTTTGTGACCTTGATGCATAGTGGGATGTGGAAAATGCTGCAGTCGATTTGTGCATTGCAACACCATGGGTTCATGTCCTGAGGTTCTGTTTTCAACTGGCGAGGTTGCTTCAGGGCTAAATATTATTCAGGATGCTCGGGAGATCTCCTCTGGCTTCCTTCGAAAGTGGACCTTGGCTCTGCGGCATTCACTGAAGTGGAAAGGAAGACAAACATTACTTTGATGCCTCATCGGAATGAAAAAAAAGCTCCTTGCCAAAATAGAGTGACAGGCAGCTAAAGGTACGAGACACAATACAACTCTAAAGAAAAACACGGTAAATAAAATCCAAACGTTGACCAAGCAAGCAATCACACTTACAAAGGTGGGAAATGGAAAGGAAGCACAAAACATTTCTACATTTAGGAACAAATAAAAAGGTATAAGATTAGACCATTTGGCCCATTGAGTTCGATTCACCATTCATTTTGATCTTGTCTGACCTTCTACCCCAACGCTATTTCTCTGCATTATCCCCAAGTCCCTCAGTGATGACTTAGTCCAACTTATAAAAGTGGCCTAAGGGGCAACTTTTTCACACAGAGGTGAATCACAAATTAACAAATGCAATTATCCCTCATGTTTTGGCAACATTTATGCTCACCAGACAGTACCAGGTCAGGGAGATAGAAGTAGGGGTGGGTTCTGTAGGCTCTCCCATTGCCCAATAAGATTATGGTTCATCTGATAGTGGCCTTAACTCCACGTTGGTTACCGATTGCTCTGCTTCCACTCGTGATCTCTCGCATTTGTCTATCACTTCAACTCAACCCTGCTTTCTGAATTTCAGTCATTCTTTTCAAATAGAGGCTGGTACAATTACAACATTTAAAAGGCATCTGGATGGGTATATGAATAGGAAGGGTTTGGAGGGATATGGGCCGGGTGCTGGCAGGTGGGAGTAGATTGGGTTGGGATATCTGGACGGCATGGATAGGTTGGGCCGAAGGGTCTGCTTCTGTGTTGTACATCTCTATGACTCTATGATTCTATATGACAAAGATGGAGATAGAATTGTTAGTCGGTGACAGGGTGCTGAGGGGGATTAATGCTATCCTTAACATCAAATGGTATGAATCCAGGCTGCTGTGTGGCTTGCCCAGTAGTTGAGGACATCTGCTCAGGACTTGGGAAGAGCGTGCTGGGGGAGGCTCAGATTCAACCATTACGGTGCATGTAGAGACTAAAGACCAAGGCAAAGCTGGGAAAAATTATGATTCTGCATAATCAGCATGAGGATCTAGGCACCAAATTCAAAAGCAGGATCTCATAGGCCATAATCTCTGGATTGTCTGCTGGGCCACATACAAATTGTGAATATGTGACTCAAAGACTGGAGTGGGAGGGGGAGGTATCATTCATGGGGCACTGGTACCGGTGCTAGAGACAGTAAGGCCTGCACCTATTGGACAGTCTCCAACTGCACCTTGCTAGTGTTCCTCTGGATCACATCCCTGGGGTCTTAAACTAAATAGTGAGGACCAGGACCATTTTGGAAGATGTGGTAAATCAAGTGGTGGAGATAAGATAAGGGAGAGAGGTATTAATATCACAAATGTCCAACAGACCGTGACAGGAAAGAGGAAGAGAGGATAAATCTAAGAGTCAGATAAGGCTAGAAGCTACAAAAATAATAAACAATGAAAGTCAAGATTTACAGAATTTTAGTTGGGCCCTCACTTGGGATATTGCATACAGTTCTGGACACCACACTACCAGAAGGATGTGGATACTTTGGAGATGGTACAGAAAAGGTTTACCAGGATGTTGCCTGATATGGGGACTTTTAGCTATGAAGAAAGGTTGGATAGACTGGGTTTGTTTTCACTGGAACGCAGGAGGGGTGACATGATAGAAGTTGATAAGGTTGTGAATAACATGGATGGAGTGAGAAATATGAAGCTTTTTCCCAGGATGGAGGGGACTCAGAGGAGTGGTGGTGTTTTAAAAGAGATTTTCACACAAGGATGGTGAGTGTCTGCCAGAGGAGGTGGTAGGAGCAAACACAATAGCAGCATTCAAGAGACTCCTGGACCAATACATGAATAGGAAGGGAATACAGGAATATGGATCCTGTAAGTGAAGGCAATGACAGTGTGGGAGGGCACAATGTGTCAGCACAGGCTGGGAGGGCCGAAGGGCCTGGTCGTGTGCTGTATCATTCTTTGTTAAGACAAAGCGAAGCAAAACACAGAACTGCCGACGCTGGAAATCTGGATCAAAAACAGAAATTGCTGAAGAAACTCAGCAGGTCTGGCAGCATCTGTGATTTGAGTGCAGTGATCCTTCTTCAGAAATGGCGAAAGAACAGACTAAGACCAAACAGGTTCTGAACAAACTCGGCGAGGTGTTCAGTGCCTATGGGTACTCAGCACTCGAGACAACAGACAAACTAATAGCGCAACTTGAGGTGAATCACCATGATCAGTCAAGAGATGTTGGCTACAGCATGACATGGATTGGGACCTGGATATTAGAGTCAGAGAGATGTACAGCACGGAAACAGACCCTTCAGTCCAACTTATCCAGATATCCCAACCCAATCTAGTCCCACCTGCCAGTACCCGCCCCATATCCCTCCAAACCCTTCCTATTCATATACCCATCCAAATGCCTCTTAAATGTTGCAATTGTACCAGCCTCCACCACATCCTCTGGAAGCTCATTCCATACACGTACCACCCTCTGCGTGAAAAAGTTGCCCCTTAGGTCTCTTTTATATCTTTCCTTTCTCACCCTAAACCTATGCCCTCTAGTTCTGGACTCCCCCACCCCAGGGAAAAGACTATTTATCCTATCCATGCCCCTCATGATTTAATAAACCTCTATAAGGTCACCCCTCAGCCTCCGCTGCTCCAGGGAAAACAGCCTCAGCCTGTTCAGCCTCTCCCTGTAGCACAAATCTTCCAATCCTTGTAAACTTGATAGAAAGGAAACCAGAATTGCATGCAATATTCCAACAATGGCCTAACCAATGTTCTGTAGTTGCAACATGATCTCCCAACTCCTGTACTCAATACTCTGACCAATAAAAGAAAGCATACCAAACACCTTCTTCACAATCCTATCTACCTGCGACTCCACTTTCAAGGAGCTATGAAGGGCTCAGGGCATTTAATAAGGACAGTAGCTAGGAAAAGGTCGTGGTGTCTCAGTTAGTTAATGACTCTATTTGAAAAGAATGACTGAAATTCAAAAAGCAGGGTTGAGTTGAGGTGATAGACAAATGCGAGAGATCATGAATGGAAGCAGAGCAATCGGTAACCAACCTGGAGTTAAGGCCACGATCAGATGAACCATAATCTTATTGGGCAATGGGAGAGCCTACAGACCCACCCCTACTTCTATCTCCCTGACCTGGTACTGTCTTGTGAGTATAAATGTTGCCAAAAACATGTTAATTGAATGCAAGAACAAGGAGTTTATGACAGAGTTGTTAAACACAAGTTGGGCCCCAGCTGGAGTACTGTGTGCAGTTCCTGTCCCCACACTGTCGGAAGGCTGTGATTGGATTGGAGAGGGTGCAGAGGGGATTCACCAGGATGTTGCTTGTGCTGAAGACATTCAGCTCTGAAGAGAAGCCGGATAGACTAGTCTTGTTTTCTTTCGAGCAGAGGATGCGGCAGGAAGGAATTCTGATGGAAGTAGACAACCTGCTGAGGAGTATGGATAGGGTAGATTGGGAAAAACCCTTCCCCTTCTTAGCAGGGTCAGTAACCAGGGGGCACTGTTTTAACCAACTAGGAGAAAGCGAGAACCACAGATGCTGTATAGTCAGAGTCGAAGAGTCCAAGGAGCAGGAGAGTTGGTATTTCAGGCATAAGGAGGAGAAAGTGAGGTTTGCAGATGCTGGAGATCAGAGCTGAAAATGTGTTGCTGGAAAAGCACAGCAGGTCAAGCAGCATCCAAGGAACATGAAATTCGATGCTTTGGGCATAAGCCTCTCTTTCAGGCAGAAGCCTGATGAAGAGTTTATGTTCTAAACATCGACTCCCCTGCTCCTTGGATGCTGCCTGACTGGCTGTGCTTTTCCAGCACCACCCTCTTTGACAAAGTAGGGAGCAGGAGGAGTAGTGGGAGATTTGAAGAATGTGGTCAGAATCTGGAACTGACTGACAGGATGTTCGGGGAAGGAACCCTCAGGATATTTGAGAACTTTTTTTTGTTCACTCATGGAAGGTGGAGCTCTCTGGCTAGGCCAGCATTTATTACCCATCATTCACTGCCCAAGGGCTGCTGAGAGTCAACCATACTGTTCGTCTGGAGTCACATGTGGGCCAGACCGGATAAGGTTGGAAGATTGGAAGATTTCCTTCCCTAAAGGGCATCGGTAAACCAGATGGGTTTTTCCAAATCGGCAATGGTTTTTGGTCATCATGAGACCCTTAATTTCAGATTCCTATTGACTTCAAATCCAACCATCTGACATGGGGTGATTTTAACCCCTATCTCCAGAACATTAGACACATAGAGACGTAGAGAATAGGTGAAGGATTAGGCCATTGGGCTGTTTGAGCTTACATTTCCATTCAATAACAATCTCACTACCCTATTCCTACTCTCTCCCCATAGCCCCTGATCCCTTCAGCTGGAAGGGTCACGCTCAGCTCTCTCTTGAACCTATCTAATGAACTGGCCCCAACAGCTTCCTGTGGGAGAGAGTTCCACAGGTTCACAACTCTCTGAATGAATAAATTCTTCCCCATCTCAGTCCTGAATGGCTTCCCTCTTATTCCCAGACTGTGATCCTTAGTTCCTGGACTTCCCCAGCATTGGAAACATTCTTCTAACATCTAGCCTGTCCAGTCCCATCAGGATTTTACATGTTTCTCTGAGATTCCCCACCCCCACCATTCTTCTGAATTCCAGTGAGTACAAACCCAGTCAATCCAGTCTTTCCTCATATGTCAGTCCTGCCATCCCGAGAACCAGTCTGGTAAACCTTCACTGGGCTCCCTCAATAGCAGGAATGTCCTTCCTCAGATTGGGAGACCAAACTGTGCACAACGCTCAAGACGTGGCCTCACCGAGGCTCTGTATAACTGCAGCCTTACTCCAATACTCAAGCCCCTCTCGCTATGAAGATCAGCCATTAGCTGAGTTCATGGATTAAAAGTCGAGCAATTACGCCACTGGACCGTGGCCTCCCACTAACTATTTAGGTAATCATTTGAAATGAGCATCCAGGGATAAGGGTCAAGTGCTGGAAAACGGAATTAAGACAGATGAATGTGAGAAGACGGGCATGGGCATAATGGACTGAAGGGCCTCAAATGCGGTTATAATCCAATCCTTGGCTCTGACTGACCTGTCCGTTCTGCCAGCTCCATTGTGGCAGAATCTCGCACTACTCCTCAGGGAATCCTGCCTTGGCTCACCGTTAGGAATTTCCTCGCCCGCTCCCCTTCCTAAGGAGCTCTCACCGGAATGTCGCACAATCCGCAAGGAGCGGGGAGCCGGGGGCCTCAGAATTACGACTGACCTCTTTCCCTGTAAACAGTTTCAAGCCAGTCCAGAAAAAAAAAAATTACGGCTCAGCTGGGAGCTGTCAGCGAGTCTCCGCAAGAAAACCTTCCGTATCCAACATTCCACTCGGACCAAGGCTGCTGTTGGCAAGGAACACCCCGCCCCCTCACCATCTCCAAACCCTTCCTGAGCAAACAGAGACCACACCACAACATCACTCAGCTCCCCCCGACCGTGTTTGTCTTGGCCCGTCGCTGGGTGTCAGCCGTTCTCCACTCCGAGAGGATCGTGGGAGGAGGATGGGGAAGTGGGGGGGGGGGGGGTGGTGTAGGGGGGAGGGGTGCAGGGAGCCGACAGAAAGGGATTTCAGCTGGATGGCCTTGGGCCGGGCTCATCAAAGATCCACGATCAACACCAGATGCAGGCAGAGCCACAGGGGTCATGAGCAGCTCCTGACTGAGAAGCCCACGCCAGGAGCCTCCAGTCCAATTGCCGTCAGATTGCCGAAATTGTCGGCGCGGGGTTCGTGGGGAACTCGTCCCGATTGTGAAGAATCGACGGCTGAAGAAGACCACCCGCGCAGCCCCAGTGTCCGGGAGATCAACTCCGCAGCTCCCCTTCCCTCAGCCCCCACTCCCACTACACTCCTTGATCGTATTTCTCTCCAGCTCCTCGTCCAGCCTCCCATAATTCCCCTGCTCACTACCTTGGCAGTTCATTTGACACAGCCGCCCACCCACTGTGTGACCTTGTTCAATCCCAGTTGTCTCTCATATCCGTGCTGCTGTGGTCATGTGCTCCTCTGGAATATCTCCTTTACTTTTTCACTGGATGTGGTTCCGGTCATTCCTGATGAAGAGCTTATGATCGAAATGCCCACTCTCCTGCTCCTCGGTTGCTTCCCGATCCTGCTGTGCTTTTCCAGCCCCACACTTTCCCACTCTGACTCTCTCCAGCATTTGCAGTCCTCCCTTTCTCCCTGTGGTTGAGATTAGCAAAACCAGCCCATTCTTAATTGAGCTGAACAGCCTTCCCAGGCCACGTCGAAGGGTGGTTAAGGGTCAATCACATTGCTGCCAGTCTGGAGTAAGGTGGGCTGAAATAGGAGCACTTTTGAAAATTCAATCATCTCTTCATGGCCACTGGATGCTGCAAAGGCTTTGGGCCCTGACAACATTCAGGCAATAGGACTGGAGGCCTGTGCTGCAGAACTTGCCGCTCCCCTAACCAAGCTGTTCCAGTACCGTGACAACACTGGCATCTACCCGACAATGTGGGATATTGCCCAGGTATGTCCTGTACACAAAAAGCAGGACACATCCAACCCAGGGAAAGTGAGGACTGCAGATGCTGGAGATCAGAGTCAAAGAGTGTGGCGCTGGAAAAGCACAGCAGATCAGGAGTCACCGAGGAGCAGGAGAGTCGACATTTCGAGCATAGGATCTTCATCAGGAATCCAACCCGGGCAATTCCCACCCCATCAGTCTGCTCTTGATCATCAGCAGAGTGATGGAAGGGGTCATCGACAGTGCTATCAAGCAGCACCTGCTCAGCAATAACCTGCTCAGCTCCTGACCTCATTACAGCCGGCACGGTGGCTCAGTGGTTAGCATTGCTGCCTCACAGCACCAGGGACCTGGGTTCGATCCCAGCCTAGGGCAACTGTCTATGTGGAGTTTCTCCCCATGTCTGTGTGGGTTTCCGCTCACAGTCCAAAGATGTGCAGATTAGGTGAACTGGCCATGATAGGGATGCCTAGGTTAGGAGCATTACTCAGGGGTAAATGTAAAGCAGTAGGGTAGGGGAATGGGTCTGTGTGGGTTACTCTTCAGAGGGTCGGTGCGGACTTGTTGGGCCAAATGGCCTGTTTCCGCACTGTGGGGATTCTATGATTCCATGGACAGAAGAGCTGAGCCCCAGTGGTGACGTTAGAGTGACAGCACTTGACCTTAAGGCTGTATTTGTCTAAGTGTGGTATCAAGGAGCCTGAACAACTCTGGAATCACTGGGAAACAGGGGGAGAACTTTCCCCTGGTTAGAGTCATACCTGACACTTAGAAAGGTGAAAGTGAGGACTGCAGATGCTGGAGATCAGAGCTGAAAATGTGTTGCTGGAAAAGCACAGCAGGTTAGGCAGCATCCAAGGAGCAGGAGAATCGACATTTCGGGCATGAGCCTGAAGAAGGCTGTGCTTTTCCAGCAACACATTTTCAGCACTTAGGAAGGTGATTGTGGTTGTTGGGGGTCAGTCATCTCAGTTCCAGGATGTCTCTGCAGGAGTTCCTCAGGGGAGTGTCCTAGGCCCAACCATCTTCAGCTGCTTCATCAATGATGACGATGAACAGACATATGCCAAACTTAGCAATCCCGGTGACTGAATTGAGTTTTGCAACACAGATTTACATCGACTCACCAGAGACAGATAGACCCTCGCAACAATCTGAATGGCATTCCTTCGGGAGAACATTGAAGAATTCTGCATGTATGTGTGGATCTTTAACCCAAGCCACCTGAACAAATGGTTCCTCCCTTGACTCCATTTTGATATTTCAATTAACCAGTCATGCCTGTAACGCACATACTTCAGGAAAAAATTGTGCAGCAATGGGGAAAGAACAAAACATTGGAAATTAACGGGATCATTCTTTCAATGGACCATCATAAACACAATGGCTGAAGTGCCTCTACTAGTGTGGTGCAGTTCTATGATGTTTCTCTTCTTTCATAGAATTAAAGGTGCGATTGATAGATTCTTGGTCAGTCAAGGAATCATGGTTTATGGGGAAAATGCAGGAAAGTAGAGTGTTGGATCAGCCGTGACCCTATAGAATGGTGGAACAGGCTCAAGGGGCTGAATGGCCTACTTCTGTTCCTAGTTCTTATGGTCTTACAATCTCTTGTGAAAATGTTCGTGGTTGTTTCCACATCACTACTTATCTTGAACCTGGTGTTTTACTGAGACATCCCAGAAGGCAGTTGGAGTTACCCACATTGCTATGGGTCTGGAATCATATCTAGGCCAGACCAGGTACGGATGGCAGATTTCCTTCCCTAAAGTGAAGCAGAGAAGCAATTTCAACAATTAATGATCTTCATTGTTTTATCCTGTGGTTTGATATCACACAATGAATTTGGTTTCAAGACAGACAGGTCAAGGGAAAGGCAGTGTCAAGAACTATCTCCAAGCTTAGTCTTCAGAGTAATAATATTTACTGCACTGTCATTATAAATACTGCTGTAAATAATAATCATAGACATATCAGACTCTGAATTCTATTGGATAAAGGCTGATTTATTCGTCTGCTTTTTGCATGTCTTCCAGAAACTCTCACACTAATGTGTGATAACTCCACCCACACTGTGCTATATATACACAGTGATGTGCTGCTCCACGTTATTACTGCAAGGCCGCTACAGATCCCGAAGGCCTTACATGGCTGTCAAGGCCACCATTATTGAGAGGAGCTTTTAATTTCTAGTTGCCATTGTAGGAATTAGACCAATAGCTCTAGAGTATTACAATGCTACTGTCTCTAAGTAAATGTTCCCATTAGCCTTTTAAATTACACATGAGCAAACGAGTTGGGAGCTGATGGAGACCACTCAGTTCCTTCAGTTTGAAGTGCCTTTAAAAATGTGAATTGGCTGATCTGATTATTCCACATCGTCACCTACCCTCAACAGGTTTTTATTCACTGGCAGCATCTAGACTCATAGAGACATGCAGCACAGAAACAGACCCTTCGGTCCAACTTGTCCATGCCGACCAGATATCCTAACCTAATCTGGTCCCATTTGCCAGCACTTGGCCCATATCCCTCCAAGCCCTTCCTATTCATGTCCCCATCCAGATGCCTTTTAAATGTTGCAATTGTACCAGCCTCCACCACTTCCTCTGGCAGCTCATTCCACACACGCACCAGCTTCTGTGTGAAAACGTTGCCCCTCAGGTCCTTTTTAAATCTTTCCCCTCTCACCTTAAACCATACCCACCAGTTTTGCACTCCCCCACCCCAGGAGAAAAATCCTAGCTATTCACCCTGTCCATGCCCCTCATGACTTTATAAATGTCTAGACAAACATCCCTCAGCTCCAGGGAAATAAAGCCCCAGCCCATTCAGCCTCTTGGCTATCTTTGAGGAAGGGAGTTCCGAAGACTCCTGATCCACTCTGAGGTAAAAAGAAATCTTCTCCTCATCTCTGTCTTAAATGAACGACCGCCTGAATCTTAAACAGTGATCGCGATGTGGTGCTGGAAAAACACAGCAGGTCAGGCAGCATCCGATGAGCAGGAGAATCGACGTTTTGGGCATAAGCCCTTCATGTGGAATTCCTGATGAAGGGCTCCAGGCTGAAACGTCAATTTTCCAGCTGCTCGGATGCTGCCTGACCTGCTGTGTTTTTCCAGCACCACTCTAATCCTGATCAGTCCAGTAAACCATGTCTGAACTGCCTCCACTATATTTACACCCTTCCTTCAATAAGGTGACCGATGCTGCACACAGTATTCTAGATGTGATCTTACCAATGCCCTGCATGGGAATCAACTTAGCTCAGTTGGCTGGATTGCTGGTTTACAAAGCAGTGCAATTCCAACAGTGTGGGTCCAGTTCCCATCACCAGTTTGGGGTTACCCTGAATGATTCTTGCCTGAGGTCTGGTGGCCCTCAGGTTAATTCACCACCAGTTTCTTCTCTCTCTAATGAGAGAAACCCCTATGGTCTGGTAAGTCTATGGTGTTACAACAACAAGTGTTCTGCATAGCCTCCCAATGTTCAATTCCATTCTCTTTGTAATAAATGATAACACCTTAGGGTGGCACAGTGGTTAGCACTGCTGTCTCACAGCGCCAGAGACCTGGGTTCAATTCCCGCCTCAGGCGACTGACTGTGTGGAGTTTGCACATTCTCCCCGTGTCTGCGTGGGTTTGCTCCGGTTTCCTCCCACAGTCCAAAGATGTGCAGGTCAGGTGTATTGGCCATGCTAAATTGCCCGTAGTGTTAGGTAAAGGAGTAAATGTAGGGGAATGGGTGGGTTGTGCTTTGGCGGGTCAGTGTGGACTTGTTGGGCCGAAGGGCCTGTTTCCACACTGTAAGTAATCTAATCTTATTGGCTTTCCTGGTTAGACCAGCACACTGACCTTATTTAAGTTATTTGTTTTTGGAGCCATCAACTAATTCACCACGGAAGACGGCAGAGACTCCAAATCAATATTTTATGTCAGGTTTTAATGTGGAAAAAGGCATGGAGGCCAGGGGACTCAGGAAAATAAATCCTGATGTCTTGAAAACAGTCCACATTACAGAAGAGGAAGAGGAAAAAGACAAAAGTGGATAAATCTCTGGGACCGGATCAAGGGCATTGTGGGAAGTTAGGGAAAAAATTACGGGGTACCCAGCCAGGGATATTTGTATCATCTATAGCTGCTGGTGAGGTGCGTTTGTTGAAGAAAGGCTGTCAGGGAATGTCTGGGAACTATAGACCTGTGAATCTGACATCAGTGGTGGGTATTTTGTTGGAAGAGATTCTGAGAGATATGATTTAGATGCAATTGGAGAGGCAAGGACTGATGAGAGATGGTCAGCTTGGCTTTGTGTGGGGGAAATCGTGTCTCACAAACTTGATTGAGTTTTTTGAAGACACAACCAAAAAGATTGATAAGGGCAGCGTGGTAGACGCTGTCTAGCCTGGATTTTAGTAAAGCCTTTGACAAGGCTCTGCATGGTTGGCTGGTTAGTAAACTTAGATCACATGGGATTCTGAGAGACCTTGTCAATGCAGTACAAAATTGGCTTGATGGTAGGTGACAGAGGGTGGAGGTGGAGGGTTGTTTTTTCAGACTGCAGGCCTGTGTCCCGTAAGGATTGGTGCTGGGTCCACTGTTGCTTGTCATTTTCATAAATGTATGAGAATTTAGGAAGTATGATTAGTACTTTTACAGATGATGCTAAAATTGGTGGTGTAGTCAATAGTGAAGGAGGTTATCTCAGACTACAAAGGAATCTTGCTCAATTGGGCCAATGGGCTGAGGAGTGGCAGATGGAGTTTAATTCGGATAAATGTGAGGTGTTGCATTTTGGGAAGTAAAACACAGTCAGGACTTGTACAGATAATGATCGGACCCTGGGCAGTCTTTTCAAACAGAGAGACTTAGAGGTTCAGGTATATGATTCTTTGAAAGTTGGATTACAGGTAGACAGGGAGGTAAAGAAGGCATTGAGGATGTGCTTTAGTGTAGGAGCTGGACATCATACTGAGATTGTACAGGACACTGGGGAGACCACTTCTGGAGTACTGCATCACCAGGTCACCCTGCTGAAGAACCACATTATTCCATTGGAGAAGGTTCAAAAAAGATTTACCTGGAATGTTGCTGGGAATGGCAACAGGGAGAGGGTGGATAGGCTCGGGCCTTTTTCAATCCAACATAGGAGATTGACCTTATCGAGGTTTATAAAATCGTAAGGGGCACATAGAAGGTGAATTGCAAAGGTCTTTTCCCTCGTTGGGAGGGTTCAAACGTAGACGGCAAATTTTAAAAGTGAAAGGACTGAGATTGAAGTGGGACCTAAGGGGCAACTTCAGACAGAGGGTGGTGTGTGTGCGTCTGTGTGTGTGTGTTTGTTTGTTTGTTTGTGTGTGTGTCTGTGTTTGTTTGTGTGTGTATGTGTCTGTGTCTGTGTCAATGTGTGTGTGTTTGTGTCTGTGTGTGTATGTGTGTGTGTGTGTGTCTGTGTCTATGTGTGTGTGTGTGTGTGTTTGTGTCTGTGTGTGTGTGTGTGTGTGTGTGTGTGTGTGGGGGGGGGGGGGGGGGGGGGGGGATGAACTGCCAGAGGAAGTGTTGGATGTAGATTCAGTTGCGACAGTTAGAAGGCATTTGGACAGATACACGGACAGGAAAGATTTAGAGGGATATGGACCAAACACACGCAAATAGTTTTGTCTTAGTTTTAGAAATGTGGTCAGCATAGACAAGTTGGACTGAAGGGTCTGTTTCCATGCTGTATGTCTATGACTCTAGGACTCCTTGTACTTATACACTTGGCTTCCCAAATCTTTACTCTGCCGCCCCTCTCACCAAGTTGCTGCCAGGCATGAGGGATTTCAATTCTGGAAGGTGTCTTTTCCCTGTGCTGGGGGATTTCAGGATGTGAGGGGATATTTCTATGGTGGGAGGAGAAAGATTTAGAAAGGATCTGAGGGATAACATTTATACACAGGGAGTGGTTTGTCCGTGGAATTAACTGCCAGAGATCATGGTGAATGCAGGCACAGTTACAACGTTTAAAAGAAATTTAGGTAAACATATGAATAAAAAATGTTTGGAGAGATATGGGCAAGTCCAGGCAGATGGGACTAGTTTAGTTTAGGATTGGTTAATGGCCATCCATTAAGTGAATTTCTCCTCATTTCTTGGACAAAGCCAGTCAGGATTTTGTCCACCTTCATTCAATTTGTTTTGACAAAATGTCATTCAAACCGAAACGTTCCCTCTGCCGGTCTCCCCCACAGATGCTGCCTGGCCTGGTTTATAATGTTTTTTTTAGTACTTATTTCAGATTCCCAGTTTGTCCAGTACTGTGTGTTCCTAATCAATCTCACCTTAACCCTCTTTCCTCCCGATGGGCACAGTCTCAGCTTCGGTGGTTGAAGTGCAGTCATAAATGAAAAATAGAAACCTTAGATTGTTTTCGTGAGAGTGTCATAGAATCCCTACAGTGTGGAAACGGTGCGGATTCAAGTTACAACATTCAGAGGACATTGAGACAGGTATGTGAATAGGTAAAAACAAGGACTGCAGACGCTGGAAACCAGAGCTTAGATTAGAGTGGCGCTGGAAAAGCACAGCAGGTCAGGCAGCATCCGAGGAGCAGGAGAATCAACATTCCGGGCAAAAGCCCGGAATACAGGTATGTGAATAGGAAAGGTTTAGAGGGATATGGACCATTGCAGGCAAATGGGACTAGATTAGTTTCAGAAACTTGGTCAGCATGGCTGGTTGGACCGAAGGGTTTGTTTCCGTGCTGTATGACACCATGACTCCATGTGGAAAGAGCTTTGGTATCACTCTCCTCCCTTCCTCCTATAACCCTATGCTTTCTTCCTTTTCAACACACTATCTATTCTCTGTTTGAGAGACTCAGCTGTACCTGCCTCCACCACACTGTCAGACAGGACACTCCAGATCCTAACCACTCACTCTCCAATAACGTTTCTCTCCATGTTGATTTTGCATTTCCTTTCGCTGTCTCTCCCCTCTTCAAGGTACTCCAGCTCAGAGTGTTGCGGCCAATATCATTCCCTCAACCATTACCGGGGAAGACCACACCAGTTCCCTGCTGTTTATGGGAGATGGCTGCTTGAAAATTGGCTCTTCCATTTCGCACAGAGCATGGAACAGTCCAGCACGGGAACAGGCCCTTCGGCCCATCATGCCTGTGCCCACCATGATGCTATTCTAAACTAATCCCATCTGTTGCACATTACCCCTGCCTGTTCATGTATCTGTCTAAATGCCTCTTAAACATTGCTATTGTCGCCTCCAAATGTCCCAAACACCTGGTACCCTCTGTTTAAAAGAGCATCCCTCTCACATTTCCCCTGTCACCTCAAGCCTACACCCCCCACCCCGCCCCACCCCCAGTATTTAACATTTCCACCTTGGGACAAAGACTATCCATACCTGTCATGCTTGTATAGGCTTCTATCAGGTCGCCCCTCAGTCAGTGCCTCACAGCAGCAGGGCCCTGAGTTCGAATGCTACGCTGAGTGATTGTCCGTGTGGAGTTTGCACATTCTCCCTGTGTCTGCACAGACTTCCTTTGGGTGCTCTGGTTTCCATCCACAGTCCAAAGACTGGCAGCTTAGGTGAATTGGCCACGCTAAATTGCCCATAGTGTTTAGGGATGTGTAGGTTAGGTGCATTAATCAGGGGTAAATGTAGAGTAATAGGGTAGGGGAATGGGTCTGGGTGGGATACTCTTCGGAGGGTCGGTGTGGACTGGTTGGGCTGAAGGGCCTGTTTCCATACTGTAATGATTCTATGATACTCAATCAAAAACAATCTAAGTTTTTTGACTTTTCAGTCACAGAGGGTGGTACGTGTATGGAATGAGCTGCCAGAGGATGTGGTGGAGGCTGGTACAATTGCAACATTTAAAAGGCATCTGGATGGGTATATGAATAGGAAGGGTTTGGAGGGATATGGGCCAAGTGCTGGCAGGTTGGACTAGATTGGGTTGGGATATCTGGTCGGCATGGACAAGTTGGACCGAAGGGTCTGTTTCCGTGCTGTACATCTCTATGACTCTATGACGACACTTCAACAACAGAAGCTGAGATTGTGCTGTTGAGAGGAAAGAGGGTTAAGGTGAGATTAAGTAGGAACACAAAGTAATGGACAAACTGGGAATCTGAAATAAATACCAAAGAAATCATAAACCAGGCCAGGCAGCACCTGTGGGAGAGAGCAGTAGAGGGAATGTTTCAGTTTGAATGACATTTTGTCAAAACTGATTGAATGAAGTTGGTCAAAATCCTGACCGGCTTTGTCCAAGTCAATGAGGAGAAACATGCTTTCACTCAACGGTCGGCCACTAAGCAAAGGGCAGGGATTTATAATAATTACCAAAAGAATATAAAGTGAACTCATGTCTGTGTCAGGAGACTGATTGGTTGGGCATTTGTTCGTATGGAGATAGAACACAGAACAGTACAGCATAGGAACAGGCCCTTCGGCCCACGATGTTGTGCCAAACATGACGCCAAATTAAACTCATCCCTTCTGCCTGCCCTCCGTCCATGTTCCTCCACCCCTTGCATATTCATGTGTTTATCTAAAAGTCCCTTAAACACCCCTATTGTATCTGCCTCCACCATCACCCCTGGCAGCCTGTTTCAGACCCCTACCACTCTCTGTGTAAAAACCTTACCCCTCACATCGCCTTTGAACTTTGCCCCTTTCATCTTAAACACACGCCCCCTAGTTTCAGACATTTCAGCTCTGGGAAAAAGATTCTGACCGTCAACCCTATCTGTCCATCCCATAATTGTATAGACTTCTACCAAGTCTCCCCTCAGCCTCCGCCGCTCCTGAGTTTTTCTAGCCTCTCCTTATAGCTCATACCCTTTAATCCAGGCACAATCCTGGGAAACCTCTTCTGCACCCTCTCCAAAGCTTCCATATCCTTCCTGTAATGTGGCGACCAGGATTGAACACAATACTGAAAGTGTGGCCGAAGTGTTGCAGTCTTATAAAGCTGCAACATGACATCATGACTTTTGGATGTAAGTTTGCTCACTGAGCTGGAAGGTTCATTTCCAGACGTTTCGTCGTCCTACTAGGTAACATCTTCAGTGGGTGAAGCACTGCTGATAATTCCTGCTTTCTATTTATACGTTTGAGTTGGTGTTGTCATTTCCTGTGGTGATGTCATTTCCTGTTCTTTTTCTCAGGGGGCGGTAGATGGGGTCTAACTGGATGTGTTTGTTGATAGAGTTCCGGTTGGAATGCCATGCTTCTAGGAATTCTCGTGCGTGTCTCTGTTTGGCTTGTCCTAGGATGGATGGGTTGTCCCAATCGAAGTGATGTCCGTCCTCATCCGTATGTAAGGATGCCAGTATGTAAGGAGAGAGGGTCATGTCGTTTTGATTAGATTAGATTACTTACAGTGTGGAAACAGGCCCTTCGGCCCAACAAGACCACACCAACCCGCCACCCACCCATACCCCTACATTTACCCCTTACCTAACACTACGGGCAATTTAGCA
The DNA here is from genome assembly GCF_020745735.1 of Hemiscyllium ocellatum. Lineage (NCBI taxonomy): Eukaryota > Metazoa > Chordata > Chondrichthyes > Orectolobiformes > Hemiscylliidae > Hemiscyllium > Hemiscyllium ocellatum. Next base: position 12,098,701 of record NC_083401.1, read on the forward strand.
TGGCCAATTCACCTGACCCGCACATCTTTGGACTGTGGGAGGAAACCGGAGCACCCGGAGGAAACCCACGCAGACACGGGGAGAACGTGCAAACTCCACACAGTCAGTTGCCTGAGTCGGGAATTGAACCTGGGTCTCAGGCGCTGTGAGACAGCAGTGCTAACCACTGTGCCACCGTGCCGCCCACAATTGGCTAGTTGGTGTTCATGTATCCTGGTGGCTAGCTCAGTGAGCAACCTACATCCAGAACCTCAACCTGAGCTACAACTCGCTAAGATCCTGACTCTTGTACTCAATTCCCTGACCATTAAAGGTAAGCATGCCATATGTCTTCTTTACCACCCTATCTACTTGAGGGGACACTTTCAGGGAGCCATGGACTTGAACTCTGAAATGGCCCTGCTATTAACTGCATAATTTTGCATAACATTTGATCTCCCAAACTTCAGCACCTCACACTTACCCAGATGAAACTCCATCTAATTTTTTTTCTGCCAATACCTGCAACTGATCTACATCCTGCTGCATCCTTTGACAACCTTGTACACTATCCACTGGGAGACCCCAGTCGGTCTGGACTGGGAACAGCATCTCCGACACCATCACACTGAGCATGAGGACCCCCAGGGCTGTGTGCTCAGTCCATTGCTGTTCACCCTGCTGACACACGACTGTGCAGCGATGCACAGGTCAAATCACATCATCAAGCTCACTGATGACACGACTGTAGTGGGTCTCATTAGCAGGAATGACGAGTCAGCATACAGCGAGGAGGTGCAGTGACTAACAGACTGGTGCAGAGCCAATATCCTCTCTCTGAACGTAGACAAGATGAAAGAGATGGAGGGCACGGAGCGACCACTCTCTGCTGAACATTGATGGCTCCCCTGTGGAGGTCGTGAAGAGCGTTCCCTGAGCTGCTGCATCACTGCCTGGTTCAGGATATTGCACCATCTCAGATCGTAAGGCCCTACAACAGATAGTGAGGCCAGTAACAGGATCATCAGGGTCTCTGTCCCCTCCATTACAGACATTTACACCACACGCTGCATCCGAAAGGCTGAGAGCATTGTGGAAGACCCCACACCCCCCTCACTCAAACTCTTCTCCCTCCTGCCATCTGGCAGAACATACCAGAGCATCTGGTCTCTCAGGGCCAGACTGTGCAACAGTTCCTTCTCCCAGGCCATCAGGCTCCTTAACGCAGTATAATCAGACTCCTGTCCATCTGAAACTCTTTGCACGACTTTGAATTGCTGTTCGGAAAATGTCTATTATTTATCATTCTTCTGTTTCACTGTAACTTGTGTGTTTTGTACTTTTTATGCACGTTATGCCGTGTACGATTGTGTTGTATGTACTGTCCATGTAGCTCCCTCGGTCCTGGAGGAACACTCTCTCATTTTTACTGGATCAGTTGTATATAGAACAAAGAACTAAAACAAAGAAAATTTACAGCCCAGGAACAGGCCCTTCGGCCCTCCAAGCCTAGGCCGATCCAAATGTACTGTCTAAACCTGTCGGTCAATTCCTAAGCATCTGTATCCCTCTGCTCCCCACCCACTCATGCATCTGTCCAGACGCATCTTAAATGAATCTACCATGCCTGTCTCTACCACCTCTGCTGGCAATGCGTTCCAGACACCCACCACCCTCTGTGTGAAGTACTTGCCGCATGTATCCCCCTTAAACTTTCCACCTCTCACCTTGAAAACATGACCATATGGGACAAATGACAAACTCTACTGGAAGAGACAAACAGAACAGTAACCTGTCTATCAGGAATGGTCAGAGCACTGGGGAAGGATGTTATTAAACTGGAAAGGGTGCAGAAAAGATTTACAAGGATGCTACTAAGACTGAAGGGCTTGAGTTATAAGGAGAGGCTGGATAGACTTGGACTTTTTTTCCTGGAGCATAGGAGGCTGAGGGGCGAGGGGTGATCGTGGTAAGGTGAATAGCCAAGATCTTTTTCCCAGGATGCAGCAGGATATAGGTCAGTTTCAGATATGGTGAGGGAGTCCAAAACTAGAGCCAAAGGAAGTGGTAGAGGTGAGATGATGACATTTAAAAGACATTTGGACAAGTACATGGGAAGGAAAGGTTTAGAAGACTATGGGTCAAATGCAGCCAAATGTGGCCAGTTCAGGTTAGGAAACCTGGCTGGCATGGACGAGTTGGGCCGAAGGGTCTGTTTCTGTGCTGTATACCTCTGCGACTATGCTGTATCTCCATGCCAATGCTGACCCAACCAATTAGATTAGATTCCCTACAGTATGGAAACAGGCCCTTCAGCCCAACAAGTCCACACCGACCCTCGGAAGGATGACCCAACAACTCTTATTTCCCTACCCTATATTTACCCCTGAATAATGCACCTCATACTATGGGCAATTTAGCATGGCCAATTGGAGTGTGGGAGGAAAGCGGAGCACCCGGAGGAAACCCACGCAGTCACGGGGAGAATGTACAAACTCCACACGGGCAGTTGCCTGAAGTGGGAATCGAACCTGGGTCCTTGGTGCTGTGAGGCAGCAGTGCTAACCACTGAGCCACCATGCTGCCCTGAGTTTTAACTCCCCAACTATTAATCATCGTCAGTTAATAACTGTTAATCAGTAAAATAACTGTCTGAAGTTGCCCAAAGTGGTTCCCCCGGTTAGGCATGTTCCTGGAAACCAGTTCGGGTGCCACACTCAGTTGAAACATTACAGTTGGCACCAACCTCTTGTGATCCCTGAAACGAACACAACAAACTCAGCAAAGGGGCGTGGGCAACTACCCTCTTTCAAACCCTTTCCCAGCACTTCCTGCACTCTCCATTGGGAAGCTCATGCCTTTTCCCAGCACTTCCTGCACTCTCCATTGGGAAGCTAATGCCTTTTCCCAGCACTTCCTGCACTCTCCATTGGGAAGTTCATGCCTTTTCCCAGCAGCAGAGTTTGACTGGCCCCGGCGTGCCCCAGCACCACGACGGATTCGCTCACCTCAGCCTGGGGAACGGTGGGCACCCTACCTTCAGATACAAACTCTCAGTAACGCTCGGGAATTTGTTTAACCTCATCCACATTCCCAGGACTCCCGTGACAGGGACCAGCAGCTCAAGAGTAACATGGCGTAACTTTGGATGGAGCAGTCTGGTGGGAAGGAGTCACACACACAGTTCACTTCTTTAGACCAGTCACCTTCCTTTCTCATTTCCTGATTTACGATTAGAGCAGCTGAATGTGGTTAGGTCTAGGACAGTCCCAAGAGTAACTCCTGCAGAGATGTCCTGGAGCTGTGGTGAGTAACCTCCAACAACCATGCCAGGTGTGACTACGACCAGCAGAGATTTTTCCCTCCATTCCTAAGAACTCCAGTTTTTCCCTCAGGATTGTGATGCCACACAATCGAATAGAGTTTTCATGTCATGGGCCTTCACTCCATCTGATCATAGAAACCCTACAGTGTGGAAACAGGCCATTCAGCCCAACAAGTCCACACCAAACCACCAAAAGTCATCGCACCCAGACCCATCGCCCTAGCCATGGCTAATCCACCTAACCTACAAATCCCTGGACATTATGGGTAGTTTAATGTGGTCAACCCACCCAACCTGCACATCTTTGGACTGAGGGAGGACACAGGGAGAATGTGCAAACTCCACACAGACAGTCACCCGAGGCTGGAATCGAACCCGGGTCCTTGGCACTGTGAGGCAGCAGTGCTAACCACCGAGCCACTGTGCAACTTCTGGGGTCCAGCTCATTTGTCCATGTTTGGATCTAGGATGCAGTGAGGTCAGGAGCTGAGTGGCCCTGGCAGAAACCAAACTGAACATTGACGAGCGAGTTATTGCCCAAGCAATTGGGGGTCAGTTAGCTCAGTTGGCTGGAAGGCTAGATAGTGATGCCAACAGCATGGGTACAAATCAGGTCCCTACATTGAGCTTCCCAATGTAGAGTGAAGGTCTGTACTTCTCAACTCTCCCCTCCCCTGTGGTGTGGTGGTCAAACCATCAATAGCCCTCTCTGCAATGAGATGGCGTAGCTATCTGGTCTGATAAAATGCAGGCAATTATTCCTTTACTGTTATTGCTAAGGAGGTATCTCTTGACAGAATTGACAATGTCAGCTGCCATCGCTATGTTGATAATTGAGAGTGGACTGATATAACATTATTGTCATTACTAATGGTCGTGAACTGTCTCAACTTGAAAACCCATCTGGTTCACTAATGTCCTTCAGAAAGGAATATCTCTGTCCTTACCTGGTGTGTTAACATATGGTTACAGGCCCACACAGCAGTGTGACTGACCCCTAACTCCTCACTGAGATTACTTACTTACTTACAATGTGGAAACAGGTCCTTCGGCCCAACAAGTCCACACCGACCCTCCGAAAAGCAACCTACACAGACCCATTCCCTTACATTTACCCCTTCACCAACACTACAGGCAGTTTGGCGTGGTAAAAAAACAATGACTGCAGATGCTGGAAACCAGATTCTGGATCAGTGGTGCCGGAAGAGCACAGCAGTTCAGGCAGCATCCAACGAACAGCGCAATCGACGTTTCAGGCAAAAGCCCTTCATCAGGAATAAAGGCAGTGAGCCTGAAGCGTGGAGAGATAAGTTAGAGGAGGGTGGGGGTGGGGAGAAAGTAGCATAGAGTACAATAGGTGAGTGGGGGAGGGGATGAAGGTGATAGGTCAGGGAGGAGGGTGGAGTGGATAGGTGGAAAAGGAGGTAGGCAGGTAGGACAAGTCATGGGGACAGTGCTGAGCTGGAAGTTTGGAACTGAGGTGAGGTGGGGGAAGGAGAAATGAGGAAACTGTTGAAGTCCACATTGATGCCCTGGGGTTGAAGTGTTCCGAGGCGGAAGATGAGGCGTTCTTCCTCCAGGCGTCTGGTGGTGAGGGAGCGGCGGTGAAGGAGGCCCAGGATCGTCTAACCAGCACATTTTTTTGGAGTGTGGGAGGAAACCAGAGCAAACCCACACAGACACGGGGAGAATGTGCAAATGCCACACAGACAGTCACCTGAGGCGGGAATTGAACCCGGGTCCCTGGCGTTGTGATGTAACAGTGCTAACCACTGTGCCACCGTGCCGCCCGAGATGTTCCGACCAGCCACTCATCCACAAGTTGCTGATCACCATCTGCTCAAGGGCTGTCAGGGCTGGACAATAATGGTGACCTGAGTCAAGTTTAGAGCGGTGCTGGAAAAGCACAGGAGGTCAGGCAGCATCCGAGAAACAGGAGAAACGATATTTTGGGCAAAACCCCTTCATCAGGAATCATGTGAGGTGAACAGTCCAGCAAGAAATAAATTAAAAACTGATGGGGCAAGTGGATGCCAATGTTGTAGCTGTACAGCTTGGTGGAAGGGGTCATAACACTGAGAGCTTGGATCTGAGGGTGGAGTGACCATATCCCCCCACAGGCTGAGGTGAGCAAACTTGTGGTGGAGCTGAGGTCCGTTGGAGGTCAGTCAAACCCTGCTGCTGCGAAAAGGCATGAGCTTCCCACGATGTGGCGTCTGGGGCCTGGTGCTGCTGGAGTCATATCCCTGCTCTAGTCATCGTGGAAGCTTCGAATCCCACCACAGCAGTGGGGGAAATTGAAAACTCAGTTAAGTAATGTCCAGAGTTTAAAAGCTAAATATAGAAACCTGACGATGGTTATTAAAAACCCCACTGGTCCCAGGAAGGAAATCTGTCATCCCTACCCAGTCAGGCCTACACGTGACTCCAGACCCACAGCCAATGTGATTGACTCTGAACTGCCCTCCAAAATGGTGTCACAATTGGCAGTGGGGAACAAATGCCAGTTTCCCATGAAAGAGTAAAGAGACAAGCCCTTGGTATCCTTTCCGAAATGTTATCTGGGACTTTGCAACGTGGAGCTCACACAGAGTGAATTGTATTGGCCGAACACCAACCTGGGATTCTGCAGGAGGCTGAGAAGGATCAGCTGTTTGGCAGTTGTGGTTGGAGATTGCTGTGAATGCCTCAGCCTTACCTTTCACACTGATGTGCTGGATTACCTGATATTGAGGATGGGATATCTGTGGAGCTTCCTCGTCCAGTGAGTTGTTTAACCGGGCTGCCTCCCCTCAACTAACACCTTTAGGAGCGACATCTTTCCCACTGGCTTTTCACAATGACAGCAATTAACTCGAGAGAAAGAAACTTATTCACTCTGAGAGCCTTGAACCTGCCTGAGATAGTGAGAGGTGCATGGTATCAACACAAAACCTCATTGTTCTCTTTTTCCTCATATCGAGGGTCACTCACTGGCAAACCAAAGGTCAGAATTAAATGGTTGCTGGTGACGAAGTGAAAGAAGGAAAGACGGATTTCTGTATATTAAAACACAATATCTGAGTGGTTTCCCATAGCGCAATGTTACCTTTGGGTTGTTGCCAAAGTTGAAGAGTCTATGGAAAGCAGACTTGGCTGCCATATACGGCAACAGACACAGGATACCCGTTCACCATTTTCATGTTGATATCGACAAGGGAACCCTGCTGAGTTAAACTTGCACTCATGTTTGAGGAAGAGAAAAGCTCAGGACATTTGCAACTTGACATTAAGCGCTTGAGAGTGAGGCCTTACAGAAAGGCTTCAGGTTTTTGGCAGGGTCTGATTCTATAGAGGCTCTTTTTGGCAATCATACATGATGCTCAGAAGACGATGACTCAGGACTCACATGCAAGACGCTTTGAAGGCCAATCAGCCCTTGTGTGACTCTGGGGGACGTGGAGGAGGTTTAGGCTTTGGGTTAATTGGTCCAGGGGGATGCAGCAAGTAATCTTCCTCTCACGACTTGTCCTTTTGATTCGAGGTTTCTTACTCATTGATAAACGGCTGTACGTGGTTTGGATATTGTTCTTGGACAAGACCTGAGAAGATTTATTCCATTCATACGTCAAGCAGAGCCAATGGGGGAAAGCATCGAGGTGGTGGGGAGGAGGAGGTAGGGGAGGAATAGCGTCTGAGGCTCAGCCAGATCGTTCACAACCTCAGTGCTCTCTCTTTGACTCGGAGCTGGGATGCTGACGCCACGTCTTCCTCATCACTAGGAAGGCTGCCTTGAGCCAGCTCCCTGTCCTGCCTCAGCTCACCTGCTGCTGAAACTCTCCTCCTTGCCTTTGTGACTTTCAGACTCCGACAATTCCAATCATGTCCCAAACAATCGCATCCAAAGTGTTGGCGCCCCAAATCGCATCCAAAGTGTTGGCGCCCCGAATCGCATCCAAAGTGTCGGCGCCCCGTCTTAAATCATAATAGATCCCTCCCTCCCTGTTCTCTACAGGTATTAGCTTAGTTCAGTTGGATGGATGGCTGGTTTACAATGCAGAGTGATAACAGCATGGGTTCAATTCCTGAGGATACAAGGAAGCACTCTCCTTCTCAACCTCTCCTCGGTGTCACTGACGCAGCAGCAATATATTTCCAAGTTGAAATGGTGAGTGGTTTGGTGAGGTGCTTGCAGGGGGTGGTGTTCCCATGTATCCATTGCCCTTGTCCTTCTTGACTCAGACGGGGTTAACGGTGGTCTAGAGTCAGTGTCACTCAACTGGAGATCCAAACGTCTGAGCTGATCCTCTGGAAAATTTAAATCTCACAAACTGAAAAGTGCTGGCATTGAAAGCTAGTCTCAGTGACATAGCCATGACATTACTTTAGTTCAAGAGCAGCTCCTGCCCTTGACTATGATGGCCACGGAGGATGAAAGAATGCATTTAAAAAACGGATTAGGCCACTCAGCTCCCTTTGTTGGGTCGAATATTGCAAACTCTTGCTATTCCAGCATGGGTGGCATGGAGCTCAGTGGTTAGCATTGCTGCTTCACGGGACCCGGGTTCGATTCCACCTTCAGGCGACTGTGTGGAGTTTGCACATTCTCCCCCCGTGTCTGTGTGGTGTTTGCATATTCTCCCCCTGTGTCTGTGTGGTGTTTGCACATTCTCCCCCCGTGTCTGTGTGGTGTTTGCACATTCCCCCCCCCCCCCCCCCGTGTCTGTGTGGTGTTTGCACATTCTCCCCCTGTGTCTGTGTGGTGTTTGCACATTCTCCCCCCGTGTCTGTGTGGTGTTTGCACATTCCCCCCCACCCCCCGTGTCTGTGTGGTGTTTGCACATTCTCCCCCCCCGTGTCTGTGTGGTGTTTGCACATTCCCCCCCCCCCCGTGTCTGTGTGGTGTTTGCACATTCCCCCCCGTGTCTGTGTGGAGTTTGCACATTCTCCCCCCGTGTCTGTGTGGAGTTTGCACATTCTCCCCCCATGTGTGTGTCGGTTTCCTCCAGGTGCACTGGTTATATCCCCACAGCCCAAAGATGTGCCGGTTAGGTGGTTTGACCTTGGGAAATGAAGTTTACAGGGATTGGATGGGTTGGTGTGGACTCAATGGGCCGAATGGCCTGTTTCCACATCGCAGGGATCCATCTGAAGTATTATCCTGCCTTTCTATTCATTCCTGCCATAATGGGCAAGTTTACATTTTCCCAATGTTATCTCCATTTCCAAGTCTCCCTGAAACCTTTTGACATCCCTCTAAAATGGTGTCATTACACACTCTTCATTGTGTTTCTGTACTTGAGTATACATAACAATAAAATCTAAATCTAAATCTAGACACTCCATCTCCTCTTGACAACTTACCTTCTGACTTCTGTTGGTGTTATTGGCAAATTTCGTTTCGATACATTCAGGCCTAAGTCATTGATACAGATTGCAAACAGTTAGTGTACCATCATCGATCCCCGCACCATCCCACTGTTTGGAAGGTGCATCACTCTCTGTCATTGAGTGCTCAACTGCCCATTTCTGCTTCAGCTCCTGGACAGGTGCGGCACACAGTAGATTGAAGCCAAATGACCCGAAATCAGCCTCCTGGACTCAGAATGGACCAGAAACTAAAGTGGAACACTACCACTACTGAAAAAAACGCAAGAGCCAATCAGAGGTTAGACTGGATTCCCTTCAGTGTGGAAATATGCCCTTCAGCCCAACAAGTCAACACCGACCGTCCAAAGACTAACCCACCCAGACCCATTTCCCCTCTGACTAATGCACCTAACACTACGGGCAATTTAGCATGGCCAATTCACCGAACCTGCACATCTTTGGCCTGTGGGAGGAAACCATCACGCCTGGAGGAAACCCACATAGACACGGAGAGAACGTGCACAGTCACCTGAGGCTGGAATTGAACCTGGGTCCCTGGTGCTGTGAGGCAGCAGTGCTAACCACTGAGCCATCATGCCCCCCCCCCCCCCCCTGCAGTGAATAACTCACCTCCTGACTCCCCAAAGCCTGTCCACCATTCCTGATGAAGGGCTTATGCCCGAAACGTCGAATTTCCTATTCCTTGGATGCTGCCTGACCTGCTGTGCTTTAACCAGCAATGCATTTTTAACTGTGATCTCCAGCATCTGCAGACCTCATTTTTTTTTACCATCTACAAGGCACAAGTCAGGAGTGTGATGGAATACTCCCCAATTGCCTGGATGGGTGCAGCTCCAACAACACTCAAGAAGCTTGACACTTCCTCAAGGTATTTAAGAAAGGCCAATTCATTTTGGTCTTGCCACAGATCTGGTGAATAAGTAGAAAGAAATGATTCTTTCATGTCTGGATGTTCTTGCCCATCGAATGACAGTGGCAGCTCCTGTGTGTATACAGCGGCTACAAGACATTGACTCATCCGACTGGAAAATAAAAGCACCCTTTATCCCTGTCTGGATTGAACTGTAGCCCACATTACTGCACAATGGGTCACGGGGATGCCTCAGGGTCAGGAGGTTATGAACTGGAGCAAATTCCACAAAGCAGAGCCAATGACCAACTGGGAGAATAACTTGAGTCACTGTGGGGAGAATTTAAATACAGAAAATAACCTTCGACAGTAAACCCCAGAGGGAAGGAACTGAGCACATGGTCTGATGGCCAGGATTCCACCTGTCATATCTTGCGATCCTCCTGCAACATATTCTTCCCGGATCCTCTGGGGATTCTGGATCCCCTGCCAGATCCTCACCAACTTCAGGAATTCTGCCTTTTACCCAATGCCATTCCCTCATGGACCTGCTCTGATTGGCTCCTTTCCGCTGCCTAGGGTGGATCTCTGCAGTTTTTAGATCAGAGCGGTGCTGGAAAAGCACAGCAGGTCAGGCAGCATCCAAGGAGCAGGAGAATCGACTTTTCGGTCAAAAAGCCCTTCACCAGGAATCACCTTCTGTGCGGCTGATCCCTTCTGCTGTGGCACTCGTTATTTCAGAGGGTGACCAATTCACCTATAGTCAGCTCCCACCAACAGCGGCTGAATGAGGCACTGAATCATCTGTGTTTCCCTGGTTTTGGCTGGGGAGGGAATGCCGACCATGGGTTTGGGACACTGCCTTTGCTCTGCTCCTTGGAATCTTACGGGATAGAATCACAGACGTCAACAGCATGGAAAAAAACGCATGGTGTCCACACCAGCCATGTTTCTATTCTAATCCCACTTTCCAGCACACGGCCTGTAGCCCTGTACGTTTCAGGTGCTCACCTCAATACGTCTTCAATATGATAAGGGTTTCCGCCTTTACCACCCTTACACACAATGAGTTCCAGATTTCCACCACTCACTGGGTGGAACAATATCTTTCTTCCAAACCTGTGATCCTTAGTTCTATTCCTTGGTTGCTGACCTCTCTATTAAGGGGAAAAGTCTCTCGTGTCTGCACCCCTCAGGGCTTTGCACACCTGAATCAGATGTCCCCCTCAACCTTCTCTTTTCCAACGAAACCGAAGCCCCCCCACCCACCCCAGCATACCCAGTCTCGCTTCATAGCTGCATCTTGCCAACTCTGACAACATCCTAAAAAAAGCATAAGCAATCAGAACAGAAGTAGGCCTCTATAGGTATGTCAAGAATAAAAGGATGACTAGGGTAGGTATCGGTCCAATCAAGGATAGTAGTGGGAAGTTGTGTGTGGAGGCGGAGGAGATTGGAGAGACATTAAATCAGTACTTTTCATCAGTATTCACTCAGGAACAGGACACTGTTGCTGATGTGAATATGGAATCACAAATAATTAGAATGGATGCCCTGGAAATATGCAGGGAGGAGGTTTTGGGAATATTGGAAAGGATGAATATAGATAAGTCTCCTGGGCCTGATGGCATTTACCCCAGGATCCTATGGGAAGCTAGGGAGGAGATAGCAGAGCCATTGGCCTGGATTTTTATGTCATCATTGTCAACGGGAATAGTACCAGAGGACTGGAGGATAGCGAATGTGGTCCCATTGTTCAAGAAAGGGAGTAGGGATAGCCCTAGTAACTATAGGCCAGTGAGTCTGACTTCAGTGGTGGGCAAAGTCTTAGAGAGAATGGTAAGGGATAAGATTTATGAACATCTGGGTAGGAATAACGTGATCAGGGATAGCCAGCATGGTTTTGTGAAGGGCAGGTCGTGCCTCACAAACCTTATTGAGTTCTTTGAGAAGGTGACTAAGGAAGTGGATGAGGGTAAAGCAGTAGATGTTGTGTATATGGATTTTAGTAAGGCGTTCGATAAGGTTCCCCATGGTAGGCTAATGCTAAAACTTCGGAGGTATGGCATTGAGGATACATTAGAGGTTTGGATTAGGAATTGGCTGGCTGGAAGGAGACAGAGGGTAGTAGTTGATGGATTATGTTTATCTTGGAGTGCAGTTACTAGCGGTGTACCACAAGGATCTGTTTTGGGACCATTGCTTTTTGTTATCTTTATAAATGATCTAGAGGAAGGACTTGAAAGCTGGGTAAGCAAGTTTGCAGATGACACAAAAGTCGGTGGAGTTGTGGATAGTGAGGAAGGAAGTGGTAGGTTACAGCGGGATATAGATAAGTTGCAGAGCTGGGCGGAAATGTGGCAAATGGAATTCAATGTAGCTAAGTGCGAAGTCGTTCACTTTGGTAGGAATAACAAGATGATGGATTACTGGGCTAATGGTAGGCTACTTGGTAGTGTGGATGAGCAGAGGGATCTTGGTGTCTATGTACACAGATCTCTGAAAGTTGCCACCCAGGTAAATAGTGCTGTGAGGAAGGCATATGGTGTACTGGGCTTTATTGGCAGAGGAATTGAGTTCCGGAGTCCTGAGGTCATGTTGCAGTTGTATAAGACTCTGGTGAGGCCTCATCTGGAGTATTGTGTGCAGTTTTGGTCGCCATACTATAGGAAGGATGTGGAAGCTTTAGAACGAGTGCAGAGGAGGTTTACCAGGATGTTGCCTGGAATGGTAGGAAAATCTTATGAGGAAAGGCTGAGGCACTTGGGGCTGTTCTCATTGGAGAAGAGAAGGTTTAGGGGAGATCTGATAGAAGTGTATAAGATGATTAGGGGTTTAGATAGGGTAGATACTAAGAACCTTTTACCGCTAATGGAGTCAGGTGTTACTAGGGGACATAGCTTTAAATTAAGGGGTGGTAGGTATAGGACAGATGTTAGGGGTAGATTCTTCACACAGCGGGTTGTGAGTTCATGGAATGCCCTGCCCGTATCAGTGGTGAACTCTCCTTCTTTATGGTCATTTAAGCGGGCATTGGATAGGCATTTGGAAGTTATTGGGCTAGTATAGGTCAGGTAGGATTCGGTCGGCGCAACATCGAGGGCCGAAGGGCCTGTACTGCGCTGTATCCTTCTATGTTCTATGTTCTATGTTCTATGTTCTAGGCCATTCTGACCCCGCTCCAACATTTAATAGGAATACGGTTGATCCAAGATTCCACTTTCCTGCATTAACCCTGGAACCATTGATTCTCTGACTGAGCGAGAATCTATCTATCATGGTGAATCTCCTCTAACCCCTGGCCAGTGCAATCACATCCCTCTATAGTGTGGTGACACAGTACTCCCACTGTGGCCCAACTAATATTACATATAGCTCCTGCACTACACTATTTGAATCCAATATAATGTTGCACTGCCTACCTTAACTAAAAAAAAAGCCAAGTTAAAAATCGCACAGCATCAGGGTATCGTCCAGCAGGTTCATTTGGAAGTACAAACTTTCAGAGCACTGTTCCCTCCTCAGGTAACTAATTTTCTGATGAAGGAGCAGCGCTCCGAAAGCTAGTGTGCTGTTGGACTATAACCTGGTGTTGTGTGATTTTTAACTTTGCCCATCCCAGTCCAACATCAGCTCCTCCACATCGTAAAAAAAGCAAGTTTCCCATATGCTTACTTCACTAAATTATCTACCTGTCTGTTGCTTTCAAGGGTCTATAGACATGGATCCCAAGGCCCCTCTGATCCTCTGCACTGCCTTGCCTTGGTACCTCCTCAAATGCATCATCTCGCCCTGTTCAGAATTAAAACCATTTACCATTTCTCAGCCCAGCTGACCAGCCCAACTATATGGCACTGTCATCACCTCCATTCCAATGAGTGGGCTATCTCAGTGGCACTAAGGCTTACCCTCCGAAATAATGACTGTCACAAAAAAAGGGTTTGTCTACAGAGAAGTTGGATCCATCCTGGGTGGAGGAAAGGAGCCAATCAGAGCTGGTCCATGACAGAATGGCATTGGGTAAAATGCAGAATTCCGGAGGATGGTGAGGATCTGTCAGGAGATCCGCAATCCCGGATGATCCATGAAGAATACAATGCAGAAAGACTCTAGGGCACTACAGAATGAATTTGTAAGAGGTCCCACAGCACTGTTCAGAGAGTAGAGCAGTGAGTCCTCTATCACACAGAGTCATAGAGATGTGCAACATGGAAACAGACCCTTTGGTCCAACCCGTCCATTCCGACCAGATATCCCAACCCAATATAGTCCCACCTGCCAGCACCCGGCCCATATCCCTCCAAACCCTTCCTATTCATATACCCATCCAGATGCCTTTTAAATGCTGTAATTGTACCAGCCTCCACCACTTCCTCTGGCAGCTCATTCTATACACGTACCACCCTCTGTGTGAAAATGTTGCCCCTTAGGTCCCTTTTATATCTTTCCCCTTTCACCCTAAACCTATGCCCTCTAGTTCTGGACTCCCCAACCCCAGGGAAAACCTATTTATCCTAATCATGACCCTCATGATTTTATAAACCTCTATAAGGTCACCCCTCAGCCTCCGACGCTCCAGGGAAAACAGCCCCAGCCTGTTCAGCCTCTCCCTGTAGCTCAGACCCTCCAACCCTGGCAACATCCTTGTAAATCTTTTCTGAACCCTGTCAAGTTTCACAAGATCCTTCCAATAGGAAGGAGACCAGAATTGTACACAATATTCCAACAGTGGCCTAACCAATGTCCTGTACACCTTCACACAATATCCATCTCTCCATCAATGTTGCCTGGTGATTTGGTCATTGGCCACAATGCATTTTTTGTGGGATCTTGCTGTGCACAAATCGGCCAATGTCTTTCTGACATTTCAAATAAGTTCGGTGACTGAAAAACACTTGGGGGCGCCTGTATTTTCTCTGATGGAGTGTGTGTGGAAACCACAACAATGTGAACAGTGAGCACACACAGGAGCTGTGTATTATTTCAATGGGGGAAGACCAAAGAGAGCTATCGGACAGAGGGGATTTGGGAGTCTTCGAGCATGAATCACAAAGAGCCATCATCCAAGTCCAGCAGCTAATAGTTCATAAGGAATAGGAGCAGAATTAGGAGAAAGTGAGCTCTGTAGAAGTATTCCTGATGCCCAAAACATCGATTCTCCTGCTTCTCGGATGCTGCCTGACCTTCTGTGCTTTTCCAGCAGCACACTTTCAACATAGGAGCAGAATATGGCCATTCGGCCCATCGAGTCTGCTCCACCATTCGATCATGGCTGCGATGCTCCTCATCCCCATTGTCCTGCCTTCTCCCCATATCCCTTCAGCCCATCACCAATTAAAAATCTGTCTAACTCCTCCTTAAATTTACTCACTGTCCCAGCATCCACCGCACTTTGGGGATAGTGAATTCCACAGATTCACAACCCCCTGGGAGAAGGAATTTCTCCTCAACTCAGTTTAATTTTGCTGCCCCTTACCCTTGACCTCTCACCCCTAGAATGGCCCACACCAGGAAACATCTGCTCCATGTCTATTTTATCCACACCTTTTATGATCTTGAATACCTCAATTTGATCTCCCCTCATTCTTCTCAATTCCAGAGAGTCGAGGCCTAAACTGTCCAATCTCTCTTCATACGACAACCCCCCTCATCTCTGGGATCAATCTAGAGAATCTCCTCTGAATTGCCTCCATTGTCACTACCACTTCCCTCAAACAAAGGGGACCAAAACTGTGCACAATACTCCAGGTGTGGTCTCACCAATGCCTTGTATAATTGCGACCATACTTCCTTACCGTCATATTCTATTCCTTTAGCTATAAAAACCAACATTCCATTTGCTTTCTTTATTCTCTGCTGTACCTGCATGCTAGCTTTCTGTGACTCATGAATGAGTACACCTAGAGCCCTCTGCACCAGAGCACCCCGAAGTCTCTCCCTATTAAGGTCACCTTCCCAGACCCATTCTCCTACCTACTTATTCTACATTTACCCCTGACTAATGTACCTTAAATACATGCCCCTGAACGCTATGGGAACAATCTAGCACAGCCAGTTCACCGAACCTGTACATCTTTGGATTGTGGGAGGAAACCCACGCAGACACAGGGAGAACATGCAAACTCCACACAGACAGTCGCCCAAGGCTGGCATTGAACCTGAGCCCCTGGCACTGATGAGGCAGCAGCGCTAACCACTGAGCCACCGCACCACCCCAGGTTGCTTCTGCCTGTGGGACATTCGAGAACCAAAGGGCATCACCTCAGGATAAGGAGTCCCACACTGAAGGCAGGGATGAGGAGGACTTTATTCTTTCAGCGAGCGTTGAATTTGTGCACTGTTTTCACACAGAAGGTTGTTAGTCTGTTGTATATTCAATATATTCAAGGCTGAGATAGACAGAGGCAAGGAAGGGGTGGCACAATGGTGCAGTGGTTAGCACTACTGCCTCACAGCACCTGGGACCTGGGTTCAATCCCAGCCTTGGGTGAATGTCTGTATGAGATTATACGTTCTCCCTGTGTCTGCGTGGGTTTCCTCCGGGTACTCCGGTTTCCTCTCACAGTCCAAAGATGTGTAGGGTCAGATGGATTGGCCATGCTAAGTTGCCCACAGCGTTCAGGGATGTGTAGACTAGGTGCATTAGTCAGGGGGAAATTATAGAATAATAAAATAGGGGAATGGGTCAGGATGATGAACTCTTTGGAGGGTCAGTGTGGACTCGTTGGGCCGAAGGGCCTGTTTTCATACTGTAGGGGAATCTAATCAGGAAGGGAACTGAGGGCAATGGAGAAAAGGTAGGCAAGTGGAGTTGAGGATTATCAGATCAGCCATGGTCTCACTGAATGATGGAGCAAACTCAATGGGCTGAATGGCCTGCTTTTCCCTATGGGTTTAAATGGAGAAGGGGTGACATGAAGAGATTTCCTGTTTTTGAATCCCCCAGTTGAGGAGATGGAGTTGTTGCTGATGTCTTGTCTCTGCTGGGTGGGAGACACAGTGCCGGGGTGGGGGTCTCACTGTCCTGTCATGGTTAGTTAGCCAAGTGCTTTACATGATAAGTAATTCCCCAGAACAGAGATCAGCAATGGGAGGAGGGGGTGGATAGGAGGGGGAAGCAGGATACAGGATCTCTCAGGCTCGACAGCAAGGTCTGTTATTGTAACAGCTGGGGGGTTAGCAGCTCTGACAGTGAAGGAGAGTAAAATTGATGTCTCTCTGAAACCCTGGGGGAGCACTTACTGACAGAGGGATGTCAGACTCTGTTTGCATTGAAGTTCAAGATCAGGGCACAGTGCAAAAGGCAAGGCTCCTGGTGTCTGGGGGAGTGCAAAGGAAAGATGAAGGGAGGTGAGCACAATAGGAGCTGTGCAAAGCACCTGTAAATTAGTGTGCCCCATCCAGCCTCCCATCAGCTGATGTGACCCAGTCACCGTCACACAAACAACGTACACTCACGCTGCAACATCAAACTAGCGAAGCACTGTCTTTCTCATTTTCTACACGTAGTCTCTGCGCAGCACATTCATTCCTAACTCACACCATCATACGCTCATACCTTCCCCACCCTGCTTGGTGGTGATTCCCCGTGGGAATGCCACACTGTCAGAGGCGCTGCCTTTCCAATGCGACATCAAACAGAGGACTCTCTCCTGGAGAGGTGAACGATGCTACCAATGACAAGCAAGGGAGTGGTTTCTGCCTCACCATCATTGTTCAGTACCCCCCCCCCCCCCCCGCCCACTGTCATCACTGAGAGTTCATCATCATCATGCCAAGTTTAGATTACTTACAGTGTGGAAACAGGCCCTTTGGCCCAACAAGTCCACACCGACCCACTGAAGCACACCCACCCAGACCTGTTCTCCTACAGTTACCCCTTCACCTAACACTACGGGCAATTTAGCATGGCCAATTCACCTGACCTGCACATTTTTTTTGGACTGTAGGAGGAAACCGGAGCACCTGGAGGAAACCCACGCAGACACGGAGAGAACGTGCAAACTCCACACAGTCAGTCGCCTGATGCGGGAATTGAACCCGGGTCTCTGGCGCTGTGAGGCAGCAGTGCTAACCACTGTGCCACCGTGTTTCTTTTCCTTTGTGTGGGATCTTGCTGTACATATTTGCAACATGGCAGCCAGAGACTGCACTTCATTGAAGGTCTCCATTCCCTGTGAGAAGGATTTTGGGGATGTCCAGTGGTCAGACACGAGTACAGAGTTAGGTGGTCAATCCGAGGGAGCTCGTGAAATTACCAGAGTCATCGAGTCATACAGCATAAAAACAGTCCCTTCAGACAAAACTAACCGAGTCCCCCAAACCAAACCAGGTCTCCCTGCCCATGCCCATTCCATCCCTCCACACACACCCACCTCCCCCATTCCAAATGTCCCCCAAATGTCGCAACTGTACCCGCATCCACCAACTCCCTTGGCAGCTTAACCCACTCAAGAACCATGCTGTGCACAAAATAGTTGCTCCCCTTCCCCCCACCCCCCCCCCAGGTTCCCCCCAAAATCCTTTCCTCCACATCCCAAATATATGCCCCCTCCCCCAGTTTTGAGCTGCCCCAGTGCCAGACGCTACCATTTGGTCATTGTGGACTGTCAAGAAAGGAACCAAACTGGGTCACGGATGCCCTTTAGGGAAGGAAACTGCCAAGGCCCGGCCTCCACGTGACTCCAGACCCGCAGTAACGTGGTTGACTCCAGCTGCCCTCTGGAGTGGCCGAGCATGACATTCAGTTCAAAGGCGATGGGGGGGCAGGCAGTAAATGCTGGCCAGTGAGCAACGCCCACATCCCATACATGAAGAAGACAAAAGTAAAATAGTCCCCAGCAAACCTTTTCTGAACCCTGTCCGATCGAACCACATCCCTCCCACAGCAGGGCACCCAGAATTCCTGAAGAAGGGCTCATGCCCGAAACATCGATTCTCCTGCTCTTTGGATGCTACCTGACCTGCTGCGCTTTTCCAGCAACACATTTTCAACCCAGAACTATACACACGACTCCCCTGCACTATCTCACCACGATGCCCCCACTCCCACACTCAATGATGAATTGAGTTTAGTGGGGAACAGGACTGGGTTGGTAACAGGCTGTCTATGCAAATTCAGCTAAGGAAGTAAGGTAAGGGGATGGAAGCAGCAAGGGAATTGAGAAGCAATATACTCTCCCTCATTGGGTTCACGTGTAACTCAATGGCCACCCGTCAATAGGAAGGATGTTATTAAATTGGAGAGAAGAGATTTACCAGGATGTTGCCAGGCCAGAAGGGTTTGGGTTGGAAGGAGAGGCTGGATAGGCTGGGAATTTTCGTCCCTGGAGCATCAGAAATTGAGGGATGAATTTATCGAGGTTTATAAAACCTTGAGGGGCATGGATAAGGTGAATCACAAAGCCTGTTCCCCAGGGTATGGGAACTAGAAGGCATAGGTTTAAGGCGAAAGGGGAAAGATTTATAAGGGACTTAAGGAGCAACTTTTTCACACAGAGGGGTGTGTGTGTGTGTGTGTCTGTGTGTGTGTGTGTGTGTGTGTGTGTAGTCTGTGTGTGTGGTGTGTGTGTGTGTGTGTGTGTGTCTGTGTGTCTGTGTGTGTGTGTGTAGTCTGTGTGTGTGGTGTGTGTATGTGGTGTGTGTGTGTGGGTGTGTGTGTGTGCGCTTGTATGTGTGTGTGTGTGTGTGTGTGTGAGTGATTCGGGGGGGGTGTGTGTCTGTGTGTGTGTCGAGGTGTGTGTGTCGAGGTGTGTGTGCGTGTGTGTGTCTGTGTGTGTGTGGTGTCTGTGTGTGTGGTGTGTCTGTGTGTGTGTGTGCGCGTGGGTGTGTGTCTGTGTGTGTGTGTGTAAGAAACTGCCAGAGGAAGTTACAGATGCAGGTACAACATTTAGGTGACATTCAGACAGGGTCAGGGATGGGAAAGGTTTAAAGGGATATGGGCCAAATGCTGGCCAATGGGATGAGTTTAGTTTGGGAAGCCTGATCTGTACAGATGGGTCAGAGCGAAGGGTCTGCTTCCCTGCTGGATGACTCGCTGATTGTGTCGCAGTTTGTGGACAGCCAATGTGAGCAAACGGATGGACTTGTCAATATTTAACGGTAGCTGCTGCACTTGGCTTATTTTTGCTGTCAGAGAGATGAGGATTCATCATTTGTGAAGTGGGGGGGTCTCCCTAAAAACTATGAAAAAGATTCTCAGAAGAGCATCATGTAAGCAACTTAATGGGCTGGGAAAGGTCGGTTGAACATGCACAGAAAGAGGTTTTTATTGCATCCACTAACGAGCTCTGTAACAGACCCATGTTCTTCTCTGTATCACACTTGTCCTGCTCACCCGAAGCCAGATTTTGAAATGACTACTGCTGCTGTGAATGCTGCTCTCTGCCTTCCAGCCCACACTGTAATTAAAGGCTTCCTTCTAACCCTGTGGCTCCACAGCGGGACCCAAGGGAGATGCAATAAACTTCTTCTCCTGTTCACAGTCACAGCGAGGCTGCTTGGAAATACATTTTGAGCACTTTCATTTTAAATGGGAAGGTCAGAGCATGGTCTTAATGTCACTGGCCCAGCGTCCCAGCTTAGTGCTTTGAGAGTTGGGTTCACAGTAGATGATTAAATCTGAATTCAATAAAGAAATCTGGAATTAAGAAAAGATAAGCTAATGGTGACCATAAAAGCCACCTCCTAAGTGCCCCTCTGCTTCACTAGTGCCCTATAAGGGAAGCAGTTATACCTGGTCTGTCCTGTATGTAACCCCAGACCTGTGAAAGAATGACAGATTCTCAACTGCACTTCCAAATGGCCAAGTACCTCACTCAGCACAAGGTGCAGTAGATGCTGGCCCAGCCCGTGGTGCCTACGTCCCGTAAAAGAATTCACCTTTCAGACAAAAAAGCAGTTTCGAGGCTAGGGATTCTGCAACGAATTACTCACCTTCCCAAAATCAGGAGGGGGATGGAATACTCCCCACTTGCCTGGATGGGGGCAGCTCCAACAACACTCAAGAAGCTCGACACCATCCAGGACAAAACAGCCCGCTTCATTGGCAGCACACCCACAAGCATCCACTCCCCCCACCACCGACGCTCAGTAGCAGCAGTGTGTCCTGTCTACAAGATTCCCTTCAGAAAATCATCAAGGATCCTCAGGCAGCACCTTCCAAACCCACGACCACTTCCATCTAGGACAAGGGCAGCAGATACAAGGGAACACCACCCTCCACAAGTTCCCCTCCCAGCCACTCACCATCTTGACTTGGAAATATATCACCGTTCCTTCAGTATCCTCCCTCAGGGCATTGTGGGTCAACCCACATCACATGGACTGCAGCGGTTCAAGAAGGCAGCTCACCCCCACCTTCTCAAGTACCATTAACTCTAGCCTTACCAATATTGCGCACATCCTAATAATGAATAAGTTGAATGAGGGGCAAAGGACAGGCAGGTTTATAGAGGGATAGGCATGGCAAGGTAGTGTGCAGAGGGGTATTGGTGTAAAGCAGACAAGCAGTTCATTGGAGTTGGAGATATAAGTTGTCTTTAGGGTAGAACCCATTAGTTACTGTGATCTGATGTGCACATCATTCATGTAATTGTATGCAAAGGGTTCCCAAGGCAACCTGAGGGACACACATCCACTCCATGTGCTGCTACTGAACATTGGACCATCACTGAGTTAATTCTCCTTCTCTCTCTCTCTTCCGTTAAATAAAAACTGCCTTCGCTCCTTGGCAAATGCTTCGTCCTGTGGGGAGGCAGGGGTGGTGAGAGAGAAACACTTTCAAACCTGTCGCCTAACAATACACAGGGATTCAGTCGCACTCCTCGGAGGGCAATCTGTGCTGAGGCAAGCGTGTGTGAAAAACCTCTCTGCGTTTCTCACAACTCCTTTACAATTAATTAACACAGCAGAACTGATTAAGTGCAGATGACGAGAAGCAGCTTATACTATTTATTATGGAGACTTAATGGCATTTGTTGGAATCTGGCATTCCTAACCAACAACTCACTTGCACAAGAAGGCGCTTATTTGCCATACCTTGTTACCTCCTCTCTGCTCTCCTCACGGGATAATAAAGACCCTGTGGTAACATGGGTCACTGCAGTCACTGATCTGGGTCACTACCTTCAGGAGACCAGGGTCCAGCTTTGCATGTGAGTTGAATTGGTTCTGTATCCTATATAAAACCATCAAACTTCTGTTAGTACATCCAGACTCAGCTGCCTGCCATACATTTCCATATTCTTTTCGGTTTCTTTGAGTAAAGGATGGGGGTGCCGTTGGAAAGGCTAGTCTTTCTTGTCCATCCCTAACTGCTGCTAGGCTCAGGGTTTCGGGGCAGGGCCGATTCAGCTCAGAGTGGGTCTGGAGTCACATGCTGGCCAGACCAAGTCAGGACGGCAGCCTTCCCTCCCTAAAGATCAAATGGGTTCTTGGGACAATCAACAATGGTGACCGGGTGGCTCAGTGGTTAGCACTGCTGCCTCACAACACCATGAACGCAGGCTTGAAGGGCCGAATAACCTCCTCCTGCTCCTATCTCCTGTATTTCTCGGGCGACCGCTTGTGTGGAGTTTGCACATTCTCCCTGTGCTCCTGGGGGTTTCCTCCAGATGCTCTGGTTTCCTCCCACAGTTGGAGATGTGCAGGTTCAATAGATTGGCCGTGCTAAATTGCCCGTAGTGTCCAGGGGGTGTGTAGGCTAGCTGGATTAGCCGTGGGAAATGCAGGGTTACAGGGATGGGAGGGGTCTGGGTGAGATGCTCTTCAGCAGGTTTGTGTGAAGTTGGTGGACTTGTCAGGACTTCCACACTGTAAGGATTATATGACAGTGGTTCCTCTTAGTCTAGGTTTTAATTTCAGAATATCTGTTTTCTTATTTAAAATTTTAATCATGCGAGATCTGAAGCCATCTCCCAGAATATGAGCCAGAGTCTTCTGCATTTATTACTCAGGGCATCACCACCATGTCACCATTACCTCCCTGGTCACTCCCACCCATGGATACAGGTTTCTGTGCTAGAAATGCACTTTACTCATAGTGTTATGAAATTGTAAACTCCAGGATTGTAACTCTCCCAGCAGTTTGTTTACTTTTCCCAGAGTCTACCCCCAGGCATCAATAGTGGAGCATTGTGAGCATGGATGGTACACTGACTGACCGAACCGAAAACATAAACCCGACACTCTCTCTATCCCAACATATTCCCCTGAACGCAGCGTTGGCTGTATCTACAGTGAATCCCTGCTAACCAAATCCCTGATTTAAAACCCTGCATGATTCCCTCTCGCTCCTTATCTCGATGTTCTCTTCCCATCTCCACTCCCGTCCCCGCTCAGAGATTTAAATCATCACGTTACTCTTCGAAAGCACTCAGTTGGCTGTAAACTGCACTGAAACATCCTGCACTCATGCAAAGAGTGGAGGAAATGCACAAAAAAAAACAATTCACAGGCATCACTGGCATTTATCCCAGGTAAGGATGGCAGTTTCCTTCCCTAAAGGGCAAGACTGGACCAGATGGGTTTTTCTGAGAATGGTTCAATATTTATCATTAGACTCACATTTCTAGATTATCATTGAGTTTCCCCACCAGCTGCCATGGCAGGATCCAAATCCAGGACTGCAGAGCATTAGTTGAGTCATTAACACTAACAGCCCAATGATAACACCTCTAGATCATCATCTGCCCTTGTGACAGACTCCTGCTCATCATCTACTACAGCTCCACCTTCAACACCCATTGACCCCTCCAGAGTGACCTTTAAAACTCTGAGACCGAGGCCTTGGCTCTCCCCTCAGTGGATCCTCAGCTTCCCGACCCAGAGACTGCACTCAGTGAGCTTAGGGAACTACATCCACTCCACAGTAACCCTCAACACTGCAGCCCCCCAGGGATGTGTCCTCAGCCCCCTATTGTACTCCCTGTACACCCACGACTGTGTAGCCAATTCCTAACAAACAGCATCTACAGGTTCGCTGATAACAACACCGTGATAGGACGGATATTGAACAATGACAAGTCAGGATACAGAATGGAGATAGAAGGCTTGGTGTGGTGGTGCAATGAGAACAACCTCTCCCTCAACATCGGCAAAACTAAAGAACTGATCATTGAGTTCAGGGAGCAAGGAGGAGAACACACTCCCATTCATCGACGGAGCTGAGGTTGGGAGGGTGGAGAGAGTCAAGTTCCTTGGAGTGACGATAACCGACAGCCTGTCCTGGCCTTCCCAGGTAGATGCGATGGTGAAGAGGCACAACAACACCTCTTCTTCCTCAGACACCTCAGGAAATTCAGCACATCCATAAGGACCCTCACCGACTTCTACAGATACACCACTGAGACCACACTGTCCGGGTGTATATCGGCCTGGTACGGTAACTGCTCTGCCCAGGACCGTAGGAAACTACAGAAGGTGGTGGGCACAGCCCAGACCATCACGGAAGCCAACCGTCCATCCACGGGCTCCATTTACACGGCTCACTGCCGCGGAAACGCTGCCAACATCATCAAAGACCCCTCCCACCCGGTAATGATCTCCTACAACCTCTTCTGTCAGGCAGGAGGTACAGAAACCTGAACATAACCACCAGCAGGTTCAGGACCAGCTTGTTCCCGGCCGGTATTAGACTGATGAATGGAGTGTCTAGCCTCCAGTAATGCTGATCTTGCTAACATCGATCTCTCTTGTACACACTGTGCAATGCAACCTGTATGCCTCTGTCTAAATCTTTTGATCTGTACACCTAGATATGATGATCTGCCAATACTGGTCGTAAACAAAGATTTTGACTATACTTCAGGACATATGGCAAAAAGAAATCAATAAAATAGAGCCTTCCTGTCTAATACCACTTCCCAGATCTCGGTTCACAGTCTGGGAAGCTAGAGCACATTGTGCGTAGTCGTCACCTTCTCCCACTTTGTGAGTCTCCAAGTGATGAGGGTATCTGCTGCTTTCACCCGTTCAGGCAATGAGTTCCTGATTTCCCCCCCTCCCACCTTACATTCTGGGTGAAAATATTACTCAACTGCTCTAAAGCAGTTTGCTCTAAAGCATTAAATCTGGTCTTGAACGCTGCTCTCGGAGCAGTGGGGTGGAATGAGATTCAGACACATCTGTCACTAATAAGGAAGAAGGCTGGAGTCTGGAATGATGATGTGCTCGGAGAGGTCTGACACACTACACTAGAGAATTGCATGTGAGAGCCCAGTGCGTGCCAATGTAATTAAAGGGATGCGGCAGGTTATAAAGAGTTGAAGACCATTACTTAGAGATAACAAGAAAGCAGCCTCAGAGCCTGTGCAGACACTCACAGCCTGAGATAATACAGATAATAAATGGTGTTTCAATCAGCAGGGAAACGTATTGGTTTCAGATGAACTGAATTGAATTGAATTAGGTTTATTGTCACATATACTCACGTGTGAAACTTTTACAAGTCACCACTTATAGCACCATCTTAGGTACCTAGGCATGGATTCTTCAGTACACATTCATAGGGACAAAAAGGACAGAAATAAAATGTCCAGATCAACAGCTAAGACTAGACTAGACTAGACTAGACTTACAGTGTGGAAACAGGCCCTTCGGCCCAACAAGTCCACACCGACCCGCCGAAGCGCAACCCACCCATACCCCTACATTTACCCCTTACCTAACACTACGGGCAATTTAGCATGGCCAATTCACCTGACCCGCACATCTTTGGACTGTGGGAGGAAACCGGAGCACCCGGAGGAAACCCACGCAGACACGGGGAGAACGTGCAAACTCCACACAGTCAGTCGCCTGAGTCGGGAATTGAACCTGGGTCTCAGGCGCTGTGAGGCAGCAGTGCTAACCACTGTGCCACCGTGCCGCCCCTTCTAACCCAGTTCTTCTAACCCAGTTCACGCTAGCATCTAGGCTTCAGTCTGCACTAGGCTTCAACTCAAAAACACACCGGGCTGCAAGATAATACAAAAGGGTCCTCCCCACCCACTCTGACTAACACCCTCATAATTTCAATTCAATCTTCCCTCAGCCATTCAAGGAAATCTGCTGTCCTTACCTGGTCTGACTGACATGTGACTCCGGACCCCCAGCTATGTCATTGACTTTCAACTGCCCTCTGAAAGGGCAGCTACGGATGGGTAATTAATGCTGGCCAGCCAGCGACACCCATATCCCAAGAGTGAATACACCAAAAGCCCCCTCTGTTGTAAAGGAATCCAACCTTTCCTCACTGCTAACATTTCCCATTGCTGGCAACTCCCTTGTAAATTCCCCATTTCCACTCTCTCACCAGTAGTCCACAAAAATACCTTCATTTCAGATCCCAGCTCTCCTCCAGTTCCTCGTAACCTACTGTGTGCAGTTCTGGTCTCCCTTCTACAGAAGGATGTTGTGAAACTTAAAAGGGTTCAGAAAAGATTTATCGGGATGTTGCCAGGATTGGAGCATTGAACTACAGGGAGAGGCTGAACAGGTTGGGGCTGTTTTCCCTGGAGCGTCGGAGGCTGAGGGGTGACCTTATAGAGGTTTATAAGATCAGTAGGACATGGATAGGGTAAGTAGCCAATGTCTTTTCCCTGGGGTGGGGGAGTCCAAAACTAGAGGGCATAGGTTTAGGGTGAGAGGGGAAAGAGTTAAAAGGGAACCAAGGGGCAACTTTTTTACGCAGATGGTGGTGTGTGTGTATGGAATGAGCTGCCAGAGGATGTGGTAGAGGCTGGTGCAATTGCAACATTGAAGAGGCATTTGGATGGGGACATGAATAGGAAGGGTTTGGAGGGCTATGGACCAGGGGTTGGCAAATGGGACTAGATTTATTTAGGATATCTGGTCATCATGGATAAGTGGATGAAAGGGTCTGATTCTGTGCTGGCCATCTCTATGACTTGAGAGTGTGGTGCTGGAAAAGCACAGCCAGGTCAAGCAGCATCCAAGGAGGAGAAAAATCGATGCTCCGGGTGTGAGCCCTTCATCAGGAATGAGCCCTTCTGCCTGAAGTGTCGGTCCTCCTTCTCCTTGGATGCTGCCCGACCTGCTGTGCTTTTCCAGCACCACACTCTCGACTCTGCCTCTCCAGCATCTGCAGTCCTCCCCTTCTGCTGTGACTCTGTGGCTCAGTTTCCTTCACCTCTTCATTGGCAGCTATACCTTCAGTTGCCAGGACCCTGGTCTCCAGAATTTAGTCAGATAAATGAGGAAAGTCAACAAGGAAAATAAGGAGCAACATTCCAAAGGGAATTCAGGAAGTAAATGACCTGACAGGAATATATGCACAAGTCACTGAATAGGGCTGGGGAGGGTGAGAAAGTTCACAGGACCATAGGATTTATAAATAGGGTCATGGGATACAAAAGTAAAGAGATTGGAATGAATATGGATTAAACATTGTAACTCAGGGCACCATGTTGGGACAGATGTGATGACCTTCAAGCGGTCATGTGATCATTCAAAATGAGAACAGCAGAAGGCCATTCTGCCCCTCTCCATCATTCAATAAGATCTCAGCTGATCTGAATGCTGTCTTAACTCCTTCAGGTCGATCATGGCTAATGGCATTGGGTGAAGGTGGTGGCATAGTGGTCTTATCACCATTTTAAACTATCAAGTGACCACTCTGGATGTGGGTTCAAATCCCACCTTGGTAGTGGGTAATGTTTTACTTTAATAAACATCTGGAATTAAAGTAGAACGGTAGCTTTGTTGATTGTTGGGTCACGTAGAACAAAGAACAGTATAGCAGAAATAAGAGTACCACTGTAGTTAGGCGGGAGTGTGGGGGTAAAGAAAAAAGAGAAAACAAAACAGGAGGTTTAGCATCTCCTCAGTTTGGGGCGCTGACTCTGCGCTGGCTGGTGTTGCAGTCAATGTGTTCCTGCTCACTCTGAGGGAGAGATGAGGAGCTTCTTTGCCTCTTTCCCCCTTTTGTTTTGGGAAGGTAGTTGTTTCTGTTTTGTTCTGAGAAAGAAAAAAATAGAACAGTATCACATAGGAACAGGCCCTTCGGCCCATGATGTTGTACTGAACATGATGCCAAATGAAACTAATCCCCTTCTCCCTGCCTCTGGTCCATCTCCCTCTTTCCTTGCATATTCATGAAACTTATCTAAAAGTCCCTTTAATGTGTTCCCAACTCCTACTTTTACACTCTCTGTGTAAAAAACGTGCCCCCTCACATCTCCTTTATATTTTCCCCCAATCACCTTAAATGTTTGCCCCACCCCCTCACCCCCTGCCATTTCAACTCTGGAGAAAAAGATTCTGATTGCCAATCCTATCGATGCATCTCATAATTTTCTAGGCTTGTTGTTGTATTTTATCTCCGATGATCAGAAAGCCAGTCAACTTTCACCTTCATTTTAGCCTCTTGATTGGCTGCTCACTGTCAGATGTTTTCATTATCTCCAGGGAGGGAGTGTACAATGATCTACAAGACTGGTTCCATGGCTAGATTGGGGTTCAAGTAAGCTCAGTTTGTTGCACAGCCAGGAAGGGCCACCTCCCGCACCAGCTGAAGTCACCCTGAAAGTCCATCCTGCTCAAACCGACATCTGGCCTGAGAATTAGTGACCCTCTGGTTAACACAGCCCCAGTTATCACTGTCAGATGAGAGAGCAGTCTGATCAGACCAGGATGGCCTCACCTATAGATTGGAAACGTTAGGGGTCATTATGTTTAGAGAGTGGAAGGTTGAGAAGACACCTGATAGGTGCTTGAACAGGTTCAGGAACAGCTTTTTCCCTGCTGTTATTGAACTCTCAAACTTCAAATAATGTTGATCTAAAGTATGTAAGTTAGCTCACTGAGCTGGATGGGTGATGTCATTTCCAGTTTTTTTTTCAAGGGAAGGTAGATAGGATCTAAATCGATGCGTTTATTAATGGCGTTCTGGTTAGAATGCCATGCCTCTAACAATCCTCGTGCATGTCTTTGTTGTCCTAGGATGTGTGTGTTGTCCCAGTCAATGTAGTCTCCTTCTAATCGATTTAGATCCTATCTACCTTTCCTTGAAAGACCGAATTGACATCACCCATCTTAAGAAACCACGACCTATAAACAGAGAGGCAGGACAAACCCCCAGTGCTTCACCGGACACTCTCACTGATGTCGTTACCGAGTATGGTGACGAAAGGTCTGGAAACAAACCTTCCAGCTCAGCGAGCTAACTTACTGATTTATCATCAACTTGAGCTGCAAATCTTCTCAAAAATTGCTAACGTTGATGTTGATTTTGAGCACCTCCTGTGCAGTGTAACCTGAATGCCTCATGATCTGTACGTCCCTGTTTGCTAAGATCTGCCTGGAGTGCTCGCAAAACACAACTTCCCACTGTACTAAGGTACATGTCACAGCAATAAATCAAATCAAATCAAAATCACTGAACATATAGGAAGAAAAAAAAATGTTCCCCAATTGGAAGAAGGGGTGAGAACCAAAGGGATTGGTGACTTGATGAAAAATAATTTTGCACAGTGAGCAGTTAAGTTTGTCAAAGTGTGCAAAAGACAGACTCAATCATAGGTTTCTAAAGAAAAATCAGATAATTATCTAAATGGAAAATATTTACAGACCTAAAGTGAAAGGCAGAGCTTCACTAAAGGCAAATCATACCAGTTCCTGGGAGTTTTCTGCAGGGGATATGATGTTAAGGTTAAAGGGGACACTGTAGATGTACTGTAGATGGATTTCCAGAAGGCATTTGAGGATGTGCCACATCAAAGATTATTGTAGACAATAGAAGCTGAGAGTGTAGGGGGTAATACATAAACATGGGCAAAGCTTGGCTGGCTGAAAGGAAAAGGAGACAAGCATAAATGGATCGTTGTGATGAACAAAGTCACTCAGGGGCTGTGCTGGGGCCTCAATTTCCCACAGTTTACTCTTAGATAAGGGGAGTGAGGCTAAATTCACAGACAACAGTACGATAGGCTGGAGAGAATCTTGTGAAGAAGACAGCTGGAAGTCGCAGATGGAAATAGATAGCTGGAGTGGCTGGGCAAAAATCTGGGAGACAGAGCATTAATATGGGAAAATGTAAAGCTGGTCACTTTGGCAGGAACAATGAAAAAGCAGAATATTATTTAAACAGGGAACGACTGCAGAGTTCAGGGGTGCAGAGGGATCTGGATGTTCTAGTGAAGGGAACTGGAACATGCTCCTGTGCACTTACAGCATATAAATAAGAAAGCCAATGGGTTGCTATCCTTTATTACAAGAGGAAATGAACAAAAAAAGATGTTACGCTTCAGTGTGACAGAACATGAGTGAGGCAATACCTTCAATGCTGTGGGAAGCTTGGGTCTCACAATTTAAAAAAGGCTGTAAACGTATTGGTTGTGCTTTGAGAGACAGCGGTTCCCAGATGAAGACCAGGGGGTGAACAAGTTGTATTACGAGGAAAGGTTGCACAGAAAGGTTTTGTTACCACAAAACATTAGAAAAGAGAGGGGACACCTACTTGAAGTGGACGCCCGGCATCTGCATAGACTCAAACTCCCGGTCTCAGTGTGGGATTGGAACTGCCGGTCTCAGTGTGGGACTGGAACTCCCTGTCTCAGTGTGGGACTGGTACTCCCTGTCTCAGTGTGGGACTGGAACTCCCTGTCACAGTGTGGGACTGGTACTCCCTGTCTCAGTGTGGGACTGGAACTCCCTGTCACAGTGTGGGACTGGGACTCCCTGTCTCAGTGTGGGACTGGAACTCCCTGTCACAGTGTGGGACTGGTACTCCCTGTCTCAGTGTGGGACTGGAACTCCGTGTCTCAGTGTGGGACAGGAACTCCCTGTCTCCGTGTGGGACTGGAACTGCCGGTCTCAGCGCAGGACTGGAATCCCCGGTCCCACACTGAGACCAGGAGTTCCTGTCCGACACTGAGACAGGGAATTCCAGTCCCACACTGGGACAGGGAGTTCCAGTCCAAAACTGAGACAAGGAGTTCCAGTCCCACACTGAGACCGGGAGTTCCCGTCCCACACTGAGACCGGGAGTTCCTGTCCCACACTGAGACCGGGAGTTCCAGTCCCACACTGAGACCGGGAGTTCCAGTCCCACACTGAGACAGGGAGTTCCAGTCCCACACTGAGACAGGGAGTTCCAGACCCACACTGAGGCCGGGAGTTCCAGTCCCACACTGAGACCGGGAGTTCCAGTCCCACACTGAGACAGGGAGTTCCAGTCCCACACTGAGACCGGGAGTTCCAGTCCCACACTGAGGCCGGGAGTTCCAGTCCCACAATGAGACAGGGAGTTCCAGTCCCACACTGAGACCGGGAGTTCCAGTCCCACACCGAGACCGGGAGTTCCAGTCCCACACTGAGACAGGGAGATCCACTCACACACTGAGACCGGGAGTTCCAGTCCCACACTGTGACAGGGAGTTCCTGTCCCATACTGAGACCGGGAGTTCCAGTCCCACACTGAGACAGGGAATTCCAGTCCCACACTGAGGCCAGGAGTTGCAGTCCCACAATGAGACAGGGAGTTCCAGTCCCACACTGAGACAGGGAGTTCCTGTCCCACACTGAGACAGGGAATTCCAGTCCCACACTGAGACAGGGAATTCCAGTCCCACACTGAGGCCGGATGTTCCAGTCCCACTCCGAGACCGGGAGTTCCAGTCCCACACTGAGACCGGGAGTTCCAGTCCAACACTGAGACCGGGAGTTCACGTCCCACACTGAGACCGGGAGTTCCAGTCCCACACTGAGACCGGGAGT
The DNA here is from genome assembly GCF_020745735.1 of Hemiscyllium ocellatum. Classification (NCBI taxonomy): domain Eukaryota; kingdom Metazoa; phylum Chordata; class Chondrichthyes; order Orectolobiformes; family Hemiscylliidae; genus Hemiscyllium; species Hemiscyllium ocellatum. The sequence goes on from NC_083401.1 coordinate 12,129,942, forward strand.
TCCAGTCCAACACTGAGACCGGGAGTTACCGTCCCACACTGAGACACGGAGTTCCAGTCCCACACTGAGACAGGGAGTTAGAGTCCCACACTGAGACAGGGAGTTCCAGTCCCACACTGAGACCGGGAGTTCCAGTCCCACACTGAGACAGGGAGTTCCAGTCCCACACTGAGACCGGGAGCTCCAGTCCCACACTGAGACCGGGAGTTCCAGTCCCACACTGAGACAGGGAGTTCCAGTCCCACACTGAGACCGGGAGTTCCAGTCCCACACTGAGACAGGGAGTTCCAGTCCCACACTGAGACCGGGAGTTACCGTCCCACACTGAGACAGGGAGTTCCAGTCCCACACTGAGACCGGGAGTTCCAGTCCCACACTGAGACAGAGAGTTCCAGTGCCACACTGAGACAGGGAGTTCCAGTCCCACACTGAGACAGGGAGTTCCAGTCCCACACTGAGACAGGGAGTTCCAGTCCCACACTGAGACCGGGAGTTCCAGTCCGACACTGAGACCTGGAGTTCCAGTCCCACACTGAGAAAGGGAGTTCCAGTCCCACACTGAGACAGGGAGTTCCAGTCCCACACTGAGACCGGGAGTTCCAGTCCGACACTGAGACCTGGAGTTCCAGACCCACACTGAGACCGGGAGTTCCAGTCCCAAACTGAGACAAGGAGTTCCAGTCCCACACTGAGACCGGGAGTTCCAGTGCCACACTGAGACAGGGAGTTCCAGACCCACACTGAGGCCGGGAGTTCCAGTCCCACACTGAGACCGGGAGTTCCAGTCCCACACTGAGACAGGGAGTTCCAGTCCCACACTGAGACCGGGAGTTCCAGTCCCACACTGAGGCCGGGAGTTCCAGTCCCGCACTGAGACAGGGAGATCCACTCACACACTGAGACAGGGAGATCCACTCACACACTGAGACCGGGAGTTCCAGTCCCACACTGTGACAGGGAGTTCCAGTCCCACACTGAGACAAGGAGTTCCTGTCCCATACTGAGACCGGGAGTTCCAGTCCCACACTGAGACAGGGAATTCCAGTCCCACACTGAGGCCAGGAGTTGCAGTCCCACAATGAGACAGGGAGTTCCAGTCCCACACTGAGACAGGGAGTTCCTGTCCCACACTGAGACAGGGAATTCCAGTCCCACACTGAGACAGGGAATTCCAGTCCCACACTGAGGCCGGATGTTCCAGTCCCACACCGAGACCGGGAGTTCCAGTCCCACACTCAGACAGGGAGTTCCAGACCCACACTGAGGCCGGGAGTTCCAGTCCCACACTGAGACCGGGAGTTCCAGTCCCACACTGAGACAGGGAGTTCCAGTCCCACACTGAGACCGGGAGTTCCATTCCCACACTGAGGCCGGGAGTTCCAGACCCACACTGAGACCGGGAGTTCCAGTCCCACACTGAGTCCGGGAGTTCCAGTCCCACACCGAGACCGGAAGTTCCAGTCCCACACTGAGACAGGGAGATCCACTCACACACTGAGACCGGGAGTTCCAGTCCCACACTGTGACAGGGAGTTCCGGTCCCACACTGAGACAGGGAGTTCCTGTCCCATACTGAGACCGGGAGTTCCAGTCCCACACTGAGACAGGGAATTCCAGTCCCACACTGAGGCCGGGAGTTGCAGTCCCACAATGAGACAGGGAGTTCCAGTCCCACACTGAGACAGGGAGTTCCTGTCCCACACTGAGACAGGGAATTCCAGTCCCACACTGAGACAGGGAATTCCAGTCCCACACTGAGGCCGGATGTTCCAGTCCCACACTGAGACAGGGAGTTCCAGTCCCACACAGAGACAGGGAATTCCAGTTCCACACTGAGACAGGGAGTTCCAGTCCCACACTGAGACAGGGAGTTCCAGTCCCACACTGAGACCGGGAGTTCCATTCCCACACTGAGACCGGGAGTTCCTGTCTCACACTGAGACAGGGAGTTCCTGTCCGACACTGAGACAGGGAATTCCAGTCCCACACTGAGACAGGGAGTTCCAGTCCCACGCTGAGACAAGGAGTTCCAGACCCACACTGAGATCGGGAGTTCCAGTCCCACACTGGGACAGGGAGTTCCAGTCCCACACTGAGACCGGGAGCACCCGTCCCACACTGAGACAGGGAATTCCAGTCCCACATTGAGACAGGGAGTTCCAGTCCCACACTGAGACCGGGAGTTCCAGTCCCACACTGAGACCGGGAGTTCCAGTCCCACACTGAGACAGGGAGTTCCAGTCCCACCCTGAGACCGGGAGTTACCGTCCCACACTGAGACAGGGAGTTCCAGTCCCACACTGAGACCGGGAGTTCCAGTCCCACACTGAGACAGAGAGTTCCAGTGCCACACTGAGACAGGGAGTTCCAGTCCCACACTGAGACAGGGAGTTCCAGTCCCACACTGAGACCGGGAGTTCCAGTCCGACACTGAGACAGTGAGTTCCAGACCCACACTGAGACAGGGAGTTCCAGTCCCACACTGAGACCGGGAGTTCCAGTCCCACACCGAGACCGGGAGTTCCAGTCCCACACTGTGACAGGGAGTTCCAGTCCCGCACTGAGACAGGGAGTTCGAGTCCCACACTGAGACCGGGAGTTCCAGTCCCACACTGAGACAGAGAATTCCAGTCCCACACTGAGGCTGGGAGTTGCAGTCCCACACTGAGACAGGGAATTCTAGTCCCACACTGTGTGGGACTGGAACTCCCGGTCTCAGTGTGGGACTGGAACGCCCGGTCTCAGTGTGGGACTGGAACTCCCGGTCTCAGTGTGGGACTGGAACTCCTATCTCAGTGTGGGACAGGAACTCCCTGTCTCAGTGTGGGACTGGAACTCCCGGTCTCAGTGTGGGACTGGAACTCCCTGTCTCAGTGTGGGACTGGAACTCCCGGTCTCAGTGTGGGACTGGAATTCCCTGTTTCAATGTGGGAATGGAACTCCCGGTCTCAGTGTGGGACTGGAACTCCCTCTCAGTGTGGGACTGGAACTCCCTGTCTCCGTGTGGGACTGGAATTCCCTGTTTCAGTGTGGGACTGGAACTCCCGGCCTCAGTGTGGGACTGGAAATCCCTGTTTCAACGTGGGAATGGAACTCCTGGTCTCAGTGTGGGACTAGAACTCCCGACCTCAGTGTGGGACTGGAACTCCTAATTTTGCGTTGAAGCCTAATGTAGTCTTGATTGGACGGATTGTAGTTGTGAACTCTTATTTTTCTGGTTTTTCTGAGTTATTGCTGGACTTTTTATTATTTTATTTTTTCACTTTTTTCCGAAAGAATGTGTACTTAAGAATCCGTGCCTTGGCTTCTGAGATGGAGCTGTGAAAGTTTCACCTTTCTCATGTGATTGCAGTTGTTCGTGAAACTAATTCTAATACACCTATAAGATCCTGAATCATCTTCACAAGATGCCTGTGGACAAGTCGTTTCCACTTTTGGATCAGTCCATAACTGGCAACTTCAGTTTTTAACAAAAACATAAATTGTTGGAAAAACAATGTGTGACAGAGAGAGAAAGTCTAGTTCATATTTGGGGACCAGTGACCCCTCTTACGGACGTGTACACAGATACTGCCAGACTTCCAGCAGCTGCCGTTCTTTGAGCTCAGTTCTTTACCATCTCGCTCAGTTTTAACGTTAGGTATCATCTCATTAGGCAGAGCTGGGAGATTTTTGTTTCTTTCAGAAGATTGTAGAGTTTGGGAGTCTCTGCCTGTGTAGGTGGTGGAGGTGGTGATATTGGTGACATCTAAGGTACAGTGCCTCAGTGGTTAGCACTGCTGCCTCCCAGCCCCAGGGACCTGGGTTCGATTCCAGCCTCGGGAGACTGTCTATGTGGAGTTTGCACATTCTCCCCGTGTCTGCATGGGTTTCCTCTGGGTGCTCCAGTTTCATCCCACAATCCAAAGATGTGAGAGGTTAGGTGAATTGGCCGTGCTAAATTACTCATGGTGTTCAGGGATGTGGAGGCAGGGGGAATTGGCCATGGGAAGTGTGGGTCTGGGTGAGGGGCTCTTTGTGGGGAGGGGGTCAGTGTGACTCGATGGGCTGAATGGCCTGCTTCCACACTTGGAGGAATTCTATTAAAAAAGGTATTGATTCAGGGGCATCCGGGATAGCTAGGAATGTGGAATTCAAAACCTGAACAAATCAGCCATGAACTTATTCAGTGGTGAAGCAGACTCAAGGGAGTAAATGGTCTACTCCTGCTCCAGTCTGTCACACTTGTAATAATGCCAAAATAAAGTGAAGGAGTACAAACCATCAGTCCTACTGACTGGTGGATCACATTGAATAATCTACCCATTAAGCTCTTCGATGTAGACATTGCACTGACCTTGCTAAACAAGCCTGCACTCACAAAAGAATAAGTTAAAATTCAAATAGTACAATCTAGAATTTAAAACTGGTCTCAGTCATGGTGAATGCAACAATTTGTGGTTAGCATGGTGGCACAGTGGTTAGCACTGCTGCCTCACAGCGCCAGAGACCCGGGTTCAATTTCCGCCTCAGGCGACTGACTGTGTGGAGTTTGCACGTTCTCCCCGTGTCTGCGTGGGTTTCCTCCGGGTGCTCCGGCTCCCTCCCACAGTCCAAAGATGTGCGGGTCAGGTGAATTGGCCATGCTAAATTGCCCATAGTGTTAGATAAGGGGTAAATGTAGGGGTATGGGTGGGTTGCGCTTCGGCGGGTCGGTGTGGACTTGTTGGGCCGAAGGGCCTGTTTCCACACTGTAAGTAATCTAATCTAATTTTCTTCAGTTGCGCTAGAATCCCAACTGAGTTTGAGGTTGAATGTGTAAAAGACATTTGGGAGAACAGGAAAGGTTTGTGGAGATATAGGCCAGGAGCAGGCAGGCGGGACCAGTTTAGTTTGAGATTATATTGAGCATGGATTGGTTTGACTGAGCGTTTGTTTCCGTGCTGTGTAACTCCATGACTCTAACTGGACTCCAGATATGAGCACATTTGAACAGCCACGTCCCGCAGCAACAAGTGGAGAGTCTGTGATATTGCAAAAAAATCACTCCGGTTCATTCAGTTTCTCTGGGTGCCCTCCAACTTTAATTTGACCCACAGGGGCTACCTTAGAGTGTGAAAGGTCATGAGAGAAAGGTTTGTTTTTTTGTTCGGCTCCCTCTGTGGGTGAAGCCAAGAACATAGTTAACCCTTCGGTGTCCGAGGGGCAGCAACCACACAGCACCACGTCAGTCAGCCTGAGACTCCGATGGCTTCCTGGGGAACTTTACAACACTGTGCCCAATGGATGCTGCTTTGTTCCTCAATCCAGTTGCACTTGCCTTACGTTTGAGTTCAAATTTCTCTTTTCCTGGAATGGGGCATGTATCATTTCAATGTCCAGATTAGAGTGGTGCTGGAAAAGCACAGGGTTCCTGAAGAAGGGCTTTTGCCCGAAACCTCGATTTTCCTGCTCCTCGGATGCTGCCCGGCCTGCTGTGCTTTTCCAGCACCGCTCTAATCTAGACGCTGATCTGCAGCCCTCACTTTCCCCTGTGGATCATTTCAATGTCAGCAGTTGGACCCAAATTGAACTGAATGGCTCTCTATACCATTTCAGAACAAAGTGAAGCATCGATCCCATTACTGTGGGTCTGGACAAACTAGATAAAGGCAGCAAATCATCAGTTGTGACCCACTTGAGGTTTGTTCATTGCTGTCACGACTGATGGTGACTATTGGTTGGAAAAACCCATCTGGTTCACTAATATCCTTGAGGGAAAGAAACTGCCATCCTTACCTGGTCTGGCCTACATGTGACTCCAGACCCACAGCAACGTTGGTGACTCTCAACTGCACCTTTTGGATGGGCAATAAATACTGACACCACCAGCGACGTCCTCATCCCATGAATGAGTTTTTCTTAAAAATCACTGCGACCAAGTTTCAAATCCAGGATTGTTCATCAAATTTAAACTTGACCAACTGCTGTTGTGAGATTTGAACCCAGAGCCTCTGAAGGAGTGGTGTTATCACAACACCACCATGGGTCCCAGAACCCCATGGGTGTGCACTATTTGGCTGTTGGTCCTTCCATCCATTGGGGGTATTAAAGCTGCCAGACCACTGTATAAAAACAGATACTGTTCTCCCCCTCTGTCTCTGAAACCTCCCAAATCTTGGGGATGCAAAAAGAAAACATAGAAAAGGCAGTTTCCATTGTCCGTCAAGACAAAGGACAATCACCAAACTGAGAGGTTTAATAGCAGAGCAAGGAATGAATATACAGGCTGCCTTTCTCGGGAAGGGTGTGCGCAGTTCTGGTCACCACATTCTAGGAAGGAGGTGGGGGCTTTGGAGGGATGGTTTACCAGGATGTTGCCTGCACTGGAGAGTATTAACTATAAGGAGAGATTGGACAAACCTGGACTGTTTTCACTCGAGTATCAGAGGCTGAGGGGTGACCCGATCGAAATACACAATCATGAGGGACCTGGATAGGGTGATAGTCAGTCATTCCCCAGGATGGAAATGTCAAACAATAAGGGGCATAGGTTTAAGGTGAGAAAGGGAAAGTTTAAAGGAGATGTGAGAGGCTTTTCTTACACAGAGAGTGCTGGGTGCCTGGTACACGCTGCCAGGGGGAGGTGCTAGAGGCAGGTACAATAGCAATGTTTAAGAGGCATTTAGACAGACACATGAACAGGCAGAGCTGAGAGGGATACTGACCATATGAACGCAGGTTGGATTATTTTATAATGGCGTCATGGTTGGCACAGACACAAAGGGCCGAATGGTCTGTTCCTATGCTGTCCTATGTTTCAAGGGAAAGACAAGAGCTAGACCCAATGGGGGTTGATAAGGTTATGGAAGGGTCTGATAAGATCAACATAGAGAGGCTGTGTCCACTTGTGGGAAAGGCTGGAAACTCATGACTATAAATCAGTCACAATAAATCCAATCCGGGATCGAGAAGAAGGATCTTTAACCAGAGAGTGCAATTAGCACAGGGACCCCACATGGTTGAGAGTGGTTTGAGGTGAACTGATGAACATAAGGGGAAGCTGGATAAGTGGAAAACAGGAATACCTCACAATTAGAACGAGATGAAGGATGGGAGCAGGAATTGGTTGGGCTGAACAGGCTGGTTCTGGGCTGCAGCTGGCTTGTCTCTCACTTACCCTTTCCACCAGCTGTGGTGTTGGGTGGGATCCATGGGTCCACTGGTCACTGCTAAAGCTGACCTCTACACAGAACCATCCATTGCAATTAGCACCAGATTCCTTCAATGATTCAGCTGCTGCCGAATGTTAGCTTGGGATTTTCTTTCCTTGCAATCTCTCTTTTCAGAGCCATAGAGATGTATAACACAGAAATAGACCCTTCAGCCCAACTTGTCCATGATGTCCAGATATCCCAACCCAATCTAGTCCCATTTGCCAGCATTAGGTCCATACCCCTCCAAACCCTTCCTATTCATATTCCCAGATGCCTTTTAAATGTTGGAATTGTACCAGCCTCCACCACTTCCTCCAGCAGCTCATTCCATACACGCAAACTCCACCCTCTGTGTAAAAAAGTTGCCCTTCAGGTCCCTTTTGTATCTTTCCCCTCTCACCCCACACCTATGTCTGATGAAGGGCTTTTCCCCGAAATGTCGACTCTCCTGCTGTCTGACCTGCCTGTGCTTTTCCAGCACCACACTCTCGACTCTAATCTCCAGCATCTGCACTCCTCACTTCCATCTAAACCTATGCCCTCTAGTTCTGGACTCCCCCACCCCAGGGAAAAGACTTCATCTATCCATGCTCCTCATGATTTTATAAACCTCTTTGAGGTCTCCTCTCAGCCTCCGACGCTCCAGGGAAAACAGCCCCAGCCTGTTCAGCCTCTCCCTACAGCTCAAGCCCTCCAACCCTGGCAACATCCTTGTAAATCTTTTCTGAACCCTATCACAACGTCTTTCTCGACTTGTTTTGGAAGATGGATGCCCACTTTCTCTGGTTCTGCCAGGCGCAATGTTCCCCACGATCCAGGGTCAATCAGTGTGGTCTTCAGAAGTATCTTTGCTGCAGTTCCTTTAACTGCCAAGAGAGTGCGCCCCAGACTCAAGCTCTCTGATCTCGAGTTGCTTTGTTCCACTTTGTAACATTATCCTGAAATGTCAGGAATGGGTTCACAGGACGTGGGCTTCCTGTCTCTGTAGAATTAAAGATATTTCACATCTGTCTTTCCTCTTTAGTACAATTGATAATTTGAGCTCTCAACACATACTCCTCCCCCTATTGCGTTACATTCAAAAGATACCTTCAGAGGCAAAGTTAATAGCCACAGTGCTTGTCATCCAAAGAAATCTGCTCAAACTGCCCTTTCACTGATGCCTTGGAGAAATGGGAGGAAATAGTCAATTATCAGCATCCCTCTCCCTCTCCTCTTTTTTGTTCTTAACGCGATGGTAATCATGCAGCTCAAATTCCCTCTGTCGGGGAGGGCTGGCCTTACCAATACACCTGGGGCTTCCAAGTGGTCAGGGAACATTATCTGTCTTCCAATGATTCTAATGGAACAGTGCCCTCAACACAGGATCAAAGCTCCCCTTTACATCTCTTAACAACTCTTCCTGTCTCTTAAGTAGCCTCTTCCCTGAGTTCTCCCCCTTGGATCTGCCAGCCCTTGTGTTTTCTTACAGCCCTGAGGCAAGTCTCACACATTGACTGCAAATGCTGAGATGTGATAGACTACTTTCTGGCTCTCCACGCTTCCAGCTCACTGCCTTTATTCCTGATGAAGGGCTTTCGCTGATTTCGCTGCTTGTTGGATGCTGCCTGAACTGCTGTGCTCTTCCAGCACCACTGATCCAGAATACTTTCTGCGTTCATTTATCCGCTCTCTGAGCCTCAGTTTTGTGTTCGGTTCTGGGCATTTTTCTGAGCGATTTTATGCTTTAGGAAGGATGCTGAGTATTTGGGAGGTGACACAGAGGAGATTAGCTCCAATAGGCTTTCGTGTAGAGACTGGAGAAACCAAGCCTGTTCAGCTGGGAGGTTAATAGAGGGGCTTTGATGGAGTAAGTAGGGACAGACAGTTTCCAATAACCGGAGTGGGTGGGAATCAGAGGATATCGATGTAAGGAGATCCATAAGAGAATCACAGGGAGAATGTGCTTATTTATTCACAGGATGTGGGTATTGCACATTCAACGATGATTCATTGTCAATACATAATTGTCAAGAAGGCAGTTAAGATTCAACCACATTGCACCTTTTTTATTCATTGATGAGAGGTGGGTATCTTTATTGCCTGTCCCAAGTTGCCCTTGTGAGCTGCCTTCTTAAATCACTGCACACAATGCCCCTTCGGGAGGGAATTCCAGGACTGTGACCCAGCGACAGTGAAGGAACGGCAATATATTTCCAAGTCAGGGTGGTGAGTGGCTTAGAGGAGAACTTGCAAGGGGTGGTGTTCCCATGTATCTGTTGTTCTTATCCTTCTAGATGGAAGTGGTCGTGTGTTTGGAAGGTGCTGCCTGAGGATCTTTGGTGAATGTTTGCAGTGCATCTTGTAGACAATACACACTGCTGCTACTGAATGTCGGTGATGGGGGGAGTGGATGCTTGAGGATGTGGTGCCAATCGAGTGGACTGCTTTGTCCCGGATGGTGTCAAGCTTCTTCAGTGTTGTTGGAGCTGCACCCATCCAGGCAAGTGGGAAGTATTCCATCGCACTCCGATCATCACTAGACAATTGACAGCCTCTGGGGAGGCAGGAAATGAATTACTCACCTCAGTTTTCCTAGCTTCTGACCTGCTTTTGCAACCATTGTATTTCTGTGGTAAGTCCAGTTCAGTTTCTGGTCAATAGCAACCTGCAGGATGTTGATCGTGGAAGAATCAGTGATGGTAACACTATTGAACATCAAGGGGAGGTGGTTAGGTTGCTTCTGATTGGTGATGGTTATAGCCTGGTATTTAAGTGGCATGAATGTTACTTGCCATTCATCAGCCCAAGCCTGGATATTGTCCAGATCTTGTTTCATTTGAACATGGACTGCTTCTGTATCTGAGGAGTCGCGAATAGTGCTGGACATCGTGCAATCATCGGTGAACATCCCCACTTCTGACCTTATGATGGAGGGAAGGTCATTGATGAAGTAGCTGAAGATGGTTGGGCGTAGGACACTCCCCTGAGGGACTCCTGCAGAGATGTCCTGGAGCTGAGATGACTGACCCCTAACAACCACAACCATCTCCCTATTTGTTTTTATTCATTCACAGGATGTGGGTACCACTGGCTACGTCAACATTTATTGCCCATCCCTAATTACCCAGAGGGCAGTATAGAGTCAACCATATTGCTGTGGGTCTGGAGTCACATATAGGCCAGACCAGGTAAGGTTTCTTTCCCTGAAGAACATTAATAAATCAGACAGGACGTTTTTTCCAACGATGGATTCATGATCATCATTATACTCTTAATTCCAGAGAATCCAATAAATTTTTATTGAATTCAAATTCCAGCAGGGAGCGATTTTTCTGGGTTGTGTGATTCAATTGTGACTGCAAGTAAGTGAGCCAGTAAACACATTGATGGTCATCGTGTGAGTGATACAGCAACACAATAAATTGGTCGGGTTATTTGATTTTGTCATTTTATAGCGCCTCGCCATCCCTCCCACTCTGTCTGTTTTTATAGTCTCAAGAACCAGCACGTCTCCACCCCCCCCCCCCCCTCAAACCAGCAGCCCACCCACCCACTCTGGATCCACAGTCTGAAGAGGATTTGATACTGTCAGAGTTACTCACCCTGGTTAGAATCTCAGGTGCACTGTTTGACAGGATAGGGGACAGAGATCATGCGGGGAATATCATTAGAAGCGAGATGGAGAAATATTTGAAAGGGAAAGAGAGCAGGGTGACCTGATAATCTGTGCAAGGAGCTTTTCATTGACAATTCACAGAGTGGGATGCAGAGTGTGCCCGTCACCTTCTCGGGCAGGGTCAGTTTGAACAGCCTGCCTGCCTTCTCTCTGCCTCAGGCCCTTTCATTACAATGGAAGACTTCCTCACAGTCCACATCTGTCCAGGACACACACGGAATATATTGCTGCCAGTAAGCTGTGACAGAACACCATGACTGTAGTGTTTGCACATCAAATCCCCAGGCAGCAACATAATTACCATGTTACATAGAACAGCACAGCACAGGCCCTTCGGCCCACGATGTTGTGCCGAGTGTTTACATTAATCTAAGATTGACCTAACCTACACACCCCTCAATTTACTGCCATCCATGTGTTAATCCAGCAGTCGCTTAAATGTCCCTAATGTCTTTGACTCTACTACCACTGCTGGCAGTGTATTCCCCACTACTCTCTGCGTAACGAACCTACCTCTAACATCTCCCCTATACCTTCCTCCTTAAAATCACCTTAAAATCACCCCTTGTGACAGCCATTTCTGCCCTGGGGAAAAGTCTCTGCCTCTCATTACCTTGTACACCTCCCTCAAGTCACTTCTCACCCTTCTTCGTTTCAATGAGAAAAGCCCTGGCTCCCTTAACCTTTCTTTATAAGACATGCCCTCCAGTCCAGGCAGCATCCTGGTAAATCTACTCTACACCCTCTCTAAAGCTTCCACATCCTTCCTGTTAATGAGGCAACCAGAACTGAACACAATATTCCAAGTTTGGGCTAACCAGGGTTTTATAGAGCTGCAGCGAAACCTCGTGACTCATAAACTCAATGAAAAGCAACACACCATACGCCTTCTTAACAACCATATCAATTTGGGTGGTAACTTTGAGGGACCTATGTTGGTGGACCCCAAGATGCTTTTAGCGATTGAAGGACAGGTATTGGGCCGGACGGCAGTGAGAATGTCCTTGCTCTTCCTCAGCCTGGGCACATCCACGGAGTCTGGGTTTGTGAACATGCAGCCCTCTGGTATCACGGCCCTCCCTCAGTATTGCACCGATATTTGTGGTTTGACGCAGCAATGAGGCCAAAAGACACAGGAGCAGAAGATTAAATAAAAATCTGTCCCTCTCAGCCTTGAACATCGTGACTGACCCAGCCTTGACAGCTCTCTGTGGTCAAGAATTCTACAGATTCACTCCCCTCTGAAAGAAGAAATTCCTCCTTATTTCTCTCTTAAACATGGACTGCAGCTTCCAAGAAGTCGACTGACCACCACCGCCTCAGGGACAGCTAGGGACAGGCAGTAAATGTTGGTCCAGCCCACATCCCACTAATGAATAATAAAGGAAGTGCAACCTTTACTCTGAGAGTATGCCCCTCTGGTCCTTGACTCTCCCACATGGATAAACTACCTTTCCACATCTACCCTGTCAATTGTCTGCTTCAATAAAGGTTGTCTCTCAATATTCTACTACAATCAATGAGCACAGGCCCAATCTACTCAACCTCTCCTCACACGACAATGCCTCCATTCCTGGTGTCAATCTCGGGAACCTTCTCTGAACTGCCTCCAATGTCAGTGTCCATTTCTTTAGTTAAGGGGTCCAAACCTGTACACCGTGCTCCAGCTGTGGTCTGACTAGTGCCTTGTACACCTTTGACAAGATCTCTCTATTTCTATGAGAAAGTGAGGTCTGCAGATGCTGGAGATCAGAGCTGAAAACCTGACCTGCTGAGCTTTTCCAGCAACACATTTTCAGCTCCCTATATCTATGCTCCATTTCCTTTGAAACAAAGGCCAATATTCCATTTGCTTTCCCTATTACCTGCTGAACTTGGAGGTTAGCTTTCATGGAGGAGGGCTCTCAGATCCCCCTGTTCTGAAGCATGAACAAGGGTGTCTCCCATCCCTGCAGCATGGGAGATAGCTGTCGGTCTCCTGTCCTCTTGTCTCTCTGACCTACAAAACCTCCTGGTTGCTAGGCTGCCATAACTATTGCCAAAGGCACCTCAGAGGAACCTCTCTGAGTAAGTAGGTCACTTCCCCAGCAATCCCATCAATCCAGCAAGCTCCACCTGTCTGAGCAAAGGGGATCCCGAGGGAACAGTGCTCCGTTTCATTAGTGGGGTTATTGACCTCAGTTAGTCAAACTGACAGTTCCTTGAAGGACTCTGCTGGGAGAGGAATATCCCGCTGATATAACCCACTCACCACTCCTGCAAAAAAAAGCAGACATCCTTTCACCCTCGCCCTGCCTTGTCTGAGGGACCTCTTCATCCAGGAACAGGCCAGAATGCACAGTCACATGAAGGAGATACTGGCTCTGTTGTTGGTGGCAGTACAGAGGCACACCATGTCCACATCTTGGTGACCCTTCAGCGTCAATGTGCAGCAGCATCAACGTCTGCAGCGACACAGCAATACGACTGGAAGGCCAAGGGACAGATACCCGGGTACTGCAGATGCTGGAGCTTAGAGTCAAGATCAGAGTGGTGCTGGAAAAGCACAACAGCTCAGGCAGCATCCAAGGAGCAGGAAAATCTATGTTTCGGGCAAAAGCCCTTGATTAGGACTGCTCGAAACGTCAATTTTCCTGCTCCTTGGATGCTGCTTGACCTGCTGTGCTTTTCCAGCACCACTCGAATCTTGACTCTTGTTCAGCCCATCCAGCCTGCTCTGCCATTCAATGAGATCACGGCCAATCTGATAACCCTCAACTCCACTTTCCTGCGTAATCCCCATCACCCTTGATCCCCTTACTTATTAAAGATCTCAGACTTGAATATACTTTACACAGTGTTCACCCAGGCTCCTCCAACAGAGCCCGTTTCCTTCGCCACCATCTTCTCAAGGGCAGTAATGGATGGGCAATATACATCAGGCCTCACCAGAATTGGACACACCTCAAGAATGAAGAATTGTTTTGCAAGCTGTGTGGTGAGTGATGGACATACATAAAGGGGTTTTTCCCAAAGTGGGTTTGTTAGCCTGTTATACCAGCTCTGAGGAGAGTAGCCTGCAGCCATGCGGAAATGGAGTCAGGAGCAGACCCCGTTGGGTCATGGGTGATCCCTCAGTCAGTATCCCAGCAAACCAGTCGTGACAACCGATGTCTCTTCTGGTCAATTCAGACCTTCTGTTGACCATATACAGAGCAGGCTATGGCGTCAGGGTAACATGGCTGGACTGGCTAATGTTCTGGGGATATGGGGTTGAATTCTATCGCGGCTGATGGCGAAATTTGAATTCATTAAAATCTAGAATTATTAAAGTCCAGGCCTAATGATACATCCAAACCTATCGGGGTCACTCAATGTCCTTTCGGGAAGGAAATCTGCTATCCTTCAGTCTCGGTTGACATGCGACTCCAGACCCACAGCAATGTGGTTGACTCTTAACTGCCCTACGGTCGATTAGGGATGGGCAATAAATGCTAGTGACACCTACGTCCTGTGACTAGATTAGACTCCCTTCGGCCCAACAAGTCCATACCGACCTTCTAAAAATCCAGTCCCCCACTCTATACTTGCGTCTGACTAATGTACCTGCACTATGGGCAATTTAGCATGACCAATTCACCTGACCCGCACATTAGATTAGATTACTTACAGTGTGGAAACAGGCCCTTCGGCCCAACAAGTCCACACCGACCCGCCGAAGCGCAACCCTCCCATACCCCTACATTTACCCCTTTTACCTAACTCTACGGACAATTTAGCATGGCCAATTTACCTGACCCGCACATCTTTGGATTGTGGGAGGAAACTGGAGGTTTTTCCTGGATTTTCAAAAATGGAAACCCACACCCAATACTGGTCACCTTGTACTTATTGGTCGACATTGCTTTCTAGTCTGACAATGCCCCTAATTCTAATTGCAGTCTTTCCTGGTCTCCCTCCCACTTTCTGCTATCTCCTCCCACCCTCGTGTTGAGATTCCTTTGTTCAAACTCCATTCCTGTCAGCAGGGCGACTTCCTGAAGGGTTAACTCTGCAATTGTCTTTGGCTGCTCTGGGGTCAGGGAGGTTAATTGAAGGGGTCAGAGGGTTCAGACTGATGGCTGCACAAGTTCAAGCTTTCTGACATCTCACAGCACGCTGGCGACCCACTCCCCACCTCCCCTACTCCCCAACTGCCAGGAAAGTGGCCAGTCTCTGCTGGGACCAGACTTCCCTGCTGCTATCTGCACAGGCCAAGTTCCATCGGAGCCCCACGCTCCCAGTGAGATTTGAGCATCTCTCAAGATTGCAAGCGGAGGGGTGGGGGAGGGGTGCTGGTGAGGTCTTTGCACATTACCGATCCCTTATTAATCCTGATCGAGCAAGTTGGGAAGAGGCCGGGAGACTAATTGAACTTTGTTTCATGTCGGCCAATCCAGCTGTGCACTCTTTGACCTCAGCAGAGGTTGACTGGGGATGAAGGGGGTGATCATGCTGGGAATGTATCAACTCAGGAAGAAGCAGCAAGCAGACCATGGGAAACATGGAGCTCCGAGGGATTCGGTCCCAGGGACCGATGAATGGAGAAGTTAGGGTGGTGGAATTGCTTTCGAATTTGATCCCTGGAATTATCTTGCGCAGTTCTGACCCTGCTTGAGCCGTGGTTTATCTCCCTCCAGATCCAACCAGCCCAGAGCCCTCTGGGAACTCCTTTCCCTGAAACTCAAGTTGCTCCTGTATCCAAAGCCCCCACCTTATTGTGTCTGTGAACTTTGAACTCCCCGACCTCCCTGAGCTCTCAGCCTGGCAACAGCTTGAGATTAAAATTCTCTCTCCTCGTTTTTCACTTCCTCTCCTCCAGTCCGAAGGGAGATCTCCAGACTCCTCCATTTCTCCACATCCGTGGCTAATCCCTGTACAAATCCTGCCTTCAGCAACTTGGGTCCAAGCCTCTGGAATTCCCTCCCTCAACCTTTCTACCTCTCAGGCATCCTAGTTTAGGTATCTCTCAAGGCGAACACACAGGTTCAGTTGGCAGCTAATAAGACAAATGCAATTTAAGCATTAGTTTCAAGAGCTGAAAATGTGTTGCTGGAAAAGCGCAGCAGGTCAGGCAGCATCCAAGGAACAGGAGATTCAACGTTTCGGGCATAAGCCCTTCCTCAGGAGGGCTAGGATAGGAGGGCTAGTTTCAAGAGGGCATGGATACATCAGAGATGTACTGCTGGGGCTGTACAAGGCTCTGGTCAGACCGCATTTGGAATATTGTGAGCAGTTTGGGCCCCATATCTAAGGAAGGATGGGCTGGCATTGGAGGGAGACGAGAGGAGAATTACAGGAATGCTCCCAGGTTGAAGGGCTTGTCATGTGAGGAGTAGCTGAGGACTCTGCGTCTGTACTCGATGGAGCTTAGAAGTGTTGCCACGTATGGAAGGTCTCAGTTATAAAGAAAGGCTGGATAGACTTTTCACTGGAGCACGGGAGGGTGAGAGATGACCTGATGGGAGTTTATAAAATCATGGTGAGTTCCTCTGCATCCGCAGCCATTGTTCGCCCTCAATCCAGGAACGTAGGAGATTGAGAGGTGACTTTATAGAAGTTTATAAAATAATGAAAAGTTTGGATAGAGTTAATGTTAGTTGTCTTTTCCCTAGGGTAGGGGATCTCACAAAAGGGGGCACATATTTCAGGCGACTGACTGTGTGGAGTTTGCACGTTCTCCCCGTGTCTGCGTGGGCTTCCTCCGGGTGCTCCGGTTTCCTCCCACAGTCCAAAGATGTGCAGGTTAGACGAATTGGCCAAGCTAAATTGCCCGTAGTGTTAGGTAAGGGGTATATGTAGGGCTATGGGTGGGTTGCGCTTCGGCGGGTCGGTGTGGACTTGTTGGGCCGAAGGGCCTGTTTCCACACTGTAAGTAATCTAATCTAATTTAGAAACGACCTGAGGGGCAATTTCTTTCCACAGAGGGTGGTTCACCTGTGTGGAGTGAACTTCCTGAGGAAGTGGTGGATGTGGGCACCATTACAATGTTTAGAAGACATTTGGAGAAGTACATGAAGAGGAAAGGTTTGGAGGGACATGGGCCAGGAGCAGGCAGGACTAGTTTAGTTTGGGATTATGTTGAGCATGGATTGGTTGGACCGAAGGGTCGGTTTCCATGCTGCATGACTCTATGACTCCATGGTGGAGGGGTGGGGGTGGTTCTGATTGAAACTTATAGAATACTGAATCGAGTGGAGGGTGGAGAAGGTATTTCCACTAATAAGGCAGACGAGGACCCGAGGGTGAAAGCAGCAGCTGAATTTGTTTAGCAATGCAATGGTCAGCGTTACAGAGACCGATACTTTGTTGCTAGGTATTGAAGGCTAGTTTTGAAGCAGTCTCTGGCTGTGTTTGAACTTGTGCCTGTCTAGATCATTGAGCCCAGTTCCTCAACTGGTGATGTGGTAACAGTGGGGAACCTGGAAGGAGATCATCCCAACCCCCACACACTCTAGGCTAATTCTGCCACTCAACGAGGAGATTGTGAACCTCTTTCATCAGTGCCCCTTCCCCTGTCATAGCTCGGTAACTCTAACCCCCCTCCCCAATGAAAGCCCATCATTCCAAACAGGGTGCAATTCTAAGAAGGGCCACAGGAGCAGAGTGACCGAGGTGTATATGTGCACGGATCACTGAAAGTTATAGGAGAATCCTCTGTCCCACAAGGAAATCAAACCAAAACATGGGAATCCGTTTGGCCGTACAGAGAGCTCCTACAAGCAATCCTTCTATTCATTCTTTTGTGGGGTGTCTATGTTACTGGCAAAAGCAGCTTTCTTATTGCCCATCCTTAATAACCTTTGAACTGATTGGCTTCCCAAGCCACTGTATAGCGCAGTTAAAAATCAAATGCATTGCTGTGGGTCTGGAGTCACATGTAAACCAGGCCATGGAAGGAGGGCAGAT
This sequence comes from Hemiscyllium ocellatum, assembly GCF_020745735.1. NCBI lineage: Eukaryota > Metazoa > Chordata > Chondrichthyes > Orectolobiformes > Hemiscylliidae > Hemiscyllium > Hemiscyllium ocellatum. The sequence goes on from NC_083401.1 coordinate 12,147,702, forward strand.
TGTTCACCCGAATGAGTGAACCAGATGGGCTTTTAACAACAAGTTGCAATAATTGCCACGGTCACTATTGCTGTTAGTGGGTGGCACGGTGGTTAGCACTGCTGCCTCACAGCGCCAGAGACCTGGGTTCAATTCCCGCCTCAGGCGACTCTCTGTGTGGAGTCTGCACGTTCTCCCTGTGTCTGTGTGGGTTTCCTCCCTCAATCCAAAAATGTGCCAGCAGTCCTCATGGGATTTGAACCTATGACCCTTGAGCATTAGCCTGGGTTACTGAATCAGCAGTGTTAACTTACATCACAATGTGCTGAAATAATAATAAAAGCATGGATGCTTTTTTTGGAATGGAGTCATACAGCACAGAAACAGACCGTTCAGTATAGCCAGTCAAATCCCAAATCAAACTAGTCCCTGCTCCTGACCCAAATCCCTCCAAACCTTTTCTCTTCATGTATCCCTCCAAATGTCTTTGAAAACATTTGCAATTGTACCAACATCCACCACTTCCTCATTGCCCACATGTACCACCCTCTGCGTAAAATATTTGCCCCTCGTGTCTTTTTAACATCTTTCTCCTTTCACCTTAACAATGTGGCCCCATGTTTTGAAATCCCTCACCCTAGGGAAAAGACAACTCACATTAACTCAATCTATACCTTTCATGATTTTATAAACTTCTATCAAGTCACCTCCCCACCTCCTACGTTCCAAGACTGAGGGCGAACAATGGCTGCAGATGCAGAAACACGTTACCCTTATCTTTAACCATAAAGCCATAAGATACAGGAGTCTAGATCAGAGTGGTGCTGGAAGCCCACAGGGGGTCAGGCAGCATCTGAGGAGCAAGAAAATCGACAATTCGGGCAAAAGCCCTTCATCAGGATTCTTCGTGAAGGGCTTTTGCCCGAAACGTCGATTCTCCTGCTCTTCGGATGCTGCCTGGCCTGCTGTGCTTTTCCAGCGTCACTCTAATCTAAACTCTGGTTTCTAGCATTTGCAGTCCTCACTTTTGCCATAAGATACAGAAGCAGAATTAGGCCATTCAGCCTGTCGGGTCTGCTACTCCATTGGATCATGCCTGATACGTCTCTCAACCCCATTCTCCTGCCTTCTCCCTGTAACCCTTGACCCCCTCACTAATCACGGCCCTACCTATATACACTCAATGACTTGCCCTCCCCAGCCCTCTAAGGCAATGAGTTCCACAGCTTCACCACCCTCTGGCTGAAGAAATTCCTCCTCATCTCAGTTCTAAAGGATCATCCCCGCACTCTGAGGCTGTGCCCTTGGGTCCTAGTCTCTCCTACCCATGGAAACATCTCCACATCCACTCTATCCAGGCCTCTCAGTGTTCCTTAACTTTCAATCTGATCCCTTCCCCCTCACCCCCCCCCCCCCACCCACACCCTTCTTAGTGGGCGGCACGGTGGCACAGTGGTTAGCACTGCTGCCTCACAGCGCTTGAGACCCGGGTTCAATTCCTGACTCAGGCGACTGACTGTGTGGAGTTTGCACGTTCTCCCCGTGTCTGCGTGGGTTTCCTCCGGGTGCTCCGGTTTCCTCCCACAGTCCAAAGGTGTGCAGGTCAGGGTGAATTGGCCATGCTAAATTGCCCGTAGTGTTAGGTAAGGGGTAAATGTAGGGGAATGGGTGGGTTTCGCTTCGGTGGGTCGGTGTGGACTTGTTGGGCCAAAGGGCCTGTTTCCATACTGTGTAATCTAATCTAATCTAAACTCCATTGAGAACTGACTCAGAGTCCTCAAATGACAAACCCTACATCCCCAGGATCATTCTTGTAACCCCCCTCTGGACCCTCTCCAACAGCAGCACATCCTTCCTTAGATACGAGGCCCAAACACCTGAGGGGTCAGACAGCTCTCTTTATATCTCAGTGGAAAGATGACACCGCCAGACAGGGCAACACTCCCTCAGCATTGGCGTTAACGCTAAGTGATCTGGACCGCGATTGAACCTGAAGAGGCATATGACTCAGAGACAAGAGCGAGATTAAACCCTGAGCCACTGCTGCCTGACTTGGAGCCGATCAGTCCCTTCGCACGGTGCAATTCCCGTTCCCCTCCGCCTCCCTCCAACACGTCCCCCCTCCTCCCCACCCCACCCCCACCCCATCCTCCTGGCCCAGTCTGGAGAGACTGCTGTGTGTATTTAAATGGCTGACAGTCTGCTTGCCAAATGCTTTTCACTTCCTGAAAACATTGGCATGTTGTGGGCTGGAAGGCACATTTCCATAAACACCTTTAATTAGGGTTTAAGAAGCTCTTAACGAGTCCAAAACCCATTAACACAGGATCCATGTGTTACTGTATAGTCAAACAAGTTACTCCTTTGGAATAATGTCAAGAACTTGGACATAAATTGGTTGATAATTCATGCACCCCGAAGACATATTAATCACAGAGCCTTACTGTTCAGAAGGTGGTCGTTCAGCCCATCATGGTCATGCTAGATTTTTGAAAGGGAACACCACCTAACCCCACTCAGCCCTGCTTCCCTGCACAGCCCTGAGTGGTCAGTCTTTTTTCAAGTATCGAACTCATTTTCTTTTGAAAATCATTATCGAACGTGCTTCCTCCACCCTCTCAGGCAGCAGCTTATAGATTGCGTCAAAGACACTTTCGTCAATCCCATGGGACTTTTCGTTCTCTCTCTGCCAAGGCCCTCTGGTTCCCTGCCAGTGGAAGCAGTTTCCCTTGATGCACACCCCGTACCGGCACCAATGAGAGAAGGAGAGTCCAGGGTTACAGCATTGTCGCTTACGCACCTTCAAACAAACCATTGCCTCCCTTCATGTCGCTACTCATGGGCGGCACGGTGGCTCAGCAGTTAGCACTGCTGCTTCACAGCAGCAGGGACCCAGGTTCAGTTCCAGCCTCGGGTGACGTCTGCGTGGAGTTTGCACATTCTCCCCGTGTCTGTGTGGGTTACCTCCGGGTGCTCCGATTTCCTCCCACAGTCCAAAGATGTGCAGGTCAGGGTGAATTGGCCATGCTGACTTGACCATAGTGATAGGTGCATTAGTCAGAGGGAAGTGGGTCTGGATGGGTTACTCTTTGGAGGGTCGGTGTGGACTGGTTGGGCCAAAGGGCCTGTTTCCACTCTGTAGGGAATCTAATCTCTGGATATGAAGAGAATGGGACATTGAGTCAAAAGTTGAGCCCTGATCTAGAAGGGCCGAGCAGCCTCAATGGGCTGAATGGCCTACTCCTGCTTTGATGTTGAAGCTAGATTTTGGTTTTGGATACAGTGAGATAGGGTGTAGAAGGATGGGTGGGTGATGCTCTCTCCCCGCTGCAGTCACTTCGAGGGCAGCCTGCACAGTGAATGTAAGTGTGAGTGAAGGAGAAGGGAGCTGGACAGAGACCCTGTGGCCTGGTGATGAGGCTTTCTACCATACGGCGCTGCAGAATGACATAGAGGTGGCCGGAGGGATTCGCTTTGTTCACAAACTATCGAAAATGCATCAGCTTCCTGGACGGCTGAAACCTAGGCCTTTTCCCCTAACGTTAACGTGTCATTCGATCATCTATATTACAGCTACCATGACCTCATCTTACTCCCAAATCCCTAACTTCAACAATGCACGCGATCTAATCATTTCATAATGGAATTCACCCTCTTTGGACTGGGAGGGCTTGATAAGTGGTTTGCTTTTAGGACTGTTCATCCTTTCTGAAACATGAAAAGGTTCAGAAAAGATTTACAAGGATGTTGCCAGGGTGGAGGGTTTGAGCTACAGAGAGAGGCTGAACAGGCTGGTGCGTCGGAGGCTGAGGGGTGACCTTATAGAGGTTTATAAAATCATGAGGGGCATGGATAGGGTAAATAGGCAAAGTGTTTTCCCTGGGGTGAGGGAGTCCAGAACTAGGGGGCATAGTTTTAAGGTGAGGGGGGAAGATTTAAAAGGGATGTAAGGGGCAACTTTTTCACACAGAGGGTGGTACGTGTATGGAATGAGCTGCCAGAGGATGTGGCGGAGGCTGGTACAATTGCAACATTTAAAAGGCATCTGGATGGGTATATGAAAAGGAAGGGTTTGGAGGGATATGAGCTGGGTGCTGGCAAACGTACAGAGAAGAACTGCCTGGCCCTTCATGTGGTTACTGTGAACAGCTTTGAGCCCCATATCTAAGGAAGGACGTGTTGGAATCAGAGGCAGCCCAGAGGACGATTTCATGAATGATCCCGAGGATTTTGTCATTTGAGGAGAGGTTGACGACTCTGGGCCTGTACTCGATGGGGGCAGGGGGATCAGATTGAAGGGTACAGAATACTGAGAGAAGGTGGAGAAGATGTTTCCACTGGTAGGAGAGACTAGGACCCGAGGGCACAGCCTCAGAGTGAGGGGATGACACTTTCGAACGGAGATGAGGAGGAATTTCTTCAGCCAGAGGGTGGGGAATCTGTGGAACTCATTGTCACAGAGGGCTGGGGAGGGCAAGTTGTTGATAGCAGGTTCTTGATTAGTAAGGGGGGTTAAGGGTTAAAGGGGGAAGACAGGAGAATGGAGTTGAGAAACATGTCAACCACGAGCGAAAGGTGGAACAAAGTCAATGGGCTGAATGGTTTTAATTCCACTTTGATATCCTCTGGTCTCCCCCCACAGACTGGCCCCACCCATTACACTGATGTTCCACACTATGTCATGTGAACAATAACCGTGTCAGAACCATGCCTTCATATCATACCCCAGACTTTCTGAATCATAGCTCCCACACTCTGAGGTAACCTAACCTGGCAAGGGAGGGAACAAAGGCTCATCAGCCCATTTACCATTGCAACACAATCACCTCAAACTGGCCTCGATGGACCTTTGGTGCTGAAATCAGTTTGAACTGGTCATTGATCAGATTGTGCACCAACACTGGACCCAAGCAGAAGGTTTGCCTGTGTGAAGGGGTCTCCTATCTTCACTGCCTGGGATTGTCATCTCTCACATACTCACATCTTTGCTTGTGGTCTCTCATCTTTGCAATAAATGAGCAAGACAGAGGAGAGACAGAGAGAGAGAGAGAGAGAGAGAGAAAGAGAGAGAGAGAAGGAGAGAGAGTGCAACCTAGCTCAACGCCAGATCCGATTGGAGCTTTGCTTATTGGGAGATGTTGGTGCAGCGATATCATCCCTGGGTCTGACAGCTTTGGGAACTTGAGCCAGATGGTGAAGTTTCAATTCATTACACTCTGACTGAAAAGCTAGCCTCATGGTGACCATATCGTCACCTTCAAGAGCGTGGTGCTGGAAAAACACAGCCGGTCAGGTAGCATTTGAGGAGCAGGAGATGAAAGGCTTTTGCCCAAAGCATCCATTCTCCTGCTCCTCGGATGCTGCCTGACCTGCCTGTGCTTTTCCAGCACCACACTCTCGACTCTGATCTCCAGCATCTCTAGTCCTCACTTTCTCCATATAGTCACTGTGTCTGGTTCAGGAACATCGTTTAAGGGACAAAAACTGTCATCCTTAACCAGTCTAGGCACCTGCCCTCTGGGCAAAAAATGTTGGGCCTAACCAGTGATGCCATGTCCCATGAATTAGCTTTTTTAAAAAATTCGAACGTTTCCTCTTGCTCCAGATAGCTTTTGTCTATAGTCGTTCAGCCTTGCATTTCTCACACTGATCACCGTGAGGAACCAGTGTCCTGTATACTAGCAACAAGCAGGAATTAATAATGCGATGTCCTATTTCACAGCAAGCGTGAGAGTTGACGTTTAAACTAAACTTAAACAAGTGATTCCTCCATACTCTCCCCTCATAATCCACATAAACAGAACTCTCTGCTTCCTGTGTTACCCACATGGAGTCTAACCAAGGACACGGCTACTCTGTTGTCTTGCACCCTAACTCCAGTTATATCTGAGATCTTCTGCCCTCACCTCCACCCAAGACATCGCAGCCCACTCCTAAATATCAGATCCTTCAAATATTACGATCGAACCCTTAGGCAATAAATTTCCCACAGGAAATTCCTTCACAAGCCTGGCTCCTGACTGGATGTGATTAGATAGGTGAAAGTGAGGACTGCAGATGCTGGAGATTAGAGTCAAGAGTGTGGTGCTGGAAAAGCACAGCAGGTCAGGCAGCAAGCATCTGAGGAGCAGGAGAATCGACATTTCGGGCAAGAGCCCTTCCTCAGGAATGATGCTGGGAGCCTCGGGGGCGGAGAGATAAATGGGGGGGCGGGTGGGGCTGGGGGGAAGGTAGCTGAGGTTGCAATAGGTGGATGGGGGTGGGAGTAAAGGTGATAGGTCAGAGGGGAGGGTAGTGCAGACAGTTGGGAAGGAAGACTGACAGGTGGGACAGATCATGACAGATGTGCCAAGTTGGAAGGTTAGATCTGGGATAAGGTGGGAGGGAGGGGAAATGAGGAAGCTGTTGAAGTCCACATTGATGCCCTGGGGTTGAAGTGTTCCGAGGCGGAAGATGAGGCGTTCTTCCTCCAGGCGTCGGATGGTGAGGGAGCGGTGATGGAGGAGACCCAGGACCTGCATGTCCTCAGCAGAGTGGGAGGGGGAGTTAAAATGTTCGGCTACGGGGCGGTGGGGTTGGTACGGGTGTCCCAGAGATGTTCTCTGATATGATTAGATACCCTCCCATAGCTTGTGTGTTCACTCTAGCATTTTGGTGGGATTTCTTTTGTGAGATATTGAGACCAAGTAACAACATTCTGCATTTAATTAACAGCTATAAGGAGCTAAAAACCCTCAAGCTGCTTGAGAGGACAGTTATTCATCATAAATTATTGGGGTAAGAAGATATTCCACCCCAGCTGAAAACCACAGGCTTTAAAGAGCTACGGACACAGGGAGGAGGATAATAGAGGAGGAGGGAGAGAGCCCATAACTCAGGAAGCTGGAAGGCACCAATGCAGGAGTCTCAGAGGGTGAGAAGAGAAGGGAGTGGAGGTAAAGAACAGGCACTTGCCTCTCACTATACAACACTGTGCAACACACAGGCTCTATCACTGCCTCAGCGTGACAGAGTGGGTGTTGGACAGAAGGTGAGACACAGCCTTGCTCACAATACCTGCCCGAGTGGGCAAATTAATGTCTAGGTACTTTTCTCATCATGTTCTTCCAAACCCAACAAAGTCTAACGTAGGGACGTTAGTCACTTCACCCAGAGAAATGCCTTAGGGAATGTAGTTAAAAATCACACAACACCAGGTTATAGTCCAACAGGTTTAATTGGAAGCACTAGCTTTCAGAGCACTGCTCCTTCGTCAGGTAGCTATGATCCTGCCCCACTAGCTAGTGCTTCCAAATAAACCTGTTGGACTATAACCTGATGTTGTGTGATTTTTAACTTTGTCCACCCCAGTCCAATACCTGCTCCTCCACATTGAGGGAACGTAGACAGAGCAGATTCCTGGGATGAAGGGGTTGTCTTATGAGGAAAGTTGAACAATTTGGATCTATAATCATTGGAATTTGGTGGAATTGGTTGGTGGGGGGGGGGCGCAGTGGTGGGGTGACCGTATTGAATCATGTCAGATTCTGAGGGAGAGGTCTGACATGTTTGATGTTAGGAGGACATTCACCCTCAAGTGACTGGGGAGAACCATTTAAAAATAAGGTGTAGCCCATTTAAGACAACACTGAAAGGGGATTCCTCCTCTCTGAAAATATTCAATCTTGCAAATTCTCTGGTCCAATGAGCCATAGAGGCTGTGTCACAATACATGGATAGGAAATGCCAAGTGCAGGGAAATGGGGTTAGCATGGACGGACCTGTTGGTCAGCATGGACCAGTTTGGGCTGAAGGGCCTGTCTCCCTGCTGTAGGATTCCATGGCCCATTGAGGACATACAAAGAGAGCCACTTGATCAACACGGGAGTGATGGCAGACAGGAAAGTGAAGGTGAGGAGGCCGTGCTTTTATCAAATGGCGCTGGGAAGGGGTTTAGATGGGCCACACACCCTACTCCAGCCCCTATTCATTATGATCGATGATTTCCTTTATTGGACAAGGACATCTCTAAACCAATCAGTATATTGGATATGCAAAGCCTTATTCCTACACATGGTCATTCAGAATGTGGGTCAAAAGGTGTGGTGCTGGAAAAGCACAGCTGGTCAGGCAGCGTCCAAGGAACAGGAGAGTCGATGTTTTGAGCATAAGCTCTTTATCAGGTTGTGGGTACCAATTGTTGCACATCTAGGTGTTTGCTACATTTGAATTGCTCTTTCAGGGCAGTTTGACGTCAATCGTGGACCTGCTGGACTGGAGCCATCCTGATGGGGTGGATATCATTCCACTGAAAAAGTGGAGTGGGCAGGATAAGGGACAGTAGGAGGATGGGAAGCACCGAGGATCCGAATGACCTTGAGATTCATGTCCACTGGTCCCTTAATGAATAAGGACAGGTGGATATAATGCTTAAGAAGGCACATGTCTTTATTAACTGAGGCACAGAGTTGAAGAGCAGGAAGGTTATGCTGGAATAGTATAAAACATTGGTTCGGCCACAGCTGAAATACTGTGTGCAGTTCTGGAACGCACATTCTAAGAGGGCTGTGACCACACTGGAGAGGAGATTTACCAGGATGTTGCCTGGGCTGGAGAGTTTCATTTATGAAAAGTGATTGGCCAGACTGGGGGATGTTTTCCCTCGAGCAGAGGTGATTGAGAGGGGACAAATTTGAGATGTATGAAGTTACGAGGGATCGAGGTGGGGTAGACACCCTCGATGGAATTGTTCTTTGAGCGGGAGTGTGGGTTGAAGAAGGTTTTGAGGGGGTGTGAGGGAAAACCTTTTCTTACCCAGAGGTTGGTAGGACTCTGTAGCTCAGTACCTGTGAGGGTGGGAGAGACAGAAATCCTCATCACATCGAGGAAGTATTTCAATGTGCTGTTGTGATGCCAAGACACGCAGGCCAAGTGCTAGAAAATGAGATTAGAATAGTTAGGAGGTAGTTTTCGATTGGTGCAAATCTGATGGGCTGAAGGGCCTTTATCCTGTGTGGTAGACCTCTATAACTCTTTGATCATATAGTATTTTAAGCAATTGAATAAATTCATGGTCACCCAGTAATTTAATTTCTAGATTTGTTTTTCTCATTTTGACCCGGTGGAATTCTGATCTCACTGTTTGAAATGATTTGCAGTTTACCTTGAGATCACCAGGCCAGTAACACAACCCCTGCGTTACTGCATCTTCTTGGCCCAGCATGATCAGAGAGCGATGAGCGAAACACAGAGCTCCGTGCTACAGGCAGCATGATAAGGAGTTGCCAATTCTTATCTGCCCAGTTGCAAGGACATCCCAATGGAGACGTTGGTGTGTGGACCTTGCATCTCTCCCCTACGTTCTCCATTATCTCGGTGTGCTCCCATCTGTGTGGACTTGGCTGAGACATTCACACTGTTTCCAAGTCTTTCACTGAAGAAAAGATATGTGTTAGACTGTTCTGCCTGTGGAAAAATGCACACACACTCACACTCTCTCTCATACTCTCTCACAGACACACTCACACTCTCTTTCACACACACACACACATTCACACATTCTCTCTCACAAACACACACATGCTCTCTCACACCCTCTCTCTCTCATACACACACATACACACTCTCTCACAGACATACTCATACTCTCTCGCACACACACATTCACACTCACTCTCACACACACACTGACACGCACACAGGCACTCACACTATCACTAACTCACACAGACACATACATATGTGCACACATACACATGCACACTTACACACACATATCTACACAAAGACACACACATGCACACACACTCTCATACACACACATATCTACACAAAGACACACACATGCACACACACTCTCATACATACACACAGACTTTTACACACACACACACACACACACACACACACACACACACACACACACACACACACACACACACACACACACACACACACTCACTTTGATTGAGCCTCTTCTCAATTGCGATTGAACTTCTCTCTGAAATCAGCTTTATTTTCTTTGGAACTGAACGGACTATGACAGGGATTTTGAACTGAAATATTCAAATTTTCACATGGGATTTTCCAAAAGCTAAACGGGGAAAATTCTGTTTGGCAAAGGGTGTAAATTAGCGAGAACGCCAAGTGAGAAAGGGCATGACTGTGATCAGATACAGTTATTCAGTTGCTGGTAATTCTGAAAAGACCAGCTCCATCTCCCACCTTTCTAGTTATTTAAAGTCACAAGAGTTTATTTTGCAAATGTAGAATTAGGATTTCCTGTGTCACGATTCTCTCTGGCTACAGGCGCAGTGTCAGAGGCTGAAGGAGAGCTAACATTGTATCATTGTTCAATAAGGGATTGCTCAAGATGATGGAGAAGCCTGGTCAACCAACATTGGAGCAATCCCAAGTAAAATGGGAAAAAGTGACAGGAAATTTCCATTTCTATAACTTGGACAGTCGAGGACAGTCAGAATGGATTTGTTCATGGGGATGGCCATGCCTGACTGATTCAATTCAATAGTTGAGGAAGCATCAGAAATGGACAATGAGGTTCACTTACTTGATGTGTTTCGTAAGGTTTCCAATAAGACCCTGGAACCGAGGCTGGTCAGAAAACTACAAAGCTCAGGGGTTTCAAGGGGAAGTGTTTAAGCTGAATCTGAAATTGTTTCAGTGACAGAAAGGAGAGGGTTACACTCAACAGACAGCACCTTCCAAACCCACAACTACTTCCATCCAGAAGGACAAGGGGAGCAGATACATGGGAACACCACCCCCTGCAGGTTCCCCTCCAAGTCACTCACCATCCTGACTTGGAAATATGTCGCCGTTCCTTCACTGTCGCTGGGTCACAATCCTGGAATTCCCTCCCTCAGGGCACACCGACTGCAGCGGTTCAAGAAATTTGAACCTTCACAAGGGGCAACTAGGGACAGGCAATAAATGTTGGCCCAGCCAGCGATGCCGTCATCTCAAGAGTGTATTTTTAAAAGCTGATTTGTGGCTGGGAAACTATTTCCTATTGGGGTGCCACTGCGACTTTTGTGATGCACGCAAAGGATTTTGACTCAAATGGAGAGCTGGCTGGTGGGGATGGGAATTTGGGAAATGATCAGGAAGTTTGTTGAACATTGGCCACGTGGTTGTCAGCGAGGATGGAACCTTCAGGAAAAGACCAATGGGCTGGTGATTTGGACAGAAAGGTGGCAAATGAAATCCCTCCTGGGAAAATGTGAGGTATTGCACTTGGGAGGACAAACAAGGCCAGAGAACACACAATACATCGGAACATAGTGAGAAGTGAAGAGGAATAGGGGAACTCTGCAGTGATAATATTTCTTTGAACTTGCCGGACAAGTAGATAAGGTGGAGGAGTGGATAATTTCCTTATTAGTCCTATTATTTTCTTTTATTGACCGAGGTCTAAAGTGTAATAGCAAAGATGTTAGATTAAAATGGTATAAAACATTAGTTAGACTGCAGCTCGTTTGTTTAGAGTTCTGATCTGTGCATAAGTAATGTAATAACACTAGGAAGGAGGAGATTCAGAACAATATGAGGTACGGTGAAGAATTAGATAGATTTGGATTAGTTTGCAAAGGAATACAGAAGACTGAAGGGGTTTTAAGTCAGGTATAGAAATTACAAGGAGTCTGCAGGATGGGAAGGACCAATTTTCATGAGCTGTGCGGTCAGAAGGAAGTTGAGGAGAATTTTATTTCCCTCAGAGTATGTTGGGGATTTGGAACATCAGTAGCTGACTAGAAGTTAGGCACACAAACTCTCACTGTACTTTAACAACACACAAACTCTCTCTGTACTTTAACAACACACTTGCATATGAGCAATGGCTGACTGATTATGGCCAACGGCTGGACTGTTAATCTAGAGAGTAAAAAGTGAGGTCTGCAGATGCTAGAGATCAGAGCTGAAAATGTGTTGCTGGTTAAAGCACAGCAGGTCAGGCAGCATCCAAGGAACAGGAAATTCGACGTTTTGGGCCAGAGCCTTTCATCAATATGTTCCTGATGAAGGGCTCATATTCCTGATGAAGGGCTCTGGCCTGAAATGTCGAATTTCCTGGTCCTTCAGTGTTAATCTAGAGACCCAGGTCATGTTCTGGGGACATGGTGGGATTTGAACCCAATAAAAACCTGGAAGTAAGAATCTAATGATTGGCGCGGACTCCTGATAGTTGTAGGCCCGGAACAGGGATTCCTGGGTGTGGTAAGCCTAGAGAGAGGACTCCTGCTGCAGTAGGCCTGGAGCGGGGACTCCTTTTGGGGTAGGCTTGGAATGGGGACTCCTGTTTGCGGTGGGCCTGGAGCAGGGACTCCTGTTGTGGTAGGCCCGGAATAGGGACTCCTGTTTGTGGTAGGCCTGGAGCAGGGACTCCTGTTGTGGTAGGCCCGGAATAGGGACTCCTGTTTGCGGTAGGCCTGGAGCAGGGACTCCTTTTGTGGTAGGCTTGGAATGGGGACTCCTGGTTGTGGTAGGCCCAGAGTGGGGACTCCTGTTTATGGTAGGCCTGGAGCAGAGATTCCTGTTGTGGTAGGCCCGGAGTGGGTGTCTCCTGTTTGTGGTAGGCCTGGAGCAGGGATTCCTGTTGTGGTAGGCCCAGAGTGGGTGTCTCCTGGTTGTGGTAGGCCCAGAGAGGGGACTCCTGTTTGCGGTAGGCCTGGAGCAGGGATTCCTGTTGTGGTAGGCCCGGAGTGGTGTCTCCTGGTTGTGGTAGGCCTGGAGCGGGGACTCCTGTTTGCGGTAGGCCTGGAGCAGAGATTCTTGTTTGCAATAGGTCCGGAATGGGGACTCCTGTTTACGGTAGGCCTGGAGCAGGGATTCCTGTTGCGGTAGGCCCGGAGCGGGGTCTCTTGTTGTGGTAGGCTGGAGCAGGGACTAGATTAGAGTGGTGCTGGAAAAGCACAGCTGGTCAGGCAGCATCCGAGGAGCAGGAATATCGACATTGGAGGCAAAAGCCCTTCATCAGGAGCAGGCACTCCTGGTTGCTGTAGTACCTCAGTGGGCACACCTGTTGTGGTAGGTCCAGAGTGGGCACTCCTGGTTGTGGTAATACCTGGAGTGAGGACTCACAGTTGCTGAGTGAGTGTGGGTTCAGCACGGGACACAGCATTGGCATCGATGGCAGCGTTGGTGAGGTGAGAGTGGTGATTCCTATGTTGGTGGGTTCAGTGCAGGCAGCAATGAGGTGATGGAGGAGGGGTAGCAGTGCAGATACCTTTGGTGAGCAGACTCAGGACCCATGGCGGAACGAAGATAAACTCTCACTCAGTTATATCTTTTTATCTTGTTTATTCTTAAACTATTCAAAATGGCACTGGCTTGTTGAAGTTTTTCTCTGTATTATTCACCGTAAGATGCAAGCGACAATACATCATTCAATTCAATTCAATCCAAAGTTTCTGATATCTGACTGGCATCAGTATCATAAAACTATTGGCCTTCTGTTGTGATGAAATGTTCTGGGCATTTTTTTTTAGTTGAGACTGGATTCCCTACAGTGTAGAAACAGGCCCTTCGGCCCAAAAAGGTAAAAACAAGGACTGCAGATGCTGGAAACCAGAGTCTAGATCAGAGTGGTACTGCACAGCAGGTCAGGCAGCATCCGAGGAGCAGGAAAATCGACGTTTCGGGAAAAGCCCTTCATCAGGAATGGAGGCAGAGTGTTAGGCCCTTTGGCCCAACAAGTCCACACTGACCCTCCCCTCCCCTATACTTACCCCTGACTAATGCACCTAACACTATGGGCAATTTAGCACGGCCAGTACACCTGACCTGCACAGCTTTGGACTTTGGGAGGAAACCAGAGCACTGGAAGGAAACCAACGCACACACGGGGAGAATGTGCAAACTCCACACAGACAGTCACCCGAGGCTGGAATCGAACCCGGGTCCCTGGCGCTGTGAGGCAGCAATGCTGAACACTGAGCCACTGTGCCACCCTGTTTGCATCCATTCTGCACAGTATTAGCCAGCACTCTGTGAATAACATAAGAGTTATGGAATTCACTGCCACAGAAGGCTGTGGAGACCAGGTCATTGAGTATATTTAAGACCGAGATAGATAGGTTCTTGAGTATGGGTTCAAGGGTGACAGGGAGAAAGCAGGGGAATGTGGTTGAGAAACCTATCAGCCATGATTGAATGACAGAGCAGACTCAATGGGCTGAATGGCCCAATTTCTGGTCTTATTTGCAAGAGCAGTCAACGTCATAGAGCAGCCATGTTTGGTATTCTGAAATCAGTTACATTCAGGTTCACCCAGGAACAAAGATGGGGCTAGATTTTCATTAAGTCAGTCAGAACAATTCAAGGGTTAGTGAACAGAAACACTTAGGGAGTTGGGAAGTGGGAATGAGCGGAGAAAGGATCCTCCCTTGGGGTTGTGACCCAGTCGGGAGGTGAGTACTCTGGGCTGAGAAAGTTCTGTTGTAGCAGGCTTGGAGCAGTTACATCTCAGGAGAAATCTTCACAGCCAGGACGCTCAGTTATGTGCTGGGTGCCAAAGGATGTCAGAAAGATTTACCAGGATGTTGCCCAGTTTGGAGAGTTTTACCTTTGAAGAGAGATCTCATAAACTTGGTTTGTTTTCATTTGAACGTCGGAGGCTGAGGGACAACCTGACAGAGGTTTACAAAATAATGAGAGGCGTGGATAGACTAGATAGTCAGAGTCTTTTTCCCCAGGGTAGAAACGTCAGTTACTAAGGGACATAGTGTGGAGGAGCCGGTATTGGACTGGGGTGGACAAAGTTAAAAATCACACAACGCCACATTATAGTCCAACAGGTTTATTTGGAAGCACTAGCTTTCAGAGCACTGCTCCTTTGTCAATTAGCCAGTGGGGCACAGCTACCTGATGACGGAGTGACATTGTAGGGGATTCCTGAGCTAGATCTTCAGTCGTGAAGAATTAGAATCCCTTACAAAGGCTTCATGAGATTTGGTGACCTACAGGTTCTCTCAGACCAATCTATGGGGCTGGTGTTAACTACAGTTGCTATCTTATCTGCTCTGTGGGGGTTTCAACACAGTGATGTGTTACCTCAGGGTAATTCTGGATGTTACAATATAAGTCACACACTGGAGATATATATATAATATATGTAGATTGTATAACTGTTCTAACATTGCATAGTCAATTTTTTTTTCAAAACAGTGAAATCCTGTGGCTTGATTCTCTCCGTAAGTATCTGAAATCTCACACATTCACTCCTTTGAAAAATGAGTTATTAGTTTCCATCCAGATCACAACATAGACCTGGCAGTCTGACCTGGGATACTAACATTGTAAAAACACAATTTCTTTGATTCCTTCACGAGATGTGAGTGTTGTGGGGAAGACCAGCATTTACTATCCATCTCCAGTCACTAATAAACCAGAAGGAACGGTTCTGTGTTCTATCGAGAAAAGGGATCTGCTGTTGTTCATATTATCACTGTTATAATGTAAGAAATGTGGCCAATTTACTCACAGCATGCTCTTGCAAACATCACCGTGCCAGTGGTCACATAAACAGTTTTAATTTGGCTGAGGGATGAGTATTAGTCTGGACTTTCAGGAAAATCTCTCCAATTTCTCTTTGAGGTAATCCAATGGGCTGCAGCTCCCTGTGAGAGCCAACTCGCCTCAGTCTGACATTGGTCCAGGAACTCTCCACATACATTCGGGACACCATCCACGCCCTCCACCTCCTCCATGACTTTTGGTTCCCTGGCCCCCAGTGTCTCACCTTCACCAAGGACATCCAATCCCTGTACACCTCCATCCACCTTGATGAAAGCCTCCAAACCCTCTGTTTCTTCCTCTCCCAGCGACCCAATCATTACCCCTCCACTGACACACTCATTGGTCGAACGGGTCCTCACCCTCAACAACTTCCCCTACCAATCTTCCCACTTCCTCCAAACCAAAGGGGTAGCCTTGGGCACTCGCATGGGCCCCAGCTCTGCCTGCCTCATCATCGGGTACGTGGAACAGTCCATCTTCCGCAGCTACATTGGCACCATTCCCCACCTCTTCCTCCACTGCATCGATGACTGTATCGGCACCACCTTGTGCTCCCATGAGGAGGTTAAATAGTTCATCAATCTCACCAACACCTTCCACCCCAACCTCAAGTTCACCTGGACCATCTTGGGCACCTCCCACCCCTTCCAGGGCCTCTCCATCTCCAGACCTCTACTTCAAACCAACCGACTCCCACAGCTACCCTGGACTATACTTCCCCTGTACCTCCTGTAAACATGCGATCCCCTACTCCCAATTCCTCTGCTTCTGCCGTATCTGCTCCCAGGAGGAGCAGTTCTACTCCAGGGCCTCCCAGATGGTGTCCTATCTCAAGGACCGCAATTTCCCCTCCAACATGATCAACGATACCCTCCAGCACATCTCCTCCACTTCCCGCACCTCTGTCCTTGAACCCCATACTCCCCCCAGCCATGACAAGGACAGAACCCCCCCGGTCCTCACCTTCCACCACACCATTGTCCAGATATAACGCGTCATCCTCCGCCATTTCCACCACCTACAGTCAGACCCCACCACCAGAGATATATTTCCTTCCCCACCCCATCTGATGAGACCAATGGATAGGATAAATAGACAAAGTCTTTTCCCTGGGGTTGGGGAGTCCAGAACTAGAGGGGCATAGGTTTAGAGTGAGAGGGGAAAGATATAAAAGAGACTTTAGGGACAACGTTTTCATGCAGAGGGTGGTACATGTGTGGAATGAGCTGCCAGAGGAAGTGGTGGAAGCTGGTACAATTACAACATTTAAGAGGCATCTGGATAGGAAGGGTTTGGGGGGATATGGGCCATGAGCTAACAGGTGGGACTAGATCGGGTTGGGATATCTGGTCAGTATGGACGGGTTGGGCTGAAGGGTCTGTTTCCATGCTGTACATCTCTATGGCTGTGGGAGGAAACCCACGCAGATACAAGGAGAATTCACAAACTCCGTACAGACAGTTGCCTGAGGGTGGAATTGAACCTGTGACCATGGGACTATGAGGTAACAATGCTAACCACTGAGCCACCATGCTGCCCCAGCATAGAGTGTTAAATTTAAACTTAATAACTCGAAACGAGAAGTGACAGCTCAATGGTATTATCACAAGATTATTAATCCTGAGACTCAGGTAATGTCCTGAGGAAATATAAACTAAAGGAATTGCAGATACAGGAACAATAACAGAAGTTGCAGGAAAAGCTCAGCAGGTCTGGCAGCATCTGTGAAGAGAAATCAAAGTTAAAGCTTTGGGTCATGGAGTCATGGAGATGTACAGCACAGTAACAGACCCTTCTGTCTAACCCATCCACATGGTGGCACAGTGGTTAGCACTGCTGCCTCACAGCGCTAGAGAACCCGGGTTCAATTCCTGCCTCAGGTGACTGACTGTGTGGAGTTTGCACAGTCTGCACGGGTTTGGCTCCGGTTTCCTCCCACGGTCTAAAAACATGCAGGCCAGGTGAATTGCCCATAGTGTTAGATATGAGGTGAATGTAGGGGTATAGGTGGGTTGTGCTTCAGTGGGTCAGTGTGGACTTGTTGGGCCGAAGGGCCTGTTTCCACACTGTAAGTAATCTAATCTAATATCCTATCCCAACCCAATCTAGGCCCACGTCCCTCTAAACCTAAGTGACCCTTCCTCAAAACTGACTCGTGGTCTTGGGTTCAAATCCCGTCTTGGCAGAAGTTGGAGTTTGAATTCGATTCAAACAGTGGTTAGTACTGCTGCTCCTGGGTTCAATTCCCGCCTCAGGCGACTGACTGTGTGGAGTTTGCCCATTCTCCCCGTGTCTGTGTGGGTTTCCTCCCACAGTCTAAAAATGTGCAGGTCAGGTGAATTGGCCACGCTAAATTGACCGTGGTGTTAGGTGAAGGGGTACATGTAGCGGAATGGGTCTGGGTGGGTTGCTCTTCGGAGGGTCGGTGTGGTACTCGTTGGGCCGAAAGGCCTGTCTCCACACTGTAGGGAATCTAATTTACAAAAAATAATTTATAATAATGGTGAAAGCACTGGGCATGCGGTAGGAGGAAGAGCCATCTCGTTCTTGAGGAAGGAACCTGTTGGTTTGGCCTACATGGGGACTCCAGACCCACAGTATTGTGGTTGATTCATTACCAACCTAAGAAATTGCCAGGCAAGCAAGGGAAATTAGGGATTGACCACAAAGTCTGGGCAGGTCCGCAGTGCCCAAATCCCATGACGAAAGGGATAGGTTTTCGGCTCACATCCTGGATTTTGTTTTCCACTGAGTGCGGTGAGGATCTGGAACTCATTGACTGAGAGGGCAGCCGATTCATGCAGCTTGAACTTACAACCCTGTGACTCACGGGCAAAAGTTGTGGATGTTGGACCGAGAGTCAAAGGCTGACCAGGTCACGCGGTCGTGATGAAGGCCATCCCAAGCGAAGCAGAGGCACGTCGATTGAAGAAGATGGTAAATAGGTGCTGAGGGACAGGAAAGAAGGTTTGAAATAGAAGGTGAGAGAGAGATTGCAATGACTGGTAGTGGCTCCTGAGATTGTGAGGCCATTGAAATGCCGTGTGCAGGAAGCAGATTGGACAAGGAAATATAAAAAGGAGGATGTAGGGTTGGCAAAACGTTCCGTATTTTTGTTCAACGTGCCCTTGGGAAGCATAAAGGAACTCTGTCAAACCTTTCCACTGACAAAGCTGGGTTTGGGAGGAATCCAATATTCAATCGATTGCACATGTCCCAGGAACGAAACAGGCTTGATCTACTCAAAAGCCTTCTCTTATTTTCTCAGCTCCTGTGCCCACAAAGGCCTCCAGAGGAGGTGATTGGGCAGCCTGTACTTCCCCACAAAGCCGAGTTTCCTCTCTATAGAATTTCCGTCTGAAGGAGCAGCCAGAGCCGAAGTTGGCACAAAACCACAGACATCACAATGTGGCACTCCGTGCCAACTTTAAGGTTGTAAAGAACTCCCCGACCTCACCCCTCCCCCAACCATCCCGCCAGGCCCCTTTCCCAAGCACAGGCTGAAGGAGATGCTGCTGCTGACTTGCAGGCGCTGGAAGCAAACCCCAGGGTGATGTGGAGGCCTGTTTTCCTGCGACATGCTCGATGTGGTGGAGGTGTGCCCATTGACTGCCCGGGAGTTGGGGGTGGTCTTGCAAACTACCTGCGTGAGCCTGGGACAGTGATCACTGAGAGCTGACCTGGAGGTGCCCATCGTTCCTGAGATGTCACAGATCCTCTGGAGGTTAAATTTATTAGCCAGGATACAGCTGGGAGTCATCCAGAGGGATAGACCACTTAGAACATTCAATGCACTTTAACGTCTTCATTCTATCAGTGTACAGCAGCAATTCCACCCTAAATCATTGAATCGCTACAGTGTGGAAACAGGCCCTTCAGCCCAACAAGTCCCTACTGACCCTCCAAAGAGTAACCCACCCCTGATATCCTACATTTACCCCTGACTAATGTAGCTAAACTACATTATGGGCAATTTAGCATGGCCAATTCACCTGACCTGCACATCTTTGGACTGTGGGAGGAAACCGGAGCACCCGGAGGAAACCCACACAGACACGGGGAGAATGTGCAAACTCCACACAGACAGTCACCCGGGGCTGGAATCGAACCCAGGTCCCTGGTGCTAGGAAGGCAGCAGTGCTAACCACAGAGCCACCTCGCTGATGTGATACCCTACAGGACACATTACACAGAGGGATAAAGGGATCAGTCTACGAGAGACAAAAACACAAAATGCTGGAAAAACTCAGCAGGTCTGGCACATCCACGGAGAGAAATCAGAGTTAACCTTTCAGGTCCAGTCACCCTTCCTCAGTCCAGGCGAACCCTGTTTATAGAGAGAGACTGTGACCTGATGGCTGGGTTTATATTCTGGGATATGATTCCAGGCTAAAATTCTGGGATATGATTTAGAACCTCACGAGAACAGATGCTAAAATTTGAATTGAATGAATCCAATACAGGCATAAAGTCATAGAAGCTGCACAGTATGGAAATAGACCTTTCAGTCCAACTCATCCATGATGATCCGATATCCGAAATTAATCTAATCCTATTTCGCAGCACTTGGCCCATATCCCTCCAAACCCTTCCTATTCATATACCCATCCAGATGCCTTTTAAATGTTGTAATTGTACCAGCCTCCACCTGGCAGCTCATTCCATACACGTCCCACCCTCTGCGTGAAAAGGTTGCCCCTTAGGACTCATTTATATCTTTCTCCTCTCACCCTAAACCTATGCCCTCTAGTTCGGGGCTCCCCTACCCCAGGGAAATGACCCTGCCATCGTATTGAATTGTTGTAAATTTCCATCTGGTTCACTCATGTCCTTCATGGCAAGAAATATGTGGTCCTTACTTAATCTGTGTGTCTACATGTGGCTCCAGACCCACAGCCACCATCTGGGCTACTTGTGATCGATAATAATTGCTGATCCAACCAGTAACACCCACATCCTGTAAATAAACTAACAAAACATTCTCGCACAAGTGCCTGTGTGATCAGCTGCTGAACAAAACACAGAAATCGCTGGAAAAGCCCAGCAGGTCTGGCAGCATCTGTGAAGAGAAATCAGAGTTAACATTTCCAGTGCGGTGGCACTTCCTCAGAGCTGTCAACTGTTGGTGTTTCCAGTGCTGATCCTGTACAAAGGGGTTACATCAGACTGTGTCAACACAGAAAGTGGTGCAATGTTACATGGGCCTAACACAGCCAAGAGTTCCCGTTCCGGGCCTATCACAACCAGGAGTCCCTGCTCCAGGCCTATCGCAGCCAGGGGTCCCCGCTCCGGGCCCATCGCAGCCAGGGGTCCCCGCTCCGGGCCCATCGCAGCCAGGGGTCCCTGCTCCGGGCCCATCGCAGCCAGGAGTCCCCGCTCTGAGCCTATCACAGCCAGGAGCCCCTGCTCTGGGCCTATCACAGCCAGGAGCCCCTGCTCTGGGCCTATCGCAGCTAGGAGTCCCCGCTCTCAACCTATTGCAGCCAGGAGTCCCCACTTTCGGCCTATCACAGCCAAGGGTCCATGCTCCGGGCCTATCGCAGCCAGGAGTCCCCGCTCCAAGCCTATCACAGCCAGGAGCCCCTGCTCTGGGCCTATCGCAGCTAGGAGTCCCCGCTCTCGGCCTATCACAGCCAGGGGTCCCTGCTCCGGGCCTATCACAGCCAGGAGTCCCTGCTCCGGGCCTATCACAGCCAGGGGTCCCTGCTCCAGCCTCCTGCAGCCAGGGATCCCGCTCCAGACCTATCACAGCCAGGGATCCCTGCTCCAGGCCTATCACAGCCAGGAGTCCCTGCTCCGGGCCCATTGCTGCCAGTGGTCCCCACTCTTGGCCTATCGCAGCCTGGAGTCCCCGCTCCAGGCCTATCACAGCCAGGGGTCCCTGATCCGGGCCTATCACAGCCAGGAGTCCCCACTCCGAGCCTATCATAGCTAGGGGTCCCCGCTCCAGGCCTATCACAGCCAGGGATCCCCGCTCCAGCCCTATCACACCCAGGGGTCCCTGCTCCGGGCCTATCACAGCCAGGAGCCCTTGCTCCGGACCTATCACAGCCAGGGGTCCCTGATCCGGGCCTATCACAGCCAGGAGTCCCTGATCCAGGCCTATCACAGCCAGGAGTCCCTGATCCGGGCCTATCACAGCCAGGAGGCCCTGCTCTGGGCCTATCACAGCCAGGAGCCCCTGTTCCGGGCCTATCACAGCCAGGGGTCCCTGTTCTGGGCCTATCACAGCCAGGAGTCCCTGATCCGGGCCTATCACAGCCAGGAGTCCCTGATCCGGGCCTATCACAGCCAGGAGCCCCTGTTCTGGGCCTATCACAGCCAGGGGTCCCTGATCCGGGCCTATCACAGCCAGGAGTCCCTGCTCCGGGCCTATCACAGCCAGGAGTGTGATTTCGCATAAAGATAGGCAACTTGAACCGTGCATGTCTCATTGAATGATGTACAGACAAAGCTAAAGAAGGAGCTTTGAAACAATCTTAAAATGAGCAAAACAGAACATAGCCAAGGAGTGAAGATACCTTTCCATGTCGACATTGAGGAACTAAGCAGATATAACATCCCTGCAGAAGGAAACAAGACATTTTATATCAGACACTGCTCCACTCGTCTTTTTTTTCATACAAAACTTTAACTGGAGATGATTCCCATCAGTGATCATGCATGAAACTGCATGCGACAGGAGATATCACCCTCATGGTCATTGGGCAACTGAATGCAACCCTTCAAAACGCAGAGAGATCTTACAGCTGAGGTAAGGGTGACAGCCCCTGACATCAAGGCTTCATTTTACAGAGCAAGGCACCAGGGGGTCCAAGCTCAACCGGAATCATTAGGTAATGGGGGAGGGAGCAAACCCTCTGCTAGTTAGTCACACCCTGTACGTCAGAAGATGGTTATGGTTGTTGAAGGGTCAGTCATCTCAGCTCCAGGACATCTCTGCAGGAGTTCCTCAGGGTAGTGTCCGAGGCCCAACCATCTTCAGCTGCTTCATCAGTGACCTTCCCTCCATCGTAAGGTCAGAAGTGGGGATGGTGGTCAACCGCTGCACAACGCTCAGCACCACTCGTGAGTCCCCAGGTACTGAAGCAGACCGTGTTCAAAACAACAGGATCCGGACATTGGCAAATAACATTCACACCACCGAAATGCCAGGTGATGACCATCTCCAATAAGAGACACTCTCACCACTGCCCCTTGCCATTCAATGGTGTTACCATCACTGAATCCCCGACTAAAAACATCCTGGGGGATTAACATTGACCAGAAACTCAAGTGGACTCACCACATAAACACAGCGGCTACAAGAGCAGGTCGGAGGCCAGGAATACTGCAGCAAGGAACTCACCTCCTGACTCCCCGAAGCCTGTCCACCAGCTACAAGACACAAGTCAGGAGGGTGATGGAACACTCCCCACTTACCTGGATGGCTGCAGCCTCAACAACACTCAAGAAGCTTGACATCATCCAGGACAAAGCAGCCCCCGCTTGGTTAGCATCACATCCACAGATATCCCCTCCCTCCACCACCGACGCTCAGTAGCAGCAGTGTGTACTGTCTATAAAATGCACTGCAGAAATTCACCAAAGATCCTCAGACAGCACCTTCCAAACACACGGCCACTTCCATCTAGAAGGGTGAGCAGCAAATACATGATATAAAGCACCATCTACACTGTCCCCATCAAACACTTCCAGGACAGGGGACAGCATGGGGTTAGGTACAAAGTAAAGCTCCTCCTACACTGTCCCCATCAAACCCTCCCAGCACAGGGACAGCACGGGGTTAGATACAGAGTAAAGCTTCCTCTACACTGTCCCCATCAAACCCTCCCAGGACAGAGATAGCACCAGGTTAGATTCAGAGTAGAGCTTTCTCTACTTTGTCCCTATCAAACAGCCTCAGGACAGGGACAGCACAGGGTTAGATACAAAGTAAAATTCCCTCTACTCTGCCCCCATCAAACACTTCCAGGACAGGGACAGTATGCACTTAGATAGGGCGTGTATGTTGTAGCAGCAGTGTGTACCAACTACAAGATGCCCTGCAGAAATTCACCAAAGACCCTCAGGCAGCACCTTCCAAACCCACAACCACTTCCATCCAGAAGGACAAGGGCAGCAGGTACATGGGAACACTGCCCTCTGCAAGTTTCCCTTCAAGCCACCCACCATCCTGACTTGGAAATATAGCGCCGTTCCTTCACTGTCACTGGGTCAAACCCGACAGCACATGGACTGCGACGGTTCAAGAAGGCAGCTCACCCCTACCTTCTCAAGGGGCAGCTAGGGACGGGCAATAAATGCTGGAGCCCAGCCAGTAACACCCACATCCCATGAATGAGGAAAACAAATGTGATGCTAAACCAGAATTATTGACTTGTAAGAAGGAAGGCTGACACTGATTTGTGTTTGACTTGTGTGGAGGAAGCAGATAGTTGAGAAGACCAGCCCGAAAACTTCAGCGCTGAGTACCTACAGGGGATGGGAAGGATGCATCCCAACACAAGGATCCTCAATGAAGCCATTGGCTATTTACACCCAGATAAGTTCCTCGTTCTCACTTGACAAAGCTTAAGAAGCAAGTGGACTTAAAGTCCTTAAGTCCATTTGAGTTGAAATAAAGGGGTTCCCATCTGACAGACCCCAGCAAGCTGCTCCTTCAGGCTGGTCCCAGTCAGAAACAAAACCCAAAAGAACTGCGAACACCGTACATCAGAAACGAAAGCAGATATTGTTGGAAAACGTCTGACAGTATCCATGGACAGAAATCCAAGCTAACATTTCAGGTCCCACGACCCTGCCTCAGAACGGATGGGAGCTAGGAAGTCAGTTTATATGCAGAAGATAGGGTGGGGCGGGGAGGGGGTAAGGAATAAACAACAGGGAAGGCTATAGCTGAAAGAGAACAGTTGAGTAGACAAAGGAATGATACCAATCTGGTTAGGAGAGTGAATACCTTTATTGGGAACTGTTACTAACTAACTAATGTCATAGAGTCATAGAGATGTACAGCATGGAAACAGACCCTTCGGTCCAACCCGTCCATGCCAACTGGATATCCCAACCCAATCTAGTCCCACCTGCCAGCACCCGGCCCATATCCCCCCAAACCCTTCCTATTCATATATCCATCCAAATGCCTCTTAAATGTTGCAATTCAACCAGCCTCCACCACTTCCTCTGGCAGCTCATTCCTTACACGTACCACCCTCTGTGTGAAAAAGTTGCCCCTTAGGTCTCTTTTATACCTTTCCCATCTCACCCTAAACCAATGCCCTCTAGTTCTGGACTCCCCAACCCCAGGGAAAAGACTTTGTCCATTTACCCTATCCATGCCCCTCATAATTTTGTAAACCTCTATAAGGTTACCCCTCAGCCTCCGATGCTCCAGGGAAAACAGCCCCAGCCTGTTCAGCCTCTCCCTATAGATCCTCCAACCCTGGCAACATCCTTGTAAATCTTTTCTGAACCCTTTCAAGTTTCACAACATCTTTCCGATAGGAAGGAGACCAGAATTGCACGCAGTATTCCAACAGTGGCCTAACCAATGTCCTGTACAGCCACAACATGACCTCCCAACTCCTGTACTCAATACTCTGACCAATAAAGGAAAGCATACCAAAAGCCTTCTTCACTGTCCTATCTACCTGTGATTCCACTTTCAAGGAGCTATGAACCTGCACTCCAAGGTCTCTTTGTTCAGCAACACTTCCTAGGGCCTGGCAGACTGTGTGCTAACAAGGCCTAGTGTGTGAGGGTAGGGGCAAGGACGTAGAGTAACAGAGATGTACAGCACGACTACCAACCCTTCGATCCAACTCATCCATGCCAACCAGATATCCTAAATGAATCTAGTCCCATTTGCCAGCACTTGGCCCATATCCCCAGATTTTCCTGCTTTTTGGATGCTGCCTGACCTGCTGTGCTTTTCCAGCACCACTCTGTTGATCCATATCCCTCTAAACCCTTACTATTTATATACCCATCCAGATGCCTTTTAAATGCTGTAATTGTACCAGCCTCTCCCATTACTTCCTCTGGCAGCTCATTCCACACACGTACCACCCTCTGTGTGAAAAAGAATTGCCCCTTAGGTTCCTTTTAAATCTTTCCCTCTCATGTTGAACTGATGCCCTCTAGTTCTGGACTTCCCCAACCCAGGGAAAAAGCCTTGTCTATTTATCGTATCCATGCCCCTCACGATTTTATAAACTTCTATAAGGTCACCCTTCAGCCTCTGATGCTCCAGGGAAAACAATCCCGGCCTATTTCGCCTCTCCCTACACCTCAAACGCTTCAACACTTGTAAATATTTTCTGATTCTGTTCAACATCCTTCCTGTAGCAGGGTGACCAGAACCGAACAGAATATTCCAAAAAGTGGCCTAACCAATGCCTTGTACAGCCACAACAGTGGGAACAGAGTCCTTGTGTACACTTAAGGCTGAGATAGTTCTTGATCAGTCAGGGAATCAAGGGTTACAGGGAAAGGGCAGGAATGTGGACGTGGAAAATATCAGATCGATTATGATCCTGTTGAATGACTGAACAAGGTCGAGGGGCCAAATGGCCTACTTGCGTTCCTACTTTGTTTGGTGTGATGGTCTGATGGATGATGTCCCCATCTATGGATTCACCCAGGCACAAGCTGAAGGAGAGCATGAGCTGTGCTGTAATGCTGACAGAATGCAGGACAAACATCCAACACAACATTCCAGTTCTCACAGTTGGGTCGTGTCCTTCAGCCACCCTGTTGGTCAGAACTGGTCTTCAGGAGACATGAGCAAACAAGGGGGTTCCAAATGAGTCGGAGTTCCCGACAGTCAGGGGTATGAACATAGAACATAGGACAATACAGCGCAGAACAGACCCTTCGGCCCTCGATGTTGCACCGACCTGTGAACTATTCTCAGCTCGTCCCCCTACATTATCCCGAAATCATCCATGTGCTTATTTAAGAATTGTTTAAATCTCCCTAATGTGGCTGAGTTGACTACATTAGCAGGTAGGGCATTCCACGCCCTTACCACTCTCTGAGTAAAGAACCTGCCTCTGACATCTGTCTTAAATCTACCACCCCTCAATTTGTAGTTACGCCCCCTCGAACAAACTGACATCATCATCCTAGGAAAAAGACTTTCACTGTCTACCCTATCTAATCCTCTGATCATCCTGTATGTCTCTATCAAATCCCCCCCCTTAGCCTTCTTCTTTCCAATGAGAACAGACCCAAGTCTCTCAGCCTTTCCTCATAAAACCTTCCCTCCAGACCAGGCAACATCCTGGTAAATCTCCTCTGCACCTTTTCCGATGCTTCCACATCCTTCCCAAAATATGGGGATCAGAGCTGTACACAATATTCCAAATGCGGCCGCACCAGTGTTTTGTATAGTTGCAGTATGATATTACGGCTCCGGAACTCAATCCCATGACCAATGAAACCTAACACACCGTATGCCTTCTTAACAACACTATCCACCTGGGTGGCAACTTTCAGGGATCTATGTACATGGACTCCAAGATCCCTCTGCACATCCACACTACCAAGAATCTTTCCATTGACCCAGTACTCTGCCTTCCTGTTATTCTTCCCAAAGTGCATCACCTCACATTTAGCTGTGTTGAACTCCATTTGCCACCTCTCAGCCCAATTCTGCAGATTATCCAAGTCCCCCTGAAACCTGTAACATTCTTCCACACTGTCTACTACTCCATGACTGTAATGCACATCCAGAGGGTCTTGCTAAACCAAGCTAGCAATGAACCGTTGCTTCAGCTCCTGTGATGAGACAATATGTGGTGCTGGGAGGAAGCACAATAATAGATTGTGCTTTTTGGATAAAAGACATGGTCAGCACATTGAGTATAGGAGTTGAGATGTAATGTTGAGGTTGATGAGGGTTATGCTCGAAACGTCGAATTCTCTATTCCTGAGATGCTGCCTAACCTGCTGTGCTTTGACCAGCAACACATTTGCAGCTGTGATCTCCAGCATCTGCAGACTCATTTTTTACTCTTTCAGAGTACTGTGTCCAGTTCTGGTCACCCTGTCATAGGAAGCATATTACTCAAGGGCACAGGAAAGATTTACAAGTACGTTACTGGGACTGGAGGGTTTGAGTTATAGGGAGAGGTCAGGTACGCTGGGACTTGTTTTCACTGGTGCGGAGGAGGCTGAGGGGGGACCTTATTAGAGGCATAGCTAAGGGGAATAGCAAAGGTCTTTTCCCTGGGGTTGGGGAGTTCAAACCTAGAGGGCATGTGCTTAGAGTGAGAGGGGAAAGATTTCAAAGGAACCTGAGGGGCAACTTTTTCACACAGAGGGTGATGCATAGATGGAACAAGCTGCCAGAGGAAGTGGTGGATGCAGGTACAGTTACGACATTTAAAAGCTATTTGGACAGGTGCACGAACAGGAACTGTTTGGAGAGATTTGGGGCAAACACAAGGAAATAGGACGAGTTTAGATTAGATTCCCTACAGTGTGGGAACAGACCCTTCGGCCCAACTAGTCCACACCGACCCTCCGAAGAGTAACCCACCCAGACCCATTCCCCCTGACTAATGCACCTAACTCTACGGGCAATTTAGCATGGCCAATTCACCTGACCTGCACATCTTTGGACTGTGGGAGGAAATCGGAGCACCCAGAGGAAACCCACACAGACACGGGGAGAATGTGCAAACTCCACACAGACAGTCACCCGAGGCTGGAATCAAATCTGGGACCCTGGTGCTATGAGGCAGCAGTGCTAACCACTGAGCCACTGTGCTGCCCCCATTTAGTTTAGTTTGGGAAACTTGGTCGGCGTGAATGAGTTGGACTGAAGGGTCTGTTTCCATGACTCCATGTTCTACATCATTATGAACTGGAGCTACCCATTATCATTGCATGAGATGCATCTTCCACAGTCCAACGATGTGCGGGTCAGGTGGATTGGCCCTGCTAAATTGCCCGTAGTGTTAGGTGCATTAGTCAGGGGGAATGGGCTTGGGTGGGTTACTCTTCGGAGGGTCGGTGTGGACTAGTTGGGCCAAAGGGCCTGTTTCCACACTGTAGGGAATCTAATCTAATTTAATCAAACTGGGAGATGGATTGTTATGATCTCAGTTGATGTTATTATTGGCCAAGTTAGATCCCAAACTAAAATCTGCCTTAATAGCCAATAGCAATAGTGATCACAACACCATATGTTTTGAGTTTCTTATGGAAAAGGAGCAAGATAGTCTGTGAAAAAAAGGGTTTTGGATTGGGGGAAGGCAGATTTTACTCAAATAAGGCAGGATCTGGCCAAAGTAGACTGGGAACAGCTACAGCAGAACAACAATGGGAGATGTTCAAAAAGGTACAAGGTAAAGTACAAACTCCTTAGAGTGAAATGTCAGAGTAACGAGCCACGAAAATCCTGGACTTGTTGGAATATTCAGGAATAGATAAAGAGAAAAAGGGAAATGGAAAGTAGGTACAAAGGGAATAAGACAACTGAGGTGCTACAGGAGGTTGGGAAGTGCAGGGGGGACCTCAAGAAAGCAACTAGGAGAGCAAAACAGGGACATGAGAAACTGCATGTTGGAGTCACCTCCAACACCACAGCCAACTCCTCATGAGATCGGGAAGAGTAAGAAAAGAAAAAGAAAAAAGACAAAAGAAGAAAGGAACATGCTGGCAGTCGAGATTAGGGAGAATCTCAGGATATTCTCTCAGGCATTTCAAAAGTAAGAGAATAACCAGGGAAAGAGTCAAGCCACTTAGGGACCAAGTGGCAATCTGTGGGTGAAGTCAGAGGACACTAACAGGGTGATAACTGTATATTTCATACCTGCCTAACTCAAGGAGAAGGAAGGTGTACAGAATTTGAGAAGGTGGACTGGGAAGTTTGCGAACAGATTGACGTTAGAAGCGAGGAGGTGTTGAAGATTTTGGCAGATTGAAAAGTAAACAAATTGCCAGGTCCAGATGAGTTGTATGTCAAGGAACAAGGCAGGAAATTATCAAGGCCCTGAGCCAAATTCTTTTTTCTCCTTTGGTCTTTTTTTCCTTTATTTTTCCTTCATCTTGCTGACATCATGAGGAGTACGGTGCGGTGTTGGAGGTCACTCTGTAGGCCTGATATGTTCGCTCCTGACTGAAGTAGGTCTGGAACAGGGACCTCACAGAATTCCTGGAGCTGTGTTTGGGACCCTGGCAATGAAGATGAACTCTATTTAAGAACTTCCTTTTCATTCTTTTGTGCCTCAGAATTTGGTGACAGAACACTTTTCACTGCATCCCCCAGGTATATGTGATAATAAATCATTCATCATCATTACATTTCTAAATAATCCATGACCACAGAGAGGTGCTAGAGGACTGGAGGACAGCTCATGTGGTTCCACTTTACCTGAAGGGTAGGAGAGATAGACCAGGGAATTATAGACCAGGGAGTGTCAAATCAGTGGGAGGGAAGGTATTAGAGCAAGTAGTGAAAGAGAGCATTAATCTCCATTTAAAGGTTTGGTCAGGAATAGTCAGCATGGCTTTGGCAGAGAAATGCCTGACAAATCTGGTGGAAGTTTTTTGAGGAGGTGACCAAGTATTTGGATGTTGGTAGGGCAGTCGATGAAGTTTATATGGATTTCAGCAAAGTCTTTGAAAGTAAAAGCACATGGGATCCAGGGTGATGTGGCAAGGTGGATCCAAAATAGGCTCAGTGTCGGGAGACAGAGGGTTTGGTGGAAGGCTGTTTGTGTGCCTGGAACCCGGTGTTGAGTGGTGTACCACAGGGGTCAGGGCTGGCTCCCTTATTTATTGTGATCTTCAGAAATGATGGAGATTGGAATGGTGGGGGGTAATAAATAAGTTTGCAGGTACCACAAAGATTGGCCAGATGACAGTGAGGAGGGTACAGGAGGATTGGTCAGATTGGCCGGGTGACAGTGAGGAGGGTACAGGAGGATTGGTCAGATTAGCCGGGTGACAGTGAGGAGGGTACAGGAGGATTGGTCAGATTGGCCGGGTGACAGTGAGGAGGGTACAGGAGGATTGGTCAGATTGGCCAGGTGACAGTGAGGAGGGTACAGGAGGATTGGTCAGATTGGCCGGGTGTCAGTGAGGGAGGTACAGGAGGATTGGTCAGATTGGCCGGGTGACAGTGAGGAGGGTACAGGAGGAGTGGTCAGATAGGCAGATCAGTGGCAGATGGACCTGATTAATTTGAGGTGATTCACTTTCGAAGAAATACCAAGACAAGGGAATACTCAGTGAATGTCAGGATATTAGTAAGTTCAGAGGAACAGAGGGATTTTGGGGTGTTGTCCATAGATCCCTGAAGGTAGCAGGACAGGTTAAAAGAGTGCTTTAGAAAGCACACAGGATGCTTGCCTTTGTTGAGGTGAAAGTGAGGACTGCAGATACTAGAGATCAGAGTCAAGAGTGTGGTGCTGGAAAAGCACAGCAGGTTCAGGCAGTATCTGAGGAGCAGGAGAATCAAAGTTTCCGCCATAAACCCTTCATCAGGAATTCGAGGTTTTGGGCATAAGCCTCATTCCTGATGAAGGGCTTATGCCCGAAACGTCGATTCTCCTGCTCCTCAGATACTGCCTGAACCTGCTGTGCTTTTCCAGCACCACACTCTTGACTCTGATCTCTAGTATCTGCAGTCCTCACTTTCACCTCAACAAAGGCAAGCATCCTGTGTGCTTTCTAAAGCACTCTTTTAACCTGTCCTGCTACCTTCAGGGATCTATGGACAACACCCCAAAATCCCTCTATTCCTCTGAACTTCCTAATATCCTGACATTCACTGAGTATTCCCTTGTCTTGGTATTTCTTCGAAAGTGAATCACCTCAAATTAATCAGGTCCATCTGCCACTGATCTGCCTATCTGACTAATCCTCCTGTACCCTCCTGACTGTCACCCGGCCAATCTAATTAATCCTGTACCCTCCTCACTGTCACCCGGCCAATCTGACCAATCCTCCTGTACCCTCCTCACTGTCACCCGGCCAATCTGACCAATCCTCCTGTACCCTCCTCACCGTCACCCGGCCAATCTTTGTATTTTCAAGAAGGAGGTGGTTATATCTCTTACGATCACTGCCTGATCTGCAGTGCTTTTCCAGCACCACACTCTCGACCCGTGCATCTTTAGATCTCCTGTGTAATTATATGATTTTGTTTTATCTCACAAGGTGCTCTTTCACTGAAGTGCAAGTACACAATGCTGCTCATCTGATTTTACCAACAAAGCAGAAATTTATTACGCAAAATAAAATAAAATGGTATAAATCAACATTTTTTGCATATAACACAATGTGAAAGGTACAAACCACACTGTTAAAGTACCATATTCAATCCATTCCCAATAGCATACCTTTGCTGCACTCCAATACCAGAGAATTTTCTTCTCTGCTGCTTCTAAAAACTTAACTGTTGCTTTCAATTCCTGGTTGTGATAGCTAGATCGTGTCTTCCTTGAGTATTCTCTTATTGAGCTTAAACTTTCTTAGCTTCAAATCACCCCTTTGGGGGTTGAGCCAACTATTTCTGGTCTGGATCTTTCAACTTAAATGCTTACAATTGAGGCCAGAATATTTTCAAGAAGGAGGTGGTTATATCTCTTACGATTAAAGAGTTTCAGGAGATAGCGTGAACAGCGCACTCAAGTGGATGATGAACGGCAGAGTAGGTTCCAAAGGGGCTGAATGGCCTCCTCCTACTCCTGCTTTCTGTCACTCACCTGGTTGAGTTTTTTTTGATGAGGCAACAGAAAGGGTTGAGTCAGGATCATATGGCGAGGATTCAGAATATGCTGACCAAGGGTGTTGTCAAGGCAAACTCAACTTCAGAGAAGACATTTGCAGGGCCAGGGGGACAGGATGCAGTTATATTTTCATTGTGGAGATCAGCACAGACACACGACAGGTCAAACAGCTTCTTTCTGTATGGTCATCCTCTCATCCTAATTACAAACTGAATGAAGATTTACAGCTGCCATTGTCGAATGCAAAGACCCAACTTTAGTTCCTATTATTTATTCACAGGGTGAGGGCAGCACTGGCCAGGCCAGAGTTTACTGTCCATCCCTAATTACCCAAAGGGCAAATAAGAGTTGGGGAGTTGTAGAGCTGCACAGCACAGAAATAGACCCTTCGGTCCAACTCGTCCATGCCGACCAGATATCCCAAATTAATCTAGTCCCATTTGCCAGATTTGGCCCATATCCCTCCAAACCCTTCCTATTCATATACCCATCCAGATGCCTTTTAAATGCTGTAATTGTACCAGCCTCCACACTTCCTCTGGCAGCTCATTCCATACACGTACCACCCTTTTATATCTTTCCCCTCTCACCTTAAACCTATGCCCTCTAGTTTTGGACTCCCCTGCCCTGGGGGGAAAAAAAACCTTGTCTATTCACCCTGTCCATGCCCCTCATGATTTCGTAAACTTACATTACGGTCACCCCTCAGCCTCAGATGCTCCAGAGAGATCAGTGCCCGCCTATTCAGCCTCTCAACCACATTGCTGTGGGTCTGGAGTCACATGTAGGCCAGACCAGGTAAGGATTGAAGTTTCCTTCCCTCAAAAGACATTAGATGAGTTTTTTTCTGACAATCAACAATGGATTCACGGTCATCATTGTTTTCTTTGTATTCAAATTCCATTACCTGTCATGGCAGGATTTGAACCTAGGTCCCCGGAACATTACTTGGGTTTCTGGATTAATAATCCAGTGATAAGGCCATCACCTCCCCTCGGTCCTGAGTCTAAGCCTTCGTGGATTAATTATTCAGCAATGTGATCACAATTACATCATTCTCCATCAGGCCATGTGACACCAGAGCCTCGAGACATTGTGGAAATGATGTACCAGGTCACGTAACTTCCGTGACAGAGAGAGGGATCGGGGCTGTATCCCTTGGAGCAGGAAAGGTTAAAGGAGACTCTTTAAACTTCTTCAAAACCATGTGTTAGGAAGACTGAGATGAAGAGGAATTTCTCCTCTCAGAGGGTTGTGAGTCCTTGCCACAGAGAGAGCTGTGGGGCAGGGTTCTTGTACATATTTAAGGCTGAGATAGAGTCTTGATCAGTCGGGGATCAAGGGTTACAGGGAAAATGCAGGAAAGTGAATTTGAGGAGCGTTAGATTGGCCTTTGAATGGTATAGCAGGCTGGACAGACCGAACAATATGGTTTTGTTGAAATAACCAAGGGGAAACCATTCAGCGGCAACCATTCAATACTTGGGGAACACAGGCTGAAGAGAATAGATTAGATTCCCTGCAGTGTGGAAACAGGCCCTTCGGCCCAACAAGTCCACACTGACCCTCCAAACAGCAACCCACCCAGACCCATTCCCCTACATTTACCCCTGACTAATGCACCTAACACTACGGGCAATTTAACATGGCCAATTCACCTAACCTGCACTTTGGAAGGAAACTGGAGCACCCGTAGGAAACCCACGCAGAGAATGTGCAAACTCCACACAAGACAGTTGCCTGAGGCAGGAATTGAACCCGGGTCTCTGGCGCTGTGAGGCAGCAGTGCTAACCACTGAGCCACCATAGTGACGATTTGTATGTAAATACATGAATTAGGTGCAGGAGCAGGGCACTTGGATCATGGCTGATTTGATGACTCCGCATTCCTGCCATTTCCACATAACACTTCTTCCCCTTGTCTATCAAGAGATATCGACTTACATCCTAAAAATATTCAAGTCTCTACTTCCCCCGCCTTTTCAGGATTTATTGATCATGGATTTAGCAGAGCTAAGAGCATTTATTCTCCGAAGAAGGATCATTAGACCTTAAATGTTAACTCTGGTTTTCTCTCTCTCTCTCTCTGCAGATCATGCTAGACCTACAGAGTTTCTCCAGCAATTTCTGGTTGTTCTTCTGATTTCCAGCATCTGACGTTTCTTTGGATTTTGTTTTCCTGAACTTCTACGGCCAGCTGTGTTTAATTCCTTGCCATGTGATTAACTGGCTCAGCAATCTCTCCCAAATGGGACGAACCCAGATGCAACAGAGAGAGCTGTCTGAAGCAGATTGAACGATAACATTCCAAAGGACATTTGAGAGAAGGAGACATTTGGAAGGATAATGGGAAGGTGAAGACGATGGAGATTAATTGTTGCGCACGAGTTGACATGGGATGGAAAATTTGAATGGCCTGCTTCTGTGGTGCCATTGAAAGGCAAATGGTGACCTCCATATGGACCCATGGACGGACCCTTTGTCCCTCAGCTCAGCTTGTATTGGGAAAGGAGCTATCTCCCATCAGCCACACATGGATTAGCACACTCAAAGCTGGTCTTAACCAATAACTTTCAGTAAGCACAGTTACAGCAGGCAGTACAACTTACTAGAACGAAGGACCCGATACCCAACATGAGCAAAACTAATGTAGTATACAAAATACCATGCAAGGACTGCACAAAACACTATATAGGACAAACAGGAAAACAGCTAACAATCCGCATACATGAACATCAACTAACCACGAAACGACACGACCAGCTATCCCTAGTAGCCACACAGGCAGACAACAAACAACATGAATTCGACTGGGAAAACACTACTATCATAGGGCAAGCCAGACAGAAAACAGCCAGGGAATTCCTAGAGGCATGGCATTCATCCACAAACTCCATCAACAAACACATTGACCTGGACCCAATATACCAACCACTACAGCGGACAGCTGAAACTGACACCCGGAAGCGGCAAGGACAGACCACTATAAATACCGGAAGAAACATCAAAGAAGCGCTTCGCAGGAGGCTCCAGAGCACTGATGATGTCGCCTAGCCAGGGGACGAAACGTTTGCAACAAAAACTTCCAGCTCGGCGAACAGAACCACAACAACGAGCACCTGAGCTACAAATCTTCGCACAAACTTTGGGCAGTAATGGGGTCAATATTGATTAGTCATCTAGATTAGAGTGGTGCTGGAAAAGCACAGCAGGTCAGGCAGCATCTGAGGAGCAGGTATATCGACGTTTCGGGCAGGAGCTCTTCATCGGGCTGGAATCTGATCAGTCGTCTGTCCATTTCCCCCGAGTTCCCTGGGCTCATCATTGATCGCACAACTTGGCACCATTTGGACACAACCAAGGGGACGATGCTGAGGTGTTGCCTGTTTTATCTGCCCGTGTCCTCCAAGTGAGCCATCCTTACCTTACCCTCTAATTCAAACAGCTGCCCCATTCCCTCATAGTCACTGGGTCGGAATCCTGTTCGTTTCATGTCAGCAACTAGAAAAGGGTGGGGTGGGGTGTACTGACCGCAGAAGGACTGTTGGAATTCAACAAGATGGGCCAGTACCTCAAGGGGAAGCCAGAAAAAGGCATTAATAAACTGCCTTGCCAGTGACGCTGAGATCCTGGGAATATATGTTTTCAAAAGGAATGAAAACTGGCTCAGAACAGGAACATTCTTTTGAAGATGTGATAGGACACGTCTCTAAGGTAGAATGTCACCCAAACTGGGATGAACATCAGGAGGAAAGAAATAGGAGCAACATTAGGCCATTCGGCCCCTTCAAACTGATCTCAATGGTCATGGCTGATCCTGCTTCAACTCCATTTTCCTCTCATCTCTTGAGTTCCAAACAGACCAAAACCCTTCTATCCCAGCCTTAGATATAGTCACTGATGACAACATCCATATCCTCTCCGGTAAGGGGTTCATAGAATCCCTACAGTGAGGAAACAGGCCATTAGGCCCAACAGGTCCAAACACAACCTCCAGGAGTATCTCACCCGGACTCATACCCCTACCATATTTCCTCTACATTTCCCCTGACTAATGCATCTCACCTACACCGCCCTGAGCAATACAGGCAATTTCCCAAGGCCAAATCACCTCACCTGCGTATCTTTGGACTGTGGGAAGAAACCAGAGCACCCGGAGGAAACCCACACAGACACGGGGAGAATGTGCAAACTCCACACAGACTGAGGCAGGAATTGAACCCGGGTCCCTGGCGCTGTGAGGCAGCAGTGCTAACCATTGAGCCACCTTCCTACTTATTCCTTGTTTCCATCCTGAAGACAATTATCTAATAATATTCAAAATGTGGCCTAACTAAAGCTTTATACGGCTAGAACATGACTTGCTAACTTTTATATTCGATGTCCCTGCTGATGAAGGCAAGTGTGCTGTATGCCTTCATTGTAGAGGTCTGTGAGATCTCCTCGCATTGTTCAAAACTCCAGAAAATACAGACCCAATCGACTCAACCTCCCAACACATCACCACATCTCAGGCTGTGCATGTACGCTCCTCAACAGAAACAATGCACAATGGCTTCAGAGTAAAAAAATAGAAATGTCTGATTTCCCAGAACCGCTGATAATCTCAAGAACGCACCTCCGCCTGCTGTTATCACCTTTCGTTACAAACAGCCATCTCACCGAGAAAGTTACACAATCGAGAGATTGTTTTGCCTCACAGCTGTACACACACGTCAGCCAAGGATAACGCTCCCTTTTCTTTGCAAACAGGAGGTTGACAGCAGCACCACTCACTCCGGGAGGAGCGGCCACCGCTTCGAGATATCGCCAGGAATCCAGAGATGTTACATCTGCTCAGAATCAAGCCATTCGGCCCATCCACAGACTGGGGCTGCCCAATCCCCATGAGGATTTCATCCAACCTTATCAAAACATCTTTCCAGTCCATTCTGTAAAAACAGAGGAACAAATGCAGGCTATTCAGCCCATCTGTGCTGCTATTCCAATCCCCCACGTGAATTTCTGCCCACCCAAATTCATCCAACATCACCAAATGTCCTTCTATTCTGTTCTATAAGACATAGGAGTAGAAATAGGCCATTCAGCCCATCGAATCTGCTCCACTATTCAATGAGGTTATGACTGATCTGATAGCCCTCACCTCAGCTTTCCTGTCTTTTCCCCCTTGCCTTTAATTCCCTTCCTGATTAAAAACCTGTTGACCTCAGCCTTAATGACCAGCCTCGACAGCCCTCTGTGGTAAAGAACTCCCCAGATTCGCTCCCCTCTGAGAGAAGGAATTCCGCCTCATCTCTGTGTTCGGTATGCGAATCCATTACTCTGAGATGATGCCCTCTGGTCCCCAGACTCTCCCACAAGGGGTAACGATGCTTCTACATCCACTCTGACAAGTCCTTTATCAATTTTGTATTTCTCTATAAGGTCAGCTCTCATTGTTCGACATCCTGATGAGTGCTCCTCACTATCAAGCTTCCCGTGAAATATTTTGACGTTATTTAGCCCTGGCATTCACTCTGATTTGTGGATTAGAGTGGTGCTGGAAAAGCACAGCAGGTCAGGCAGCATCCGAGGAGCAGGAAAATCGACGTTCAGGCAAAAGCCCTTCATCAGGAATAGAGGCAGGGTGGAGAGATAAATGGCGGGGGTGGGGCTGGGGTGAAGGTAGTAAAGAGTACACTAGGTGAATGGGGGTGGGGATGGAGGTGATAGGTCAGAGGGGAGGGTGGGGGAAGGTAGCAAAGAGTACAATGGGTAAATGGGGGTGGGGATGGTGCTAATCATCTATATTCCAACAGCACAATGAGTTCCAAAGATTCCCCAAAATGCACCCAAGCAAAGTTGTGAGTTATTTTCAAGACAGATTCCCTCTCCAGAAAGGATTTCAGGAGTGCAATTGGGAATGAGTCTAATATTTCTGAGACAGATTCCTACTGTGAGAAGGGACAAAAGGAAGAACAAAGTTGCATTTCCATAGCACCTTCACTAAGTCAGGGCGTTCCACAGTGCTTCATCAGCCAATGAAGTACATTTCAAAGTGCAGTCACAGTTTTACTACAAGGCAGTAAATTTCCTCACGGTAAACACATAGCAAGTGCCATAAGATAACATCCAGAACATCTGCTTTTTTCTGATGTTAATTAAATTATAATTATTGACCAGGCCAACATTGACAACTGAATAGAGTTCTGAAGTGGACTCAAAGTGTTAACTCTGTCTATCCCTCCATAGGAGCTGCCAGTTTTACAGAGTTTGTTCAGCAGATTGTCTGTATTTGTTTCCACGTAGACAACTCTTCTGTCCTCCTTCAAAATGGACCATGGAATCATTGACAATCACAGGACAGACATGGCTTAATATCTGACCTTCTGACAGTGCAGCACTTCCTCAGTACTGACCCTCCGACAGTGTGGCACTCCCTCAAAACTGAGCCTCTGACAGTGCAGCACTCCCTCAGTACTGACCCTCTGACAGCGTGGCACTCCCTCAGACCTAACCCTCCGACAGTGCGGCACTCCCTCAGTACTGACCCTCCGACAGTGTGGCACTCCCGCAGTACTGACCCTCTGACAGTGCAGCACTCCCTCAGTACTGACCCTCTGACAGTGCAGCACCCCCTCAGTACCGACCCTCTGACAGTGCGGCACTCCGTCAGTACTGACCTTCTAACAGTTCAGCACTCCCTCAGTACTGACCTTCTGACAGTTTAGCACTCCCTCAGTATTGACCCTCTGACAGTGCAGCACTCCCTCAATACTGACCTTCTGACAGTTTAGCACTCCCTCAGTACTGACCTTCTGACAGTTTAGCACTCCCTCAGTACTGACCCTCCAACAGTGCGGCACTCCCTCAGTACTGACCCTCTAACAGTGTGGCACTCCCTCAGTACTGACCCTCTGACAGTGCGGCACTTCCTCAGTACTGACCCTCTAACGGTGCGGCACTCCCTCAGTACTGACCCTCTGGCAGTGCAGCACTCCCTCAGTACTGACCTTCTGACAGTGCGGCACTCCCTCAGTACTGACCCTCTGACAGTGCGGCACTCCCTCAGTACTGAACCTCTGACAGTGTGGCACTCCCTTAGTACTGACCCTCTGACAGTGCGGCACTCCCTCAGTACTGACCCTCTGACAGTGCAGCACTCCCTCAGTACTGAACCTCTGACAGTGCAGCACTCCCTCAGTACTGACCCCCTGACAGTGCAGCACTCCCTCAGTACTGACCTTCTGACAGTGTGGCACTCCCTCAGTACTGAACCTCTGACAGTGTGGCACTCCCTCAGTACTGACTCTCAGACAGTGCAGCACTCCCTCAGTACTGACCTTCTGACAGTGTGGCACTCCCTCAGCTCTTCCCTGAAAGATCAGGATTTTTTAACTGGGTACTCTGAAGCAAAATGAGTGTCCAGTGCCCTGACCCCAGAGGTGGGACAACTGCCCATTGTGCTCCACATAGACCATCCAGACAATCTAGAACATGGATTGATGTTAATGTCCCAATTACAAGTGGCTGTCGATGGATAGCAGCAGAATTTCCTTGAATTCTCTCCCTCATTTTCATCTTTCTGGGAGAATAGTACTGAGAATTTCATGATTAAATTGTTCCCTTGTTTTACTCTGTTTCAGCTGCAAAGGTTTCAGTCACTGCCTGTCTCTCCACAATAAGTCCATAAGAAATAGAAACAGGAGTTATCTGTTGGACCCCTCGAGTCTGTTCTGACATTTAATGAACCTCGGTTGATTCCTCATGTCCACTTTCCCTGACTAAAGAAGAGTCTATCCATCTCAGCCTTAAATATACATAGTTAAAAATAACACAACACCAACAGCTTCACTTGGAAGCGCGAGCTTTCAGAGCACTGCTCCTTCATTGGCTACCTTCATCAGAGCTACCTAACACTGGCACTTCCACATCTTATACATACACAAGGAATCTCCCCCCACAGCTCTCTCAGTGGTAAGGAGTTCCAAAGACTCACAACCCTCTGAGAGAAGAGGTTCCTCCTCATCTCAGTCTTAAATTGATGCCTCTTTATTCTGAGACTGTGCCCTCTGGCCTAGACTCCCCCATGAGGTGAAACATTCTCTCAGGCATTGACCCTGTCAAACCCCTTCAGAGTCTGATATGGTTCAATAAGATCATCCCTCACTCTCCTGCACTCCAGTGAGTAGAACCCTAAACTGTTTAATCTTGCTCATTAGACCATCCCTCCATATCGGGGATCATCCTAATGAACCGTCTTGAACTCGCTTCAACAAAATAATATCGTTCCCTTAAATAAGGGGAGCAAAACTGCTCACAGTACTGCAGGTGTGGTCTCACCAGCACCTTGTACAGTTACAGGAAGACTTCCCCACTCTTATACTCCAACCGCCTTGAAATAAGGGCCAACATTTCCATTATTCTGATTACCTGCTGCCTCTGTGAGCTGGCGTTCTGTGTTTTGTGCACAAGTTTCCCCACCATGAGAAAGAACCCTTTCTCCCCACTCGCTGTTTCCTGCCCATGAGCCAATTCTCTATCCAGGTCAACATACCACCTCTCATCTTATGACTGAACCTTTTGTGAGCTACCTTGTCAAATGCTTTCTGAAAGTCCAAAGACAACATGTCCCTCTCTCTCTCCACTCTGGGTGAGACTTTCTTGAAAAAATT
Source organism: Hemiscyllium ocellatum (assembly GCF_020745735.1). Lineage (NCBI taxonomy): Eukaryota > Metazoa > Chordata > Chondrichthyes > Orectolobiformes > Hemiscylliidae > Hemiscyllium > Hemiscyllium ocellatum. The sequence continues at coordinate 12,188,593 of NC_083401.1, forward strand.
CCAATAAACCAGTCAGATGCGATTTCTCTTTCCTGAAGCCGTAATGACTCTTTTGGATTAGATTATGATGTTCCCAATAGTCTGCTATGATGAGCAATTGTCCTCCTATTTCTGTCATGGAACTTGGAAGATAACCGGGATATCCTAGAGGGGTTGGTGCTGGTGAGTGGTATTGATTATCAGTGTGAAGGCGATGTATTTCCTTCTGCTACTGTTCAGACACACAGCCAAGATGGCCTCCTGGCAGCAACTGATGGGCTGGGAAACATTGTCTATTCTATAGGAGCTGATGGAAGGCATGCCCACTGTGTTCTGTTGAGGCTAATACACTCACCTCTTGATGATTCCTCATTCAGCTCCCACTGCTATACTCATGGCAGAGGGAGACTGCCTTCCTGTGGGTAACCTGGCAGCATTAGCTACCCTGAATGACGTTGAGCAAAGAGGGGGAATGCACCCTTTGAGTGACCCCAGCCTCCCACGAGGTCACATTTTCACTTTAACCTACTGAAAATCACCCTGCCCTCCCCAAAACTCGTCACTTGTCTTTCTGGGACCTGTCAACCAAACCGCTCTGAAGTCCAGCCTCGATGGCCTCCGCTTTCTTGCTCCAGAAGGGATCACTGCTCGACTTTGGCACGCTGCTGGCCATCCGATTGGCCACAAAGGAGGATATCCTCCACCGAGGGTGTAGTGGGGGACAGAGGGGGTGATGTAGGAGCCTTGCCCTGAGCCAGTGAACACCTCAGTCTGATGGTTTCCTCAGGCCAGGAAACACCACCATCTGAAAACCTCCTGCCCAGAGAGTAGGAAAGGAATCACAGGATGAAAGGAATCTCTGGACCAAAAATCCCAGTTTGCCTTTGTCTATAACCTGGTGGAGGGTACAACAATTTAGCAGTTGTGGAGGACGCAAAGAATTCAGCCATTTGTTAACGAATCTGAATTAAACTCAGATTTGAAGTAAGCGAATCTTTTACTGAAGCCAAATCCAAACCCGGTCAATTACCGCTCCATCAGTCAACCCTCAATCAGCAGTAAAGTCACACCCAGTTTGGGTCCCACCAGGGTCACTCAGCTCCTGACCTCATTACAGCCTTGGGTCAAACATGGGCAAAAGAGCTGAACTCCAGAGGGGAGGGGAGAGGGACAGCCCTTGACACCAAGGCTGCATTCAACCGAGTGTGGCATCAAGGAGCCCTGGCCAAACTGGGATCAATGATATCAAGGTGGCACACTGTGCGCTAGTTGGAGTCACACCTGACATAGAGGAAGATGGTTGTGGTTGTTAGAGATCAGTCGTCTCAGCTCCAGGACATCTCTGATTGGTTTGACGGTAGGAGACACAGGGTAGTGATGAAGGACTGGAGGCCTGTGACCAGGAATGTTCCACAGGAACATTATTGTTTGTCATTTGTATCAACAATTTGGATGACAATTCAGGAGGCGTGATTAGGAAGCTTACAGATGGCACCAAAATCTAAGAATGCAAAGAGATCACGGTCAATTGGGCCAATGGGCTGAGGAGTGGCAGATTGAGTTCAAGTCCAATAATTGCAAGGTATTGTATTTTGGCAAAACAAATCAGGGCAGGACTTTTATACATGTTTTAGATTAGATTTCCAACATATGGAAAGAGGCCCTTCAGCCCAACAGGTCCATGCCCACCCTCTGAAGAGTAACCCTGTATTCCTGATTAAGGGCTTTTGCCCGAAACATCGATTTTCCTGCTCCTCGGATGCTGCCTGAACTGCTGTGCTTTTCCAGCACCACTAATCCAGAATCTGGTTTCCAGCATCTGCAGTCATTGTTTTTACCTACCTTGAAGAGTAACCCACCCAGATCCATTTCCCTACTCTATATTAACCTCTGACTAATGCACCTAACACTATGGGCAATTCACCTGACCTGCACATCTTGGGATTGTGGGAGGAAACCCACACAGACGAGGGGAGAATGTGCAAACTCTACACAGATGGCTGCCCGAGGCTGGAATCGAACTAGGGTTCCAGGTGTTGTGAGGCAGCAGTGTTAACCACTGAGCCACCGTGCTGCCCTGGTGGTGCCATATAGTTAATAGTTGGGCCCTGGGTGGTGTTGTAGAACAGAGAGACCTAGGGGTACAGGTGCATAGTTCTTTGAAAGTTGCATCACAGTTATTCAGTGTGGTTAAGAAGGTGTTTGGCATGCTTGCCTCTGCATCCTTTAGGGAGTATGGATACCCACAATGCCCTTCAGAAGGGAGCTCCAGGATCTTGACGTATTTGGAGTTTGCACATTCTCCCCGTGTCTGCATGGGTTTCCTTCGGGTGCTCTGGTTTCCCCCCACAGTCCAAAGATGTGCAGGTTAGGTGGATTGGCCATGCTAAATTGCCTGTAGTGCTCAGGCATGTGCAGACTAGGTGTGTTAGCAATGGGAAATGCAGTGTTACACAGATAGAGTAGGGGGATGGATCTGGGTAGGATGCTCTTCAGAGGACCGGTGTGCACTCAATGGGCTGAATAGCCTACTTCCACGCCGTAGGGATTCTATGATTCGATATTGCAGTAACAGTGAAGGAACAGCAATATATTTCCAAGTCAGAATAGCAGGAGCTTGGAATGGAACTTGCAGGGGTTGGTGTTCCCATGTATCGGTTGCCCTTGTTTTTCTAGATGTAATGGTCATGGCTTTGGAAGGTGGTGTCTAAGCATCTTTAATGAATTTCTGCAGACAGAACACATTGGTGCTACTGAGCGTCGGTGGTGGAGGGAGTGGATATTTGTGGATGTGGTGCCAATCGAGTGGGCTGCTTTGTCCTGGATCGTGTCAAGTTTCTTGAGTGCGGTTGGGGCTGTACCCATCCAGGCAAGTGGGCAGTGTTCCATCACACTCCTGACTCGTGCCTTGTAGCTGTTGGACAGGCTTTGGGGAGTCAGGAAGTGAGTTACTTGATACAGGATGTATACCCTCTGACCTGCTCTTGGAATTTTGGTATTTATATTACTACAATCATCGAATTATCGAGAAACACCACAGTTCTGACGACATCAGTGTAAATACGTTCATGTTTTTCAGTCTGCCATGACTCTTCCTTTATTGAAATGGCTGATCCATTTAGGTTCTTGGTCAATGGTCATGCCCAGAATATTGATAAAGGGGGATTCAAGGGCAATCAGGCCATGGATGTCAAGGGAGGATAGTTAAATTCTGTCTTGTTGGAAATGGTCATTGCCTGTTTCCTTTTTGACAAAAATCTTATTAGTCACCTGTCAGCACTGGGCATTGTCCAGATCTTGCTGCATTTCAGTGTGGTCTACGTCAGTGTCTTGAGGAGTCACGGATGGTGCTGAGCATTGTGTCATCATTGGGAACATCCCCACTTCTGACCTTATGGTGGAGAAAGGCCAATGATGCAGCAGTTAAAGATGCTGGGCCGAGGACACTAGACTCATAGAGTCATGGATTCTCACAGCATGGAAACAGACCCTTCGGTCCAACTCGTTCATGCCAACCCAAGTTTCCCAAAATATAGTAATTCCATTTGCCTGTATTTGACCTATGTCCCTCTAAACTGTTCTTATACATGTCCAAAGGGCTTTTTAAAAGTTGTAACTGCATCCATCAATTCCTCTGACAATTCATTCCACATAAGAGCCACGCTCTCTATTAAAACGTTTCCCTTTATGTCTTTTTTAAATTTTTCCCCTCTCACCCTAAACCTATGCCCTCTAGTTCTGGACTCCCAACCCAGGGGAAAGACCTTGTCTATTTACCCTATCCACATCCCTCATGATTTTATAAACCTCTATAAGGTCACCCTTTACTTGCTATGCTCCAGTGAGAAAAGTCCCAGCGTGTCCAGCCTCTCATAGAGTCATAGAGTCACAGAGATGTGCAACATGGAAACAGACCCTTCGGCCCAACCCGTCCATGCTGGCCAGATATCCCAACCCAATCTAGTCCCACCTGCCTGCATCCGGCCCATATCCCTCCAAACCCTTCCTATTCATATACCCATCCAGATGCCTCTTAAACTTTGCAATTGTACCAGCCTCCACCACATCCTCCGGCAGATCATTCCATACATGTACCACCCTCTGTGTGAAAAAGTTGCCACTTAGGTCTCTTTTATATTTTTCCCCTTTCACCCTAAACCTATTCCTTCTAGTTCTGGACTCCCCGACCCCAGCGAAAAGACTTTCTCTAGTTATCCTATCCATGCCCCTCATTATTTTGTAAACCTCTATAAGGTCACCCCTCAGCCTCCGACGCTCCAGGGAAAACGGCCCCAGCCTGTTCAACATCTCCCTGTAGCTCAAATCCTCCAACCCTGGCAACATCCTTGTAAACCTTTTCTGAACCCTTTCAAGTTTCACAACATCTTTCCAAAAGGAAGGAGACCAGAATTGCACGCAATAGTCCAACAGTGGCCTAACCAATGTTCTGTACAGCCGCAACGTGACCTCCCAACTCCTGTACCCAATACTCTGACCAATAAAGAAAAGTATACCAAAAGCCTTCTTCACTATCCTATCCACCTGCGACTCCACTTTCAAGGAGCTATGAACCTGCACTCCAAGGTCTCTTTGTTCAGCAACACTCCCTCGGACATTGCCATTAAGTGTATAAATCCTGCTAAGATTTGCTTTCCCAAAATTGAGCACTCGCATTTATCTGAATTCAACTCCATCTGCCATTTCTCAGCCCATTGGTCCATATGGTTCAGATCCTGTTGTAATCTGAGGTAACCCTCTTCGCTGTCTACTACACCTCCAATTTTGGTGTCATCTGCAAACTTACTAACTTGTACCTCTTATGCTCACATCCAAATCATTTATGTAAATGACAAAAAGTAGAGGTCCCAGCACCGATCCTTGTGGCACTCCACTGGTCACAGGCCTCCAGTCTGAAAAATTACCCTCCACCACCACCCTCTGTCTTCTACCTTTGAGCCAGTTCTGTATCCAAATGGCTAGTTCTCCCTGTATTCCACGAGATCTAACCTTGCTAATCAGTCTTTCATGGGGAACCTTGTCGAATGCCTTCCTGATGTCCATATAGATGACATCTACTGCTCTGCCCTCATCAATCTTCTTTGTTACTTCTTCAAAAAACTCAATCAAGTTTGTGAGACATGATTTCCCACGTACAAAGCCATGTTGACTATCCCTAATCAGTCCTTGCCTTTCCAAATACATGTACATCCTGTCCCTCAGGACTCCCTCCAACAACTTGCCCACCATCGAGATCAGGCTCATCGGTCTATAGTTCCCTGGCTTGTCTTTACCGCTCTTCTTAAACAGTGGCACCACGTTAGCCAACCTCCAGTCTTCCAGCACCTCACCTGTGACTATCAATGACACAAATATCTCAGCAAGAAGCCCAGCAATCACTACTCTAGCTTCCCACAGAGACCTGATCAGGTCCTGGGGATTTATCCACCTTTTACCATTTCAAGACATCCAGCACTTCCTCCTCTGTAATCTGGACATTTTGCAAGATGTCACCAGCTATTTCCCAACAGTCTATATCTTCCATATCCTTTTCCACAGTAAATACTGATGCAAAATATTCATTTAGTATCTCCCCCATTTTCTGTGGCTCCACACAAAGGCCGCCTTGCTGATCTTTGAGGGGCCTTATTATCTCCCTAGTTGCCCTTTTGTCCTTAATATATTTGTAAAAACCCTTTGGATTCTCCTTAATTCTATTTGTCAAAGCTATCTCATGTCCCCGTTTTGCCCTCCTGATTTCCCTCTTATGTATACTCCTACTGCCTTTATACTCTTCTAAGGATTCACTCGATCTCTCCTGTCTATACCTGACCTATGCTTTATAACCAAACCTTCAATTTTCTCCTTCCAACTCAAACCCTCCATTCCCAGCAACATTCTGGTAAATCTTTTTGGAACCCTCTCCAGCTGAATAATATCCTTCTAATAGCAGAGCGGCCATAACGGCACACAGTACTCAAAATGTGGCCTTACCAACATCCGGTACAACCTCAACATAACATTTCAATTCCTGTATGAAAGGGTTGAGCAATGAAGGCAAGCATGCCAAACACCTTCTTAACCACACTGACTAACTGTGATGCACCTGTACCCCTAGGTCTCTCTGTTCTACAACACCACCCAGGGCCCAACTATTAACCATATGGCACCACCAGGGCAGCACGGTGGCTCAGTGGTTAACACTGTTGCCTCACAGCACCTGGAACCCTAGTTCGATTCCTGCCTCGGGCAGCCATCTGTGTAGAGTTTGCACATTCTCCCCTCGTCTGTGTGGGTTTCCTCCCACAATCCCAAGATGTGCAGTTCAGGGGAATTGCCCATAATGTTAGGTGCATTAGTCAGAGGTTAATATAGGGTAGGGGAATGGGTCTGGGTGGGTTACTCTTCAAGGTAGGTAAAAACAATGACTGCAGATGCTGGAAACCAGATTCTGGATTAGTGGTTCTGGAAAAGCACAGCAGTTCAGGCAGCATCCAAGGAGCAGCGAAATCGACGTTTCGGGCAAAAGCCCTTCATCAGGAATACAGGGTTACTCTTCAGAGGGTGGGCATGGACTTGTTGGGCTGAAGGGCCTCTTTCCATATGTTGGAAGTCTAATCTAAAACATGTATAAAAGTCCTGCCCTGATTTGTTTTGCCAAATTACAATACCTTGCAATTATTGGACTTGAACTCAATCTGCCACTCCTCAGCCCATTGGCCCAATTGACCGTGATCTCTTTGCATTCTTAGATTTTGGTGCCATCTGTAAGCTTCCTAATCATGCCTCCTGAATTGTCATCCAAATCGTTGATACAAATGACAAACAATAATGTTCCTGTGGAACATTCCTGGTCACAGGCCTCCAGTCCTTCATCACTACCCTGTGTCTCCTACCGTCAAACCAATCAGAGATGTCCTGGAGCTGAGACGACTGATCTCTAACAACCACAACCATCTTCCTCTATGTCAGGTGTGACTCCAACTAGCGCACAGTGTGCACCCTGATATCATTGATCCCAGTTTGGCCAGGGCTCCTTGATGCCACACTCGGTCAAATGCAGTCTTGATGTCAAGGGCTGTCACTCTCCCCTCCCCTCTGGAGTTCAGCTCTTTTGCCCATGTTTGACCCAAGGCTGTAATGAGCTGAGTGACCCTGGTGGGACCCAAACTGGGCGTCACTTTCCTGATGATTGAGGGTTGACTGATGGGGTGGTAATTGGCCGGGTTTGGATTTGGCTTCACTCCTCCACCGGCAGAAAACACTTTAACTCTCCCTCCCACTCCACCGAGGACATGCAGGTCCTTGGACTCCTCCACCGGCAGAACATAACAACACGACGGCTGGAGGAGGAGCGCCTCATCTTCCGCCTGGGAACCCTCCAACCACAAGGGATGAATTCAGATTTCTCCAGTTTCCTCATTTCCCGTCCCCCCACCTTGTCTCAGTCGGTTCCCTCAACTCAGCACCGCCCTCCTAACCTGCAATCTTCTTCCTGACCTCTCCGCCCCCGCCCCACTCTAGCCTATCACCCTCACCTTGACCTCCTTCCACCTATCCCACCTCCATCGCCCCTCCCTCAAGTCCCTCCTCCCTACCTTTTATCTTAGCCTGCTTGGCTACTCTGTCTCATTCCTGATGAAGGGCTTATGCTCGAAACGTCGAATTCCCTATTCCTGAGATGCTGCCTGACCTGCTGTGCTTTGACCAGCAACACATTTTCAGCTGTGATCTCCAGCATCTGCAGACCTCATTTTTTACTCAGTAAAAGATTTGCCTACTTCAAGTCTGAGTTTAATTCAGACTCGTTAACAAATGGCTGAATTCTTTGCGTCCTCCACAACTGCTAAATTGTTGTACCCTCCACCAGGTTATAGACAAAGGCAAACTGGGATTTTTGGTCCAGAGATTCCTTTCATCCTGTGATTCCTTTCCTACTCTCTGGGCAGGAGGTTTTCAGATGGTGGTGTTTCCTGGCCTGAGGAAACCAATCAGACTGAGGTGTTCACTGGCTCAGGGCAAGGCTTCTACATCACCCCCTCTGTCCCCCCACTACACCCTCAGTGGAGGATATCCTCCTTTGTGGCCAATCGGATGGCCAGCAGCGTGCCAAAGTCGAGCAGTGATCCCTTCTGGATATAAGGTAATCAGTGGGTTAGATCGGGTGGACAGGGAGAGCCTTTTTCCAAGTATGGGGACGGCAAACATGAGTGGGCATAGCTTTAAATTGAGGGGTGATAGATACAGGACAGATGTCAGAGGTAGTTTCTTTACTCAGAGAGTAGTAAAGGTATGGAATGCTTTGCCTGCAACCGTAGTAGATTCGCCAACTTTAAGTACATTTAAGTCGTCATTGGACAAACATAAGGATTTACATGGAATAGTGTAGGTGGGATGGGCTTCAGATTAGTATGACAGGGCAGTGCAACATCGAGGGCCGAAGGGCCTGTACTGTGCTGTAATGTTCTATGTTCTATGCCTGTCACCAGCTGAACCCTTAAAGAATATGAGTTCCCTGATTGGGGATGTTAATCTGGTCCTGTTAATCTGGACCCCTGGCTGACATAAAAAGAATTTTGGGGCCCCGAATAACTGACTCAGCGAGAGGCAGTGCTATTGTCAAAGGCTATGTGTTTGTGAATAAAGTGTGATTGGGGATGGAACATTGGCCTCTGAAGGGGTATTTCAGGGTCATACCACCATCTCCAGAGCACATCAGGATTAACCATAAATCCTGGCTCAGTCAGCAATGGCTGCTCCCCATCAATGAATTATTGGTAAAATCAAGTGGATATCGAGAAACTCTTTTCCCAGATGAAGGGCAACAACCAGAGAACATAAACTCACAATGGTTGGCCAAGAACCAGAGGCGACATGAGGAAAAAATAATTTTACTCATCAAATGATTAGGATTTGGAACAGACTCGCTAATTGCGGCATCGAAAGTGTTTCAAGAGAAGCCTTCCAAAGAAAATTGGTTGCAGAGGGAAAATTGCAGAGGTACTGAGAAAGAGCAAGGAAATGGATTATTTCTTGAAAAATCCAAAACAGACTGATGGGGCTGAATGGCCTCTTCTGTGCTGTATTATTCTGGGATTCTACCTGAAGCCTTGCAGGATTTAATCTGTTGGCCGATCTCATATTTGTTCTCTGTTCCTCATTCCTGCAAACAGACAACCCAAAAACATTAAGTTTGTAACAGCTCGAATCGTGTGCCTGATATAACACTTTGAGAGTCTTTCACAGACTGTTCATTCCCGATAAGATGGAGCCCAGTTCCCACAGACTCCCCAAGGACACACAGGCTGCCAAGAGCAAAGGCTTTTTACTAAACATATCACTACCAAAAAAAAACCCTTGTTAGCCATTCCACTCAAAAACGTTCTCTGAATTTGTGTTGCATCTGATCTGACAGACAACTGGCACCAATTATAACCATCGGGTACCACAGGCCAACCTGTGTTTTCAATTACAGTCTGCAATATATTCTCCCACATTTTTGTCTTTCTTTTGTAATGTTCATGGAATTACTTTACACACTAGCTTGTTGAATCCCTCCCCTAAATGAAGGATGAGGATGGTATTTCCTTCTCTGAACACCAATGCTAGAGAGATACTTCAATTTTAGAGTCATAGAGATGTATAGCATGGAAAAAGACCCTTCGGTCCAACTCGTCCATGCCGACCAGATATTCTCAACTAATCTAGTCCCATTTGCCAGCACCCGGCCCATATCCCTCTAACCCCTTCCTATTCATATACCCCTCCAGATGCCTTTTAAATGCTGTAATTGTACCAGCCTTCACCACTTCCTCTGGCAGCTCATTCCATACACGTACCACCCTTTGAGTGAAAAGACTGCCCCTTAGGTCTCTTTCCCCTCTCACCCTAAACCTGTGCACTCTCTAACATTGGTCACAGAATAGTACAGCACAGAAACAGGTCCTCCAGCCCTCAATGTTGCATCAAACATGATGCCAAATAAAACTAATCCCTTCTGCCTGCCCTTCGTCCTTATCCCTCCATCCTTACATATTCATGAGATTATCTAAAAGTCCCTTAAACACCCTTATCGTATCTTCCTCCATCACCACCCCTGGCAATGCATTCCAGACACCCACCATCCTCTGTGCAAAAACCTTACCCCTCACATCTCCTTTGAACTTGCCCCCTCTCACCTTAAATGCATGTCCCCTAGTTTCAGACGTATAAACTCTGGGCAAAAGATTCTGATTGTCATCCCTACCTGTCCATCTCTTAATTGTATTGACTTCTATCAAGTCTCCCCTTCAGCCTCCGCCGCTCGAGAGAAACAACCTGAGTTTTTCTAGCCTCTCCTTATAGCTCATAACCTCTAATCCAGGCAGCATCCTAGTAAGCCTCTTCTGCGCCTTCACATCCTTCCCTTCATATCCTTCCTATAATGTGGCGACTAGAATTGAACACAATACTCTAAGTGCGGTGTAACCAAAGACTCATAAAGCTGCAACATGACATTCTGACTCTTGTATTCAATTCCCTGACCATTAAAGATAAGCATGCCATACGCCTTCTTTACCACTCTCTCTACTTGAGGGGACACTTTCAGGGAGCTATGGACTCAAACCCCAAGATCCCTCTGTAAATTAGTGCTGTTCAGGGCCCTGCCATCAACTGGATACTTTTCCTTAATATTTGATCTCCCAAAGTGCAGTACCTCACACCTACCTGGATTAAATTCCTTCTGCCATTTCTCTGTCCATATTAGCAACTGATCTATATCCCACTGTATCCTTTGACAACCTTCTACAGTATCTACAATTCCACTGATCTTTGTATCATCAGCAAACTTACAAACCCACCCATCAACATTTTCATCCACATCATTTACATATATCACAAACAGCAGAGTTCCCAGTATGGATCCCTGTGGAACACCACTAGTCACAGATTTCCAGCCTGAAAAATACCCTTCCATCACTACCCTCTGCCTTCCATAGGCATGCCAATTCTGATTCCAAGTCACCGTGGATCCAATGCAACTTAATTCTCTGGATGAGCCAACCATAAGGGACCTTGTCGAAATTAGAGTAGATTACTTACAGTGTGGAAACAGGCCCTTCGGCCCAACAAGTCCACACTGACCCGCCGAGGTGCAACCCACCCAGACCCATTCCCCTACGTTTATCGCTTCACCTAACACTATGGGCAATTTAGCACGGCCAATTCACCTAACCTGCATATTTTTGGACTGTGGGAGGAAACCGGAGCACCCGGAGGAAACCCACACAGACACGGGGAGAACGTGCAAACTCCACACAGAGAGTCGCCTGAGACGGGAATTGAACCCAGGTCTCTGGCGCTGTGAGGCAGCAGTGCTAACCACTGTGCCACCGTGCTTCCAGAATCCTTACTAAAATCCATGTAGATAACATCCACTGCTCTAACCTCTTCAATCACCTCCATCATCTCGTCAAAAACTTTAATCAAGTTAGTAAGACATGACCTGTCCTGTACGAAGCCATGCTGACTGCCCCTAATTAGGTCATGCTTTTCCAAATATGCATTAATCCTATTCATTAGAATTCTTTCCAGTAGCTTCCTAACCACCAATGTAAGACTCATTGGTCTACAGTTTCCTGGATTACCCCTATTTCTCTTCTTGAACAGTGGAACAATATTAGTTATTTTGGACTCCCCTATCCTGAGGAAAAGATCTTGTCTATTTATCCTATCCATGCCCCTTATGGCTTAATAAACCTCTATAAGGTCACCCCTCAGCCCCTGATGCTCCAGGGAAAACAGCCCCAACCTGTTCAGCTTCTCCCTTCGACTCAAACCCTCCAAGCCTTGCAACATCCTTTGTAAACCTTCTCTGAACCCTTTTAAGTTTCAAACATCCTTCCTAGAGGCGGGAGACCAGAAATGAATGCAGTATTCCAAAAGTGGACTAACCAATGTCTTGTACAGCTGCAACATGACCTCCCAACTCCTATTCTCAATGCACTGACCAATAACAGAAAGCATACCAAATGACTTCTTCACTACCCTGATTATCTGCGAGTCCACTTTCAAGGAGCTATGAACCTGCACTCCAAGGTCTCTTTGTTCAGCAACATTCCCCAGGACCTTACCATTAAGTGTATAAGTCCTGCCCTGATTTGCCTTTCCAAAATGTAGAACCTTCCTTTTATCGATAAGATGGTTCATGGGAGTTGGCAGTAAGACACTCCTTAATGGGAGTTGGGTGAGAGAGTCTCCCGAATATTCGAGATAGATAGGAATTTGATCCCTGACCATATCATCCAGGGACAGAATTAATCCTTTGGCCAATTGGTCTGCTTTGCCATTTGATTGTGGAAGATTCATTTCTGAACCCCATTCTCCTGTTTTCATGATCCTGTTACTAATCAAACAGCTGTCTATCTCCTGATGCTCTATAGTTTGAAGACATCTTGGAGTGTTGTACTGCAGGAGTCAATGCTGCATATGTACAATCAATGATTTCAGGAATATTGTGAAAAGATTACAGAGAGAGAAGTTCTTTATTGGGTAAAGCTATTGTCAGAAGACAGACAATTGGCTTCAGGTTCATTTCAGCCAAGAACCTAACAAAATATTGGAATAGTGGGATGGGCCAAATGGCCTCCTCCTGTTCCTTTGACTTCATTAAACAAAAGTTAGTCAATTAGAGTTAGAGCGAGGGTTAAAGTTAGGGAGAAGATTAAAGTTAGCGAGTTGGATGAAGTTAGAGTGAGGGATGAAATTAAACAGAGGATTGAGTTTGAGAGAGTGATGAAGTTAGGGAGAGGGGAGAAGTCAGAGAAAGGGTTAAAATTAGAGAGCGGAATGAAGTTCGAGAGAATGGTGAAGTTAAGGAAGAAGTCAGAGAGAGGGTTAAGAATAGAGTGGAGATAAAGTTTGGGAGAAGGTTAAAGTTCGAGACATGGATGATTCAGAGAGAGGAACTTCTTCAACCCTTCCTCATCACTGAGGTTCCTCATCCTTGAACAGTTTTTATAAAAATTCCACACTATCTCCAATGCACTCAGATCTTTCCCATTATGTGGCATCTTCAGATGTTCATAATACTCCACCAGAGATCAAATGTGTCCTTATTCATAAAGCTGAGACCACCGTATATTTCATTATGTGTTCTCTTCCTGTCCTGCCACCTCCCTGTAGCCATAGAGTCATCATCTCTCTCCCCAATGTCATATTTTTTCTCTAACTTCAATCCCTCTCTCTAATATAATGCGTCTCCCTAACTTTAACCCTTTCTATGACTTCAACTCTCTCTCTAACCTTAACACTCTGTCTAACTTCATCCCCTTCAGTAACTTTTACTCTGTCCCTCACTTTGACTTTCTGTTCAGCTGCACCCCTCTCTTGAACTTTAACTCTGTCCCTAACTTTAACTTTCTGCTTAACTTCATCCCTCTCTAACTTTACCCCACTCTCTAAATTTAATTCTGTCCCTCACTTTAACTCTATCCCTAACTTTAACTCTCTGTCCAACTTTAACTCTCTGTCTAACTTCACCCCTCTCTCTAACTTTAGCTCTGTCCCTAACTTTAACTCTGTCCCTAACTTTAACTCTATCCCTAACTTTAACCCTCTGTCTCACTTCACCCCTCTGTCTAAATTTAATTCTGTCCCTAACTTTAACTCTATCCCTAAGTTTAACTCTGTCTAACTCCACCCCTCTGACTAACTGCCTCCCAGGAGAGGAGAAGGCCGAGAGGGGTTTTGAACAGGCTGGATGGAGTAGAAATAAAATCAACGAGGTTGACCGTGCATAGAGTTAAAGTGGTCAGCAAATGAAGCAAGGATGGTGTGAGCAATACTTTGTCACCCAGAGAGGAGAGACTCACTGAAATCCTTGTAGAGGGAGGAAGAGAGCTTCTTCAAGGAAGGCATCCTTGTAAGAGGATTCGCAGTAGGTTAAAATCTTCGGGTAAAAAATGAGGTCTGCAGATGCTGGAGATCACAGCTGAAAATGTGTTGCTGGTTAAAGCACAGCAGGTTAAGCAGCATCCAAGGAATAGGAAATTCGACATTGCGGGCATAAGCCCTAACCTGCTGTGCTTTAACCAGCAACACATTTTCACCCAGTGAGGAGTTAGGGTCTGGGATGCACTGCCTGGGAATGTGGTGCATGCAGGCTCCACTGAGGCATTCCTGAGGGAATCAGACAGGTTCTTAGAATAGTAATGGTGGACAAGGATACAGGGCAAAAATAGGAGATTGCCACAAAGAAATAGTAGACTTGATCATAGAGCCGTCTTAGGTAACAAGGGACTGATTTGTTAAAGAGATTGATTTGGAAAATCGGAGCAAATGGATATATGAAAATCCAACCTGGATACAGAAATGAAGCACAAAAGGACTTCGGAGTCCTAGTTCAGGATTGACTTAAGGTTAAGAATTCAAATGCAAGGTTAGCATTTATTTCAAGAGGGTGAGAATGTAAGAGCAGAGATGTACAGCTGAGGCTGTGGAAGCCTCTGGTCAGACCGCATTTGGAATATTGCAAGCAGTTTTAGGCCCTGTATCTCAGGAAGGATGTGCTGGTGTTGGAGGGGATCCAGAGGAGGTTTACAGAATGATCCCAGGGATGAAGGGCTTGTCATAAGAGGAGCGGTTGAGGATTCTGGGTCTGTACTCGATGGAGTTTAGAAGGATGAAGGGGGAACTGATTGAAACTTACAGAATACTGAGAGGCCTGGATAGAGTGGATGTGGAGAAGATGTTTACACTAGTAGGAGAGACTAGGACCCCAAGGCCTCAGCCTCAGAGTGAAGGGATGACCCTTTAGAACTGAGATGAGGAGGAATATCTTCACACACAGGGTGGGGAATCTGTGGAACTCATTGCTATAGAGGGCTGGGGAGGGCAACTGATTGAGAATATTTAAGACAGGTATAGATAGGGTCTTGATTAGTAAGGGGGTCAAGGGTTACAGGGAGAAGGCAGGAGAATGAGGTTGAGAAACATATCAGCCATGATCCAATGGTGGAGCTGGGCTGAAGGACCAAATTCAGTTCTGATATCTTATGTCGACATATTAAGCCCTTCATCAGGAACAAGGTTCATTCCTGATGACAAGCTTTTGCCCAAAACATTGATTTTCCTGCTCCCTGGATGCTGCCTGACCTGCTGTGCTTTTCCAGCACCACACTCTTCGATTTGATCGCCAACATCTGCACTGCTCACTGTCTCCTATACCTTACGGTCTTACAGTCTTATGACAATGGGAGATAGAAAGTAATTATTCGTGGGCTGGAGAGCTGAAGGCAGTGAGGTCCCCTAGGAATAGGTGTTGGGACCATTTCTTCTCTGGCACTATGTACATGACCTGGATTTGGGTACTGGATTCTGAGTTTTCCAACGAAACAAAACATAGTGAGTAATGGGACAAAGAGAGAGAATGCTGGAGAAACTCAGCAAGTCTGACAATAGCTGCGGAGAGAGAAACAGAGATAATGCTTCGAGTCATTTCTGACTTGTCTTCAGACTTTATTTAGTAAATAATGGGGAGGATTAACAGACTCTGATAAGCCTCAGACTGAGGAAAGGAGCTGACTGTTGGCAAATATAATCTGCCGCTTATAATATTCCAAAAGCTGGCACGGTGGCTCAGTGGTTAGCACTGCTGCCCCACAGGAGCAAGGTCCCAGGTTCAATTCCAGCCTCGGGTGACTGTCCATGTGGAGTTTGCACATTCTCCCCGTGTCTGCGTGGGTTTCCTCCCACAGTTCAAAGATGTGCAGGTTAGGGTGAATTGGCCACGCTAAATTGCCCATAGTGTTAGGTGCATTTGTTAGAGCGAAATGGGTCTGGGTGGGTTATTCTTCAGAGGGTTGTTGGGCCTGTTTCCACACTGTAGGGAATCTAATCTAATCTGGGCACTGAAATGGCAGTAGAAAGTACTGATGATTCCTTGATGGGGATGAGACAGAATAGCCTGTTCGCAAACCCTCGAAACAGCAAGCCAGTGAAATGATTCAGAAACCAAAAGGGATGTGTTTCATTAGGAACATTGAATGACCAACATGAAGTCATGCTAAACGCTTTGCAGCTTTCAGTTTTGGTCTGGCTGTTCCAGACACCCCATTTTAGAAAAGACAATAAAGACCTCAAGAGGAGATTTAGCAAGATGTTCAGGATCAAGAAGGAAAGACTTCAATTTGTGGGGAAATGGGAAATATGAGATTCCTCTCCTTTGTACAGAGAAGGAGATACTTTCATAGACCTGTTCAAATTTACAGGAGAGAAAATGGGGAGAACTCATCTCCCCTTGATAATTGGGTCAGTAAAGACACATTACTGATTTATAATAAAGCTCAAAAGAATTCAAGAGGGAATGAGCAAACTTGTTTTAGTGCAGAACCATCTGCGATTAGTTCCCTGGTGGAAGTAAATTCCACACAAACTTCCAACAGGGAATCAGTTATGAGGGAAAAGATTGGAATGGGAGGGCTGACTGATCAGATTGAGATACAGTGGCCATCTTCCATGTTGACTATGCAACTATGTGATCTGAGAGCTGAAATATCTGATTTCTACTCAAATGCAATCTGAGTATGTCCAGTTTTAATTGTTTCAGAAATGTAGCACCTATGGACCATTAGGGCCATGTTAAGACCATGAGCAACAGGAACATGAGTAGGCCATTCGGCCCCTCCAGCCTGCTTCACCATTCAACAGGATCAAGGCTGATCCAACATTCCTCTGTCCACTTTCCTGCCTTTTTCCTATAACCTTGATTCCCTGACTGATTGAGAATCTATCTCAGTCTTAAATACACACAAGGACTCTGCCTCCCCCCACCTCCCCCCACACCCCCACAGCTCTCGCAGTGGCAAGGAGTTCCAAAGACCCACAACCCTCTGAGGGAAGAGGTTCCTCCTCATCTCAGTCTTAAATTGGTGCCCCTTTATTCTGAGACGATGCCTTCTTTCACGTTTCTTTATCAATGATTCGGGCGTGAGTCTCGGGGAAAATAATTCTGAAATTTGTTGATGAAACTAATATAAGAGACTTGGCAAAGAGGGTGCGTAATGAATTCAGGAAGACATTATAGGTTAGCAGAATGGGCAGACAAAGGGCAAATGCAGCTTAATGTGGATCAGTGCTGGGTAAGTGGGACTTGGAATGAACTGCCTGAGAGAGCGGTGGAGGGCAGGGTCCATCGGAGGTTTCAAAAGAGAGCTGGTTATGTATGTGAGTGGGATGAAGTTAGAGGGTTGCAGAGATAGGGTATGAGCTGGGTAGGTCTCTGAGCAGCCAGAACGGACACAGTGGTTGAATGGCTTCCTTCAGAACAGAAGGAAGTGAGAGAGTGTGGAAGGACGATGTCCTCTGATGTCAGAATAAAGGGATAATTGATTTGAACATTTCTTTCAAAGTGCGCAGAAATGTTTTGCTTGCTAAACAAAGGATAAGGTATAGGAAAGGTGGAAGGTATAGGGGGGATGTCAGGGGTAGGTTCTTTACCCAGAGAGTGGTGGGGGCATGGAATGCGCTGCCTGTGGGAGTGGCAGAGTCAGAATCATTGGTGACCTTTAAGCGGCAATTGGATAGGCACATGGATAGGTGCTTCAGCTAGGAGAAATGTTTGGCACACCATCGTGGGCCGAAGGGCCTGTTCTGTGCTGTATTGTTCTATGTTCTATGTTCTATGATGGGGGCAATCAGGAGAGTGCAGGGCAGTAGGAGTAATTTTGGATTACTCTAGCATAGAGCCAGCACAGACATAATGGGCCAAATGGTCTCCGTATTTCCAGCGGCTCTCTATAATGTGCAATACTTATGGCTGTGAGAATCTCATTGTTGAGATGGTGACATTGTTAAAGGGTCTACCTGCCTTCAGGGTAAGTTGGAAAAATAAGAAAATTACATATGTATAGCAGCCTGCACTGCCTTCTGACATCCTAACCTGCTTTGCAGCCTGTGCCCAAAATGTAACGCAGAGGACAGTAAGGAACATCAAGAGGAAAGAGGCAGATACTTTTAACAGATGGGATTTAACAGATAAAAGCACACCGTATTACAGTTTGGTTTGAAGAATGTGGAGAGGGCAAAATGAATTTAAGATTTCTGAAATAAAACATATATTTTGTGGAAGGTATTCATCCTGCACGAAAGACATTCAGAGGAATATCAGAGGAAAAGGGGAAGCAGAGAGACAACTTTTTGCAACGTGAAATGTAATCAGGATTGAAAGTGATGCCTCATCTTTGGCTGGTCAGGCTGTGAGGATCGTGTGACCTGACTTTGCAAATGCTGGTGGTCTCCTTTAATAATTAAATGGAAGGGGCATTGAACACTCGGGAAGCCCTGCTGCTTGCCGTGTGCCAGCCTCAGGTCACTCAGTGGTCTTCTCGTCTCTGCGTGTGGTGGGTTGCCAAAGCCCCCTTCTCCACACTCAGGCACTAAGATCGGACGTTGCCAGTGCTGCACTGTGTAAAAGGCTTCAGCTTTCACTGGAGATGTTGAATTGAGGGCCTGCTCCTGTCTTATGCTGTTCAATGTCATTTGCTCAATATTCTATGTCCTTATGTCCTTTGTTTTATGGCTTATCTCCTATGGCCTATGCTGTAACCTTTATGTTCATACTGTCACAGATTCACACAGCACAGAAACAGGTCAACTCATCCATGCTGACTGGATATCCTAAATTAATGTGGTTCCATTTGTCAGCACTTGGCCCATGTCCCTCTAAACCCTTCCTATTCATATACCATCCAGATGCCTTTTAAATGTTGTAATTGTACCAGCCTCCACCACTTCCTCTGGCAGCTCATTCCATACACGCACCACCCTCTGTGTGAAAAAGTTGCCCCTTAGGTCCCATTTATATTTTTCTCCTCTCACCATAAACCTATGCCCTCTAGTTTTGGACTCCCCAACCCCAGGGAACCCTATCCATGCCCCTTATGATTTTATAACCCTCTATAAAGTCACCCCTTAGCCTCCGACACTCCAGGGGAAAAGAAATCCCAGCTTTTCCTTGTAACTTACACCTTCCAGTCTCAGTGATATCCCTGTAAATCTTTTTTGAACCTTTCCCAGTTTCATAACATCCTTCCTGTAGCAGGGTGACCAGAATTGTACTCAATCCTCCAAATGTGGCCTCACCAATATTTTATACAACTGTAACATGACACACTAACCCCTGTACTCAATGCTCTGATTGATGGAGGCAAGTATACCAAATACCTGCTTCCTTACCCTGTCTATCTGTGACCTCACTTGCAAGGAACTATGTACCTGTCCCCCTTGGTCTCTCTGATGAGGGCCCTCAGGGTCCTATCATTAACTGTGTAAGTCCTACCCTGGTTTGTCTTACCAAAATGTGACACCTTGCATTTATGTGAATTAAACTCTATCTACCACTGCTTGGCCCACCAGCCCAGTCGATCAAGATCCTGCTGTAAACTTGAATAAAGTTCTTCGCTGTCCGACATACCACCAATTTTGGTGTCACCTTCAAACTTACTAACTATACGTCTTATATCCTCATCCAAATCATTTATATAAATGATGAACATCAGTGGGCCCAGCACCAATCCTTGTGAAACCATGCTGGTCATGAACAACATGAACAGCAACCTTCTACCACCACCTTGTGTCTCCGACCATCAAACCAATTTTGTATCCAATTGACTAGTTCTCCTTGGATCCCATGTGATCTAACCTTACTAACCATGTAGAGCATTGTCGTATACCTTGCTAAAGTCTATGTGGACAAAGTCTACTGCTCTGTCTTCATCTATCTTCATGGTTACATCTTCAAAAAGCTTAATTAAGTTTATGAGATACAATTTCCTGCTCACAAAGCCATGTTGACTATCCCTAATCAGTTCTGGCCATTCCAAATGTATGCAGATCCTGTTTCTCAGAATGACCTCCAACAAGTTACCCACCGCTAACATCAGGCTCATTGGTCTACTGTTCCATGGCTTTTTCTTACAACTTTTCTTAAATAATAGTCATGATTTGGAGATGCTGGTGTTGAACTGGGGTGTACAAAGTTACAAATCATGCAGCACCAGGTTATAGTCTAACAGGTTTAATTGAAAGCACTAGCTTTCGGAGCACTGCTCCTTCACAACCATCTGATGAAGGAGCAGCGTTCCGAAGGCTAGTGTTTCCAATTAAACCTGTCGGACTATAACCTGGTGTTGTATGATTTGTAACTTTCTTAAATAACGGCCATGAACCCTCCAATTTCTTCCCTAGCTTCCCACAATGCTCTGTGTTCTAGTTCCTGTGTCCTATGTTCTATGTCCTATGTTCCATTCTCCAAGTTCTATGTCACACATTCAATGTCCTATGTCCTATATTCTATGTTGTATGTTCTGTGTTTGAGCTTGAGTTTGATGTATCATTGTCACATTGACTGACTGATTGATTGATTTACTCTCACGTGTACCGAAGTACAGTGAAAAGCTTTGTTTGCGAGCAGTGCAGGCCAATCATAGTAAGCAAGGATTAACAGATCAAAGAGACTTGGACAGAGGCATTCAGGTTACTTTGCCTACTGAGGCTAAAGATTTCCCATTCATCAGTCTAATACCGGCCGGGAAGAAGCTGTTCCTGAACCTGCTGGTGGGTGTGTTCAGGTTTCTGTACCTCCCGCCTGGTGAAAGAGGTTGTAGGAGATCATGTACTGAGATACAGTGAAAAGTGTTGTTTTGCATGCTCGACAAGCAGATCATACTGTACAAAGTGCATCAGGGTAACAGAACAGAAGGCGGAATACAGTGGTACTGCTGCAGAGAAGAAGCAGAGACCGAGAGATCAGCGTTCACATTTGAGTCTTTAAAGAGCACTGCTCTTGGGGCAGCAGCAGCATGGAGACGGGGAGGGATACAGTCAATGGTAGGCCCCAGGAATCTGCAGCGGCAACTCCTGTTGATATCATAACTTCAGAGATAAGAAAGGTTTTGGATTGGTGAGTGCCGCGTATCTGACAATTACTGGTTACCACCAGAAAGAAGCTGCAGATGTGTTGTTGGTTAAAGCACAGCAGGTTAGGCAGCATCCAAGGAATAGGAAATTCGATGTTTCGGGCATAAGCCCTTCATCAGGAATGAGGAGAATGTGCCAGGCAGGCTAAGATAAAAGGTAGGGAGGAGGGACTTGGGGGAGGGGCGATGGGGATGTGATAGGTGGAAGGAGGTCAAGGTGGGGGTGATAGGCCGGAGTGGGGTGGGGGTGGAGAGGTCAGGAAGAAGATTGCAGGTTAGGAGGGCGGTGCTGAGTTGAGGGAACCGACTGAGACAAGGTGGGGGGAGGGGAAATGAGGAAACTGGAGAAATCTGAGTTCATCCCTTGTGGTTGGAGAGTTCCCAGGCGGAAGATGAGACGCTCCTCCTCCAGCCGTCGTGTTGTTATGTTCTGCCGATGGAGGAGTCCAAGGACCTGCATGTCCTCAGTGGAGTGGGAGGGAGAGTTAAAGTGTTGAGCCACAGGGTGGTTGGGTTGGTTGGTCCGGGCGTCCCAGAGGTGTTCTCTGAAGCGTTCCGCAAGTAAGCGGCCCGTCTCCCCAATATAGAGGAGGCCACATCGGGTGCAGTGGATACAATAGATGATGTGTGTGGAGGTACAGGTGAATTTGTGGCGGATATGGAATGATCCCTTGGGGCCTTGGTGGGAAGTGAGGGAGGAGGTGTGGGCGCAAGTTTTACATTTCCTGCGGTTGCAGGGGAAGGTGCCGGGAGTGGAGGTTGGGTTGGTGGGGGGTATGGACCTGACGAGGGAGTCACAAAGGGAGTGGTCTTTGCGGAACGCTGATAGGGGAGGGGAGGGAAATATATCCCTGGTGGTGGAGTCCGTTTGGAGGTGGCGGAAATGACGGCGGATGATACCCAGTATACGGAGGTTGGTGGGGTGGTAGGTGAGAACCAGTGGGGTTCTGTCTTGGTGGCGGTTGGAGGAGCGGGGCTCAAGGGCAGAGGAGCGGGAAGTGGAGGAGATGCGGTGGAGGGCATCGTCGATCACGTCTGGGGGGAGTCTGCGGTCCTTGAAGAAGGAGGCCATCTGGGCTGTGCGGTGTTGGAACTGGTCCTCCTGGGAGCAGATGCGGCAGAGACGAAGGATTTGGGAATATGAGATGGAGTTTTTACAGGGGGCAGGGTGGGAGGAGGTGTAGTCCAGGTAGCTGTGGGAGTCAGTTGGTTTATAGTAGATGTCTGTGTTGAGTTGGTCGCCCGAGATAGAAATGGAAAGGTCTAGGAAGGGGAGGGAGGAGTCTGAGACAGTCCAGGTGAATTTCAGGTCGGGATGGAAGGTGTTAGTAAAGTTGATGAACTGTTCAACCTCCTTGTGGGAGCACGAGGCAGCGCCGATACAGTCATCGATGTAGCGGAGGAAAAGGTGGGGGATGGTGCCAGTGTAGTTGCGGAAGATGGACTGTTCCACATATCCTACAAAGAGACAGGCATAGCTGGGGCCCATGCGGGTGCCCATGGCAACTCCTTTAGTTTGGAGGAAGTGGGAGGATTGAAAAGAGAAGTTATTCAGGGTGAGGACCAGTTCAGTCAGTCGCAGGAGGGTGTCAGTGGAAGGGTACTGGTTGGTGCGGCGGGAAAGGAAGAAGCGGAGGGCTTTGAGTCCTTCGTGATGGGGGATGGAGGTGTACAGGGACTGGATGTCCATAGTGAAAATAAGGCGTTGGGGACCGGGGAAGCGAAAATCCTGGAGGAGGTGTAGGGCGTGGGTGGTGTCCCGAACGTCGGTGGGGAGTTCTTGGACTAAAGGGGACAGAACCGTGTCGAGGTACACGGAGATGAGTTCGGTGGGGCAGGAGCAGGCTGAGACAATGGGTCGGCCGGGGCAGTCAGGTTTGTGGATTTAGCAGGAGGTAGAAACGGGCGGTGCGGGGTTGTGGGACTATGAGGTTGGAGGCGGTGGATGGGAGATCCCCTGAGGTGATGAGGTTATGGATGGTCTGGGAGATGATGGTTTGATGGTGGGAGGTGGGGTCGTGGTCAAGGGGGCGATAAGAGGAGGCATCCGCGAGCTGGCGTTTGGCCTCAGCGGTATAAAGGTCGGTGCGCCAAACTACTACCGCGCCTCCCTTGTCTGCCGGTTTGATGGTGAGGTTGGGGTTGGAGCGGAGGGAGTGGAGGGCTGCATGTTCTGAGGGTGAGAGGTTGGAGTGGGTGAGAGGGGTGGACAGGTTGAGTCGGTTAATGTCGCGGCGGCAGTTGGCTATAAATAGACCGAGGGCAGGTAAGAGGCCAGCACGGGGTGTCCAGGTGGATGGGGTGTGTTGGAGGTGGGAGAAGGGGTCGTCAGAGGGTGGGCGGGAGTCTTGGTTGTGAAAGTAGGCACGGAGGCGAAGGCGGCGGAAGAATTGTTCAATATCGCGCCGCGTGTTGAGCTCATTAATCCGAGGGCGTAGGGGAATGAAGGTGAGGCCCCTGCTGAGGACTGATCTTTCATCCTCAGAGAGGGGGAGGTCTGGAGGGATGGTGAAGATCCGGCAAGGCTGGGAGCTAGGACCTGGTGTGGGTCTGGAGCTGGGGGTGGGGGCGGGGTTAGGGGCGGGGACAGAGATCGACGTGGGGCGGGGTTAGACGTGGTGACGAAGCTCGGTGTGGGGGCGGGGTCAAGCATGGGGGCGGGGTCATGCGTCGTGACGGAAATAAGCGTGGCGGCGGGGTTACGTGTGGTGGCGAAAGTCGGCGTGGGGGCGGGGTGATGCGTGATGACGAAGGTTTGCGTGAGGGCGGGGTTACATGTGGTGGCGTAAGTCGGCGTGGGGGCGGAGACACCTGAGACGTTGCGGTCGTGCAGGTTAGTGATGTCACTGGGGCGGAAGTGGCTGCAGCGACGGCAACCGAAGGGGCGGAAATGGTTGTGGCGACGGAAGAACCGTTGTCATTCCCGGTAGCCGCGGGGGTCGCGAGTCGGTCGGTGATCTTCCTGGCGATCATGGAAGCAGTTGTCTGTGCGGTGATCGCCAGGGCGGTTGTTTGGGCGGCGATCGCGGAGGCTCCGAGGTCGGTGGGGGCGGAAGTGACGTCATGGTCGGCAGCGGCCGTTGGTGCCGCGGGCGCTGTAGCGGCCACATGTGTAATGGCGTCCGACAGGCCGATAGAAGATTCTGGAACAGTTGAGGAAGCACGAATGTGGGGAACGCTTCACGAATTTGTGTGTCATCCTTGCGCAGGGGCCATGCTTATCTCCTCCTGGTCGGGACACCCACGCCCTCCACCTCCTCCATGATTTTCGCTTCCCCGGTCCCCAATGCCTTATTTTCACCATGGACATCCAGTCCCTGTATACCTCCATCCCCCATCACGAAGGACTCAAAGCCCTCCGCTTCTTCCTTTCATGCCGCACCAACCAGTACCCTTCCACTGACACCCTCCTTCGACTGACTGAACTGGTCCTCACCCTGAATAACTTCTCTTTTCAATCCTCCCACTTCCTCCAAACTAAAGGAGTTGCCATGGGCACCCGCATGGGCCCCAGCTATGCCTGTCTCTTTATAGGATATGTGGAACAGTCCATCTTCCGCAACTACACTGGCACCACCCCCCACCTTTTCCTCCGCTATATCGATGACTGTATCGGCGCTGCCTCGTGCTCCCACGAGGAGGTTGAACAGTTCATCAACTTTACTAACACCTTCCATCCCGACCTCAAATTCACCTGGACTGTCTCAGACTCCTCCCTCCCCTTCCTAGACCTTTCCATCTCTATCTCGGGCGACCGACTCAACACAGACATCTACTATAAACCGACTGACTCCCACAGCTACCTGGACTACACCTCCTCCCACCCTGCCCCCTGTAAAAACTCCATCCCATATTCCCAATTCCTTCGTCTCTGCCGCATCTGCTCCCAGGAGGACCAGTTCCAACACCGTACAGCCCAGATGGCCTCCTTCTTCAAGGACCGCAGATTCCCCCCAGTCGTGATCGACGATGCCCTCCACCGCATCTCCTCCATTTCCCGCTCCTCCGCCCTTGAGCCCTGCTCCTCCAACCGCCACCAAGACAGAACCCCACTGGTTCTCACCTACCACCCCACCAACCTCCGTATACTGGGTATCATCCGCCGTCATTTCCGCCACCTCCAAACGGACCCCACCACCAGGGATGTATTTCCCTCCCCTCCCCTATCAGCGTTCCGCAAAGACCACTCCCTTCGTGACTCCCTCGTCAGGCCCACACCCCCCACCAACCCAACCTCCACCCCCGGCACCTTCCCCTGCAACCACAGGAAATGTAAAACTTGCGCCCACACCTCCTCCCTCACTTCCCACCAAGGCACCAAGGGATCATTCCATATCCGCCACAAGTTCACCTGTACCTCCACACACATCATCTATTGCATCCACTGCACCCGATGTGGCCTCCTCTATATTGGGGAGATGGGCCGCTTACTTGCGGAACGCTTCAGAGAACACCTCTGGGACGCACGGACCAACCAACCCAACCACCCCATGGCTCAACACTTTAACTCTCCCTCCCACTCCACCGAGGACATGCAGGTCCTTGGACTCCTCCACCGGCAGAACATAACAACACGACAGCTGGAGGAGGAACGCCTCATCTTCCGCCTGGGAACCCTCCAACCACAAGGAATGAACTCAGATTTCTCCAGTTTCCTCATTTCCCCTCCCCCCAACTTGTCTCAGTCGGTTCCCTCGAACTCAGCACCGCCCTCCTAACCTGTAATCTTCTTCCTGACCTCTCCGCCCCCACCCCACTCCGGCCTATCACCCCCACCTTGACCTCCTTCCACCTATCACATCTCCATCGCCCCTCCCCCAAGTCCCTCCTCCCTACCTTTTATCTTAGCCTGCTTGGCGCACTCTCCTCATTCCTGATGAAGGGCTTATGCCCGAAACGTCGAATTCCCTATTCCTTGGATGCTGCCTAACCTGCTGCACTTTAACCAGCAACACATTTGCAGCTGTGATCTCCAGCATCTGCAGACCTCATTTTTTACCACCAGAAAGAAGGAAAAGGTTCTGAGGATAGGTCAAATGACATGAAACGTTGACTGATTTCTCTCCACAGATGCTTCCAGATCTGCTGCGCTTTTCCAGTAACTTCTGTTTTGGTTTCTGATTTGCAGCATCCACAGTTCTTTCAGTTTTAATGACTGCTTAACCCTTTCCTATCCGACAGATTTAGTGCAGCAGGAACTGAGTTACAGTTAAGTTTCTTCATAATGGTACAGCAGGAAGTTAAAACGAAAACCAGATAATACGAGTCTCGGGCATTAATTGTAAACTTAACAGATGTCAGGAGAGGTGAGCCGAGCAGAAGGTGCAGCTTGTCACGTGTGGGGGGTCCTGGGTGCTGCCAGTATCATCCAACTGTACATTCAACTGGTGACGGCAACTGTACCATTCAAGGTCGGTGACGGTTACAGAGAGTGGTGAACTCAGCCCGTACAATCACAAAGGCCAACCTCCCATCTATACAATCCATCTCCCAGACCCACTGTCAAGGAAAGGCCGCCAGCATTCTCAAAGATCCATCCCACCCTGGTGATGTTTTTCTACAAACTCTACCATCGGGGAGAAGGTACAGAAGCCTGAACACACACGCACCAGCCGGTTTCTACCCTACTGTTGTTAGAATACTGAATGGACTCACAAACTCTTAACATTGGCCTGTACCTGTGTTTTTGTTTTTGCCGCTGTTTACTATATTTTATTTATCTATGCTACTTACCTCTGTGATCCGCCTGTATTGCTCACAAGACAAAGCGTGACAATAAATCCAATTCAATCCAATCCAATTCTGAAATGGCCATGTGTGCAGGAGGTGCTCACAGCTACAGAAGCTGGAGGTCTGGGTCTCGGAGCTTGGGCTTGAGACTCGATGGTACGTCCATGAGGCTGGGAAGTGACGTGGATAACATGTTCAGAGAGGTGCTCACACCGCAGCTCAAGGGGGCTAGAGGAAAGGTCAGAATGGGTGACCATCAGACAGACCAGAAAGAAGAGGCAGGTAGTGCCGGAGTCCCCTGGGGTCCTCCCGCGATTGGGTATTCCATTTTGGAAGCTGATGTAGGTGCTGGTACCTCGGAGGAGTGCAGTCACCATAAGTGTGGTGGGGGTGGGGCCAGGGGGCAAATGGGGTCAGTGGTGACGGAGAAGGAGGAGGAGCCATAGTGATACGGGGAATCTTCAATCGGGGAGAAAGCAGGTGTTTCCATGGCGGAAGACGTGACTCCAGGATGGTGCGATGCCTCCTTGGTGCCAGGGTCACGAATGGCACTGAATGGCTGCCGGGCATCCTGGAAGGGGCTGGGGGATGAGTTAGAGGGTATGGTACATGCTGGCGGTGATGATATGGGCAAAGTGAGGATTGAAGTCTTGCACCAAGAATTCAGGGTGCTGAGCGGTAGATTGAAAAGTGTGACCTCAATGGTCGTAATGTCTAGGTGACTCCCAGTGCCATGTGCAAGCATGTTTATAAATGGGAAAATAGGACCAATTATTGCGTGGCTCAAGAGTTGGTGCAAGTGGGAGGGTTTTAGATTCCTGGATCACTGGCTTCATTTTCAGGACATGTACAAACAGTATAATCTGCACCTGAACCACCCAGGGACTAATATCCTTGCAGGAAGGCTTGCTAGAGCTTTTGGGAGGCGTTTAAACTTGTCTAACAGGGGCGGGGACCTCGAATATTAACAAAACAAAGACACATCATGTGACAGCAAAAGGAAGCAAGTCCCAGTGAGTTCAGCTGTGTTGTGTCAAAAGAGTCAGGCAAGGCTGGATGGTCTTTAAGTCGAGAGGGTGGTGCTGGAAAAGCACAGCCAGTCAGGCAGCATCCAGGGAGCAGGAGAATCGACATTTCAGGCATTAGGAATGGCTGGTAAAGGATTTATGCCTGAACTATCAATTCTCCTGCTCCTCAGATGCTGCCTGACCTGCTGCGCTTTCCCAGCACCACACTCTCGACTCTGATTTCCAGCATCTGCAGTCCTCCCTTTCTCCTGGATGGTCTTTCATGCTAGGAATGTAATAGGTAAGGCTGATGAATCAATGGCATGGATTGACACGGGGAAGTATGATATTGTTGCCATCATGGAATCGTGGCTGATGGGAGGGCTGGACCGGCAACTCAATGCTTCAGAGTACAGGCAGTTCTTCCATAGTGTGATGGGTGCATTCATGTGCAACCCCACATTATAGCGAAATCACGCTTTAGAAACAGCACTTAAAATGTTGGTGATACAATTGTGTTGCAGCCAACACACGTTTTAAAAGTTTTAAAGGTTTAACCACACTGTTTAGAAACAGTGTCCCCAATTGGTCAATCACGTTACAGTGAATTCACATCAAACATAACGTGCGTTATGGAAGGGCAAGCTGTAAAGGATTTTTAGGCAAGACTGAGATGGGTGTGAAAAGATTGGTACTATTAATTAAGGAGTCAGTTACTGCAATGAGGAGAGATAATTTCCTCTGGCGTACTGTGTACAGTGGTGGTCACCCTGCTCCAGGAAGATATTATTAAATTGGAGAGGGTTCAGATCAGATTATCTCTCCATCCCTGAGGCTCCCAGCCTCATTCCTGATGAAGGGCTCATGCCCGAACCATCGATTCTCCTGCTCCTCAGATACTGCCTGACCTGCTGTGCTTTTCCAGCATCACACTCTCGATTCAGAACAGCTTTGCCAGGATGTTACCAAGTCCGCAGGGTGCGGGTTATAACAAGCAGCTGGATAGGTTGGAACCTTTTCCCCAAGGGCTGAGTTTTATAAGGTAAGGCTGGAACGTTTTTCATTGGAGTGTAGGAGGTTTATAAAATCATGAGGGGTAGAGGTAAGCTGAATAGCGGTCTTATTGTCAGAGTGGGGGTTCAAAACGAGGGGGTGTATCTTTAAGGTGAGAGGAGAAAGATTTAATAGGGCCCTGAAGGGCAGCCTTTTCAAACAGAAAGTGGAACAAGCTAGGAGAAAGTGAGGACTGCAGGTGCTGGAGATCAGAGCTGAAAAATGTGTTGCTGGAAAAGCGCAGCAGGTCAGGCAGCATCCAAGGAACAGGAGAATCGACGTTTTGGGCATGAGCCCTTCTTCAGGAAACAAGCTGCCAGAGGAAGTAGCAAATGCAGGTCTAGTTGTGACGTTTTAGATATTTGGACAGGTACATGAATAGGAAAGATTTGGAGGGATATGGAGAAAGTGAGGAATGCAGATGCTGGAGATCAGGAGTCGAGCGTGTAGTGCTGGAATCCCTGATGAAGGGCTTATGCCCGAAACTCGATTCTCCTGCTCTTCGGATGCTGCCTGACCTGCTGGACTTTTGGAAGTATATGGGCCAAACATAGGCAAATGGGACTCGTTTATTTTCGGAAACATGGTCAGCATCAATGATTTGAACCAAAGGGTTGGTGTCCATGCTGACTTTCTGTCTTGGTAGGGTCCTCAAACGAGGCTTCGTGGATAGAACGTAGGAACACTGAGGGAGTGACTACTTTACTGGAACTGAATTAAAGGCACCAGAAAGAGTCAGCGGAAATAGAGGAGCAAATATGTAGACAGTTCACAGAAGTGCATTAGAGTAATACTCAGATAATTAACCTAGGGGTTTCAACTTTTCCAACATAAGTTGGGATAGTCATAATGTTTAGAGGGAGCGGATTTCTTGAAATGTGTCCAGGGGAATTTGTTTTGTATCAATTCCCAGCAGTCCCGACAAGGGTCAGCACAGTGCTGGATCTGGTTCTGGGGAAAGAGTGCTCAATAGCCAGGGGTTCAATAGCCACCACAACACAGTACAGTTCAAATTTGTTCAGGACAAGGAAAGGATGGCCTACAAAAGATGGCTTTGGACCGTAGGAAGGCAGATTTTATTAAAATCTGGTCACAGTAGAGTGCGAACAGCCCCTTGTGAGTAAACCTACAGCAGAGCAACAGGAAGCATTCAAAAAGGAGCTGGGGAGAGTCCAGCTCCAACATGTACCCTTTAGGGGGAAGTGCAGAAGCAATATGTTCAGAGACCCCTCGATGTCTGGGACAATTCAGGACTGAATTCGGGTTCAATTCCCGCCTGAGGTGACTCTCTGTGTGGAGTTTGCACATTCTCCCCGTGTCTGCGTGGGTTTCCTCCGGGTGCTCCAGTTTCCTCCCACAGTCCAAAAATGTGCAGGTCAGGTGAATTGGCCATGCTAAATTGCCCGTAGTGTAAGTGGTAAATGTAGGGGAATGGGTCTGGGTGGGTTGCGCTTTGGCGGGTCGGTGTGGACTTGTTGGGCCGAAGGGCCTGTTTCCACACTGTAAGTAATCTAATCTAATCTAATCTAATCTGGATAAGGAAGAAGAGTCGGGCCTTTAGCAAGTCCAAAGCAAGCAATTCAGCTGCAGCCCTAGAGGAGTACAGAAAGTGCAGGAAGTAGTAAGGGTATGGAATGCTTTGCCTGCAACGGTAGTAGATTCGCCAACTTTAAGCGCATTTCAGTCATCATTGGACAGGCATATGGATGTACATGGAATAATGCAGGTGGGATGGGCTTCAGATTGGTATGACAGGTCGGCACAACACTGAGGGCCAAAGGGCCTGTACTGCACTGTAATGTTCTATGTTCTATGTAACTTAAGAAAGCAATTAGAGCAAAAAGGGGTGTAAAAAAGGTCCTGTGAACAGAATTAGGGTGAATCCTAAGATATTTTTTAAAATCATTAAAAGGAAGAAGTTAACCAGGGAAAGAGTAAGGCTGTTATGAAGATGTGGGTGTACTGTACCTTTAAGAGAGTTAAAAGCAACAGAACTACCTGACAACACAAAGTCTTCTGAAAGAGAATATAACGTAACATTTGGTTGAACAACTTGATTAGCTGGTTGTCTGGAAACGACAAGACAGATTTGAATTAGGCCAATCAGTTTAAATTATACCCCAAAAAATACCAAACTGCAATCCATTTTGAATTGAGTATATCGACAATCTTAAAAGCCAATGACACAATCCGATGATTTGGGGGTATAACACCGGGGAAACTTGAACAGTTGAGAGGAGTACTGCCAAGCCACCAGCATGTAAAAAGACTGCCTGAAAAGTAGCTGTCTTAAAAGGTACCTTTATCAATCAGTAACCTCAGAAGCACAATCCACAAGAAGAACAAAAGGAGACAGGAATTCAGAGAAAACTGAAAGCTGCCTGGTTTGGAGATAAGAAGTTTTGTTTTGTAAATCTTATTTGGGGGTTTTATCAATGAGTATTGTCAAGGGGAAAGTAAAAGATAAGTTAGATAAAGGCAATGTAAATAGTTATTAATTAATTATTTTCTGTTATACATTAAGAAATAAAGTTGTTAAATTGCACTTTAACTAGTTCTTGGACGATCGAATTCTCACAGATTACTGCACGGGATAAATATTTTCTGTGTTGCTGGTTTTAAATTAGTAGAGGAGTTTACCCCGCGTCATAACAGTTTTGGGCTTGGGTCCATGATTTGAGCTGGTTTAGGCAGATTTGAATAGATTTGGATGTACGAAACTTCCCAGTTGATTGAAACACGTAGGTTAGTGACCGAGATTGTTAAACAAACAGTTTGTTTCATTTTGCTGACTTGTAGTTGATCAAATTCAAAGTGAGAGGAATGACTCTTAAAATTGCCGAAGAGGTTCTGGGAGTTGAAGATGTTTCTCAAATTTGCCAGAAAGTTTAGAAGGAAACAATAAGGCCATACTTTTAGAGTTAGCAAAGACAAAAGTAAAGCTGAAATTGTAAGAAAATTACTCAAATACTTAGGTGTGTCAGAGATACAGACAAGTGCAGTAGAGGGAGAAAACCTTAAATTACAATTGAGGAAAATGGAGTTAGAAGATAAACAAAGGGTGAGAGAACGGGAAATAGAGAGAGAAGAAAGGGAGAGAGAACGATAAGGCGGTACGGTGGCTCAGTGGTTAGCACTGCTGCCTCACAACACAGGGACCCGGGTTCAATTCCCGCCTCGGGCAACTGTCTATGTGGAGTTTGCACATGTCTGCTTGGGTTTGCTCCGGTTTCCTCCCACAGTCCAAAGATGTGCAGATTAGGGTGAATTGGCCATGGTAAATTGCCCATAGTGTTAGGTGCATCATTCAGAGGGAATGGGTCTGGGTGGGTTGCTGTTCGGAGGGTCGGCGTGGACTGGTTGGGCTGAAGGGCCTGTTTCCACACTGTCGGGGATCTAAAAAAAAGGGAAAGAGGGAGAGATGAAAGAGAGAGAGATGGTTCTTAGCTGAGCAACAAGGGAGAGAGAGAGAGGAAAAAGAAAGAGAGAGAAAGTCGTTAGCTAAGCAAAAGGAGAGAGAATTTGAACTTGAGAAGTTGCGACTTAGTCAACAAAGTTAACAGGATGGAAATGGAAACAGAAGTTAGTGATATATATAAATATATCTTCTTTACTTCATTTGAAAAATTGGCTTGGCAGATGGCGTGGTCCGAGGATTTATGGGAAATGCTAGTTCAGAATAAACTGGTAGGCAGCGCGAAGTGAGGTATTTGCCGCACTGTCAGGTGAGGGGTCAAGAGATTATGAAGAGATTAAACAGGCTATTTTAAGTGCTTATGAATTGTTATCAGAAGTATATAGACAGTGGCTCAGAAACACAAAGAAGGAACCAGGTCAGACTCTTGTTGAGTTCGCAAGAATTAAACAGTCAATTTGATTGATGGGTGCGTGCTTTGAAAGTAGATAGGACCTTTGGGGCTCTAAGAGAGATTATTCTGCTGGAGGAGGAACAGAAAGTTCAGGAAATAAGAAAGGCAGCAGAATTAGCAGATGAGTACATGTTGGTGCATAAGACAAGCTTCTGGCCAGAATTTCATCCTGTGACATACAGAAGTTGAGAGAAGGCGAGATCCTACACTACGAAACCAAGAGTCGAGAGCACTGGTTAGAATTTACCACAGGATAAAAAAGAAGCCCAAGAGGGTGGAAAGGAGGTGAAAGGCCTCAGGTATTTCCACTGTGGTAAAGTGGGACACGTAAAGACACAGTACTGGTTATTAAAGAAAGGCACTGTGGGAAATGATATGGTAAAAGAAGCTAAGCCAGTGACATTAGTGAAGATAATAAAGGAGACCCCATGAAGAGTTGAGGAGCTGCAGGAGAGTGCACAGCCTAGACAGGAGCAGGTTACAAAGAATTTGCCACTATGGGTGAAGTTTATTCAGAAAGAACAGGGGAAGAAGGACAAGAAGTTACAATTTTAAGAGATACAGGATCTAACCAGTTGCTAATAGCAAGGGCTGAACAAATGTGCTCTCTTTCTGACCTGTTACCCGAGAGTGTGGTAATTTGTGGGATAGATGGACAGAAATGTAGCATTCCCCTGTGTAAGGTCAGGTTGGAGTGCCAACTCAAGACTGGGGAAGTAACAGCGGAAGTGATTGACAGAGTGTCAGTTTCAGGAATTCAGTTTGTTCTTGGGAATGATTTGGCAGGATCCAAGGTGGGAGTGACACTCCTTGTTGTGGAGAAGTCCAAGGAAGACCAAGAAACTAAGGGGTTAAAATAGAAATATCCTGGTATTTTCCCAGACTGTGTGGTAACCGGATCCCACCATCATAAGTCACAGCACGAAGTAAAAAGTAAAGAGAAAGATGAAGGAGTTGAGGTTCAGTTAGTGGATACCCTGTTTGATGTAACGGTGCAGGAAAAACCTGAACAGGCAGAGGGTCAGACAGAAGTGTTTACTCCTGGAAGGCTAAGGGACTTGCAACAGCAAGACAAGGCGATAGAAGATATAGATGTGGATGTGCACGCTGAAAGGAGGTAGAGAATATTCCGGAGGGTTATTATCTGAAAGAGAGAATCTTAAGATGGAAATGGAGACCACAGCAGGTTAGTGCAGAGGAGAAATACGCCAAAGTGCACCAGATTGTATTGCCAGTAGCATACAGACAGGAGGGGTTACAGGTAGCACAATGAACTACCTGTAGGAGGTCACCTAGGGGTACGAAAGACTCAGACTAAGGTACAAAAACA
The DNA here is from genome assembly GCF_020745735.1 of Hemiscyllium ocellatum. Lineage (NCBI taxonomy): Eukaryota > Metazoa > Chordata > Chondrichthyes > Orectolobiformes > Hemiscylliidae > Hemiscyllium > Hemiscyllium ocellatum. The sequence goes on from NC_083401.1 coordinate 12,222,515, forward strand.
TTTTTATCAGCCTGGAATGAACAAAGATGTGGTTAATTTTTGCGGTACGTGTCATACATGCCAAATGGTAGATGAATCACAGATGGTAATAAAACCAGCCCCTTTGTTACCAATTTCCGCATTAGAAGAACCTTTTATGTGGGTTATAATTGATTCTGTAGACCCCCACCTGAGAACTAAAAGTGAGAACCAGCACTTGTTAACCATAATGGACGTGTCTCCCAGATTTCCGGAGGCCATTCCATTACTGAGTAACAAGGCGAGAAAGGTAGGAGAGGAGTTAGTAGCTTTCTTTACATGGTATGGGCTACCCAGGGAGATTCATTCGGACCAAGGGTCAGATTTTACAGCTAGGTTGTTTAAGGACCTTATGGATAAATTAGGTTTACAGCACTTTAAATCCAGTGCACATCATTCTGAATCCCAGGGAGTTTTGGAAAGGTGACATCAGACCCTGAAGAGTATGTTGAGAGCAGACTGTCAGGACTTATCCAAACAACTGGAATAAATGTATCCCATTCATGTTGTTTGCCATTAGACATGTCCCAAACAAATTTACTCAGTTCACTCCCTTTGAGTTAATGTTCGGTCATGAGGTAAGAGGTTCTTTGAAATTAATTTTTAAAAAATTGACAGGACCAAAGTCCGAGATCTCACACTTAGATTATGCATTGGAGCTGAGGGAGAGACTAAATCAAGTAGGTGAGTTAGCTAAACAGCACCTAAAGAGGGCACAGCATAGAATGAAGCAGGTGGCAGATAAAAGCTCTGAGACTCGGACGTTTTCCCGAGGAGATGACGTGTTAGTCCTGTCACCAGTGATAGGAGATTCCTTCAAAGCCAGGGTTAGCGGTTCCTATCAAATTGAGAAAAAGTTGAGTCAGGAGATCTATCCAGTAAAGATACCAGATAGAACAAAAAGCTACCGGGTATGTCACGTAAACCTGTTGAAACCGTATTACACTGGAGAAACAGGTGTTAGTTACTGCCCCGCAGAGTGAGAAATCAAATCCAGATAATGTGGATTTTGATGTGCCTCAAAATAGATTTAAAAATGAAAAAGTCCTTGAGGAGTGGGATAGATTAGTAAGCTATCTGTCCCAGGAGCAAAGAACACAGTTGAATGATTTGTTAATGCAGTATAAGGACATATGTAAGAATCAGATGGAGAGGGCTAATGCTATTGTTCATGAAGTAGACATAGGGAATACTGCTCCAATAAAACAACACCCCTATTGGCTTAATCCTCTCAAAGCCAGACAGGTCCACAAGGAGGTGGAGGCCATGCTCGATGAAGACATCATCGAACCGAGCCAGAGCGAGTGGAGTTTGCCAGTCATCTTAGTTCCCAAACCGGACAGGACTCAACGATTCTGTGTGAATTATCGGAAGGTCAACGCTGTTACAAAATCGGACTCATATCCAATTCCTAGATTGGAGGACTGTATCGAGAAGTTACATTACCAAGTTGGAATTAATGTGTGGTTACTGGCAGGTAGCTTTATCAGAGTTGGTGAAAGAGGTTTCTGTGTTTGTAACCCAGATGGGCTATATCAGTTTACAGAGATGCCCTTTGGAATGAAGAACGCACCCACCACATTCCAAAGACTCATGAACAGAATTGTGGCTGGGTTAACAAACTGTGCAGTCTGTTTGGATGATGCAGTGATCTTTAGTAAGTCCTGGAAAGATCACATGATAAAGTTGGCAGAGCTCTTCGAACAATTACAGGAAGCAAAACTGGTGATAAACTTAAGTACAACTGAATTCACGAAAGCAGAGGTGACGCTCTTGGGGACATAGCATCGGTCATGGAAGTTTGACTCCACGAGATGAAAACACAAAGGTCATCGAGGAATTTCCACGACCAACCTCGAAAAAAGAGGTGCTTCAATTCTGAGGACTCAGCGGATTGTATCGGATGTTTGTTCCAATCCTTCAGCAGTGAGGGGCACCGTTAACTGATTTACTGAAGAGGAACACAACGTTTCGGTGGACAGAACAATACCAGGAGGCATTCGACCATTTGAAATCAATATTAACCACCAAACCAGTTTTAGCTACATCAAACCTTTTAAAACTTTTTAAAATCGCCATCGATACTAGGTTTTAGAGCTGTACTCCTACAGGAAGATGAGGATGGGATTGAACTGCCAGTCGGTTACATTTTGAAGAAGATCACCAGAGGAAATATTCCACAATTGAAAAAGAACTATTGAGTTGGTACTGGTCTTACAAATGTTTAGGTGTATGTCACGGTGAGCACGAGAGAGCATAGCTTTAAATTGAGGGGTGATAGATAGAGGACAGATGTCAGAGGTAGTTTCCTTACTCAGAGTAGTAAGGGTTTGGAATGCTTTGCCTGAAACGGTAGTAGATTCGCCAAGTTTAAGTGCATTTAAGTCGTCATTGGACAAGCATATGGACGTACATGGAATAGTGTAGGTGGGATGGGCTTCAGATTAGTATGACAGGTCGGCGCAACATCAAGGGCTAAAGGGCCTGTACTGTGCTGTAATGTTCTATGTTCTATGTATGTCACTAACAATGTGTCTGAACCAGTTGGGTACATACATCACAATCCTCTGTCTTAGAATGCTTTAAAGTCAAGACTATGAGACCATTTTGTTGGAAACTTACATTACAGACTTTAAATTTTAAAATCATACATGCTGCGGGTCAGAAGAATGTAAATACAGATGCATTATTGTGGATTTAACGATACAGTTTAGATGAGATTTTTCTTTATTTAATGTTTTATATATATATAGGTATATGAGAAGAAGCTAAGGTGAACTTCTATTAAAGTTATCTGTATGTTAGGGTAGTGTGTCTAAAAAGTAGAGAAAAAAAACTTTTCATTTTGAAGATTCATTTTTTTCTGAAGGAGGGAGGTGTTATGAAGATGTGGGTGTACTATACTTTTGCAAGAGTTAAAAACAAGAAAACTACCTGACAGCACCAAGTGTTCTGAAAAAAAACACTTAATCAAACAACTTGATTAGCTGGTTGCTTGGAAATGACAAAACAGATTTGCATTAGGCCAATCAGATTAAATTATACCCCAAAAAAATCAAACTCCAATCCATTTTGAATTGAGTATATTGACAATCTTAAAAGCCAATGACACAATCCAATGCTTTGGGGGTATAAGACCAGGGAAGATTGAATAGTTGAGAGGAGAACTGCCAAGCTACCAGCATGTAAAAAGACTGCCCAAAAAATATCATTAACCCGTGAAGCTGAATCCACAAGAAGAAGAACAGAAGACAGGAATTCAGAGAAAGCTGAAAGCTGCCTGGTTTTGAGATGAGAAGTTATGTTTTGTAAATCTTAATTGGGGGTGTTATTTGACTAGCATTGTAGAGGGGAAAGTAAAAGATAGGTTAGAGGAAGGAATTGCAAATAGTTGTTAGTTAATTATTCTCTGTTATACTTTAAGAAATAAAGTTGTTAATTTCGTTCTTAGCCTATCAAATTTGCACAGATGACTGCTTTGGATAAATCTTTTCTGTGTTGCTGGTTTTAAATTAACAGAGGAGTTTACCCTGCGCTGTAACATGGGCCCATTGGGGAGCAAGCGGGTATCCTGAGATTGATACTGCAGGATTTTGGAAGGATATTGAACAAATATTTCTCTTTGGTGCCCACTCTTGAAAAGGAGAGTATAAGTATGAAATTCAGGAAAAGGGACTGGGAGGAATTTGCACCAATTGACATAGGAAAGGGAGCCTCTTGTATTTTGGAAAGTCAAGTCAACAGGAATTTCATGGTGAGTAGCAGGGCGTTAAGGAGCGTAGGGGAACAGAGGGATCCAGGAGTTCAGGTACACGGTTCTTTGAAAGTAGAGTCACAGGTAGACTGGGCAGTGAAGAAGGCTTTTAGCACACTGGCCTTCATCAGTCAGGGCATTGAGTAAAGAGACTGGGAAGTTATATTGCAGTTGTACAGGATGTTGGTGAGGTTGCACTTGGAGTATTGTGTTCAGTTTTCGTCACCTTATTATAGGAAGGATGTTATTAAACTGGAAAGTGCAGAAGAAATTTACAAGGATGTTGCCTGGACTCAATGGTCTGAATTATAGGGAGAGGTTGGACAAGCTAGGACTTTTTTCTTTTGAACGTAAGAGACTGAGGGAGGACGTTATAGATGTGTATAAGATCATGGATAGGGTGAATGCATTGAGTCTTTTTCCCAGGGTTGGTAAATCAAAGACTAGAGGGCATCAATTTATGTGAGAGGGGAAAGAATAAAAGGGAATACACAGTGGTACACAAATGGAATGAGCTGTCAGCAGAAGTGGTTGAGGCAGGTACATTAACAACATTTAAAAGGCATTTGGACAAATACATGGATAGGAAAGGATTAGAAGGATATGGGCCAAGTGCAGGGAAATTGGGTTAGTGTGGACGGCCATTTTGGTCAGTATGGACCAGATTGGGCCGAAGGGCCTGTCTCCGAGCTGTAGGACTCTATGATTCTATTGGTTCTGGCCTGGATGAATTGCATTCCAGGCTGCTGTGGGAGGTGAGACAGGGTCTCTGGTTATTGGGAATGTGTCAAAGGACTGGAGGACAGAAAATATGGCTGCTAATGGAGATTATTAGTGGTTAACAATGTGTAATAGCAGACCAGGTGATAACAAGGCCTGGTGTGTTGGAGTTCTGGTAAGGACACAGGAGAAGGTGCCTCTAACCCTAAAATCATTGAACACGGTATTGAATCCAGAAGGCTGCAGCTTCCAAGCAGAAAATGAGGTGCTGTTCTTCCGACTTACACTGAGTTTTACTGGAGCACTGCACCAAGCCTGAGACAGAGATGTTGGCTGGGAAACGTGGTGATGTGTTGAAGTGGCAGGCAACTGGAAGCTCAGGGTCTACACTTCAGTTCCCCAGTGTAAATGTGCTGCTTCACCTGGAAGGTGTGTCTAGGTGTGTCCTCTGTTCGATTTTACTTTGTAGTCCTTTGTGTTGTGTAAGCCGTGTCAGAAACGATGGGGGATCCATGTGGTCATTCTGAGTCTCAAACTTAGTTTGGTGACCTTATGAAGGTGGTACCTGGATTTCCTGGATAAATTAGGCTTGCCTGACTTGAATGTCTCAGACCTGGACTTCAGCAGAGAGTGGATCTTCCAGTTAGAACATAGAACATAGAAAAGTGCAGCACAGAACAGGCCCTTATTGTGCCGAGGATTAATCCTAATGTAAAAATAAAATAACCGAACCAACGCACCCCTCAACTCACTGCTATCCACGTGCATGTCCAGCAGTCGCTTAAATGTCCCTAATGACTCTGCTTCCACCACCACTGCTTGGCAAGGCATTCCACGCATTCCCAACACTCTGTGTAAAGAACCTACCTCTGATGTCTCCTCTATACCTTCCTCTTATCCATGGTTTCCAGTTGGGGAACATTCAGATTAATTTCTTTGGCACACAGTCTTCTACACACTTATTAAGTTTATGTTCTGTGTTCTCTGTTCTAAATCCTTACTTAGGACCACCAAGCATTCAGTATTATATTATTACGGGAAAAAATACATCCACAATTGGCTAAAAGATCTTATGAGGAAAGGTTGGACAAAGTGGGTCATATCGTCTGGAAGTTAAAAGACGATTTAATTGAAACATACAGGTTTCTGAGGTGACGACTGGGTGGATGTTTCCTCTTGTGGGAGATGCTGGGACTAAGGGTCATAGTTTAAAAATAAGGGATCACCGATTTAAAAGAGATGAGGCAATGTTTTTTACTCTCAGAGAGTTGTGGGCTTTTGGCAATCCATTTGCAAAAGGCAGTGGATGCAGAGTTATTGTTAAAAGGCAGAGGCAGATAGATTCTGGATCCCCCAAGGGGGGAATAAAAGATTATCGGGGAACGTGCAGGGACGGAGAGTTGGGGTTTAAAACCAGATCAGCCATGAGCTTATTGAATGGTGGACAGAGTGGTCTGTTCACGTTTGTGTAGTGTTACCACTGTGATGGAAACTGTTAGCTGTTGCTGTGGTGCATCCAGTCACCTGATAATAGCTCTTCCAGAGTTGGGGGTGGGAAGGAAGGACCTTTTTCTTTTCTTGACTTGAATCAAGCTATTTTCAGGAGTCTCTCATGTTAGTCAACCTTTTCGCAAAAAGAAAGCATGATTCATTTCTACAGATGCATGCAACATGGCTTCAAACAGGGAAAAAAAAACACACAAAGATGGATGTCCTGTAATGGGTCCGAATCTCCCCGGCTCATTGGGGAAAAAAAAACAACATTTCTTTCAGGGAAAATCAGGTTGCTCACTTAATAGAAAGTTGATGTGCAGAGGAACAAATAATCATTCATATTCAGGCTGTAATCTGTCATTCAGAATACATTGGAATGACCCCAAGAATATAAAAATTTTCATACGCTTTTCACCTGTCTTTTTTCGTCCAGGATCAGTTCAGTTTTATTAACCCCTGGCTGACTCAGCTGATGGGAGCAATGAGTCGTATTGGTTTCAAGTCTCTCACAACCTCAGGGTTTTCGAAAGCACCCTACCATTGGTGACATAAGACAGGAAATTACCAACCAAAGGAAGCTCCAACAAGTGGTACTGTGATAATACCTAGATATCTGTCCCAGTGAGGTTGTTTCTTGGTACTACTAACCAACCAGCATTTATTGCCCATCCCTAATTGCCCAGAGGGCAGTTAAGAATCAACCACATTGCTGAGGGTCTGGAATCATGCGTAGGCCGGATCAGGTAAAGGTGGCAGTTTCCTTTCCTAAAGGATCCTAGTTAATCAAATGGACTTTCCCCCTCCACAAGTGACAACATTTTCAATATTATCATTAGACTCTTAATTCCAGATTTTTATTGGATTCAGGTTTCACTCTCTGCCGTGGTGAGATTTGAATCCAAGTCCCCAGAACATTCCCTGGGTACCTGGATTAATCACTTCCCTGTAATTGTGTGTAGTTAGAGCAAGTGGGGAGTATTCTAACACACTCCTGACGTGTGCCTTGTAGATGGTGGACAGGCTTTGGGGTGTCAGGGGGGGCATTACTTGCTGCAGGATTCCTAACCTCTGACCTGCTCTTGTAGCCACTGTGGTTATGTGGCAAGTCCAGTTCAGTTTCTGGTCAATGGTAACCCCATGAATATTGATGGTTGGGGATTTGGTGATAAAAGTGAAGGATCAGAAGTTAGATTGTTTCTTGTTGGAGATGGCCATTGCCTGGCTCGGCCAGTATTTATTTCCCATCCCTAATTACCCAGAGGGCAGCTAAGAGTCAACCACATTGGCTGTGGGTCTGGAGTCACATGTAGACCAGACCAGGTAAGGATGGCAGCTTCCTTCCCCAAAGGGCATCAGTAAACCAGATGGGTTTTTCTGACGATAACTTTATTTTCATCATAAGTCTCAATTCTTCATTGAAAGCCCACCATCTGTCACAGCTGCATTTGAACATCTGGCCCCCAGATCCTTACCTGGATCTCTGAGTTAAAAGTGGAGTGTTAATACCACTGGGCTATCACCCCCCGAACAATAGCATCCTTGTTAACCATAGTGTGGAGGTGCTGGTGTTAGACTGGGGCGGACACAGTTTAAAATCACACAATACCAGGTATAGTCCAACAGGAGGCACTAGCTTTCGGAGCACAATTCCTTAGTCATTTTTAACTTTAACCTTGTTAATGTACTCCTTTTATTGATCTCATGTGTATTTTTAACAACCTTAAGAATGTGGGTTGACACAGTCAGGGTTTTGAGTGCACCCCATCCTCGTCTTCCTGCACCCCCTTCAAACAGAGCTGTTTAATTTATATTTCATTCCTCCCAATACGAATGTGCACTTTTATTTTGATTGTTGCTGTTTGAAGATCAGCTGCCACACCAGCGTGCTGCTTTCCCACATGACTCAAGGTTGCCGGCTGTGTCACTCGTGAGACCAACTCGCCCTTTTTATAAGGATGACTAAGCTGCACTTGTTTGTACTTTACCGGCCCAGGCTACCTGTTCATTAGTGAAGCCAAGGTCATTGACCTTCTCTGCATGAGTCAGTGAGCTATTTGTGCATGAATGCATCGGAACTCTCTCTCTCGTTACTCCAGGTCATTGTCATGTGACTCATCGGAGACCACGCAGTGATGAAAAAGCCTTGTTGAATTGCAACTCTGCATCTTATGGACAGTACACACTACCTCTACTGAGCATTGGTGGTGGAGAGAGGGGTTGCTTGTGGATGTGGTGCCAATCAAGTGGGCTGCTTTGTCCTGGATGATGTCAAGCTTCTTGAGTGTTGTTGGAGCTGCACCCATCCAGGCAAATGGGGAGTATTCCATCACACTCCTGACTTGTGTCTTGTAATCAGGCTTTGACTGTATAGGATAGCATGTGATGCTCAATGGGCTGAATGGCCTATTCCTATCTTGCTGTATCTTGGGAAAATGCTGGAATCCATTATTAAGGAAGAACTAGCAGGGCGTTAAGAAAAACTTAATGCAAACATACAGAATTTGATATGGTATTAAGGTTTTTTTTTCGCATGGTCTTATGAAAGGGCAATCATGTTTTACTGGAGTGTTTAAGATTATTACAGACAAAGAAGTTCAATGGGAACCGGTAGATGAGCTGTATTCGGAATTTCAGAAGACATTTGATAAGGTGCCACATGAAAGGTTAATGGGTAGCCAAAAGAGAAAATGCTGGAAAATCTCAGCAGGTCTGGCAGCATCTGTAAAGAGAGAAAAGAGCTGATGTTTCGAGTCTAACTGACCCTTTGTCAAAGTGAATGGGGAAGACGGGAGCTCGCATGTTGGAGTAGAGTGAGGATTGGTTAGCATGTAGAAAACAGAGGCAAAACCAACGAGCCTTTTCAGGGTGGTAAGGCATAACTAATAAGAGACCCCAAAGAGTAGTCATAGGACCTCAATTATTTAATAACATGGAGGAGGGGCCAGAGGGTCATGAACCCAAAGTTGCTGACAATACAAAAATTGGTGGGAGGGCACAATGTAATCTGGACATAAAGAATCCATAATGGAATATAAGACCATAAGACCATAGGGACAGAAATTAGGCCATTCAGCCCATTAAGTCTGCTCCACCATTCAGTCATGGCTGATAGGTTTCTCAACCCCATTCTCCCACTTTCTCCCTGTAATCCTTGATACTCACGAACCTATCTATTGCAGTCTCAAATATACTCAATGACCTGGCCTCCACAGCCTTTGTATTACAAACCCCAATGATGTTACCATGGCGGCACCTGCTGTCCGACTGTGTGATGGAAGAGGGGATTATAGTATTGGGCTGGCTGATCAACATGATCATATTGAATGGTGGAGCATGCTTGAAGGGCTGAATGGCCTACTCCTGTTCCTAGCTTCTATGTTTCTAAGCTATCCTAATGGGTGATTGTCAATCTGCCTCTTGAGGCTGTGTAGGTGGGAGGTGTTCCTGGAGTTCACCTCTGAATGCTGACAATGTTGGCTTTGGAAATATTTACTCCCTTAATCACTGACACAGCAGTGTGTACTGTCTACAAGATGCATTGCACAAACTAACAAACAACCCTTAGGTAGCATATTCCAAACTGAATACAACTTCTGTCTGAGAGGACAAGGGCAGCAGATACATGGGACACACACACACATACATGCACACACAGACATAGCACACACACATATGTACACACACATTACATACACATTTCACACACATATACACCTGACACACACTATACACACACACGCATATACCCATACATATCACATCAGATCATACACACACATCACAGACACACTATTTCACACTCATATACACATATCTGACATACTCACTCGCACGCACACACACACACATATCATACATATTGCACTTACACTACAGTATAACATATCACATACCATCGTTCCTTCAGGGTCACTGGGTCAAAATCCTGGAACTTCATGTTACTACAGTGACACCCCTCCCCAACACCCCAACTAATCCCCACTCCACCTTCTCCCCCATCCCCTATTAACCCCAAAATCCATAGAGTGCAGCAGTTCAACAGGTAGCTCAAGGCTAACTCTGGAGTAGCCCGAACATCGAGGATAGGAGCAGGAGTTGGCTATTCACCGCCCTGAGCATGCTCTGTCATGCCTAGCCAGCACCACCTCCATCCTGGAAAGGAAATTGTAACAATGTGCAATACAAGGGCTAGATACTCAGTTGCGTTGCGGAAAGGGTTAAGGGAATAAAGTATGGGTGAGATTCTTAAACGCTTTTAAGTGGATGGCAACCCTGATGCAGTGAACGAGCTGGGAACGTAAGCAGGGCTCTGACTGGGATTATTTTTCATGACCTGACTGTAACGGTGTAGCTCGGAGACCTTTACCAGTAAAGTGCAGGAAGGAGGTGGCCAATAATGCTGAGGTACCTGGAGCAGTTCCATGACTGAATCACTACAGAGGCCTATGTGCAGGAACCATATGGAGAACAGATGTCCTGTGAGTCATACATTGGTAAGGCTGCGTTGAGAAGGGTTTCTAGTGTGAGCTTTTATTTTCCTCAGATACGACTGGAATAAGATCACCTTGAGGGAGGCCGACAAGAAGCAGCAGCAGTGGGATCACCATGACAACCCTCTCCGATCCCCGGAGGAACCGCGTTTGTTCACAGGTAGGGGTTTGGAACCCCCACCTCTCGTCCCCAGGTGTAACCTTCTTTTTCAGCACTTCATTCACCCTGACGCCTAAAAATAGCTGACCTCCAGCCTGCCTTGGCAGCCTCAGCCCTGCACAGTGAGTGAGTGAGTGAGCCTTTATCGACCCAGCCCACACAGGCAAACACATCACGTGTTTCCCCCATAACAAAGTTCCCCAGTATCTGGGGTACAGAGAAAGGGCATTTCCACGTAGAGAGAGAGAGAGAGAGAGGGGAGTTCTCAGCTTGTGAGGTAAGCTCTCGGAGCGGTGACCGCCTGGGCTGGGCCCCAAGTCAACACATCTTTCACGTGCATTGACTGTTCCTCCACAGCTACTGAATCCGAATCGTGGAATTCCCTCCCTCCCACAGCCCCTCGCAGGGCCTATCTACACCTGCAGCTGTACCAGAAGGCCAGTTCCTGAAAATTCACAGATATTCATGTGGAGGGGGAGAGACAGACGGAGAAAGAATCTGGAGGAAAAAAATTCAAGTGAATAAAGTGATTCTCTTTGCAATCTGTTTACATTTTCCTCATTGTACATCCTTACTAATGTTTCACGGTTGAAGACAAGGTCAGTTATGGAGTGGCTGTCCCAACAGCTGTCTCGCACAGCGTGAGAAATTTCCCAATCAAACCAACCACAATTTCCCAATGAGTCTCGCAGTCGTACAGCACAGGGGAGGCCATGCGGCCCATTGAGTCTGCACCAACCTATCCACCCTAGTCCCATGTTCCAGCAATCGGTGCGTGACATTGAATGTTGACGTGTTTCAAGTTCTCGTCCTTCCTATTTTCAATGTTGTAAGGTTTCCTGCCTCACATTCCCCCACCACCCTCCAAGGGGAAACCTTTTCCTCCAATCCCCTCCTGCCCTTCACCTTAACGTTTTGCCCCCTGATTTATTACCCCTCAACTAAGGTGCTTCCTATCCACCCTGTGCTTGCCCTCGTAACCTGAAACGTTTCCAACAGGTCCCCCTCAGTTCTCCCTGCTCCCTAGAAAACGATCGAGCGTACCTAGCCTCTTTTCATTGCTAAACTGCTCCATCCCAGGGAAAATCCTGGTGAATCTCCTCTGCACCCTCTCCTGAACAGAATCCAGTCCTGTTGTTTCCTTGTCCAATCCTTAGCCTTCTCTCTGAGCATGGATTGGGTGGTGTTGATTGGCCAGCCGAGCTGGTCTTGGGGATGGAGTGCCAATCCCAAACGGGAGATTGTCACGACGTTGCCCTTGGTGTGGCTGGAGTGGGGGGGGATCATTCCACAGGGAGCAGGGTGGGGAAATCACATCAAATCCTCCCAACCCCATCCCAACTGAGCCCAAGGCAGAATAGCCGCCAATGACCATCCTGCTCCTGTGCCTCCAGGGGGCACTGCATGCTCATGTAAAGATCTCACCCTGGGAGAGAGTCATCTCCAGACTGGGGTAGTGAAAGGGCTGGTGAACCAGGCACATTGCTTTAAAAGAGATCCCAGGTTAGGATAGAGTGACTCTCACACACAGACACACCCAGCACCAGTACCAGGAGCCTGGCACCAGGAAGTACCTGCGGCTGACACAGTCTTCATGGTGGCTCCACTAAGCATGCAAGAGACACTGGCCTCAGCCTCCAAACAGAACAATATATCTCACACAACAATATATCGTACGTGATACACCTTGATGTATATCACACACTGCAATATCTCACACACACACAGCGATATATTCACATGCAACAACAGCTCACACGCAACAGCATATCACACACAACAATATATCACACATTGCAACAATTGTGGGTAGCACGGTGGCTCAGTGATTAGCACTGCTGCCTCACATCGCCAGGGTCCCAGGTTCGATTCCAGCCTCGGGCAACTGTCTGTGTGGAGTTTGCACATTCTCCCCGTGTCTGCCTGGGTTTCCTCCAGGTGCTCTGGTTTCCTCCCACTTCCCAAAGATGTGCAGGTGAGTGTGAATTGGCCATGCTAAATTGCCCGTAGTGTTAAGTGTGTTAGTCAGAGGGAAATGGGTCTGGGTGGGTTACTCTTTGGAGGGTCGGTGTGGGGTTGTTGGGCCGAAGGGCCTGTTTCCACACTGTAGGGAATCTAATCTAATCAATATCACACACAATATATCAGACTCGACAATATTTCACACACACCAACATACCCACACAAAACAATGTATCACAAAACCTATATATCAATATATCATACAACAGAAAGAGATGATCACACTGTATACCACATATCCATATATCACGCATATCAGACAACAATCCATAGCTAACATGCACACCCACAATCCTCAGAAAAAGACACCACAAAATAATATGACATAAAGAAAGACACAACAAAATAGCACAGACATCACAAGACAATTATACTAGACACACACCATGAACCAACAAGCACACATTACAGTACAATACATATCTCACACAGATCACAGAGAAATCTACCAGAGTTACCTCTGGTGAATGTATCACACACATCCAGAAAAGAATTTCACAAAGAACTTTCGATCATACATCAGAGAACTTGCAGGGGGTGGCGCCCCCATGTACCTACTGCCCTTGTCCTTCCAGATGGAAGTGGATTGGTGTTTGAAGGGTGCTGCTTGAGGATTTTTGGTGAATTTCCCCTGTGCCTTTGTCTGATAACAGGGCTGTGGAATGCTGTGTGATAGTTGAGATGTTATGACAGCGTGGTGGTCATGTTACTGAAGTCAGAAACATAGCTCTGGGTTCAGATCTCACCAAGGCTATAATCCTTAGGAAAAAACTCTGAAATTGGAAGCTAGGCTCAGCGATTGTGTTTGTGAAATTATCACCAATTACTGTAAAGTCCCAGCTCATTCATTCAGGGATGGAAATCTGCTGTCCTTACCCTGTCTGGCTTACAGGTGACTCTTGACCCGTCTTTAATGTAGTTGACCCTTTGCTGATTTGGAACGGGCAACAAATATTCCCATATTCCATGAAAGGATGAAGAGGAAATAGGGGTTCTTTTTGAATGCAAGCTGTTGTTGTCGAGCTTCATCATGCAACAAAAAGTCAGAGGATTTGGGTTTTCAAAAGAACCTTTCATTTAGTCTAACCTCGAAAATAATTGGTCAAAGTGAGTTGAGAATAATGGGTCCCGTAAAAAGCTTACAGTCAGAATGGAAAGTGGGAAATAAGGAGCTGGGGGAGACGGTTAACTATGCAATTACAAAGTACTGGGATTGATTTTGAAAGGGAGAGAATGTGAAAGTGATGCACCCAGGCACATTGCTTTAAAAGAGACTCCAGGTGAGGATAGAGTGACTCTCACTCACAGACACACCCAGCACCAGTACCAGGAGCCTGGCACCAGGAAGTACCTGCGGCTGACACAGTCTTCGTGGTGGCACCACTGAGCATGCAACAGACACTGGCCTCAGCCACAAAAAGAACAATATATCACACACAATATATCGTACATGATCTGTCATGCTATATATCACACACTGCAATATATCACACACACAGCGATATACTCACACACAGCAATATATCACATGCACCAGGGTCCCAGGTTCGATTCCCGCGTGGGCAACTGTCTGTATGGAGTTTGCACATTCTCCCCGTGTCTGCGTGGGTTTCCTCCGATTTCCTCCCACAGTCACAAAGATGTGCAGGTTAGGTGAATTGGCCATGCTAAATTGCCTGCAGTGTTAGGTGCATTAGTCAGGGGTAAATGGGTCTGGGTGGGTTACTCTTTGAGGGGGGGGGGGGGTTGGTGTGGACTGGTTGGGCCAAAGGGCCTGTTTCCACACTGTAGGGAATCTAACCTTATAGAAATTTATAAAATCCTGAGGAGCATGGATAGGTTAAAAGACAAAGTCTTTTCCCTGGGATGGGGGAGTCCAGAACTAGAGGGTAGAGGTTTAGGGTGAGGGGCAAAAGATATAAAGGCAGCTTTTCACACAGAGGGTGGTATGTGTATGGAATGAGTTGCCAGAGGAAGTGGTGGAGTTTTGCACAATGACAACATTTGAGAGGCATTTGGATGGGTATATGAATAGGAAGGGTTTGAGGGATATGGGCCGGGTGCTGGCAGGTGGGACTAGATTGGGTTGGGATATCTGGTCGGCATGGATGGGTTAGACCGAAGGGTCTGTTTCCATGCTGTACATCTCTATGACTCTAAGAAGCCAAATGGAATATTGTCCTTCATTGCTCAAGTACTGGAGTTTAAAAGCAAGCGGGTAATGCTGCAACAAAACAGAAATTGCAGGAAAAGCTCAGCAGGTCTGGCAGCATCTGTGACCCTTCCTCAGAACAGTTCACCGGACCTGAAACGTCAACTCTGATTTCTCTGCACAGATGCTGCCAGACCTGCTGAGCTTTTCCTGCAACTTCTGTATTTGTTTCTGATTTGCAGCATCCACAGCTCTTTTGGTTATTATTTCGGTTCTGCTGCAGCTGTACAGGGTGAGGCCACACCTGGAGAACTGTGTGCAGTATTCTTGCAGTATGCAAGAACGAGGGGAGTATTTTATAGAAACTTACAAAATTCTGAAGGGAAAAGATCAGATAGAAGCAGGGAGGTTGTTTCTAGCCAGGGAGGGGGGTGAGGGTGAAGTTAGAACTAGGAGCATCACCTCCAAATAAGGGGGAGCAGATTTGGGATGAAACTGAGGAGGAACCTCTTCACCCAGAGGGTTGTGAATCTGTGGGATTCCCTGCCCAGGGAAGGGGTTGGGGCTACCTCGCTGAATGTTTTCAGGACAAGGATGGATAGATTTTTGAACAGTAAAGGAATTAAGAGTTACGGTGAGTGGGTGGGTAAGTGGAGCTGAGTCCACGATAAAGATTAGCCATGATCTTATTGAATGGTGGAACAGGCTCAAGGGGCCAAATGGCCTACTCCTGCTCCTAGTCCTTATGTGGATCCACTTGGGAGGGGGCAAGAAAAAAGTGATTTCCAAAGGATTATATCAAAATGAGGAGATTATAGAAATAAGGCCAGGCAGAATAGATTGGGACCTTTAACTTTAGAAAAGGCAATTTCAAGAGGTGACTGGGCTGAGGTTTTGAAAGTTATGAGTGGGTTAGACAGAGAAGAGTTGGAAAGTATTTTCACTTGCAAAACCCATTGGAACTAAGACTGAGAGACAATATGATGGAAACGCACAAGCTCTTCAGGGAATCGATGCTGAAAAGTTGTCTCCTTTTCTGGCAGAGTCGAGGACCAGAGGGCATCAACTCAGAGTAAGGAGTCACGTATATCAGACAGAGATTGGGATTAATTTCTTTCTTGGAGGGTCATGAGTCTGTGGAACTTCCTTAGCACAGAGTGCTGTCAAGATTGGGTCATTAAACATAGTCAAGTTTGAGAGAGGTGGATTTTTAATCAGTAAGGAAATCAAGAGTTATGTGGATAAGGCAGGAAAGTGGAGTTGAAGATTATCAGATCAGCCTATGGTCTTATTAAATCATGCAGCAGACTCAATGGGCTGAATGGCCTACTTCTCCTCCTTTCTCTTCTGGTCTTATTGTAGGAAGAGGGCTCACAGCTCAGGGCAATAATCACAAATCAATGGAAAGGAATCCAATACAGTCCTAAGGAGAACTGTGCTTCTAATGTGTAAGTGACTATTACTGGAAGCGAAAGAGCTCAGGAAGCACATACAGGCACTGGAGCATGTCCAGCGGAGATTCACACGGATGGTCCCTGGAATGGTAGGCCAAACATACGATGAACGGCTGAGGATCCTGGGGTTGTATTCATTAGAATTTAGAAAGTTGAGAGGAGATCTAATCATAACTTACAAAATAATGCATGCCTTAGAAAGGGTGGACGCTGGGAATTTGTTTCCGTCAGTCGTTGAGACTACCATCTGTGGGCACAGCCTTAGAATTAAAGGGGGTTCAATTCAGAACAGAAATGAGGAGACATTTCTTCAGCCAGCGAGTGGTGGGCCTATGGAATTCATTGCCACAGAGTGCAGTGGAGGCCGGGACGCTAAATGTCTTCAAGAAAGAGATCGATAAATTCTTAAACTTGCAAAAAGTTCAGGGATATGGGGAGAATGAGGGTAAGTGGCATTGAAATGCCCATCAGCCATGACTAAATGGCGGAGTGGACTCGATGGGCTGAATGGCCTTACTTCCACTCCTATGTCTTATGGTTTCATAGGAGATCTTCAGTTTAATGAGTCAATGAGAGAAAGGTGTGTAGAATGAGTCAAAGGCACAAATCACACAACACCAGGTTATAGTCCAACTGGTGAAGTGCTTCACCTGATGAAGAAACAATGCTCTGAAAGCTTGTGATTTCAAATACACCTGTTGAACTTTAACCTAGTGGTGTCTGTCTTCTGGCTTTTGTCCACCCCAGTCCAACACCAGCACCTCCCCATCAGCAAGAGTTAGATTAGGTAGATTGAATGAGAGGAGTTTCTCCTTGTAATACTCAATCACAGGATGAGGGTGTCACTGGCGAGGTCAGTATTTATTGCCCATCCCTAATTGCCCAGAGCGAGTGTAAAAGTCAACCACATTGCTGTGGGTCTGGAGTTACATGTAGACCAGACCAGGTGAGGATGGCAGTTTCCTTCCCTAAAGGACATTAGTGAACCAGATGGGGTTTTCCAACAATGGATTCATGGTCATCATTAGACTCTTAATTCCAGATTTTTTTTATTGAATTCAAATTCCACCTGGACGGGTTCCCATAATATTACCTGGCTCTCTGGATGAACAGTTCACCGATAATCCTACCAGGCCATTACCTCCCTGTGTATGGTATATAAACACCAACACAGACTGATTGGTCCATATGAGCTCATTCTGTTTAAGGTGCGAGGGGAAAGATTTAAGAAGGACCTAAGGGGCAACTTTTTCACACAAAGGGTGATACGTGTATGGAATGAGCTGCCAGAGGAAGTGGTGGAGGCTGGTACAATGACAACATTTAAAAGGTATCTGGATGGGTATGTGACTAGGGAGAGTTTAGTGGGATATGGGCCAAATGCTGGCAAATGAGACTAGATTAATTTTGGATATCTGGTCAGAATGAATGCGTTAGACCGAAGGGTCTGTTTCCGTGCTGCACACTCTGTGTACGTTTGTTCTACTCCTGTGTAACTGCGTGACCAATGCTTTGGCTCTTGCGGTGAAATGGTGGTGTCCCTATCTCTGATCCAGGAGACCTAGGTTCAAATTCATCTCAATAAACACGCCGAAACAGCTTGCTTCGAAATGTCTGTGGCCCTCCATGACAACACATCTGTCTGGACGGTTCCTTGTTTGATTTGTGTGTCACTCAGGCCGATTCAATGTCAGGCAGACTTCAGTTGGAAATTACTCAGCACTCACTTGCTGAAATACAGCAGGATGGCCCATGCAGGAAAAGGGTGGTGTTCTCCTTTGCTTTAAGGAAAAAAATGAAGTAGGTCATTTTGGACAGTGCCTTTGTTGGTTTCCTTCCTAAATCAACAAGCAGTCGATTGGAGAGACTGCTCCCATCGCCTGAGGAAATAATCACAGTGCTTTATTTCGATAAAGGTCAGACTGAGCCTCAGGCTCACACTGTGTAATACACCACCTTCAGCCAGAATTACTTATTCGACATCAGACCACAAGAACGTCGTTCACAGGACAGGCAATTTTTAAACACAGGAACGCTCTGTTTCATGCTGCTTGCTATGTAACATGTTATCATAGAATATTATAATGAGTGACCATTCAGCCCATTAAGCCTATGCCAGCTATGAACCCAATATCTCACTTACAAACTGAGGAAGTAGTCAGGATTTGGAGATGCCGGTGTTGGACTGGGGTGTACAAAGTTAAAAATCACACAACACCAGGTTATAGTCCAACAGGTTTAATTGGAATCGTGCTTCCAATTAAACCTGTTGGACTATAACCTGGTGTTGTGTGATTTTTAACTTTAAACTGAGGAGGGCAATGGTCGAGTCTGATTATCGCCGCTCTGTTAATCTAGGAACCACAGCTAGTATTCTGAGGAGGCGAAAGTGAGGACTGCAGATGCTGGAGATCAGAGTCTAGATTAGAGTGGTGCTGGAAAAGCACAGCAGGTCAGGCAGCATCCGAGGAGCAAGAAAATCAATGTTTCAGGCAAAGGTTCCTGATGAAGGGCTTTTGCCCGAAACGTCGATTGTCCTGCTCCTCGGATGCTGCCTGGCCTGCTGTGCTTTTTTCAGCACCGCTGTAATCTTGGTTATGATGTTCTGAGGATGTGGGTTCAAATCCTGCCATGGCAGATGGTGACATTTGTATTCAATAATAATGTCAAATTAAGAATCTAATGACGACTGTCGGGAAAATCCCAACTGGTTCATTAATGCCCTTAGGGAAGGAAATCTGCCATCCTCAACTAGTCTGGCCTACATGTGACTCCAGACCGACAGCAATGTGGTTGACTCTTAACTGCCCCCTTGGCATTTAGGGATGGGTAACAGATGCTGGTTCTGAGTTGTTTTACAAACTGAGATCCAGGAGAATCTCACTTGAGTCTGCCGGCGTACGTGCAGAGAGGAGACAGTTAATGTTTTGAGTCTGATGTGACTCCCCTTCATAGGGTCAGAGATCTACAACAGAGCAAAAAAAGGCCCTTCGGCCCATCATATATCCCTGCTGGTCAAAACCAACCAGCTATCCACCCTCATCCCATTTCCCAGTCCTTGGTCCACAGCGTTGGTGTCAAAAGTGCACATTTAAATCTTTCTTCAATGTGATCAGGGTTTCTGTCTCTCTCACCCTCACAGGCAGTGAGTTCCAAATTCTCACCACCCTCTGGGGGAATATATTTTTTCTTGCATTCCCTCGAAACCTCCTGCCCCCCCCTTTCAATCTACACCCTCGGTCAGTGACTCTCCCATCAAGGAGAAAAGTTTTTTCCTTCCTACTCTGTTTATGTCCCTGATAACCCTATACATCTCAATCATGTCCCCTCACAATCTCCTCTGCTCTAAAGAAAGCAATCTCCTTCTGTCCAATCTCTCTTCATCACTGAAATTGTCCAGCCCAGCCCTGGGAAAGCTCCCATCTCCCCTCCTTATACAGCCTCCGCATTACATTCCTGCTCATATATACTAGCCCTTTCGAAATGAATGTTAACATTGCATTTGCCTTCCTCATTGCTGACACTGAACCAGCATGTTAACTTAAAGAGAATCCTGAAGCAGGATTCCCAAGTCCCTTTGTGCTTCAGATTTCCAAAACCTTTTCCTGTGCATAACCTCACACTTTCCCACATTGTATTCCATCAGCTACTTCTTTGCCCACTCTCCTGGCCTGTCCAAATCCTTCTGTAGCCTCCCCACTCCCTCAACACTACCTGTCCCTCCACCGATCTTTGTGTCATCTGCAATATTCACAACAATGCCCTCAGTTCCTTCATCCAGATTCTGAATGTATAACATGAATAGCTGTGGTCCCAACACTGTCCCCTGTGGAACTCCACTAGTTACTGGCTTCCATCCTGAAAAAGACCCCTTTAATCCCCACTCTCTGCCTTCTGCCAGTCAGCCAATCCTCTATCCCTGCCAGGACCTTATCCCCAACACCATGGGCTCTCATCCTATTTAGCAGATCCCCGTGTGCCACCTTATCAAATGCTTTCTGGAAATCAAAATAGGTCACATCCACTGGCTCTCCTTTGTCTAACTTGGTCTTTACCTCCTCAGAGAATTCTAACAGGCTTGTCAGGCATGACCTCCCCTTGGTGCAGACTCAGCCCTATTTTACCATACCCTTCCAAATACTCCACAATCATATCCTTAATAACGGACTCTAACATCTTACCAATGACTGAGGTCAGGCTAATTGGCCTATAATGCCCTGTCTTCTGCCTCCCTCCCTTACTAAACAGGGATGGTCCATTTTACAGTCCTCTGGGACCCTCCCTGATTCCAGTGAATCCTGAAGGATCACCACCAATGCCTCCGCAATCTCCTCAGCTATCTCCTTCAGAACTCCGGGGTGTAGTCCATCTGGGTGATCTATCCACCTTCAGACCTTTCAGCTTCCCCAGCACCTTCTCCTTCGCGATGGCCACTACACTCCCCTCGGCCCCCTGCCTCTCTTAAAGTTCTGGAACGCTGCTGGAGTCTTCTGCTGTGAAAACTCTTACAAAGTACCTGTTTGTTTCCTCCGCCATTACTTTGGTCCCCATTACTAGTTCTCCAGCCTCATTTTCCAATGGGTCCAATGGCCAGTCTTGTCTCTCTCCTACCTTTTAGATATCTCAAAATACTCTTGCATTACCAGCTCACTTGCCCTCATATTTCATTTCCTCCCCACTTATTGTTTTCATAGTTATCTTCTGCAGGTTTTTCCAAGGCTTCTCAATCCTCCGGTTTCCCAGTAATCTTCACCATATTGTATGCTTTTTCTTTCATCCTTATGCCTTCCCTGACTTGCATTATCAGCCACCGTTGCCTCATCCTCTCCTTAATGTTTTCTTTTCTCTGCCCCAGAAACTCCCCTATTGCTGCTCCACCATCTTCCCTGCTGGGCCCTCCTTCCAATTAACTCTGACCAGCTTCTCCCTCGGAACTTTGCAGTTATCTTTACTCATTTGTAACACCGATTCCGGCTTCTCTTTCTCCAACTGCAGGGTGAATTCTGTCATATTATGGTCACTGTTTCCTCAGGAATTCCTTCACCTTGCGCTCCCTAATCAACTCCGTCCCTCTTACACATCATCAAATCCAGAATGGCCTGTTCCCTAGTGGGTTCTACCTCAAGCTACTCCAAAACAAAACCATCCCATAGGCATTCCACAAATCCCTTTTCTTGGGATCCGCTCCCCACTGGATTTTCCCATGAAGTCCCCCATGATCATGGTAACAGTGCCTTTCCTACCTGCCTGTTCTGCATGATATCCTCTGGATTATAACACAGGGTTAGGAAGTGGCCATTCATCCCATCAAGTCTGTTCCTCCATTTCACGAGGACACAGCTGATGACTTTGAACAACTCTATTAAATCACCTCTTCACTTTCCATTCTGTACGAAGAGCAATCTCAACTTCTGAGG
This sequence comes from Hemiscyllium ocellatum, assembly GCF_020745735.1. NCBI lineage: Eukaryota > Metazoa > Chordata > Chondrichthyes > Orectolobiformes > Hemiscylliidae > Hemiscyllium > Hemiscyllium ocellatum. The sequence goes on from NC_083401.1 coordinate 12,244,196, forward strand.
GCTCCCCGTGGAGCTGAGATTTCACATCCCAGGAACTATTCTATGGAATCTCTCTCTCTCTCTCTCTCTCTCTCTCTCTTTCTCTCAGACTTTCCCAATGCTCCAAAAGCACAGTGCCCAAGGTAAGACACAAATCATATTTTACTGCCGATAACAGTTAAGGGAGGAGTTGGAGATAGCCTAGTGGTATTATCGCTGGACTGTTAATCCAGAGACCCATGTCATATTCTGGGGACCTGGCTTCAAATCCCACCCCGTGAGATGGTGGAATCTAATTTCAACAACAGTGTAGAATTAAGAGTCTAACAATAACCATAAATCTATTGCCAATTGTTGGAAAAATCCATCTGGTTCACGAATGTCCTTCGGGGAAGGAAACTGCCATCCTTACCTGGTCTGGCCTACATGTGACTCCACACCCACAGCAACATGTGTGACTCTTAACTGACCTCTGGGTAATTAGGGATGGGTAATACATGCTGGCCTAGCCAGTGACACCTTCATCCCATGAATGAATAAAAAACTCAGCAAATATACCCCAACTTGGATCGCAGGAATAGCTCGAGTAATACTGTTACCCTGCCATGTACCCTGTCCCAATTCTCTCCTGCAGGTTTAATGCAGTGGGACAATTTACTGGAAGACAGCAATTTGACAATAGTCAGACGGTCGGTTTTGGTCAAGGGGTTAATATTAGTCCAGTAATAATATTCGGAGGAAAGCACATCGTGTCTTCACATAGGACCTTTAAATGTTGAGTCAGAGGGTACATTTCAGTATCAGACCCCAGTTCGAACAGTGCAGCACTCCCTCAGCGCTGCACTGTACCACATTGGGAGCTCATACACCAAAGTAAGATTTGAACACACGACGTTTTGACAGAACAGTCAAGTGTGCCAGCCACTGAACAACAGCTGAGGCCAAACTATACAGAATGACCACATTAAAGTGGACTTAATAAACACAGAAAAAACATTGTCTTCAGTCAGTAAGGTTTTAAGGCTCAGAAAAGTCAGGACAAAGTGGAGGCAGCTTTACTCTGTATCTAACCCCGTGCTGTCTCTGTCCTGGGAGGGTTTGATGGGGACAGTGTAGAGGGAGCTTTACCCTGTATCTAACCCTGTGCTATCCCTGTCCCGGGAGCGTTTGATGGGGACAGTGCAGAGGGAGCTTTACTCTGTATCTAACTCCATGCTGTCCCTGCCCTGGGAGTGTTTGATGGGGACAGTGTAGAGAGAGCTTTACTCTGTATCTAACCCCGTGCTGTCCCTGCCCTGGGAGTGTTTGATGGGGACAGTGTAGAGAGAGCTTTACTCTATATCTAACCCCGTGCTGTCCCTGTCCCGGGAGTGTTTGATGGGGACAGTGTAGGGGGAGCTTTACCCTGTATCTAACCCCGTGCTGTCCCTGTCCTGGGAGTGTTTGATGGGGACAGTGCAGAGGGAGCTTTACTCTGTATCTAACCCCATGTTGTCCCTGTCCTGGGAGTGTTTGATGGGGACAGTGTAGAGAGAGCTTTACTCTGTATCTAACCCCGTGCTGTCCCTGTCCTGGGAGTGTTTGATGGGGACAGTGTAGAGAGAGCTTTACCCTGTATCTAACCCCGTGCTGTCCCTGTCCTGGGAGTGTTTGATGGGGACAGTGTAGAGAGAGCTTTACTCTGTATCTAACCCCGTGCTGTCCCTGCCCTGGGAGTGTTTGATGGGGACAGTGTAGAGGGAGCTTTACTCTATATCTAACCCTGTGCTTGTCCCTGTCCCGGGAGTGTTTGATGGGGACAGTGTAGGGGGAGCTTTACCCTGTATCTAACCCCGTGCTGTCCCTGTCCTGGGAATGTTTGATGGGGACAGTGTAGAGGGAGCTTTACTCTGTATCTAACCCCGTGCTGTCCCTGTCCTGGGAGTGTTTGATGGGGACAGTGTAGAGGGAGCTTTACTCTGTGTCTAACCCCGTGCTGTCCCTGTCCTGGGAGTGTTTGATGGGGACAGTGTAGAGAGAGCTTTACCCTGTATCTAACCCCGTGCTGTCCCTGTCCTGGGAGTGTTTGATGGGGACAGTGTAGAGGGAGCTTTACTCTGTGTCTAACCCCTGTACAGTCCCAGTCCTGGGAGGGTTTGATGGGGACAGTGTAGAGGGAGCTTTACCCTGTATCTAACCCCGTGCTGTCCCAGTCCTGGGAGGGTTTGATCCCTCTGTTTGAATTTGTGTCTAACCCAGTCAAGTATGAAGTGAGAACAGACAATGGTGAACCTCTGCCCAAACGATGTGGTTTCGGTTAACCCTGAGACCAGCCCTCAGCTTTTTCAGTGCGGTTTGCTCAATCCAAGCACTTCTGCCAATTTCTGGCCAATTAATGTTTCATTTTGGGGGCAGAGATGGTGCCCAGGTCACTTAATGTGTCCCAAATGCATTGCAAATGAGGCTGTTAAGCACTTTGACAGATGACACGCCTGCCTTAATAGCAGGGTTTCAGATGTTTTGTAAGTGTTTGACGGCACCACCTCAGTCATGCCCTGGCAGCTTTGCTGGTACTGCTGAATGTGATTGCAACCAGTTAGCTCAGAGGCTGGCTGGCTGTCAGACTGTCGAGCTTTTGCTTCTTTATTATGTTCCCTTTTGCTTTGGTTTTCTGGCAATGGTGCCTGAGCATTTTTTTTTCTCTCTCTCTCTCTCAAAATGTTTCACGTCTGACAGTGAACGCCAGACTGTGTTAACACTGCTACTGTTGAAAGGAAATGTAACCGATATGGCATTAACACAGGGCTCTGGCCTCAGCTCTCTCTCTCTCGCCCTTGAAATCATTTGCAATTTGCCCTGTGGGATCCTCTGACCCCGATCGCTTCACAACAAATTTCATTCTGGAGGATTTTTCCAGAATTACGGACCCAGAAGGGTTTCTCTGTGAAAATTACACACTGCTCTTTACTGTATTCCATCCTTGATCTATCATATCCCAATGGCCTGTCTTCATTCTCCAGCTGACCTGGCCAAGTTGCATATTATGCAAAACTGAGGACTGCAGATGCTGGAGTTCAGAGTCAAGATTACAGTGTCCCTGGAAACGAACAGCAGGCTAGGCAGCATCCAAGGAGCAGGAGAATCGATGTTTCAGGCAAAAGCCCTTCATCAGCAACCAACTGATCTCACATGGACTCCGGACTACATTCAAACCAGCGCAGTTTGGATCCGAACAGGTCAACCAGTACAGACTACAAAATCAAAGTCACAAGTTATCCCTCTTGGCTTCATAACGGCCAACTTGTTTTCCAGCCGCAATCATCCATCAAACTTTCATGCCCTGTATTTCCCACTCCCCAACGTGCAGTGTACTCGGAACATAAAACCCAAAGAACTCAATTGGATGCTGGAAATCAGAAACAACAATGGAAATTACTACAAAAACTCAGCAAGTCTGGCAGCATCAGTGCAGAAGAAAGCAGAGTTAATGTTTTGGCTCCAGTGACCCCTCTTCAGAACTCTGAAAAACTCTGAAGAAGAGTCAATGGACCCGAAACATTAACTCTAAATTCTCTCCACAGACGCTAACAGACACGCTTGAGACTTTCCATCAATTTCTGCTTTTGTTTCACGCTCCACTCACTGGCGAAGCAACAATTCCATGATGGAATTTTATTCCTGTTTAAATCTCTGCTTGGCTTCAATCTCATTGAAACATGTCGGATTCTTGAGGGGCTTGGCAGGGTCAATGCTGAGAGGATGGTTCCCCTCATGAGGGAGTCGAGGACCAGAGGGCACAGTCTCAGGATAAAGGGGCACCAATTCAAGCCTGAGATGAGGAGGAATTTCTTCTCTCTGAGGGTTAAGAGTCTTAAGAACTCCTTGCCACAGGGAGAGAGCTGTGGGGGCCTTGTGTATATTTAAGGCTGAGATCAATTTACAGTCAGTCGGGGAACCAAGAGGAATGGGGAAAGAGTGTGAGAAATGTCAGATCAGCCATGATCCTATTGAATGGAGGAGCGGGTTTGAGGGGTCTGAATGGCCTACTTCTGTCACTATTTCTTATGGTCTGGTAGTGAAGAGGCAGGAGGAGAAACCATTGCTGCTGATATCAGGGTGAAATCAGGAGAGAGCTGTCTCACCTACTTGAGTGGGCGGGGGGAGGGGGAACTTGAGTGTCAACTATGTCAACAGTGAATGTCAATGGACAATGATGATGCTCATCAGTTGACCACAGTCCGACAGGATGTGATCAGTGGCTGGGGCAAGAGCTAGTTTGGGACCAAGGCAGAGTCAGGAAGTGGACTGGAGGGATTCCAACATGGAGCTCCGAGCAAAATGAAAATGGAGATGACAACATATTCAGGGAATGTGGCACGAAAAGGGATTTATTTGTCAGATTCATTAGGGATATTTAAGCGACTTTTGGATAGACACATGGAAGATAGTACAACACAGGTTATGTAGGTTCATCTGATCTTAGAGTAGGATAAAAGGTTGGCACAACATCGAGGGCTGAAGGGCCTGTACTGTGCTGAACTGTTCCATATCCTTTGAATGGAGCTGGAGCAGTACAAGGCATCTTCCATTTTGTCAGAGCAGCGAGGAGAGAAGTTGGAGGAAGCAAGGGCTGCTGGGAAGGTAAGGACTTAATTTATATTTGGGCAGTGGCTAAACCCAAGATTCTAGATGTGTAGTTTCTCCCTCCCGCCCCAACTCCTCTAATTGGAAGAAAAAGACTCTGTAAGGTAAAGCGTTTATTTTTTTCTTTATCTTTCTTTTTCATATATTTAAGTGCATTGTTTAGTTTTAGTTAGTTGATATAAAGCTAAGCTTACAATGGCAGGGGACCTCAGACCCGCGGCGTGTGCCTCTTGCTTGATGTGAGAGCTTAGGAATGTGTCTGATGTTCCTGACTCTTACACTTGCAAGAAGTGTGTCCAGCTGTAGCTGTTGTTTGACCGCATGATGGCTCTGGAGCTGTGGATGGACTCACTGTGGGGCATCCGCGATGCTGAGGAGGTCGTGGCGAGCACGTTTAGTGAACTGGTCACACCGCAGGTTAGAATTACTGAGGGAGACAGCGAATGGGTGACCAAAAGACAGAAAAAGAGTAGGAAGGCAGTGCAGGTGTGCCCTGCGATCATCTCCCTCCAAAACAGGTGTACTGTTTTGGATACTGTTGGGGGAGATGGCTCACCAGGGGAGGGCAGCAGTTGCCAGGACCATGGCACCGTGGTGGGCACTGCTGTTCAGAAGGGCGGGAAAAAGAATCGTAGGGCCATAGTCATAGAGGATTCTATTGTGAGGGAGTAGATAGGCGGTTCTGTGGCCGAAAACGGGACTCCTGGATGGTATGGTGCCTCCCAGGTGCTCAAGTCAGGGATGTCACCGATCAGCTGCAGAGCATTCTGAATGGGGAGGGGGAACAGCCAGTTGTCATGGTGCATATAGACACCAATGATATAAATAGAAAACGAGATGAGGTTCTGAAAGAAGAATTCAGGGAGCTTAGGAGAGAAAAGTTAAAGAGAAGGACCTCAAAAGGATTACTACCAGTGCCACGTGCTAGCCAGCGTAGAAATGAAAAAATAGGCAGGATGAACACGTGGCTTGAGAGATGGTGTAGGAGGGAGGGGTTCAGATTTGTTGGACATTGGGACCAGTTCTAGGGATGGTGGGACGATTACAAAAGGGACAGTCTACATCTGAACCAGACCAGAACCAATGTCCTTGGGGGAGTTTTTGCTACTGCTGTTGAGGATGTTTTAAACTAATGTGGCAGGGGACTGGGAACCAGAAGAGAAAACAAGTAGGCAGCCAGGTGGAGACTGTAAGAATTATGAAGATAGCATTAATAAAGGGAAGAGTAGGCAGACAGCAGATGAGCGCAGCTGCAAATGTGTTGCTGGTCAAAGCACAGCAGGCCAGGCAGCATCTCAGGAATAGAGAATTCGACGTTTCGAGCATAAGCCCTTCATCAGGAATAAGAGAGAGAGAGCCAAGCCGGCTGAGATAAAAGGTAGGGAGGAGGGACTAGGGGGAGGGGCGATGGAGGTGGGATAGGTGGAAGGAGGTCAAGGTGAGGGTGATAGGCCGGAGTGGGGTGGGGGCGGAGAGGTCAGGAAGAGGATTGCAGGTTAGGAGGGCGGTGCTGAGTTGAGGGAACCGACTGAGACAAGGTGGGGGGAGGGGAAATGAGGAAGCTGGAGAAATCTGAATTCATACCTTGTGGTTGGAGGGTTCCCAGGCGGAAGATGAGGCGCTCCTCCTCCAGCCGTCGTGTAGTTGTGTTCTGCCGGTGGAGGAGTCCAAGGACCTGCATGTCCTCGGTGGAGTGGGAGGGGGAGTTAAAGTGTTGAGCCACGGGGTGATTGGGTTGGTTGGTTCGGGCGGCCCAGAGGTGTTCTCTGAAGCGTTCCGCAAGTAAGCGGCCTGTCTCACCAATATAGAGGAGGCCACATCGGGTGCAGCGGATGCAATAGATGATGTGTGTGGAGGTACAGGTGAACTTGTGGCGGATATGGAAGGATCCCTTGGGGCCTTGGAGGGAAGTGAGTGTGGAGGTGTGGGCGCAAGTTTTACATTTCCTGCGGTTGCAGGGGAAGGTGCCGGGGGTGGAGGTTGGGTTGGTGGGGGGTGTGGATCTGACAAGGGAGTCACGAAGGGAGTGGTCCTTGCGGAACGCTGATAGGGGAGGGGAGGGAAATATATCCTTGGTGGTGGGGTCCGTTTGGAGGTGGCGGAAATGGCGGCGGATAATACGTTGTATGCGCAGGTTGGTGGGGTGGTAGGTGAGAACCAGTGGGGTTCTGTCTTGGTGGCGGTTGGAGGAGCGGGGCTCAAGGGCGGAGGAGCGGGAAGTGGAGGAGATGCGGTGGAGGGCATCGTCGATCACGTCTGGGGGGAATCTGCGGTCCTTGAAGAAGGAGGCCATCTGGGTTGTGCGGTGTTGGAATTGGTCCTCCTGGGAGCAGATGCGGCGGAGACGAAGGAATTGGGAATATGGGATGGCGTTTTTACAGGGGGCAGGGTGGGAGGAGGTGTAGTCCAGGTAGCTGTGGGAGTCAGTCGGTTTATAATAGATGTCTGTGTTGAGTCGGTCGCCCGAGATAGAAATGGAAAGGTCTAGGAAGGGGAGGGAGGAGTCTGAGACAGTCCAGGTGAATTTCAGGTCGGGATGGAAGGTGTTAGTAAAGTTGATGAACTGTTCAACCTCCTCGTGGGAGCACGAGGCAGCGCCGATACAGTCATCGATGTAGCGGAGGAAAAGGTGGGGGGTGGTGCCAGTGTAGTTGCGGAAGATGGACTGTTCCACATATCCTACGAAGAGGCAGGCATAGCTGGGGCCCATGCGGGTGCCCATGGCAACTCCTTTAGTTTGGAGGAAGTGGGAGGATTGAAAAGAGAAGTTATTCAGGGTGAGGACCAGTTCAGTCAGTCGAAGGAGGGTGTCAGTGGAAGGGTACTGGTTAGTGCGGCGGGAAAGGAAGAAGCGGAGGGCTTTGAGTCCTTCGTGATGGGGGATGGAGGTGTACAGGGACTGGATGTCCATAGTGAAAATAAGGCATTGGGGACCGGGGAAGCGAAAATCCTGGAGGAGGTGGAGGGCGTGGGTGGTGTCCCGAACGTAGGTGGGGAGTTCAGCAGATGAGCGCAAAAAAACTGGTGACATGAAATGCATCTACTTTAATGCAAAGAGTACAGTGTGTAAGGCTTGGATTGGTGCCTGGGAGTATGATGTTGTTGCAATCAAAGAGACTTGGTTGAAGGAAGGGCATGACTGGCACCTAAATGTTCCAGGATATAGACGCTTCAGACAGGACAGGGAGGGGGTGGAGTTGCATTGCTGGTCAGGGATGGTATCACGGCTGTGCTAAAGGAGGACACTATGGAGGTCTTGGGTGTTGGGGCATTATGGGTGGAGCTGAGAAATAAGAAGGGTGCAGTTACATTGTTGGGGCTGTATTACAGACCTCCCAACAGTGAGCGTGAGGTAGAAGAACAAATAGGTAAACAGATTATGAATAGATGCAGAGGCAATAGGGTAGTGGTGATGGGAGGTTTTAATTTTCCCAACATTGAGTGGGATACACTTAGCGTCAGAGGTCTGGATGGGGTAGAATTTGTAAGAAGCATCCAGGAGAGTTTTCTACAGCAGTGTGTCAATAGTCCGATGAGGGAAGGGGCCATATTGGACCTGGTATTGGGGAATGAGCCAGGACAGGTGGTAGAAGTTACAGTGGGGGATTTCTTTGGGAACAGTGACCACAATTCTGTAAGTTTTATAATACTCGTAGATAAAGAAGAGAGTGGTCCTATGAAGAGTACTAAACTGGGCCAAGGCCAATTATATCAAAATTAGGTAAGAGCTCGGAAATGTGGATTGGACACAGTTATTTGAAGGGAAGTCCACATTTGAGATGTGGGAGGCTTTCAAAGATAGGTTAACGGTAGTGCAGGATAGGCATGTCCCTTTGAAGGCAAAGGATAGGAAGGGCAAGATTCGTGAACGGCGGATGACAGGAGAAATTGTACAACTAGCCAAGAGGAAAAGGGAAGCGTACATAATGTCCAGGCAGCTAAGAACAGAACGGGCCCTGAAGGAATATTGGAAGAGTAGGACAGGTCTTAAACAAGGAATCAAGCAGGCTAAAAGGGATCATGAAATAGCTTTAGTGAGCAGAATTAAGGAAAATCCCAAAGCATTTTATTCTTATAAAAGAAGCAAGCAGGTAACTAGAGAAAGGATTGGTCCGCTAAAAGATAACGAAGGAAGGCTGTGTGTCAAACCTGAGAGAATGGGTGAGATTCTGAATGATCACTTTGCATCAGTGTTCACTGAGGAGAGGGACATGATGAATGTTGAGATTAGAGATAGAAGTTTGATTAATCTGGATCAAGTTGGCATAAGTAGGGAAGATGTGTTGGGTAGGCTAGAGGTTATTAAGGTGGACAAATCCCCAGGACCGGATGGGATGCATCCCAGGTTGCTGAGGGAGGTGAGAGAGGAAATTGCTGGGGCCCTGATAGATATCTTTGTGACATCCTTAAGTACAGGTGAGGTGCCGGAGGACTGAAAGGTTACAAGAAGGGTAGTAGGGATACTCTGGGTAACTACAGACCAGTGAGCCTGACTTCAGTGATGGGAAAGTTGCTGGAGAAGGTACTGAGGGATAGGATTGATTTATATTTTGAAAAAAATGGGCTTATCAGTGATAGGCAACATGGTTCTGTGCAGGGGAGATCGGCCCTACCAACTTAATAGAGTTCTTTGAGGAAGTGACCAAGTTGATACATGAAGGAAGGGTTGTTGATGTCATATACATGGACTTTAGTAAGGCATTTGATAAGGTTCCCCATGGTGGACTAATGGAGAAAGTGAAGTCGCATGGTGTGCAGGGTGTTCTAGCTAGGTGGATAAAGAACTGGCTGAGCAACAGGAGACTGAGAGTAGTAGTTGAAGGGAGTTTCTCGAAATGGAGAAAGGTGACCAGTGGTGTTCCACAGGGGTCAGTGCTGGGGCCACTGCTGTTTGTGATATACATAAATGATCTGGAAGAGGGCACTGTTGGTATGATCAGCAAGTTTGCAGATGACACGAAGATTGGTGAAGTAGCAGAAAGCATAAGGGACTGTCAGAGAATACAGGAGGATATAGATAGACTGGAGAGTCGGGCAGAAAAGTGGCAGATGGATTTCAATCCAGACAAATGTGAGGTGATACATTGAGTCAAGACTAATTTGAGCGCGAATTATACAATGAATGGAAGAGCCTTGGAAAAAGTTAATGAGCAGAGAGATCTGGGAGTGCAGGTCCATTGTACCCTGAAGGTTGCTGCACAGGTGGTTAGAGTGGTCAAGAAGGCATATAGTATGCTTGCTTTCACTGGACGGGGTATTGAGTATAAGAGCTGGCAGGTCATGTTAAAATTGTACAAGACATTGGTTCGGCCCCATTTAGAATACTGTGTACAGTTCTGGTCGCCACATTACCAAAAGGATGTGGACACTTTGGAGAGGGTGCAGAGAAGGTTTACGAGGATGTTGCCTGGTATGGAAGGTGCTAGCTATGAAGAGAGGTTGAGTAGGTTAGGTTTATTTTCACTAGAAAAAAGGAGATTGAGGGGGGACCTGATTGAGGTTTATAAAATCATGAAGAGTGTAGACAGGGTGGATAGAGACAAGCTTTTTCCCAGGGTGAAGGATTCAATAACGAGAGGTCACGCTTTCAAGGTGAGAGGTGGAAAGTTTAAGGGGGATACACACAGCAAGTACTTCAACGTGGGGGGGGGGTGGGCGGACATTTGGAGCATGTTGCCAGCAGAGGTGGTAGAGACAGGCACGGTAGATTCATTTAGGATGAGTCTGGACAGATGCATGAGTAGATGGGGAGCAGAGGGATACAAATGCTTAGGAATTGGGCGACTGGTTTAGGCAGTAGATTTGGATCAGCTCAGGCTTGGAGGGCCGAAGGGCCTGTTCCTGGGCTGTAAATTGTCTTTGTTCTTGTCTTCTTTGTTCTTCAATTTCGGAATACCTGCATTCCGAGCACACATACTTATAAACGGGATCCCCTTCAGGGGCGTATTGATGCTAATTTCAAAGATCTGTGGGGATTTAAGAAAACAGTGTGATTGAGCTGACGTCGTATAACAGTTTAAAAAGTAAGAAAACAGCTTATCTGATTGAGTTAAAATCGTGTAACAGTTAACAATGTAAGAAAATAGCTAATATGATCGAGTTAATATTATGTCACAGTTAAAGTTGTTTCTGCTGCTATAATGGGGTTTCATGACAGAGTGTCGATCAGATTATGTAAACACATACACAAGCTATCACCAACTGAACCTAATCAATGTCACACGGGTTCAAGTCAAGTGACCTATTGATGGAATGTCATTTTGTAATTGACTTATTGTGTTGCTAAGGCTTGAAAATGATATATTATTAGATAAAGCTATCAGTGCCTTAATGTTTAAAAATATGAGCTGAACTTAGAATCGACGCAGCTACACCCTTATTTGCAGCAACCAGAAAGTAACTGTCACTACTTCTTCATAAAAATTCTCAAATTTTTATTCTAAGAGGAAAAAGGCAGTATCTATCAGACCTGACATATGAATGCTTCCTTTACCAACAAAGAGTGACTTTGTGATGTCCTGTGTTGCTTTCTGACTTGCAAACAATTCGACTTGCGAATGGATTCCAGAATGGAACCCGCTCAGAACCCAGGCACGCTCTGTAGTAGACAAGGTTCACTGGAATCAGGGAGGAACGATCTGGTGTTGTGCTTCTCGCTCTGAATTAATAAACCATAAATCCCACAAGCTAATGTTCGAATCCACCCAGGAAGCTTCAGCTGATCAAAACCAGAGTGTGAACTTCTCTGTGATGGTGACCATGAAACCACGGTAGATTGCCGTAACGACCCGTCTTGTTAATAACTATTTTTTCGGGCAGGAAATCTGCCATCCTTACTGGGTCTGGCCTACATTTGACTCCAGACCCACAGCAATGGGATTGACTCCCTCAGAAATGGCCCTGCAAGCCAGTCTATAAGACATGGGTGCATAAATTAGGCCATTCGGCCCATGGTCCACCATTCAATCATTTATAAAGCCAGTTCAGGGGCAGTTAGGGATGGCAGACACACATTTGCTTTGCTAGCAACACCCACATCAGGAGAAACATGGATATGTTTTTTTTTCCCAGTCTGCTCATGGGGGAAGCGATAGCCTCGTGGCATTGTTACTGATTGTCAATCTAGAAATCCAGGTAATGCTCTCGGAGACCTGAGTTTGAATCTATCCATAGCAGGTGTTGGAATTAAAAGTCTAATATTGACCATGAACCATTGTCAGGAAAGACCCATCTGGTTCACTAATGCCTGGTCTGCCCGATATGTGACTCCAGATCTAAGGCAATGTCATTGGCCCTCTTTTACCTTTGTACAATTTGAGATGTTGGCCTAGCCAGTGACGCTCATGTCCCATGAAAGAATGGTCTTTAAAAAATGATTGCCCAGCTAGAAGCGAACAGTCCGCTTTTCTGCTATAGGTGGTTCAGGTATCACTTGCCAATCAGGCAACTGACTGGCCAGCACGGGGTCTTCCCAGGATATGTTGAGCGTGAATCGAAGTGAGAATCTACCATCCAGCTCTCCCTCCCACTCCACCGAGGACATGCAGGTCCTTGGACTCCTCCATCGGCAGAACATAACAACACGACGGCTGGAGGAAGAGCGCCTCATCTTCCGCCTGGGAACCCTCCAACCACAAGGAATGAACTCATATTTCTCCAGTTTCCTCATTTCCCCTCCCCCCACCTTGTCTCAGTCGGTTCCCTCAACTCAGCACCACCCTCCTAACCTGCAATCTTCTTCCTGACCTCTCCGCCCCCACCCCACTCCAGCCTATCACCCTCACCTTGACCTCTTTCCACCTATCACATCTCCATCGCCCCTCCCCCAAGTCCCTCCTCCCTACCTTTTATCTTAGCCTGCCTGGCACACTCTCCTCATTCCTGATGAAGGGCTTTGGCCCGAAACGTCGAATTTCCTGTTCCTAGGATGCTGCCTGACCTGCTGTGCTTTAACCAGCAACACATTTTCAGCTCTGATCCCCAGCATCTGCAGACCTCACTTTTTACTCAAAGATTTTTACCTACTGCGAATCCTCTTGCAAGGATGCCTTCCTTGAAGAAGCTCTCTTCCTCCCTCTACAAGGACCATGTAGGGGAGCCAGTGGTTCCCAGTTCCCAGGACCACAACCTTCCAAAGCTCAGGACTGTCACTGTGTCCTAGCCCAGAGGTGGGTGGCAATACTTGGGTGAGTGTGTCCACAGGAAGGAGCTTGAGCTGAGGAAGGAGGTGGACATCCAGCAGAGAGAAGGAATCCAGAGGGCCCTCAGCACCTTTGAACCAGGACCATGTGAAATGGAGGAAGGACGAGGTTGCGAAGACATAAGGAGCCACTCAGAGATTGTGTTTTCATCTGCAGAGGGGGACTTGAACCCACAACCTTCCCAATGAGCCGAGGCTGTCAGTGAAACCGCATGGTGGTGCAGTGGTCAGCACTGCTGTCTCCCAGCACCAGGGACCTGGGTTTGATCCTGCCCTTGGGGAGTTTACACATGGTCCTTGTGTCTGCGTGGGTTTCCTCCCACAGTCTAAAGATGTGTAGGCTAGCCATGGGGGAGGGGGGGGGGATTGGTTTTGGGTGGGAGGGTCAGTGCACACTTGATGGGCTGAAGGGCCTGTATCCAAAGGGATTCTGGATGAAGTGCACATCAAATGTATGCTCCTTCTCACCATTGAAGAGTAGATGGGTTACAATAAAACTAAAAATTGACCCTCGACTCCTAACATAGAATTGAACATTCTAATTCACTAGAACATTCTGTGACTGAGAAACTAACCAAGCTCTTTCAATTGAATTCTCCTCCTCTCCAGGAAATGTTCTTTCACTCTGCACTGTTGCTTTCTGATCCCCACTGCAGTTCTCCACTGGCTTTAACATCACAGAACCGGAACATTCCGAGCAGTTGTAAAATAAAACCAATGCTACACAATGTGGTCGAATAAAACCTTATGTGAACTTTAACCAAACTGGATGGAGGCAAAATGGACTGGGTTTTTAAAGCAGACGAAGCAAAAGTGAGGACTGCAGTTGCTGGAGATTAGAGTCGAGAGAGTGGTGCTGGAAAAGCACAGCAGGTCAGGCAGCATTCGAGGAGCAGGAGAATCGACGTTCTGGGCAAAAGCCCTTCATCAGGAATAAGGCTGGGAGCCTCGGGGGTAGAGAGATAAAAGGGGGGGGGCCTGAGGAGGTGAATGGAGGTGGGGGTGAAGGTGATAGGTCAAAGAGGAGGGTGGAGTGGATAGCTGCGAAGGAAGATGGACAGATAAGAGGGCAGTGCTGAGCTGGAAGGTTGGAACTGTGGTAAGGTGGGGGGAGGGGAAATGAGGAAACTGGTGAAGTCCACATTGATAAGACCATAAGACATAGGAGTGGAAGTAAGGCCATTTGGCCCATCGAGTCCACTCCGCCATTCAATCATGGCTGATTGGCATTTCAACTCCACTTACCAGCGTTCTCCCCGTAGCCCTTAATTCCTCGAGACAACAAGAATCTATCAATCTCGGCCTTGAAGACATTTAGCGTCCCGGCCTCCACTGCACTCCGTGGCAATGAATTCCACAGGCCCACCACCCTCTGGCTGAAGAAATGTCTCCGCATTTCTGTTCTGAATTGACCCCCTCTAATTCTAAGGCTGTGTCCACAGGTCCTAGTCTCCTCGCCTAACGGAAACAATTTCCTAGCGTCCACCCTTTCCAAGCCATGTATTATCTTGTAAGATGCCCTGGGGTTGAAGTAATCTGAGGCGGAAGATGAGGCTTTCTTCCTCTAGGTGTCGGGTGGTGAGGGAGGAGGCGACCTGCATGTCCTCGACAGAGTGGGAGGGGGAGTTGAAGATTTCGGCCACGGGTCGATTGGTGCGAGTATCCTGGAGATGTTCCCTAAAGCGCTCTGCCCTAAGCTGTAATCTACCTCTGATTTATTCTACATAAACTGATTTGATGAGCATGAATTGAGGAACCCTCTCAGCAATCATCATGCATTGGTTGAAGAGGCATTTAACTGTCTAAGCTCGACTGAAGGAAGGACAGTTTATCCTCGTGTCCCGACCAATATTTATTTTTCTGAGATAAACTGGTATTGTGTATTCATTAGAGACTCCTGTCTGCAAATTTGTTTTATTCATTTGTGGAATGAGGGCATCGCTGGCTGGACCTAGCATTTATTGCCTGTCCCTAGTTGCCCCATGAGAAGTTGGGGGTGAGCTGCCTTCTTGAACCACTGCAATACGCATGCTTGTGGGTTGACCCACAATGCCCTGAGGGAGGGAAATCTAGGACCTTGATCCACTGACAGTGAAGGAACAGCAATACGGTTCCAATTCCTTCCTGACCGGTATTGAGGGTCAATCCACAGCACATGGACTGCAGCGGTTCAAGAATGCAGCTCACCCCCACCTTCTCAAGGGGCAACTAGGGATGGGCTATCAATGCTGGCCCAGCCAGTGATACCCAAGTCCCACAAGGGAATTGAACAAAAGACAGCATGATGAGTGGCTTGGAGGGGAACTTGCAGGGGGTGGTGTTCCCATGTATCTGCTGCCCTTCTGGATGGAAGTGGCTGTGGGAAAGTGCTGTCTGAGGATCTTTGGTGAATTCCTGCAGTGCATCTTGTAGATAGTACACAATACTGTGACTGAACATTTGGTCGTGGAGGGATTGAATGTTTGTGGATGTGGTGCCAGTCAAGTGGGGGCTGCTTTGTCCTGGATGGTATCAAGCTTCTTGAGTGTTGTTGGAGCTGCCCCCATCCAGGCAAGTGAGGAGTATTCCATCACCCTCCTGACTCGGGCCTTGTAGCTGGTGGACAGGCTTTGGGGAGTCAGGAGGTGAGTTACTTGCTGCAGTACTCCTAGCCTCTGACCTGCTCTTGTGGTCACTGTTTTTATGTGGTGGGTGCAGTTGATTTTCTGATCAATGGTAACCCCAGGATGTTGACAGTGGGGCATTCAGTGATGGTAATGCCATTGAATGTCAGGGGTAGTGGTTAGAATGTCTCTTATTGGTGATGATCAAATACTCCTGGCATTTGTGTGGCAAAAATGTTACTTGCCACTTGTCAGCCTTAGCCTGGATATTGTCCAGATCTTGTTGCATTTGAACATGGACTGCTTCAGTATCTGAAGAGTCACGACTGTTGCTGAACATTGTGCAATCATCAGTGAATATCTCCACTTCTGACCTTATGATGGAGGGACAGTCATTGATGAATCAATTGGAGATGGTTGGGCCTAGGACACTCCCCTGAGGAACTCCTGCAGAGATGTCCTGGAGCTGAGATGACTGACCTCCAACCACCATAACCATCTTCCTATATACCAGGTATGAGCCCAACTATCACTGAATTTACCCCTGATACCCATTGATTCCAGTTTTGCCAGGGCTCCTTGATACCACACTCGGTCGAATGCAGCCTTGATGTCAAGAGCTGCCACTCTCCCCTCCCCTCTGGAGTTCAGCTCTTTAGTCCATGTTTGAACCAAGGCTGTAATGAGGTCAGGAGCTGAGTGGCCCTGGTGGAATCCAAACTGGGCGTCAGTAAGCAGGTTATTGCTGAGCAGATGCTGCTTGATAGCACTGTGGGTAAAATACTTGAGCAATTTTCCACATTGTCAGATAGATGCCAGTGTTGTAACTGTACTGGAACAGCTTGTCTCGGGCAGCAACAAGTTCTGGAGCACACACCTTCAGCCAGAATGTTGTCAGGGCCCAGAGCCTTTGCAGTAGCCAATGTCTCTAATTGTTTCTTAATCTCACGTGGAGTGAATCAAATTGGCTGAAGCCTGATATCTGTGATGCTGGGGACCACAGGAGGAGGCTGAGATGGATCATCCACTCAACACTTCCGGCTGAAGATTGCAGCAAATGCTTCAGCCTTATCTTTTGAACTGGTGTTCTGGGCTCCTCCATCATTTGGGGATGGGAATATTTGTGGAGTCTCCTCCCTCAGTGAGTAGTTTAATTGTTCACGATCATTCACCACTGAATGGGATGGGATTGCAGGTCTTAGATCTGATCTGTTGGTTGTGGAATTGCTTTGCTCTGTCTCTCACTTGTTGTTAATGTCATTTGGCATGCAGGTAGTCCTGTTTGGTAGCTTCACCAGGTAGACACCTCATCTTGGGTTATGCTTGGTGCTGTTCCTGGCAACCCATCCTGTACTCTCCATTGAACCAGGGTTGATCCCCTGGCTTGATGGTAATGGTTGAGTGGGGGATATGCCTGGCCTGAAGTTACAGATTGCGCCAGAGTACAGTTCTGCTGCCGTTGATGGCCCACAGTGCCTCATGGATGCCCAGTCCTGAGTTGTTAGATCATTTCAAAGTCTGTCCCATTTAGCACGTGATAGTGTCACACAACACGATGGAGAGTATTCCTGCTAAACGGTTTGGCCATGGGAAATACAGGGTTGCAGGGAAAGGGTAAGGGAGTGGGTGTGGGTGGGATGCTGTTCAGGGGGTTGGTGTGGACTTGATGGGCTGAATGGTTTACTTCCACACTGTAGGGATTCTATAAGAGGAAAACAATAGTGGGTGTTAAACATCGGTCTCCACACAGTAATGATCATGATAGGGATGATATTAGAAATAAAATTAGAGAAATGTAATAATGCTGTTACACATATATATATATATAGATTGAACAAGTCACAAAGTTGTGGTGGATGCATTCTTGAAGTAGGCGCAATTTTTTTTAGATCAGTACATTTAATAATCTTATGGTAAATTTTAATTTAGGGAAGAGTGATCATAACCATAATTGAATTCTAAACTGGGAAGGAAAATGAAGCAGTCCAACCCAAAACTAGGATCCCAAATCTAAATAAAGGAAGGTACAAGGATATGAGAAGTGAATTTGTCATGATAAATTGGACAAATTCTTTAAAAGGCGTCACTGTGGATAGGCACTTGCTAACATCTGAGGAACAAATTCTTGCGTTGCCTGGTTAAAAATTCTTTGAACTCAAAAGCATGAGAGAAAAAGTAACCCAAATATGACTAACAAAGGAAATAAAGGATAGTATTGGATCCAAACAGAAGTCATATAAGCTTTCTCAAAAACGTAGCAAACCTGAAAATTGGGAGCAGTTTAGAATTCAGCAAAGGAAGCTCAAGAGATTGAATATAAGGGCGAATATAGAATACAGGCAATCCCAGATTGTGGATGGTTTCCATTCTGGTGTTAGTTCACAATTCAGAATACAATACAGAACAACTGTTTCTAAGCACAGCAACCATTCCTATGCCAGGTCTTTAAAATTACAATCATGTTGAGATTGTGTTCGTAAGTACGAGTGTTCGTCAGTCATAGAGTCATAGAGATGTACAGAATGGAAACAGACCCTTCGGTCCAATCCATGCCGACCAGATATCCCAACCCAAAATAGTCCCACCTGCCAGCATCCGGCCCGTATCCCCCCAAACCCTTCCTATTCATATACCCATCCAAATGCCTCTTAAATATTGCAATTGTACCAGACTCCATCACATCGTCTGGCAGCTCATTCCATACACATACCACCCTCTGTGTGAAAAAGTTGCCTCTTAGGTCTCTTTTATAGTTTTCCCCTCTCACTCTAAACCTATGCCCTCTAGTTCTGGACTCCCCCACCCCAGTGAAAAGACTTTGCCTATTCACTCTATCCATGTCTCTCATAATTTTGTAAACTTCTATAAGGTCACCCCTCAGCCTCCGACGCTGCAGGGAAAACAGCCCCAGCCTGTTCAGCCTCTCCCTGTAGCTCAGATCCTCCAACCCTGGCAACATCCTTGGAAATCTTTTCTGAACCCTTTCAAGTTTCACAACATCTTTCCGATAGGAAGGAGACCAGAATTGCACGCAATATTCCAACAGTGGCCTAACCAATGTCCTGTACAGCCGCAACATGATCTCCCAACACCTGTACTCAATACTTTGACCAATAAAGGAAAGCATACCAAACGCCTTCTTCACTATCCTATCTACCTGCGACTCCACTTTCAAGGAGCTATGAACCTGCACTCCAAGGTCTCTTTGTTCAGCAACACTCCCTAGGACCTTACCATTAAGTGTATAAATCCTGCTAAGATTTGCTTTCCCAAAATGCAGCACCTTGCATTTATCTGAATTAAACTCCATCTGCCACTTCTCAGCCCATTGGCCCATCTGGTCCAGATCCTGTTGTAATCTGAGGTAACCTTCTTCACTGTCCACTACACCTCCAATTTTGGTGTCATCTGCAAACTTACTTACTGTACCTCTTATGCTCGCATCCAAATCATTTATGTAAATGACAAAAAGTAGAGGGCCCAGCACCGATCCTTGTGGCACTCCACTGGTCACAGGCCTCCAGTCTGAAAAACAACCCTCCACCACCACCCTCTGTCTTCTACCTTTGAGCCAGTTCTGTATCCAAATGGCTAGTTCTCCCTGTATTCCATGAGATCTAACCTTGCTAATCAGTCTCCCATGGGGAACCTTGTCAAATGTCTTACTAAGGTCCATATAGATCACATCTACTGCTCCGCCCTCATCAATCTTCTTTGTTACTTCTTCAAAAAACTCAATCAAGTTTGTGAGACATGATATCCCATGCACAAAGCCATGTTGACTATCCCGAATCAGTCCTTGCCTTTCGAAATACATATACATCCTGTCCCTCAGGATTCCCTCCAACAACTTGCCCACCACCGAGGTCAGGCTCACTGGTCTATAGTTCCCTGGCTGGTCCTTACCACCCTTCTTAAACAGTGGCACCACGTTTGCCAACCTCCAGTCTTCCGGCACCTCACCTGTGACTATCGATGATACAAATATCTCAGCAACAGGCCCAGCAATCACTTCTCTAGCTTCCCACAGAGTTCTCAGGTACACCTGATCAGGTCCTGGGGATTTATCCACCTTTAACCGTTTCAAATCAGATATTTGTAAATCAGGAACCATCATATGAAAACAAATTACAAGAATTAAAGATAAAACTGGCAAAGATTCTATAAATTCATAAAAAGAAGCCCTAATGTGGGACTTTATCAAAACATGTCTTACACCACTGGTGCTCTCTCACCTGTTCTGGTCATTATGTCCTCGTAAACTTTTAGTAGATTTTTCAAACATGATTTTCCTTACTTAAATCCGTGGTGGGCTTGTGGAATTCCATTGACATTTTCTGCGTGCCTTGTTATCACAACCTTTGGAGTAGGTACAAGAATGTTTCCCAATATGACTGTTCGGTATCACTGTTAGTGAAGAAAAACTTGGAAGAATTGATAATGGAGAACAAAAGAATGGCAAAGCAAGGAACGGCTGCTGTTTTAGTTGTACCTTTATTGAAGATGACGCAAATAAGTTTTCACAACTGTGAGGGACATAGAGTGGGAGAAATTGAAGGAAATTAGTGTTTACTAAGAAAAAAGTTATTACTGGGACAGAAAGCTGATAAATCCCCTCAGCCTGATAACTCACAGCTCAAGGTCACTAAAGAGTTAAACACATTATAAGGAATAGATCTTCCAAACAGCCCTGGCAAACTCAAACAGTGGGAAATGTAAACTCACTATATTTTAAAAACAGCAGACAAAGAAACCATGGAATTGTAGTCTGGTTTACTGAACAGTCATATTGGGAAGCATTCTTGTACTTATTCTAAAGGTTGTGATAACAAGGCACGCAGAAAATATCAATGGAATTCCACAAGCCCACCACGGATTTAAGTAAGGAAAATCATGTTTGAAAAATCTACTAAAAGTTTATGAGGACATAATGACCAGAACAGGTGAGAGAGCACCAGTGGTGTAAGACATGTTTTGATAAAGTCCCACATTAGGGTTCAGTGTTCTTAAATAAAAACACATGGGACCAATGCTGATGCAGCAGCATGGATTGAGCATAGGTTAGAAGAGACAGGAAACTGAATCTAGGAAGAAGTGGGTCATTTTCCGATTGGACGACAGGGACCACTGAGGTACCACAGGGTTCCCAGCTCTTCCCAAAATGTATCAATGACCTGGACGATTGAATAGAATGTAAGATTTCCATGATTTGGTGATGATATATGGCAGAGGCCAGGATTCGGTCACCCTTTATTTACTTGTACACAGCTAACTCAGAGTCAGTCCCTGAGCTGAGGAGATTCTAAATTCCCTACCTGCCAGCCAGGACTGCCTGATGGACTGGTCCAGGTTAACTACCCCAATGACCTCACAGTCAACAAGGTCCACCTGGTTCCAATAATTACATTCCCCCTCTCCTCCCACTCCCCCAAGTCCAGGGAAATAGGCCCGGTCTTTCTCTTGTAGCTTCTCGTGTGATGTTGTTGCCACAGGTCCTGACTCTGACATGGGCGGTGTGTACTGGACCGTCATCCATCTCTTGCATTTGGAGCCTTTCAGGAGCATTTCCTCCCTTCTTCCGGAAGTAACGGTATGGAGGCTACA
Organism: Hemiscyllium ocellatum; assembly: GCF_020745735.1. Lineage (NCBI taxonomy): Eukaryota > Metazoa > Chordata > Chondrichthyes > Orectolobiformes > Hemiscylliidae > Hemiscyllium > Hemiscyllium ocellatum. The sequence goes on from NC_083401.1 coordinate 12,265,205, forward strand.
TCCATCTCGGACTTTTCCTTGGGGAGCGCCTGTGGTTTCTGCCAGACCTTCTGAGGGGGGGGGGGGCAGATTCGTTTTGCTCCTGCCCCCATTTGCAAGGTAACAGCTTTCAGATGATCCACGTGTTTGTTCGGGACTGTATCACCTACCTGAATTTTGTAACTGACAGGACCTGACCTCAGATGCTCGCCTCATACCCATTCAGAGCCATTCCCATGATTCCAGCACCCCAATCTTCATCCCCTGAGTTAAACTGTCTCCCTCGCCCAGAGGGGACATGTGGCCGACAGTGGCCTTCCTGCAGCCATTTCACCACTCCCCAATCCCCCCATCCCCACTCCACAGCCATGTCTGAGAATATCGGGTTTAACCTGATGTGGGGTTTTCTCTGCTGGAGCTATCCCTGACGTTGTGTGTGTGGTCGTCTTATAATCGAACAGGAACCAGAACCAACTGACTTATTTAAGTCTGCCTTCAATGTTTGGGCGGGTCTTTCCACCAAACCATCTGATGATAGATGTGCCGAATACCATTCGACTTCAGGAAATAATCAAATTCGTTGCTGGGAAATGCTGTCACATTGTCCGTGACCACTACAGCCAGGAGTCTGTGCAGAGCCAATGATGTTCGCAGCTTCTTCATCATCATCCCAGAGTTTGCTGAATACACATAATGCACGTCCAATCACATTGAGTGGGCGTCCACCATGACCAGGAACATCGAGCCCATGAAATGACCGACAACGTCGAAAAGCAACCGAATCCAGGGTTTACCTGGCCATTCCCACAAATGTGCGGGGGCTGCTGATGGCAAAGTTGTCCTTGTTGGCACTGCCAGCACCAATACAGTTATGCCAGCATCCAACCCTGGCCACCAGACGTAGCTTCTTGAATGACCCCGGATGATTGGATGACCATTTTGATAATTGAATGAGACCCTTATACTTTTGAGACTGCTTGAGGAATAATAGAGTTTGATTTCTGGGTGCACCTCCTTATGTCTGAGTCATAAAGGGTAGGTGTAGGAACCAGTGGAGTGTTATCTCCAACCCTTAGCTCCTAGTAATCCTGGGGGAGAGGGAAACCCTGGATGACCCTGGCAGAGTTCAGCTAGTATCTGCAGTGACCTCCACTCCAGACAATCACTCTTGCTCCCCACTGTAATATGCAACATTACAACAAGGCCGGTTGTAGTGCCTGTTTGAAATCCAGTTGGGCTTCAGCTAGTAGGCACCTCTGCATGGTTACATCATTAATCCCACATCCCAAACGGTTTCTCAGCATCTCGTTCAAGGTTAACCCAATACTGCATGCCTCTGCCAGTCGTCATAACCTTGTCACAAGTCCCAGTACGGATTCCCCCCAGTTCTCTGATAGCTGAATAAGACCAACAATGTCTCAGAATAGGGGAGGTTTGGGGTCATAATATTCCTTAAACTACTCCATCAACTCTTGGAAGATTTTGGCATCTGGTGCTTTGGGGTAAGTTAAACCCCTTATAACCAAAAATGCTGCAGCTCCGCAGTCAGGCAGAAGGATTACTCATGGCTTTCCATCTGCCCCAGTGGTCATTTGCTCAGAAAACATATCGCATCCTTTCAACATACCGGGCTCAGTCTTTCACAGCAGGGTCAAATGAGTTAACCTTCCCAAATAAAGGCCTGTTGCCAGAAATGCTTACCCCAACTCCAAGATGTCTGTTGGGAGTGAGTGTTCTTCACACACACTATTTTCTTTCATTGTCACTGAAATAACTGCACAGAGTGTGGTACCCTCATCACCCAGTTACCCTTTGTTTGTGCACAGTTCGCTCAGAGTATGAACTGAGGAGATTCTGAATACCCTGTAACTTTTTCTTTAGGTAACAGAATCTCTGACACTCCTTTTTTTTATTATTTTTCTTTTTTTTCTTCTTTTTCTTTCTTTTTAAAACCCCCACACTACCACCTAACTGTGGTCGTGCTTATTTTTCCCCAGCACCCATGGTGTGTGTGTTCAGGTGTGAGACACAGTGAGAGACACAAGGTGCATGAACCTTTATTTGGTTTCCACCACTAGGAAGAAAGGAAACACCTGAGTGGCCAGTGACAAGCAGTGCCCTTCACAAAATGGCATTGCTGTGTGATCAAACAGTGAAGGGGAGGGCAGGGATTATATCACAATAGAGTTGAAGGGGAAAGTGATGCACTCCACTCCCTGCGGTGCCCACCTCTCCCTGAACAACTCCAGGGTGTTGGTGGACACCGCATGCTCCTTCTCCAAGGACACCCGGGCCCTAACGTAACCGCGGAAGAGGGGCAGGCAGTCGGCCCTAACGATCCCCTCCACGGCCCGCTGCCTGGACCTGTTTATGGCCAGTTTGGCCAGGCCCAGGAGCAGACCCACGAGGAGGTCTTCAGACCTGCCCTCCCTCCTCCGCACCGGTTGCTCGAAGATCAGGAGCGTGGGACTGAAGTGCAACCAAAAGCAGAGGAGGAGGTTTTTAAGAAAATCAGAAAGGGAGTGCAAATGCCAACACCCAATATACACGTGGTCCACGGACTCCACAGCATCACAGAGTGGACTGGGAGTCCACGAACCACCGCAATCTGCGGTTGCAGGGGACTGCTGCGTGCAGCACCCTCCACCCCAGATCCCCGAGAGAAAGGGGGAGGACTCCCACATAGAGAGCCCTCCACTGGGAATCCCCACCGCCCAGTGGCAAATGGGCACGCCAAGGCATAATCCCCTGTCACAGTGGTCAGGGCTTCCTGATTGTTAACATGGGCCAATGTGTAGTCAACGAGGTCCACCTGGTTCCAATCACTACAATCCAAAACTGAATCTCCCTCTCCCCCAGGATTACTAGGAGCTGAAGGTTGGAGATAACACTTCACTGGTCCCTACACCTATCCTTTATGACTCAGACAGAAGGAGGTGCACAGAAATCAAACACCACTATTCCTCAAGCCGTCTCAAAAGTGTAAGGGTCCCATTCAATCATCGAAATGGTCAAGTTGTTTCTCTTTATGACTGTTACATAGAACAAAAGAGACTTTTCCAAAGTTTCATCAATTAACTCAAAAGTAACTTGATTCTTAGAGGCATGTGCTCTTGTGATAAATCTATTCTTCCAAGTGATTAAACTTGTTATCAGCTATACTACTGTCAGAGAGGAGGTGGGGATGTAGTTGTCATGTCATTAGGTTGGTCACCAAGACTGCTGGGGTCAGTGGGTGAAATCTCACTGTAGCTGGTAGTGAAACCTGAACTTTTCTTTAAAAAGCTAGCGCAGTGATGAGCATGTCAATTGTTGTGAAACTCCATTTGGTTCATCAATGTCCTCCAGGGAGCTGCCCTCCTTACCTGGTCTGGCCCCCATGTGACTTCATGACCTACAGCAATGTGATTGACTCTTATCTGCCCTCTGGGTAATTAGGGATGGACAATAAATGCTGACCTAAGCATTGCATGAAAAATGTTTAAAAGTTAAATTTAAAGGATTTAAACTTATGTTCCCTTAACATGTACATATTCAGACATAGACTGAGCAAGAAAATACAGTTCTGCAGTGTAGCTGGAGTACAGTGAGCAGATCCCTATTTAAGGAAAAATATCATTTTATTGGAGGTGTTCAGGGAAGGTTCATTATGTTGATCCCTGATATGGACGGACTGTCTTATGATCAAACAAAAAACAGGTTGGGACTCTATTCTCTGGAGTTTAGAAGATTGGGAGGTGATCTCATTGAAATATATCAGATCCTTAAGGGGCTTGACGGGATGAACACTGAGGGGGTTTTACCCCTCATGGATAGTGTAGGATGCGAGGACATAGTCTCAGAATAAAGGGATGCCAATTTCAGACTGAGATGAGGGGGAATTTCTTCTCTCAAAGAGTCGTAAGTCTTTGGAACTTCTTGCCACAGAGAGAGCTGTGGGGGCATGGTCCTTGTGTATATTTAAGGCTGAGAGAGATTCTTGATCAGTCGGGGAATCGAGGTTATAGAGAAAGGGCAGGAAAGTAGATGTCAGGTCAGCCTCAATCGAACAGAATGGTAGAGCACACTCGAGGGGCCTATTCCTGTTCCAATTAGTTATGTCTTATTGTCAGTTTAGTTTTCAGGGGGGGGGTTATGCTGAAATTAGAGATACAAGTTTCTGGAACTTTCTCTGATTGCCAGAAAATTGCCATCGATCTTTCTCTTCAACTGGCTGTCTTTAAGGGTTATCCTTTATTTACTGAGAAAGAGAGAGAGAGAGAGACAGAGATTTTTCCTCCTGCTTACTTTCTACAAAGTGCCAACAGATTCCAGTTCTGTGTCCAGAGGCAGATATTAGGCAACAGATCCTAAAATTTCTCTTGAAGTTTGTTGGTGAAGCCCATTAACTGCAACCTCTTATCTTCCTTAATGCCTTTGGACTGTCTCCTTTTGCCTGTCCAGTAATCAAATCATTTACAGCTGTCCTTGAAATGTTAACTTTTCTCTACCCCAAAAAAATCAAAGATGAATCCCTTTTTAACTCTGTATTGTACAAACCAATCCATTATCCACATCTAATAAGTCATAAATATATAGACGCTGCTAACACCCCAGTGAAATGGCAAAACTAATTAAGGGTAATAATCGAGGAGAGATGGCACCAAACATGTCTCTGGGTGAAATGCAGCAGAGAGCTGATGAATTCTGACTGGACCCGAAACATTAACTCTGATTTCTCTCCACAGATGCTGCCAGACCTGCTGAGCTTTTCCAGCAAATTCTGGTCTTTATATCTGATTTACAACATCCTCAGTTCTTTTGGTTTTTATTTTGTATTTCACTCCCTGCCACTTCTCTTCCAAGAATGCTCACCTCTCTCCAATAGATTTCAGTTCCGATCGTTTTTTTCTTGTCCACCGACATTAATTTCTCTGTCGATCCTGGTGTTTAACCAGATACAGCAGTTTTGACTCGATTGGAAACGTTAATTCTGATGTCTCTCCACAGGTGCACCTGAGGTTTTCTAACAACTTCTGGTTTTGTCTGTGGTAGACATCTATGTGGGTATGAGGACCTGGGATTGCCAACAAGTGCCAAAGACAACCAACCCCTTTCCAAGAGGGACTCGTTAAAGCACTCACCAAATGGCAAGCCCAATGTCCTTGCTTAGTGTTGTGTAAACAAACCATAGAGAGTCAGAGAGTCATACAACATGGAGACAGGCCCTTCGGCCCAATCTGGTCCATGCCAACCAAAATGTCCGTCCACACTAACCCCATTTCCCTGCACGTGGCTCATATCCTCCTAATCCTTTCCTATCCATGTATTTGTCCAAATGCCTTTTAAATGTTGTTAATGTACCCGCCTCAACCACTTCCCCTGACAGCTCATTCCATATGTGTACCACCCTCTGTGTACAAAGGTTCGGAGTGAGACCATTCGGCACAGCCACTTTGACACGACCAATTCGGTGCAGAACTGTTTTGTAGTTATTTAGTAGTAGTTATTAAACTATTATTTGTGGGTGACATGGTGGCACAGTGGTTAGCACTGTTGCATCACAGCGCCAGAGACCCAGGTTCAATTCCCGCCTCAGGTGACTCTCTGTGTGGAGTTTGCACATTCTCCCCGTGTCTGCGTGGGTTTCCTCCCACAATCCAAAAAATGTGCAGGTTAGGTGAATTGGCCATGCTAGTTTGCCCGTAGTTATAGGTGGGTGGCGGGTCAGTATGGGCTTGTTGGGCCGAAGGGCCTGTTTCCACACTGTAAGTAATCTAATCTATTAAAATAAAACATATTAATATACAAATTATTAAAATAAAATAAAACCCATTAAAATGCCATCAGCAATTTTGTATTTCTTTCATTTTTATTTTCTTTTTAACATTTTTACTGAAGAGGATAAACATTATTTTTCTTTTTATTGCTTTCATTAATGCTTGTAAGTAAGCCTGAAAAGGAATAAATGAGAGCTGCGCCGAATCGCTCCCGCCGAAATGGGTGGCGCCAAAGTGGCTGTGCCGAGTGGTCCTACACCCACAAGGTTGACCCTCAGATTCCCTTTTTCTTCTTTCCCCTCTAACTTTAAACTAATGCCGCCTAATCCTCGATTCTCCAACCCTGGGAGAAAGACTATCCCTGACTCTCTATAAGATCCCCCTCAATCTCCTTCACTCTAAAGAAAAAGAATCCGAGCTTGTCCAGCCTCTCCCCATAACTCAGTTACTCAAGTCCAAGCAACACCCTTGTAAATTTCCTCTGCACTCTTTTCAGTTTAATAACATCCTTCCTATAGTAGGGTGACCAAAACTGAATACAACACTCCAAGTGCAGACTCACCAAAGTCCTGTACAACTGCAACATAACTTCCCAACTTCTATATACAGTGCCCTGACTGATGAAGCCTTCTTCACTGCACTGTCCACCTGGGACTCTACTTTCAGTTAACGTGCAGCAACAGCAATGTAGTGGAAAGCAAATGTAGAATAAAACAAGAGGGGAAAAAAACCTTTCCACAACAACACAACAGTACTGTTCGCCCGAGCTGGGAATTTATGTTGCAGACGTTTCGTCCCCTGTCTAGGTGACATCCTCAGTGCTTGGGAGCCTCCTGTGAAGCGCTTCTGTGATGTTTCCTTCGGTGTTTATAGAATACATTATACACTACAGAAGCGCTTCACAGGAGGCTCCCAAGCACTGAGAATGTCGCCTAGACAGGGGACGAAACATCCGCAACACAAATTCCCAGCTCGGCGAACAGAACCACAACAACGAACACCCGAGCTACAAATCTTCTCACAAACTTTGAACACAACAGTACCTTGTTGAGAGCACCCCTTCAATGCTGCATACATACATCTCTGGCCTTATTTAGGTCTTGTGGGGAGAGAGACAAATGAAGGATGACTAGACTGCTTTGACAGATGAAAGGGTAGACCATTGAGGTGAGATTACGCAGAATGGGTCTCTTTCTCTGGAGTTTCCAAGAATGAGAGATGATCTTATTGAAATGGGGTAGGTGCTGACAGGATGTTGCTGCTGGTTGGGCAGTCGAGAACAAGGGGCCGTAACAATTCAAACATTTTGAACAGAGATGAGAAATGATTTCCTCAATCGGGGAAGCTTGTGAGTATTTGGAATTCTGTCCTCCACAGAGCTGTGGATGCTCAGTAGTTGTATATTCAAGCAAGTAAATACTAAACAAATCAAGGGAAAAGGGGATTTTTAATTTATATATCATGGGATGTGGGCAGCACTGGCAAGGTCAGCATTTATTGGACCTTCCTATTAACTCCTTCAGGAGCAACAATTTCAAACACAATGTGACAAAGGTTAAACATGGGCAAGGACATATCAGACAGAAAGGTGCTGAGGACACAAAAGATAAGCATGTACATACAGGACAGAGCGCTGGTCATTTGATGTCTAGGCATTCAAACTAAGAGATACTATTCATGTGGGAATAAAGTATTGCTTAAAAAAAGAGATACTACACTTACTGAAGAGAGAAGCTGTACATACAGGAGAGGGACAGCGTACATGCAATAGAGACATTGCACTTGTACTGTATATTCAAGAGACATCTTACACACTGGAAACATCTTAATACCATAAGAAATAGAAACAAGAGCTCTGCCATTCACCAGGACCATGGCTGATCCATTGTCCCTCACATCCACATTCCTGCCCTTTCCCTGTAACCCTTGATTCCCCGAATGATCAAGAATCTATCTCAGCCTTAAATATATGCAAGGACCTTGTCACCACATTTCTCATTGAGTCACAGGGTCAGACAGCCCAGAAACAGACCCTTCGGTCCTGCTCATCCATGCCAGCCCAGTTTCCCAAATTAAACTGGTCCCATTTAGTTGCATTTGATCCACATCCCTCTAAATCTTTTCGATTCATGTACCCATTTAAATGCCTTTTAAATATACTTGCCTCTACCATCGCCTCTGGCAGCACATTCCATAGGCAAAAGTGAGGACTGCAGATGCTGGCAATCAGTCTAGTGTGGTGCTGGAAAAGCGCAGCAGGTCAGGCAGCATCCCAGGAGCAGGAGAATCGATGATTCAGGCAAAAGCCCTTCATCAGCTCATTCCATATACTCACCATCCTCTGTGAAAACGCTGCCCCTCAGGTCCTTTGTAAGTATTTCTGGTCTCACCTTAAACCTATGCCCTCTAGTTTTGAACTCTCTACCCTGGGAAAATACCTTGGCCATTCACCGTATCTACATCTCTCACAATTTAGCAAATCTCTATAAGGTCACCCCTAAACCTCCTATGCTCGAGGGAAATAGATCTCAGCCTATCCAGCACCTCCTTATAACTGAAACCCGGTAACATCTTGGTAAATCTTTTCTGCACCCTCTCAACATTAACAACATGCTTCATATACAGCGGCAACCAAAATTGTACCCAGTATTCCAAAAGTGTCCTCACCAACGTCCTGTACAGCTGCAACACGACACCCCAACTCCAACACGACACCCCAACTCCAACACGTAATTTCTCTGGGACAAGAGTTCCAAAGACTCTCAATCCTCTGAGAGAAGAACTTCCTTTCCATCTCCAAATTGCTGCCCCTTTTTTCTGAGCCTGTACCCTCTGGTCCTTGACTCTCCCACAAGAGGAACTATCCTCTCAGAGTTGACCCTGTTGAGCCTCTTAAGAATCCAACATGTTTCAAAGAGATCAACAAGACCTTTCATACGGTAGAGAAATACCTTGTGTAGGCTTTTGCCCAAAATGTCCATTTTCCCTGCTCTTCAGATGCTGCCTGACCTGCTGTGCTTTTCCAGCACCACTCTGATCTTGACTCAACACCTTGTGCTGACAAATGGCATTACACGTATAGGAACAGTTTGTACTCAGGAAAGTAGCGTCAAGAGAACAGAGACTCCTTATGTAGAGGACGGAAACATCCTACATACGGGAGAGGAAGGTACTTAGAGGAGGTGATGGCCTAGTCGTATTATCACTGGACTGTTAGTCCAGAGACCCAGGTAATGTTCTGGGGACCTGTGTTCAGATCCTGCCACAGCAGATGATGGAGTCTGAAATCAATATAAAGAAAGTCTTGAATTACAAGCGTAGTGATGACCATCAGTGTTGTCAACTGTTGTAAAAACCCATCTGATTCACTAATGCCCTGTAGGGAGGGAAACTACCATCCTTGCCTGGCCCACATGTGACTCCAGACCCACAGCAACAAGACTGACTCTTAATTGTCCGCCTTCTATGAATAAGTTTTAAAGATCTTTTTTATAGAGGAGCAGGAGCCCTTTCATCTCTGTAAGAAGCATTGGTGAGCTGCAGGTGAGCATAAATTGATTAATAGATTGATTGAGCCACAGTTATTGTGAATGAGATTGTAATCGCATAACACGGTGCTGAGTGTCCCTCCCTCTCCCTGTCCCTGACCCTCAACCTTCAGGTTTCTCATATGCTCAGATATCCCACCCTCTCCCTGGCGTGTCACTGTCAGGGTCACCAAGATCCCCCCTGGGTTATTCCAGGAGGCTGAACCCAAGTACTCTGAGGTTTCTGCTGGCTAGCTGCCACTTCAGACAAGGAACCTTACCCTCCCAGGGCCTCGAGCGAATGAGACGATCCAATATTCCCCGCAGTCTGTTTTCTTTTTAAATTATGCTGGAAACATCACAAGATATGTCAAAAAAAAAACCCTTTTGGAAAGAAACCTTCTATCTGTGCTTCAGACTGTCAAAGTTTCAATTACACATAGACTAACAATGTAAAAATAACATTTTCCCCACCTACAGTCTATTTGTTTTGTCAAATAATATAAAGCAAATCTTGGTGTCCTCTGAGTCATGCTGTGCTAATTCCTAAGTAAACCCTTCAGTGTTGTGTACCATGTGTATGGCCTCTGGTTGCCCCCCTCACAGACCCTAAAACAGCAAATTAAATTTTCTTTAAATATTTGCAAGCGATCTGCTCCAGTGAAAATAAAATCTGAAGAAATGTTGTGTTGTTTAAGCTCAGCCAGCCACTGAGGCTCTCTTACATACTGTTTCCCTTTCCATTTTGCTCTCTCTCTCTTTCTCTTTCTGAATCACACTCTCTCTTCCTTAGTCTCTCTCTCTCTCTTTCTCTCCCCGCTCTCCCTCTCACTCAATCTCTCCCTCTCTCTCCCCACCTACACCTCCCCCTTTAGTATGGCATGGTGGGTCAGCAGTGAGCGTTGCTGCCTCACAGCACCAGGGACCTGCATTCCATTCCCACCTCAGTGTGGATTTGCACATTCTCCCCATTTCTGCGTGGGTGCTCCGTTTCCTCCCACAGTCTAAAGATGTGCAGCTTAGGTGAATTGGACATGCTAAATTATCCATAGTGTTCAGGGATGTGTAGGTTAGGTGCATTAGTCAGGGGTAAATGTAGAGTAACAGAGTCTGGGTGGGATACTCTTCGGAGGGTCGGTGCGGACCAGTTGAAGGGCCTGTTTCCACACTGTAGGGATTCTATGATTATACTTTCATTCACATGCTTCAAACAGTATTGGAGAGATGTATCTGGCTCAAATAACAAAGAACAAAGAAAATTTACAGCCCAGGAACAGGCCCTTCGGCCCTCCAAGCCTGAGCCGATCCAAATGTACTGTCAAAATCTGTCAGTCGATTCCTAAGCATCAGTATTCCTCTGCTCCCCACCTACTTATGCATCTGTCCAGACGCATCTTAAATGAATCTACCGTGCCTGCCTCTACCACCTCTGCTGGCAACGCGTTCCAAATGCCCACCACCCTCTGTGTGAAGTACTTACCGCGTGTATCCCCCTTAAACTTTCCACCTCTCACCTTGAAAGCATAACCTCTCGTGATTGAATCCTTCACTCTGGGAAAAAGCTTGTCTCCATCCACCCTGTCTAGACCCTTCATGATTTTATAAACCTCAATCAGGTCCTCCCTCAACCTCCTTTTTTCTAGTGAAAATAAACCTAACCTACTCAACCTTTCTTCATAGCTGGCACTTACATGCCAGGCAATATCCTCGTAAAAATTGGCTCAAAGGCAATAGCCTCTTGAACCTAATGGCGTAGGACTTTTAAAGAGGTAGCTAAAGAGATAACAAGAGCATCGGATTTTATCTTGAAGTATGCAGTAGGTTCTAGATCGATCCATGAGAATTAATAACAAGAGGAGACCATTTGGCCTTTATGGCTAGTCCATCATTGGATAAAATTGTGATTTTAACTCCAATTGTCAGCCCACCATCCAGTAATCCTCAACTCCTCAACTTGTTCAATAGATTGAAAAGTGGCAAGTGGAGTTTAATTTGGATAAATGTGAGGTATTGCATTTGGTAAAACAAACAAAGACAAGACTTAAACAATTAAAAGTTCAGTCTTGGGCAGTGTTGTAGAACAGAGAGAGACCTAGGGGTCCAGGTTACATAAGTCACATCACATACAATGGGCTAGTTAAGACGACATTTAGCACGCCTGTCTTCATTGCTCAGACCTTTGAGTTTAGGAGTTGGGACGCCATGTTGAGGTTATATAGGACATTGGTGAGGCCTCTTCTGGAGCATTGTGTCCAGTTCTAGTCACCCTGTTATAGTGACTAGATAGTATTAAGCTGTAGAGGGTTCAGAAAAGCTTTACCAGGATGTTGCCAGGAATGAAGGGTTTGAGTTGTAAGGAGACACTGGATAGGCTGGCACTGCTTTCACTAGAGGGTAGGAAGTGGAGAGGTGACCATGTGGAGGTTTATACGGTCATGAGGGGCATAGATAAGGTGAATGGCAGGTGTTTGTTCCCTAGGTCAGGGGACTTCAAGACTGGGGTCATAGTTTTAAGGTGGGAGGAGAAAGATTTTAAAAAAAACATGGAGGAGCATTTTTGTTTTACACAGGGAGTGGTTTGTGTGTGGAATGACCGTCCACAGGAAGTGATGGATGCAGGTACAGTTAGAATGTTTAGTTTGAGATTTTGGTTGGCATGGACTGGTTGGACCGAAGGGTGTGTTTCCGTGTCGTATGACTTTAGGACTCCCTTGGTTCCTAGAGGATTGGAAATTAGTAAATATAAAGCCAATTTTTGAGAATGGATGGAAACAGAAGGCCAGGAACACAGGTCAGGAAGACTTGATATCAAATATTGGGAAAATACTTGAGAGTTATCAGAAATTGGTAACAGGACATGTAGAAAATCGCAATACTATTAAGCAGAGCCAACATGGATGTTCTGCTTGACAGATATGGGCATCAATGGTAAGGGATTTGTTATGCATCTCTAATTGCCCTTGAACTTTTCAAAATGATTTGGAGATGCCGGTGTTGGGCTGGGCTGTACAAAGGAAAATTCACACAACATCAGGTTATAGTCCAACAGATTTATTTGGAAGCACGAGCTTTTGGAGCGCTGCTCCTTCATCAGGTGGTTGTGGAGTACATGATCATAAGATGTTGTGTGAATTTTAACTTTAAACTTTTCAGAGAGTAGTTAGGATTCAAAAACGACCATATTGCTGTCGCAAAACAAAAGCAAAATATGACAGGTTCTGGAAATCTGAAACGAAAGCTGAAAGTGCTGGAGAAACCCAGGAGGTCTGCGGAGAGAGATGCAGAGTTAATGTTCTGAGTCTAATATTGTGCTTCTTCAGGGGGCTGAAAGGCTTTGTGGTAGTGAGCCTACCTCTGGGCCAGAATGTCAAGTTCAATTCCCAGCTGCCTTGAAGGTTTGTCCTATGTTTTAGATTTGACGTTAAAATCAGATCAGCCATGATCTTACTGAATGGTAGAGCAGTTCTGAGTGGTCCATCTTGCTCCTTGATCGTATGTAATATGTCCAAACAGATTGATTCAAAGTCATTTTCCTCCTCCTTCTATGTAAGGAAGGCAGATTTCCTTACCTGAAGGACTTTGGCAAGCTTTTACAACCACTGTTGTCATGGTCACCATCAGGTGTTATGGACCAGACCAGACGCCCTCAAGTTATATTAAGAAGGTGGCTGAGACCCAAACTTTGTTTTTATTTTTAAGGTAAATGTAAGGCGCTATTTTCCAGATGCAATTCAATTGGTCAAAGTACTTGATGTTAACAAAACACAATTTATTCATACACTATATTAAAAATGCAACAAAAAATATTGAAAGGAATTGGCTGAACCGTATCTTTATTGCAATGATTAATTAGTAATAATTATTGTATCTATTATTTTGTTAAGCATTACAATAAAGATATAGCTAAGCCAATTATTTGCTTTATTCTTCCTTTTGTTGTATTTCATCTATAGTGTATGAATTTATTTTTTGCCAAGGATGTGTTTATGGGATGATACAATATTGGAACAGTTAATGGGTAATAGTTATTGTATCTATTATTGTGTTACCTGGTCCAATGTAGTAACTCTGAAAGTTGCCACCCAGGTAAATAGTGCTGTGAAGAAGGCATATGGCGTACTGGCTTTTATTGGTAGAGGAATTGAGTTCCGGAGTCCTGGGGTCATGTTGCAGTTGTATAAGACTCTGGTGCGGCCGCATCAGGAGCATTGTGTGCAGTTTTGGTCGCCATACTATAGGAAGGATATGGAGGCACTGGAACGGGTGCAGAGGAGGTTTACCAGGATGTTGCCTGGTATGGTAGGAAGATCCTATGAGGAAAGGCTGAGGCACTTGGGGCTGTTTTCATTGGAGAAAAGAAGGTTTAGGGGAGATTTGATAGAGGTGTACAAGATGATTAGGGGTTTAGATAGGGTTGACAGTGAGAACCTTTTTCCACGTATGGAGTCAGCTATTACGAGGGGGCATAGCTTTAAATTAAGGGGTGGTAGGTATAGGACTGACGTTAGGGGTAGATTCTTTACTCAGCGAGACGTGAGTTCATGGAATGCCCTGCCAGTAACAGTGGTGGACTCTCCCTCTTTATGGGCATTTAAACAGACTTTGGGTAGGCATATGGAGGATAGTGGGCTAGTGTAGGTTAGGTGGGCTTGGATCGGCGCAACATCGAGGGCCGAAGGGCCTGTACTGCGCTGTATTTTTCTATGTTCTGTGTTCTAACTAATATCCCATAAACACACCCTTGGCAAAAGGTAAATTCAGCCAAAGGACGGTCTCGCATGCAGTTCTCCAATCCAGGAGGAACGAACATAAAAGACAATTCAGCTTTTCACAATCTCAGGAGCTTCTGCTTCTGCAAGACTGCAAGCAACTTCTGCTGAGAAACCTAACCCTCCTGGCTCTGGGGTTGGGAGCTGCCCCACACCCACTCAGGCTCTTCCAACGTTTTGAAAAAAGCACCCAAGCCTTCACAATTTGTTCATGTTCTCATAGTCTCCTCGGCAACTGTCCTCTCTCTCTCTCTCAAAGAAACCAGGACAACATACCCCTCTTAAAACCACAGTATCATCATAGCCCATACTACCATTTAATTTTGGATTTCAGTAATTGGATTTAACTAACTACAAGAGAAACCAAACATTAATCTGAGCCAGTTATCAGTCCAATGATATTGCCACTATATCACCGCACATGGCAAATTTGCTGGAGCTTTTTTGAAAATGTCACTAGCAGCTGTTCTGTTTTTTAAATACTGAAGGATTGCATACAGTACCCCTAATCCTTGTATAGGTTGGAATATTACTTGCTGTCTGCTTCCAAACCTTTGACAATGATAATCGTACAATCCCTAAGATGTGGAAACAGGTCATTTGGACCAACAGGTTCACACTAATTCTCCGAAGAGGAACCCACCCAGACCCCACTCCCCAACCCTATTACTTTATCTTTACCCCTGACTAATCCACCTAACCTACACAATCCTGAACACTACGGGCACATTTAGCACGGCCAATCCATCTAGCCTGCACATCATTAGACTGTGGGAGGAAACCGGAGCACCCGGGGAAACCCACGCAGACACTGGGAGAATGTGCAAACCACACAGACAGTCATCCAAGGCTTAAATTGAATCCGGGACCCTGGTGCTCTGAGGCAGCAGTGCTAACCACTGAGCCACTGTGCTGCCCTTAAATACTGCTTGGAAAGCAAGAGAACTAACAAGCTAGATAAGGGGGAACCAGTGGATATTATATATATGGATTTTCAAAAACATTCAATATGATGCCTCAGAAGAGTTTGTTACATAAAGTTAATGCTCTCAGAGTAAGAGTAATGTATATTTAGAGCTGAAAATGTGTTGCTGGAAAAGCACAGCAGGTCAGGCAGCATCCAAGGAACAGGAGAATCGACATTTCGGGCATAAGCCCTTCTTCAGGGATATGTATATTTATGTATATTTATGATGGCTTAATGGAGAGCAACCAGGATAAGCAGCAGAGGTTGGCAAGTTGTCGTAACAAGTTATTGCAAGGATCATTCCTGTGATCGCAACTATTTACAATTTAAATATATTCCAAATCTATTTAAGGTTGTACAAGAATGGAAGTTGTTTATATATGGAGGACTGAGGTCTTACTGGAGAAACAAGCAGCGTTCAGGAAAGCAAATGTTGTTAACTTTTTATCTCCAAGGGATTGGAGTCTCGATGTAATGATGTCTTACTGTAGTTGTACAGGGCATTGGTGAGGCCATAGCTGGAAGTGTGGGGCCAGCTTTGGATTTCCTACTTAAGGAAGAACCAAACTAATGTCAAGAGAAAGCAACTGAGAGTCGCTAACGTCCGAGGATTAAAGGATTACCTCTGAGAAGCGACTGAGTAGATCAGGCCGATGTTGCTCTACAATGTTAAAGAATGGGAGATGATTTCTTTGGTAGCTGTAAAATTGTTAAGGGGCTTGGCAGGGTGGATGGTCCTTCTCACTGGAGAGACCATTAACTCGAGGTTAAAATCTCAATTAGGACTGAGGTGAAGTGTTGTGGGTCCGTGGAATTTTCCAGGACAGAGGGCTAGGCTGCTCAGTTGTTGAGCGTATTTAAGGCAGACATCAGCAAACATTCCGGTTCTAAATAATAGACAATACACACCGGAGAATGTGGAAAGGTGTAGTCAACTTAGAAAGTCAACTGAATTCTTGTGAAATGTTAGGCCAGACTTTAGCCAGTCTGTCTTCCCTTTCCTTATCTTATTCACTTGGTTTATCCCTGAAAATGATGACCTGGAATCTGTGTTTGCAAGTTCACCTGACCCAAAATCTCCCACTCATGTTGTATCTTGAGATGGTTCCAAATCCCGTCTCCACCCTCCACCTTGTGATCGCTTTGAACCAATTATCCTCAGTAAGGTGATCTTTCTGAATCACTCAATTACGCTGAATTGCAGAAAAATGCCATCCCTACTACCTACCATGAGAATTCACTTCTGCCATCCTGACAGCAGTCTACAAACCACCCTACGCGGAGGTGAGGAATGCCCTAGAGGTGATGTACACCGCCACAGACACTGGAGATGGAATTCCCCAAGGCCCTATTCATCACGGCCTGCTACTTCAAACAGGCCCACCTCAAGAGGGCAATGCCAAAGTCTGACCAACACATCTCCTGCCCCTACCCAACATCCTGGACCACTGCTACACAACCATCAGAGACACCTATCGCTCCATCCCCTGCTCACACGTTGTAAAATCAGATCACAGAGCTGGATTCCTCCTCCTGGCTTACAAGAGAGGTTGAAATGGGAAGACCTTTCACAAAAGGAAGTACAATACTGGTCCAAGGCTGTGGAAGACCGTCTCTGGGACTGCTTGGAATGGGCAGACTGGACCATGTTCAAGTACTCAGCGGAAAACCTAGATGAGTACGCCACCACCATCATGGACTTTGTTAAATGAATGCATGGAGGACTGCATTCCAAAGAATTCAATCCGAGTGTTACTCAACTGTAAACCTTGGATGAACCAGGATATGCACTCCCTGCTGAAGACCAGACATGCAGCATTCAAGTCGGATGATCCAAACTAATACAGGAAATCCAGATATAACCTCCACAGTGCCATCAGGGCTGCCAAGAGGCAGTACTAGGTCAGGTTTATAAAGACTTTATAAAGCTCTGGTTAGGCCCCATTTTGAGTACTGTGTCCAGTTTTGGTCCCCACACCTCAGGAAGGACATACTGGCACTGGAGCGTGTCCAGCGGAGATTCACACGGATGATCCCTTGAATGATTGGTCTAACATACGAGGAACGGCTGAGGATCCTGGGATTGTATTCATTGGAGCTTAGAAGATTAAGGGGAGATTTAATAGAAACTTACAAGATAATCCATGGCTTGGAAAGGGTGGACGCTAGGAAATTGTTTCCGTTAGACGAGGAGACTAGGACCCGTGGACACAACCTTAGAATCAGAGGGGGACAATTCAAAACAGAAATGCGGAGACATTTCTTCAGCCAGAGAGTGGTGGGCCTGTGGAATTCATTGCGGCAGAGTGCAGTGGAGGCCGGGACGCTAAATGTCTTCAAGGCAGAGATTGATAAATTCTTGATGTCACAAGGAATTAAGGGCTACGGTGGGAATGCTGGTAAGTGAAATTGAAATGCCCATCAGCCATGATTGAATGGCGGAGTGGACTCGATGGGCCGAATGGCCTTACTTCCACTCCTATGTCTTATGGTCTTATGGTTATCGGCCCGAACCTACAACACAGACTCCCACTGCCTGTGGCAAGGCCTAAGAAACATTCTGAGATACAAAGTGAAACAGAGCAAGATAGCAGACAAAGGCATTTCCCTCCCTGAGGTGCTCAATGCTTTCTATGCTTGGTTTAAGCAGAATGCCGGCAGTGCAATGTTGCCTGCCCCAACAGCCCAAGATACACTTGTTCCCTCGATCACCACTGCGGATGTCAGATCGATCTTCCTGGGAATCAACCCAAGGAACGAGACGGGCCCAGACAGCATCTCGGGATGAGCACTCAGATCCTGTGCAGCTCAGCTGGTGGAGGGATTCACCCACATCTTCAACCTCTCCCTCCTATAAGCCGAAGTCTCCACCTGCTTCAAGAAGACCACCATCATCTACATACCTCAGAAAGCATATATAATGTGCCTTAATGACTACCACCTAGTGGCTCTGACCTCCATAATCATGAAGGGTTTTGTGAGGCTGGTCACAGCCCACATCAACCCCAGGCTCCCAGCCTGCCTGGATCCCCCACAATTTGCCTCCCACTGTAACAGGTCCCCAGTGGATGCCATATCCCTAGCCCTGCACTCATCCCTGGGGCATCAGGACAACAAGGACACATGCGGCAGACTTCTGCTCATCATCTACTACAGCTTCACCTTCAACACCCATTAACCCCTCCAGAGTGACCTTTAAAACTCTGAGACCGAGGCCTTGGCTCTCCCCTCCTCAGCTTCCCGACCCAGAGACTGCAGTCAGTGAGCTTAGGGAACTACATCCACTCCACAGTAACCCTCAACACTGCAGCCCCCCAGGGATGTGTCCTCAGCCCCCTACTGTACTCCCTGTACACCCACAACTGTGTAGCCAATTCCTAACAAACAGCATCTACAGGTTCGCTGATAACAACACCGTGATAGGACGGATATTGAACAATGACAAGTCAGGATACAGAATGGAGATAGAGGGCTTGGTGTGGTGGTGCAATAAGAACAACCTCTCCCTCAACATCGGCAAAACTAAAGAACTGATCATTGAGTTCAGGAAGCAAGGAGGAGAACGCACCCCCATCTGCATCAACGGAGCTGAGGGTGAGAGGATGGAGAGAGTCAAGTTCCTTGGAGTGACGATAACCGACAGCCTGTCCTGGCCTTCCCAGGTAGATGCGATGGTGAAGAGGCACAACAACACCTCTTCTTCCTCAGGCACCTCAGGAAATTCAGCACGTCCATAAGGACCCTCACCGACTTCTACAGATACACCACTGAGACCACACTGTCCGGGTGTATATCGGCCTGGTACGGTAACTGCTCTGCCCAGGACTGTAGGAAACTACAGAAGGTGGTGGGCACAGCCCAGACCATCACGGAAGCCAACCGTCCATCCATGGGCTCCATTTACACGGCTCGCTGCCGCAGAAACACTGCCCACATCATCAAAGACCCCTCCCACCCGGTAATGATCTCCTACACCCTCTTCCATCAGGCAGGAGGTACAGAAACCTAAGCACACCCACCAGCAGGTTCAGGACCAGCTTCTTCCCGGCCGGTATTAGACTGATGAATGGAGTCTCCAACTTCAAACAATGCTGACCTTGCTAATGTTGATGTTGCCTTGCACACATGCTCTGTGATGTAACCCATATGCCTTGCTCAGTCTAAGTTTTTTTTTCACCCTATGACCTGACTGTACTGCTCATAAACAAAGCTTTCGACTGTACTTTGGTACATGTGACATGAAATCAGATCAATCAACCGATTAATCTCAGTCTCTCTCTCTCTCCATCTGTATCCCCACCTCTCTGTCTCTCAGTCTATTTGCATCTTTATATCTCCCTCCTTGCTGTCTTTCTCTCTGCCTTTATCATCCCTTCTCTCTGTCTTTCTCTCCACCTTTATCTTCCCCTTGTTCTCTCTCCCCATGTGTATCTCTCCCTCGCTTTGCCTCTCTCTCTCCCTCTCTCTCTCTCTCTCCCCCTTTCTCTCCAGCTCTATCTCACTCTCTCACTGTCTTTGACCCCAATTTCAACTCCCTTGCATTTAACGGGAGCCAAAGCCTTTTCAAGCCAAGTTGGACTGAACAAAAAAAAGTGAAAATAGAAAGGGAAAGCTCATTGGACTGTCAGTCCCATTGCGCGTCCTTGTTTTGGCTTGGCTCCATAAAATTCTTTTGTCACAAATTCTTTCTCTCTGCTTAAAAATCTCCCTCCTTTGTTTACTTTGAATATTCTGAATGAAAGACATTTGCAAAACGTGATTTCTTAACGAAATAAAGCCTTAAATCTGCTTAATCTAGGTCATTATGTTTGAAAACAAATCTTCCTCCAGCCAAAGCTGACTCTCGGGAAGGTCATTCGTTCTGACAGAGTTCGACGGGAGGGCAGTTCAGCTGAAGTTATCACAGGAGCTTTCGCAACTGGAGAGGTGGAATTTGGAAGGGTGGTGGGGTGGGGGCACGGTGGGGGCTGTGGTGCAAGGATTAAATGTGACCCGGGATTGGTTGGTGACAGAGGGGTGTGGGTGGTGCGGTCCCATACCAGGAGGGAAGATGAGGTTGGGCAGGACCGAGGCGTCATAGAGACACGGCTAGGCCGAGGAGCCTGTAGAAAGTAGGAATGTGTTTTGTTTGGAGGGGAGTGGTGAGGGTCGAGAGATCAGGGAGGAGGGGAGGTGTGGGATACTGATGACAACATGAGAGCATTGTTGGGATGGGGGGGAGGTGGTAGCGGGCTGGTTACCATGGGAGCTGGGCACTGTGCCAACAGTCAGACTTTCAAGAAGGGTAGAAGGAGACAAGGCAAAAAGTCAAGAGTTTGTGCTTCGGGGACGATGGTAACCATGGCAACTGGCAATACCAAACACAAGGCTGTTGCTTTCCTTGGGTGGGGAGATAGAGAGTCAGAATGTGCCAGAATGGGCCCTTGGACAGCATTGATGATTCAACAACAAGTGGCCAATTATGGTCTCACTGAGGACAACAATCTCATCACTCCTGCCCCCTGCCCTCTCTGACCTACCCATCTGTTCCCAGTCCAGCACTTCCTCATCTGCATTTCTCCCTGGGTTCCCTCCCCGTGTCATGATGATCTTGTTCAGTCTGACTCACAGTTAAATATTTTCCCAGTCAACATTCTCAGAGATGTTATTGCGCTCTTATGGAGCAGATGGGACTTGAACTTGGGCCTCCAAGGTTCAGAGATAGGGACACACTCACAGTACCACAACAGCCATCCCCCCCTCCCCCAATTCTGCATAACCTCCTTTAGTCCAATGACCTTCAGCTGCTTTGCTAATGTGCTTTCCCCAATCGTAAAGTCAGAAGTGGGGGTGTTCACTGATGATCGCACAATGTTCAGCAACATTCGCAACTGCTGAGATACTGAAGCAGTCTGTGTCCAAATGCAACATGATCTGGACAATATCCAGGCTTGGGCTGACAAGTGGCAAGTAACAGTCACGCCAAACAAATGCCACGCTATGATCATCACCAATAAGAGACAATCTAACCACCACTCATTGTCAATCAATGGTGTTACCATCACTGAACCCCCCCTACTGTCAACATCCTGAGGATTACCATTGACCAGGACCCTGACTAGACTAGCCATATACAAAAGCAGGTCAGAGGCAAGGAACACTCTCGCAAGTACTCACCTTCTGACTCCCCAAAGCCTGTCCTCTATATATACAAGGGCAGAGGTTAAAACCGAGGGGGGATGGATTTGAAAAGGACCTGAGGGGTAAATTATTCACACTGAGGGTGGTGCATGTATGGAATGAGCTGCCAGAGGAAGTGGTGGAGGCTGGTACAATTACAACATTTAAAAGGCATCAGGATGGGTATATGAATTGGAAGGGTTTGGAGGGATATGGGCAAAATGCTGGCAAATGGGACTCAGTCTGATTGAGATATCTGGTGGGTGCAGATTAATTGGACCAAAGGGTCTGTTTCCGTGCTGTACATCTCTATGGCTCTATGAATCTATAAGTCACAGTGTGATGGAATACTCCCCTCTTACCCAGATAAGTGAAGCTCCAACAACACTCAAGAAGCTCAGCACCATCCAGGACAAAGCAGCCCACTTGATTGGCAGCACGTCCACAAGCATCCCCTCCCTCCACCACCAACGCTCAGTAACAGCAGTGTGTACTATCTACAAGATTCCCTTCAGAAAATCACCAAGGATCCCCAGACAGTGCTTTCCAAACCCATGACCACTTTCATCCAGAAAGACAAGGGTAGCAGATACATGGGATCACCACCCCCTTGCAAGTTCCCCTCCAAGCCACTCACCACCCTGACTTGGAAATTGCAGTACCTTCAGTGTCATAGAACACAGAACATTACAGCCCAGTACAGGCCCTTCAGCCCTCAATGTCGTACCGACCTGTGGAACCAATCTGAAGCCCATCTAACCTACACTATTCCATTCTCATCCAGATGTTTGTCCAATGACCATTTAAATACCCTTAACGTTGGTGAGTCTACCACTGGTGCTGGCAGGGCATTCCATGCCCCTACTACTCTCTGAGTAAAGAAACTACCTCTGACCTCTGTCCTATATCTATCACCCCTCAATTCAAAGCTATGTCCCCTTGTGCTAGCCATCATCATCTGAGGAAAAAGGCTCTCCCTGTCCACCCTATCTCACCCTCTGATTATCTTGTATATCTCAATTAAATCGCCTCTCAACCTGCTTCTCTCTAACAAAAACAGCCTCAAGTCCCTCAGCCTTTCCTCATAAGACCTTCCCTCCATACTAGGCTACACCCGAAAAAATGTCCTCTGAATCCTTTTCAAAACTTTCGCGTCCTTCCTATAATGCAGTGACCAAAACTGTACACAATACTCCAAGTGCGACTGCACCAGAGTTTTGTACGGCTGCAGCATGACCTCGTGACTCTGAAACTCAATTCCTCTCCCAATAAAGGGAATGCACCACATGCCTTCTTAACAACCCTATCAACCTGGGTGGCAACTATCAGGGATCAGTGTATCTGGACACTGAGATCTCTCTGCTCATCTATAATACCAAGAATCTTACCATTAGCCCAGTACTCTGTATTCCTGTTACTCCTTCCAAAGTGAATCACCTCACACTTTTCCGCATTAAACTCCCTTTGCCACCTCTCAGCCCAGCTCTGCAGCTTATCTATGTCCCTCTGTAACCTACAATATCCTTCAGCACTATCCACAACTCCACCGACCTTAGAGTCATCCGCAAATTTACTAACCTATCTATGTCCTCCTCCAGGTCATGTATATAAATGACAACAGCAGTGGGCCCAAACAGATCCTAACTGAGCCTTCACGTCTCATCCTAACATAAGACTTGTTCTTCCTCTTGACAAGAGATTCAACTTCTTTAGTAAACCATGGCTCCCTCATTTGACCACCTCCTCTCTGCCTGACAGGTACATGCTTATCATAGACACACAGTAGCCGTTCCTTGAACAAGCTCCACATTTCAATTGTGCCCATCCCCTGCAGTTTCCTTTCCCATTCTATGCATCCTAAATCTGGCCAAATCGCAGAAATAATTGATGATTGGCCCTGGAACTGGGAAGTTGGGGGGAATGTGTTCGATTTTATTCAGCACTGAGTTGTTATGGTCTGGAACCTGTTTCCTAAAAAGGTGGCATAAGTAACTCCAATCCTAACACCCAAAGGGAGCAATTTCAGTCACTCCTCTTATCGTTTTGGGATCCTTGCATCCAATATTCTCTCTTCCTTCTGTCTTAAAATGCCGCCTCTTGTGTTCTCGCTGTGTATGTGAAAAATTTACGCATGGGGAAGGCTTCAAACAGAACCTTGAGATCATGTCACACAACAAGTGACCCCACCGCACCATCCACTCTCTCAGACGCACACACTCAGACACATACACACACACATGCACACACGCACACACATACAACACGCACACACAATCTCAGGCACATACACACACACGCACACACACACGCACACACAATCTCAGACACACACACGCACACACATGCACACACAATCTCAGACACACACACACACGCACACACGCACACACAATCTCAGACACATGCACATACAGAGACACACACACACATGTATACACACACTCCTATATACTCAAAAACACATGCAGACCCTCTCTCATACACAAACTCTCTCTCTCGTACCCACACACATGCACCCCACGCTCTCACCCCCACCCGCACACCCTCTCACAGGCTGATACCTCATAACACTCATACACATACTTGACCAAGCTTACACACACACATGTACACATGGTTTCACATGCCCTCACACCCACACACAGACACTCACATGCACACACTCACTCGGTCTCTCCTACAGCATGCACATATAAGTTTATGGGGTGAATTTGTTACATGTTATTTTGCTCAAAGATTGCATAAATCTACGTAAGATTCTGTAAACCCCACGTTAGGAAAATAATTGCCTCAACATTGGTACAGACTTTACCTTCACACATATAATGCATTGTCTGAGCTGAGGTGATACCTATGATTAGATAAGCTGATGCCACCTTGAGAATGGAATTCTGGGATTTACATTTTGAAGAACCTAAACCACCATAACCCATTCTAAAAGATGAAAGACTTAATCTAAATTTGTTTAAGAACTATAATCTGGTGTTGTATGTTTTTTAACTGAAGTTGTTTAACATATCATTACAACTCCGTGACACTGTAACCCTAATGCAATCAATTCTGTGTCGCATGGTCATGTTGAAGAGGCAGAGCCTTGAAAGCTGGGGCTTCCAAATAAATCTGTTGGAATGTTACATACTTTGTCCATCCCAGTCCAACACTGGCATCTCCAAACCATAAGTGAAAAACAGGGAGGAAATCAGTGAGTTTGGAGTTTGCAATGATGTCCACTACCAAGAAAACATTCAGGGAATAAGAGAGATCGTGTCAGTTCCACAGGAGGGGCTCTATATGTCTCAACGGCCAGGAATCCCTCACTAATTCAATAATTATAGACATTTACACAATGTCTGATCGCAGTAGTAGCTCAAAAGATTGAGGGATCAGGAATCTCCTCTTCACACTGAGAGTAACTGATACTTACATTGGCCACTGGATGGGGCTACTCCCTACCTGGTGACTCTCTGGGGTTACAGAGGTAACTCTGGGAAGGCAAGTGATTTCCCCACAAAAGTCTTGGAAAGATCACAATTGCCATGGTCTTTCTTCAGCAACACCTCGCAGCCTGCTGCTGTCTACAGAAGGATATTGCGTTTTATTCCCCATGATCCCAGCGCTGTTCATGATCCCAGCCTATACGCTGTACCACCAAGTAAAGGCTTTCAAAGTCCTGCGATAGGGTAGGAGAGGCGGCAACTAATTTGCACGGAGCAAGCTCCCTCAGTCAGCGATGTGATAAGAACAAGATGTGATGTGGAGGAGCTGGCGTTGGACTGGGATGGACAAAGTTACAAATCCCACAACCCCAGGTTATAGTCCAACAGGTTTAATTGGAAGCACTAGCTTTCAGAGCACCGCTCTTTCATCAGGGGTAGCTACCTGGAGAAGGAGCAGCGCTCCGAAAGCTAGTGCTTCCAAGTAAACCTGTTGGATGATAACCTGGTGTTGTGGGATTTGTAACAATGCCAAGATATAAAGAGTGAGGTTCAGGTTCAGTGGGTCATAGGGAAGGTGAATGGAATGTTTGCCTTTATTTCGAAGGGAATGCTGTATAACAGTGGTGAGGCTTTGTTGAAACTCTGCAAGGAGGTATATTCAGAGCACAGCTGGTAGGCTGTGAACAAGTCTGGCTCCCTGGAATGGTTGGTCTAACATACGAGGAACGGCTGAGGATCCTGGGATTGTATTCATTGGTGTTTAGAAGATTAAGGGGAGACTTAATAGAAACTTACAAGATAATAATTGGCTTGGAATGGGTGGACGCTAGGAAATTTTTTCTGTTAGGCGAGGAGACTAGGACCCATGGACACAGCCTTAGAATTAGAGGGGGTCAATTCAGAACAGAAATGCGGAGACATTTCTTCAACCAGAGAGGGGTGGGCCTGTGGAATTCATTGGCGCAGAGTGCAGTGGAGGCCGGGACGCTAAATGTCTTCAAGGCAGAGATTGATAGATTCTTGATGTCACAAGGAATTAAGGGCTATGGGGAGAATGCTGGTAAGTGGAGTTGAAATGCCCATCAGCCATGGGTGGCAGAGTGGACTCGATGGGCCGACTGGCCTTACTTCCACTCCTATGTCTTATGGTCTTATGGTCTTATCTAAGGTAGATATATCAGTGTTGGAAGTTCACTTGACTGATAGTTGGTCTGGAGGGACTGCCTTATGAGAAGTATCATAGAAACACAGAATCCCTACAGTGTGGAAGCAGGCCATTCAGCCCACTGAGTTCCACACCGACTCTCCAAAGAGCATCGCACCTTTCCCTGTTCCCCTGCCCTCTCCCTGTAACCCTGCATTTCCCATGGCTAACCCACCTAGCCTACACATCCCTGGACATTATTGGCAATTTAGCATGGCCAACCCACCCCAGCCTGCACATCTTTGGAGAGCTGGAGTAGCCTGGGTTTGCACTCGCTGGGGTTTAGAAGAATAAGAGAACAAAAGTGAGGGCTGCAGATACTGGAAACCAGATTCTGGATTAGAGTGGTGCTGGAAAAGCACAGCAGCTCAGGCAGCATCCGAGGAGCAGGAAAATCGACGTTTCAAGCAAAAGCCCTTCATCAGGAATCGAAGCCTCCAGGGTGGAGAGATAAATGGGGGTGAGGGGTTGGGTTTGGGGGTGGGGTGGGTGGGGCTGGGGAGATGGTAGCAAAGAGTACAATAGGTGAATGGGGGTGGGGATGGAGGTGATAGATCAGAGGGGAGGGTGGAGTGGATAGGTGGGAAGGGAGATTGGCAGGTAGGACAGGTCGTGGGGACAGTGCTGAGCTGGAAGGTTGGAACTGGGGTGAGGTGGGGGAAGGGGAAATGAAACTGGTGAAGTCCACATTGATGCCCTGGGGATGAAGTGTTCTGAGGCGGAAGATGAGGCGTTCTTCCTCCAGGCGTCGGGTGGTGAGGGAGCGGCATTGAAAGAGGCCCAGGACCTGCATGTCCTCGGCAGAGTGGGAGGGGGAGTTGAAATTTTGGGCCACGGGGCGGTGTGATTGATTGGTGCGGGTGTCCCGGAAATATTCCCTAAATTGCTCTGCGAGGAGACATTTAGTTTCCCCAATGTAGAGGAGACTGCATCGGGAGCAACATATACAATAAATTACATTGGTGGATGTGGAAGGCTCCTTTGGGGCCTTGGATGGTGGTGAGGGAGGGGGTGTGGGCTCGGGCTTTGCAATTCCTGGGCCTCCTTCACCGCCGCACCCTCACCACCAGACGCCTGAAGGAAGAACGCCTCATCTTCCACCTCAGATCACTTCAACCCCAGGGCATCAATGTGGACTTCAACAGTTTCCTCATTTCCCCACCCCCACCTTACCCCAGTTCCAACCTTCCAGCTCAGCACCGTCCTCATGACCTGTCCTACCTGCCAATCTCCCTTTCCACCTATCCACTCCACCCTCCCCTCTGACCTATCACCTCCATCCCCACCCACATTCAGCCATTGTACTCTTTGCTACCTTCCCCCACCCCCTTCATCCCCACCCCCATTCACCTATTATACGCTTTGCTACCTTCCCCCACCTCCACCTCCCCCACCCCCATTCACCTACTGTACTCTTTGCTACTTCCCCCACCCTCCCCTCCAACCTATCACCTCCATCCCCACCCCCATTCACCTATTGTACTCTATGTTACCTTCTCCCCAGCCCCATTCCACCCCACCCCCCCACCCCATTTATCTCTCCACCCTGGAGGCTTCCTGCCTCTATTCCTGATGAAGGGCTTTTGCCTGAAACGTCGATTTTCCTGCTCCTTTAGAAGAATGAGAAGCAACCTTATTGAGACACAAAAACTACCTGGAGGACTTGACAGGGAAGTTGGAGAGAAGTTGTTTTCCCCATGGGAGAGTCTGGGACCAGAGGGCATCATCTCAGGGTCAGGGGCTATAGCGTCACAGAGTCAGAGATGTACAGCCTGGAAACAGACCTTTCGGTCCAACTCATCTATACCAACCAGGCATTCCGAACCTAATCTAGTCTCATTTGGCCCAGACATTTAGGATGGAGATGAGGAAGAATTTCTTCTCTCAGAGGGGAGTGAATTGGAGTAAATTGGTGGAATTCTTTACCTCAGAGGGCTGTTGAAGTTGGATCATTCAGTACATTCAAGGCTGAGAGATATAGATTTTTATTCAGTGAAAGAATCGAGGGTTATGGGATACACGCAGAAGAGTAAGGTTGAGGATTATCGGTTTAGCCATGATCTCATTGAGTGGTGGAGCAGACGCAATGGCCTCAACGTTCCTGTGTCTTATGGTCTGAAAATAACTGTAATGTTGATTGAGAGCTAAACATTGGCCAGAATTCAGGAAAAGTTCTTCTTCAAAATATTGCTGTGAGATGTTTCCAATCCGTCGTCCAGAAGATTGAGTTGGGACTCCCACTGATGCGGTGGCATTTGAACTCTGTGACCTCAGAGCATCCACCTGAGCCCCTTGGTGGCTGACTCGGTGACATTACTGTCCTTGCTGTCTCCATTGCTGTGGGATCTTTTACAACCATCAGTGTGAATAAGAATAAAAAACTTGCCCAGTTCCTCTCCCAAACACAAACCATCCTTGTTTGGACATTCAGTGCCAATACCTTAATACTGTCAGGTCCAAACTTGGACACAGAACAGTACAGCACAGGAACAGGCCCTTTAGCTCACAATGTTGTGCTGAACATGACGCCATATTAAACTAATCCCTTCTGCCTGCCCTTGGTCCATATCCCTCCATTCCTTACATATTCATGGGCTTACCTCACAGTCTCTTGAAATGCCCCTATCGTATCTGCCTCTAACCCTTGCAGCACATTCCAGACTCCTACCACTCTCTGTGTAAAAAACCCTGCCCCTCACATCTCACTGGAGCTTCCCGCCTCTCACTATCAATGTATGCACCCACCCCCACCTAGTTTAAGACATTTCCACTCTGGGAAAAAAATTCTGATCATTAATCCTGTCTATGTAACTCATAATTTTATAGAATTCCATCAAGTCTCATTGACTACAGTTCAGCCTTCAACACTACTATCCCCTCGTTACTAACCACTAAACTTAGTGATCTCGGACTAAGCCCCACTTTCTGCAACTGGATCCTCAGTTTCCTGACCCACAGGCCACAATCAGTGAAGATTGGGGACAATATTTCATCCTCCCTAACACTCAACACTAGACCCCCCCCCCCCTCCCCCACCACCACAAAGGGTGCGTACTCAGCCCCCTGCTGTACTCACTGTATACCCATGACTGCGTCGTCAAATACCAGACTAATGCCATTTACAAGTTCGCTGATGACACCACCGTAGTCGGTCGAATCTCAGATGGTAACAAAACAGACAACAGACGCGAGGTGGAAGACCTGGAAAAATGGTGCACTGAGAACAACCTAGCTCTCAATGCCAGCAAAACCTAGGGACTCATTATTGACTTGCGACGGGATCTTACTCATGCCCCCCTACACATTCACAGCACAGAGGTGGACCGAGTGGAGAGTGTCAAGCTCCTGGGAGTGGTCATCCACAACAAGCTTTCTTGGACTCTTCATGTGGACGCACTGGTTACAAAGGCCCAACAACGTCTCTTCTTCCTCAGGCCAACTTTTATAGGTGCACCATCGAGAGCATTCTGTCTGGATGTATCAGTACCTGGTATGGAAACTGTACCTTTCAATGTCGAAGATAGTTACAGAGAGTGGTGAACTCAGCCCGGACAATCACAAAGGCCAATCTCCCATCTATAGAATCCATCTCCCAGGCCCGCTGTCAAGGAAAGGCTGTCAGCATTCTCAAAAATCCATCCCACCCTGGCAATATTTTTCTACAACCTCTACCATCAGAGAGAAGGTACAGAAACCTGAACACACGCACCAGCCGGTTTCTATCCTACTGTTGTTAGAATACTGAATAGACTCACAAACTCTTAACATTCGCCTGTACCTGTGTTTTTGTTTTTGCCGCTGTTTACCTATTATTTACTATCTATGCTACTTAACTCTGCAATCTGCCTGTATCGCTCACAAGACAAAGCTTTTCACTGTGCCTCGGTACACGTGACAATAAATTCAGTTCAATTCAATTCAAGTCTCTCCCCAGCCTCCGCTGCTCCAGGGAAAACAACCTGAGTTTTTCCTAGCCATTCCTTATAGCTTATACCCTCTAATCCAGACAGCATCCTGGTAAACCTCTTCTGCACCCTCTCCAATGCCTCCATATCCTTCCTGTAATGTGGCAACCAGAATTGAACATAATTCTCTAAGTGTGGCCAAACCAAAGTCTTATAAAGCTGCAACATGACATCCTGACTCTTGTACTCAATTCCACGACCAATAAAGGTTTGCATGTCATAAAGGATTCCTGATGAAGGGCTTATGCTCGAAACGTCGAATTCTCTATTCCTGAGATGCTGCCTGGCCTGCTGTGCTTTGACCAGCAACACATTTGCAGCTGTGATCTCCAGCATCTGCAGACCTCACTTTTTACTTGCATGTCATACACCTTCTTTCCCACCCTATCTACTTGGGGGAACATTTTCAGGGAGCTGTGGACCTGATCCCCAAGATCCCTTTGTATATCAATGCGTTCAGGGCCCTGCCATTAACTGTAATCTTTTTCTTAATATTTGATCTCCCAAAGTGCAGCACCTCACACTTACCCAGATTAATCTCCATCCACCATTTCTCCACCCACACCAGCAACTGATCTATATCCCACTATATCTTTTGACAACCTTCTACACTATCCACAACTCCACCGATCTTTGTATCGTCTGCAAATTCGCGAACCCACCCATCGACAGTTTCATCCAAGTAGGGGTCCCAATAAGGGTCCCTGTGGAACACCACTAGTCACAGACCTCCAGCCTGAAAACCACTCACGACCTGCTGCCTTCAATGGGCACACCAATTCTGAATCCATGTGGCCAAGTCACTGTGGATCCTATGCATACCATGAAGGGCTTTGTTGAAAATCTTACTAACATCTATGCAGTCAACATCCACTGCTCTACCCTCATCGACCTTGAACTGCTCTCCCTGAGGCTATGAGGATTAAGGCTTGATTGGCCGAAGAGCCTCTGCCGTTCTCAATGAGGACAGCTCCTCCAGTGAATGGGTGACAGTGATTCCAGGAGGCAACTCACCATCTGTTTCTGAAGGACAGCAACATATGGCAGCCGTGGCAGGGATGACCACCTCCCGAAACTAAACTTTGAACCTTTCTCGAGTGCACAGAGCAATGCAGTAACTAATCAACATCAGCAATGGGCCACAAGTGATACAATGAGGCAGCCAACTCACACTTGATATATTAAGGTATCTCTGGGCACTTCCCAGGAGAATAATCAGATTTTAAAAAATCAAAATCAAGCCATTAAAGCAGATATTGGGATAAGGTAAACAAGAGTCTGGTCAAAGAGGTAGGTTTGTGTGTGTGAGAGAGAGAGAAAGATCTGAGAAGCAGCTTCTCAATCGAGTGAAACTGTTGAAAGCCAAAGGATAAAAAACACAAGAGATTGAAGTTGGTGGACTGCAAAGTTCCCAAAGGTTTGTTGAACTGTGGGAAAGGTCACCGAGATGGGGAATGAGTGTGCTTACCGATGGATTTGCAAACAAAGACAGGGATTTTTAACGTGAAGACATTGTTGGAGGTGATGCGGGTGGGAGTCAGTGGTGTCTGCAGAATAACACTGTAGAGAGAGGAACAGAAAGTGCCATGGATCTATCTGAGACACAGACTCCCCACTTAAAGGCTGCATGTCAGGGCTACTGCCCTGTCATCAGGCCCAGAGCGCCAGCTCCAATCAATGCCAGATTAAACAGAATGGGACCTCACTGCATCAAATCCCAATCCTCAAAACAGTTCCACCAGCAACAGTAACATTCCAGGCAAAAATCCTTGTTATATTTAGGAGCTGGTTCTGCAACTAAAAAATTTGTAATTTGTTTGATTTTCAAACCAGAATATGACCTGGGAACAACTAAAGTTTGAATTGTGATATATTGCCCTTGAAAGCAAATAGGTTCCTTGAGCCCCTCTGTTTTGCTGATTCCCTGCTCTGGTCTGGGAAGAATTACACAGCTTGGAATCTCAATTCTTCATCACTGAGTGAATGTGAGGGAATACCTTCATTTGGGAATAATCTACTGCCACTCCAGAACAGCGCTGATCCCACCACATCTTCTGTTGTTAGCTTGGGAGCAATAAAGCAGAAGTGATGTATTTGTTTGGAGTCAACTTTAATGTATCGCTCCCATTGTTAATGTTTAGAAATCTGAGCACAATCCGTGAGATTGTCATCCTGAAAAGCCAGCTGAAATGTGCAACATTATGCCATTGAGTGCCAAACCAAATCCCAGTGAATTACCTCATGTAGCTCCTACCTCATCCCATAGCCGCCATCTTAGCATAGCATCCATTGTACAGACTGTATGATGAAAGCCCATACTTAATGAGATCTCACCAGGCCAATGAGACTCTCCCTGGAGAAACTGCTCAGCTCATTGCATGCATGCTCAGCCAATGGCTATATGGTCAGTAAATGACAGGTCAAAGACAACAGACAGAGTGCAATGCCCTCTGGGTAAATTAGACAGGAGAAAGTGAGGTCTGCAGATGCTGGAGATCAGAGCTGAAAATGTGTTGCTGGAAAAGCGCAACAGGTCAGGCAGCATCCAAGGAACAGAAATTTTTTTTTGACGTTTCGGGCATAAGCCCTTCATCAGGAATGAGGAAAGTGTGTCCAGCAGGCTAAGATAAAAGGTAGGGAGGAGGGACTTGGGGAGGGGCGATGGAGATGTGATAGGTGGAAGGAGGTCAAGGTGAGGGTGATAGGCCGTAGTGGGGTGGGGCGGAGAGGTCAGGAAGAGGATTGCAGGTTAGGAGGATGGTGCTGAGTTCGAGGGAATCGACTGAGACAAGGTGGGGGGAGGGGAAATGAGGAAACTGGAGAAATCTGAGTTCATCCCTTGTGGTGGGTCCTTGGATGCTGCCTGACCTGCTGCGCTTTTCCAGCAACACATTTTCAGCTCTAAGTTAGACAGGAGCCCACCTCTTTTTCTGTTAGCAGGCAGACATTGGATGAGGACTGAGTTATTGACATAACAAGGAAAAGATTGTTTTGCTCATTAAATCCATTCCCCAGCCACTTCCAGCCCTTTAAAGAAAGAAATCCCACACCTTACCAAGTCTGGCCTACATGTGACTCCAGCCCCATAACAATCAGGTGCCCTCTGAAGTGGCAAAGTGGACTGCACAGTTCAAAGGTCACTAGGCATGAGTGACCAGAACTGGATCTGCACACACCTCACAAAGGAATGAGATAAAAACATTTCCATTTCATCCCCAGAGAGTTGTGGGCACTAAATAAGATGGCTGCAGAAATGATGGTTCCAATTGTGAGAGTGACCAAACCCTGGCCCAATCAAGTGAGTCCTAAAGGATCCTCAGGAGTGAGGCAGAGGTCGATAAGGGTGTGGGGTGTGCCACCATGCAATGGAAGACAGGCTGGCCTTTCCATTCTGACCTCAGGTAACTCCCTAAGAGTTTCTCCTGAATTCTCCATTGAACTTCAAGAAGGAATGCTTGAGGAGGAGGCATGATCTGGTGGAAGCTTGTCTAAGTAAGGAAGCTTGGATTTTATCAAACTGAAATGAACCTTATACACTGAATCATAAAGTTTTGCAGCGCAGACAGAGGTCCCTTTGACCCATCATATCTAGGCCAGTCAAAAACAAGACCTAATTATTCTCATCTCGCTTTTCAGACCCATAGGTTGACATGCCTTGGCATCACAGGCACACATCTAAACACTTCTTCAATGGGATGGGGGATTCTGTCTCTCCCACCGTCACAGGCAGTGAGTACCAGATTCCCACCAGCCTCTGGGGGAGAAAGGTTTTTCTCCCCATCTCCTGGAATCTATGCCATCGTCATTGACCTCTCCATCAAGGGGAAAAGTTTGTTCCTGTCCTCCCTATCTCTTTGTCTCTCATAATTTTATACATCGCAATCACTCCCCCCCAGGTCCTGATGAGGGGTCACTGCCCAAAACATCAACTTCCCTGCCCCTCTGATGCTGCCTGACATGTGCTGCCTTTCCAGTTGCACTTTTTATCAACTCTGACTTCCGGCATCCGCAATCCTCACCATCTTCATGGCCCCTCTCAGTCTCCTCTGTTCTGTGGAAAACAACCCCAAACTCTCCTCATAGTTCAAACTCTCCAGTTAAAACCCTCTCAAGTGCTGTCATGTCCCTCCTAGAATCTGGCTTCCAGAACTGTCCACAATACTCTTGCTGCGGACTAACTGACATTTTGTACAGTGCCAGGATCACCTCCTTGGAGACAGTGAGGACCGCAGACGCTGGAGATCAGAGTCGAAGGGTGTGGTGCTGGAAAAGCACAGCAGGTCAGGCAGTATCTGAGGAGCAGGAGAATTGACGTTTCAGACATAAGCCCTTCATCAGGAATTCACGATGAAGGGCTTATGCTCGAAACGCTGATTGTCCTGCTCCTCGGATGCTGCCTGGCCTGCTGTGCTTTTCCAGCACCCATACCCATCAACAGCCTCACCTCCCCGTTCTTAGGCCCCAGCTAATAAAGGCCAGAATGCTGTATGCCTCCTTAACCACTTTACCCATGTGTCCTGATACATTAAGGGACCCATGGACATAACACACCAAAGTTACCCTGATCCTCGGTGCTTCCCAGGACCCTATTCTACATCCCTGGCCTTGTTTGTCCTGACCAAGCCTACCACCTTCCCATTTATCCGGGTTGAATTCCACTTGCCACTGATTGGTCCACCTGATCAGCCCGGCTGTGTCCTCTTGTAATCTGAGGCTGTCCTCTGAACTGTTTACCACTCGCCCAAGTTTACTGGTCAAGCCAGGCCCCTCGCACCACCACCCCCTACGTTCAATCTGAAGTCATTTATACAAACCACCCCCCACCAACGGCTTCAACACGGGACCTCAATGGACCCAGACTTCCAGCCAGAAAAATACCCCTCAACCAACATCCTCTCCTTAAATATCAAACGTAGAATGGTACAGCACAGGAATAGGCCTTTCTGCCCACCATGCCTGTGCTGAACATGATGCTATTTTAAACTAACCCCATCTGCTGTGTATGGTCTGTACCCCTCTACTCCCTGCCTGTTCACATATCTGTCTAAGTGCCTGTTAAACATTGCTATCATGTCTGTTTCCAGCATGCCCTCCTGGCAACACGTTCCAAGTACCTACCAC
Organism: Hemiscyllium ocellatum; assembly: GCF_020745735.1. Lineage (NCBI taxonomy): Eukaryota > Metazoa > Chordata > Chondrichthyes > Orectolobiformes > Hemiscylliidae > Hemiscyllium > Hemiscyllium ocellatum. The sequence continues at coordinate 12,300,092 of NC_083401.1, forward strand.
TCTCTGTGTAAAAAACCTGCCTCGCACATTTCCTTTAAGCTTACCCCTCTCACCTTAAACCTACCCCCCCCAGTATTTGACATTTCTACCCTCTCCACCCTACCCAAGCCTCTCATTATTTTATATGCTTCTATCAGATCGCCTCTAATGCTCTAGCTAAAACAATCCAAGTTTGTCCAACCTCTCCTCATAGCTCCAAACCAGACAACATCCTGGTAAACCACTTTCGAACCCTCTGGATCAGTGGTGCTGGAAGAGCACAGCAGTTCAGGCAGCATCCAACTGCTTGTTAGGTGCTGCCTGAACTGCTGTGCTCTTCCAGCGCCACTGATCCAGAATCTGGTTTCTAGCATCTGCAGTCATTGTTTTTACCTCACTTTCGAATCCTCTCTGCAGCCTCCACATCGTTCCTGTAACGTGGAAACCAGAACTGCATACAATACTCCAAACGTGGCCTCGCTAAAGTTCTTACAGCTGCAATGTGACTTGCCAACTTTTATACTCAATGCCATGACCAATGAAGGCAATCATGCCACACTGCCTTCTATACCACCCTATCCACTTGTGTTGCCACTTTCAGGAAGCTATGGACTTGCACCTCAAGGTCCCTCTGTATATCATTGTTCCTAAGGGTCCTGCCATTTAATGTCTATTTGGCTCTTGTGTTTAACCTCCCAAAATGCATCACCTCACAGCTGTCAGGATTTAACTCCATCTGCTATTTCTTTGATTTGACTTGATTTGATTTCATTTCATTTCTTGTCACATGAACTGAAATGCAGTGAAAAGCTGTGTTTACGAGCAGTATGGGCAGACCATAGTCAGCAAAGATGTACAGAACACAGGGTGGAAAAAAGCTTATACAGAGCCATGCATGTCACATTGCACAGGGCATGCATTAGACAAGGGGCCCAGTGGTTAGCACTGCTGCCTCACAGCACAGGGAACTGGGTTCGATTCCAGCCTCAGGCAACTGTCTGTGTGAAGTTTGCACATTCACCCCGTGTCTGCCTGGGTTTCCTCCTGGTGCTCCGGTTTCCTCTCACAGTCCAAAGTAGTGCAGGTCAGGTGAATTGGCCATGCTAAACTGTCCGTGCTGTTAGGTGCATTAGTCAGAGGGAAACAGGTCTGGGTGTGCTACTCTTCAGAGGGTTGGTGTGGACTGCTTGGGCCTGTTTCCATACTGTAAGTAATCTGATCTAATCTAGACAAGATCAACATTAGCAAGGCCAGAATTATTTGAGGCTAGAGACTCCATTCATCAGTCTCACACCGGGTAGGAAGAAGCTGTTCCTGAACCTGCTGGTGTGTGTGTGTGTGTGTGTGTGTGTGTGTGTGTGTGTGTGTGTGTGTGTGTGTGTGTGTGTGTGTGTGTGTGTGTGTGTGTGTGTGTTCAGGTTTCTGTACCTCCTGCCTGATGGGAGATCATTACTGGAGGGGGGGTGGGGGTGGAGGGGTCTTTGATGATGTGGGCAGCGTTTCCGTGGCAGCAAGCCGTGTAAATGGAGCCCATGGATGGAAGGTTGGCTTCCGTGATGGTCTGGGCTGTGCCCACCACCTTCTGTAGTTTCCTACGGTCCTGGGCAGAGCAGTTCCCGTACCAGGCCGATATACACCCAGACAGTATGGTCTCAGTGGTGTATCTGTAGAAGTCGGTGAGGGTTCTTATGGATGTGCTGAATTTCCTGAGGTGCCTGAGGAAGAAGAGGTGTTGTTGTGCCTCTTCACCATCGCATCTACCTGGGAAGGCCAGGACAGGCTGTCGGTTATCGTCACTCCAAGGAACTTGACACTTTCCACCCTCTCACCCTCAGCTCCGTTGATGCAGATGGGGGTGTGTTCTCTTCCTTGCTTCCTGAACTCAATGATGAGTTCTTTAGTTTTGCTGACGTTGAGAAGGACATTTTCTCTGCCCAACTTTCCAAATGAGGCTACTCTGAGAAAAGAGAGGGAGGATGCGAGGCAGATTAGGCAAATAGTCGTGGTGGGTTACTCAATAATTCAAGGGAGAGACAGCGTAGTTGCAGCTGAGGCTGTGAATCCCGTACGGTCCGGTGCCTCTCGGGTACAAGAGAACATTTGGATAAGCTTCTGTAAAAGGAAGGTGAATGGCCAGTGGGAATCAATGACATAGTGAGGGAGGTCTTGCAGGAGTTAGGGAGTAGCGTGAAATGAAAGATTTCCAAGGAGTCATCTCAACAGTACTGCTTGTACCATTTAGGCAAAGGCAGGTCAGGGAGATAAATGTGCGGCTTTAGTAATGGTGTAGACGGGAGCGTTTCAGATTTTCTGATGTGGAGGTTCCAGTGTTGGACTGGGGTGGACAAGGTTAGAAATCACAACACCAGGTTGTATTCCAGCAGGTTTATTTGGAAGCAAAAACTTTCGGAGTGCTGCTCTTTCATCAGGTATTTAGGTCCTGCCCCACTACCCACTTGACACAACAGCAGTGCTCTAAAAGCTAGTCCTTCCAAATAAACTTGTTGGACAAAGACCTGGTGCTGTAAATTGAATTGAATTGAATTTATTGTCACATGTACCGAGGCACAGTGAAAAGCTTTTTAACTTCGCTCTTTTGGACATTGGGATCACTTTTGTAGTGGACAGCAAAGAAGCTTACCTCAGATTACAACAGGATCATGATCAGAAAAACTGAAAATATTGTGGATGCTGTAAATCAGAAACAAAAACAGAAACTGTTGGAAAAGCTCAGCAAGTCTGGCAGTAAGTGTGGAGAGAAAGCAGAGGCAACACATCGGGTCAGGTCCCTTGACCGGATACATTAACACTGTCATTTTAAGACAGAGGTGATGAGCTACCTAGTTGGACAGTCGGTAATGTAAACAGTTTGTGAGGCCTTGTGTTTTTTTTAAAAAGTTGGAACAGTAGGAGCAGCCTGAGCGGGTGTGATCAATCTCCCACAGAACAAGAATTGTTAGTTTTAGCTTTCAACATTTGTTGCTGGGGTCTCATCAGGATTGGAAAGCCATGACACTTTGTCTCTGAGTTTTCTCTAGATGTTTTATTTTTCCTCTTGGGATGTGACACATTCTGCTTCTGAATTTGTCTTTTGCCAAGCGTGTGTTTATGGGATGTTACTATATTTAACTTTAATAGTTACTGTATCTTTTATTCTGTTACATTTTCTAATGGAGTTATGTTATTCCAATTCCTTCTCTCTTTTGTTGTATTTTCACTATAATGTATGAATAAAGTGCGCTTTAATCCAGTAGTTTGATCAATCAAATTGCATCTGGAACACAACACCTTACCCTTACCTTTAAAATAACGAAAAGTTAGAGTTTACACTATCTTCTGAACAATTTGAGGGGGTTTGGTCTGGTCTATAACGATGGGGAGTGAAATCAGAAGGAAGGAACACTTATTTTATATGGAATCACCAAAGTGTGGAAACAGGTCATTTGGACCAACAGGTCTGCACCAATGTGGGATGTCTTTTGAACAGCATCTCACCCAGACCTCTCCCCCTTACTCTATCCCGATAACCTTGTATTTCCCAGCATTAATGCACCTAGCCTGCACACTATAGGACAATTTACCAAATTTATACATCTTTGGGCCTGGTGCAGGAAACCAGAGCACCTGGGGGAAACCCACGCAGACACAAGGAGAACGTGCAAGCTCCACACAGACAGTCGCCCGAGGCTGGAATTGAACCCGGGACCCTGGTACCACTCATCCACTGTGCCACTCTTAGAATGGTTAACGAGGTGAGTTTGGTATGATAGGATGAGCAACCCTTCCAAGCCTCACAGTACAAATCCCTCCAAAAAAACTCGACGTAACCTAGCCTTAGCCAAAAGAGAAAGTTAGCCCTTGGTGCTTGCTGTTAAACAGCTGACACACAATGCGATGCAACAAAGGAAACCCCATGTTGAGAATGACATTGGGTACATTTTGGACACTGTTTGTACAGAGCTTATACATTGCAGCCATGGTCCCATTTCCAATCATCAGATCGAGTCAAAGCAAGCCCTGATGAACAGGAGAGTGATGTATGTAGACCAGCAACATTACAAACAACACTCAGAATGTTTCACATGAGATGACAGTGGTCTTCACATAATAGGGAGTGAGCAACACTTTGGTATGACCACAATCTTTCTAACATCTAGTTCAGCCCCTTCAGACATTTTTTTTTATACTTCATTTGCAGGATGTGGGAGTTACTGGCTAGGACAGCATTTATTGCTCATTCCCAACTTCCTAGTGGGCAGTTAAATGACATATGTAGGCCAGACCAGGTAAGGGTAGCAAATTTCCTTCCCAAAGGGTATTAGTGAATCGAATGGATTTTAAAACAACATGGTGTGACTTTTAATTCCAAATGTCATCAAATTTTGCCATTTGCCATGGTGGAATTTGAACCCCTCTCCCCAGGACATTACCTGGGTCTATATTCTGGTGATAATCCCATTAGACCCCCACCTCCCCACAATGGTCAGGTTTAAACATCATTGTAATGAGTTTGATATTTCATCAGTGGTCAGCCAGTGTTCGAAATATTGCTTAACAAGTTTATTTTCTCTGCTGAGAGATTGCACGCAGATATTTAAATATTCGAAGGGATCATTGGGTGAAAAGTATAGTTCAGCAGTCCTGCGTTTTTATTCCTGGAGGCAGACACACAGAGGACATCTGACCTGAAACTTTCCAACAGACTGTACAGGGGTGTGCTCCAACCATCACAGACAGCAAATGTCTGAAAGGAGAAAAAAATTCACAACCAAAATATTTTTCAGCTTGAAAGGCTTGCCAGGTTACTCTGACCTGATGTCAAAGAGGACTTTGTTTCAAAGCTGGTTTGTCTGCTGTGGGTTTTGGGGAAAAAAAGGGTGTTCGATGATTTAAGACTTTACACTGTGGAATTCACTCAAATGGCAAACGCAACTTCCCACTTCAGAGTCCAATGCCTGACTTTGTGTCCTCATTCACGGGATGTGGGTATCCTTGGCTGGGCCGTTATTGATTATCCATCCCAACTGCTCTGCAGTCGGTGGTGAGCTGCCTTCGTGAACCTGAGGGCCTCGGAACACCTACACTTCTGATAAGGAGGTGTTTCCCAGAGGTAACCTTTCCACATCTATCCTGTCAATTCCTCTCAAAGTCTTCTATAAGGTCACCCCTCATTCTGAGGAAGGGTCGCTGAACCCGAAACTGCTTTCCGTCCCCAGTTGCTGTCAGACCTGCTGAGACTCCCCTTCTGCTTTTGTCACCCCCATCACTCTTCTCGACTCCATTGAGTGCATGCCCAATCTACATAACCTCTCCTCATTAGGCAGACCCTCCATTCCCTGCATCCGCTGAGTGAATATTCCCTGGACCGCCTCCAATGCCAGAATATCTGACCAAGTGGTTCAGCCCAAAACATTGTCTGTCCTGCCACTTGGATGCTGTCTGACCTGCTGCGCTCTTCCAGCTCCACATCTATTGACCCTGGCCCCTAGCTCCTGCAGTCCTTCCTGTCTCCCGGAATATTTTTCCTCAGATAAGGGACCCAAAAGAGTTCACAGTATTCCAGCTCTGCTCCGACTGATGCCTTTTATAAAAACACCTTTTATTCTCTTTGACATAAAGGCCAATATTCCAGTTGCCTTCCCTGTGACTTAGATGCTAGCTTTTTGTGAAACACCTCCATTCTGTAACTGTTGTTCTCTGGTCAAATACGATACGGCTTCTCTGTTCTTCCAGCCATTAGCTGAGTTCTAATTCTACTCACTGTCGCTGTGGGATTTGAACCCACCCGTCCACAGTGTTTCGCTGGGCCTTTGGAGCTTTTTCCCATTGATGTTACTGTTCCATCAGCAACTTCCAAAGAGAACTCACTTCATTTGTCAAGTTTCCTTCAACAATACTTGCCATTTGAGACTAGTCATGGAGTCATACAGAGACAGAGTCAAAGAGTCCTACAGCACAGAAACAGGCCCTTTGGCCCAATCTGGTCCATGGCGACCAAAATGGCTGTCCACACTAACCCCATTTCCCTGCACTTGGCCCATATCCTTCTAATCCTTTCCTATCCATGTATTTGTCCAAATGCCTTTTAAATGCCACTTCCCCTGACAGCTCATTCCATATGTGTACCACCCTCTGTGTAAAAAGGTTACCCCTCAGGTTCCCTTTATTCTTTCCCCTCTAGCCTTAAACTGAACCCTCGAGTCCTCAATTGCCCAACCCTGGGAAAAAGACTGAGTGTATTCACACTAGCGCAGTTCTGGTCTCCTTCCTATTCAGAAAGATGTTGTGAAACTTGAAAGGGTTCAGAAAAGATTTACAAGGATGTTGCCAGAGTTGGTGGATCTGAGCTATAGGGAGAGGCTGAACAGGCTGGGGGTGTTTTCCCTGGAGTGTTGGAGGCTGAGGTGTGACCTTATAGAGATTTACAAAATCATGAGGGGCATGGACAGGGTAAATAGACAAAGTCTTTTCCCTGGGGTGGAAGAATCCAGAACTAGAGGGGCATAGGTTTAGGGTGAGAGGGGAAAGATATAAAGAGACCTAAGGGACAACTTTTTCACACAGAGGGTGGTACGGATATGGAATGAGCTGCCAGAGGAAGTGGTGGAGACTGGTACAATTGCAATATTTAAGAGGCATTTGGATGGGTATATGTATTGGAAGGGTTTGGGGGGGATATGGGCCGGGTGCTGGCAAGTGGGACTAGATTAGGTTGGGATAACTGGTCGGCAAGGCCAGGTTGGACCGAAGGGTTTGTACATGACTCTATGACTCTGAGACACTCCCTCTCAGTCTCCTATGCTCTCAAGATAAAACCACCATCTTCTCAAGGGGCAACTAGGGATGGGCAATAAACACTGGGCCCAGGCAGCACCACCCACATCCCACAAGTAAACACAAGAATGGACTCTGTTGCACTTTCATGCTTCATAATATTGTGTGTCATCCTTGGACAGGGCCCAGCACCAGAATGATACAGAGAAGCGTGACATGGCCCTTGTACAAGGATGATGTGTTAGAATGGCTCCCTTAACCCAGAGGTCAGCGGATTAAAGCCATCCTCTGCTGCTTGCATTCTCTGAAGCAGGGAATTTCGATCAAATTGCTGCCTGCAATCCTATTCTGCGCCATTTAGAATGGCTCAGAGACTGTCCACATTGTCACCTTTGTCCTCCACTCAGATACCCCTTGGCGTAACCTTTTTTGCCCTCTGGCAGCAGTAACTCCCAGTGGAGGGCCACATGGAAAAGGATTGTGGGTAGAGAGTGCGGTACGCAGCAGTTCCCTGTGCGACTACAACTTCAGTAAGGCCACTGGGTGCTAGGCCGCAGGCAGTGTTTGTGACCTGGATGTCATACTGCTGTTAAATGTTTCCCTGGAGAGGGAGCAGGCGGTGCTCACTGGCACAGCACAGGCCTTTAGGGGCGGACTTCTGCATCGGTCACTTTTATTGAGTAACTTTCCGTTTCCTTCTCGAAGTTTCACTTTTACCACCAATTTGGGTTTTGGTTACACTGCCCCGTGTAAGGACTCTTTAACCATTGTGTGACTTTCCTCTTCGATGAGTAGAGGGAGCTTTATTTTCACGTTAAAAAAGAGAGAAAAACTTTGTCCTGACAGAAATGAGATGGAACTAAATGGAAGGAGGCACAAAGCAGTTATTGAATTGAATTGAATTGAATTTATTGTCACATGTAAAAGCTTTGTCTTGCGAGCGATCCAGGCGGATCACAGAGTTAAGTAGCATAGATAGTAAATAATAGGTAAACGGCGGCAAAAACAAAAACACAGGGACAGGCCAATGTTAAGAGTTTGTGAGTCCATTCAGTATTCTAACAACAGTAGGATAGAAACTGTTACAAACCGGCCGCTGCATGTGTTCAGGCTTCTGTACCTTCTCCCTGATGGTAGAGGTTGTAGAAAAACATTGCCAGGATGGGATGGATCTTTGAGAATGCTGGCGGCCTTTCCTTGACAGCGGGCCTGGGAGATGGATTCTATAGGTGGGAGGTTGGCCTTTGTGATTGTCCGGGCTGAATTCTCTGTAACCGTCTCCGATCTTGAATGGTACAGTTTCCATACCAGGTAGTGATATACCCAGGCAGAATGCTCTCAATGGTGCACCTATATAAGTTGGCAAGGGTATTCACCGTCATGCCAGATTTCCTCAGCTGCCTGAGGAAGAAGAGACGTTGTTGGGCCTTTGTGACCAGTGCGTCCATATGAAGAGTCCAAGAAAGCTTGTTGTGGATGACCACTCCCAGGAGCTTGACACTCTCCACTTGTTCCACCTCTGTGCTGTTAATGTGTAGGGGGAACGAGTGACATCCCGCCGAAAGTCAATAATGAGTTCCTTGGTTTTGATGACATTGAGAGATGTGAACTTAAAGGAAAATGCATGAGCTTCGGAATAAAACCAAGAATTGCCGATGCTGGAAATCAGAAACCAAAACAGAAATTGCTGGAGGAACTCAGCAGGTGTGGTAGCATCTGTAGAGAGAAATGTTTCAGGTCCAGTGCCCCCTTCTTGAGGATCAGAAAGGCTGAAAACAGGTCACTTGGCCTCAAATATTAACTCTGCTTTCTTTCCACAGATGCTGCTAGACCTGCTGAGTTTTTCCAGCATGCTTTGCTGTTTCTGGCATTGGAGACAATGTCCCCCAGGCTGATACTGGGTCATGGGGAGAGATTGAATATCATTGTAAGACTGTAAAAGCTTACAGCTCATCGTGAAAGACAAAGGGGTTGTTAATAGTGCAGAAGGGATTGTAGAGCTGTAGAAAGGTTACCAACGTAGCTGTGAAAAGGAGAAAATACAAGACAAACCTGCCCAACCTCATCTCAAAGGATAGTAAGATGTCACTTTTATAGATGCGTCATAGAAAACATCCTTTCCCTGGATGCATCACTGCTTGGTACAGTGCCCAGGTCTGTAAGAAACTAAAGAGAGTTGTGAACACAGCCCAGTCCATCACACAAACCAATCTTCCATCCATTGGCTCCATCTACACTTCCCACTGCCTCGGGAAGGCAGCCAACATCATCAAAGACCCCTCCCACCCTGGTTATAAATTGTTTCAACCTCTTCCATCAGAAAAAAGAGTTACAAAAGCTTAAACACTCGTACCAACAGATTCAAGAACAGCTTCTTCCCCGATGTTACTAGACTTCCGAATGGACCTCTCAAATTTTAAATGTAATGTTGATCTCGCTCTCTGTCCACCTTCTCTGCATCCGTAACATTGTATTGCTCGCTCTGTTCTGTTACCCTAATGCACTCTGTCTGGTATGACCTGCCTGTACTGCACACAAAACAAAACTTTTCACTGTACCTAGGTACACGTGACAACTATAAATCAAAGCAAGTAAATCAAATCAAAGTTTGGATAGTCATATGAACAGATTCAAGAACAGCTTCTTCCCCCCTGTTTTTCAGACCTTTGAATGGATCTCTTTAATGTTAATGTTCATCTCTCTCTCTCTCTGCACCTTCTCAACTGTATCCTGTTAATAACACTGTATCCTGCACTCTGTTCTGTTATGCTGAGGCACTTGTATTGTACAATCTGCCTGTCAAGCATGCAAGACTTTACACTGTACCTTGGAACACATGACTGTAGTAAATCAAATCCAGTCATCTCAAATCAAAAATATGGTATGTCAACATGGCAGTCTGACCCAGATGCTTTCTGGGACTGTTTATTCCCAGAGAGAGAGAGAGAGACAGAAATACATTTCCATGTGAAAGTGACCTTTCATTGTAGCCCATCAGTACTTACCAAATATATCTACACCAAGATCGAAAAGCTATCATTTAATAAAGATCTGAGTTCTGACAATTCTGTTCTAGATGTCAATTGTTAAGCTCTTACCATCCCTATTTGCTTAAAATTAAGAGTCATGTGATTGTTCCAAATTTCATGTGGTTTGGAAGATCCTTCAAGGAGGGAACTTTAAGGAATGTTAGAGGGAGTGAACTGAGCTCTTTGTTGAAGACTGACGTGAATTCCAAGCGGATGATTATGTCCTTTCGGAGCAGTCCTTTCCCCGAAGTGTTCGACCACATTTGAAGCAACTCTTGCACAATCTGAGAGGTTGTGTAGGTTTGGGGGAAGGAAAGAATTCACAGCGTAAACAATTGGTGGAGGCTGTGAGGATTCTGTTCTTATGGCGTACACATTGGATGGTTCTGTAAGGCCATGAAAAGCAGAGACTCAGAAATCAGGATGGTGCTGGAGGGAAATGAGCCCAGTGGTTTCTGACAGCACAGAGTAACCTGGAGATGTACATCCCTGGGGAAAGCCAACAGGTTGTCGTGTATCCTCACGAGGCACCCAACCTCGGGAGACCAGGAGCATCAGCCAAGTTTCTGTTCATGGGGAAAGTGTAGTGCGGGCATCATTGACAAAACTAGATTTCGTTGCCAATCTCTTGTTGTTCTGGGAAGGTGTGAAGTGAGTGATATACACAGACCATCGATAGCACTTTGATAACTAATAGTTTTGTACGAGGTATTGATTCTAGAAGGGCTAATTTTGAAGTTGTCTTAGCCCACCTAACCTGATAATACCACACAGTCTTTGGAGGAGACATGGAGCTCTGCACTGGCCTTCACTGGGAGCAGAGTTATGTAATAAAGCTCCTGAGAGTTCTTAATCATTAGGGCCAATGTATGTTGTACTTATTGCTACGATACATTGAATGATCTGAATTAAGACGCATCTCTTCTGTTCAGAATGCTGTATCCTCTACCACAAATAAAGTGAGGACTGCAGATGCTGGAGATCAGAGCTGAAAATGTGTTGCTGGAAAAGCGCTGCAGGTCAGGCAGCTTCCAAGGAGCAGGAGAGTCGACGTTTCGGGCATAAGCCTGAAGAAGGGCTCATGCCCGAAATGTCAACTCTCCTGCTCCTTGGATGCTGCCTGACCTGCTGCGCTTTTCCAGCAACACATTTTCAGCTCCTCTACCACAGACCATTGGACAGGTCCTAGACACAAGGAGAGACAAAGGATGGTTGGTGACAGCAAACTAATTCCAACAGGCAGGTCTCACCCCATGACCCAGGTGGCAGACATCACGAGATGCCAGCAGTGACAGTCCGGGCACAGTGCACATCGAGAAGTTTATGCAACTCCCCAGAGGGCATAAGGGGGTCAGTCCCATTTTGGAGTGGAGTCACATATCTGCTCAGGTTACTCCCTTTCTGAGGACACAATTCAATGAAGAAACGAGGGCTGAACTTTCCCACATCGCCTTCAAACAATTCTGAAATCTACTGTATTCCCTGCCTGTCCATGTGTCTATGGTCTGTATCCCTCTATTCCCTGTCTGTCCATGTGACTATGGCCCATATCCCTCTATTCCCTGTCTGTCCATGTGCCTATGGCCCTATCCCCCTATTCCTTGCCTGTCCATGTGCCTATGGTCTGTATCTCTCTTTTCCCTGTCTGTTCCTGTGCCTATGGTCTGTAGCTGTCCATGTTTGTGTAACTGTCTAAATGCTTCTTCAAAGAAATGGATAGATTGAGAGGCCTACTGAAGATCTTTAAGGTCATGAAAGGATTTGATAAGGGGCATGGAAGAATCTTTTTGTTCAACTTCCTCATTCCTGGAACTGCTGGGGACAGTAAGAAGCTCTTTAAGCATGACACCATCCAGGACTGGCACTACGTCCCCAAACATCCCCTCCATCCACCACCGACACTCAGTAGCAGCAGTGTGTACTATCTACAAGATGCACTGCAGAAATTCACCAAAGATCCTCATACAGCACTTTCCTAACCTGTGACCACTTCCATCTAGAAGGACAAAGGCAGCAGATACATAGGAACACCACCCCCTCCAACAAGTTCCCCACCAAACCACTCACCATCTTGACTTAGAGTCAGAGAGTCATAGAGATGTACAGCACGGAAACAGGCCCTTCGATCTAACTCATCCATGCCGACCAGATATCCTAACCCAATCTAGTCCCACCAGCCAGCACCTGGCCCATATCCTTCTAAACCTTTCCTATTCATTCTATACCATTCAGATGACTTTTAAATGTTGTAATTGTACCAGCCTCCATCACTTCCTCTGGCAGCTCATTCCATACACGTACCACCCTCTGCATGAAAAAATTGCCCCATAGGTCTCTTTTATATCTTTCCCCTCTCACCCTAAACCTATGCCCCCTAGTTCTGAACTCTCCCATCTCACGGAAAAGACTTTGTCTATTTATCCTATCCATGCCTCTCATGATTTTATAAACCTCTATAAGATCACCCCTCAGCCTCCGACGCTCCAGGGTAAACAGCCCCAGCCTGTTCAGCCTCTCCCTGTAGTTCAAATCCTCCAACCCTGGCAACATTTTTGTAAATCTTTTCTGACCCCTCTCAAGATTCACAACATCTTTCCGATAGGAAGGAGACCAGAATTGCATGCAATATTCCATCAGTGGCCTAATCAATGTCCTGTACAGCCACAAGATGACCTCCCAACTCCTGTACTCAATACTCTGACTAATTAAGGAAAGCATATCAAACACCTTCTTCACTATGCTCCCTACCTGCGACCCCACTTTCAAGGAGCTATGAACCTGCACTCCAAGGTCTCTTTGTTTAACAACACTCCCAAGGACCTTACCATTAAGTGTATAAATCCTGCTAAGATTTGCTTTCCCAAAATGCAACATCTCACGTTTATCTGAATTAAACTCCATCTGCCACTTCTCGGCCCATTGTCCCATCTGAGACTTGGAAATATATTGCCGTTCCTTCACTATAGCTGGGTCAGAATCCTGGAATTCCCTCCCTAAGGGGCATTGTGGGTCAACCCACAGCTCATGGACTGCAACAGCTCAAGAAGGCAGCTCACCCCCACCTTCTCAAGGGGCAACTAGCGACAAGCAATAAATACTGGGCCCAGACATGAATTGATAAAAATATAACAGAGCAATAGTTACCTTCCCTGGCAATCACAGTTATTGATCAAAATCTGGGTCCAACTTTAAATGAGAGAGGGTGGCACGGTGGCTCAGTGGTTAGCACTGCTGCCTCACAGCGCCAGGGACCCAGGTTAGATTCCAGCCGCGGGCGACTGTCTGTGTGGAGTTTGCACATTCTCCCCATGTCTGCGTGGGTTTCCTCCGGGTGCTCCGGTTTCCTCCCACAGTCCAAAGATGTGCAGGTCAGGTGAATTGGCCATGCTAAATTGTCGAGAGTGTTAGGTGCATTAGTCAGGATGAATATTTGGAAATGAGTCTGGGTGGGCTACTCTTCGGAAGGGCAGTGTGGACTTGTTGGGCTGTAGGGCCTGTTTCCACAACATAGGGAACCTAATCAGGATGGTATCTATCAGGTTGTAATCCAAGCCGGCTCACAATTAGATCACCAACCACTTTCCATTCTAGCGAGATCAAATAACATTGTTAAAAGCTTTCACGTCGAGAATCATCAGGGTCTCCTCTGTGAGTGACAAATTAAATTTGCTCCCTTTGTTTTCAAGTGGTGATGTCAATATTTGGGTCAGCACCAATGTTGCTGACCTGATCTCAGTAAGTGCTGAGCTCAGCCACTGCACAGTGGTCAATGGGACAGCGCAATCCTAGCCCCCCATTTTCACAGGCGATCAGACTGGGGAGGTATGGGGGAAGGGAATGACGAGAGAGGGGTGTTATGAACCAGGGTTCACCCTGCAAACTCTGACCCCACTTGCAGAATTACAGAAGACATCATCCTGGCGATTGTACAACCTGATTTTCCAACTGAGACCACACGATCAAGCCAAGACAGGGTGAGGTCGAAATTGGTCACTGAAATCCCCCACCCAGTTAACATTTTGTGCCATTGTCACTCTCAGTGCTTACTCCAAGTGTTGGTCATTACGGAGGAGTACCGATTCATCAGCAGACAGAGGGCAGTACTAAGTATCTACTCAGATGTTTCCTGGCCCACATCTAACCTGAAACCATGAGCCTTCAAAGAACAAATAACAAAGAAAATTTACAGCCCAGGAACAGACCCTTCGGCCCTCCAAGCCTAAGCCTATCCAAATGTACTGTCTAAACCTACCACCCAATTCCTAAGGATCTGTATCCCTCTGCTCCCCACCTACTTATGCATCTGTCCAGACGCATCGTAAATGAATCTACTGTGCCTGTCTCTACCACCTCTGCTGGCAATGCATTCCAGACGCCCATCACCCTCTGTGTGAAGTACTTGCCGCGTGTATCCCCCTTAAACTTCCCACCTCTCACCTTGAAAGCGTGACCTTTCGTTAGTGAATCCTTCACCCTGGGAAAAAGCTTATCTCTATCCACTCTGTCTCTCCCCTTCATGATTTTATAAACCTCAATCATCTCCCCCCTCAATCTCCTTTTTTGCAGTGAAAATAAACCTAACCTACTCAACCTCTCTTCATAGCTAGCACCTTCCATACCAGGCAACATCCTCGTAAACCTTCTCTGCACCCTCTCCAAAGTGTCCACATCCTTTTGGTAATGTGGCACCCAGAACTGTACACAGTATTCTAAATGCAGCCGAACCAATGTCATGTATTTTAACATGACCTGCCAGCTCTTTTTTTTATATTTCTTTTTTGAGGTGTGAGACACAGTGAGAGACACAAGGTGTACAAATCTTTATTTGGTTTTCACCACCAGGAAGAAAGGAAACACCCGAGTGGCCAGTGACAAGCAGTGCCCTTCACGTCAAAGGGCAATGCCGTGTGATCAAACAGTGAAGGGGAGGGCAGGGACTAAATCAAAATAGAGTTGGAGGGGGAAGTAATGCACTCCACTCCCTGCGGCGCCCGCCTCTCCCTGAACAACTCCAGGGTGTTGGTGGAAACCGCGTGCTCCTTCTCCAAGGACACCCGGGCCCTAACGTAACCGCGGAAGAGGGGCAGACCTGCCAGCTCTTAAACTCAATACCCCGTCCAGTGAAGGCAAGCATACTATACCTTCTTGACCACTCTAACCACCTGTGCAGCAACCTTCAGGGTACAATGGACCTGCACTCCCAGATCTCTCTGCCATCAACTTTTCCCAAGGCTCTTCCATTCATTGTATAATTCACTCTAGAATTAGACTTTCCTAAATACATCACCTCACATTTGTCTGGATTGAAAGCCATCTGCCACTTTTCCACCCAACTCTCCAGTCTATCTATATCCTCCTGTATTCTCTGACAGTCCCTTATGCTTTCTGCTACTTCACCAATCTTCGTGTCATCTGCAAACTTGCTGATCATACCAACAGTGCCCTCTTCCAGATCATTTATGTATATCACAAACAACAGTGGCCCCAGCACTGACCCCTGTGGAACACCCACTGGTCACTTTTCTCCATTTTGAGAAACTCCCTTCAACTACTACTCTCTGTCTCCTGTTGCTCAACCAGTTCTTTATCCACCTAGCTAGAACACCCTGCACACCATGTGACTTCACTTTCTCCATTACTTTACCATGGGGAACCTTATCAAATGCCTTATTAAAGTCCATGTATGTGACATCAACAGCCCTTCCTCCATCTATCAACTTGGTCATTTCCTCAAAGAACTCTATTAAGTTGGTAAGGCACGATCTCCCCCACACAAAACCATGTTGCCTATCACTGATAAGCTAATCCTTTTCTAAATATAAATTGATCCTATTCCTTAGTACCTTCTCCAGCAACTTTCCCACCACCAATGTCAGCCTCACTGATCTGTATTTATCTGAAATATCCCTACTACCCTTCTTGTACAGGGGGACAACATGAGCAACCCTCCGGCATCTCACCTGTGTTTAAGGATGCTACAAAGATATCTGTCAGGGCCCCAGCAATTTCCTCTCTCGCTTCGCTCAGCAACCCGGGATAGATCCCATCTGGTCCTGGGGATTTGTCCACCTTAATAACCTCTAGCCTACCCAACACATCTGCCCTACTTATGTCAATGTGTTGTAGAGTAATCAAACTTCTATCTCTAATCTCAAGATTCATCATGTCCCTCTCCTCAGTGAACACTGATGCAAAGTGATCATTCAGAATCTCACCCATTCTCTCAGGTTTGACACACAGCCTTCCTTCGTTATCCTTTAGTGGACCAACCCTTTCTCTAGTTACCCACTTGCTTTTTATATAAGAATAAAATGCTTTGGGATTTTCCTTAATTCTGCTCGCTAAAGCTGTTTCATTACCCCTCTCAGCCCGCTTTATTCCTTATTTAAGACTTTTGTCCTAATCCTCCGATATTCGTCCAGGGCCTGTTCTGTTCTTAGCTGCCTAGACTTTATGTACGCTTCCCTTTTCCTCTTGGCTACTCACACAATTTCTCCTGTCATCTGCGGTTCACGAATCTTGCCCTTCCTATCCTTTGCCTTCAACGGGACACGCCTATCCTGCACTACCGTTAACCTATCTTTGAAAGCCTCCCATATCTCAAACGTGGACTTCCCTTCAAATAGCTGTGCCCTATCCACATTCCCAGCTCCTGCCTAATTTTGATATAACTGGCCTTGGCCCAGTTTAGTACTCTTCCCTTAAGATCACTCTCATCTTTGTCTATGAGTATTCTAAAACTTACAGAATTGTAGTCACTGTTCCCAAAGAAATCCTCCATCGTAACTTCTACCACCTGTCCTGGCTCATTCCCCAATACCAGGTCCAATATGGTCCCTTCCCTTGTCGGACTATTGACACACTGCTGTAGAAAACTCTCCTGGATGCTTCTTACAAATTCTACCCCATCCAGACCTCTGACGTTAAGTGTATCCCACTCAATGGTGGGAAAATTAAAATCTCCCATCACCACTACCCTATTGCCTCTACATCTATTCATAATCTGTTTACCTATTTGTTCTTCTACTTCACGCTCACTGTTGGGAGGTCTATAATACAGCCCCAACAATGTAACTGCACCCTTCGTATTTCTCAGCTCCACCCATTATGCCTAACTACACAAGCCCTCCATAGTGTCCTCCTTTAGTACAGCCATGTTATCATCCCTGACCAGCAATGCAACTCCTCTCCCCCTTTTAGTTCCCTCCCTGTCCTGTCTGAAGCGTCTATATCCTGGAACATTTAGTTGCCAATCATCATGCCCTTCCTTCAATCAAGTCTCTGTGATTGCAATAACATCATACTCCCAGGCACCAATCTAAGCCCTAAGTTCATCTGCCAGACACACTATACTCCTTGCATTAAATTGGATGCATTTCAGGCCACCAGTTCTTTTGCATTCATCTGCTCTCTGTATGATTCTTGCAGTATCCAGTCTCCACCTGGCTGCCTACTTGTTTTCTCTTCTGGTTCCCAGCCCCCTGCCACATTAGTTTAAAACATCCTCAACAGCAGTAGCAAAAACTTCCCCAAGGACATTGGTTCCGGTCTGGTTCAGATGTAGACTGTCCATTTTGTAATAGTCCCATCTTCTCCAGAACCGGTCCCAATGTCCAAAAATTCTGAACCCCTCCCTCCTACACCATCCCTTAAGCCACGGGTGCATCCTGCCTATTTTTTCATTTCTACACTGGCTAGCAGGTGGCACTGGTAGGTCGTTGTTCAGAGACAAAAACAAATTCGAATTCGGCCAATAAGTTTAAATTATACCCGAAACATCAAACTCCAATCAAGATTGAATTGAGCATACTGACAATCGTAAAAGACAATGACTCAATTGCATGTTCTGGAGTATAAAACCAGGGAAAATTGAACAGTTGTGAGGAGAACTGCCATGGCCCAGCATGTAAACAAGCTGATTGAAAAAAAAGCTTTCTCTTAAAAATATCTTTTTGATCAGTAATCTGTAAAGCAGAAATTCCTAACCAGAAGAAAATAAGTCACAAGAAGATCTGAAGACAAGAACCAAAAGCTGTCTCGTTTTGACATAAGAAGTGTTGTTTTGTGAATCTTAATTGGGAGTTTTATCAGAGTAGTATTATAGAAGGGAAGGTAAAAGACAGGTTAGAGAAAGAAAATTAAATAGTGGCTAGTTAATTGTTCTTTATTTTATTTTAAGAAATAAAGTTGTTAATTTTTACTTTACATAGTTCTTGGCCATTTGAATTTTTACAGATTACTGCACAGGATAAATCTTTTCTGTGTTGCTGGTTCTAAATTAAGTAGGAGAGTTTACCCCATGTAACAACAGTGTATGGTCACCCTTACTGATACTGTCATGGACAGATGTACCTGCAGCCGGCAGATTGCTGAGGAGGACTTGCAAAGCAATTTATCAAAGTGCTCAGCAAAAATATATTCCAGTGAAAAGGAAGGCGTTGATTCTGGGTAATCCAAGATGGAGGATGGGAAAATTTTCTAGCTGTAACAGCTGCTCCTTTTTTTGAGGTATTTTAGGTGCTGGCGGTGATTACCTCAAATTCCAGGAGCAGCAATTACTGTTTTATATGCTGTTGCATTGTTCTGGAACTTTGGAAAAAAGAGGTCAAAATAACAGCAATTTTAAAAGGGAGAAGAACAGACAAAGGAAGCACATGGTGAGGACAGTGCAGCAGAGAGAGAGAAAGAAACTGACACAGTAGTGAACCTGCACAGTTACTGCCTTTGCTTTTTGAAGTCATGTATCGCTGGACATCGGTGTGAATCTGGGAAAATTAACAAACAGTGGAATTCACAACTGATCTTGGAGGAACTGTTTGGGCAAAGTTCACAGCATGGAATCAGATAAGTGTATTGTTTTTAAGTGGGCCTACTGAAAGTCTGCAGCAGTGAGTAGAGTGGGTTCTTTCTTGATTATATGCTTTTTGAAATATGTCTCTTGATTAAAGTTAAAATATAAGCCATAACTATTAATTTAACCTGGGGCAATGTTTTGTAGAAAAGATATTATGAAACTTCAAAGGGTTCAGAAAAGATTTACAAGGATGTTGCCAGGGTTGGAGGATTTGAGTTATAGGGAGAGGCTGAATAGACTGGGGCTATTTTCCCTAGAGCGTCGGAGGCTGAGGAGTGACCTTAAAATTATGAGGGACATGGGATAGGGTAAATAGACAAAGTCTTTTCCCTGGGGTCAGGGAGTCCAGAACTAGAGGGCATAGGTTTAGGGTGAGAGGGGAAAGATATAAAAGAGACCAACGGGGCAACGTTTTCACATAGAGGGTGGTACGTGTATGGAATGATCTGCCAGAGGAAGTGGTGGAAACTAGTAACTTTACAGTATTTAAAAGACATCTGAATGGGTATATGAATAGGAAGGGTTTAGAAGGATATAGGAAATGGGACTAGATTGGGTTGGAATCTCTGGTTGGCATGGACGAGTTGGACCTATGGGTCTGTTTCATGCTGTCCATCTCTATGATTCTATGGCTGTGGTTTTGTACAAAATTAATTGGCATGCTAGAGCAATAATTCATGAAACACGCTGAAGACAGTGATGGGAGAAGCTGCCTCGTGGGGAGCTGATAAATCTTGCTGTCTAGATCACCCAACCACATTTATGTCTTCCCCTCTGCCTGGCCTCTGCGTTTAATATCTAACCACAGTACAATCAATTACAACACTGAGACGGTGCGAAAGTTAAGGGAGATTCGATAAGATTTATAAGCCGGGTGGTCTCCAGAAATTATTATGTCAGGCGCAGTTGAAACGTACTAGACGTTTGAGGCCAATGTGGGAAGGTTGTTTCCCATTGTGGGAGAGTCCTGGGCCAAAGGGTATCATCTCACACATTTAAGACAGAGATAGGGAGGAAGTTCCTCTCTCAAAGGGAGTGACACTGTGGAATTCTTGACTGTAAAAAGGTTTGGAGAATAGGTCATTAAATATATTTAAGGCTGAGATAGACAGACTTTTATTCATTAAGGATGATGGGGAAAATGCAGGTAGTTAGGTTTGAGAGTTGACGGGTCAGCCAATGTCTCCTTGAATTTTTTTTTAAAGTTCATTCGTGGATGAGGGCACCGTTGGCTCGGCCAGCATTCATTGCCTATCCCTAATTACCCAGAGGGCAATGAGCGTCAACAATGTTGCTGTGGGTCTGGAGTCACGTGTAGGCCTGACCAGGTAAGGACGGTAAGTTTCCTTCCCTGAAGGGCATTAGTGAACCAGATGGGGTTTTCCTGACAATTGGCGATGGATTCAAGGTCATACTCTCACATTCCCTGTGACACTCTGGGATTTCAGTCATCATACTAACCCGAGACTGACCCCTCTATCTGCTGCTTTCCATTTTGCCCACGAGAAGAGACCTCTAACTGTGAGAGAAATAAAGGAAAGTGGGCTTGTGTGAAGGAAGGGAGAAAACAAAATTAAAGGACCTAACACAGAAAGATAGAAACCCAGAAAGTAGGAGCAGTAAGAGGCCATTCGGCCCTTCAAGCCTGCTCCACCATTCATCATGATCATGGCTGATCATCCAACCCAATAGACTAATCCTGCTTTCTCCCCATAACCTTTGACCCCATTCACCCCAAGTGCTGTATCTAGCTGCCTCTTGAATATATCCAATGTTCTGGTCTAACCTGCTTCCTGTGGTAATGAATCCCACAGGCTCACCCACTCTTTGGGTGAAGAAATGTCTCCTCATCTCCATCCTAAATGGCCCACCCTGAATCGTCAGACTGTGATCCCCTGGTTCTGGACACACACACCATGAGGAACATCCTTCCTACATCCACCCTGTCTAGTCCTGTTAGAAATTTGTAAAGCTCCATAAGAATTCCACCGCCGTCCCCATCTCCCCCCGCCCATCCCTCAATCCCCCCCTTCCCCCCACCATTGGGAAGAAGATTGCAGGTCAAGAGGGCGGTGCTGAATCCGGGGGTTGGGACTGAGATAAGGTGGGGGGAGGGGAAATGAGGAAGCTGGAGAAATCTGCATTCATTCCGTGTGGTTGGAGGGTTCCTAGGTGGAAAATGAGGCGCTCTTCCTCCAGGCATCATGTGGCCAGGGTCTGGTGATGAAGGAGTCCAAGGACCTGCATGTCCTTGGCGGAGTGGGAGGGGGAGTTAAAGTGTTCAGCCACGGGGCAGTTGGGTTGGTTGGTGCGGGTGTCCCAGAGGTGTTCTCTGAAACATTCCGCAAGTAGGCGGCCTGTCTCCCCAATATAGAGGAGGCCACATCGGGTGCAGCGGATGCAGTAAATGATGTGTGTGGAGGTGCAGGTGAATTTGCGATGGATATAGAAGGATCCATTGGGGCCTTGGAGGGAGGTGAAGGGGGAGGTGTGGGCGCAAGTTTTGCATTTCTTGCGGTTACAGGGGAAGGTGCCGGGAGTGGAGGTTGGGTTGGTGGGGGGGTGTGGACCTGATGAGGGAGTCGCCGAGGGAGTGGTCTCTCCGGAACACTGATAGGGGAGGGGAGGGTCCTCTCCCGCCGACCCAACCAGTACCCTTCCACTGATACCCTCCTTTGACTGATTGAACTGATCCTCACTCTGAACAACTTCTCTTTCCAATCCTCCCACTTCCTCCAAACCAAAGGTGTAGCCATGGGCAACCGCATGGGCCCCAGCCATGCCTGCCTCTTCATCAGATATGTGGAACAGTCCATTTTCCGCAGCTACACTGGCACCAGCCCCCACCTTTTCCTCCACTACATCGATGACGGTATCGGCGCTACCTCATGTTCCCACGAGGAGGTTGAATAGTTCATCCACTTTACTAACACCTGTCACCCCGACCTCAAATTTACCTGGACCGTCTCAGACTCCTCCCTCCCCTTCCTAGACCTTTCCATTTCTATCTCAGGCGACTGACTCAACACAGACATTTACTATAAACCGACCGACTCCCACAGCTACCTAGATTACACCTCCTCCCACCCTGCCCCCTGTAAAAACACCATCCCATATTCCCAATTCCTTCGTCTCCGCCGCATCTGCTCCCAGGAGGACCAGTTCCACTACCGAACAACCCAGATGGCCTCCTTCTTCAAAGATCGCAATTTCCCTTCCGACGTGGTCGACGATGCCCTCCACCGCATCTCCTCCACTTCCCGCTCTTCTGCCATTGAACCCCACACCTCCAATCGCCACCAGGACAGAACCCCACTGGTCCTCACCTATCACCCCACCAAACTCCATATACATCGTATCATCCTCGTCATTTCCGCCACCTCCAAACGGACCCCACCACCAGGGATTTATTTCCCTCCTCACCCCTATCGCCAGACCCTGACCACGCAATGCCTGGAGGAAGAACGCCTCACCTGCAAACTTCTTCCCAACCTCTCCGCCTCCATCCCCTCTCCAGCCTATCACCCTCACCCTCACCTCCTTCCACCTATTGTATTCCCAGCGCCCCTCCCCCCCACCCTTTATCTCAGCCCACTTGGCACTCCAGCCTCATTCCTGAAGAAGGGCTTATGCCCAAAACGTCGATTCTCCTGCTCCTCGGATGCTGCCTGGCGTGCTGTGTTTTTCCAGCACCACATTTTTCAGCTCTGGTCTCTAGCGCCTGCAGTCATCACTTTCTCCTCGTTACTAGCACTTGAGGGTGTGTTTCTGGAAAAGTGCAGCATCCGAGGAGCAGGAAAATGAATGTTTTGGGCCGAAGCCCTTCATCAGGAATTGTCCTCCCCCTAGGATGGGGGAGTTTCAAGACTAGGGGGCACACTTTTAAGGTAAGAGGAGAGAGATTTAAAAATGGACAATTTTATTACACAGAGGGTGGTTCACGTGTGGAGTGAACTTCCTGAGGAAGTGGTGGATGTGGGCACCGTTACAATGTTTAAAAGACATTTGGAGAAGTACATGAAGAGGAAAGATTTGGAGGGATATAGGCTAGGAGCAGGCAGGTTGGACTAGTTTAGTTTGGGATTATGGTCGGCATAGACTGGTTGGACCGAAGGGTCTGATTCTGTGCTGTATGACTCAATGATTGGGCAAGTACATTAAAATTTATGACTGTATATCGGCAATGAACAATATTTAAAGAACTAAGTGCTTTATTACAACTATACAGTCCTTTGAGGTGCAAAACCTCATAAAACATAAGTCAACTATGTCAAACAAGTGAAGGACTATGTAAGATTAAAAGTAAAGAGTTATAAAATGGCCAGGAATAGTTTTAAATCTGAGAAGGTTTCAAGAATACCTCAAGAAACTGAGAAGCTAAAGATAAATATAATCAGGCAAACTACATAAAAATGCATTGGGAAAAGCCTCACAAGGTACATTGGAAAAGGAAGACTAAGATGAATGATTCCATATAAAGCAGAATGAGGAGAACTTATAATGGGATGACAGAAATGGTAAAGAAACTAAATGATTAATTTCCGTCTGTTATCACTGAGGTAGATACCAGGAATCTCCCAGAATTAGCGATTCAAATTATGTGGAAGAACGAGGAATTATAGGAAACTAGTGTTAGTAAGCAGGTTGTAAGCAGGATAAAACGATGGAGCTAAAATCCAAAAATTTCCTAGGAGCTGATAGTCTACATTTCAGAGTGTTGAAGGAGGTGGCTGGAGACATTCTTGATGTATTGTGATCGAGACTGGATGCTCACAGATGTCATGCCAGCACTTAAGAAGAAGCAGGGGAACAAACAGGCAACTGCAGACCTATCAGTCGAACACCAATAACAGGGGAAACGCTAGAATCTATTCCAAGGAATGGGATCTTTCAATACTTGGACAAAAATAATCTGATTGGGCAGAGTCAGTCTGGATTTGTGACAGAGAACATGCAGTAGGCTTGGATTTTCAGAAGGTCCCAGCAGGGGGGAACATGGCCACGGATTGAGGATTGGCTAACAAGCAGAAAACAGAGAGTCGGTGTAAATTAGCCTTTCTGGTACCGGCAGGCTGTGAGTCCAAATCAATGATATGGACAAAGTCTGAAGTCACACAACACCAGGTTATAATTCAACAGGTTTATTTGAAATCACAAGCTTTTGGAGCGCTGCTCCTTCTTCAGGTGAAGAGAGGAAGGCTCCGAAAGCTTGAGATTTCAAGTAATCCCATTGGACTATAACCTGGTGTCATGTGACCTCTGACCTCATCCACCCCAGTCCAACACCCGGACCCCTCCTCACCATGATTTGGACCAAACAAAATATTTCCAAATTTACAGATGATACAAAATTAAGTAGTAAGGTGTGTTTGTGAGGAAAATGGATTTGCATAAACTTGATGATGAGGCGAGAACATGACAAATAGAAGCTCATGTGGAAAAATGCAAGCCTATCCAGTTAGTAGGAGAACCAGATGAGCAGAGTATTTCTTAAATGGTGAGAGGTCAGAAAGTGTTGGACATACAAAGGGTCCTGAGCACTCTCGTCAATAAGTCACTGAAAGCTAACACATGGGTTCAGCACATGATTAGGATGGCAAAAGTGAGAACTGCAGATGCTGGAGATTAGAGTCAAGAATGTGGTGCTGAAAATGCACAGCAGGTCAGGCAGCATCCGAGGAGCAGGAAAATCGACATTTCGGGCAAAAGCCCTTCATCAGGAATGAGGCTGGGAGCCTCGAGGGTCGAGAGATAAATGGGAGGGGGAAGGTAGCTGAGAGTGCAATAGAGTGGATGGAGGTGGGGGTAAAGGTGATAGGTCAGAGGGGAGGGTGGAGTGGATAAGTGGGAAGAGAGATAGGCTGGTAGGACAGGTCATGAGGACAGTACTGAGCTTGAAAGTTGGAACTGGGGTAAGGTGGGGGAAGGGGAAATGAGGCAACTGGTGAAGCCCACATTGATGCCCTGGGGTTGAAGGATCTGAGGCAGAAGATGCACCAACCGACACCTGGACACTTTCCCTGCCACCGCAGGAATTGCAAAACCTGCGCCAAACCTCCTCCCACCCCCTCACCTCTGTCCAAGTACCCAAAGGGGCCTTCCACATCCATCAAAGTTTCCCATGCACTTCCAGACATCATTTACGGTATTCATTGCTCCTGATGTGGTCTCCGCTACATTGAGGAGACAGGAAGCCTACTCGCAGAGCGCTTCTGAGAACATCTCCGGGACACCCTCACCAACCACCCCCACAGCCCCCTGGCCAAACACTTCAACTCCCCCTCCCACTCTGCCGGGGACATGCATGTCCTGGGCCTCCCCCATCACCACTCACTTACCACCCGATGCCTGGAGGAAGAATGCCTCATCTTCCACCTCGGGACTTCACCAGTTTCCTCATTTCCCCTCCCCCCACCTCACCCCAATTCCAACCTTCCAGCTCAGCACCATCCTCATGACCTGTCCCACCTGTCACTCTTCCTTCCCACCTGTCTATTCCACCCTTCTCTCCGACCTATCACCTTTACCCCCACCTCCATCCACCTATTGCACTCTCAGCTACCTTCCCTCCAGCCCCACCTTCCTCCCATTTATCTCTCCACCCCCAAGGCTCCCAGCCTTATTCCTGATGAAGGGCTTTTGCCCAAAACATTGATTTTCCTGCTCCTCAGATGCTGCCTGACCTGCTATGTTTTTGACACAATTAGGAAGGTTAATGGAATGTTAGCCTTTATCACAAGTGAATTTACATACAGAAATAGTGAAGTCTTGCTTCAGTTGTACAGGCGAAAGAGAGCACTGCAGATGCTGGAGGTTAGAGTCAAGAGTGAGGTGCTGGAAAAGCACAGCAGGTTAACATTGACTTTCCTGCTCGTCGGATGCTTCCTGACCTGCTGTGCATTTCCAGTACCACCCTCTCGACTACAATTGTATAGGAGCTTGGTTGGATTGAACCAAATTGTGTGAAATTTGGGTCATTTTGTTCAGGAAAGATGTCATGACCACAGATGAGGAGAACTGCTTTTTACTCAGAGCGTGGGGAATCTCTGGTCCAGAGAGCAGTGGAGGTTCAGTCTTTAAATGTATTTAAAGTAGAGGTATTTACATACATTACTTTAAATGTATTTAAAGTAATGATGCAAAGGATTATGTGGGAAAAATATTGAAGTATTTGAATCGCCACGGTCAGGTTAAATGATGGAGCAGACTCGATGGGCTGAATGGCCTACTCCAATTCCTATGAACTGTTCTGATCCAGGCACAATTCCATATTACTCAATTTTCTATCCCTGTCCTGGGAGTGTTTGATGGGGACAGTGTAGAGGGAGCTTTACTCTGTATCTAACCCCGTGCTGTCCCTGTCCTGGGAGTGTTTGATTGGGACAGTGTAGAGGGAGCTTTACCCTGTATCTAACCCCGTGCTGTCCCTATCCTGGGAGGGTTTGATGGGGACAGTGTGGAGAGAGCTTTACACTGTATCTAACGCCGTGCTGTCCCTGTCCTGGGGATGTTTGATGGGAGACAGTTAGAGGGAGCTTTACTCTGTATCTAACCCCGTGCTGTCCCTGACCCGGGTGTGTTTGATGGGGACAGTGTAGAGGGAGCTTTACCCTGTATCTAACCCCGTGCTGTCCCTGACCCGGGTGTGTTTGATGGGGACAGTGTAGAGGGAGCTTTACCCTGTATCTAACCCAGTGATGCCCCTGTCCTGGGAGTGTTTGAGTGGGACAGTGTAGAGGGAGCTTTACTCTGTATCTAACCCCATGCTGTCCCTGTCCTGGGGATGTTTGTTGGGAGACAGTTAGAGGGAGCTTTACTCTGTATCTAACCATGTGCTGACACAGGCTGGCTGGATATTCATGCAGCCTGGCTAAAATAGGAGGTGTTATATTCCCTCCTATGATCTGTCATCTTGGGAAGTGAAAAATTCACAGCAAAACCAGAGCACAAACAAACTGAATCACAGAGCGCCGAGAGAGGTGGGACGGTAGGGGGAGCGCGGAAGGGTACTTCTTGAGAATATTCTGGAAGAGAAGTGGACAACGAGGCAACTATTTGATGATGGATGCAACTCACTCTTCCACTCAGTTCCTTGTCAACCAGTAACACACCAATAGCCTCAGGGGCAGTACTGCAAGTCGAACATGTCTTTAAATAATATCACAGACACGGTAAAACTTCCTCGGTGCCTCATGGGCGATATTTGACCCGCGGTTTTGGAATATAAAATTCCACGGTGACTCGAGTCCAATGTCACCACAAGTGGGTCAGAGTTCTCATGGGCTGAGGGACAGGGTTGTGTAGAGGTTCAACAAGCCGTTAGCAGGATCCTTTGTGAAGAGGCTAGAACTGCTTAGACAGAGACACCTTGGTGTAACCTCAACCGGTATTGCATTGTTGTATTTTTGTGTGTGCACCCCCAAGGGAACATGGAGGCGATGTGGGGGGGGCATAGGGAGGGCATGGGTGGCTGTTGGAATGGAGTGTTTGTGCTGGAACACTGCAGGTGTGACCGAGAGCGATTGTTCATTCAGGAAGGAGCTGAGTTCCTGTTCGGACTGTTCCAGATGAGTTCAAAAACTCAAAACAGGTCAACTCGAGTTCACAGAGAGAGAGAGAGAAGCAGCAGACCGTGGAGAGACAGTGGGGTACAGGAGCAGGCTGACGGGACGTCTGTTATTATCGGAGGTCAGACGTACTGCTCAGTGTTACAACACGAGCAAGCATGCTGGCTGTGAATATATTTTCACAGTACACAGCCCAGCGAGTGTAAAATGCAGCAACTTAATCATTTCCTTCCACTCTCCCCCCACCGTCCCACCTCTCTCGGCGCTCTGTGATTCAGTTTGTTTGTGCTCTGGTTTTGCTGTGAATTTTTCACTTCCCAAGATGACAGATCATAGGAGGGAATATAACACCTTCTATTTTAGCCAGGCTGCGTGAATATCCAGCCAGTCTGTGTCAGCACATGGTTAGATACAGAGTAAAGCTCTCTCTAACTGTCCCCCATCAAACATCCCCAGGACAGGGACAGCACGGGTTAGATACAGAGTAAAGCTCCCTCTACACTGTACCCATCAAACACTCCCAGGACAGGGACATCACGGGGTTAGATACAGAGTAAAGCTCCCTCTACACTGTTCCCATCAAACACTCCCAGGACAGGGACAGCACGGGTTAGATACAGAGTAAAGCTCCCTCTACACTGTACCCATCAAACACTCCCAGCACAGGGACAGCACAGGGTAAAGCTTCCTCTACACTGTCCCCATCAAACACGCCCAGGACAGGGACAGCACAGGGTTAGATACAGAGTAAAGCTTTCTCTACACTGTCCCCATTCTACATAGATCCCTGAAAGTTGCCACCCAGGTTGATAGTGCTGTTAAGGTGGTATACGGTGTGTTAGGTTTTATTGATAGAGGGATTGAGTTCCGTAGCCGTAATGTCAAGCTGCAACTGTACAAAACACTAGTGCGGCCACACTTGGAATATTGTGTACAATTCTGGTCCCCATATTTTGGGAAGGATGTGGAAGCATTGGAAAAGGTGCAGAGGAGATTTACCAGGATGTTGCCTGGTCTGGAGGGAAGGTCTTATGAGGAAAGGCTGAGAGACTTGGGTCTGTTCTCATTGGAAAGAAGAAGGCTAAGGGGGGATTTGATAGAGACATACAAGATGATCAGAGGATTAGATAGTGTAGACAGTGAAAGTCTTTTTCCTAGGATGATGATGTCAGCTTGTACGAGGGGCCATAATTACAAATTGAGGGGTGATAGATTTAAGACAGATGTCAGAGGCAGGTTCTTTACTCAGAGAGTGGTAAGGGCGTGGAATGCCCTACCTGCTAATGTAGTCAACTCAGCCACATTAGGGAGATTTAAACAATCCCTAGATAAGCACATGTGTGATGGCGGGATAGTGTAGGGGGATGGGATTAGATTAGGTTGGCACAACATTAAGTGCTGAAGGGCCTGTTCTGTGCTGTATTGTTCTAATGTCAGTATAAGGAGGAGGCTGAGGAATTGGACAGTGTTCTCTGCAGCAGTGGCTGTAAGTCCAGAAGATTGTGTTCCCTGCATGGTGCCAGGATTGAAGATACCTGCTCAGGGCTGGAGAGGAAGTGGTAGTGGAAAGGGGAGGACCCAGTCTTCATGTAGATACCAATGACAGAAGCAAGGCAATGACGGAGGCTCTGCAGAGTCAGTGTGAGAGGCTAGCTGCCAAATTAAGAACCAGAATCTATATACAGTACTGCAGAGGCAGTCTGCATAGTGCCATGTATTCAGTTCCCTCTGCCTGATTACTTGCTGTATCTGTATACAGTGATTCGTGATCTAGGGTCCCCAGATCTCTCTACACCTCAGAGCTCTGCAACATCTCACCATTCATATCATAGACTTTGGTATTCTTTCTAGGAGAAAGCGAGGACTGCAGATGCTGGAGATCAGAGTCGAGAGTGTGGTGCTGGAAAAGCACAGCAGGTCAGGCAACATCCGAGGAGCAGGAGAATCGACATTTCGGGCATATGCCCTTCATCAGGAAAAGTGAAACGTCGGCTCTCCTGCTCCTCAGATGCTGCCCGACCTGCTGTGCTTTTCCAGCGCCACACTCTCGGCTTTTGTATTTTTTCTGCCAAAATGAACAATCTCCCACTTTCCCACAAAACATTCCATTTGCCAGATCTGTGTTCAGTCACTCAACAGATCAATGATATCCTCCAAATCTGCCTTCTTAAGCAACCCTAATTTTTAATCACTCCATTATTAAATCTTATTTAGGGAACATTGACAATGTGTTGGAAGCAATTTTGATGTGATTTTAGATTAGGTTCCCTACAGAGTGGAAACAGGCCCTTTGGCCCAACAAGTCCTCACCGACCCTCCAAACAGTAACCCATCCAGAGCCACTTCCCTCTGACTAATACACCTAACACTATGGGCAATTTAGCATGCCAAGTCACCTGACCTGCACATCTTTGGACTGTGGGAGGAAACCTGAGCACCCGGAGGAAACCCACGCAGACATGGGGAGAACGTGCAAACTCCACACAGAGAGTGGCCCGAGGCTGGAATCGAACCTGGGCACCTGGTGCTGTGAGGCAGCAGTGCTGACCACTGAATCACTGTGCGTCCCCAGTTCCTAAACTAATACCCGGAAGGAAGTGGGAGAGGGAGGGGTTGGGAGCAGGGGGAAGGCAGAATGATCGTCTGATGAAGAAAGATCAGTCAGACCAGATTCGTATTCACTGGAATTTTGAAGGGTTTGAGCTGACGTGACTGAACCTTAAAAGACCCAGACAGGTTTTGACAGGATAGATGCAGAGAGGATGTGGAGAATTTAGAATCGCACGTCACTGTGTAAAAGTGTTCCCGCCTCAGGCGACTGTCTGTGTGGAGTTTGCACATTCTCCTCGTGTCTGCGTGGGTTTCCTCCGTTTGCTCCGGTTTCCTCCCACAGTCCAAAGATGTGCAGGTTAGGTGAATTGGCCATGCTAAATTACCCGTAGTGTTAGGTGAAGGGGTAAATGTAGGGGAATGCGTCTGAGTGGGTTGTGCTTCGGCACACTGGAAGTAATCTAATCTAACTAAGTAAGTAATCTAATCTAATATAACTAAGTGATCTAACTAAGTAAGTAGGTAATCTAATCTAAGTCCACACTGAAAGGTAACCCTCCCAGACCCATTCCCCTTACCCAATACTCTACATTTACCCCTGACTAACACACCTCACTTACACATCACTGAGTACTACGGGCAATTTAGCATGGCCACGCCACCTGACCTGCACATCTTTGGATTGTAGGAGAAAATCGGAGCACCCGGAGGAAACCCACACATACGCAGGGAGAATGTGCAAACTCTACACAGAAAGTCACCCACGGCTGGAATCAAGCCCAGGTTCCTGGCACTGTGAGGCAGCAGCATTAACCACTGAGTCACCGTGCCACCCAGTGGTTTTGGCCCAGCAACATGTTTCCAAGTCAGGATGGTGTGTGGTTTAGTGGAGGAACTTGCAGGGGGTGGCGTTCCCATGTATCTGCTGCCCTTGTCCTTCTAGATGGAAGTGGTCATGTGTTTAGATGGCACCATTTAGAAGCATGGAATCCCTACAGTGTGCAAGTAGGTGATTCAACCCTCAAGTCCCTACCAATCATCAAAAGTGTGTCCCACCTCCCCAACCCTTTCCCTGTGACCCTGTGTTCCGCACGGCTAACCCACCTAGCCTACACATTCCTGGACACCATGGGCAATTTAGCATTGCCATGCCACTTAACCTGCACTTCTCAGATTACAGGAGGAAACTCAACCACCCAGCGGAAACCCACACAGACGTCGGGAGGATGTGCAAACTCCACACAGACAGTCACCTGAGGCTGGAATCGAACCTGGGACCCTGGCAGTGCTAACCCACCCACTTGTGATGGTTACAGAGATGGAGAGGTGGAAAAGCAATGGAGTGATTTGAAAACAAGGATGGCTTGAAATTGCTGCTGATAGCATTCTTGACTTCATTGGGATTCAGATACAAACAGGGATTAATGAAAGGATCCTCCTGGTCCATCATTGAACATGATGTGGAGGTGCCGGTGTTAGACTGCGGTGGACAAAGTTAGTGGGACTTGACGAAGCTACGTGACGAAGGAGCAGCGCTCCGAAATCTAGTGCTTCCAAATAAACCTGTTGGACTTGGTTTTGTGCGATTTTTAACATAATTGAACAATTTGAGCAGATCTAGAGTAAGGAGGAAAGGAAAGAACATTGAGGTCACAAAGCTTTGTACATTTGCCTTTAAATCCCTCTTCTGCTTTAAGATGCACCTTAAAACGTAGCTCAGTGATTCAGCTAAACCAACAACATTCTGACTCAGAGCCTATGAACGGCTGAGTCACAACTGACACTTGGAAGGAGAGCTCATCAAAGATTCGCCTGCATCAAACCCACAGAGCCATTTCACAGTGTTGAAAGCAAAGAGGCTGTAGCCTGGATTCGGGCCCAGACTCATCATTTATAAGAACACTGAGCTTTTATTTTAGAAAGGGGAACTGAAACTGATTGAACCTTTCCGTAAACCAATCACCCGAATTAGTTCTCACTTCTTATTCCCATCACTGCTGACTTTGCCGAGAGCAATGCAGGACCAAGCAGCTTCGAGGTTGGACAACAAGAGGGATGTGGTCAAATCCTCCATATCCTACAGTAAGGTGCTGGGTCTGATTTCTCACATTGGATTTATCTGCTTATTTTTAGTATTTTGGAGCAGCAAATTACAATCCATAAAATGGTGCCTGCATTAAGGAACTGCACTTTTTGTGTGTGTATGTCACTTGCCAGACCAGCATTCATGGTCCATCCCGAGTTAGCCTTGAATGGAGTGGATTTCTGGACCATTTAAGAGTCAAACACATTGCTGTGGGTCTGGAGTCAAGTTTAGGCCAGACTGTGTAAGGTTAGCAGATTTCCTCCTTGACATGGCATTGGTGAACCAGATGAGTTTTGTTTTACCCGTCCCACCCCGATAATGTTCTCCTCTACAGAAGATGCAGAGGCTTGAACGCACGCATCAACAGGTTCAAGAACATTATTTGGAAGCACTAGCTTTCGGAGCGCTGCTCCTTCATCAGGTGGTTGTGGAGAATAAGACCATAAGACACAGAATTCATAGCAAAGGATTACAGTAAAATCTTGTTGCCTCGAGAAAGTGACTTAAAAGAAGTTCTGGGATTTACATATTCATGAACCAAAACCTGCAACCCATTCTAAAAGATGAAAGACTTAACAACAATCTGAGTTTATTCAATATATCATTTCACAGTGCATGACACTGTAATCCTTTGCTATAAATTCTGTATTCTCCACAACCACCTGATGAAGGAGCAATGCTCCGAAAGCTAGTGCTTCCAAATAAACCTGTTGGACTATAACCTGGTGTTGCATGAGTTTTAACTTTGTCCACCCCAGTCCAACACCAGCTCCTCCACATCATGACGCCAAGGAATGGATGCCCAAGGGCCACCCTGCTATTGACATGTCAACTGCCTGGTTGGGTTCACTTGACTGAACAGGACAATCCGGCCCTGATCGATCTAATTGAAGAAATGAAGACCCTCCCAAAAGGCCTGAAACAGCTACTGAGTAAAAGCCTCTCTGTGACACCACCCTCAGGAGCAGTAACTCGAGACCAACCACCATGAAGAGAAGGCACCCCTGGGACCAGCGGGAGAGGATGATCAGGTGATCATCACCATGTGGATCAAGGCCCAGGTCTAATGTGGTGGGATATGATCATCCAGAGTGAAGGTAAAGCACAACATAGATTTGTGATGGAAATGGTTAGTTTACAGTGTATTTTGTTGTGATAGTATTAATGGTGTTAAATAAATAAATATTATCATTTCTTATTTTTCGGAACCAGCTCACAGTTTATTTGTGAGATATAAGAACCTCCATTAATTAACATTTTGAGGAGTCTTTTTTCTACTTTATTGGTGGTGCCCAATGGACAGAGGTCTTGCCTCTGATTCATAGAAACTGAAAATAGAAGGAGGAGCAAGCCATTCAGCCCTTCTAGTCTGCTTTGCCATTCGATATGGTGGATCATCCAACTCTGTCCCCTGTTCCCAATTTATTCCCCTGTCCTTTGATCCTTCTAGCTCCAAAAACTATATCTAACTCCTTCTTGAACACATACAGCATCTTAGCCGCAACCACTTTCTGTGGCAGAGAATTCCACAGGCTCTCTGAGTGTAGAAATGTCTCCGCATCTCAGTCCTAAATGGCTTACCACTCCCCTTAGACTGTGACCCCTGGTTATGGGCTCCCTGCTCATCGGGAACATCCTTCCCACATCCACCCTGTCTCGAAATGTTAGGAATTTATAGCTTTCTTTGAGATCCTCCCTCAACCTTCTAAACCCTCGTGAATATAGTCCAAACCGATCCACTCTCTCTTTGTACATCATCCCAGGAAGCAGTCTGCACTCAGAAGGCTGGGGGGGTTGAAATCCAACATTCAGAGACTTGACCACCAACTCCAGACTATTGCACCCAGTATTGATTCTGAGAGAGTGCTTGACCTATGGTCATCGTTCAGGTGGGGTGGGCTCTCTGGCGGATGTTAAACATCCCGGGGTACATCATCTTAATGGAGAGTAGGGGGTTTCCTCCTGCAAGCGGGCATCAGAGCCGCCCCGCATTTCCCACGGGTCAATGCCTACATCGGTAAAACTATAGGAATTCATTTTGTGTTTTAAATGGCAAGCCGCAGCTTAAACCCACAGAACTCTGCAGCTACCGGTCCGCCCACGTGACCGGGAGATGGGAGCCAGAGGACAGATCAAATCCACACTAGGCCAGACACTAACCATGACTCAGACCGAAACTCCGGAGCTAATTAATATGGAAACCCATCTCCTAATCAAATCAAGAGACTGACTGAAACACACCCATATTCATCAATACAGAACCATCCTGACACAAAGGTCAGGCATCCGCCAGACAGGAACGAACAGACTAATACACACCAGCACCCCAAGGGAACAAAGGGGGGTGCTAGCCTCCAGCCCTCACAGAGAGGGACAACCAGATAGTACCCGGACCCATTTACATAATCCAATGAGCACCCAATTGTGTGTACACTGCAACTCTCCTGGGACAGGAAACCCGCCATTTGCACCGACTCCAGCGACGATGGGGAACTATCATCCCATTCATACTCAAAATCCTCACATCCTGACAAAGAAAGGTATATAATGTGTAGCAGCGCGCGGGAACAGCAGAACAGCCGAGATGCGGACCTCGGTTGGTCTCCGCTGGTGTTACTGTATCAATAAACGTTACCGATTGTTGAACCGTGCTCTGGGCTCAGACTGATATCGTTTCATCCGCGCTCACACTCCTAACCAATATTTACAGTGGGAAACAATGAGCTGTTTGGGATCATGTTGCTTTGTGTGGGATCTTGCTGAGGGCAGATTGGCTGTCACTTTCCAACAGCACTTACCTTCGGAAATGACTGCATCGGCTGTAACGCACTTTGGAATGTTGCAAAAGGGCGGTATAAAAGGTTGGATTGAAGGTTGCTGTGAATTCTGTTGGTGGATCTTGCTTCATGCTAGATGACACAACTGTGAATATGAGAACAATGCTGCAGTTGGGCAGCATGGTGTCTCTGCAGGGGTGCTTTACCAGGTATATCAGAAACACTCCGCAGAATTCCATCAATAATGCTTTCACCTCAGGTGTTATAAAACCCCTACAGCTTGGAAGCAGGCCATTTGGCCCATCAAGTTTACACCAACCCACCCCTATAACTCCATTTCCCATCGCTAATCCACCCAGGCCTGCACACCTTGGGACAATTTCCTTCAGCCAATCCATCTAACCTGCGTATCGTTAGGCTGTGGGAGGAAACCCACACAGACATGAGAGAAAATTTTCCAACTCCACACGGACAGTTGCCCGAGGCTGGAATTGAACCTGGGTCCCTGGTGCTGTGAGGCAGCAGTGTTCACCACTGAGCCACCGCGTCATCCAATTGCAGCATCGCTTTCATACTCACAGTTATGTCATCTGGCACAAAGCAAGATCCCACAAGCAACATGGTTCAGTGAATCCCCTTATGTAAATACTATCTGGGATGTACCAGGTGGAAATTATGCACGTTGTATCACTCATCACGATGCCAAACCATCAAAGGAAAACATAACAAAGACACAAATTAAGAAGAGGAATAGGCCATTCAGCCCATCGAGCCTGCTCCGCCGTTCTCTAAACTCATGGCTGATGTAATTGTAATCTCAAACTCACATTCCTGCCTTCCCTGTTCACCTTTCACCTCTTGTTTAACAAGAAACTACCCACCTCTAACTCAAAAATATCCAAGGACTTTTCAGGAAGAGAATTCTAAAGATTCCCAACCTTCTTAGGTACCATGTGATTTGCAGGTGTGATGAAATGCTGAACAACCTCTGGATTAGAAACGCACAGCCGGTCAGGCAGCATCCGAGGAGCAGGAGAGTCGACGTTTAGGCATAAGTCCTTCATCGGGAATGTCCTAACAAAGGGCCGCACCTTTTGGCCCCGACCTCCAGCATCTGCAGCCCTCACTATCTCCATTCAGTGTCAAAAGCTTGAGAAAATCCACATAGAGGAGAATACAGGTGACCTTAAAAATTTGCCCCCAAATTAAACCTGTGTCCCCTAATTAAACCTTGTCCCCTAATTAAACCTATGCCCCTAATTAAACCTATATCCCCTAATTTTGGATTCCCTCATCGTAGGGAGAAGAACTTTGCTAATCACATTATATATGCCCCTTATGTTTTTATAAGCCTCTGTAAGATCACCCCTCAACCGTTCTATGAACCAAAGACAAAACTCCCAGCTATCTAGCCTCTTGTTATAGCTCAAACCCACCAGACATACCATGTCAGTGGCCAGTCAGATTTTCAGAGTCCTTTCTCAGGATACTTATTGCTTGCTCCGTATATAAAGCTGCATATGTTGCTTGAGTAGGTGTTATTCAGTAATGGTATAATTAGAACAAGGAACATAGAATATTGCAGCGCAGTGCGGACCCTTTGGCCCTCGACGTTGCGCCGACCTGTGAAACCAATCCAAAGTCTATCCATCTTACACTATTCCATTTTCATCCATCTGTTTATTCAATGACTATTTAAATGTCCTTAAAGTTGCTGAGTCTACTGCTGTTGCAGGCAGGTCATTCCACACCCCTACTACTCTCTGAGTAAAGAAACTACCTCTGACATCTGTCCTTTATCTATCACCCCTCAATTTAAAGCTATGGCCCCTTGTGCTAGCCATCACCATCTGAGGAAAAAGGCTCTCCCTGTCCATCCTAT
Source organism: Hemiscyllium ocellatum (assembly GCF_020745735.1). Classification (NCBI taxonomy): domain Eukaryota; kingdom Metazoa; phylum Chordata; class Chondrichthyes; order Orectolobiformes; family Hemiscylliidae; genus Hemiscyllium; species Hemiscyllium ocellatum. The sequence continues at coordinate 12,336,590 of NC_083401.1, forward strand.
CTAAGCCTCTGATGATCTTGTATGTCTCAATCAAGTCACCTCTTAATCTTCTTCTCTCTAACGAAAACAGCCTCAAGTCCGTCAGCCTTTCCTCATAAGACCTTCCCTCCATACCAGACAACATCCTCGTAAATCACCTCTGAACCCTCTCCAAAACTTCCACATCCTTCCTATAATGTGGTGACCAGAACTGTACACAATACTCCAAGTGCAGCCACACCAGAGATTTGTTCAACTGCAACATGACCTAGTGGCACCAAAACTCAATCTCTCCACCAATAAAAGCTTCTTAACAACCCTAAAGTCTGGGTAGCAACTTTCAGATCTATGTATATCCAAAGTGAATCACCTCACACTTTTCCACATTAAACTCCATTTGCCACCTCTCAGCCCAGCTCTGCAGCTTATCTATGTCCTTCTGCAACATCCTTTGGCACTATCTACAACGCCACCAACCTTAACGTCATCCGCAAATTTACTAATCCATCCTTCTATGCCCTCATTCAGGTCATGATATAAATCCTACCTCTTAAAACCATTTCCTAAACTTTGCCCACAATCAAAGTAAGGCTCACTGGTCTATAATTACTAGGGTTGTATCTACTCCCCTTCTTGAGCAAGGGGACAACATTTGCTATCCTCCAGTCTTCTGGCACTATTCCTGTAGACAATGATGACATCAAGGTCAAACCCAAAGTCTCAGCAATCTTCTCCCTGCCTTCCCAGAGAATCCTTAGATAAATCCCATCTGGCCCAGGGGACTTATCTATTTTCACACTTTCCAGAATTTCTAACACCTCCTCCTTGTGAACATCAATCATGTCTAGACTAGTAGCCTGTTTCTCAGTATTTTCCTTGAGAACAATGACTTTTTCCAGTGTGAATACTGACGAAAAATATTCATTTAGCGCTTCCCCTATCTCCTCGGACTCCATGCACGACTTCCCATTACTGTTCTTGATTGACCCTAATCTTACTCTAGTCATTCCTTTATTCCTGGTATGCCTATAGAAAGCTTTAGGATTTTCCTTGATCCTACCTATCAACGACTTCTCATGTCTCCTCCTGGCTCTACTTGTTCTCTCTTTAGGACTTTCCTGCTAACTTGCAGCTCTCAATCACCCTAACTGAACCTTCACGTTTCATGCTAACATAAATCTTATTCATCCTATTGACAAGAGGTTCAACTTTTTTTTAGATTAGATTCCCTACAGTGTGGAAACAGGCCCTTTGGCCCAACAAGTCCACAATGACCCGCCAAAGCGCAACCCATCCAGATCCATTTCCCTCTGACTAATGCATCTAATACTATGGACAATTTAGCATGGCCAATTCACCTGACCTGCACATCTTTGGACTGTGGGAGGAAACCCACACAGACACAGGGAGAATGGGCAAACTCCACACAGACAGTTGCCCGAGGCTGGACTTGAACCCGGGACCCTGGTGCTGTGAGGTAGCAATGCTAACCACTGAGCCACTGTGCCATCCTTCTTTAATAGACTACAGCTCCCTCACACAACCACTTCTTCCTTGTCTGACAAGTATGTTCTTATCGAAGACAAACAGTAGCTGTTCCTTGGATAAGCCCCACATTTCAATTGTGCCCATCCCCTGCAGTTTCCTTCCCCATCCTATGCACCCTAAACCTTGCCTCATCGCATCGTAGTTGTCGACCCAATCCATAATTAAGTGTTTGCCTTCCTTTTTTTTGGTTACAGGGCTTTTTGTTCAGGAGTAGACTTCAGGATTTGTTTGTTTCTGTCACTTGTTTTATTTCCTTTGCTTTTTTCTCTTTTAAATGATTTAGTTTTCACTTTCTTTTTCCTAGTGCTGTCCTTCCTTGGGCTTTAGTGAGTTGAAACCCCTCCTTTAAGAATCAGTAACCGGCCATTAAATGGTGTTCATGCCAAATAAGGAATGATGACATCACAGAGGAGCCCCATTGCCTCAGCACTGAACTGGAGAGATGCACTGATGGTCCCAGCCAATTTCTGCACACTGATTCCATTTTTTACAAAATAACGCACTTTGCAATTTTAAAAGTTGCATCTAATTCAGAAGAGCTTTCTATTTAAGCCGTGAGTAGCAACTGCCTCCTTTTTTTTCATTTTTAAATCTAACAATTGGTGAGGAAGGGTCACATAAAGACTAACTCTGCGTTCTGTCGACAGATGCTGCCAGACCTGCTGAGTTTCTCCAGCAATTTCTGTTTTCATTTCTTTATCTTAGAAAAAAAAGAGAAAGGGTTTCGAGCCATCAAAACTTAACTTTTAGCAAGAAGAAAATAGCTGTTCAAAGTTATCGATCTTTATTCACAGCAATCAGTGCTGTTATTTCTAGAAGAGCTGCACTCTCACCATGTCCCCCACACCAGTGTTTCAGATGCATATCCATTTTATTAACATTATGTAGCCTCAACCAGTCAACAGGTGACTCAAGAGACAGATTATTACCTTTAAGGTTCTGATCTTCAATTCTTATTTTATCTTAAGCAATCTTTCTTTATTGCTAATTTCCAGACGGTCTTTGACAAGGTGCTCCATAGGAAGCTGCAATATAAGATCAGAGCCCATGGTGTTAGAGGCAAGGTACTCACCTGGATAGAGGATTGGCTGACTGGCAGAAGGGATTAAAGGGATCTTTTTCAAGATGGCAGCCAGAAACTGGTGGAGTTCAGCAGGGGTCAGTGTTGGGACCACAGCTATTCATGTTATGCATTAACGATCTGGACGAAGGAACTGGGGGCATTGTTGATACATTTGTAGATGGCACAGAGATAGATGGAGGGACAGGTAGTGTGAGGAAGTGGGAAGGCTACGGAAGGATTTGGACAGGATAGGAGAGCAGGTAAGTGGCAGAAAGAATATAATGTGGGAAAGTGTGAGGTTAAGTGCTTTGGTAGGAAGAATAGAGGCACAGACTATTTTCTAAATGGGGAATGGCTTCGGAAATCTGAAGCACAAAGGAACATGGGAGTCCAAGTTCAGGATTCTTTTAATGTTAGCATGCAGATTCAGTTGGCAGTTAGGAAAACAAATGTGATGTTAGCATTCATTTCAAGGGAGCAGGGACGTACTGCTGAGACTGGTTAAAGTTTTGGTCAGACTGCATTTGGAATATTGTGAACAGTTTCAGGCCCCATATCTAAGGAAGGATGGGCTGCATTGGACGGGGTCCAGAGGAGGTTTATAGAATGATCCTGGGGATGAGGGGCTTGTCATAAGAGGCGTAGTTGAGGACTCTGGATCTATATTTGATGCAGTTTAGAAGGATGAGGGGGGGATCTGATTGAAACTTACAGAATACTGAGAGGCATGGGTAGAGTGGACATGGAGCAGCACAGCCTCAGAGAGAAGGGGCAACTTTTAGGGTTGATATCAGGAGGACTGTCTTCAGCCAGAGGGTGGGGAATCTGTGGAACTCATTGCCACAGAGGGCTGGGGAGGGTAAGTCATTGAGTGTGTTTAAGACAGAGATAGGTAGGGTCTTGATTAGTAAGGGGGTCAAATGTTACAAGACAGGGGAATGGGGTTGAGTCAGGAACCCAGTCAGTAAAAAACACAAATGAATACTTTGAAAGTATGGTCAGAATGATTGTACAATGTTCAGCACCATTCACAACTACTCAAAGCAGCTAATATTGAAATGCAATAAGATTTGGAGACTGTTTGAGATGTGGCAAGTAGCATTCATGCCTCAGAAATGCCCGGCTATGACCATCACCAACAATTGACACTCTAACCACTGTCCCGATACTCAATGGTGTTACCATCACTATCAACATCCTAGAGGTTATCATTGACCAGAAACTGACCTGGACTCACCACATAAAGACAGTGGTTACAAGGACAGACCTTAAGAATATTGCAGCAAGTAACTCACCTCCTGACTCCCAAATACCTGTCCACCACTTACAAGGTACAAGTCAGGAGTGTGGTGCAACACTCCCCAACAACACTCAAGAAGCTCAACACCATTCAGGACAAAGCAGCCCACTTGATTGACACCACATCCACAAGCATCCCCCTCCCTCCGCCACCAACACTCAGTGGCAGCAGTAAGTACTAACTGCAAGATGCCCTGCAGAAATTCACCAAAGATCCTCAGGCAGCACCTTCCAAACCCACAACCACTTCCATCCAGAAGGACAAGGGCAGCAGATACATGGGAACACCACCCCCTGCAGGTTCCCCTCCAAGCCACTCACCTTGGAAATATATCGCTGTTCCTTCACTGCCACTGGGTCAGAATCTTGGAATTCCCTCCCTCGGGGCATTGTGGGTCTACCCACAGCACATGGACTGAAGTGGTCCAAGATGGCAGCTCACCCCCACCTTCACAAGGGGCAACTAGGGACGGGCACTAAATGCTGAGGCCCAGCCAGCGATGCCCATATCCTATGAATGAACAAATAAAAATACATGTTATTGAATAGTGGAGCAGGTTTAAAGAGCCAAGTGACCTTGTGTTGTTCTTTGTTCTAATCTCCTGCTGTAATATAAGGCAGGAAGCTTGGCAGTAAATTGCAGAACAAACTCCCTGGCAACCAGATGATCCCATCATTTTGCTTTTTTTTTGTTGGGTGTGACGGCTGAGGGAACGACAATGATGCAGGGCCACCTTTTCAGCATGCCACCCCGCCATAGCCCCAGGTCATTGCAGGGCCCCGTACTTATGCCCCTGGGTTAGCATGTCAGCCTGGAGGACAGTGCCTGTGACCGGGCAACATGGGCCGCAGCCTCGAGGGCAGGAGCTGAAGTCGTGACCCTCACACCCCAAAGCAAGAGGCATTACCCCGGCTGCCTCGTGACCTCTCCATGAAACTTTCCATCAGGTGCACAGAGAGACAAAACAAGGTTTGCAGCTACACAGCTCTGTCACGGATCAGTTGAAGGACAGTCACACACCCCAGCTCAGTGCTCCCTTTTGTCACTGTCTCTCTGATCAACACACTCAGTCTGAGGCCTGTGAGAATATCATCCAGGCGAAAAGATCTAATCATTGTTTATCTTTCACTTCTTTCAGGATGTTATGCTGAATTTTTTTTATATAAACCACTCATTCCACCCCCGGCATAACTAATTCTTGGTACTGTAGATACTTAAGGCAACTCGGAAGCCAGCGGGTAGGTGCCCTGGAATTCTACACCCGAGCTGATCATTGACCTTGACGCCATGTTTTTCGCTACGTCCTCATTTCCCTTCACGTCTTTCACAGCTAGAAATCTATCATACTCTGAGGTGAAATGATTTAACGAGTGAAGTACGCCAGCCCACTGGAGTGGACCAAATGTTCACCACCCTCTGAGTGAAGGACTCCCCCTCCCCTCACACTGAAATGGGCAGCCCCTCATCCAGAGACTGTTTTCCCTGGTTCCTTATCCCTCTTCCCTACCCCTCACCACCATCCCCTCTCAGCCAGGCAAATCACCCATCCTGCATCCATTATGGTTCTCTCTTCATATAAACCTCTGTGAGGTCACTTCTTATCTTCCTAAATTTGAGAGAATACTGAGTCCATCTCCTCAATTTTATTTATTCCCTCATTGGATATTGGTGTCATTGGCTGGGCCCAGTATTTATTGCCTGTCCCTAGTTGCCCCTTGAGAAGGTGGGGGTGAGCTGCCTTCTTGAACCACTGCAGTCCATGTGTTGTGGGTTGACCCACAATGCCCTGAGGGAGGGAATTCCAGGATTTTGACCCCGTGACAGTGAAGGAACAGCGATATATTTCCAAGTCAGGATGGTGAGTGGCTTGGAATCTGAGGGTGGTGGTGGTCCCATGTATCTGCTGTCTTTGTCCTTCTAGATGGAAGTGGTCCTTTTTTAGAAGGCTCTGCCTGAGGACCTTTGGTGAGTTTCTGCAGGGCATCTTGTAGATGGTAAACACTGCTGCTAATGAATGTAGATGGTGGAGGGAGGGGATGCTTGTGGATGTGGTGCCAATCAAGCGGGCTGCTTTGTCCTGGATGGTGTCAAACTTTTTGAGTGTTGTTGGAGCTGTCCCCATCCAGGCAAGTGGGGAGTATTCCATCACACTCCTGACTTGTGCCTTGTAGATGGTGGACAGGCTTTGGGGAGTCAGGAGGTGAGTTCCTTGCTGCAGTATTCCTCGCCTCTGACCTGCTCTTGTGTTTATGTGGTGAGTCCAACTGAGTTTCTGGTCAATGGTAACTAAAAGGATTGTGATGGTTTGGAATTTGGTGATACAAGTCAAGGATCAATGGTAAGATTGTCTCTTGTTGGAGATGGCCATTGCCTAGCTAGGGCAACAGTTATTGCCCCATCCCTAATTGCCAGGGGGTAGTTAAGAGTCAACCACATCATTTTGGACCTGGAGTCACATGTAGGCCAGACAAGGCAAGGATGGCAGCTTTCTCCCCTAAAGGGCATTAGTGAACCAGACAGGGTTTTCTGACTATTGATAACAGTTTCAATAGACTCTTAATTCCATAATGTTATTGAACTTAGATACCACCATCTGTCAGGGCAGAATTTAAACCTGCATTTCAGGGTTAATCATCCAGCTGTGACAGGGTAAAGTTCAAAATGTTAATAACTGAGCACAGAGCAATAATCTGTCTAGAATGAACTATGAAAGGGTTTCTGTTGGAGACTTGGGGTGGGGGGGGGAGGAGGGGGGTGATCGTATAGGGGTGTATAAGATCATAAGAGGCATGGATAAGGTTAATGCATTCAGTCTTTTTCCCAGGGTTGGGGATTTGAGGACTAGAGGGCATTAGTTTAAGGTTAGAGGGGAAAAATAAAAGAGAAACTGAGGGGCAACTTTTTTACACAGAGGAAGGTACATTAAAAACATTTAAAAGGCATTTGGACAAATACAGGGATAGGAAAGGATTAGAAGGATATGGGCCAAATGCAGGGAAATGGGGTTTAGCGTAGGTGGACAGTTTGGTTAGCATGAACCAGTTTGGGCTGAAGGGCCTCTCTTCATGCTGTAGGACTCTATGGTTAGAAGAACTTATACAGGAATTGGACACAATTAATCATGTATGGGAGAAGATGGAGTCAAAGCTACATGAACAAAACTGTGTTGATGACTGGCTGGCATATGGAGAACTGATTACTCTGAAGAAGAATTGAAGGAGTTAATCACAGGAAAGCTGTGTATTCAAACAGTCAGTCAATTCCAAATGTAATAAGGAACAGGGAAGCTACTTCTGATAAGAAGGCAAGCTGCAAATTCAGCGGTTTCACAGGATTGGTCAATAAATTGGATGAAAGAATCTAAAAGATCATCAATAATGTCACACCATAGATCTCAAGGATGAAGAAACGGTATCAGATTCCAACACCAGAGCTCCTCAGTTTATATCATTATTTCAGTGCTTGATTGTCTGTGGAATTTCTTAATAAGTAGCTAAATTAAAGGTAGCAGTGGTGATTTATCTATAAGATAACGATAACACCACTAAGCCATTGCCTCCTCCTCCAACCCAATATTTTTTTGTGGTGTTGATGTTATTTGGCAGTTGTCAGCCCAGGCTTGGATATTGTTCAGATCTTGTTGTATTTGAACACAGACAGCTTCTCTGTCAGAAGAGTTGCACACGGTACTGAGCATTGTACAATCATCGGCAAACATCCCCACTTCAGACCTTGTTATGAAGTGGGTCTGGGACATGTACCTGAGAAGGCAGATGGAACCCTAATGCTATTGGCCTTTCTGAAAGACCGCACCTCTGACACCGCAGCATCCTATAAGTGCTGCACAGGGAATGCCAGGCTGTGGGACTTCAATGTGGGACTTGGATTCAGCGCCTTCCCAGAAGAGGTGAGAGAGTACTAGCCACAAAGGTTCAAAACAGGGCAGTGTGATTGACCCAGCAAGCTAGTGGGAAATTAGATCATTCCATTCTACCATTTATTTACATTTTCTTGAGAACATCTTGGCTTGCTGTTCTTTTTGAATAACACTCCCACACCATAATCCTCCCCTGTGACCAATTCTGAGGAAGCACTGCTCATGAGAAAGGCAGAGTGGGAAGTGAGAGACTCACCATCAGACTTGAAGTTTCCCCTCTCTCTCTCTTTCCCTTTCTCACTCCGACTCTCTGTGTTGACACGAAAGAACTTGATAGATTGAGTTGACTTTGACGTTCCACATCACAGCCTGCTCTGTGTGCAACTCTCACAATTAGAGCTATTTCAAAATCAGATCTTTCTCACAATGTGAGCATCATTGACTGCTTCCCTCGGATTCTCCAGATTGCGGTGGACAGCCATCTTCCTCATCCTCTGCAGTCAGTGTTGGGTTAATACAACAGAGAATGTTGTTGAGCCACTGAGCAGCATGTTCCTTTGCTACGGGACTAGAGTCTGGCAAATTTCCCTTCCTGAACTACACAAATGAGGCCATTGTGTTTTTTATACAGTCATCTTTCACTTAGAGTCACCAACTTTTATTTTATTAATCAGTCATTGGGATGTCATTGGCTGGGCCAACATTTTCAGAGAGGGTAGAGGAAGGTCACCCCCATTGCTGTCACACGTGGACTACATTGGATAAGGCTGGCAACTTCCCTTCCCAAAAGGATCAAATGGGTTTTGACCATAATTGCCGCTTCATCGTCATTTTGGTTCTCGGTCTTTTTTCATTAAATCAAATTTCACCATCTACCACAATGACATCTGAACCCAAGACCCCAAGCACGTTGGCAGGAAGTGCTGGCTTCTCAGTGATGTCATCACCTCCCTGGGATCCAGACTTCCTTATTCCAGGCTGGATTCTCCAAACCACGCAATCGATTTTCCAGTAGCTCAGTAGCAAGACACCAGTGTAAAGCGATCAATCACTCACCACAGGCCACACGATATGGAAGCAGTTTAGACCCATTCCGCCCATCGAGTCTGCATCACCATTCAGGGTAATATGTTTCTCAGCCCCATTCTTCTGCCTTCTCCAGGTAATTGAAAGAGTGGGGAACGGAATCACATATGAATGCGGCTGGCTTCAGGGAGCAGCTTCTCATCCTTATGAAAGGTGACAATAGACAATAGCCAATAGACAATAGATGCAGGAGTAGGCCATTCAGCCCTTCGAGCCTGCACCGCCATTCAATATGATCATGACTGATCATTCCTAATCAGTATCCGCTTCCTGCCTTATCTCCATAACCCTTGGTTCCACTATCTTTGAGAGATCTATCCAACACTTTCTTAAATGAATCCAGAGACTGGGCCTCCACTGCCCTCTGGGGCAGAGCATTCCACACAGCCACCACTCTCTGGGTGAAGAAGTTTCTCCTCATCTCTGTCCTAAATGGTCTACCCTGTATTTTTAAGCTGTGTCCTCTGGTTCAGCGCTCAGCCATCAGCGGAAACATGTTTCCTGCTGCCAGAGTGTCCAATCCTTTCATAATCTTATATGTCTCAATCAGATCCCCTCTCTGTCTTCTAAACTCAAGGGTATACAAGCCCAGTCGCTTCAGTCTTTCAGTGTAAGGTAATCCCTCCATTCCAGGAATTGACCTCATGAACCTACGCTGCACTCCCTCAATAGCCAGAAGCACTTAGATTTTCCAAGTGGTTCCATTCTAACCCTCACCTACTAAATCTCAGGATTAATTGACTTGTTTTCTGCAGCTCCCATGGTGAGGCTTGAACTCTCAGTCTTGGAGATCACTTACCCCTTGGCTAACCATATCCATAGTGATTTACTTTGAGTCACAGAGGTCTGTAGCTCAGATTTGTGGGCGGCACGGTGGCACAGTGGTTAGCACTGCTGCCTCACAGTGCCAGTGACCCGGGTTCAATTCCTGCCTCAGGCGACTGACTGTGTGGAGTTTGCACGTTCTCCCTGTTTCTGCGTGGGTTTCCTACCACAGTCCAAAGATGTGCGGGTCAGGTGAATTGGCCATGCTAAATTGCCTGTAGTGTTAGGTAAGGGGTAAATGTAGGGGCATGGGTGGGTTGCGCTTCGGCGGGTCGGTGTGGACTTGTCATGGGCAGCACGGTGGCACAGTGGTTAGCACTGCTGCCTCACAGCGCCAGGGACCTGGGTTCAATTCCCGCCTCAGGCGACTGACTGTGTGGAGTTTGCACATTCTCCCCGTGTCTGCGTGGGTTTCCTCCGGGTGCTCCGGTTTCCTCCCACAGTCCAAAGATGTGCGGGTCAGGTGAATTGGCCATGCTAAAATTGCCTGTAGTGTTAGGTAAGGGGTATATGTAGGGGTATGGGTGGGTTGCGCTTCGGCGGGTCGGTGTGGACTTGTTGGGCCGAAGGGCCTGTTTCCACACTGTAAGTCTAATCTAAAAAAAACAAAGGCCTTTCAAATCCCATCAAAGGCTGCATGGGATTAAACTATCAAGCTAACTAATCTAAATAAAAACCGAAAGAGCTACAGATGCTGTAAATCAGAGACAAAACCTGAAATTGCTGGAAAAACTCAACAGCTCAGGAAGTTCTGACCTGAAACGTTCACTCTGATTGCTCTCCACAGATACAGCCAGATCCTTTCCGGCAATTTCTACTTTTGAACCTAACTATTCTAATCCCGTTTTCCTGCACCTTGACCTATATGCCTTGACACCACAAGTGAACATTTAAGTATTTCTTCAATGTGCTGACGGTTTCTGACTCACACCACTCCCTTGCCCATCCCCCCACCCCACAGGCATTGAGTTCCAGATTCCCACAAATCTTTCAGGGCAAATGTTTCCTTGCCTTCCGTGTAAGATCCCTTACCGTAGATCGATGCGCCTTGGTCACTGATCTGTGGGAAAGACTTCTTACCTATGCCCCCTATCATCTTACATATCTCAAACACTTCCCCGCTCAATCTCTACTGCTTTAAGATAAACAACCCCATTCTTCAAATCTCTTTTCGTAACTGAAACTCCGCAGCTCAGGCAACATCCTGGCTCACTTGCTACCTCCAGCTAATGGGAAATAGTTACCCAAGGGACTATTAGAACAGTGAACATGGGCCGGGTGACCACATTGAGATACTTTCCTACATGTTGTGTGACACGAGCACCATGCTAAATGAGACAGACTTCAAACAGATCTAACAACTCAAGACAGGGCATCCATGAGGCACTGTGGGCCATCAACAGCAGCAGAACTGTACTCCAGCACAATCTGTAACCTCACGGCCCGGCATATCCCCTACACAACCATTACCATCAAGCCATGGGATCAACCCTGGTTCAATGGAGAGTGCAGGAACAGCACCAGGCATACTGAAGATAAGGTGTCTCCCTGGGGAAACCACCACACAGGACTACCTGCATGCCAAACAGTGTAAGCAGCAAGTGATAGACAGAGCGAAGTGATCCCATAATCAATGGATCGGATCTAAGCTCTGCAAATCCTGCCACATCCAGTCATGAATGATGATGGACAATTAACAGCTCACTGGGGAATGAGAATCCACAAATATCCCCATCCTCAATGATGGGCGAGCCCAGCACATCACTGCAAAAGATAAGGCTGGGGCACTTGCTGCAATCTTCAGCCAGAAGTGCTGAGTGGGCTCTTCCAGGGGTCCCCAGTATCAGATACAAGTCTTCAGTGAATTCAAGTCACTCACTGTGATATCAAGAGCAAGTTCCAAGGAAGGCTCATTTGGCACAAAACGTTAACTCTGATTTCTCTCCACAGATGCTGCCAGGGCGACTGAGTTTTTCCAGCAGTTTGTATTTTTCATATCAAGGTACAGTCAGAGGCACTGGATACTGCAAAGGCTGTGGCCCCTGACAACATTCCGGTAATAGTATTGTAGATGTGTGCTCCAGAACTTGTCGCTCCTCTAGTTAAGCTGTTCCAGTACAGTTACAACACTGGCATCTACCCGAAAATGCCCACCTATGTCCTGCACATAAAAAGCAGGACAAATCCAACCCAGCCAATTACTCCCCCACCTCCATCATCAGTAAAGTGATGGAAGAGGTCATCAACAGTGCTATCAAGCAGCACCTGCCCAGCAATAACCTGCTCAGTGACGTCCAGTTTGGGTTCAACCAGGACCACTCATAGAACATAGAACAATACAGCGCACAACAGGCCCTTCGGCCCTCGATGTTGCGCCGACCTGTGAACTATTCTCAGCTCGTCCCCCTACACTATCCCATCATCATCCATGTGCTTATCCAAGGATTGTTGAAATCTCCCTAATGTGGCTGAGTTGACTACATTAGCAGGTAGGGCATTCCACCCCCTTACCACTCTCTGCATAAAGAACCTGCCTCTGACATCTGTCTTAAATCTACCACCCCTCAATTTGTAGTTATGCCCCCTCGTACAAGATGACGTCATCATCCTAGGAAAAAGACTCTCACTGTCTACCCTGTCTAATCCTCTGATCATCTTGTATGTCTCCATCAAATCCCTTCTTAGCCTTCTTCTTTCCAACAAGAACAAGTTCAAGTCTCTCAGCCTTTCCTCATAAGACCTTTCCTCCAGACCAGGCAACATCCTGGTAAATCTCCTCTGCATCTTTTCTAATGCTTCCACATCCTTCCTGAAATATGACGACCAGAACCGTACACAATATTCCAAGTGTTGGCCGCACCAGTGTTTTGTATAGTTGCAGTATGATATTGCGGCTCAAGAACTCAATCCCTCGACCACTGAAACCTAACACACCGTGTGCCTTCTTAACAGCACTACCCACCTGGGTAGCAACTTTCAGCTCCTGACCTCATTACAGCCTTGGTTCAAACATGGACAAAAGAGCTGAACTCCAGAGGGGAAGGGAGAGGGGCAGCCCTTGGCTGCATTTGACCGAGTGTGGCATCAAGGAGCCCTGGCAAAACTAGAATCAATGGGTATCAGGGAGATCAGTCATCTCAGCTCCAGGACATCTCTGCAGGAGTTCTTCAGAGTAATGTCCTAGACCCAATCATCTTCAGCTGCTTCATCAATGACCTTCCCTCCGTCATAAGGTCAGATGTCAATTGTTTTAGGGAGGTGGTGGTTTAGTGACAATGCCCAGGGAAATGCTTCGTAGGCAAGGAAACTTAAAAATCCCAACTTGACACCTGGTAGAATTTCACTATCATTCCTAATTCTGGAATATAAAAACCATAGTCCATAGTGGTCCCCATGAAACTTTGTCAGTTGTGGTAATAAGCCATCTGATTCACCAATGTCCCTATAGGAAAGTAATCTGCCATCCTTACCCAATCTGGCTTGTAAAGCTACCAAACCCAGAGTCATGGGATTGACTCGTAGCTGCCTTCCGAAATGTGCAAGCTCAGCTCAAGGGCAGTTGGAGATGTTGGCTTTGCCAGTGGTGCCCTCATTTCATGTCCCACAGATCTGTCTGACATGGTTTTGTTAAGATTGAAGTCTTTAGGATTGCCTTCATTACCCATGCCACCTTGCTGTGTATCAGGGCCAGCTTCACAATGAGACATACTGTATGCATTCACCTGCTCTCCACTGAGGTATTCCTGCACAGAAACACTCTGCACGGCACCCTCTCCTCAGTCCTACTTGCGAACCAACATGGACAATGAGAAGGAAGATAGTTGGCTTGCTGACACATTCTCTCACAGTTAGACGCAAGCAAATGGCACTAGTTTAGTTTGAGAAACCTGGTCAGCATGGACGAGTTGGACCGAATGGCCTGTTTCCATGCTCAATCACTCTGTGGTGCAACTCACCTAAACATGGCAGCACCACTTTCTCTAATGGCTGCACTGCCCACTCTGACAGAAACGTGGGCTGATGGACTTGGGCAGGATAAACAAGGCAAGGGACTATGTGATGGACAGTAGAAGCCTAGGAAGCACCAAGGATCAGAGGGACTTGGTGTTCATTGGAGTATCAGCCCGTGGTATCAGGTTAGATCACATGGGATTCAGGGAGCGCTTGTCAATTGGTTCGGAGAAAGTGAGGACTGCAGATGCTGGAGGTCAGAGTCGAAGAGTGAGGTACTGGAAAAGCGCAGCAGCATCCGAGGAGCAGGAGAGTCGACCTTTTGGGCATAAGCCCTTCATCAGGAATGAGGCTTGTGGGGCTGAGAGATAAATGGGAGGGAGGTGGGGCTGGGGGGCAGGTATGGGAATGCAACAGGTAGATGAAGGTGGGGGTGAAGGTGATACATCGGAGAGGAAGGTGGAGCAGATAGATGGGAAGGAAAATGGACAGGTAGGACCATTCATGAGGGCAGTGCCGAGTTGGAAGGCTGGATTTGGGATAAGATGGGAGGAGAGGAAATGGATAAACTTATGAAATCCATATTGATCCCGTGTGGTTAGAGAATCCCAAAGCGGATAATTAGGCCTTCTTCCTCCAGGCATTGGGTGGTCAGGGTTTGGCAATGGAGGAGGCCCAGGACCTGCATGTCCTTGGCGGATTGGGAGGGGGAGTTGAAGTGTTCAGCCACGGGGCGGTGGGGTTGGTTAGTGCGTGTGTCCCAGAGATATTCTCTGAAACGATCCACAAGTTGGCGTCCTGTCTCCTCAGCGTACAGGAGACCACATCGAGAGCAATGGACATAGGAGCTGACATGTGTGGAAGTTCAGGTTAATTTCTGTCGGATGTGGAAGGATCCTTTGGGGTCTCAGATGGAGTTGAGGGGGGAGGTGTGGCCGCAGGTTTTGCACTTCTTGTGGTGGCAGGGGAAGGTGCCAGGAGGGGAGGGTGGGTTGCCATTTGGATGTAAGATTGGCTGGACGGAAGCAGGCTGGTGGTGGAGGGTTGCTTTTTGGACTGGAGGCCTGTGACCCATGTGTTCCGCAAGGATCAGTGCTTTTGTTTGTCATTTTAATTAACAATTTGGATAAAAAATGACATGGCATGGTTTGTACACTTACAGACACCAAAGTTGGTGATATAGCGGACAGTGAAGAAAGCTAACGAAGATGACAATGGGATCTTGATCAGTTGGGTCAATGGGCTGAGGAGAGGCAGATGGAGTTTGATTTGGATCAATGTGAGACGTTGCATTTTGATAAAACAACCAAGGACAGGACTTATATAAATAATAGCAGGGCCCTGGTTAATGACGTCAAACAGAGGGACCTAAGATTTCAGGTACATAGCTCTTTGACAGTTGTGTCACAGGTTGACACGATGGTCAAGAAGGTGTTTAGCACACTTGTCTTCATCGTTCAGACCATTGAGAATAGGAGTTAGGACGTCATGTTGAGGTTATACAAGCTGTTGATGAGACCCTTCTGCAGTACTGTGTACAGTTCTGGTTGCCCTGCTAGAGGAAGGATATCATTTATTGAAGAGGGTTAAAAAAAAATCACCATGATGTTGCCGGGTATGGAGGGTTTGAATTATAAGTGGAGGCTGGATAGGCTGGGACTATTTTCACTGGAGCGTAGGAGGTTGAGGGGTGAATTTATAGAAGTTTATAAAATCATGAGGGGCATAGGTAGGGCAGACAGGAAAAAACTTTTCCCCTTGATGGAGGCATCAGTGATGAGGGACTTAGTTTGATGGGAAGGGATGGGAGATTTTGAGGGGATGTGAGAGAAAACCTTTTCTCCCAGAGGATGAACTCATTGCCTGTGAGGGTGGGAGAGGCAGAAACTCTCATCCCATCAAATGCTGGAAAGTGGGACTGAAATAGTGAGGTCCTTATCTTTGACTAGTGCAGACTCGATGGGCGAAGGGCCGTAATCAGTGCTGTGGATCTGAATGGCTCTGCTGTCTATTTCTCCATTTTCCAATGCCTGTGAATCATCCTCCATCACAATGGAGTAGAGACTATTTACACTGGGTGAATATAAACTCAATCTGTGCAAAGAATGCCATCTTGACCACACTTGTGTGTAATCAGATTTCTCCTCCATCCTGCCCGCATACCTCTACTTCAAGAGGCCTCGTCACTTCAGCTGTCATATTCAAAGGATCCAACAGGTGGAGCTCTGACATTGCAGAACATATGATCACTGAGTCTAGACACACTTTACAACAATTGATGGATCTTCTGTCTCCAGTTTACACCTCGGGCTGGCCAACGTTCATGTGGGAAGGATATCTGCCATTTTCAATCAGTATAGTTCATAGCTAGACAGAGTAGGTTGGGAGAACTTGTTCCAAAAGAATTGAGAACCAGTGGATAATATGGTTATTTCTCATTTACACAGGGAATGTTGGCTGGGCCCAGCATTTATTGCCCACTCCCGAGTTGCCCCTTGAGAAGGTGGGGGTGAGCTGACTTCTTGAACCGCTGCAGTCCATGTGCTGTGGGTTGACCCACAATGCCCCTTAGGGAGGGAACTCCAGGACTCTGACCCAGTGACAGTGAAGGAACGGTGATATATTTCCAAGTCAGGATGGTGAGTGGTTTGGAGGGTAACCTGCAGGGGGTGGTGTTCCTATGTATCCGCCACCCTAGTTCATCTAGATAGAAGTGGTCAAATTTTGGTCAGCATGAACTGGTTTGGGCTGAAGGGCCGATCTCCAGGCCGTAGGACTCTCTATGACTCTGAATGGATCAAGGCAACGTGTGGGATCTGGAACACGCTGTGGGTAATGGGGGATGATGAATTATTCTTGCAGAGAGCCAGCCAGTATATAATGGGGCAATAGGTCCTCCTCAACAATCATAGAATCCCTACAGTGTGGGAACAGGACATTTGGCCCATTGAGTCCACACCAACCATCTGAAGAGCATACTATCCAGATCCATCCCATCTCTATAACCCTGCACATCCCACAGATGATCCACATAACCTGCGCATCTTTGGACTGTGGGAGGAAACTGGAGTCACCCAGAGGAAGCCCACACAGACACGGGGAAACTCCATGCAGACAGTCTCCTGAGGCTGGAATCGAACCCAGGTCCCTGGCGCCGTGAGGCAGCAGTGCTAACCACTGAGCCACCGTGCCTTTCCAACCTGCATTCTTTCTATCATTCTATAATTTGTAACTAGCAATGCGATCAACTCTTAGGTTACAAGAAACAAACACAAAAAATGCTGGAGAAACTCAGCAGGTCAGGCAGCATCTGTGGAGAGAGAAACAGAATTAATGTTTTGGGTCCAGGATCTGGTCCTAGGACTGTTACTGTTTCTCTCTCCAGTTCAGATGTGTGAAATGGGACAAAGGATGTAGGCTGCAGTGGGTCAGGAGGTAGATCCAACACTACCACATTCTCAGGCAACAGATGCTCAGCTTGATAGTGAGGCTACATTCTGGTCAGTTTTCTCTGCATTTTACCTAATAATCGTAGAATCCCTACAGTGTGGAAACAGGCTCTTCGGCCCACCCAGATCCATTCCTCTACCCCATATTTACCTCTAACTTGTGCACCTAACCTACACATTCCTGAACACTATGGGGAATTTCCCAAGGCCAATTCACCCTAGCCTGCACATCTTGTGGGAAGAAACCAGAGAAAACACATGCAGACATGGGAGAATGTGACAAACTCCACACAGGCAGTAACCCGAGGGTGGGATTGAACCTGGGTCCCTGGTGCTGTGAGGCAGCAGTGCTAACCACTGAGCTACTGTGCCACCCCATTTAATAGAGTATGGGTGTCACTGGCAAAGACGAAAGGTGTTGCCCATCCCTGATTGCCCCTCAAATGAATACCTTGCTCGCCATTTCAGAGGGCATTAAGATTGGACTACCTTGCTGTGGGTCTGGAGTCACGTGTAGGTCAGGTCAAGAAGGGCTTATGCCCAAAACGTCGATTCTCCTGTTCCTTGGATGCTGCCTGACCTGCTTCGCTTTTCCAGCAACACATTTTCAGCTCTGATCTCCAGCATCTGCAGACCTCACTTTCTCCTCCAGGTCAGTTAAAGATGTTAGTAGGAATTGGCCTCCAGTTTTACAGGTTATGAGTGAGTCAACACCTGGAGTATGAGGTTATTTATCACAAGCGATGATAGTTTCATAGTCCCCATCACTGAACCTAGCCTTATATTCCAGGTTAAAGTGAATTTAAATTGCACCTTACTGCCACAGTGTGTTTTGAACCACGTTCACTTGAGCATAAACCTGGCCCTCTGGATTACCAGCGTAGTAAGATGACCACCTCACCTTCGGTGTTGTTAGAGGAAAGAGGGAGGTGAATAACCAAAGGGAATATTAGGAGGGAAAACAATCCAAAATTAAAAAGAAGTGTTGCATTTAGACAGCACCTGTCTCATCCTCTGGCCAAAATGCTTTCCAGCCCATGGGACACCTCGTGGAGTGCCACACAGAAACAGAAACTCAGCAGGTCTGGCAGCTGAGGGAAAGACGTGGGGTTAGTGCTAAACGTCTGGTGACTCTTCATCAGAACACATTTCAATGAGCAAGTAGGCCACACTGTCAATCCTCACAACAGAGAGACCAGGGAGACAGTAATGGGCTTTAATGGCAACATTCAGGCCTGGTGGACAGAACAACACCCCCTCACCTCTTAAATCAGGGGTCATTGACGTGTAGGCCCTTTGCAAAGCCTTGAGTGTGTGAAACTGACAATCTGGTGGAGCTCTGAGGAAAGGCTGCTCTATGGGAGAAGACAATAACAAGGAGGTCCTGCCTGCCTTTTGGAGATCCCAGGCCACTGTTTCAAAGAAACGTGAGGCAGTTCCCCTCAGTGTCCTATCTAAATCTTCAAACAAAACCTCTATTACTTCTGCCTTAAACATTTCAAACCCCTACGCCTCATCACTTCTCAGGAAGAGAGTTCCCAAGACTCACAACCCTGGGAGAGAAAATAAAACGTCTTTCTCTCTTAAATGGGGGAGACGGGGTAACCGCCTGATTTGTAAACCGTGAACTCTGGTTCTAGATTTTTCTCCAAGAGGAAGCATCCTCTCCAAATTTGCACTGTCAAGACACATCTGGATCTTAAATATTTCAATCATTGAGTCATAGAGTCCTCTTCCAAACACCAATGGATACAAGTGCGGCCTGTCTAACCTTTCCTCAGAAGATATCCCATCCATTCCAAGGAATACCAGTCCGGTAAATCATCCCTGAACTGCTTTCAATGCATTTACATCCTTCCTTAAGTGAGTTGACCGGCAGATGTGGTCTCATCTTGCAGGCCAATATTTACTTTCATTAAATAAGGGCATCAGTAAAAGTTTGAGGAAAGAGCTTGGATCTAGAAGGACCTGAGATAATAGACTAGGAGGAAGGTGAGTGGGTGAGCAGTGGGTGGACATTTTAAGCAAATATTTAATAACACTCAGCAAAACGACTCCAACACAAGACGTACAATGTGGTGAAAAACAGTAGGAGGCCAGAGGATTGGGAACTCTTTAGGAACCAGCAGTGGATGGTTAAAAAGTTAATAAAAAGGGAGAAAATTGATTGCGAGAGTAATTTGGCAAGAAATATAAAAACAATCTGCAAAAGGCTGAAGGCGCTTTTACCAAAGGAGCGAAGAAGGATGAGAGGTGACTTGATAGAGGTGTGCAAGATGATGAGAGGCGTAGATAGATGGATAGCCAGAGACTTTTTCACAGGGTGGAAATGTTTATCACGAGGGGGCATAGTTTTAAGGTAATTGGAAGAAGGTTTCAGAGAGACGTCAGAGGTTAGTTCTTTACCCAGAAAATGGTGGGTGTGTGGAATGCACCACCAGCAGTGGCAGTAGAGTCAGTCGATAGGGACATTTAAGCAACTATTGGATAGGCATGTGGAAGGTGGTACAATGCAGGGTATGTGGGTTAGTCTGATTTTAGAGGAGGATAAAGGTCAGCACAATACTGAGGGATGAAGGGCCTGTATTGTGCTGTATTGTTCTATGTTCTAAAAGCTTCTGCAGGTATATATTCCTGGTGGTGGGGCGAGCGTGCATCCACCAGATAACCTACCATTGCAGCCCATTGACGCGCTGGTCCCGGTGACAATGAGTTGGCACCTGACGAGTGGCGGCATTGGTGGAATTGGGGCAGCGGACGGAGGGATGGCAGCGCGGGTGTTGTTGGCGAGCTGGCTCAGGGCCCAACGCCAAGGCAGCGGAACAAAGATGGCCTCTCTTTCAGCGAAGTCTTTTTATTCTTAAACTATTCAAAATGGTGCCAGGTTGTGGTGATAGTTGAAGGGTTTCACTGCATTTTACTGTTGCTCGTTGTAGAGTTTGTGACAATAAATCATCATTCATATATCATCATTCATTCATTCATTCAAAAAGAAAGAGAGTAGCTAAAGTGATAGAGGTTTATAAAATCATGACGGGACATAACTAAGGTAAGTCGGGCAGAGGATTTCAAGATTAGTGGGGGTATATTTTTAAGGAGAGAGGAGAAATTTTAATGAAATCTAAACAATTCAGGTTGGCAGATCAATCCTGGAGACATGAAGCAAACTGTGTCCCCCCAGGGGCATTGGATCAGTTGGCAGTCCGGCTGGTCCCGGTAACTAGGATCCAGCCCTTTGTACTGAGGGGCAGTTTGTTTTACAGGGTAAGTGGTTCACGTGTGGAATGACCTTCCTGAGGAAGGGGAGGATGAGGGTAAGTTACAACCTTTAAAAGACACTTGGATAAGTACAAGAATAGGAAAGGTTTGGAGGGATATAGGCCTGGGGCAGGCAGGTGGGACTAGTTTAGTTTGGGGATATGGTCAGCATGGACTGGTTGGACCGAAGGGTCTGTTTCCGTGCTGTATGACTCTATGACTCAATGAGTAGAATCCCAACTTGTTCAGCCTTTGCTCATTAGACAATGTCTCCAAACTGGGAATCAAATGGGGCAATTTTATTTTCTCACAGAGGATGGACAGCCCTTGTAACTCTCTCCCTGAAAAGGTGGTGCAAGCAAGACAAACACAGAGGTGGATTGAAACTGGGGAAGCAAGGGGTGAAAGGTTATCTGGGGGCAGGCAGGAGTGTGGATTTGAGGTAACAATCAGATGGGCCACAAATTCATTGGGTGGTGGAGCAGGCTCGAGGGACTGAAGGACTATTCCTGCTGCTGCTTGTGTGATTGGCTTGTGGAAGTGGGGTTCCTCAGACAGAGCCATCCATCCCAACCGAACCCATCATTTAATAAGCTGGAAGCGCACCCATATTGGAGTGTTGGCCCCTCTCTCTCTCACACATACACAGACACACACACACCACATACACACAAACACACACACACACCCACCACACACACACACCACACACACAGACACGCACACCACACACGCCACACACACACAAACACACACCACACACCGACACATACCACACACACAGACAGACACACACACACACCACACACACACACACCACACACACACACACACCACGCACACACACCACACACACACACACCACACACACACAAACACACACCACACACCACACACCGACACATACCACACACACAGACAGACACACACACACA
Organism: Hemiscyllium ocellatum; assembly: GCF_020745735.1. Lineage (NCBI taxonomy): Eukaryota > Metazoa > Chordata > Chondrichthyes > Orectolobiformes > Hemiscylliidae > Hemiscyllium > Hemiscyllium ocellatum. The sequence goes on from NC_083401.1 coordinate 12,357,861, forward strand.
CCACACACACACACACACCACGCACACACACCACACACACACCACACATACACCACACACAAACACACACCACACACACACACCACACACACACAGACACACACACCACACAAACACACCACACACACAGACACACACATACCATACACACACCACATACACACACACACACACACACCACGCACTCACAGACACACACACCACACACACACCACACACACACCACACTGCACACAGAGACAGACACCCACAGGCACACACACACAGACACAGATACACAGACACAGGCACACACACACACAACATCCACCCACCACACACACCACACATACAGACACACACACACTACACACACAGCCACACACCACACACACACAGGCACACACAACACACACCCACAACATACACACACCATTCACAGACACACACACACACAACACACACACACAACACACACACACAGACACACACATACACACACACACCACGTACACACATACACACCATGCACATACAGACACACGCACCACACACAGACACAGATACACACACAGATACACACACGCCACACACACCGCACACACATACACACACCGCACACACATACACACACCACACACACACACACACACACACACACACACACACAGACACAAAGCTGGAACTGAAACCGAGCTCCATGTAAACCCCTGTGGAGTAACACTATGCAGTTCTGGGCTCCACACCCCTGGGGGGAACACACTGACCTGGCAGATGCTGACATACCAGAACTATTCCAAGTACATTTTTGTGCCTAGACTTGTCATCTCTGACTGAAGAAAATTAACGCCTGATTTAATTTGGTGCTTAGGATAATTAGTGGAATCCGAAGGGAAGATCGAGTGAAGGGTTTTTTTTGGTGGCAACGTCAGAAGGTACTCCTGGGCTCAAAGACTCATTGCAATCTCGCACCCTCTCCATGAGGAGCTGTTAGTGCTTCAAGTTAATTGAAAATTTTACAGCTGCAAATGGTAGATTTTTATTTGTTGAGGTTTACAAAGCTCTAGTGAGCAAAATGGAGTTAAAGTACAAAACAGTGTGGGTCCAATGTCATGGATAAACTATCTTTGAGGGAGCGATGGTCTCCACCTGTTTCTGATGGAAATCTGGCTTTCTAATGGCCCAGCAACCCCAGCAGGTTCCGCACAGTATTGTCAGGCTAGATGACAGCATTCACGACCTCTAATGGCTCCAGTTTTGAATGTAACTTTGTGATAAAGTGGAAGTTGATTTACGGTGAAGAATTCTACTTTCGATGAAAACAGGCAGCTTATTTTTTTTCTTGTCACTCTCAATATTACATAACCTGTTGGATTTGCTGATCACTTGCAGATTTGTGTAGGAGGTTGCGTTTTTCCAAGTATTTGGAATTGGATGTGTTCTGACCCGCTTGGAATTGGAATGGTGCCCGCGGTGAGGCATGATTCAACTCAGCGCTTCCTCATGTTTCAAGAGACAAGTCAAAGAGACTTGAGCAACGAGTCAAATAGTCTCAGGTCTCCCTCTGAGGACAACAGCACTCCTGAAACCGGGCAAAGGCTGACCAGACCTTACTCCTTTTGTCAGTCAGTGCTATTGACTTCGTTATGGACTCCTGGCCCAAGTACCCTTGAATCATGAAGGTGGTTCTCGAACAACCTGCTACATCCATGTTGAGTGGGTCACGGCTTGTTTTGCAGTCGGGTGTTGCACAACTTGTCAATGTTTTTGCCATGGGCAAATCAAAGACTAATGAATTCCAAGGAATTTAGGTGGGCAGATCAATCCTGGAGACATGAAGCAAACTGTGCTCCCCCCTCAGGGAGATTGGATCACTGGAAGATAAAGAACAACACTGAACGGTGTGGTCGATCTGGACGGGCCTGGTAACTAGGATCCATGTCCTTCTACTGAAAAGATTAACAGCGCCAGACAAATTATTCCCTTGTGTGGGCCTTTCATGATATCTACATCCACAGCACCCCCATGTCCACACTCCCCCATCACACACTCTACACCCATTTAATCCCCCTCCCACAGCCCCCCATGTCCACACTCCCCCCCATCACACACTCTACACCCGTTTAATCCCCCTCCCACAGCCCCGTGTCCACTCCCCCATCACACACTCTACACCCATTTAATCCCCTCCCACAGCCCCCGTGTCCACACTCCCCCCATCACACACTCTACACACATTTAACCCCTCTCCCAAAGTCCTGTGTCCACACTTCCCCCATCACACACTCTACACCCATTTAATCCCCCTCCCACAGCCCCCCGTGTCCACACTTCCCCCATCACACACTCTACACCCATTTAATACCCCTCCCACAGCCCCCCATGTCCACACTTCCCCCATCACACACTCTACACCCGTTTAATCCCCCTCCCACAGCCCCCCGTGTCCACACTCCCCCCATCACACACTCTACACCCATTTAATCCCCCTCCCACAGCCCCCCGTGTCCACACTTCCCCCATCACACACTCTACACCCATTTAATACCCCTCCCACAGCCCCCCGTGTCCACACTCCCCCCATCACACACTCTACACCCATTTAATCCCCCTCCCACAGCCCCCCGTGTCCACACTCCCCCCACCACACACTCTACACCCACTTAATCCCCCTCCCACAGCCCCCCGTGTCCACACTCCCCCATCACACACTCTACACCCATTTAATACCCCTCCCACAGCACCCCCCCCGTGTCCACACTCCCCCCATCACACACTCTACACCCATTTAATGCCCCCCATCACTGACTGTACACTAATTGTAACTGCTCCTCAACATGAGTTGAATCTCTCCTCGCTTCCTGGATCCCAGAAACTCCGAGGCATGTTGTTGAACTTGTATGTTATGGTAGTGAAGACCTTTTGGGTCTTGTCGAAGAGACAACTTGCTGATGTGGTCAGAGTTCAACAGTCGGCTCAGTATGACATGACAGTGTCCATGTCTGTTACGGCCCAGAACAAATCACCGCTCGAATCACCCCTTCCTTAGCTACGTCCTAGTGCAGGCTAATCTGGAAGGTTTTCTGTTGACCGCCTTGCAGGTGTTCACCTTCAGAGATACTACACCTTGTTGGCTGTGAATGAAGGCTGCATATCCCATGTTGCACTTTACCATCGCTGGATTTGGAATGCAATTGGTAATGTCCCTGCCTCTGACCCAGAAGCTGTGCGTTTGAGTCCTATTTGAGAAACTGATGGCCAAGGAAGGTGAATTAATGTAGCTGCCGCATCAGTAGAGGCATCTGCATATGAAACCATGACAGTGGTGGGTGGTTAAGAGATCACCTTGTAATGGGAAGGATGGAGTCCACATCATCCCTATGCATAGCTCCCGCTACAATGTGTGCTGTAGAAGGCCATACCAACCCAGACCCCCTCAGCGAACTCAATCACAGAGTCATTGTCATATACACAGCCAATGGTTGGCAGACGATGCTCATGATGTTATGCCTTAGTGCCGTTCCCTAACTTTCCCTCCTGACCCTGCACCCTATTTCCATCCAAATAATAAAACACTTTGCAGCCTCAGTTGAACCTGCCTGCCCAACATTTCCAGGTAGCGTATTCCACACGCTAACACCCTGCTTCTTTAACACTGTGCTCTGTGGTCCTGCATCTTTTATGAATGGACAAAGTTCCTTCCCACCTACTCTGTGCAGATCCACTGTGTCCACGCCATAAGACATCATAATCAAGCTCGTCACTGTCGGATGGGAATGAAGCCACAAGAATCAGGAGTTTCCCAGCGATACGTCAATTCGGTTTTTAAAACTAATTGCCTCCACTCATGGAGTTAAAAACGTATCAGTTAAGTTGAAAATGCCACCTCAAAGCCAATGATCACTTTGAGCCAGGCACAGGCCGGTCACTGGATGATTTAACAGACGAACTCAAGAGCTAGGAGCAGGAATAGGCAATGCAGATCCTCGAGATGTTCAATACGATCACGGCTTGGTCTCATCACATCCTCAACTCCACTTTCCGGCACATTCTCCATAATCCTTTAACCTGTCACTAATTACATAATGGCTTATTTCCTCCTTAAATTTATTCAGTGTCCACCACGCGGTGGGACGACAAATTCCACAGATTCCAGAGCCATTTAGAGAAGCAATCCCTCCCTATCTCCAGTTTAAATCTGCTCACCTTGATCCTAAAACTATGAGCTCTTTAGATAGCCCCACAAGAGGAAACATCCTCTCTAAGCCGATTTTGTCAATCCCTTTCTTTTTTTAATACTTATTCATTCTTGGCCAATGGCTGTCACTGACAACATTTATTCTCCATCCCTAGTTGCCCCTTGAGAAGGTGGGGGTGAGCTGCCTTCTTGAACCGCTGCAATGGGTTGACCCACAATGTTTTTAGGGAGGGAATTCCCAGATTCTGACCCAGCGACAGTGAAGGAATGGTAATATATTTCCAAGTCAGGATGGTGAGTGGTTTGGAGGGGAACTTGCAGGCGGTGGTGTTCCCACATATCTGCTGCCTTTGTCCTTCTAGATGGAAGTGGTCTTGGGTTTGGAAGGTACTATCTGAGGATCTTTGATGAATTTCTGCAGGGCATCTTGCAGACAGAGCATTCTGCTGCCACTGAGCATCAGTGGTGGAGGGAGTGGATGTTTGTGGATGTGGTGCCAATCGAGTGGGCTGCTTTGTCCTGGGTGGTGTCAAGCTTCTTGAGTGTTGTTGGAGCTGCCCCCATCCAGGTAAGTGGGGAGTATTCCATCACACTCCTGACTTGTGTCATGGTAGACAGGCTTTGGGGAGTCAGGAGGTGAGGTACACGCTGTAGTATCCCTAGCGTCTGACCTGCTCTTTTAACCACTGTGTTTATATGATGAATCCAGTTGAGTTTCTGGTCAATGGTAACCTCAAAGATGCTGATAGTGGGGAACTCAGTGATGGAAACACCATTGAATATCAGGGGTAGGAGTTAGATTGTCTCTTGTGAATGATGGTCATTGTGTGCCATTTTGTAGCCTGAATGCTGCTTACAACTTGTCAGCCCAAGACTGGATATTGTCCAGATCGTATTGCATTTGAACACGGACTGCTTCAGTAGCTGAGGAGTTGCAAATGGTGCTGAACATATTGCAATCATCCATGAAATCCCCACTTCTGACCTTATGACAGAGGGAAGGTCATTGATGAAGCAGCTGAAGATGGTTGGGTCTAGGACATTACTCTGAGGAACTCCTGCAGACATGTCCTGGAGCTGAGATGACTGATCTCCTTGATACCCATTGACTCCAGTTTTGCCAGGGCTCCTTGATGCCACACTCGGTCAAATGCAGCCTTGATGTCAAGGGCTGTCCCTCTCCCCTCCCCTCTGGAGTTCAGCTCTTTTGACCATGTTTGAACCAAGGCTGTAGTGAGGTCAGGAGCTGAGTGACCCTGGTGGAACCCAAACTGGGCGTCACTGAGCAGGTTATTGCTGAGCAGGTGCTGCTTGGTAGCTCTGTTGATGACCCCTTCCATCACTTTACTGATGATGGAGAGTAGACTGATGGGGGAGGAATTCACTGGGTTGGATTTAGCCTGTTTTTTTTTAAGTACAGGACATACAATTTCCCACATTGCCGGGTAGATGCCAGTGTTGTAACTGTACTGGAACAGCTTGGCTCAGGGAGTGGCAAGTTCTGGAACACACACCTTCAGTCCTAGTGCCGAAGCGTTGTCAGGGCCCATTGCCTTTGCAGTATCCAGTGCCTCCAATTGTTTTTTGATCTCACGTGGAGTGAATCAAATTGGGTGAAGCCTGATATCTGTGATGTTGGGGACCACAGGAGGAGCCAGAGATGGATCATGCACTTCTGGCTGAAGATTGTTGTGAATGCTTCAGCCTCATCCTTTGCCCTGATGTGCTGGGCTCGCCCATCATTGGGGATGGGGCTATTTGTAGAGCCTCCTTCCCCAGTGAGTTGTTGAATTGTCCATGACTGGGTCTGGCAGGGCTGCAGGGATCACTCAGCTCGATCTATCACATGCTGCTTACACTGTTTACACCTCATCTTCAGGTATTCCTGGTGCTGCTCCTGGTATGCCCTCCTGCACTCTCCATTGAACCGGGATGATCCCCTGGTTTGATGGTAATGGTTGAGTGAGGGATATGCCAGGCCATGAGGTTACGGATTGTGCTGGAGTACAGTTCGGCTGCTGTTGATTGCCCACAGCGCCTCATGGATGCCCCGTCTTGAGCTGCTCGATCTGTTTGAAGGGTGTCCCATTCAGCACGGTGAGCGTGCCACACAACACGATGGAGGGTATTCTCAATGTCAAGGTGGGACTTTGTCTCCATGAGGACCGTGCGGTGGTCACACTTACCATTACTGTCATGGACACATACACCTGCAGCCGGCAGTTTGGTCAGGATGAGGTCAAGTATGATTTTCCATCTTGTTGGCTCCCTCACCACCTGCCGCTGACCCAGTCTAGCAGCTATGTCCTTTAGCACCCAACCCGCTCGATCTGTAGTACCGCTGCCAAGCCACTCTTGAAATCCCCCACCCAGAGTACATTCTGTGCCCTTGCCATCCTCAGTGCTTCCCCCAAATGTTGCTCAACACAGAAGTGTGGCAATTCATCAGCTGAGGGAGGACAGGACAATAATCAGCAGGAGGTTTCCTTGCCCATCCTTAACCTGAAGCCATGAGACTTCACGGAATCTGGAGACAATGTTGAGGACTCCCAGGGCAACTCCTTCCCGACTGTATCCCACTGTGCCGCACCCTCTGCTGGGTCTGTCCTGCTGGTGAGACAGGACATAGCCTGGGATGGTGATGGTGGGGTCCGAGACATTGCCTGACAGATATGATTCCGTGAGTGTGACTGTGCCAGACGGTTGCTTGACTAGTCTATGGTACAGCTCTCCCAACCTTGGCACCAGCTCCCAGATGTTAGTGAAGAAGACTTTGCAGGGTCTGTTTCTGCCGTTGTCTTTACTGGTGTTTAGGTCAACGCCAATTTCTTTCCTTTGCTGAGACTTTGTAGCCATTAATAAGACCGAATAATTTGCCAAGCCATTTCAGAGGGCAGTTGAGAGCCAACCGCGTTGCTGTGGGTCTGGAGTCATATGTAGGCCAGACCAGGTAAGAATGGCAGATTTCCTTCCCTGAAGAACATTGGTAAACCAGATGAGTTTTTCCTGGCAATTGGCAATGGCTTTTTGGTCATCGATAAATTCTTAATTCTTGATATTGACTGATTTCAGGTTTAGAAATCACCCAACACCAGGTTATAGTCCAACAGGTTTAATTGGAAGCACTAGCTTTTGGAGGGGTAACTACCTGGAGAGGGAGCAGCGCTCCGAAAGCTAGTGCTTCCAATTAAACCTGTTGGACTATAACTTGGTGTTGTGTGATTTTTAACTTTGTCCACCCCAGTCCAACACCGGCACCTCCACATCATGATTTAAATTACACATCCTGCTGAGCTGGGATTCAGACCTGGGTCTCCAGAATATTGGAGAGTTTCTTGGACTCATAGTCTAGCGCTAATGGCAAGAGGACAGTGCCTTCCCTCGATATACCTCAGTTGGATCTCCTCTCATCCTTTTAAACTCTAGTGAGTATAGGCCTACCCTGCTGAATGTTTCTTCATAAGACGAGCCTATTATCTCTGGAATCAATCTAATGAACCCTGTCGGAACTGCCCAAATGTAACTACATCCCTCCTCCAGTAAAGGGGCCAGCACTAAACAACTGTCCTCCAGATGCAGTCTCACTAATGCCTTGTACATCACCACACAACAGAGTGGACTCGGGCTCAGACACCTCAGCTCCTGCTAGCATCAAGCCTCGGACATGATTCAGAGACACTAAACGAGAATAATTAAAATACCAAAAGGCCCTCACCTCCCTGAAACACAGAATGCCTGCTACACACAGCTCAGTTCAGTGAATGGGTTCATTTAATACCTTTAATTCTACAACTGACAGCAACAGATAATGACTCATGCTCCAAACGCGACAGTACATTCCTCAACCAAACTCTTCCCCATTCTTCAAATCTCCTTTAATGAAAGGGTAGGTTTGGAACTCCACTGTTTTCAACTGGAAGTAAGGCTCCCCCAATAATATCCCCATCAAACACTCCCAGGGGGTTAGATACAGAGTAAAGCTCCCTCTACACTGTCTCCATCAAACACGCCCAGGACAGGGACAGCACGGGGTTAGATACAGAGCAATGTGAGTTGCAGCTGATCACCATGAAATGTGTTAATTGAAAGACTTGAGCTGCTGAATACGGATGTAGAGAGAACCAAAATAAACTAATTGCAGCCGGTGACTCGTCCACAGAAAGACCTGTTGGTCTCCAAATGGAAATTGGCCTCAGGAAAGTGTAAGTTGTGCAGCTGCCAGGGACTGAGCGCTGCCAGCTGCATCAGGTCAGTGTACAGTGAGTCATGCTGCAGTCAGGCCATTGGACCCGACATGCTCGGATGTTGCCTTCCTCAGAGTGTTCCAGGTGGGAACTGGACAACGTCCTGCTTCCAAGCAAAAGGAGCCATGCTCACAGTGAAGGTGGTCTCACTGGGGTCCTGCCGGGAGAGAGGGGTTACTGAGTGACAATGTGAGGGAGCTGGATTAACATCAGTACAGATACAGTCAGTAACACAGGGCACTGGGGGAGAGGGGTTACTGAGTGACAGTGTACGGGAGCTGGATTAACATCAGTACAGATACAGTCAGTAACACAGGGCCCTGGGGGAGAGGGGATACTGAGTGACGGTGTGAGGAAGCTGGATTAACATCAGTACAGATACAGTCAGTAACACAGGGCACTGAGAGGAGAGGGGTTACTGAGTGACAGTGTGAGGGAGCTGGATTAACATCAGTACAGATGTAGACAGTAACACAGGGTGCTGGGGGAGAGGGGTTACTGAGTGACAGTGTGAGGGAGCGGGATTAACATCAGTACAGGTACAGTCAGTAACACAGGGCACTGGGGGGAGAGGGGTTACTGAGTGACAGTGTGAGGGAACTGGATTAACATCAGTACAGATATAGTCAGTAACACAGAGCACTGGGGTTGGGGGGGGAGATGGGTTACTGAGTGACAGTGTGAGGGAGTTGAATTAACATCAGTACAGATACAGTTAGTAAGACAGTGCACTGGGGGGAGAGGGGTTACTGAGTGACTGAGTGACAAGTAATTTGCGTAGAACTGAGGAATAAGAAAGGGATGATTGCCTTATTGGGATTGTACTCTTGACACTCCAATAGTCAGCAGGAAATTGAGAATCAAATCAGTTATGTGTAGGAATAACAGGGTGGTTATGGTAGGGAATTTTAACATTCCAAACATAGACTGGGACTGCCCTACTGTTAAGGATTTAGATGGAGAGGAATTTATTAAGTGAGTACAAGACAATTTTCTGACTCAGTATGTGGATGTACTTACTAGAGAAGGTGCAAAACTTGACCTACTCTTGGGAAATAAGGCAGGGCAGGTGACTGAGGTGTCAGTGGGGGAGCACGGTGGCACAGTGGTTAGCACTGCTGCCTCACAGCGCCAGGGACCTGGGTTCAATTCCCGCCTCGGGCGACTGACTGTGTGGAGTTTGCACGTTCTCCCCGTGTCTGCGTGGGTTTCCTCCGGGTGCTCCGGTTTCCTCCCACAGTCCAAAGATGTGCGGGTCAGGTCAATGGGCCATGCTAAATTGCCCCTAGTGTTAGGTTAGGGGTATGGGTGGGTTGCGCTTCGGCGGGTCGGTGTGGACTTGTTGGGCCGAAGGGCCTGTTTCCACACTGTAAGTAATCTAATCTAACCACTTTGCGGCCAACGACCATAATTCTAATAGATTTAAAATAATGATGGAAAAGGATAGACAGGATTTACAAGTTAAATTTCTAAATTGGAGGAAGTTTAATTTTGATGGTAATAGGCAAGAACTTTCAACATTTGTTTGGGGATGGATGTTTGCAGGTAAAGAGAGGCTGGAAAATGGGAAGCCTTCAGAAATGAGACATCGAGAGTGCAGAGACAGTATGTTCCTGTTGGGGTGAAAGGCAAGACTAGTATGTGTAGGGAATGCTGGATGACCGGAGAAATTGAGAGTTTGGTTAAGAAAAAGAAGGAAGCATATGTCAGGTATAGACAGCAGAGATCGAGTGAATCCTTAGAAGAGTATAAAGGCAGTAGGAGTATACTTAAGAGGGAAATCAGGAGGGCAAAATGGGGACATGAGATAGCTTTGGCAAATCGAGCTAAGGAGAATCCAAAGGAATTTTATAAATACTTTAAAATAAGGGTGACTAAGGAGAGAATAGGGCCATTCCTGATGAAGGGCTTATGCCCGAAAGGTCGAATTTCCTATTCCTTGGATGCTGCCTAACCTGCTGTGCTTTAACCAGCCCCTCAAAGGTCAGCAAAGCATCCTACGTGTGGAAGTGCAGGAGATGGGGGAGATACTAAACGAGTATTTTGCATCAGTGTTTACTGTGGAGAAGGACATGGAACATACAAAATGTGGGGAAATAAATGGTGACATCTTGAAAAATGCCCATATTACAGAGGAGGAAGTGCTGGATGTCTTAAAACACATAAAGGTGGATAAATCCCGAAGAGCTGATCAGGTGTTCTTTAGCTTGCAGTGAACCGTTCCCTGTGTATGAAGGTATATCAGCTCAAGCAAGAGTAAACCATAGAACCACAGAAACTATACTTTACAGGAGGGAGCCATTTGGCCTATCTTGTCCATGCTAACCCAAAGACACCCGGATGCCCTTTCTAACCCCATCTTCCTGCACCTGGCCCACAGCCCTGCAGCTTACTGCACTTAAGGTTAAGATCCAGGTATTTCTTCAGGGAATTTTGGATCTTGAACTCCACTGTCAACTCAGGCAGCAAATTCCAGACACCCACCACCCTCTCCATAAAAAATGTTTTTCTTTCTGCCACTTAAATCGATGATCTGCGGTTTTTGAATTCTCTGCCCGTTCCTCTGGTCTACTCTATCTCTACCCCTTACAATTCTGTATACCTCAAGCATGTAGCCTCTAGTCTTCTCTGTTCTGAGGAAGTCAACCTCAACCTCTCTAATCACTTTTCACAGATATAGATATAAAAGTTTGAATACACTTCTGAACAGATTAGAGAACAGCTTCTTTCCCACTGTTATCCGACTTTAGAATGGATCTCTCAAATGCTAATTCTGTTCTTTCTCTCTCTCTCTGCACCTTCTCTATGGCTACAACACTGTACTCTGCACTCTGTTCTGCTACCCTGATGTACTGTAGTCTGCCTGTATAGCATTCAGACAGCACTTTTCACTTTATCTCAGCATGTGGGAGAACAATAAGTCAATCAATCAATTCTTCAGCCCAGGCAACTTTCTACTAAATCTTCTTTGCGCGCTCTCCCGAACAATTATGTCCTTCTTGTGATGTGGAGACCAGAACTGCACACAATAGTCCAGCTGTGGTCTCACCAGTGCCTTATACAACTGACATTATATGACTATTTTTGTACCTCTGCCAATGAATGAGAGCTTTCCACAACATGCCTTCTTTACAACCTTATCTACCTGTACTGCTACCTTCAGGGACCGGTGCACACCAATATATCTCACTTCATTTAACTCTCTCAGTATAGTCCCATTTATTGTGTATTTTCTTTGACTATTTGATCTACCTAAATGCATTACCTCACACTTATCATAATTTGGAGATGCCGGTGTTGGACTGGGGTGTACAAAGTTAAAAATCACACAACACCAACAGGTTTAATTGGAAGCATACTAGCTTTCAGAGCAACGCTCCTTCACGGGGATGCGTTAACTTCCCATTTCCATTTTGCCTCTATTAGAGATTTTCACAGAAGCTCAGTCAACTCTGTCGTTAATCTTTCAAAGGGTTTGCCTGACAGCCTTATCCCTGCCAGTCTATCACTTACTTGACAAAGGATTCGCTCCCTAATTCCAGTTTTAAATCTCCTTTTCTGAAGTTAACTTTCCTCTACGGCCACTTGTATTTGCTGAGCTCCCCTAGCACTGCGACATTCCTTGAGGTGCTGAACGGGAGCGATATCAGGCAGGGATTGACATTGTGATAATCGACACCTGAGGATATCCGGTGTACTCTGATTCCATCAGGAACAACGAGTAATGTTTATGCCCCAGGGTGCAGAGAGAAGACCAGGGTCCCCTTCTTAATTCAACCCCTGTCCTAGATTGTTCCATTAAAAATCACACAACACCAGGTTATAGTCCAACAAATTTATTTGGAAACACTAGCTTTGTTCAATATATTGTATCAGTTGTATGACACTATGATCTTTTGCGATTTATTCTGTGTCCTCAGAGCAGCGCTCTGAAAGCTAGTGTTCCCAAATAAACTGGTTGGACTATAGCCTGGTGCTGTGTGATTTTTAACTTTGGGTAAAAAATGAGGTCTGCAGATGCTGGAGATCACAGTTGAAAATGTGTTGCTGGTTAAAGCACAGCAGGTTAGGCAGCATCCAAGGAAGAGCTGCCTGACCTGCTGTGCTTTAACCAGCAACACATTTTCAACTGATTTTTAACTTTGTCCACCCCAGTCCAACTTCTACATCCGAGTTGATTACAACAAGGATAATTTTTGTTTTAATCATCCGTTCCCTTGTGGATAACGTTTTCCAATCCAAGAGCATGTCTGTTTTTCAAAGGACTTCGTTGAGTGAGAGACAGAGTAAGTTTGTTCACTCCTGAACAAGAGAAAATGAAGACACAGCAGACAGTCCAAAGATGTGCGGATCAGGTGAATTGGCCGTGTTAAATTGCCAATAGTGTTAGGCGCATTAGTCAGGGGTAAATGTAGGGTGGGGGAATGGGTCTGGGTGGGTTACTCTTTGGAGGGTTGGTGTGGACTTGTTGGGCCAAATGGTCTGTTTCCACACTGCAGGGAATCTAATCTAATTTAAACACGGATTGGAAATGTGAACTCAGCAAAAAGGTACTGGACAAAAAGATACGCAAATCAAGGAACGGCATGGTGGCTCAGTGGTTAGCACTGCCGCCTCACAGAACCAGGGTCCCAGGTTCAATTCCAGCCTCAGGTGACTGACTGTGTGGAATTTGCACATCCTCCCCGTGTCTGTGTGAGTTTCCTCCGGGTGCTCCGGTTTCCTCCCACAGTCTGAAGATGTGCAGGTCAGGGTGAATTGGCCATGCTAAATTGCCCATAATGTTGGGTGCCTTAGTCAGAGGGGAAATGGGTCTGGGTGGGTTACTCTTCGTAGGGTCAGTGTGGACTGGTTGGGCCAAAGGGCCTGTTTCCACACTGTAAGTAATCTAATCTCTGGATTCCAAGAAAAGTGTATGTTACAGCATGGAGACCATTGAGCCAGCTGGTACCACAATACCAATGTTTGTGACTGAATCTGTTGGCATCAAGGTTCTTCTCTCTGCTGCAGTAACAGTCCTTTGCCCTGTTCCCCATCTCATCAGTGATTTCACATATTTGCCTGGCTAGGGTCACCCAGTGTGAGAGGGAGATGCTTCAAGTTGGAGTGCAGGGCTGTCTCATGGTCTGTCCTCAAACATGCTAAAGTAAGCACTCAGACCAGGATTTGATTTTTAATTTTTATTTGCATATTCCTGGAAGTAAAAACATTTCTGCAGTTGGGATTTAACTTACAGGAGACATTTTTGTTTTACTGAGCGTGGCTATTAACTTTCTGGCATCCATCTCTCCTTTTAACGCCTCTCTTTGTGAAGTTTCCTTTGCAGTCTGCAAGTGTAACATTCCATGGGCTCACACAATCTGCCACTGAATTTACTTTCAGCCACCTTTCAAAAGAAATATAATTGAAAGTTTGATATGTCTGGGAGTAATCCAATCTGATCAATCATCATGACAGCATGACGACGTAGGTTAAAAAGGAGATGAGGTCCTATATTGTTAACCAGGAAGAAAGTTGACCTCAAAAGTAGTTATCTCAGGATTACTACCAGTGCCACGAGCTAGTCACAATAGAAACTGCAGGACATATAGGATGGACACATAGCTGAAAAGATGGTGTGAGGAGGAGGATTTCAGATTCATGGAGCATTGGGTTCTGGGGGAGATGGGACCTGTACAAACTGGACAGATTACACTTGGGCAGGACTGGGACTGATGTCCCTTGGAGGGTTGGGGGTGGGGTTACTTGGTAGAGTTTAAGCCAATGTGGCAGGAGGATGGAACCAGAGGAGTAGGGCAGTAGATAATTCCACTTTCAAGCCTTTCATCATTTCGCTTGATTCCATTAAACTCCAAGAATTAATTAAGCTCTACCTCATCCAAGAATATATTTGATAGCTGGCCAACCACGGTCCTCTACAATAGGAAATTTCAAGAATTCACACCTCTTTGAATAAAGGGATATCAGGATTCAACTTCCTGATTAGATTACTTACAGTGTGGAAACAGGCCCTTCGGCCCAACAAGTCCACACCGACCGTCCGATGAGCAACCCGCCCAGACCCATTCCCTACACCTAACATTACGGGCAATTTACCTAACCCACACATCTTTGTGACTGTGGGAGGAAATCAGAGCAGCCAGGGACACGGGGAGAATGTGCAAACTCCACACAGACAGATGCCTGAGGCGGGAACTGAACCCGGGTCTCTGGCGCTGTGAGGCAGCAGTGCTAACCATTGTAGTCACCGTGAGCTGGATCTGATCTGGAGCTGCAATCAACCCCTTCCCACGCTGACCCTCGATGCTCCAGCCAGGGGAAATTCCCCGTCGGATCTGAAGCCAGATTTGAAGTCAGGATTGGGAGAGGAAGCAGCAAGAAACAAGTCCAGACACAGCCCTGGTCCTTGAGTTGAACTTACAGATGAGGGGAGTGTGCCTGACTCAACCCCAATCCTGGCTGCAGAGTGATAGCCTCCTGTTGGGTGAGTCAAGCCGTTTAGCGATCACCATCTGTTCTGACAGACCAGTTCAGTTCAGTTCCTCTTGCTGGCTGAAGATATGAACCATGTCATGCAGCATTGCTGTGCCTCTGTAGTAATTGCTGCCATGAGCTAAGTTTTATTATTCTTGGCCTGGCTCTAAGTGATTCACTGAAGCCTTTCCTATCTGAGTTGTTCAGTTAAGAGCAAAGCAGCAGGCCATTTCACACCCTACATGACTCGTCACTTCTAACTTTAACATGTCAAAGCAGTGCTGTTTTTAGCTCTCGCATTCTACTTTGTATGCATTCATATTCCTTACCTCTGTGGGGATCGACAGCATGGGGAGGCAACTCGCCACCACCTACTCCAGGGCAATTAGTGATGGGCAATAAATGCTGGCCCAGCCAACTACACTGACATTTCTTTTTCCTTCCAAAAATGCCGCAACATCAAAGTTCAGCTTGAGTGTCGTTGCTTTTATTTTTAAACACACTCCTTTCCTTTTTAATCATCTGGAAGAGAAGTGAGCACAACACAGGGAAAAGCAACATGCCCACGCCCTGAGTGTTTCAGACCTGGAAGTGTGATGGAAGCAGTTTAATTGAAGATGGTTATTAAATAGAGATAAAGAATGAAGGTTACGGGGAAAGTGGAACTGAGTCATTCAGAATCACGCTGCAGAAGTGATGGCGTGCATTGTAAGAGTTCTGTGACTGCGTGATTTAATTCCTGAAATACAATGTTAGCAGGGCCTTTAGTTAAGTTGAAAAATTGTTAGAGCACAGAATTGTAAGAGGTGACTTAATCGAAGTTCTCAAGAGGTTCTGATCAAGTAGTGGAGATTTTGCCTGGGACTGGGTCAGCAAATAGAGGACATCTGGAGTCCACTGTTATAGAGTCATAGAGTCAAAGAGATGTACAGCACGGAAACAGACCCTTCGGTCCAACCCGTCCATGCCGACCAGATATCCTAAATTAATCAATTTATCTAGTCCCATTTGGCCAGCACTTGGGCCATATCCCTCTAAACCCTTCCTCTTCATATACATATTCAAATGCCTTTTAAATGTTAAACCAGCCTCCACCACTTCCTCTGGCAACTCATTCCATACACGTACCACCTTCTGCATGAAAAACTTACCCCTTAGGTCTCTTTTATATCTTTCCCCTCTCACCTTAAACCCATGCCCTCTAGTTCTGGACTCCCCTACCCCAAGGAAAAGACCTTGTCTATTTACACTATCCATGCCCTTCATGATTTCATAAACCTCTATAAGGTCACCCCTCAGCCTCCAATGCTGCAGGGAAAACAGCCCCAGCCTATTTAACCTCTCCCGATAGCTCAAATCCTCCAACACTGGCAACATCCTTGTAAATCTTTTCTGAGCCAGTTTTATTCTCCTGAACAATAGCAACAAAGCTGTCGCCTTTTAACATAGACCTCAGTGGTGGGCAAGTTGTTGGAGGGAATCCTGAGGGACAGGATGTATATGTATTTGGAAAGGCAAGGACTGATTCGGGATAGTCAACATGGCTTTGTGCATGGGAGATCATGCCTCACAAACATGATTGAGTTTTTTGAAGAAGTAACAAAGAGGATTGATAAGAGCAGAGCAATAGATTAAATCTATATGGACTTCAGTAAGGCATTCGACAAGGTTCCCCATGGGAGACTGATTAGCAAGGTTAGATCTCATGGAATACAGGGAGAACTAGCCACTTGGATACAGAACTGGCTCAAAGGTAGAAGACAGAGGGTGGAGGTGGAGGGTTGTTTTTCAGACTGGAGGCCTGTGACCAGTGGAGTGCCACAAGGATCAGTGCTGGGTCCTCTACTTTTTGTCATTTACATAAATGATTTGGATGCGAGCATAAGAGGTACAGTTAGTAAATTTGCAGATGACACCAAAATTGGAGGTGTAGTGGACAGCAAAGAGGGTTATCTCAGATTACAACAGGATCTGGACCAGATGGGCCAATGGGCTGAGAAGTGGCAGATGGAGTTTAATTCAGATAAATGCGAAGTGCTGCATTTTGGGAAAGCAAATCTTAGCAGGACTTATATACTTAATGGTAAGGTCCTAGGGAGTGTTGCTGAACAAAGAGACCTTGGAGTGCAGGTTCATAGCTCCTTGAAAGTGGAGTTGCAGGTAGATAGGATAGTGAAGAAGGCATTTGGTATGCTTTCCTTTATTGGTCAGAGTATTGAGTACAGGAGTTGGGAGGTCATGTCGCAGCTGTACAGGACATTGGTTAGGCCACTGTTGGAATATTGCATGCAATTCTGGTCTCCTTCCTATCGGAAAGATGTTGTGAAACTTGAAAGGGTTCTGAAAAGATTTACAAGGATGTTGCCAGGTTTGCAGGATTTGAGCTACAGGGAGAGGCTGAACAGGCTGGGGCTGTTTTCCCTGGAGCGTCGGAGGCTGAGGGGTGACCTTATAAAGGTTTACAAAATTATGAGGGGCATGGATAGGATAAATAGACAAAGCCTTTTCCCTGAGGTTGGGGAGTCCAGAACTAGAGGGCATAGGTTTAGGGTGAGACGGGAAAGATATAAAAGAGACCTAAGGGGCAACTTTTTCACGCAGAGGGTGGTATGTGAATGGAATGAGCTGCCAGAGGAAGTGGTGGAGGCTGGTACAATTGCAACATTTAAGAGGCATCTGGATGGGTATATGAATAGGAAAGGTTTTGATGGATATGGGCCAGGTGCTGGCAGGTGGGATATCTGGTCGGCATGGATGGGTTGGACCGAAGGGTCTGTTTCCATGCTGTACATGTCTATGACTCTATGACTCTAATTCCCTCCCTGGCCTCCCCACCCCTCCACTTCTCTTCATTTTGTTCAATCACTCCTCACCTCCTCACCAATCTTTTCCCAATTTGCCATACCATTGGCTTGAGTGGCTCGAGGTCTAATTTTGTTTTATAGAAACAAAATTAGGGACATTTAAGCAACTCTTGGATAAATAATACAATGAAGAGTCTGTAGATTTGTCTGATCTTAGAGTAGGGTACAAGGCCAGCACAAAGTCGAGGGCCGAAGGGCCTGTACTGTGCTATGTTGTATGTTAAAGATAGTGTTCAACTTAAAGAAAAGCATATAATTATGTAAAGTTTGATGGCAGGTCAAAAGATTGGAGAGGACATAAAAAGAAGCAAAGAACAAAACAATTAGTAGAGTGAAAAATTAGAGTGCAAATGAAAGCTAGCTAGAAATCTAAAAGCAGATAGTGAGACTTCCTATAAATATTTAAAGAAGAAAAACTTAACAAAGTGAGCATTAGTCATATGGAAAGTGAAACTGGTGAATTAATAATGGGAAATAAGGAAATGGAAGAGAAATTGAACAGGTATTTTGCATCAATCAACACTGAGGAAGATATTAGCGACAGCAATAAATCAGGAAATGGAACAGAGGCAGGAATTCAGAAAAATCACAATTTCCAGAGAAGTGGTACTTAATGAATTATTGGCGCTGTGGGTTAAGAAATGTCCTGATCTTGTACAATTAATCTGAGAGTCTTAAAAGAAGTAACTAGTGAGATAGTTGATGCTTTGGTTTTAGTTTTTCAAAGCTGCCTTATTCATGGACTGTCCCTTTAGATTGAAAGGGACAGGCCTTTACTGGCTGTAACTCTGTTATTCAAAAAGGGATGGAGACAGAAAGCAGGAAAACATAGGGAGTACAGCACATGCACCTCCTCTCCTAGTTTTGAGAAAATCCTGGAAGCATGGCATTCCAACCGGAACTCTATCAACAAACACATCGAGTTAGACCCGATCTACCTCCCCCTGAGGAAAAGAACAGGAAATGACATCACTGCAGGAAATGACATCACCAACCCAAAGAAACCCAAACATATAAAGATAAAGCAGGAATCATCAGCAGTGCTTCGTCTGGAGGCCCACTGAAGATGTTACCTAGTGGGGCGACGAAACATCTGGAAATGAACCTTCCAGCTCAGTGAGCAAACCTACATCCAGAACCTCCTCTGCTCCTCAGAGGGTTCCAATCGATCATTGAAAACTGTTCCAATTTCCTTTTCAAAAAAGCACATAAAGTCAGAGACTCATAGAGATGTACAGCACGGAAACAAACTCTTCGGTCCAACTTGTCCATGCCGACCAGATATCCCAATCTAATCTAGTCCCACCTGCCAGCACCCGGCCCATATCCCTCCAAACCCTTCCTATTCATATACCCATCCAGATGCCTTTTAAATGTTGCAATTGTACCAGTCTCCACCACATCCTCTAGCAGCTCATTCCATACACGTACCACCTTCTGCGTGAAAACGTTGCCCCTTAGGTCCCTTTTAAATCTTTCCCCTTTCACCTTAAATTCTAGTTTTGGACTCCCCACCCCGGGAAAAAGACTGTTTATTTATCCTATCTATGATTTTATAAACCTCTATAACGTCACCCCTCAGCCTCAGACGCTCCAGGGAAAATATCCCCAGCCAATACAACCTGTCCCTGTAGCTCAAACTCTCCAACCCTGGTAACATCCTTGTAAATCTTTTCTGAACCCTTCCAAGCATCACAACATCTTTAATAACTGTTTTGTTAGGGCAGTAAAGGAAACAAAGGGGAACCGCTGGCTTACTTTGATTTATGGGAGGCATTTATCAGAGTGCAACATCAAAGTTATTGTGGAAAATAAGCATATGTGGTGTATGGGGTAGTGTATAGGCTGGCTAACAGGAAGCAGACTGTAGGAATGAATGGGTCTTCTTCAGGTTGGTGAGGTGTATTGTGTGGTGTGCCACAGGAATCCAGGCTGGGACTATAACTGTTTCCCATTTATTGAAATGAATGAGATGAAGGGATGGTTCCCAGATTTGCGGACGACACAAAGGTAGCTGGAAAAGTGAGTTGAGAAGAGGACAGAATGAGCCCACAGAGGAATGAGGGGGTGGGCAAAGATCCGGCAAATGGGGTACAATGTTGGATCAGGTGAAATTGTTCATTTTCACCGAAAGACTGGACAGGGGTATATGATCGAAACGGTGGAAAGATGCAGAGCCCTAAGATGTAGAGGGATCAGGGTGATCCATGGGACACTAGGGAGATGGCATGCTGGGTACTGAGCACAGTATTCGTCACTTTCTAACAGGAAGAGTGTAAATGCATTGGAGACAGTTAGCTGGAATGGGAGCGTTGTCTACATGGAAAGGTGAGACAAGCTGGGCTTTTATCGGCTGGGGTTTACAGGGGTAAGAGGTAACGTGATGAAAACATACAAGATCCTGAGGGGACTTGACAGGTTTGAAATGGAAAGGATGTTTCCTCTTCTAGGGGTTACTATGACTGACCCCTTTAACAGACTGACATCTATATTTACAGTTCTCCTTAAGTCTGGGAAGTTGGGAGGTATTGTCCCCTTTAACACACTAGATTAGATTCCAGTTAGATTCCTCACAGTGTGGAAGCAAGCTCTTCGGCCCAACAAGTCCACACCGACCCTCCGAAGAGTCACCCACCCAGATCCATTTCCCTCTGACTAATGCACCTAACACTACAAGCAATTTAGCATGGCCAATTCACCAAACCTGCACATCTTTGGACTGTGGGAGGAAACCCACGCAGATACGGGGAGAAAGTGCAAACTCCACACAGACAGTCACCCGAGACTGGAACCAAACTTGGGTCCCTGGTGCTGTGAGGCAGCAGTGCGACCCACTGAACCACCATGCCACCTCAGAGTATTATTGTCCCCTTTAACAAACTGATCCTGAGCGTTACTGTCCCCATTAACACACTAACTCAGAGAGGTACTGTCCCCTTTAACACACTGACCCTGAGAGTTACTATCCCTTTTAATGCATTAATTCTGTGTTGCTGTCCCCTTTAACACAGTGACCTTGAGTGTTACTGCCCCCTTCAACAGACTGACCACTTTAACACATTAACCCCAAGAGGTAATGTCCCCTTTATCACACTGAGCCCTGGAATTACTGTTCCCTTTAACCCACTGAGCCCACGGATTACTGACCCCGATAACACATTAACCGAAGAGTTATTGTCCCCTTTAACCCGCTGATCTCTAGGACTACTGACCCTTTAACCCAGTGAGCATTCAGATTACTGACCCCTTCAACACACTAACCGAAGGGTCCATGTCCCCTTTATAACACTGAGTCGTAGAATTACATTCACCTTGAACAAACTGAGCCTGCGTTACTGTCTCCTTAATCACATTGAAACAGTGCCCTTTGTGAAATTAAGCTGGACTTACCATCCCCATAACAGACTGACCCTGAGAGTTACTCTCTCAATGAAAGACTGACCCATTCAGCTAATACACCATCAAATACACTGACTAACAGATTTGTTAACCCCTTCAACATACTATTCAGTGAGGTACTGACTACACTAACACATTGACCCTGAGAATTACTGTCCCCTTAAACACACTGACCCTGAGAATTGCTGTCTCCTTTAACACAAAGTCCTGTTCAGTTAATGTCCCCTTAAAAACATTGGCCCTGAGAGCTACTGACCCCATTAACACACTGACCCTGAGAATTACTGTCCCCTTTAACACATTGACCCTGAGTGTTACTATACCCTTTAACACACTGAACCTGAGAATTACTGACCCCTTTAACACACTGTCCCTGAGAATTACTGTCCACTTTAACACACTGTCCCTGAGAATTACTGTCCCGTTTAACACACTGTCCCTGAGAATTACTGTTCCGTTTACCACACTGACCATGAGAATTACTGTCCCCCTTTAACACACTGTACCTGAGAATCACTTTCCCCGTTAACACAATGACCCTAAGAATTACAGTCCCATGAACACATTGTCCCTGGGAATTACTGTCCCCTTCAACACACTGTTCCTGAGAATTACTGTCCCCTTAAACATACTGACCCTGAGAATTACTGTCCCCTTTAACACACTGTCCCTGAGAATTACTGTCCCCTTTAACACACCACCCGAAGAATTACTGTCCCCTTTAACGCACTGTTCCTGAGAATTACTATCCCTTTAAAACACTGACCCTGAGAATTACTGTCCAATTTTACACATGGGCCCTGAGTGTTACTGTCCCCATTATCACACTGTCCCTGAGAATTACTGTTCCGTTTAACACAGTGACTGAGAGAATTACTGTCCCTTTAACACACTGACCTGAGAATTACAGTAGCCTTTAACGAACTGACCCTGAGAAATACATTCCCCTCCAACACACTGACACTGAGAATTACTGTCCCCTTTAACACAGTGATCAAGAGAATTACTGTCCCCTTGAACACACTGTCCCTGAGAATTACTGTCCCCTAGAACACACTGACACTGAGAATTACTGTCCCCTTTAAGACAATGACACTGAGTGTTACTGTCCCCCTTAAAATACAGACCTTGAGAACTACTGTCCACTTTAACACACTGTCCCTGAGAATTACTGTCACCTCTAATACACTGACCCTGAGAATTACTGTCCCCTTTAACAGACTGTCCCTGAGAATTCCTGTCCCCTTTAACATACTGACCTTGAGAATTACTGTCCCCTTTAACACACTAACCTTGAGAATTACTGTCCCCTTTCACACACGGAAACTGAGAATTACTTTTCCCTTTGACACACTGACCCTAAGAATTACTGGCCCATTAATACACTGATCCTGAGGATTACTGTTCCCTTTACCACACTGTCCCTGAGAATTATCGTCCCCTTTACCACACTGTCCCTGAGAATTACTGTCTCCTTTAACACACTGTCCCTGAGAATTAATGCAACATTTAATACACTGACCCTGAGAATTACTGTCCCCTTTAACACACTGTCCCTGAGAACTACTGTCCCCTTTAACATACTGACCTTGAGAATTACTGTCCCCTTTAACATACTGTCCCTGAGAATTACTGTCCACTTTAACACACAGACACTGAGAATTACTGCAACATTTAACACACTGACCCTAAGAATTATGGTCCCCTTTAACACACTGACCCTGAGAATTACTGTCCCCTTTAATATACTGACCTTGAGAATTACTGTCCCTTTAACACAGTGACCATGAGAATTACTGTCCCCTTTAACACAATGTCCCTGAGAATTACTCTCCCCATTACCACGCAGACGCAGATGATTACTGTCCCCTTTAACCCGCAGACGCAGAGAACTCCTGTCCCATTTAACACACTGTCCCTGAGAATAACTGTCCCGTTAATACACTGATCCTGAGAAATTCAGTCCCCTTTAACACACTGTCCCTGAGAATTACTGACCCCGTTAACACACTGACCCTGAGAATTACTGTCCCCTTTAACACACTGACCCGAAGAATTACTGTCCCCTTTAACATACTAACCCTGAGTGTTACTGTCCCCTTTAACACACTGACCCTGAGAATAACTTTCCCCTTTAACAGACAGTGCCTGATAATTACTGTCCCCATTAATACACTGACCCTGAGTGTTAATGTCCCCTTTATCACACTGTCCCAGAGAATTACTGTCCACTTTAACACAATGGTCTTGAGAATTACTGTCCCCTTTAACACACTGTCCCTGAGAATTACTGTTCCATTTAACTCAATGACCCTGAGTGTTACTGTCCCCTTTATTGCACTGTCCCTAAGAATTACTGTCCTCTTTAACACAAGGACCTTGAGAATTTCAGTCCCCGTTAATACACTGTCCCTGAGAATTACTGTTCCGTTTAACACACTGACCATGAGAATTACTGTCCCCTTTAACACACTGTCCCTGTGAATTACTTTCCCCGTTAACACACTGACCCTAAGAATTACTGTACCGTGAACACATTGTCCCTGGAAATTACTGTCCCCTTTAACACACTGTTCCTGAGAATTACTTTCCCCGTTAACACACTAACCCTAAGAATTACTGTACCGTGAACACATTGTCCCTGAGAATTACTGTCCCCTTTAACACAATGACCCTGAGAATTACTGTCCCCTTTAAGACAATGACCTTGAGAATTACTGTCCCCTTTAACACTCTGTCCCTGAGAATTACTTTTCTCTTTAACACACTGCTGCTGATAATTACTGCAACATTTCACAGACTGAACCTGAGATTGCTGTCACCTTTAATAAGCTGTCCCTGAGAATTACTGTCCCCTTTAACATACTGACTTTGAGAATTACTGTCCCCTTTAACACACTGTCCCTGAGAATAGGCAATAGACAATAGACAATAGACAATAGGTGCAGGAGTAGGCCATTCAGCCCTTCGAGCCTGCACTGCCATTCAATATGATCATGGCTGATCATTCCTAATCAGTATCCATTTTCTGCCTTATCTCCATAACCCTTGGTTCCACTATCTTTGAGAGCTCTATCCAACTCTTTCTTAAATGAATTCAGAGACTGGGCCTCCACTGCCCTCTGGGGCAGAGCATTCCACACAGCCACCACTCTCTGGGTGAAGAAGTTTCTCCTCATCTCTGTCCTAAATGGTCTACCCTGTATTTTTAAGCTGTGTCCTCTGGTTCGGCACTCACCCATCAGCGGGAACATGTTTCCTGCTGCCAGAGTGTCCAATCCTTTCATAATCTTATATGTCTCAATCACATCCCCTTTCAGTCTTCTAAACTCAAGGGTATACAAGCCCAGTCGCTTCAGTCTTTCAGTGTAAGGTAATCCCTCCATTCCAGGAATTGACCTCGTGAACTCCCTCAATAGCCAGAATGTCTTTCCTCAAATTTGGAGACCAGAACTGCACGCAATACTCCAGGTGTGGTCTCACCAGGCACCTGTACAGCTGCAGAAGCACCTCTTTGCTTCTATACTCAATCCCTCTTGTTATGAAGGCCAGCATGCTATTAACCTTCTTCATTACCTGCTGTACCTGCATGCTTGCCTTCATTGACTGGTGTACAAGAACACCCAGATCTCTCTGTACTGCCCCTTTACCTAAATTGATTCCATTGAGGTAGTAATCTGCCTTCCTGTTCTTGCCACCAAAGTGGATAACCATACAATTATCCACATTAAACTGCATCTGCCATGCATCTGCCCACTCACCTAACTTGTCCAGGTCACCCTGTAATCTCCTAACATCCTCATCACATTTCACCCTGCCACCCAGCTTTGTATCATCAGCAAATTTGCTAATGTTATTGCTGATACCATCTTCTATATCATTAACATATTTTGTAAAAAGCTGCGGTCCCAGCACGGATTCCTGCGGTACCCCACTGGTCACTGCCTGCCATTCCGAAATGGAGCCGTTTATCACTACCCTTTGTTTCCTATCAGCCAAACAATTTTCAATCCAATCTAGTACTTTGCCCCCAATACCATGCGCCCTAAGTTTACTCACTAACCTCCTGTGTGGAACTTTATCAAAAGCTTTCTGAAAGTCCAGGTACACTACATCTACTGGATCTTCCTTATCCATCTTCAGAGTTACATCCTCAAAAAATTCAAGAAGATTAGTCAAGCATGATTTCCCCTTCATAAATCCATGCTGACTCTGTCCTATCTTGTTACTACTATCCAGATGTGCCGTAATCTCATCCTTTATAATAGACTCCAGCATCTTTCCCACCACTGAGGTCAGACTAACTGGTCTATAATTTCCTGCTTTCTCTCTCCCACCTTTCTTAAAAAGTGGTATAACATTAGCCACTCTCCAATCCTCAGGTACCGATCCCGAATCTATCGAATTCTGGAAAATAATCATCAACACATCCACGATTTCCCGAGCCACCTCCTTCAGTACTCTGGGATGTAGACCATCAGACCCCGGGGACTTATCAACCTTCAGACCTAACAGTCTTTCCAACACCAAATCCTGGCAAATGCAGATTCCCTTAAGTTCAAGTCCTTCAGTCACTGTTACCTCAGGGAGATTGCTTGTGTCTTTCCCAGTGAACACAGATCTGAAGTAAAAAGTGAAGTCTGCAGATGCTGGAGATCAGAGCTGAAAATGTGTTGCTGGTTAAAGCACAGCAGGTCAGGCAGCATCCGAGGAACAGGAAATTCGACGTTTCGGGCCAGAGCCCTTCATCAGGATGAACATTTCAGCACAGATCTGAAGTACCCATTTAATTCTTCTGCCATTTCTTTGTTCCCTGTAATATATTCCCCTGTTTCTGTCTTCAAGGGCCCAATTTTAGTCCTAACCATTTTTTTGCCTTGCACATACTTGAAAAAGCTTTTACTATCCTCCTTTATATTTTTGGCCAGTTTACCTTCATACCTCATTTTTCCTCTGCGTATTTCCTTCTTAGTAATCCTCTGTTGTTCTTTGAAAGCTTCCCAGTCCTCTGTTTTCCCACTTACCTTTGCTATGTTACACTTTTTCTCTTTTAACTTTATATGTTTCTTAACTTCCCTCGTCAGCCACGGCCGCCCCTGCCTCCTCCTGGGATCTTTCTTCCTTTTAGGAATGAACTGATCCTGCAACTTCTGCATTATACATAGAAATATCTGCCATTGTTCCACCACGGTCAGCCCTGCTAAGGTATTGCACCATTGAACTTTGGCCAGCTCTTCCCTCATAGCTCCATAGTTCCCTTTATTCAACAGAAGTACTGTCACTTCCGACTGTACCCTCTCCCTCTCAAATTGCAGATTGAAACTTAATGTATTATGGTCACTACTTCCCAATGGCTCCTTCACTTTGAGGTCTCTGACCAATTCTGGTTCATTACACAATACCAGATCCAGAATTGCCTTCTCCCTGGTCGGCTCCAGCACCAGCTGCTCTAAGAATCCATCTCTGAGGCACTCCACAAAGTCTCTTTCTTGATGTCCAATATTACCCTGATTCTCCCAGTCTACCTGCATGTTAAAATCCCCCATAACAGCTGTAGTAACATCTTTACCACAGGCCAATTTCAGCTCCTGATTCAACTTACATCCGACATCCAGACTACTGTTTGGGGCCTGTAGGTGACTCCCAAGAGGGTCTTTATACCCTTAGTATTTCGCAGTTCTATCCACACTGACTCCACATCCCCTGACTCTAGGTCCCCCCGCACAAGGGACTGAATATCCTCCCTTACCAACAAGGCCACCCCACCCCCTCTGCCCGTCAGTCTGTCCTTACGATAGCACGTATAGCCTTGAATATTCATTTCCCAGGCCCTGTCCACTTGAAGCCATGTCTCAGTTATCCCCACAATATCGTACCTGCCAATTTCCGAAAGAGCCTCAAGCTCATCCATCTTATTTCTCATGCTTCATGCGTTCATATACAGTATTTTTAATTTGTTACTGCCCTCACCCTTCCCATCAACCCCTATTCCACTCAACCTTACAGAATGATCCCTTTTTGAGTTTTCTGCCTCATTGATACAGTTGTCTTTCTTGACTTCCCTTGTTCTAACTTTCCCTTCAATTTCCTTCTTAAACATCCAGTTTGTCCCCTCCCCCAGCTACTTAGTTTAAACGTAGCTGTGTTGCAGTAGAAAACCAGCCTGCCAGAATACTGGTCCCTAACCTATTAAGGTGCAAACCGTCTCTCTTGTAGAATTTATGTTTACCACAAAACATACCCCAGTGATCCAAGAATTTAAATCCTTGCTTCCTGCACCAGTTCCCCAGCCACACGTTCAAGTCCATTATCTCCCTGTTTCTGGCCTCACCAGCCCAAGGAACTGGAAGCAAACCGGAGATAACCACCCTGGACGTCCTGCTTTTCAGCCTTCTTCCTAGTTCTCCGAAATCCCGCTGTAGTATGTTCCTCCTCTTCTTCCCAACATCATTTGTGCCGACATGTACCACCACCTCTGGCTCTTCACCTTCGTCCTTGAGGATTTCCTGCACTCTGTCCGTGATGTCTTTCACCCTGGCACCAGGAAGGCAACACACCACCCTTAAATCTCATCTGCTGCCACAAAATCCCCAGTCAGTTCCTCGCACGGAGTCCCCTATTACCACGGCTCTGTGCGATGTCCGACTCTTCCGCTCTGCCTCTGCGGCAACCTTTGATTGACAGACCTGGCCGCCTCACGGACTGGCAGTGTCATCAGTCTCCACTGTTTCCAAAAAATTCAACGTGTTCCTGACAGGTACTTCTCCGGGGTCTCTTGCACCTGTTTCCTCTCTGCCTTCCTCATCGTCTGCTCTCTTCTGCTCTCTTCTGGCATGATTGGTGTAATAACCTCGCTGAAGGTCTTGTCCAGAAAGATCTCGTTCTCTCAGATGAGCCTAAGGTCCACAAGTTCTTGCATCAGCGCTGCAATATGCTCTGTCAATAGCTGAATGTGCACACACTTTCTGCATTACTGTCCCCTTTAACACACTGACCATGAGTGTTACTGTCCCCTTTAACACACTGTTCCTGAGAATTACAGATCCCTTTAACACACTGTCCCTGAGAAATACTGTCCCCTTTAATACACTGACCTTGAGAATTACTTGCCCTGTTTACAACGGTCCCTGAGAATTACTGTCTCCATTAACACACTGACCATGAGAATTATTGTCCCCTTTAACACACTGTTCCTGAGAATTACTTTATCCTTTGACACACTGACCCTGAGAATTACTGTCCCCTTGAACAAACTGACCCTGATAATTACTTTCCCCTTTAACACAGTGATCCTAAGAATGACTGTCCCTTTAGCACACTGACCCTGAGAATTACTGTCCCCTTTAACACACTGACCCTGAGTGTTACTGTCCCCTTAAACACAATGACCCTGAGAATTACTGTCCCCTTTAACACACTGACCCTATGAGTTAATGTCCCTTTAACACAATGACCCTGAGTATTACTGTCCCCTTTAACACACTGACTTTGAGAATTACTTTTCCCTTTAACACAGTGAACCTAAGAATTACTCTCACTTTGACACACTGACCCTGAGAATTACTTTCCCCTTTAACACACTGACCCTGAGAAATGCTTTCCCCTTTAACACACTCACCCTAAGAATTGTTAACCCTTTAACACACTGGCCCTGAGAATTACTGTCCCCTTTAACACACTGACTCTGAGAAATGCTTTCCCCTTTAACACACTGACATAAAAATTACTGTCTCTTTAACACACTGACCCTAAGAATTACTGTCCCTTTACAACACTGTCCTGGAGAATTACTGACCCCGTTAACACACTGCACCTAAGAATAACTGTCCGCTTTAACACACTGTTCCTGAGATTTACTGTCCCCTTTAACACACTGACCTGGAGAATTACTGTCCCTTCAACACACTGATGCTGTGAATTAATTTTCCCTTTAACACATTGACCCTGAGAATTACTGCCCCTTCAACACACTGTCCCCGAGAAGTATTGTCCACTTTAACACACTGTCCCTGAGAATTACTGTCCCCTTTAACACACTGTCCCTGAGAATCACTGTCCCCTTTAACACATTGACTCTGAGAATTACTGCCCCCTTTAACCACACTGACCCTGAGAAATACAGCCCGTTTGACACACTGTCCTTGAGAATTACTGTCCCCTAAACACACTGACCTTAGGAATAATTAACCCTTTAACGCACTGGCCCTAAGAATTACTGTCCCCTTTAACACACTGACCCTGAGAAATGTTTTCCCCTTTAACACACTGACCCTAAAAATTACTGTCCCTTTAACACACTGACCCTGCAAATAAATGTCCCCTTTAACACACTGTTCCTGAGATTTCCTGTCCCCTTTAACACACTGACCCTGAGAATTACTGTCCCCAATAACACACTGACCCTAAAGATTAGTGGGCAGCACGGTGGCACAGTGGTTAGCACTGCTGTCTCACAGCGCCTGAGACCCGGGTTCAATTCCCGACTCAGGCGACTGACTGTGTGGAGTTTGCACATTCTCCCCGTGTCTGCGTGGGTTTCCTCCGGGTGCTCCGGTTTCCTCCCACAGTCCAAAGATGTGCGGGTCAGGTGAATTGGCCATGCTAAATTGCCCGTAGTGTTAGGTAAGGGGTAAATGTAGGGGTATGGGTGAATTGCGCTTCGGCGGGTCGGTGTGGACCTGTTGGGCCGAAGGGCCTGTTTCCACACTGTAAGTAATCTAATCTAGTAATTACTGTCCCTTTAACACACGGACCCTGAGAATTACTGTCTCCTTTAACACACTGGCCCTGAGAATTACTGTCCCATTAAAAAAACTGACCCTGAGGTTTACTGTCCCCTTTAACACACTGACCGCAAGAATTCCTGTCCCTTTAACTCACTGATCCGGAGAATTACCATCCCAGTTAACACAGTGACACAGAGATACACTGTCCCTTTAACATACTGACCCTGAGAATTACTTTCCCTTTAAACACACTGACCCTGAGAATTACTGTCCCATTAAAAAAAACTGACATTGAGAATTACTGTCCCCTTTAACACTGTGACCCAAAGAATTACTGTCCCTTTAACATACTGACCCTGAGAATTACTGTCCCGTTTAACACACTGAACCTAAGAATTACTGTCCCCTTTAACACACTGACTCTGAGAATTACTGTCTCCAATAACACACTGACACTGAGACACAGTGACCCAGAGAATTACTGTCCTTTTAACATACTGAACCTTAGAATTACTGTCCCCTTTAACATACTGATTTGAGAATTACTGTCACTTTTGACACACTCATCATGAGAATTACTTTCCCCTTTAACACACTGACCCTAAGAAGTACTGTCCCTTCAACACACTGACCCTGTGAATTAATTTTCCCTTCAACACTCTGTCCCCGAGAAGTATTGTCCCCTTTAACACACTGTCCCTGGGAATTAGTGTCCCCTTTAACACACTGTCCCTGAGAATCACTGTCCCCTTTAACACACAGACTCTGAGAATTACTGTCCCCTTTTTCACACTGGCCCTGAGAATTACTATTCCCTTTAACACACTGACCTTGAGAATTACTGTACCCTTTAACACACTGTCCCTGAGAAATACAGCCCGTTTGACACACTGTCCTTGAGAATTACTGTCCCCTTTAACACACTGACCCTGAGAAATGTTTTCCCCTTTAACACACTGACCCTAAAAATTACTGTCCCTTTAACACACTGACCCTGTGAATAAATGTCCCCTTTAACACACTGTTCCTGAGATTTCCTGCCCCCTTTAACACACTGACCGCAAGAATTCCTGTCCCTTTAACACACTGACTCTGAGAATTACTGTCCCCTTTAACACAAGGACCCTGAGATTAATTTCCACTTTAACACACTGACCCGAAGAATTACTGTCAATTTAACACACCGACCTTGAGAATTAATGTCCCCTTTAACACACTGACCCTGAGAATTACTGTCCCATTAAAAAAACTGACCCTGAGAATTACTGTCCCCTTTAACACACTGACCGCAAGAATTCCTGTCCCTTTAACTCACTGATCCTGAGAATTACCATCCCATTTAACACAGTGACACAGAGATACACTGTCCCTTTAACATACTGACCCTGAGAATTACTTTCCCTTTAAACACACTGATCCTGAGAATTACTGTCCCATTAAAAAAAACCGACATTGAGAATTACTGTCCCTTTAACACGGTGACCCAAAGAATTACTGTCCCTTTAACACACTGACCCTATGAATTAAATTCCCCTTGAACACACTGACCTTGAGAGTTACTGTCCCCTTTAACACACTGACCCTGAGAATTACAGTCCCCTTTAACATACTGACCATGAAAATTACTGACCCCAATAACACACTGACACTGAGATACCGTCCCCTTTAACACAGTGACGCAGAGAATTACTGTCCCCTTTAACAAACTGACCCTGAGAATTACTGTCCCATTAAAAAAACTGACACTGAAAATTACTGTCCCGTTTAACACACTGACTCTGAGAATTACTGTCTCCAATAACACACTGACACTGAGATATGGTCCCCTTTAACACAGTGACGCAGAGAATTACTGTGCCCTTTAACAAACTGACCCTGAGAATTACTGTCCCCTTTAACAAACTGGCCCTGAGAATTACTGTCCCATTAAAAAAACTGACACTGAAAATTACTGTCCCCTTTAACACAGTTACCCAGAGAATTACTGTCCCTTTAACATACTGACCCTGAGAATTACTGTCCACTTTAACACACTGAACCTTAGAATTACTGTCCCCTTTAACACACTGATGTGAGAATTACTGTCACTTTTGACACACTCATCCTGAGAATTACTTTCCCCTTTAACACATTGACCCTGAGAATTACTGTCCCTTCAACACACTGACCTTGAGAATTAGTGTCCCCTTTAACACACTGACCCTAAAGACTACTGTCCCTTTAACACAGTGACCCTGAGAATTACTTTCCACTTTGACAAATTAGCCCTGAGAATTACTGTCCCCTTTAATACATTTACCCTGAGAATTAGTTTCGCCTTGAAGCACACTGACCCTGGGAATTACTGACACCTTTAACACAATGACCCTGAAGATTACTTTCCACTTTAACACACTGACCTTGAGAATGACTGTCTTGTTAAGCACACTGACACTGAGAATTACCGTCTCCTTTAACAAACTGACCCTGAGAAATACTTTCCCCTTTAACACACTGACCCTGAGAATTACTGTCCCATTTAACACAGTGACACAGAGATATACTGTCCCTTTAAACACACTGATGCTGAGCATTACTGTCCCATTAAAAAAACTGACACTGAGAATTACTGTCTCCTTTAACACAGTGACCAAGAGAATTACTGTCCCTTTAACATACTGATGTGAGAATTACTGTCACTTTTGACACACTCATCCTGAGAATTACTTTCCCCTTTAACACAGTGACCCTAAGAATTACTGTTCTCTTTAACACATGGACTTTGAGAATTACTGTCCCCTGTAACACATTGTCCCTGAGATTTACTGTCCACTTTAACACACAGACCCTGAGAATTACTGACCCCTTTGACACACAGACCCTGAGAATTTCTGTCCCCTGAAACACACTGCCCCTGTGAATTACTTTCCCCTTTAACAAGCTGGTCTGAAGAATTATTGTCCCAATAACACGCTGTCCCTGAGAATTACTTTCCCCTTTAACACACTGACCCTGAGAATTAATGTCCCCTTTAATACACTGTCCCTGAGAATTACTGTCCCCTTTAACACACTTTCACTGAGAATTACTGACACCTTTAAAACACTGACCTTGAGAATACTGGCCCCTTTAACACAATGACCCTGAGAATTACAGCCCGTTTGACACACTGTCCCTGAGAATTACTGAACCCTTTAACACACCGACCCTAAGAATTGTTACCCTTTAACACACTGTCCCTGAGAATTACTGTCCCATTTAACACACTGACACTGAGAAATGCTTTCCCCTTTAACACACTCACCCTAAGAATTGTTAACCCTTTAACACACTGGCCCTGAGAATTACTGTCCCCTTTAACACACTGACTCTGAGAAATGCTTTCCCCTTTAACACACTGACATAAAAATTACTGTCTCTTTAACACACTCACCCTAAGAATTACTGTCCCTTTACAGCACTGTCCTGGAGAATTACTGACCCCGTTAACACACTGACCCTGAGAATAACTGTCCCCTTTAACACACTGACCCTGAGATTTGCTGTCCCCTTTAACACACTGACCCTGAGAATTACTTTACCCTTTGACAAATTGGCCCTGAGAATTACTGTCCCTTTTAACACACTGACCCTGAGAATTACTGTCCCCTTTAACACACTGTCCCTGAGATTTACAGTCCCGTTTAACACACTGAACCTTAGAATTACTGTCCCCTTTAACATACTGATGTGAGAATTACTGTCACTTTTGACACACATCCTGAGAATTACTTTCCCCTTTAACACACTGTCCCTGAGAATTACTGTCCCGTTTAACACACTGAACCTTAGAATTACTGTCCCCTTTAACATACTGATGTGAGAATTACTGTCACTTTTGACACACTCATCCTGAGAATTACTTTCCCCTTTAACACACTGACCCTGAGAATTACTGTCCCTTCAACACACTGTCCCCGAGAAGTATTGTCCACTTTAACACACTGTCCCTGAGAATTAGTGCCCCCTTTAACACACTGTCCCTGAGAAACACTGTCCCCTTTAACAAGCTGGTCTGAAGAATTATTGTCCCAATAACACACTGTCCCTGAGAATTACTGAACCCTTTAACACACTGACCCTAAGAATTGTCAACCCTTTAACACACTGACTCTGAGAATTACTTTTCCCATTTAACACACTGACCCTGAGAAATGCTTTCCCCTTTAACACACAGACGCTAAAAATTACTGTCCCCTTTATCACACTGACCCTGAGAATTACTGTCCCGTATAACACACTGACCCTGGGAATTACTGTCCCCTTTAACACAATGACCCTGAGAATTACTGTCCCCTTTAACACACTGACCCTGGGAATTACTGTCCCCTTTAACACACTGTCTCTGAGAATTACTGTCCCCTTTCACATACTGACCTTAAGAATTCCTGTCCCTTTAACACACTGTCCCTGAGAATTACTGTCCCCTTTAACACACTGTCCCTGAGAATTACTGTCCCCTTTAGCACAATGGCCCTAAAAATTACTTTCCCCTTTAACACACTGACCCTGAGTGTTACTGTCCACTTTAACCCTTTTAACCACACTGTCCCTGAGAATTTCTGCCCCCTTAAACACACTGAACCTGAGAATTACTTTCCCTTTTAACATTCTGACCCTGAGAATTACTGTCTCGTTTAACACACTGACCCTAAGAAATACAGCCCGTTTGACACACTGTCCTTGAGAATTACTGTCCCCGAAACACACTGACCTGAAGAATTATTAACCCTTTAACGCACTGGCCCTGAGAAGTACCGTCCCATTTAACACAGTGACACAGAGATTTACTGTCCCTTTAACATACTGACCCTGAGAATTAGTGTCCCCTTTAACACACTGCCCCTGAGAATCACTGTCCCCTTTAAAACACTGACCTTAAGAATTATTAACCATTAACGCACTGGCCCTGAGAAATACAGCCCGTTTGACACACTGTCCTTGAGAATTACTGTCCCCTAAACACACTGACCTGAAGAATTATTAACTCTTTAATGCGCTGGCCCTGAGAATTACTGTCCCCTTTAACACACTGACCCTGAGAAATGCTTTCCCCTTTAACACACTGACCCTAAAAATTACTGTCCCTTTAACACACTGACCCTATGAATTAAATTCCCCTCGAACACACTGACATTGAGAGTTACTGTCCCCTTTAACACACTGACCCTGAGAATTACAGTCCCCTTTAACATTCTGACCATGAGAATTACTGTCCCCAATAACACACTAGCACTGAGATACTGTCCCCTTTAACACAGTGACGCAGAGAATTACTGTCACCTTTAACAAACTGACCCTGAGAATTACTGTCCCCTTTAACACACTGACCCTGAGAAATGCTTTCCCCTTTAACACACTGACCCTAAAAATTACTGTCCCTTTAACACACTGACCCTATGAATTAAATTCCCCTCGAACACACTGACATTGAGAGTTACTGTCCCCTTTAACACACTGACCCTGAGAATTACAGTCCCCTTTAACATTCTGACCATGAGAATTACTGTCCACAATAACACACTAGCACTGAGATACTGTCCCCTTTAACACAGTGACGCAGAGAATTACTGTCACCTTTAACAAACTGACCCTGAGAATTACTGTCCCATTAAAAAAACTGACACTGAAAATTACTGTCCACTTTAACACAGTGACCCAGAGAATTACTGTCCCCTTTAACATACTGACCCTGAGAATTACTGTCCCGTTTAACACATTGAACCTTAGAATTACTGTTCCCTTTAACATACTGACCCTGAGAATTACTGTCACTTTTGACACACTCATCCTGAGAATTACTTTCCCCTTTAACACACTGTCCCTGAGAATCACTGTCCCCTTTAACAAGCTGGTTTGAAGAATTATTGTCCCAATAACACACTGTCCCTGAGAATTACTGAACCCTTTAACACACTGACCCTAAGAATTGTTAACCCTTTAACACACTGACTCTGAGAATTACTTTTCCCATTTAACACACTGACCCTGAGAAATGCTTTCCCCTTTAACACACTGACCCTAAAAATTACTGTCCCCTTTAACACACTGACCCTGGGAATTACTGTCCCCTTTAACACACTGACCCTGAGAATTACTGTCCCATTAAAAAAACTGACCCTGAGAATTACTGTCCCTTTAACACACTGACCCTGAGAATTAACGTCCCATTTAACACAGTGACACAGAGATTTACTGTCCCTTTAATATACTGACTCTGAGAATTACAGTCCCCTTTAACACACTGAACCTGAGAATTACTTTCCCCTTTAACACAGTGACCCTAAGAATTACTGTCCCTTTAACACACTGTCCCGGAGAATTACTGTTCCCTTTAACACACTGACCCTAATAATTACTGTCCCTTTAACACACTGTCCCTGAGAATTACTGTCCCCTTTAAAACACTGACCTTAAGAGTTACTGTCCCTTTAACACACTGTCCCTGAGAATTACTGTCTTCTTTTACACACTGACTCTGAGAATTACTGCCCACTTTAACACACTGTCCCTGAGAATTACAGGACCCTTTTACACACTGACACTGAAAATTACTGCACCCTTTAACACAATGACCCTAAAAATTACTTTCCCCTTTTACACACTGCCCATGAGAATTACTGACCCCTTTAACACACTGACCTTGAGAATTACTTTCCCCTTTAACACACTGACCCTGAGAATTACTGCCCCCTTAAACGCACTGAACCTGAGAATTACTTTCCCTTTTAACATTCTGACCCTGAGAATTACTGTGTCGTTTAACACACTGACCCTGAGAATTATTGTCGCCTTGAAAACACTAAACCTTGAGAACTACTGGCCCCTTTAACACACTGGCCCTGAGAAATACAGCCCGTTTGACACACTGTCCTTGAGAATTACTGTCCCCTTTAACACACTGACCCTGAGAAATGCTTTCCCCTTTAACACACTGACCCAAAAAATTACTGTCCCTTTAACACACTGACCCTGTGAATAAATGTCCCCTTTAACACACTGTTCCTGAGATTTCCTGTCCCCTTTAACACACTGACGCTGAGAATTACTGTCCCCTTTAGCACAATGGCCCTAAAAATTACTTTCCCCTTTAACACACTGACCCTGAGTGTTACTGTCCACTTTAACCCTTTTAACCACACTGTCCCTGAGAATTACTTTCCCCTTTAACACACTGACCCTGAGAATCACTGTCCCCTTTAACACACTGACTCTGAGAATTACTGTCCCCTTTTTCACACTGTCCCTGAGAATTACTGTCCCCTTTAAAACACTGACCTTAAGAATTATCAACCATTAACGCACTGGCCCTAAGAAATACAGCCCGTTTGACACACTGTCCTTGAGAATTACTGTCCCCTAAACACACTGACCTTAAGAATTATTAACCCTTTAATGCACTGTCCCTGAGAATTACTGTCCCATTTAACACACTGACCCTGAGAAATGCTTTCCCCTTTAACACACTGACCCTAAAAATTACTGTCCCTTTAACACACTGACCCTATGAATTAAATTCCCCTCGAACACACTGACCTTGAGAGTTACTGTCCCCTTAAACACACTGAACCTGAGAATTACTTTCCCTTTTAACATTCTGACCCTGAGAATTACTGTCTTGTTTAACACACTGACCCTAAGAAATACAGCCCGTTTGACACACTGTCCTTGAGAATTACTGTCCCCGAAACACACTGACCTGAAGAATTATTAACCCTTTAACGCACTGGCCCTGAGAATTACCGTCCCATTTAACACAGTGACACAGAGATTTACTGTCCCTTTAACATACTGACCCTGAGAATTAGTGTCCCCTTTAACACACTGCCCCTGAGAATCACTGTCCCCTTTAACACACTGACTCTGAGAATTACTGTCCCCTTTTTCACACTGTCCCTGAGAATTACTGTCCCCTTTAAAACACTGACCTTAAGAATTATTAACCATTAACGCACTGGCCCTAAGAAATACAGCCCGTTTGACACACTGTCCTTGAGAATTACTGTCCCCTAAACACACTGACCTTAAGAATTATTAACCCTTTAATGCACTGGCCCTGAGAATTACTGTCCCATTTAACACACTGACCCTGAGAAATGTTTTCCCCTTTAACACATTGACCCTAAAAATTACTGTCCCTTTAACACACTGACCCTATGAATTAAATTCCCCTCGAACACACTGACCTTGAGAGTTACTGTCCCCTTTAACACACTGACCCTGAGAATTACAGTCCCCTTTAACATACTGACCATGAGAATTACTGTCCACAATAACACACTGATACTGAGATACTGTCCCCTTTAACACTGTGACGCAGAGAATTACTGTGCTCTTTAACAAACTGACCCTGAGAATTACTGTCCCATTAAAAAAACTGACACTGAAAATTACTGTCCCCTTTAACACAGTGACCCAGAGAATTACTGTCCTTTTAACATAGTGACCCTGAGAATTACTGTCCCGTTTAACACACTGAACCTTAGAATTACTGTTCCCTTTAACATACTGATGTGAGAATTACTGTCACTTTTGACACACTCATCCTGAGAATTACTTTCCCCTTTAACACACTGTCCCTGACAATCACTGTCCCCTTTAACAAGCTGGTCTGAAGAATTATTGTCCAAATAACACACTGTCCCTGAGAATTACTGAACCCTTTAACACACTGACCCTAAGAAGTGTTAACCCTTTAACACACTGACTCTGAGAATTACTTTTCCCATTTAACACACTGACCCAGAGAATTACTGTGCCTTTAACACACTGACCCTAAGAATTACTGTCCCATTAAAAAAACTGACAATGAAAATTACTGTCCCCTTTAACACAATGACCCAGAGAATTACTGTCCCTTTAACATACTGACCCTGAGAATTATTGTCCCGTTTAACACACTGAACCTTAGAATTACTGTCCCCTTTAACATACTGATGTGAGAATTACTGTCACTTTTGACACACTCATCCTGAGAATTACATTCCCCTTTAACACAGTGACCCCAAGAATTACTGTCCCTTCAGCACACTGATCCTGAGAATTACTGATCCCTGAAACACACTGACCCTGTGAATTACTTTCCCGTTTAACAAGCTGGTCTGAAGAATTATTGTCCCAATAACACACTGTCCCTGAGAATTACTGAACCCTTTAACACACTGAACCTAAGAATTGTTAACCCTTTAACACACTGAACCTGAGAATTACTTTCCACTTTAACACACTGACCCGAAGAATTACTGTCCCTTTAACACACTGACCTTGAGAATTACTGTCCTGTTTAACACACTGACCCTGAGAATTATCTTCCCCTTTAACCACACTGTCCCTGAGAATTTCTGTCCCCTTTAACACACTGACCATGAAAATTACTCTCCCCATTATCACGCTAACCCGAAGAATTAGTTTCCCCTTTAAGACAGAGCTGAAAATGTGTTGCTGGTTAAAGCACAGCAGGTTAGGCAGCATCCAAGGAATAGGAAATTCGACGTTTCGGGCCAGAGCCCTTCCTTTAAGACAATGACCCTAAGAATGACTGTCCCTTTAACATACTGACCCTGAGAATTAATTTTCCCTTTAATACACTGACCGTGAGAATTACTGCACCCTTTAACACACTGACCCTGAGAATTACAGGACCCTTTTACACACTGACCCTGAGAATTACTGTCCCCTTTAACACAATGACCCTAAAAATTACTGTCCCCTTTAACACACTGACCCTGAGAATTACTTTCCACTTTAACACACTGACCTTGAGAATTACTGTCCCGTTTAACACACTGACCCTGAGAATTACTGTCCCATTAAAAAAACTGACCCTTACAATTACTGTCTCCTTTAACACAGTGACCTGAGAATTACTGGCCCCGTTAACACACTGACCGTGAGAATTACTTCGCCCTTTAACACACTGACCATGAGAATATCTGTCCCCTTTAACACACTGACCATGAAAATTATTCTCCCTTTCAACACGCTAACCCGAAGAATTAGTTTCCCTTTTAAGACAGTGACCCTAAGAATTACTGTCACTTTAACACACTGACCCTGAGAATTAATTTTCCCTTTAATACACTGACCGTGAGAATTACTGTACCCTTTAACACACTGACTCTGAGAATTACTTTCCACTTTAACACACTGACCCAAAGAATTACTGTCCCTTTAACACACTGACCTTGAGAATTACTGTCCCGTTTAACACACTGACCCTGAGAATTACTGTCCCATTAAAAAAACTGAC
Source organism: Hemiscyllium ocellatum (assembly GCF_020745735.1). Classification (NCBI taxonomy): domain Eukaryota; kingdom Metazoa; phylum Chordata; class Chondrichthyes; order Orectolobiformes; family Hemiscylliidae; genus Hemiscyllium; species Hemiscyllium ocellatum. The sequence continues at coordinate 12,398,012 of NC_083401.1, forward strand.
CCTTACAATTACTGTCTCCTTTAACACAGTGACCTGAGAATTACTGGCCCCTTTAACACACTGACCATGAGAATTACAGCCCGTTTGACACACAGTCCCTGAGAATTACTGGACCATTTACCTCACTGACCCTGAGAATTCCCATCCAATTTAACACACTGTCCCTGAGAATTAATGTCGCCTTTGACAAACTGACACTGGGTGACACTGGCCCTTTTTAACACACTGACCCGAAGAATTACTGCACCTTTATCACACTGACCCTGAGAATTACTGTCCCCTTTAACATACTGATGTGAGAATTACTGTCACTTTTGACACACTCATCCTGAGAATTACTTTCCCCTTTAACACAGTGACCCTAAGAATTGCTGTGCTTCAACACACTGGCCCTATGAATTAATTTTCCCTTTAACGCACTGACCCTGAGAATTACTGTCCCTTTAACACACTGTCCCCGAGAAGTATTGTCCACTTTAACACACTGTCCCTGAGAATCACTGTCCCCTTTAACACACTGACTCTGAGAATTACTGTCCCCTTTTTCACACTGTCCCTGAGAATTACTTTCCCCTTTAACACACTGACCTGAAGAATTATTAACCCTTTAACGCACTGGCCCTGAGAATTACTGTCCCCTTTAACACACTGACCCTGAGAAATGCTTTCCCCTTTAACACACAGACCCTGAGAATTATTTATCCCTTTGACACACTGACATTGAGAATAACTTTCCCCTTTAACACACTGTCTCTGAGAATTTCTGTCCCCTGAAACACACTGACCCTGTGAATTACTTTCCCCTTTAACAAGCTGGTCTGAAGAATTATTGTCCCATTACTGTCTGCATTAACACATTGACCATAAGAATTCCTGTCCCTTTAACTCACTGACCCTGAGAATTACCGTCCCATTCAACACAGTGACACAGAGATTTACTGTCCCTTTAATACACTGACTCTAAGAATTACTGTCCCTTTAACACACTGTCCCTGAGAATTACAGGACCCTTTTACACACTGACCCTGAGAATTACTGTCCCCTTTAACACAATGACCCTAAAAATTACTGTCCCCTTTAACACACCAATGCAGAGAATTACTGTCCCCTTTAACACAATGACCCTGAGAATTACTGTCCCGTTTAACACACTGACACTGAAAATTACTGCCCTCTTTAACAAACTGACCCTGAGAATTACTGTCCCCTTCAACACACTGATCCTGAGAATTACTGTGCCATTAAAAAAACTGACCCTGTGGATTACTGTCCGCATTAATACATTGACCGTAAGAATTCCTGTCCATTTAACTCACTGACCCTGAGAATTACCATCCCATCCAACACAGTGACACAGAGATTTACTGTCCCTTTAACATACTAACTCTAAGAATTACTGTCCCTTTAACACACTGTCCCTGAGAAATACTGTCCACTTTAACACAATGACCCTAAAAATTACTGTCCCATTTAACACACCAATGCAGAGAATTACTGTCCCCTTTAACACACTGTCCCTGAGATTTAATGTCCACTTTAACACACTGTCCATGAGAATTACTGTCCCTTTAACACACTGTTCATGAGAATTACTTTCCCCTTTTAACCACACTGTCCCTGAGAATTTCTGCCCCCTTAAACACACTGAACCTGAGAATTACTTTCCCTTTTAACATTCTGACCCTGAGAATTACTGTCTCATTTAACACACTGTCCCTGAGAATTACTGTCCCCTTTAAAACACTGACCTTAAGAATTATTAACCTTTAACGCACTGGCCCTGAGAATTACTGTCCCCTTTAACACACTGACCTTGTAAATAAATGTCCCCTTTAACACACTGTTCCTGAGATTTCCTGTCCCCTTTAACACACTGACCCTGAGAAATGCTTTCCCCTTTAACACACTGACCCTAAAAATTACTGTCCCTTTAACACACTGACCCTGAGAATTATTTTCCCCTTTAACCACACTGTCCCTGAGAATTTCTGTCCCCTTTAACACACTGACCCAAAGAATTAGTTTCCCCTTTAAGACAGTGACCCTAAGAATTACTGTCCACTTTAACACACTGTCCATCAGAATTACTGACCCCTTTAACACACTGACCATAAGAATTCCTGTCCCTTTAACTCACTGGCCCTGAGAATTACTGTCCCTTTAACACGATTACCCTGTGAATAAATGTCCCCTTTAACACACTGCTCCTGAGACTTCCTGTCCCCTTTAACACACTGAAGCTGAGAAATGCTTTCCCCTTTAACACACTGAACGTGAGAATTCCTGTCCCTTTAACATACTGACTCTGAGAATTACGGTCCCCTTTAACACAGTGACCCTAAGAATTACTGTCCACTTTAACACACTGTCCCTGAGAATTACAGGACCCTTTTAAACACTGACCCTGAGAATTACTGTCCCCTTTAACACAATGACCCTAAAAATTACTGTCTCCTTTAACACACCAATGCAGAGAATTACTGTCCCCTTTAAAACACTGTCCCTGAGATTTACTGTCCACTTTAACACACTGACTCTGAGTGTTACTGTCCTCTTAAACACTCTGTCCATGAGAATTACAGTCCCCTTTAACACACTGACCTTGAGAATTACTTTCCCCTTTTAACCACACTGTCCCTGAGAATTTCTGCCCCCTTAAACACACTGAACCTGAGAATTACTTTCCCTTTTAACATTCTGACCCTGAGAATTACTGTCTCGTTTAACACACTGACCTTGAGACCTACTGCCCCCTTTAACACACTGACCCTGAGAAATACAGCCCGTTTGACACACTGTCCTTGAGAATTACTGTCCCCTTTAACACACTGACCCTGAGAATTACTGTCTCGTTTAACACACTGACCTTGAGACCTACTGCCCCCTTTAACACACTGACCCTGAGAAATACAGCCCGTTTGACACACTGTCCTTGAGAATTACTGTCCCCTTTAACACACTGACCATAAGAATTATTAACCCTTTAACGCACTGGCCCTGAGAATTACTGTCCCCTTTAATACACTGACCCTAAAAATTACTGTCCCTTTAACACACTGACCCTGTGAATAAATGTACCCTTTAACACACTGTTCCTGAGATTTCCTGTCCCCTTTCACACACTGACCTTAAAAATTACTGTCCCTTTAACACACTGACCCTGAGAATTATTTTCCCCTTTAACCACACTGTCCCTGAGAATTTCTGTCCCCTTTAACACACTGACCATGAAAATTACTCTCCCCTTTAACACACTAACCTGAAGAATTAGTTTCCCCTGTAAGACAGTGACCCTAATAATTACTGTCCCTTTAACACACTGACCCTGAGAATTAATTTTCCCTTTAACACGTTGTCCATGAGAATTACTGTCCCCTTTAACACACTGTCCCTGAGAATTACTGTCCCCTTTAGCACAATGGCCCTAAAAATTACTTTCCCCTTTAACACACTGACCCTGAGTGTTACTGTCCACTTTAACCCTTTTAACCACACTGTCCCTGAGAATTTCTGCCCCCTTAAACACACTGAACCTGAGAATTACTTTCCCTTTTAACATTCTGACCCTGAAAATTACTGTCTCGTTTAACACACTGTCCCTGAGAATTACTGTCCCCTTTAACACACTGTCCCTGAGAATTACTGTCCCCTTTAACACACTGACCCTGAGAATTATTTTCCCCTTTAATGCACTGGCCTTGAGAATTACTGTCCCCCTTTAACACACTGACCCTAAAAATTACTGTCCCTTTAACACACTGACCCTGAGAATTATTTTCCCCTTTAACCACACTGTCCCTGAGAATTTCTGTCCCCTTTAACACACAGACCCTGAGAATAACTGTCCCCTTTAACACACTAATCTGGAGAATTAGATTCCCCTTTAAGACAGTGACCCTAAGAATTACTGTCCCTTTAACACACTGACCCTGAGAATTACTGACACCGTTAAAACACTGACCCTGAGAATTACTGAACCCTTTAACACACTGACCCTGAGAATTACAGCCCGTTTTACACGCTGACCCTGAGAATTACTGTCCCCTTTAGCACAATAGCCCTAAAAATTACTGTCCCCTTTAACACACTGTCCCTGAGATTTACTGTCCACTTTAACACACTGTCCATGAGAATTACAGTCCCCTTTAACACACTGACCTTGAGAATTACTTTCCCCTTTTAACCACACTGTCCCTGAGAATTTCTGCCCCCTTAAACACACTGACCTTAAGAAATATTAACCCTTTAACGCACTGGCCCTGAGAATTACTGTCCCCTTTAACACACTGACCCTGAGAATTACTGTCCCCTTTAACACACTGACCCTGAGAATTTCTGTCCCCTTTAACACACCGACCATGAAAATTACTCTCCCCTTTAACACACTAACCTGAAGAATTAGTTTCTCCTTTAAGACAGTGACCCTAAGAATTAATTTTCCCTTTAATACACTGACCCTGAGAATTACTGTCCCTTTAACACACTGACACTGAGAATTAATTTTCCCTTTAATACACTGACACTGAGAATTACTGTCCCCTTTAAAACACTGACCTTGAAACCTACTGGCCCCTTTAACACACCGACCCTGAGAAATACAGCCCGTTTGACACACTGACCGTGAGAATTACTGTCCCCTTTAACACACTGACCCTGAGAAATGCTTTCCCCTTTAACACACTGACCCTAAAAATTACTGTCCCTTTAACACACTGACCTTAAGACTTATTAACCCTTTAATGCACTGGCCCTGAGAATTACTGTCCCCTTTAACACACTGACCTTAAGAATTATTAACCCTTTAACGCACTGACCCTGAGAATTACTGTCCCCTTTAACACACTGACCCTAAAAATTACTGCCCCTTTAACACACTGACCCTGTGAATAAATGTCCCCTTTAACACACTGTTCCTGAGATTTCCTGTCCCCTTTAACACATTGACGCTGAGAAATGCTTTCGCATTTAACACACTGACCTTAAAAATTACTGTCCCTTTAACACACTGACCCTGGGAATTATTTTCCCCTTTAACCACACCGACGCTGAGAAATTCTGTCCCCTTTAACACACTGACCATGAAAATTACTGTCCCCTTTAACACACTAACACGAAGAATTAGTTTCCCCTTTAAGACAGTGATCCTAAGAATTACTGTCCCTTTAACACACTGACCCTGAGAATTAATTTTCCCTTTAATACACTGACCGTGAGAATTACTGTCCCCTTTAACACACTGACCTTGAGAATTACAGTCCACTTTAACACACTGACCCTGAGAATTACTGTCCCATTAAAAAAACTGAACCTGAGAATTCCTGTCCCTTTAACTCACTGACCCTGAGAATTACCTTCCCATTTAACACAGTGACACACAGATTTACTGTCCCTTTAATATACTGACCCTGAGAATTACCGTCCTGTTGAACACACTGACACTGAAAATTACTGTTCCCTTTAACACACTGACCATGAGTATTATGTTCCCTTTATCATACTGTCCCTGAGAATTACTGTTGCCTTTAAGACACTGACCCTGAGAATTACTGTCCCCTTTTAAACACTGTCCCTGAGAATTACTTTCCCCTTTAACACACTGACCCCAAGAATTACTGTCCCTTTAACACACTGACCCTGAGTGTTACTGTCACTATAACACACAGACCCTGAGAATTCCTATCCCCTTTAACACACTGACCCTGAGTATTACTGTCCACTTTAGCACACAGACCCTGAGAATTGCTGACCCCTTTGTCACACTGACATTGAGAATAACTTTTCCCTTTAACACACAGACCCTGAGAATTTCTGTCCCCTGAAACACAATGACCCTGTGAATTACTTTCCCCTTTAACAAGCTGGTCTGAAGAATTATTGTCCCAATAACACGCTGACCCTGAGAATTACTTTCCCTTTTAACATTCTGACCCTGAGAATTACTGTCCCCTTTAACACACTGTCCCCGAGAATTACTGACACCTTTAAAACACTGACCTTGAGATTACTGGCCCCTTTAACACACTGACCCTGAGAATTACAGCCCGTTTGACACACTGTCCCTGAGAATTACTGAACCCTTTAACACACTGACCCTAAGAATTGTTAACACTTTAACACACTGACTCTGAGAATTACTTTTCCCCTTTAACACACTGACCCTAAAAATTTCTGTCCCCTGAAACACACTGACCCTGAGAATTACTGTCCCCTTTAACATTCTGACCCTGAGAATTTCTGTCCCCTTTATAACACTCAACCTTGAGAACTACTGGCCCCTTTAACACACTGACCTTAAGAATTATTAACCCTTTAACGCACTGGCCCTGAGAGTTACTGTCCCCTTTAACACACTGACCCTAAGAAATGCTTTCCCCTTTAACACACTGACCCTAAAAGTTACTGTCCCTTTAACACGCTGACCCTGTGAATAAATGTCCCCTTTAACACACTGACCCTAAATATTACTGTCCCTTTAACACACTGACCCTGATAATTATTTCCCCCTTTAACCACACTGTCCCTGAGAATTTATGTCCCCTTTAACACATGACCATGAAAACTACTGTCCCCTTTAACACACTAACCCAAAGAATTAGTTTCCCCTTTAAGACAGTGACCCTAAGAATTACTGTCCCTTTAACACACTTTCCCTGAGATTTACTGTCCACTTTAACACACTGACCCTGAGAATTACTGACTACTTTGACACACTGACCCTGAGAATTACTGATCCCTTTGACACACTGACATTGAGGATAACTTTCCCCTTCAACACACCATCCCTGAGAATTTCTGTCCTCTGAAACACACTGTCCCTGAGAATTACTTTCCCTTTTAACATTCTGACCCTGAGAATTACTGTCGCCTTCAACACACAGTCCCTGAGAATTACTGACACCTTTAACACACTGACCTTGAGATTACTTGCCCCTTTAACACACTGACCCTAAAAATTACTGTACCCTTTAACACACTGACCCTGAGAATTACTGTCCCGTATAACACACTGACTCTGAGAATAACTGTCCCCTTTAACACACTGACCCTGAGAAATACAGCCCGTTTGACACACTGTCCCTGAGAATTACTGTCCCCTTTAACACACTGACCTTAAGAATTATTAACCCTTTAACGCACTGGCCCTAAGAATTACTGTCCCCTTTAACACACTGACCCTGAGAAATGCTTTCCCCTTTAACACACTGACCCTAAAAATTACTGTCCCTTTAACACACTGACCCTGTGAATAAATGTCCCCTTGAACACACTGTTCCTGAGATTTCTTGTCCTCTTTAACACACTGACGCTGAGAAATGGTTTCCCCTTTAACACACTGACCCTAAAAATTACTGTCCCTTTAACACACTGACCGTGAGAATTACTGTCCCCTTTAACACACTGACCCTGAGAATTACTGTCCCATTAAAAAAACTGACCCTGAGAATTACTGTCCCCTTTAACACACTGACCGTAAGAATTCCTGTCCCTTTAACTCAATGACCCTGAGAATTACCGTCCCATTTAACACAGTGACATATGTCCCTTTAACATACTGACCCTGAGAATTAGTGTCCCCTTTAACACACTGTCCCTGAGAATCACTGTCCCCTTTAACACACTGACTCTGAGAATTACTGTCCCCTTTTTCACACTGGCCCTGAGAATTACTATGCCCTTTAACACACTGACCTTGAGAATTACTGTCCCCTTTTTCACACTGGCCCTGAGAATTACTATTCCCTTTAACACACTGACCTTGAGAATTACTGACACCTTTAATACACTGACCTTGAGATTACTGGCCCCTTTAAGCACACTGACCCTGAGAATTACAGCCCGTATGACACAATGTCCCTGAGAATTACTGAATCCTTTAACACACTGACCCTAAGAATTGTTAACCCTTTAACACACTGACCCTGAGAATTACTGTCCCATTTAACACACTGACCCTGAGAAATGCTTTCCCCTTTAACATACTGCCTCTAAAGATTACTGTCCCCTTTAACACACTGACCCTAAAAATTACTGTCCCCTTTAACACACTGACTCTGAGAAAAGCTTTCCCCTTTAATACACTGACATAAAAATTATTGTCTCTTTAACACACTCACCCTAAGAATTACTGTCCCTTTACCACACTGTCCTGGAGAATTACTGACCCCGTTAACACACTGCCCCTGAGAATAACTGTCCCCTTTAACACACTGTACCTGAGATTTACTGGCCCCTTTAACACACTGTCCCTGAGATTTACTTTCCCATTGAACACACTGACCCTAAAAATTACTGTCCCTTTAACACACTGACACTGAGAATTACTGTCCACTTTAACACAATGACCCTGAGAATTACTGTCCCGTTTAACACACTGATCCTTAGAATTACTGTCTCCTTTAACACACTGTCTCTGAGAATTCCTAACCCCTTTAACACACTGACCCTGAGAATTACTGTCCCCTTTAACAAACTGACCCTGAGAATTACTGTCCCTTTTAACACAATGACCCAGAGAATTACTGTCCCGTTTAACACACTGTCCCTGAGAATTACTGCACACTTTAACACACTGACCCTGAGAATTACAGTCCCGTTTAACACACTGTCCCTGAGAATTACTGTCGCCTTTAAGACACTGACCCTGAGAATTACTGTCCCTTTAACACACTGATCCTTAGAATTACTGTCCCCTTTTACACACTGTCCCTGAGATTTACTGTCCACTTTAACACACTGACCTTGAGAATTACTTTCCCCTTTTAACCACACTGTCCCTAAGAATTTCTGCCTCCTTAAACACACTGAACCTGAGAATTACTTTCCCTTTTAACATTCTGACCCTGAGAATTACTGTCCCCTTTAAAACACTGACCTTGAGACCTACTGGCCCCTTTAACACACCGACCCTGAGAAATACAGCCCGTTTGACACACTGTCCTTGAGAATTACTGTCCCCTTTAACACACTGACCTTAAGAATTATTAACCCTTTAACGCACTGGCCCTGAGAATTACTGTCCCGTTTAACACGCTGACCCTAAAAATTATTGTCCCTTTAACACACTGACCATGAGAATTACTGTCCTCTTCAACTCACTGACCCTGAGTGTTACTGTCACCTTTAACACCTGACCCTGAGAATTCCTGTACCCTTTAACACACTGACCCAGAGGTTACAGTCCCCTTTAACATACTGACCCTGAGTGTTACTGTCCCCTTGAACACACTGTCCCTGAGAATTACTGTCACTTCATCACAGTGTCCCTGAGAATTAGTGTCCCCTTTAACACACTGACCCTGTGAATTACTGTCCCCTTTATCACACCGACCATGAGTGTTACTGTCCCCTTTAACACACAGCCCCTGAGAATTACTGTCGCCTTTAACACAATGACCCAGAGAATTACTGTCCCCTTTAACACAGTGATCCAGAGAATTACTGTCCCGTTTAACACACTGTCCCTGAGAATTACTGTCGCCTTTAACACAATGACCCAGAGAATTACTGTCCCCTTTAACACAGTGATCCAGAGAATTACTGTCCCGTTTAACACACTGTCCCTGAGAATTACTGTCGCCTTTAACACAATGACCCAGAGAATTACTGTCCCCTTTAACACACTGTCCCTGAGAATTCCTATCCCCTTTAACACACTGACCCTTAGAATTACTGTCCCTTTAACACACTGATCCTTAGAATTACTGTCCCCTTTAACACACTGACCTTAAGAATTATTAACCCTTTAACACACTGACCCTGAGAAATGCTTTCCCGTTTAACACACTGACCCTAAAAATTATTGTCCCTTTAATACACTGACCGTGAGAATTACTTCCCCCTTTAACACACTGACCATGAGAATTACTGTCCTCTTCAACTCACTGACCCTGAGTGTTACTGTCACCTTTAACACCTGACCCTGAGAAGTCCTGTACCCTTTAACACACTGACCCAGAGGTTACAGTTCCCTTTAACATACTGACCCTGAGAGTTACTGTCCCCTTGAACACACTGTCCCTGAGAATTAGTGTCCCCTTTAACATACTGACCCTGAGAATTACTGTCCCCTTTAACACACTGACCCTGTGAATGACTGTCCCCTTTAACACACTGACCCTGAGAATTACTGTCCCTTTTAACACACTGACCCTGAGAATTACTGTCCCCTTTAACACACTGACCCTGTGAATGACTGTCCCCTTTAACACACTGACCCTGAGAATTACTGTCCCCTTTAACACACTGACCCTGTGAATGACTGTCCCCTTTAACACACTGACCCTGAGAATTACTGTCCCCTTTAACACAGTGATCCTGAGAATTACTGTCCCCTTTAACAAAATGACCTGTAGAGCTACCGCTTCCTTTTCCACACTGACAGCCCCAGCCTTGCTGACCCCTTTAACAGGCTGACCCCGACCAAACTGTGCCCTTTATCAGCTTCGCCCTTTTAAGTAGTGTGCAGTCTCCAAGGCTGACTGCTGGTATTTCTGTTTTGTTCTGCATGCTCATACTGACCCCTGCAGGCAGGAATATTTGGAAGGGTTTTGAGTTGTGGCTGGCACTGATCCAGCACTCAGCGAATGTGTAAGGCTAGTGGAGCCAGCAGGACATTGAAGTTACAAACACACATTGCAACGTCTGACTGTGACGATGGTCACTCTGCTGAACTTAATTTGTGCTGGGGCTCAGTAACTGGAGGAAATGTTTTGAAAGTGTGTCACCCAGTAGTTTTATTTTTGAATTTGTTCATGGGGTGTGTGTATCTCTGACTGGACCAACATTTATTGCCCATCCCTCATTGCTCAATGGGCAGCTGAGAGTCAACCACATTGCTGCAGTCATAGAGGTCAGACCAGGTAAGGATGGCAGATTTCCTTCCCCAAAGGACATTAGTGGGCCAGATGGGTTTTGACATTAGTCAACCCTGGTTGCAATAGTTGCATGTAGTCTTTTTCAAAAAAAAATTCCAGATTGTTATTGAAGTTGCATTTGCCATGGTGAGATATGAACCCATGTTGGATTCATTTTAGAAAGGGTTGGATCGAGGTCTCAAGGATAGTGGAATCAAGGGTTATGGAGATAAGAGCTGAAAAATGTATTGCTGGAAAAGCGCGGCAAGTCAGGCAGCATCCAAGGAGCAGGAGAATCGACGTTTCGGGCATAAGCCCTTCTTCAGGAATGAGGAAGGTGTGCCAAGCAGGTTAGGATAAAATGTAGGGAGGAGGGACTTATGGAGATAAGTCAGGAAGAGGATACTGATTGAGGATGATCAGCTATGATCATAATACATGGTGGTGCTGGCTCGAAGGGCAGAATGGCCTACTCCTGCACCTATTGTCTATTGTCTATTATCTGTGGCATCCCCAATTCACATTGAGACCAAGTAAAGTTCTGTGGATAGTGTGTTATGTTCAGGAACGCAGTCTGAGCAAAGTCAGGGTATGGACTGTTTCTCAGAAGCTGAGCGATGGAGGTTTCTGTGCAATAACAACCTCCCAGCTGCTTATTTATCCATTCATGACGATGGTTCTCACTGGCTAGTCCAACATTGATCATCCCTATTTAGTAAGAGGTCAGTTAACTATGTTGCCTTGGGTCAGGAGTCACATGGAGGCCAGACCAGATAAGAATGACAGTTCCCTTCCCTAAAGAACATCAGTGAAGCAGATGGGATGTTTGTTATCAACAATGGTCATCATTAGACTCTTAATTCCAGATTTTATTAAATTTAAATTCCAACATCTGCCATGGTGGGGGGATCTTAAATTTACATTCTGCAGAACATTAGCCTGGTTCTCTAGAGTCATACAGCACGGAAAAGGACCCTTCGGTCCAACCAGTCCATGCCGAACACAATTCCAAAGTAAATCTAGATTCATAATCCAGTGACATTGCTACTGCACCAGCTCTCCTGCCCCCCAGGGGGCAGTATTCGTTCCCTCAGTTCCTCTGTGGGTTGGAATTGAGATATGGTGGTCTCAGGTACAAGTTGGGAAGGCAGTGGGGAATCTAACTGCGGGCTATGCAAGGTTGTCTTTAAGTGCCATCAGCTCAGGCCCAATCAGAGGCAGGAAGGTGCTGTCAGCCCCATTAAACACCCTCCCATCTCCCAAACATACCTCAGGGCAAGGGGAGCCTGTGCGTGGGCAGCTGGAACAGTTTGTTTAATTCAGCTGGAAATGGATTCGACGAGCATTTCTAGTCTATGAGAAAGCTGGCTCCGAAATTTCCCTCTCTCATTCCTCCAATCCCCACTTCCTGAATATTCACTTCCTATCTCACAGTTATTCTCAGGGTGTGACTCCATTTCTGCCAAGAGATTACTAAAAGCTTGCTGCCTTGCCAGGATTGGATGATGGACAAGTACTTTGGTGAATCAGAGGTCATGGAGAAGTCAGGACAGGTCAAATAAAGTTTTCTTTCTGAGATTTAAGAAAGTGGGGCTGAACTGCCTTCTTGAACCACCTGCTGTGGGTTGACCCACAATGCCCTGAGGGAGGGAATTCCCGGATTTTGACCCAGCGACAGTGAAGGAACGGCGACATATTTCCAAGTCAGGATGGTGAGTGACTTGGAGGGGAACTGGAAGTGGGTGGTGTTCCCATGTATCTGCTGCCCCTGTCCTTCTCGATGGAAGTGGTCGTGCATTTGGAAGGTGCTGTCTGAGGATCTTTAGTGAATTTCTGTAGAGCATCTTGTGGGCAGTACACACTGCTGCTGCTGAGCGTCAGTGATGGTGAAGGAATGGCAATATATTTCCAAGTCAGGATGGTGAGTAATTTGGAGGGGATGGTGTTCCCCCTTGTCCTTCGAGGTGGAAGGTTTGGAAGGTGCTGTCTGAGGAGCTTTGGCAAATTTTGATTCCTAATTAACCCTAGTCCCCATTTTACAATATATATGTATGAATTCCCATTTATTTAGCTGGCCATCTCTCCTCATTTTCTGCCTCACCTTTTCTGGTTTGCTTTTGCAATTCCTCTTGGAACCTCCTCGATCCAGCCTGCTTCTCAGTCATCCAGCTTGTACAAGGCATCAAAACATTTTCTCAGCTTGTCCTGGAGGGATCTCTGCTTTGGTTTGCGTTACTTTAACTGGAACATATCTCAGCTGTGCCCAAGCTAACAATCCTCTAAAAGCTGTTCAGCCACTGTTTAGCCGCTATTCTCTGATTTCATTGGAGCTGGACAAGGTCCATTCCCAGCCCATTGAAGATGGCTCTATCCCCGTTAATCATTCTGACTCTGAATTGGTCCTTGTCGTTTTCTGTGGACAACCTAAAACTTACAATAGAATCATCACTGTCTGTTGAATGTTCCACTCATCCTCCATGATTTATGAGAACCAGCTCTTTTTCAAAGTAAAAGTGCATCCAGTATCCGTCTTTTCCTACTGGATTGGAATATACCACTGGAAAAAATTCTCCTGAACGCACTTTAAGATCTCTCATCCCTTTCTGCCCTTTATGATAATACCATTACAGACTATATTCAGGAAATTAAATGACCCATTGTAACGAATTGGCAGTTCTCGCAGGTCCCTGTAAATTCCCTGCAAATTTGCTCCTCTGCATCTTTCCTGTTAGTCTGTGGCCTATAAAGTATGGTAAAAACAATGACTGCAGATGCTGGAACCCAGATCCTGGATTAGTGGTGTTGGAAGAGCACAGCAGTTCAGGCAGCATCCGAGGAGCAGGAAAAGCGATGTTTCGGGACACCAAGCAATGAAAGGTCACCTTTTCATTTGTGTCTTCACTCTGGCGAATAACGTCCGCCCTTGTGCTCTATTTATTTCATTCCAGACTGAATTGCTCCTTACTCAATAAGACCATAAGACAGAGCGGCAGAAGTTAGGCCCATCGATTCTGCTCCGACATTCAATCATGGCTGATAAGTTTCTCAACCCCATTCTCCCACTTTCTTCACATTACCCTTGATCACCTTGAGAATCAAGAGCTTATCTCTGTCTTAAATATGCTCGGTGCCCTGGCCTCCCCAGCCTTCTGTAGCAATGCATTCCATCAATTCACCACTCTCCGGCTGAAGAAGTTTCTCCTTAACTCCATTCTAAAAGGTCTTCCTTTTACTCTGAGGCTGTGCCCTTGGGTCCTAGTTTCTCCTGTCAATGGAAACATCTTCCCAATGTCCACTCTGTCCAGGCCAGTCAATGTTCTGTATGTTTCAATTAGCTCCCTCATCCTTCTAAACTCCATCGAGTATAGACCCAGAGTCCTCAAGCATTCCTCATCTGTTAAGCTTTTCATTCTTGGGATCAATGCGGCCAACTTCCCCTTTCCAACCTTTTCTCTCTTTGCTGAACATCTTGTATGGAGGAATATTTGACCCCAGTCCTGCTTTTCTTTATGCCAGGCCAGCGTTGTCATGACAACATCGCACTTCCAGCCCTGCTGCTCACTGGTCTTAGCTACCACACTCTGTGCGTTCATGAGCACACTCTTACCTGAATTTAGACCTTACTGGAGTTCCCTCACAATTCTTGGGCATGGGTTCGGAAAGTTGTGGCTCAAGGTCTTTAGTGAATTTCTGCTGCGCATCTTGTAGACAGTACACACTGCTGCTACTGAGCATCGTTGGTGGAGGGAGTGGATGTTTGTGGATGTGGTGTCAATCAAACAGACTGCTTGTTCCTGGATGGTATAAAACATCTTGGGTGTTGTTGGAGCTGCACCCATTCTTTCTTTACTTCAAAAATATGTCTTTTTCATGAAAAATATCTTTATATACCCATAGACACAAACACAGTTTGGTTCTGTACAGTAGCATATCAACAAAACAAACCAACATTAGAGTTTGACTCCATCCAACAAACCAAAGGCTTTACTGACTTGAACAAGACAAGACTACATTAAAATGCATTTGAGCACCCAGGGTGTCCAATAACTGAACAGATTCCCAATTAACTTCAGCAGAAAGACGACAGACAGTGGTCTTTCCCCTCTGTGCCTTGGCAGCAGCTGATCCAAGCTTCAGTACATCCCTCAGCACGCAGTCCTGCACCCTGGAATGTGCCCGTCAGGGTCAACTCCCTGCTCTGGAAGACCAACAAGATTCAGGCAGACCAAAGAGCACCTTTCATCAAGTTGTTGGTCCTCCAGGCAGTGTCGATGCATGTCTGTCCACAGGGGAATAGCCTGTAGAGCACGGCGTCCTGCGTCACAGAGCTGCTCGGATGAACCTCGACAAAAACCACTGCATCTCTCTCTCAAGACCTCCTTTACAAAGGCACATTCCAGCCGGAGTTGTGTGACAGTCACTACCAACCCCTCCCCAGCTGCTTCGAGGGGAGTGTTCGGTGGGCTCAGACAGACTGGGCATACATGAAGGATCTGACCTCTCACCACCAGCCAAGTGAAATCTTGGTACTGGTTGAATCCATCCAGGCAAGTGGGGAATATTCCATCACACTCCTGACTCATGTCTTGTAGATGGTGGACAGGCTTTGGGAAGTAAGGAGTGAGTTACTCAATGTAGAGGTGCAAATTTGCAAAGAATTTACAGGGAACTGCAAGAGCTGTCCTAGCTAGATTATTCTATGATTCTCTGAACCTCAGAGCCTTCTGTCTCGCATTCATCAGAATTATCCAGAAAGTACCATAGTCTGAATTCTCATGGGAGCTAATTGCGTGTGTTCTATTCCAAAATATTTAGCATCAAGAGTGCACAACAGTGCATACAGATGTTTGTCTTTTTCAACTCAAGCAGTGGTGTAATTTGCAAGTGTAAAATGTCCCGTAAGTTCCCAGGAGTTTTAAGTGCTGTTGGAAAGCTTTGAGTTGGCCAAGATGAACCCGTCATTTCTGAGTTTGAAAATCTATTAATAATTATCAGATTCACTGGAAGTTGCAAATGTCAAGCGATTATTTACGTTCAAAGTAAACTGGAGAAACAGCCTTTCGAGGGAACAATGCCATTTGAACTCGGTCAAGGGCAGGGGTTAATTTTTTTTGAAGCTTCTTCCTCCTGGCACAAGTACTTAGTAAAAGCTGTTTGCTTTTGTTGAAGTATCGAATTATTAATGTGGGGTTTAGGCAGCTTAAACAGTGGATTTGTAAACAATCACTTCACCACTATCCCCCGGGACCGGACGCTGATTCCAACCGCGACCTGATCTCAATGGATTTCGTCCAAGACTACTTAGAACACTTGAAACAGAAACTGCGTTGAATTACTGCAGTTCCGCCTCTCATGACTTTCTTCGGAGCAGGGTTAAATCCACAGGGCAGAGCAACGGCCAACAGGGTTCAAGTGTTCCAAAGGCTTCGGCTCAGAACTTATCGGAAAGGGGGGCCCTCTCGTTAGAGAGGCTGTGGTGTAGTGGGAATGTCACTGAGGTCAGAATCCTGAGCCCAGGCTCATGCTCCAGGGAGGCAGGTTTAAATCCTACCAGCTGGTGATATTTGGATTTGATGGAATTCAAAGCTAACATAGCCATGTGTTGGTTGGTGTAATAGCCCAGGTGGCTCACTCAAGGAGTGAAAGTGCTGTTCTTACCTGGTCTGGCCTACATGTGACTCCAGACTCACGGCAACGTGGCTGACTTCCCTCTAGGCAATTAGGGATGGGTAATCAATACTGGTCTAGAAAGCAAAGCCCCTGAGGTCTTCTATAAAATCCAGGGCACAGCCACACCTAGCCCAGAGGATAGTAGCCCATCCAAAGGCATTGAAACAGGAAAAGGCTCATCAGCCCATCAGACCGATTCCACAGTCAGTGAGTTCACGGCTCGTCTGCATTGACCCAGCCTTAATACCCTAAAAAATCTATTCGTTTCCGGTCTTAGTGAACAGTCGATGGCCTTGGAGGTCCAGATCTATGTTTTAATGATGAGATTCTCCCTGCCAGCCCTACTAACTGTAACAGAGAGGGCTGGAGAAACCATAAGACACAAGAGCAGAAATTAAGCCATTCAGCCCATTGAGTCTGCCCTGCCGTCCAATCATGGCTGAGAAATTTCTCAACCCCATTTTCCCACCTCTTCCTTGTAAACTTTGATCACCATAGCAATCAAGAACCTATCTATCGCAGTGTTAAATATACTCAGTGACCTGGCCTCCACAGCCTTCTGTGGCAGTGAATTCCATAGATTCACCACACTCTGGCTGAAGATGTTTCTCCTTATCCCTGTTCTAAAAGATCTTCCCTTTCCTCTCAGGCTACGCCCTCGGGTCCTATTCTCTCCTTCCAATGGAAACATCTTCCCAATGTCCATTCTGTCCAGGCCAGTCAATGTTCTGTATGTTTCAATTAGATCCTCCCTCATCCTTCTAAACTCCATCGAGTATATACCCAGAGTCCTCAAACGTTCCTCATATGTTCCTGGTACCATTCTAGTGAACTTCCTCTGGATCCACTCCAGGGACAGTATATCCTTCCTGAGGTATGGGGCCCAGAATTGCTCACAATACTCCAATTGTAGTCCGACCAGAACCTTAAAGAGCCTCAAATCCCCTCAAAATAAATGCCAACATTGTATTTTCCTTCCTAACTACTGACTCAACCTGGAGGTTTCCCTTGACAGAACCCTGGACTACAACTCCCAAGTCCCTTTGCACTTCAGACTTCTGAATTTTTCTCCCCATTTAGAAAATAGCCCATGCCTCTATTCTTCCTAACAAAGTGCATGACCTCACGCTTTCCCACTCAGCAACATCTATGGGAGAGAGAAACAGGTTTACCAGGTGAGAGTTTAGCGCTCTGCACCAGTGCGATCAGATGGACAAGCTATGCAATAACCCCACAGAGGCCGGTATTCTGTCACCAAGTCACTCTTTATTCACACTTGGAGAGTCCTTGACACTGATCCAGCTCTCAAAGTGAACAGAACCTCTGACGCTCCTGTTTAAATCTGTCAGCCAGGGCTCCCTTACTGGATCAGATTGACAGGCCCAATCAGGGAACTCGTATTCTGAGGGGTCCAATTGGCTAACCTACAGGCAGGGACACAGAGTCAGGCAGAAATGAAACGCAGGCGGGTTAAATGAAATGGTGTGCAGTGACCATCTCTCCTGATGCAGCTCAAGGTAGAAAGTGCAGCACGACTGAGAGAGGCCGGGGTGGGCATATCGAAACCGAGACTGGGGGAAATGTCACTGCAACAGCACTCAGTGAAGAACTTAACCTAGAAAGGGAGCTCTCACTGCAGAATGAAAGGGTGGCGCGGTGGCTCAGTGGTTAGTACTGCTGCCTCACATGGTCAGGGACCTGGGTTCAATTCCAGCCTCGGGCATCTGTCTGTGTGGAGTTTGCACATTCTCCCTGTGTCTGCATGGGTTTCCTCCCACAGTCCAAAGATGTGCAAATTAGGTGGATTTGCCATACTAAATTGCCCCATAGTGTTCAGGGATGTGTAGGTTAAGTGCATTAGTCATGGGAAATGCAGGGTTACACAGGTGGAGGAGGGGGATGGATCTGGGTGAATGCTTTTTAGAGGGTTGGTGTGGACTTGTGGGGTTAAATGGCCCATTTACACCCTGTGGGGATTCTACTTGAAAATAGTGGATAGGCTCCATCACCTTCCAACCCCACAACCATGTCTCATTTTGCACTTAACTCGGAGAAGTCTCTGGAAGTTTTCTATGCTGATCTCCAGAATAATGACTGCAGCTCACTGAATAGACACAAGCTCAATAATGCGGTAAGAAAAGTGAACAAGAATTCTCCTGACAAATGCTCTATCTCTGCAAAATGTCAGCCAAAATGACTTCTTTCCTTCCTTAATCTTTCTTTCCCGATCTGGCTGCTGCATTGGCAGTAACAGCTGAGCTTCAGGAAGTTCGGTGACAGCATTGCAGGTTTGCGTCAGTTGTCTTTGGTGGTCAATCCTCTGGTGGCCTGGGATCTACAGGGCTCCAGGCTGCTGGTGGGCGAGAGGGGTCCCTCCGGCTGCTGTACCAACAACACTCAAGAAGCTTGACATTGTCCAGGACAAGGCGGCCCCTTGATTGGCACCACATCCACAAACATCCATTCCCTCCACCAACGACACTCAGTAGCGGGAGTGTATACCATCTACAAGGTGCACTGCAGAAGATCACCAAGCTCCTTAGATGAGGCCTTGGTGGATGCTAGCTGCTCTTAGATGAGCTCTGATATGAACAAGACCTCTCTGTTTAGAATTATTTAGTAAAGAAGAGACCCACTGGCCCATTAGGCATAAGGTTTAAAAGAGGATTTGGATTGGATTGGAGGGCCGATGGGTCTGTTCCTGGGCTGTAATTTTCATTCTTCATTGTTGTTCTAAATTGGAACTTTATCACATCAGTTGGCAACTCACTGCAGCCTGACGAGAATCTCACCGCAATCTAAGAAGAATATCACTGGAGTCTCACTACAGTTTAAGCAACATCTCACCGCAGTCTAACAAGAATCTCACTGCAGTCTAACAAGAATCTCACTGCAGTCCAACAAGAATCTCACTGCAGTCCAACAAGAATCTCACCGCAGTCTAAGAAGAATATCACTAGAGTCTCACAACAGTTTAAATTACATCTCACCACAATCGAACAGGAATCTCACTGCAGTCTAACAAAAATCTCACCGCAGTCTAACACGAATCTCAATACAATCTAGTAAGAATTTCACCGAAGTCTGACAAATCTCACCACAGTCGACCAAAAATATCACTGCAATACAACAAGAATCACACTGCAGTACAACAAAAATCTCACCACAGCCCAATAAGAATCTCATCACAGTCCAATGAGAATCTCACCGCAGTCTAAGAAGAATATCACTGGAGTCTCATTACAGTTTAAATAGCATCTCTCCACAATCTAACAAGAATCTCACTGCAGATCAACAAGAATCACACCGCAGTCTAAGGTGAATATCACTGGAGTCTCACAACAGTTTAAATAGCATCTCAGAACAATCTAACAAGAATCTCACCACAGTGTGACAAGAATCTGACTGCAGTCTAACAAGAATCTCACTGCAGTCCAATAGGAATCTCACTGCAGTCTAGCAAGAATCTCACCGCAGTCCAATGAGAATTTCACCACAGTCTAAGGAGACTATCACTGGAGTCTCACAACAGTTTAAATAGCATCTCACCACAATCTAACAAGAATCTCACTGCAGTCAAACAAGAATCTCACTGCAGTCAAACAAGAATCTTACTGAAGTCTACCAAGAAACTTACCACAATCTAACAAGATTCACACCACAGTCGAACAAGTAACTCACCACAGTCTAAGACGAATCTCAACGCAGTCTTGAAAGAATGTCACCACAATCTAACAAGAATCTCACCATAGTCGAAAAAAAATCTCAATGCAGTCTAACAAGCATCTCACTGCAGTCTAACAAGAATTTCACTGAATTCTCGCAAGAATCTTACCGCAATCTAACAGGTTTCCCAACGCACTCTAACAAGAATCTCACCTCAGTCTAACACGAATGTCACCACAATCTAACAAGAATCTCACCGCAATCTAACAAGAATCTCACCGCAATCTAACAAGAATCACACTACAGTCTAGCAGATAACTTGAGGCAATCTAGCAAGAATCTTACTGACATCTATCAAGACTCTCACCGCAGTCTAACAAGAATCTCACTGCAGTTTAACAAGAATCTCACCGCAGTCTAACAAGACTCTCACTGCAGTTCCCTTCCCCAGTTGGGGGGGGAAGGGGAAGTGAAAGCAACAGGGAGTATGGAAGTAAATGGAAAGATAAGCAATAGGATAGCATATGTGCAGGCGGATTTAAACTCGAGGCAGACTGGGAATGCAACAAAAAGGAAGGATAACTTAGGACATCTTATGACCTCCAATATCTCTAATGATAAGAAAGTTAGCATGAAGGCAGTTTACTTTAATGCTCGTAGCATTCGTAACAAAGCAGATGAACTAATGGCACAGATCATCGTGAGTGATTATGATGTGGTAGGCATCACAGAGACATGGTTACAGAGTGGTCAGGACCGGCAGTTAAACATCCATGTATTTTCAAGAGAGATCCTATAAAGTGGCCAAGAGCAGTGGGAAATCAGAAGATTGGGAAGGCTACAAAAACAAACAGAGGTTAACAAAGAGAGAAATAATGAAGGAGAAGGTCAAATATGAAGGTAGGCTAGCCAGTAATATTAGAAATGATAGTAAAAGTTTCTTTCAATACATGAGAAACAAACGACAAGCATAAGTAGTCATTGGGCCACTTCAAACTGATATTGGAAGCCTAGTTATGGGAGATAAGGAAATAGCAGAAGAACTTAACAAGTACTTTGCGTCAGTCTTCACAGTGGAAGACATGACTAATATCCCAACAACTAAAGGGAGTCAGGGGGGCTGAGTTGAGTATGGTTGCCATTACAAAAGAGAAAGTGCGAGAAAAGCTAAAAGGTCTTAAAATTGATAAATCTCCTGGCCCCGATGAGATACATCCTAGAGTTCTGAGGGAGGTGGCTGAGGAAATAGCGGAGGCATTGGTTGAGATCTTTCAAAAGTCACTGGAGTCAGGGAAAGTCCGGATGATTGGAAGATCGCTGTTGTAACCCCCTTGTTCAAAAAAGGATCTAGACAAAAGATGGAAAATTATAGGCCAATTAGCCTAACCTCAGTTGTTGGTAAAATTCTAGAATCCATCATTAAGGGTGAGGTTTCTAAATTCTTGGAAGAGCAGAGTCGGATTAGAACAAGTCAACATGGATTTAGTTTGTCGTGTCTGACAAACCTGTTGGAATTCTTTGAAGAGGTGACAAGTAGCTTAGACCAGGGAAACCCAGTGGATGGTCTATCTAAACATCCAAAAGGCCTTTGATAAGGTGTCACACGGGAGGCTGCTGAGCAAGGTGAGGGCCCATGATGTTCGAGGTGAGCTATTGGAAGGATTGAGGATTGGCTGTCTGACAGAAGGCAGAGAGTTGAGATAAAAGGTTCTTTTTCGGGAATGGCAGCCGGTGTCCCGCAGGGTTCAGTGTTGGGGCTGCAGCTGTTTACCTTATATATTAATGATCTGGATGAAGGGACTGGGGGCATTCTAGCAAAGTTTGCCAATGATACGAAGTTAGGTGGACAGACAGGTAGTACTGAGGAAGTGGGGAGGCTACAGAAGGATCTAGACAGTTTGGGAGAGGGGTCCAGGAAATGGCTGATGGAATTCAACGTGAGCAAATGCGAGGTCTTGCACTTTGGCAAAAAGAATAAAAGCATAGACTACTTTCTAAACGGTGAGAAAATTTGTAAAGCCAAAGTACAAAGGGATCTGGGAGTGATATTCGAGGATTCTCTAAAGGTAAACATGCAGGTTGAGTCCGTGATTAAGAAAGCGAATGCAATGTTGTCACCTATCTCAAGAGGGTTGGAATATAAAAGCACCGTTGTGCTACTGAGACTTTATAAAGCTCTGGTTAGGCCCCATTTGGAGTACTGTGTCTTGTTTTGGTCCCCACACCTCAGGAAGGACATACTGGCACTGGAGCGTGTCCAGCGGAGATTCACACGGATGAACCCTGGAATGGTTTGTCTAATTTACGAGGAACGGCTGAGGATCCTGGGATTGTATTCATTGGAGCTTAGAAGATTAAGGGGAGATCTAATAGAAACTTACAAGATAATACATGGCTTGGAAAGGGAGGACGCTAGGAAATTGTTTCCGTTAGGCGAGGAGACTAGGACCCGTGGACACAGCCTTAGAATTAGACAGGGTCAATTCAGAACAGAAATGCGGAGACATTTCTTCAGCCAGGGAGTGGTGGGCCTATGGAATTCATTACCACAGAGTGCAGTGGAGGCTGGGACGCTAAATGTCTTCAAGGCAGAGATTGACAAATTCTTGATGTCACGAGGAATTAAGGGCTACGGGGAGAATGCGGGTAAGTGGAGTTGAAATGCTCAACAAACATGATTGAATGGCGGAGTGGATTCGATGGGCCGAATGGCCTTACTTCCACTCAGATATCTTATGGTCTTATTGTCCAATGAGAATCTCACAGCAGTCTAAGAAGAATATCACTGGATTCTCACAACAGTTTAAATGACATCTCACTGCAGTCTAACAAGAATCTCACTGCAGTCTAACAACAATCTCACTGCAGTCTAACAAGAATCTCACTGCAGTCTAACAAGAATCACACGGCAGTTCCCTTCCCCAGTTGCGAGGGAAGGGGAAGGGAAAGCGACAGGGAGTATGGAGTCAAATGGAAAGATAAGCAGCAGGATAGCATATGTGCAGGCGGATTTAAACTCGAGGCAGACTGGGATTCCAGAAAAAAGGAAGGATAACTTAGGACATCTTATGACCTCCAATATCTCTAATGATAAGAAAGTTAGCATGAAGGCACTTTACCTGAATGATCGTAGTATTCCTAACAAAGCAGATGAACTAATGGCACAGATCATCGTGAATGATTGTGATGTGGTAGGCATCACAGAGACTTGGTTACAGGGGGGTCAGGACTGGCAGTTAAACATCCAAAGATTTTAAACTTATAGAAAAGACAGGGAGGTGGCCAGAGGAGGTTGGGTTGCCTCGTTAGTTAAGAACAAAATTAAATCTATGGCACTGAATGACATAGGGTCGGATGATGTGGAGTCTGTGTGGGTGGAATTGAGGAACCACAAAGTCAAAAAAACCATAATGGGAGTTGTGTATAGACCTCCTAACAGTGATCAGGACCAGGGGCGCAACATGTACCGGGAAATAGAGAAGGCATGTCCCAAAGGCAAGGTCACGGTGATCATGGGGGACTTCAATATGCAGGTGGACTGGGTAAATAATGTTGCCAGTGGATCGAAAGAAAGGGAATCATGGAATGCTTACAGGATGGCTTTTTGGAACAGCATGTCATGGAGCCCACAAGGGAGCAGGCTAATCTGGACCTAGTGCTTTGTAATGAACCAGACTTTATAAAAATCTTAAAGTAATGGAACACTTAGGAAGTAGCGATCATAATATGGTAGAGTTCAGTCTGCAGTTTGAAAGAGAGAAGGCAAAATCGGATGTAATGGTGTTACAGTTAAATAAAGGTAATTATGAGGGCATGAGAGAGGAACTGACGAAAATAGACTGGAAGCAGAGCCTAGCGGGGAAGATAGGAGCAAAAATGGCATGAGTTTGTGGGTATAATTGAGAACACTGTACAGAGGTTCATCCCCAAGAAATGAAAGATTATCCGGGGAGGGATTAGACAGCCATGGCTGACAAAGGAAGTCAGGAAATGTATTGAAGAAAAAGAGAGATCCTATAAAGTGGCCAAGAGCAGTGGGAAATCAGAAGATTGGGAAGGCTACAAAAACAAACAGAGGATAACAAAGAGAGAAATAAGGAAGGAGAGGATCAAATATGAAGGCAGGCTAGCCAGTAATATTAGAAATGATAGTAAAAGTTTCTTTCAATACATAAGAAACAAATGTCAGGCAAAAGTAGACATTGGGCCACTTCAAATTGATTCTGGAAGCCTAGTGATGGGAGATAAGGAAATAGCAGGAGAACTAAACAAGTACTTTGCTTCAGTCATTACAGTGGAAGACATGAGTAATATCCCAACAACTAAAGGGATTCAGGGGGCTGAGTTGAGTATGGTTGCCATTACAAAAGCGGACGTGCAAGAAAAGCTAAAAGGTCTTAAAATTGATAAATCTCCTGACCCCGATGGGATACATCCTAGAGTTCTGAGGGAGGTGGCTGAGGAAATAGCGGAGGCATTGATTGAGATCTTTCAAAAGTCACTGGAGTCAGGGAACGTCTGGATGATTGGAAGATTGCTGCTGTAAACTCCTTGTTTAAGAAAGGATCTAGAGAAATGATGGAAAATTATAGGCCAATTAGCCTAACCTCGGTTGTTGGTAAAATTCTAGAATCCATCATTAAGGATGACGTTTCTAATTTCTTGGAAGACCAGAGTCGGATTAGAACAAGTCAACATGGATTTAGTAAGGGGAGATCGTGTCTGACAAACCTGTTGGAATTCTTTGAAGAGGTGACAAGTAGGTTAGACCTGGGAGACCCAGTGGATGTGGTCTATCTAGACTTCCAAAAGACCTTTGATAAGGTGCCACATGGGAGGCTGCTGAATAAGGTGAGGGCCCATGGTGTTCGAGGTGAGCTACTGCTTTGGATTGAGGATTGGTTGTCTGACAGAAGGCAGAGTGTTGGGCTAAAAGGTTATTTTTCGGGATGGCAGCTGGTGACAAGCAGGGCTCAGAGTCGCGGCTTCAGCTGTTTACGTTATATATTAATGATCTGGATAAGGGGCTGGGGGCATTCTAGCGAAGTTTGCAGATGATACGAAGTTAGGTGGACAGGCAGGTAGTACTGAGGAAGTGGGGAGGCTGCAGAAGGATCTAGACAGTTTGGGAGAGTGGTCCAGGAAATGGCTGATGGAATTCAACGTGAGCAAATGCGAGGTCTTGCACTTTGGAAAAAAGAATAAAAGCATAGACTACTTTCTAAACAGTGAGAAAATTCGTAAAGCCAAAGTACAAAGGGATCTGGGAGTGCTAGTCGAGGATTCTCTAAAGGTAAACATGCAGGTTGAGTCCGTGATTAAGAAAACGAATGCAATGTTGTCATTTACCTCAAGAGGGTTGGAATATAAAAGCACCGTTGTGCTACTGAGACTGTATAAAGCTCTGATTAGGCCCCATTTGGAGTACTGTGTCCAGTTTTGGTCCCCACACCTCAGGAAGGACATACTGGCACTGGAGCGTGTCCAGCGGAGATTCACATGGATGATCCCTGGAATGGTAGGCCTAATATATGAGGAACGGCTGAGGATCCTGGAATTGTATTCATTGGAGCTTAGAAGATTAAGGGGAGATTTAATAGAAACTTACAAGATAATACATGGCTTGGAAAGGGAGGACGCTAGGAAATTGTTTCCGTTAGGCGACAAGACTAGGACACGTGGACACAGCCTTAGAATTAGACGGGGTCAATTCAGAACAGAAATGCTGAGACATTTCTTCAGCCAGACAGTGGTGGGCTTGTGGAATTCATTACTGCAGAGTGCAGTGGACGCTGGGACGCTAAATGTCTTCAAGGCAGAGATGGATAGATTCTTGATGTCACGAGGAATTAAGGGCTACGGGGAGAATGCGGGTAAGTGGAGTTGAAATGCTCATCAACCATGATTGAATGGTGGAGTGGACTCGATGGGCCGAATGGCCTTACTTCCACTCCTATGTCTTATGGTCTTATGGTCCAATGAGAATCTCACCACAGTCTAAAAAGAATATCATTGGAGTTCCACTACAGTTTAAATAGCATCTCACCGCAATCTAACAAGAATCTCACCACAGTGTGATAAGAATCTCACTGCAGTCTGACAAGAATCTCACTGCAGTCTAACAAGAATCTCACTGCAGTCTAACAAGAATCTCACTGCAGTCTAACAAGAATCTCACCGCAGTCTAACAAGAATCTCACTGCAGTCTAACAAGAATCACACAGCAGTTCCCTTCCCCAGTTGGGGGGGAAGGGGAAGGGAAAGTGAAAGCGACAGGGAGTATGGAGTCAAATGGAAAGATAAGCAACAGGATAGCATATGTGCAGGCGGATTTAAACTCGAGGCAGACTGGAAATGCAGCAAAAAGGAAGGATAACTTAGGGCATCTTATGACCTCCAATATCTCTAATGATAAGATTAGATTACTTACAGTGTGGAAACAGGCCCATCAGCCCAACAAGTCCACACCAACCCATACCCCTACATTTACCCCTTACCTAACACTATGGGTAATTTTGCATGGCCAATTCACCTGACCTGCACATCTTTGGACTGTGGGAGGAAACCGGAGCACCCGGAGGAAACCCACGCAGACACGGGGAGAACGTGCAAACTCCACACAGTCAGTCACTTGAGGCAGGAATTGAACCCGGGTCTCTGGCGCTGTGAGGCAGCAGTGCTAACCATTGTGCCACTGTGCCGCCCTAACAACGTTAGCATTAAGGCACTTTACCTGAATGATCGTAATATTCGTAACAAAGCAGATGTGCTAATGGCACAGATCATCGTGAATGATTGTGATGTGGTAGGCATTACAGAGACGTGGTTACAGGGGGGTCAGGACTGGCAGTTAAGGATTTTCAACTTATAGAAAAGACAGGGAGGTGGGCAGAGGGGGTGGGGTTGCCTCGTTAGTTAAGAACAAAATTAAATCTATGGCACTGAATGACGTAGGGTCGGATGATGTGGAGTCTGTGTGGGTGGAACTGAGGAACCACAAAGTCAAAAAAACTATAATGGGAGTTACGTACGGACCTCCTAACAGTGATCAGGACCAGGGACGCAACATGTACCGGGAAATAGAGAAGGCATGTCAGAAAGGCAAGGTCACGGTGATCATGGGGGACTTCAATATGCAGGTGGACTGGGTAAATAATGTTGCCAGTGGATCCAAAGAAAGGGAATTCATGGAATACTTACAGGATGGCTTTTTGGAACAGCTTGTCATGGAGCCCACAAGGGAGCAGGCTATTCTGGACCTAGTGCTTTGCAATGAACCAGACTTTATAAAAACCTTGAAGTAAGGGAACACTTAGGAAGTAGCGATCATAATATGGTAGAGTTCAGTCTGCAGTTTGAAAGAGTGAAGGAAAAATCGAATGTAATGGTGTTACAGTTAAATAAAGGTAATTATGAGGGCATGAGAGAGGAACTGATAAAAATAGACTGGAAGCAGAGCCTAGCGGGGAAGACAGAAGAGCAAAAATGGCATGAGTTTGTGGGTATAATTGAGGACAGTGTACAGAGGTTCATCCCAAGAAAGAAAGATTATCCAGGGAGGGATTAGACAACCATGGCTGACAAAGGAAGTCAGGAAATGTATTAAAGAAAAAAAGAGATCCTATAAAGTGGCCAAGAGCAGTGGGAAACCGGAAGATTGGGAAGGCTACAAAAACAAACAGAAGATAACAAAGGGAGAAATAAGGAAGGAGAGGATCAAGTAGGAAGGTAGGCTAGCCAGTAATATTAGAAATGGTAGTAAAAGTTTCTTTCAATACATAAGAAACAAATGACAGGCAAAAGTAGACATTGGGCCACTTCAAACTGATGCTAGGAGCCTAGTGATGGGAGATAAGGAAATAGCTAAACTAAACAAGTACATTGTGTCAGTCTTCACAGTGGAAGACATGAGTAATATCCCAACAATTAAAGGGAGTCAGGGGACTGAGTTGAGTATGGTTGCCATTACAAAAGAGAAAGTGCGAGAAAAGCTAAAAGGTCTTAAAATTGATAAATCTCCTGGCCCCGATGAGATACATCCTAGAGTTCTGAGGGAGGTAGCTGAGGAAATAGCGAAGGCATTGGTTGAGATCTTTCAAAAGTCACTGGAGTCAGGGAGAGTCCCGGATGTTTGGAAGATTGCTGTTGTAACCCCCTTGTTCAAGAAAGGATCTAGACAATACATGGAAAATTATAGGCCAATTAGCCTAACCTCGGTTGTTGGTAAAATTCTAGAATCCATCATTAAGGGTGAGGTTTCTAAATTCTTGGAAGAGCAGAGTCGGATTAGAACAAGTCAACATGGATTTAGTTTGTCGTGTCTGACAAACCTGTTGGAATTCTTTGAAGAGGTGACAAGTAGGTTAGACCAGGGAAACCCAGTGGATGTGGTCTATCTAGACTTCCAAAAGGCCTTTGATAAGGTGCCACACGGGAGGCTGCTGTGCAAGGGGAGGGCTCATGGTGTTCGAGGTGAGCTACTGGTATGGATTGAGGATTGGCTGTCCGACAGAACGCAGAGAGTTGGCATAAAAGGTTCTTTTTCAGAATGGCAGCCGGTGACAAGCAGTGTCCCGCAGGGTTCAGTGTTGGGGCCGCAGCTGTTTACGTTATATATTAATGATCTGGATGAGGGGACTGGGGGCATTCTAGCGAAGTTTGCCGATGATACGAAGTTAGGTGTACAGGCAGGTGGTACTGAGGAAGTGGGGAGGCTGCAGAAGGATCTAGACAGTTTGGGAGAGTGGTCCAGGAAATGGCTGATGGAATTCAACGTGAGCAAATGCGAGGTCTTGCTCTTTGGAAAAAAGGATACAAGCATAGACAACTTTCTAAACAGTGAGAAAATTCGTAAAGCCAAAGTACAAAGGGATCTGGGAGTGATATTCGAGGATTCTCTAAAGGTAAACATGCAGGTTGAGTCCGTGAATAAGAAAGCGAATGCAATGTTGTCATTAATCTCAAGAGGGTTGGAATATAAAAGCACCGTTGTGCTACTGAGACTTTATAAAGCTCTGGTTAGGCCCCATTTGGAGTACTGTGTCCAGTTTTGGTCCCCACACCTCAGGAAGGACATACTGGCACTGGGGCGTGTCCAGCGGAGATTCACACGGATAATCCCTGGAATGGTAGGTTTAATGGACACGAGGAACAGCTGAGGATCCTGGGATTGTATTCATTGAAGCTTAGAAGATTAAGGGGAGATCTAATAGAAACTTACAAGATAATACATGGCTTGGAAAGGGTGGACGCTAGGAAATTGCTTCCGTTAGGCGAGGAGACTAGGACCCGTGGACACAGCCTTAGAATTAGAGGGGATCAATTCAGAACAGAAATGCAGAGACATTTCTTCAGTCAGAGGGTGGTGGGCCTGTGGAATTAATTGCCGCAGAATGCAGTGGAGGCCGGGACGCTAAATGTCTTCAAGGCCGAGATTGATAGATTCTTGATGTCACGAGGAATTAAGGGCTACGGGGAGAATGCGGGTAAGTGGAGTTTAAATGCCCATCAGCCATGATTGAATGGCGGAGTGGACTCGATGGGCCGAATGGCCTTACTTCCACTCCTTTGTCTTATGGTTTTATGGTGCAATGAGAATCTCACCACAGTCTAAGAAGAATATCATTGGAGTTCCACTACAGTTTAAATAGCATCTCACCGCAATCTAACAAGAAACTCAACACAGTCTAACAAGAATCTCATTGCAGTCTAACAAGAATCTAATTTCACGGTACTCTAACAGGTGTCTCACAGCAATCTAACATGAATCTCACCGCAGCACAGCAGATATCTTGAGGCAGTCTAGCAAGAATCTTACTGCAGTCTAACAAGGTTCTCACCGCAGTCTAACAAGAATCTCACTGCAGTCTAACAAGAATCTCACTGCAGTCTAACAAGAATCTTACTGCAGTCTAACAAGGTTCTCACCGCAGTCTAACAAGAATCTCACTGCAGTCTAACAAGGTTCTCACCGCAGTCTAACAAGAATCTCACTGCAGTCTAACAAGAATCTCACTGCAGTCTAACAAGAATCTTACTGCAGTCTAACAAGGTTCTCACCGCAGTCTAACAAGAATCTCACTGCAGTCTAACAAGAATCTCATTGCAGTCTAACAAAAATCTCACTGCAGTCGAACAAGAATCTCACAGCAGTACAACAAGAATCTCACCGCAGTCTAACAAGACTCACACCGCAGTCTAACAAGAATCTCACGACAGTCCAACAAGAATCTCACTGCAGTACAACAAGAATCTCACGACAGTTTAAGAAGAATATCACTATGGTCTTACTGCAGTTTAAATAACATCTCACCGCAGTCGAACAAGACTCATACCACAGTCGAAAAAGAATCACACTGCAATCTAACAAGAATCTCACCGCAGTTGACCAAGACTCACTCCGCAGTCGAACAAGAATCTCATGTCAGTCCAACAAGAATTTTTGATGAAGGGCTTTTCTCCGAAACGTCGATTTTACTGCTCATTGGATGCTGCCTGAACTGCTGTGCTCTTCCAGCACCACTCATTCAGATTCTAACAGCGGTCTAACAAGAATTTCACTGCACCCTAACATGAATGTGACCGTAATTTAACAAGAATCCCACCGCAGTCTAAGACGAATCTCACCGAAGTCGAACAAGAATCTCACCGCAGTCTTGAAAGAGTCTCACCACAGCCTAACAAGAATCTCACCGCAATCTAATAAGAATTTCACCGTACTCTAACAGGTGTCTCACCGCAATCTAACAAGAATCTCACTGCAGCATAGCAGACATCTTGAGACAGTCGAGGAAGAATCTCACTGCAGCCTAACAAGAATCTCACTGCAGTCTAACAAGAATCTCACTGCAGTCTACAAGAATCTCACTGCAGTCTAATAAGAATCTCACTGCAATTTATTAAGAATCTCACTGCAGTCTAACAAGAATCTCACCGCAGTCCAGCACGAATCTCACAGCAGTCGAAAAAGAATCACACTGCAGTCTAACAAGAAGCTCACCACACTCTAACAAGACTCTCACCGCTGTCTAATAAGAATCTCAATGCAGTCTAACAAGAATCTCACTGCAGTCTAAGAAGAATCTCACTGAAGTCTAAGAATAATCTTACAGCAGTCGAAGAAGAATCTCCTGTTGTCTAACAAGAATCTCACTGCAGTCTACCAAGAATCTCACCGCAGTCCAGCAAGAATCTCACTGCAGTCTAACAAGAACCTCACTGCAGTCTAATAAGAATCTCACTGCAATTTCTTAAGAATCTCACTGCAGTCTAACAAGAATCTCACTGAAGTCTAACAAGAATCTCACTGCAGTCTAAGAAGAATCTCCTGTTGTCTAACAAGAATCTCACTGCAGTCTAACAAGAATCTCACTGTAGTCTGACAAGAATCTCACTGCAGTCTGACAGGAATCTCACCGCAGTCTAACAAGAATCTCACAGCAGTCGAACAAGAATCTCACTGTAGTCTAACAAGAATCTAATTTCACCGTACTCTAACAGGTGTCTCACAGCAATCTAACATGAATCTCACCACAGCACAGCAGATATCTTGAGACAGTCTAGCAAGAATCTTACTGCAGGCTAACAAGGATCTCACTGCAGTCTAACTAGAATCTCACTGCAGTCAAACAAGAATCTCCCTGCAGTCAAACAAGAATCTCACTGCAGTCTAACAAGAATCTCACCGCAGTCTAACAAGAATCTCACCGCACTCGAACAAGAATCTCACTGCTGTCTAACAAGAATCTCACTGCAGTCTAACAAGACTCTCACTGCAGTCTAACAAGAATCTCACTGCATTCTAATAAGAATCTCACTGCAGTCTACCAAAAATCTCACTGCAGTCTAACAAGAATCTCACTGCAGTCTAACGAGAATCTCACTGCAGTCTAATAAGAATCTCACTGCAGTCTACCAAGAATCTCACTGCAGTCTAACAAGAATCTCACTGCAGTCTAATAAGAATCTCACTGCAGTCTAACAAGAATCTCACTGCAGTCTAATAAGAATCTCACTGCAGTCTACCAAGAATCTCACTGCAGTCTACCAAGAATCTGACTGCAGTCTAATAAGAATCTCACTGCAGTCTAACAATAATCACACTGCAGGCTAATAAGAATTTCACTGCAGTCTAATAAGAATCTCACTGCAGTCGAACAAGAATCTGACTGCAGTCTAACAAGAATCTCAGTGCAGTCTAACAAGATTCTCACCACAGTCCAGCAAGAATCTCACTGCAGTCTATCAAGAATCTCACCATAGTCCAGCAAGGATCTCACAGCAGTCAAACAAGAATCTCACTGCAGTCGAACAAGAATCTGACTGCAGTCTAAGAAGAATCTCACTGCAGTCAAAAAAGAATCTCACTGCAGTCTAACAAGAATCTCACTGCAGTCTAACAAGAATCTCACTGCAATTTATTAAGAATCTCACTGCAGTCTAACAAGAATCTCACCGCAGTCCAACAAGAATCTCACTGCAGTTTAACAAGAATCTCACTGCAGTCTAATAAGAATCTCACTGCAATTTATTAAGAATCTCACTGCAGTCTAACAAGAATCTCACCGCAGTCCAACAAGAATCGCACTGCAGTCTAACAAGGATCTAATTTCACCGTACTCTAACAGGTGTCTCACAGCAATCTAACAGGAATCTCACCGCAACACAGCAGATATCTGGAGGCAGTCTAGCAAGAATCTCACTGCAGTCTACCAAGAATCTCACTGCAGTCTAACAATAATCACACTGCAGGCTAATAAGAATCTCACTGCAGTCTAATAAGAATCTCACTGCAGTCTAATAAGAATCTCACTGCAGTCGAACAAGAATCTGACTGCAGTCTAACAAGAATCTCAGTGCAGTCTAACAAGATTCTCACCACAGTCCAGCAAGAATCTCACTGCAGTCCAACAAGAACCTCACTGCAATCTAATAAGAAACTCACTGCAGTCCAGCAAGAATCTCACAGCAATCGAACAAAAATCTCACTGCAGTCTAACAAGAATCTGACTGCAGTTGAACAAGAATCTCACAGCAGTCGAACAAGAATCTCACTGCAGTCGAACAAGAATCTCACTGCAGTCAAACAAGAATCTGACTGCAGTCTAACAAGAATCTCAGTGCAGTCTACCAAGAATCTCACCACAGTCCAGCAAGAATCTCACTGCAGTCTAACAAGAACCTCACTGCAGTCTAATAAGACTCTCACTGCAATTTATTAAGAATCTCACTGCAGTCTAACAAAAATCTCACCGCAGTCCAGCAAGTATCTCACAGCAGTCGAAGAAGAATATGACTGCAGTCTGACAAGAATCTCACAGCAGTCAAACAAGAATCTCAGTGCAGTCTACCAAGAATCTCACCACAGTCCAGCAAGAATCTCACCGCAGTCTAACAAGACTCACACCGCAGTCTAACAAGAATCTCACGACAGTCCAACAAGAATCTCACTGCAGTACAACAAGAATCTCACGACAGTTTAAGAAGAATATCACTATGGTCTTACTGCAGTTTAAATAACATCTCACCGCAGTCGAACAAGACTCATACCACAGTCGAAAAAGAATCACACTGCAATCTAACAAGAATCTCACCGCAGTTGACCAAGACTCACTCCGCAGTCGAACAAGAATCTCATGTTAGTCCAACAAGAATTTTTGATGAAGGGCTTTTCTCCGAAACGTCGATTTTACTGCTCATTGGATGCTGCCTGAACTGCTGTGCTCTTCCAGCACCACTCATTCAGATTCTCACAGCGGTCTAACAAGAATTTCACTGCACCCTAACATGAATGTGACCGTAATTTAACAGAATCACACCGCAGTCTAAGACGAATCTCACCGAAGTCTAACAAGAGTCTCACCGCAGTCTTGAAAGAATCTCACCACAGCCTAACAAGAATCTCACCGCAATCTAACAAGAATCTCACTGCAGCATAGCAGACATCTTGAGACAGTCGAGCAAGAATCTCACTGCAGCCTAACAAGAATCTCACTGCAGTCTACAAGAATCTCACTGCAGTCTAACAAGAACCTCAACGCAGTCTAAAAAGAATCTTATTGCAGTCTGACAAGAACCTCACTGCGATCTATCAAGACTCTGACGACAGTCTAACAAGAATCTCACTGCATCTAACAAGAATCTCACTGCAGTCTAACAAGAATCCCACCGCAGTCTAATAAGAATCTCACCGCAGTCCAACAAGAATCTCACCGCAGTCTAACAGGAATCTCACCGCAGTTTAACAAGAATATCACTGCAGTCTAACAAGAATTCCAGTGAAGTCTAACAAGTATCTTACCGCAGTCTAACAAGAATCTCGCTGCAGTCTAATAAGAATCTCACTGCAATTTATTAAGAATCTCACTGCAGTCTAACAAGAATCTCACGACAGACCAACAAGAATCTCACTGCAGTACAACAAGAATCTCACGACAGTTTAAGAAGAATATCACTATGGTCTTACTGCAGTTTAAATAACATCTCACCGCAGTCGAACAAGACTCATACCACAGTCGAAAAAGAATCACACTGCAATCTAACAAGAATCTCACCGCAGTTGACCAAGACTCACTCCGCAGTCTAACAAGAATCTCACTGCAGTCTAACTATAATCACACTGCAGGCTAATAAGAATCACACTGCAGTCTAATAAGGATCTCACTGCAGTCTACCAAGAATCTCACTGCAGTCGAACAAGAATCTCACCGCAGTCGAATAAGAATCTCACCGCAGTCTAACAAGAATCTCACTGCAGTCTAACAAGATTCTCACCGCATTCGAACAAGAATATCACTGGAGTCGCACTACAGTTTAAATAACATCTCACTACAGTCAAGCAGGTCTAACACCGCAATCCAACAAGACTCACACTGCAATCTAACAAGAATCTCACCGCAGTCTAAGAAGAATCTCACTGAATTTTAACGAATATCTCACTGCAGTCTAACAAGAATCTCACTGCAGTCTAATAAGAATCTCACTGCAGTCTACCAAGAATCTCACTGCAGTCTAACAGGAATCTCACTGCAGTCTAATAAGAATCTCACTGCAGTCTACCAAGAATCTCACTGCAGTCTAACAAGAATCTCACTGCAGTCTAATAAGAATCTCACTGCAGTCTACCAAGAATCTCACTGCAGTAAAACTATAATCACACTGCAGGCTAATAAGAATCTCACTGCAGTCTACCAAGAATCTGACTGCAGTCTAACTATAATCACACTGCAGGCTAATAAGAATCTCACTGCAGTCTAACTATAATCACACTGCAGTCTAATAAGAATCTCACTGCAGTCGAACAAGAATCTCACTGCAGTCTAACTATAATCACACTGCAGGCAAATAAGAATCTCACTGCAGTCTACCAAGAATCTGACTGCAGTCTAACAATAATCACACTGCAGGCTAATAAGAATTTCACTGCAGTCTAATAAGAATCTCACTGCAGTCTAATAAGAATCTCACTGCAGTCGAACAAGAATCTGACTGCAGTCTTACAAGAATCTCAGTGCAGTCTAACAAGATTCTCACCACAGTCCAGCAAGAATCTCACTGCAGTCCAACAAGAACCTCACTGCAGTCTAAGAAGAATCTCACTGCAGTCAAAAAAGAATCTCACTGCAGTCTAACAAGAATCTCACTGCAGTCTAACAAGAATCTCACTGCAGTTTAACAAGAATCTCACTGCAGTCTAATAAGAATCTCACTGCAATTTATTAACAATCTCACTGCAGTCTAACAAGAATCTCACCGCAGTCCAACAAGAATCGCACTGCAGTCTAACAAGGATCTAATTTCACCGTACTCTAACAGGTGTCTCACAGCAATCTAACAGGAATCTCACCGCAGCACAGCAGATATCTGGAGGCAGTCTAGCAAGAATCTCACTGCAGTCTAAAAGAATCTCACTGCAGTCAAACAAGAATCTCACTGCAGTCTAACATGAACCTCACTGCAGTACAACAAGCATCTCACTGCAGTCGAACAAGAATCTGACTGCAGTCTAACTAGAATCTCAGTGCAGTCTACCAAGAATCTCACCACAGTCCAGCAAGAATCTCACTGCAGTCCAACCAGAACCTCACTGCAATCTAATAAGAAACTCACTGCAGTCCAGCAAGAATCTCACAGCAATCGAACAAAAATCTCACTGCAGTCTAACAAGAATCTGACTGCAGTTGAACAAGAATCTCACAGCAGTCGAACAAGAATCTCACTGCAGTCGAACAAGAATCTCACTGCAGTCAAACAAGAATCTCACTGCAGTCAAACAAGAATCTGACTGCAGTCTAACAAGAATCTCAGTGCAGTCTACCAAGAATCTCACCACAGTCCAGCAAGAATCTCACTGCAGTCTAACAAGAACCTCACTGCAATCTAATAAGACTCTCACTGCAATTTATTAAGAATCTCACTGCAGTCTAACAAAAATCTCACCGCAGTCCAGCAAGGATCTCACAGCAGTCGAACAAGAATATGACTGCAGTCTGACAAGAATCTCACAGCAGTCAAACAAGAATCTCACTGCAGTCCAACAAGAATCTGACTGCAGTCTAACAAGAATCTCACCACAGTCCAGCAAGAATCTCACTGCAGTCCAACAAGAACCTCACTGCAGTCTAATAAGAATCTCACTGCAGTCTAACAAGAATCTCACCGCAGTCCAGCAAGAATCACACCGCAGTCTGACAAGAATCTCACCGCAGTCTGACAAGAATCTGACTGCAGTTGAACAAGAATCTCACAGCAGTCGAACAAGAATCTCACTGCAGTCTAACAAGAACCTCACTGTAGTCTAATAAGAATCTCACTGCAATTTATTACGAATCTCACTGCAGTCTAACAAGAATCTCACCGCAGTCCAACAAGGATCTCACAGCAGTCAAACAAGAATCTCACTGCAGTCTAACAAGAACCTCACTGCAGTCTAACAAGACTCACACAACAGTCTACCAAGAATCTCACTGCAGTCTAATAAGAATCGCACGGCAGTCTAACAAGAATCGAATTTCACCGTACTCTAACAGGTGTCTCACAGCAATGTAACAGGAATCTCACCGCAGCACAGCAGATATCTTGAGGCAGTCGAGCAAGAATCTTACTGCAGTCTAACAGGAATCTGACTGCAGTCTAACAAGAATCTCACTGCTGTCAAACAAGAATCTCACTTCAGTCTATCAAGAATCTCACCATAGTCCAGCATGGATCTCACAGCAGTCAAACAAGAATCTCACTGCAGTCGAACAAGAATCTGACTGCAGTTTAACAAGAATCTCACTGCAGTCTAACAAGAATCTCACTGCAGTCAAAAAAAAATCTCACTGCAGTCTAACAAGAATCTCACTGCAGTCTAACAAGAATCTCACTGCAGTTTAACAAGAATCTCACTGCAGTCTAATAAGAATCTCACTGCAATTTATTAACAATCTCACTGCAGTCTAACAAGAATCTCACCGCAGTCCAACAAGAATCGCACTGCAGTCTAACAAGAATCTAATTTCACCGTACTCTAACAGGTGTCTCACAGCAATCTAACAGGAATCTCACCGCAACACAGCAGATATCTGGAGGCAGTCTAGCAAGAATCTCACTGCAGGCTAACAAGACTCACACTGCAGTCAAACAAGAATCTCACTGCAGTCAAACAAGAATCTCACTGCAGTCTAACATGAACCTCACTGCAGTACCAGAAGCATCTCACTGCAGTCGAACAAGAGTCTGACTGCAGTCTAACTAGAATCTCAGTGCAGTCTACCAAGAATCTCACCACAGTCCAGCAAGAATCTGACTGCAGTCCAACAAGAACCTCACTGCAATCTAATAAGAAACTCACTGCAGTCCAGCAAGAATCTCACAGCAACCGAACAAAAATCTCACTGCAGTCTAACAAGAATCTGACTGCAGTCGAACAAGAATCTCACTGCAGTCGAACAAGAATCTCACTGCAGTCGAACAAGAATCTCACTGCAGTCAAACAAGAATCTGACTGCAGTCTAACAAGAATCTCAGTGCAGTCTACCAAGAATCTCACCACAGTCCAGCAAGAATCTCACTGCAGTCTAACAAGAACCTCACTGCAGTCTAATAAGACTCTCACTGCAATTTATTAAGAATCTCACTGCAGTCTAACAAAAATCTCACCGCAGTCCAGCAAGGATCTCACAGCAGTCGAACAAGAATATGACTGCAGTCTGACAAGAATCTCACAGCAGTCCAACAAGAATCTCACTGCAGTCGAACAAGAATCTGACTGCAGTCTAACAAGAATCTCAGTGCAGTCTACCAAGAATCTCACCACAGTCCAGCAAGAATCTCACTGCAGTCTAACAAGAACCTCACTGCAGTCTAATAAGACTCTCACTGCAATTTATTAAGAATCTCACTGCAGTCTAACAGAAATCTCACCGCAGTCCAGCAAGGATCTCACAGCAGTCGAACAAGAATATGACTGCAGTCTGACAAGAATCTCACTGCAGTCGAACAAGAATCTGACTGCAGTCTAACAAGAATCTCAGTGCAGTCTACCAAGAATCTCACCACAGTCCAGCAAGAATCTCACTGCAGTCTAACAAGAACCTCACTGCAGTCTAATAAGAATCTCACTGCAGTCTAACAAGAATCTCACCGCAGTCCAGCAAGAATCACACCGCAGTCTGACAAGAATCTCACCGCAGTCTGACAAGAATCTGACTGCAGTTGAACAAGAATCTCACAGCAGTCGAACAAGAATCTCACTGCAGTCTAACAAGAACCTCACTGTAGTCTAATAAGAATCTCACTGCAATTTATTACGAATCTCACTGCAGTCTAACAAGAATCTCACCGCAGTCCAACAAGGATCTCACAGCAGTCAAACAAGAATCTCACTGCAGTCTAACAAGAACCTCACTGCAGTCTAACAAGACTCACACAACAGTCTACCAAGAATCTCACTGCAGTCTAATAAGAATCGCACGGCAGTCTAACAAGAATCTACTTTCACCGTACTCTAACAGGTGACTCACAGCAATGTAACAGGAATCTCACCGCAGCACAGCAGATATCTTGAGGCAGTCGAGCAAGAATCTTACTGCAGTCTAACAGGAATCTTACTGCAGTCTAACAAGAATCTCACTGCTGTCAAACAAGAATCTCACTTCAGTCTAACAAGAACCTCACTGCAGTCTAACAAGAATCTCACTGCAAATTATTAAGAATCTCACTGCAGTCTAACAAGAATCTCACCGCAGTCCAGCAAGAGTCTCACCGCAGTCTAACAAGAGTCTCACCGCAGTCTAACAAGAATCTCACTGCAGTCTAACTATAATCACACTGCAGGCTAATAAGAATCACACTGCAGTCTAATAAGGATCTCACTGCAGTCTACCAAGAATCTCACTGCAGTCGAACAAGAATCTCACCGCAGTCGAATAAGAATCTCACCGCAGTCTAACAAGAATCTCACTGCAGTCTAACAAGATTCTCACCGCATTCGAACAAGAATATCACTGGAGTCGCACTACAGTTTAAATAACATCTCACTAAAGTCAAGCAGGTCTAACACCGCAATCCAACAAGACTCACACTGCAATCTAACAAGAATCTCACCGCAGTCTAAGAAGAATCTCACTGAATTTTAACGAATATCTCACTGCAGTCTAACAAGAATCTCACTGCAGTCTAACAAGAATCTCACTGCAGTCTAATAAGAATCTCACTGCAGTCTAACAAGAATCTCACTGCAGTCTAATAAGAATCTCACTGCAGTCTACCAAGAATCTCACTGCAGTCTAAAAGAATCTCACTGCAGTCAAACAAGAATCTCACTGCAGTCTAACATGAACCTCACTGCAGTACAACAAGCATCTCACTGCAGTCGAACAAGAATCTGACTGCAGTCTAACTAGAATCTCAGTGCAGTCTACCAAGAATCTCACCACAGTCCAACAAGAATCTGACTGCAGTCCAACAAGAACCTCACTGCAATCTAATAAGAAACTCACTGCAGTCCAGCAAGAATCTCACAGCAACCGAACAAAAATCTCACTGCAGTCTAACAAGAATCTGACTGCAGTTGAACAAGAATCTCACAGCAGTCGAACAAGAATCTCACTGCAGTCGAACAAGAATCTCACTGCAGTCAAACAAGAATCTGACTGCAGTCTAACAAGAATCTCAGTGCAGTCTACCAAGAATCTCACCACAGTCCAGCAAGAATCTCACTGCAGTCTAACAAGAACCTCACTGCAGTCTAATAAGACTCTCACTGCAATTTATTAAGAATCTCACTGCAGTCTAACAAAAATCTCACCGCAGTCCAGCAAGGATCTCACAGCAGTCGAACAAGAATATGACTGCAGTCTGACAAGAATCTCACAGCAGTCAAACAAGAATCTCACTGCAGTCCAACAAGAATCTGACTGCAGTCTAACAAGAATCTCACCACAGTCCAGCAAGAATCTCACTGCAGTCCAACAAGAACCTCACTGCAGTCTAATAAGAATCTCACTGCAGTCTAACAAGAATCTCACCGCAGTCCAGCAAGAATCACACCGCAGTCTGACAAGAATCTCACCGCAGTCTGACAAGAATCTGACTGCAGTTGAACAAGAATCTCACAGCAGTCGAACAAGAATCTCACTGCAGTCTAACAAGAACCTCACTGTAGTCTA
The DNA here is from genome assembly GCF_020745735.1 of Hemiscyllium ocellatum. Taxonomy (NCBI): domain Eukaryota; kingdom Metazoa; phylum Chordata; class Chondrichthyes; order Orectolobiformes; family Hemiscylliidae; genus Hemiscyllium; species Hemiscyllium ocellatum. The sequence continues at coordinate 12,438,852 of NC_083401.1, forward strand.
ATAAGAATCTCACTGCAATTTATTACGAATCTCACTGCAGTCTAACAAGAATCTCACCGCAGTCCAACAAGGATCTCACAGCAGTCAAACAAGAATCTCACTGCAGTCTAACAAGAACCTCACTGCAGTCTAACAAGACTCACACAACAGTCTACCAAGAATCTCACTGCAGTCTAATAAGAATCGCACGGCAGTCTAACAAGAATCTAATTTGACCGTACTCTAACAGGTGTCTCACAGCAATGTAACAGGAATCTCACCGCAGCACAGCAGATATCTTGAGGCAGTCTAGCAAGAATCTTACTGCAGTCTAACAGGAATCTGACTGCAGTCTAACAAGAATCTCACTGCTGTCAAACAAGAATCTCACTTCAGTCTAACAAGAACCTCACTGCAGTCTAACAAGAATCTCACTGCAAATTATTAAGAATCTCACTGCAGTCTAACAAGAATCTCACCGCAGTCCAGCAAGAGTCTCACCGCAGTCTAACAAGAGTCTCACCGCAGTCTAACAAGAATCTCACTGCAGTCTAACTATAATCACACTGCAGGCTAATAAGAATCACACTGCAGTCTAATAAGGATCTCACTGCAGTCTACCAAGAATCTCACTGCAGTCGAACAAGAATCTCACCGCAGTCGAATAAGAATCTCACCGCAGTCTAACAAGAATCTCACTGCAGTCTAACAAGATTCTCACCGCATTCGAACAAGAATATCACTGGAGTCGCACTACAGTTTAAATAACATCTCACTACAGTCAAGCAGGTCTAACACCGCAATCCAACAAGACTCACACTGCAATCTAACAAGAATCTCACCGCAGTCTAAGAAGAATCTCACTGAATTTTAACGAATATCTCACTGCAGTCTAACAAGAATCTCACTGCAGTCTAACAAGAATCTCACTGCAGTCTAATAAGAATCTCACTGCAGTCTAACAAGAATCTCACTGCAGTCTAATAAGAATCTCACTGCAGTCTACCAAGAATCTCACTGCAGTCTAACAAGAATCTCACTGCAGTCTAATAAGAATCTCACTGCAGTCTACCAAGAATCTCACTGCAGTCTAACAATAATCACACTGCAGGCTAATAAGAATTTCACTGCAGTCTAATAAGAATCTCACTGCAGTCTAATAAGAATCTCACTGCAGTCGAACAAGAATCTGACTGCAGTCTAACAAGAATCTCAGTGCAGTCTAACAAGATTCTCACCACAGTCCAGCAAGAATCTCACTGCAGTCCAACAAGAACCTCACTGCAGTCTAATAAGAATCTCACTGCAGTCTATCAAGAATCTCACCATAGTCCAGCAAGGATCTCACAGCAGTCAAAAAAGAATCTCACTGCAGTCTAACAAGAATCTCACTGCAGTCTAACAAGAATCTCACTGCAGTTTAACAAGAATCTCACTGCAGTCTAATAAGAATCTCACTGCAATTAATTAAGAATCTCACTGCAGTCTAACAAGAATCTCACCGCAGTCCAACAAGAATCGCACTGCAGTCTAACAAGGATCTAATTTCACCGTACTCTAACAGGTGTCTCACAGCAATCTAACAGGAATCTCACCGCAACAAAGCAGATATCTGGAGGCAGTCTAGCAAGAATCTCACTGCAGTCTAAAAGAATCTCACTGCAGTCAAACAAGAATCTCACTGCAGTCTAACATGAACCTCACTGCAGTACAACAAGCATCTCACTGCAGTCGAACAAGAATCTGACTGCAGTCTAACTAGAATCTCAGTGCAGTCTACCAAGAATCTCACCACAGTCCAGCAAAAATCTCACTGCAGTCCAACAAGAACCTCACTGCAATCTAATAAGAAACTCACTGCAGTCCAGCAAGAATCTCACAGCAATCGAACAAAAATCTCACTGCAGTCTAACAAGAATCTGACTGCAGTTGAACAAGAATCTCACAGCAGTCGAACAAGAATCTCACTGCAGTCGAACAAGAATCTCACTGCAGTCAAACAAGAATCTGACTGCAGTCTAACAAGAATCTCAGTGCAGTCTACCAAGAATCTCACCACAGTCCAGCAAGAATCTCACTGCAGTCTAACAAGAACCTCACTGCAGTCTAACAAGAACCTCACTGTAGTCTAATAAGACTCTCACTGTAATTTATTAAGAATCTCACTGCAGTCTAACAAAAATCTCACCGCAGTCCAGCAAGGATCTCACAGCAGTCGAACAAGAATATGACTGCAGTCTGACAAGAATCTCACAGCAGTCAAACAAGAATCTCACTGCAGTCGAACAGGAATCTGACTGCAGTATAACAAGTATCTCAGTGCAGTCTACCAAGAATCTCACCACAGTCCAGCAAGAATCTCACTGCAGTCCAACAAGAACCTCACTGCAGTCTAATAAGAATCTCACTGCAGTCTACCAAGAATCTCACTGCAGTCTAATAAGAATCGCACAGCAGTCTAACAAGAATCTAATTTCACCGTATTCGAACAGGTGTCTCACAGCAATGTAACAGGAATCTCACCGCAGCACAGCAGATATCTTGAGGCAGTCGAGCAAGTATCTTGCTGCAGTCTAACAGGAATCTGACTGCAGTCTAACAAGAATCTCACTGCTGTCAAACAAGAATCTCACTTCAGTCTAACAAGAACCTCACTGCAGTCTAACAAGAATCTCACTGCAAATTATTAAGAATCTCACTGCAGTCTAACAAGAATCTCACCGCAGTCCAGCAAGAGTCTCACCGCAGTCTAACAAGAGTCTCACCGCAGTCTAACAAGAATCTCACTGCAGTCTAACTATAATCACAGTGCAGGCTAATAAGAATCACACTGCAGTCTAATACGAATCTCACTGCAGTCTAATAAGAATCTCACTGCAGTCTAACTATAATCACACTGCAGGCTAATAAGAACCATACTGCAGTCTAATGAGAATCACACTGCAGTCTAATAAGGATCTCACTGCAGTCTACCAAGAATCTCACTGCAGTCGAACAAGAATCTCACCGCAGTCGAATAAGAATCTCACCGCAGTCTAACAAGAATCTCACTGCAGTCTAACAAGATTCTCACCGCATTCGAACAAGAATATCACTGGAGTCGCACTACAGTTTAAATAACATCTCACTACAGTCAAGCAGGTCTAACACCGCAATCCAACAAGACTCACACTGCAATCTAACAAGAATCTCACCGCAGTCTAAGAAGAATCTCACTGAATTTTAACGAATATCTCACTGAAGTCTAACAAGAATCTCACCGCTGTCTAAACGGAATCTCACCACAGTCGAACGAGAATCTCACCGCAGTCTGACAAGAATCACACCGCAGTCTGACAAGAATCTCACCGCAGTCTGACAAGAATCTCACTGCAGTCGAACAAGAATCTCAGTGCAGTCTACCAAGAATCTCACCACAGCCCAGCAAGAATCTCACTGCAGTCCAACAAGAACCTCACTGCAGTCTAATAAGAATCTCACTGCAGTCTATCAAGAATCTCACCATAGTCCAGCAAGGATTACACAGCAGTCAAACAAGAATCTCACTGCAGTCGAACAAGAATCTGACTGCAGTCTAAGAAGAATCTCACTGCAGTCAAAAAAGAATCTCACTGCAGTCTAACAAGAATCTCACTGCAGTCTAACAAGAATCTCACTGCAGTTTAACAAGAATCTCACTGCAGTCTAATAAGAATCTCAATGCAATTTATTACGAATCTCACTGCAGTCTAACAAGAATCTCACCGCAGTCCAACAAGGATCTCACAGCAGTCAAACAAGAATCTCACTGCAGTCTAACAAGAACCTCACTGCAGTCTAACAAGACTCACACAACAGTCTACCAAGAATCTCACTGCAGTCTAATAAGAATCGCACGGCAGTCTAACAAGAATCTAATTTGACCGTACTCTAACAGGTGTCTCACAGCAATGTAACAGGAATCTCACCGCAGCACAGCAGATATCTTGAGGCAGTCGAGCAAGAATCTTACTGCAGTCTAACAGGAATCTGACTGCAGTCTAACAAGAATCTCACTGCTGTCAAACAAGAATCTCACTTCAGTCTAACAAGAACCCCACTGCAGTCTAACAAGAATCTCACTGCAAATTATTAAGAATCTCACTGCAGTCTAACAAGAATCTCACCGCAGTCCAGCAAGAGTCTCACCGCAGTCTAACAAGAATCTCACCGCAGTCTAACAAGAATCTCACTGCAGTCTAACTATAATCACACTGCAGGCTAATAAGAATCTCACTGCAGTCTAATAAGAATCACACTGCAGTCTAATAAGGATCTCACTGCAGTCTACCAAGAATCTCACTGCAGTCGAACAAGAATCTCACCGCAGTCGAATAAGAATCTCACCGCAGTCTAACAAGAATCTCACTGCAGTCTAACAAGATTCTCACCGCATTCGAACAAGAATATCACTGGAGTCGCACTACAGTTTAAATAACATCTCACTACAGTCAAGCAGGTCTAACACCGCAATCCAACAAGACTCACACTGCAATCTAACAAGAATCTCACCGCAGTCTAAGAAGAATCTCACTGAATTTTAACGAATATCTCACTGCAGTCTAACAAGAATCTCACCGCTGTCTAAACGGAATCTCACCACAGTCGAACGAGAATCTCACCGCAGTCTGACAAGAATCACACCGCAGTCTGACAAGAATCTCACCGCAGTCTGACAAGAATCTCACTGCAGTCGAACAAGAATCTCAGTGCAGTCTACCAAGAATCTCACCACAGTCCAGCAAGAATCTCACTGCAGTCCAACAAGAACCTCACTGCAGTCTAATAAGAATCTCACTGCAGTCTATCAAGAATCTCACCATAGTCCAGCAAGGATCTCACAGCAGTCAAACAAGAATCTCACTGCAGTCGAACAAGAATCTCACTGCAGTCTATCAAGAATCTCACCATAGTCCAGCAAGGATCTCACAGCAGTCAAACAAGAATCTCACTGCAGTCGAACAAGAATCTGACTGCAGTCTAAGAAGAATCTCACTGCAGTCAAAAAAGAATCTCACTGCAGTCAAACAAGAATCTCACTGCAGTCTAACAAGAATCTGACTGCAGTCTAACAAGAATCTCACTGCAGTTTAACAAGAATCTCACTGCAGTCTAATAAGAATCTCACTGCAATTAATTAAGAATCTCACTGCAGTCTAACAAGAATCTCACCGCAGTCCAACAAGAATCGCACTGCAGTCTAACAAGGATCTAATTTCACCGTACTCTAACAGGTGTCTCACAGCAATCTAACAGGAATCTCACCGCAACACAGCAGATATCTGGAGGCAGTCTAGCAAGAATCTCACTGCAGTCTAAAAGAATCTCACTGCAGTCAAACAAGAATCTCACTGCAGTCTAACATGAACCTCACTGCAGTACAACAAGCATCTCACTGCAGTCGAACAAGAATCTGACTGCAGTCTAACTAGAATCTCAGTGCAGTCTACCAAGAATCTCACCACAGTCCAGCAAGAATCTCACTGCAGTCCAACAAGAACCTCACTGCAATCTAATAAGAAACTCACTGCAGTCCAGCAAGAATCTCACAGCAATCGAACAAAAATCTCACTGCAGTCTAACAAGAATCTGACTGCAGTTGAACAAGAATCTCGCAGCAGTCGAACAAGAATCTCACTGCAGTCGAACAAGAATCTCACTGCAGTCAAACAAGAATCTGACTGCAGTCTAACAAGAATCTCAGTGCAGTCTAACAAGAACCTCACTGCAGTCTAATAAGACTCTCACTGCAATTTATTAAGAATCTCACTGCAGTCTAACAAAAATCTCACCGCAGTCCAGCAAGGATCTCACAGCAGTCGAACAAGAATATGACTGCAGTCTGACAAGAATCTCACAGCAGTCAAACAAGAATCTCACTGCAGTCAAACAAGAATCTGACTGCAGTCTAACAAGAATCTCAGTGCAGTCTACCAAGAATCTCACCACAGTCCAGCAAGAATCTCACTGCAGTCCAACAAGAACCTCACTGCAGTCTAATAAGAATCTCACTGCAGTCTAACAAGAATCTCACCGCAGTCCAGCAAGAATCACACCGCAGTCTGACAAGAATCTCACCGCAGTCTGACAAGAATCTGACTGCAGTCTAAGAAGAATCTCACTGCAGTCAAAAAAGAATCTCACTGCAGTCTAACAAGAATCTCACTGCAGTCTAACAAGAATCTCACTGCAGTTTAACAAGAATCTCACTGCAGTCTAACAAGAATCTCACCGCAGTCCAGCAAGAATCACACCGCAGTCTGACAAGAATCTCACCGCAGTCTGACAAGAATCTGACTGCAGTTGAACAAGATTCTCACAGCAGTCCAACAAGAATCTCACCGCAGTCTAACAGGAATCTCACCGCAGTTTAACAAGAATATCACTGCAGTCTAACAAGAATTCCAGTGAAGTCTAACAAGTATCTTACCGCAGTCTAACAAGAATCTCGCTGCAGTCTAATAAGAATCTCACTGCAATTTATTAAGAATCTCACTGCAGTCTAACAAGAATCTCACGACAGACCAACAAGAATCTCACTGCAGTACAACAAGAATCTCACGACAGTTTAAGAAGAATATCACTATGGTCTTACTGCAGTCTAAATAACATCTCACCGCAGTCGAACAAGACTCATACCACAGTCGAAAAAGAATCACACTGCAATCTAACAAGAATCTCACCGCAGTTGACCAAGACTCACTCCGCAGTCTAACAAGAATCTCACTGCAGTCTAACTATAATCACACTGCAGGCTAATAAGAATCACACTGCAGTCTAATAAGGATCTCACTGCAGTCTACCAAGAATCTCACTGCAGTCGAACAAGAATCTCACCGCAGTCGAATAAGAATCTCACCGCAGTCTAACAAGAATCTCACTGCAGTCTAACAAGATTCTCACCGCATTCGAACAAGAATATCACTGGAGTCGCACTACAGTTTAAATAACATCTCACTACAGTCAAGCAGGTCTAACACCGCAATCCAACAAGACTCACACTGCAATCTAACAAGAATCTCACCGCAGTCTAAGAAGAATCTCACTGAATTTTAACGAATATCTCACTGCAGTCTAACAAGAATCTCACTGCAGTCTAATAAGAATCTCACTGCAGTCTACCAAGAATCTCACTGCAGTCTAACAAGAATCTCACTGCAGTCTAATAAGAATCTCACTGCAGTCTAACAAGAATCTCACTGCAGTCTAATAAGAATCTCACTGCAGTCTACCAAGAATCTCACTGCAGTCTAACAAGAATCTCACTGCAGTCTAATAAGAATCTCACTGCAGTCTGCCAAGAATCTCACTGCAGTAAAACTATAATCACACTGCAGGCTAATAAGAATCTCACTGCAGTCTACCAAGAATCTGACTGCAGTCTAACTATAATCACACTGCAGGCTAATAAGAATCTCACTGCAGTCTAACTATAATCACACTGCAGTCTAATAAGAATCTCACTGCAGTCGAACAAGAATCTCACTGCAGTCTAACTATAATCACACTGCAGGCAAATAAGAATCTCACTGCAGTCTACCAAGAATCTGACTGCAGTCTAACAATAATCACACTGCAGGCTAATAAGAATTTCACTGCAGTCTAATAAGAATCTCACTGCAGTCTAATAAGAATCTCACTGCAGTCGAACAAGAATCTGACTGCAGTCTTACAAGAATCTCAGTGCAGTCTAACAAGATTCTCACCACAGTCCAGCAAGAATCTCACTGCAGTCCAACAAGAACCTCACTGCAGTCTAATAAGAATCTCACTGCAGTCTATCAAGAATCTCACCATAGTCCAGCAAGGATCTCACAGCAGTCAAACAAGAATCTCACTGCAGTCAAACAAGAATCTGACTGCAGTCTAAGAAGAATCTCACTGCAGTCAAAAAAGAATCTCACTGCAGTCTAACAAGAATCTCACTGCAGTCTAACAAGAATCTCACTGCAGTTTAACAAGAATCTCACTGCAGTCTAATAAGAATCTCACTGCAATTTATTAACAATCTCACTGCAGTCTAACAAGAATCTCACCGCAGTCCAACAAGAATCGCACTGCAGTCTAACAAGGATCTAATTTCACCGTACTCTAACAGGTGTCTCACAGCAATCTAACAGGAATCTCACCGCAGCACAGCAGATATCTGGAGGCAGTCTAGCAAGAATCTCACTGCAGTCTAAAAGAATCTCACTGCAGTCAAACAAGAATCTCACTGCAGTCTAACATGAACCTCACTGCAGTACAACAAGCATCTCACTGCAGTCGAACAAGAATCTGACTGCAGTCTAACTAGAATCTCAGTGCAGTCTACCAAGAATCTCACCACAGTCCAGCAAGAATCTCACTGCAGTCCAACCAGAACCTCACTGCAATCTAATAAGAAACTCACTGCAGTCCAGCAAGAATCTCACAGCAATCGAACAAAAATCTCACTGCAGTCTAACAAGAATCTGACTGCAGTTGAACAAGAATCTCACAGCAGTCGAACAAGAATCTCACTGCAGTCGAACAAGAATCTCACTGCAGTCAAACAAGAATCTCACTGCAGTCAAACAAGAATCTGACTGCAGTCTAACAAGAATCTCAGTGCAGTCTACCAAGAATCTCACCACAGTCCAGCAAGAATCTCACTGCAGTCTAACAAGAACCTCACTGCAATCTAATAAGACTCTCACTGCAATTTATTAAGAATCTCACTGCAGTCTAACAAAAATCTCACCGCAGTCCAGCAAGGATCTCACAGCAGTCGAACAAGAATATGACTGCAGTCTGACAAGAATCTCACAGCAGTCAAACAAGAATCTCACTGCAGTCCAACAAGAATCTGACTGCAGTCTAACAAGAATCTCACCACAGTCCAGCAAGAATCTCACTGCAGTCCAACAAGAACCTCACTGCAGTCTAATAAGAATCTCACTGCAGTCTAACAAGAATCTCACCGCAGTCCAGCAAGAATCACACCGCAGTCTGACAAGAATCTCACCGCAGTCTGACAAGAATCTGACTGCAGTTGAACAAGAATCTCACAGCAGTCGAACAAGAATCTCACTGCAGTCTAACAAGAACCTCACTGTAGTCTAATAAGAATCTCACTGCAATTTATTACGAATCTCACTGCAGTCTAACAAGAATCTCACCGCAGTCCAACAAGGATCTCACAGCAGTCAAACAAGAATCTCACTGCAGTCTAACAAGAACCTCACTGCAGTCTAACAAGACTCACACAACAGTCTACCAAGAATCTCACTGCAGTCTAATAAGAATCGCACGGCAGTCTAACAAGAATCGAATTTCACCGTACTCTAACAGGTGTCTCACAGCAATGTAACAGGAATCTCACCGCAGCACAGCAGATATCTTGAGGCAGTCGAGCAAGAATCTTACTGCAGTCTAACAGGAATCTGACTGCAGTCTAACAAGAATCTCACTGCTGTCAAACAAGAATCTCACTTCAGTCTATCAAGAATCTCACCATAGTCCAGCATGGATCTCACAGCAGTCAAACAAGAATCTCACTGCAGTCGAACAAGAATCTGACTGCAGTCTAAGAAGAATCTCACTGCAGTCAAAAAAAAATCTCACTGCAGTCTAACAAGAATCTCACTGCAGTCTAACAAGAATCTCACTGCAGTTTAACAAGAATCTCACTGCAGTCTAATAAGAATCTCACTGCAATTTATTAACAATCTCACTGCAGTCTAACAAGAATCTCACCGCAGTCCAACAAGAATCGCACTGCAGTCTAACAAGAATCTAATTTCACCGTACTCTAACAGGTGTCTCACAGCAATCTAACAGGAATCTCACCGCAACACAGCAGATATCTGGAGGCAGTCTAGCAAGAATCTCACTGCAGGCTAACAAGACTCACACTGCAGTCAAACAAGAATCTCACTGCAGTCAAACAAGAATCTCACTGCAGTCTAACATGAACCTCACTGCAGTACCAGAAGCATCTCACTGCAGTCGAACAAGAATCTGACTGCAGTCTAACTAGAATCTCAGTGCAGTCTACCAAGAATCTCACCACAGTCCAGCAAGAATCTGACTGCAGTCCAACAAGAACCTCACTGCAATCTAATAAGAAACTCACTGCAGTCCAGCAAGAATCTCACAGCAACCGAACAAAAATCTCACTGCAGTCTAACAAGAATCTGACTGCAGTCGAACAAGAATCTCACTGCAGTCGAACAAGAATCTCACTGCAGTCGAACAAGAATCTCACTGCAGTCAAACAAGAATCTGACTGCAGTCTAACAAGAATCTCAGTGCAGTCTACCAAGAATCTCACCACAGTCCAGCAAGAATCTCACTGCAGTCTAACAAGAACCTCACTGCAGTCTAATAAGACTCTCACTGCAATTTATTAAGAATCTCACTGCAGTCTAACAAAAATCTCACCGCAGTCCAGCAAGGATCTCACAGCAGTCGAACAAGAATATGACTGCAGTCTGACAAGAATCTCACAGCAGTCAAACAAGAATCTCACTGCAGTCGAACAAGAATCTGACTGCAGTCTAACAAGAATCTCAGTGCAGTCTACCAAGAATCTCACCACAGTCCAGCAAGAATCTCACTGCAGTCTAACAAGAACCTCACTGCAGTCTAATAAGACTCTCACTGCAATTTATTAAGAATCTCACTGCAGTCTAACAAAAATCTCACCGCAGTCCAGCAAGGATCTCACAGCAGTCGAACAAGAATATGACTGCAGTCTGACAAGAATCTCACTGCAGTCGAACAAGAATCTGACTGCAGTCTAACAAGAATCTCAGTGCAGTCTACCAAGAATCTCACCACAGTCCAGCAAGAATCACACTGCAGTCTAACAAGAACCTCACTGCAGTCTAATAAGAATCTCACTGCAGTCTAACAAGAATCTCACCGCAGTCCAGCAAGAATCACACCGCAGTCTGACAAGAATCTCACCGCAGTCTGACAAGAATCTGACTGCAGTTGAACAAGAATCTCACAGCAGTCGAACAAGAATCTCACTGCAGTCTAACAAGAACCTCACTGTAGTCTAATAAGAATCTCACTGCAATTTATTACGAATCTCACTGCAGTCTAACAAGAATCTCACCGCAGTCCAACAAGGATCTCACAGCAGTCAAACAAGAATCTCACTGCAGTCTAACAAGAACCTCACTGCAGTCTAACAAGACTCACACAACAGTCTACCAAGAATCTCACTGCAGTCTAATAAGAATCGCACGGCAGTCTAACAAGAATCTACTTTCACCGTACTCTAACAGGTGACTCACAGCAATGTAACAGGAATCTCACCGCAGCACAGCAGATATCTTGAGGCAGTCGAGCAAGAATCTTACTGCAGTCTAACAGGAATCTGACTGCAGTCTAACAAGAATCTCACTGCTGTCAAACAAGAATCTCACTTCAGTCTAACAAGAACCTCACTGCAGTCTAACAAGAATCTCACTGCAAATTATTAAGAATCTCACTGCAGTCTAACAAGAATCTCACCGCAGTCCAGCAAGAGTCTCACCGCAGTCTAACAAGAGTCTCACCGCAGTCTAACAAGAATCTCACTGCAGTCTAACTATAATCACACTGCAGGCTAATAAGAATCACACTGCAGTCTAATAAGGATCTCACTGCAGTCTACCAAGAATCTCACTGCAGTCGAACAAGAATCTCACCGCAGTCGAATAAGAATCTCACCGCAGTCTAACAAGAATCTCACTGCAGTCTAACAAGATTCTCACCGCATTCGAACAAGAATATCACTGGAGTCGCACTACAGTTTAAATAACATCTCACTACAGTCAAGCAGGTCTAACACCGCAATCCAACAAGACTCACACTGCAATCTAACAAGAATCTCACCGCAGTCTAAGAAGAATCTCACTGAATTTTAACGAATATCTCACTGCAGTCTAACAAGAATCTCACTGCAGTCTAACAAGAATCTCACTGCAGTCTAATAAGAATCTCACTGCAGTCTAACAAGAATCTCACTGCAGTCTAATAAGAATCTCACTGCAGTCTACCAAGAATCTCACTGCAGTCTAAAAGAATCTCACTGCAGTCAAACAAGAATCTCACTGCAGTCTAACATGAACCTCACTGCAGTACAACAAGCATCTCACTGCAGTCGAACAAGAATCTGACTGCAGTCTAACTAGAATCTCAGTGCAGTCTACCAAGAATCTCACCACAGTCCAGCAAGAATCTGACTGCAGTCCAACAAGAACCTCACTGCAATCTAATAAGAAACTCACTGCAGTCCAGCAAGAATCTCACAGCAACCGAACAAAAATCTCACTGCAGTCTAACAAGAATCTGACTGCAGTTGAACAAGAATCTCACAGCAGTCGAACAAGAATCTCACTGCAGTCGAACAAGAATCTCACTGCAGTCAAACAAGAATCTGACTGCAGTCTAACAAGAATCTCAGTGCAGTCTACCAAGAATCTCACCACAGTCCAGCAAGAATCTCACTGCAGTCTAACAAGAACCTCACTGCAGTCTAATAAGACTCTCACTGCAATTTATTAAGAATCTCACTGCAGTCTAACAAAAATCTCACCGCAGTCCAGCAAGGATCTCACAGCAGTCGAACAAGAATATGACTGCAGTCTGACAAGAATCTCACAGCAGTCAAACAAGAATCTCACTGCAGTCCAACAAGAATCTGACTGCAGTCTAACAAGAATCTCACCACAGTCCAGCAAGAATCTCACTGCAGTCCAACAAGAACCTCACTGCAGTCTAATAAGAATCTCACTGCAGTCTAACAAGAATCTCACCGCAGTCCAGCAAGAATCACACCGCAGTCTGACAAGAATCTCACCGCAGTCTGACAAGAATCTGACTGCAGTTGAACAAGAATCTCACAGCAGTCGAACAAGAACCTCACTGTAGTCTAATAAGAATCTCACTGCAATTTATTACGAATCTCACTGCAGTCTAACAAGAATCTCACCGCAGTCCAACAAGGATCTCACAGCAGTCAAACAAGAATCTCACTGCAGTCTAACAAGAACCTCACTGCAGTCTAACAAGACTCACACAACAGTCTACCAAGAATCTCACTGCAGTCTAACAAGAATCTCACTGCAGTCTAACAAGAATCTCACTGCAGTCTAATAAGAATCTCACTGCAGTCTAACAAGAATCTCACTGCAGTCTAATAAGAATCTCACTGCAGTCTACCAAGAATCTCACTGCAGTCTAAAAGAATCTCACTGCAGTCAAACAAGAATCTCACTGCAGTCTAACATGAACCTCACTGCAGTACAACAAGCATCTCACTGCAGTCGAACAAGAATCTGACTGCAGTCTAACTAGAATCTCAGTGCAGTCTACCAAGAATCTCACCACAGTCCAACAAGAATCTGACTGCAGTCCAACAAGAACCTCACTGCAATCTAATAAGAAACTCACTGCAGTCCAGCAAGAATCTCACAGCAACCGAACAAAAATCTCACTGCAGTCTAACAAGAATCTGACTGCAGTTGAACAAGAATCTCACAGCAGTCGAACAAGAATCTCACTGCAGTCGAACAAGAATCTCACTGCAGTCAAACAAGAATCTGACTGCAGTCTAACAAGAATCTCAGTGCAGTCTACCAAGAATCTCACCACAGTCCAGCAAGAATCTCACTGCAGTCTAACAAGAACCTCACTGCAGTCTAATAAGACTCTCACTGCAATTTATTAAGAATCTCACTGCAGTCTAACAAAAATCTCACCGCAGTCCAGCAAGGATCTCACAGCAGTCGAACAAGAATATGACTGCAGTCTGACAAGAATCTCACAGCAGTCAAACAAGAATCTCACTGCAGTCCAACAAGAATCTGACTGCAGTCTAACAAGAATCTCACCACAGTCCAGCAAGAATCTCACTGCAGTCCAACAAGAACCTCACTGCAGTCTAATAAGAATCTCACTGCAGTCTAACAAGAATCTCACCGCAGTCCAGCAAGAATCACACCGCAGTCTGACAAGAATCTCACCGCAGTCTGACAAGAATCTGACTGCAGTTGAACAAGAATCTCACAGCAGTCGAACAAGAATCTCACTGCAGTCTAACAAGAACCTCACTGTAGTCTAATAAGAATCTCACTGCAATTTATTACGAATCTCACTGCAGTCTAACAAGAATCTCACCGCAGTCCAACAAGGATCTCACAGCAGTCAAACAAGAATCTCACTGCAGTCTAACAAGAACCTCACTGCAGTCTAACAAGACTCACACAACAGTCTACCAAGAATCTCACTGCAGTCTAATAAGAATCGCACGGCAGTCTAACAAGAATCTAATTTGACCGTACTCTAACAGGTGTCTCACAGCAATGTAACAGGAATCTCACCGCAGCACAGCAGATATCTTGAGGCAGTCGAGCAAGAATCTTACTGCAGTCTAACAGGAATCTGACTGCAGTCTAACAAGAATCTCACTGCTGTCAAACAAGAATCTCACTTCAGTCTAACAAGAACCTCACTGCAGTCTAACAAGAATCTCACTGCAAATTATTAAGAATCTCACTGCAGTCTAACAAGAATCTCACCGCAGTCCAGCAAGAGTCTCACCGCAGTCTAACAAGAGTCTCACCGCAGTCAAACAAGAATCTCACTGCAGTCTAACTATAATCACACTGCAGGCTAATAAGAATCACACTGCAGTCTAATAAGGATCTCACTGCAGTCTACCAAGAATCTCACTGCAGTCGAACAAGAATCTCACCGCAGTCGAATAAGAATCTCACCGCAGTCTAACAAGAATCTCACTGCAGTCTAACAAGATTCTCACCGCATTCGAACAAGAATATCACTGGAGTCGCACTACAGTTTAAATAACATCTCACTACAGTCAAGCAGGTCTAACACCGCAATCCAACAAGACTCACACTGCAATCTAACAAGAATCTCACCGCAGTCTAAGAAGAATCTCACTGAATTTTAACGAATATCTCACTGCAGTCTAACAAGAATCTCACTGCAGTCTAACAAGAATCTCACTGCAGTCTAATAAGAATCTCACTGCAGTCTAACAAGAATCTCACTGCAGTCTAATAAGAATCTCACTGCAGTCTACCAAGAATCTCACTGCAGTCTAACAAGAATCTCACTGCAGTCTAATAAGAATCTCACTGCAGTCTACCAAGAATCTCACTGCAGTCTAACAATAATCACACTGCAGGCTAATAAGAATTTCACTGCAGTCTAATAAGAATCTCACTGCAGTCTAATAAGAATCTCACTGCAGTCGAACAAGAATCTGACTGCAGTCTAACAAGAATCTCAGTGCAGTCTAACAAGATTCTCACCACAGTCCAGCAAGAATCTCACTGCAGTCCAACAAGAACCTCACTGCAGTCTAATAAGAATCTCACTGCAGTCTATCAAGAATCTCACCATAGTCCAGCAAGGATCTCACAGCAGTCAAAAAAGAATCTCACTGCAGTCTAACAAGAATCTCACTGCAGTCTAACAAGAATCTCACTGCAGTTTAACAAGAATCTCACTGCAGTCTAATAAGAATCTCACTGCAATTAATTAAGAATCTCACTGCAGTCTAACAAGAATCTCACCGCAGTCCAACAAGAATCGCACTGCAGTCTAACAAGGATCTAATTTCACCGTACTCTAACAGGTGTCTCACAGCAATCTAACAGGAATCTCACCGCAACACAGCAGATATCTGGAGGCAGTCTAGCAAGAATCTCACTGCAGTCTAAAAGAATCTCACTGCAGTCAAACAAGAATCTCACTGCAGTCTAACATGAACCTCACTGCAGTACAACAAGCATCTCACTGCAGTCGAACAAGAATCTGACTGCAGTCTAACTAGAATCTCAGTGCAGTCTACCAAGAATCTCACCACAGTCCAGCAAAAATCTCACTGCAGTCCAACAAGAACCTCACTGCAATCTAATAAGAAACTCACTGCAGTCCAGCAAGAATCTCACAGCAATCGAACAAAAATCTCACTGCAGTCTAATAAGAATCTGACTGCAGTTGAACAAGAATCTCACAGCAGTCGAACAAGAATCTCACTGCAGTCGAACAAGAATCTCACTGCAGTCAAACAAGAATCTGACTGCAGTCTAACAAGAATCTCAGTGCAGTCTACCAAGAATCTCACCACAGTCCAGCAAGAATCTCACTGCAGTCTAACAAGAACCTCACTGCAGTCTAACAAGAACCTCACTGTAGTCTAATAAGACTCTCACTGCAATTTATTAAGAATCTCACTGCAGTCTAACAAAAATCTCACCGCAGTCCAGCAAGGATCTCACCGCAGTCGAACAAGAATATGACTGCAGTCTGACAAGAATCTCACAGCAGTCAAACAAGAATCTCACTGCAGTCGAACAGGAATCTGACTGCAGTCTAACAAGAATCTCAGTGCAGTCTACCAAGAATCTCACCACAGTCCAGCAAGAATCTCACTGCAGTCCAACAAGAACCTCACTGCAGTCTAATAAGAATCTCACTGCAGTCTACCAAGAATCTCACTGCAGTCTAATAAGAATCGCACAGCAGTCTAACAAGAATCTAATTTCACCGTACTCGAACAGGTGTCTCACAGCAATGTAACAGGAATCTCACCGCAGCACAGCAGATATCTTGAGGCAGTCGAGCAAGAATCGTGCTGCAGTCTAACAGGAATCTGACTGCAGTCTAACAAGAATCTCACTGCTGTCAAACAAGAATCTCACTTCAGTCTAACAAGAACCTCACTGCAGTCTAACAAGAATCTCACTGCAAATTATTAAGAATCTCACTGCAGTCTAACAAGAATCTCACCGCAGTCCAGCAAGAGTCTCACCGCAGTCTAACAAGAGTCTCACCGCAGTCTAACAAGAATCTCACTGCAGTCTAACTATAATCACAGTGCAGGCTAATAAGAATCACACTGCAGTCTAATACGAATCTCACTGCAGTCTAATAAGAATCTCACTGCAGTCTAACTATAATCACACTGCAGGCTAATAAGAACCATACTGCAGTCTAATGAGAATCACACTGCAGTCTAATAAGGATCTCACTGCAGTCTACCAAGAATCTCACTGCAGTCGAACAAGAATCTCACCGCAGTCGAATAAGAATCTCACCGCAGTCTAACAAGAATCTCACTGCAGTCTAACAAGATTCTCACCGCATTCGAACAAGAATATCACTGGAGTCGCACTACAGTTTAAATAACATCTCACTACAGTCAAGCAGGTCTAACACCGCAATCCAACAAGACTCACACTGCAATCTAACAAGAATCTCACCGCAGTCTAAGAAGAATCTCACTGAATTTTAACGAATATCTCACTGCAGTCTAACAAGAATCTCACCGCTGTCTAAACGGAATCTCACCACAGTCGAACGAGAATCTCACCGCAGTCTGACAAGAATCACACCGCAGTCTGACAAGAATCTCACCGCAGTCTGACAAGAATCTCACTGCAGTCGAACAAGAATCTCAGTGCAGTCTACCAAGAATCTCACCACAGCCCAGCAAGAATCTCACTGCAGTCCAACAAGAACCTCACTGCAGTCTAATAAGAATCTCACTGCAGTCTATCAAGAATCTCACCATAGTCCAGCAAGGATTACACAGCAGTCAAACAAGAATCTCACTGCAGTCGAACAAGAATCTGACTGCAGTCTAAGAAGAATCTCACTGCAGTCAAAAAAGAATCTCACTGCAGTCTAACAAGAATCTCACTGCAGTCTAACAAGAATCTCACTGCAGTTTAACAAGAATCTCACTGCAGTCTAATAAGAATCTCAATGCAATTTATTACGAATCTCACTGCAGTCTAACAAGAATCTCACCGCAGTCCAACAAGGATCTCACAGCAGTCAAACAAGAATCTCACTGCAGTCTAACAAGAACCTCACTGCAGTCTAACAAGACTCACACAACAGTCTACCAAGAATCTCACTGCAGTCTAATAAGAATCGCACGGCAGTCTAACAAGAATCTAATTTGACCGTACTCTAACAGGTGTCTCACAGCAATGTAACAGGAATCTCACCGCAGCACAGCAGATATCTTGAGGCAGTCGAGCAAGAATCTTACTGCAGTCTAACAGGAATCTGACTGCAGTCTAACAAGAATCTCACTGCTGTCAAACAAGAATCTCACTTCAGTCTAACAAGAACCCCACTGCAGTCTAACAAGAATCTCACTGCAAATTATTAAGAATCTCACTGCTGTCTAACAAGAATCTCACCGCAGTCCAGCAAGAGTCTCACCGCAGTCTAACAAGAGTCTCACCGCAGTCTAACAAGAATCTCACTGCAGTCTAACTATAATCACACTGCAGGCTAGTAAGAATCTCACTGCAGTCTAATAAGAATCACACTGCAGTCTAATAAGGATCTCACTGCAGTCTACCAAGAATCTCACTGCAGTCGAACAAGAATCTCACCGCAGTCGAATAAGAATCTCACCGCAGTCTAACAAGAATCTCACTGCAGTCTAACAAGATTCTCACCGCATTCGAACAAGAATATCACTGGAGTCGCACTACAGTTTAAATAACATCTCACTACAGTCAAGCAGGTCTAACACCGCAATCCAACAAGACTCACACTGCAATCTAACAAGAATCTCACCGCAGTCTAAGAAGAATCTCACTGAATTTTAACGAATATCTCACTGCAGTCTAACAAGAATCTCACCGCTGTCTAAACGGAATCTCACCACAGTCGAACGAGAATCTCACCGCAGTCTGACAAGAATCACACCGCAGTCTGACAAGAATCTCACCGCAGTCTGACAAGAATCTCACTGCAGTCGAACAAGAATCTCAGTGCAGTCTACCAAGAATCTCACCACAGTCCAGCAAGAATCTCACTGCAGTCCAACAAGAACCTCACTGCAGTCTAATAAGAATCTCACTGCAGTCTATCAAGAATCTCACCATAGTCCAGCAAGGATCTCACAGCAGTCAAACAAGAATCTCACTGCAGCCGAACAAGAATCTGACTGCAGTCTAAGAAGAATCTCACTGCAGTCAAAAAAGAATCTCACTGCAGTCAAACAAGAATCTCACTGCAGTCTAACAAGAATCTGACTGCAGTCTAACAAGAATCTCACTGCAGTTTAACAAGAATCTCACTGCAGTCTAATAAGAATCTCACTGCAATTAATTAAGAATCTCACTGCAGTCTAACAAGAATCTCACCGCAGTCCAACAAGAATCGCACTGCAGTCTAACAAGGATCTAATTTCACCGTACTCTAACAGGTGTCTCACAGCAATCTAACAGGAATCTCACCGCAACACAGCAGATATCTGGAGGCAGTCTAGCAAGAATCTCACTGCAGTCTGACAAGAATCTCACCGCAGTCTGACAAGAATCTCACTGCAGTCTAACAAGAATCTGACTGCAGTCTAACAAGAATCTCACTGCAGTCTAGCAAGAATCTCACTGCAGTCTAAAAGAATCTCACTGCAGTCAAACAAGAATCTCACTGCAGTCTAACATGAACCTCACTGCAGTACAACAAGCATCTCACTGCAGTCGAACAAGAATCTGACTGCAGTCTAACTAGAATCTCAGTGCAGTCTACCAAGAATCTCACCACAGTCCAGCAAGAATCTCACTGCAGTCCAACAAGAACCTCACTGCAATCTAATAAGAAACTCACTGCAGTCCAGCAAGAATCTCACAGCAATCGAACAAAAATCTCACTGCAGTCTAACAAGAATCTGACTGCAGTTGAACAAGAATCTCGCAGCAGTCGAACAAGAATCTCACTGCAGTCGAACAAGAATCTCACTGCAGTCAAACAAGAATCTGACTGCAGTCTAACAAGAATCTCAGTGCAGTCTAACAAGAACCTCACTGCAGTCTAATAAGACTCTCACTGCAATTTATTAAGAATCTCACTGCAGTCTAACAAAAATCTCACCGCAGTCCAGCAAGGATCTCACAGCAGTCGAACAAGAATATGACTGCAGTCTGACAAGAATCTCACAGCAGTCAAACAAGAATCTCACTGCAGTCGAACAAGAATCTGACTGCAGTCTAACAAGAATCTCAGTGCAGTCTACCAAGAATCTCACCACAGTCCAGCAAGAATCTCACTGCAGTCCAACAAGAACCTCACTGCAGTCTAATAAGAATCTCACTGCAGTCTAACAAGAATCTCACCGCAGTCCAGCAAGAATCACACCGCAGTCTGACAAGAATCTCACCGCAGTCTGACAAGAATCTGACTGCAGTCTAAGAAGAATCTCACTGCAGTCAAAAAAGAATCTCACTGCAGTCTAACAAGAATCTCACTGCAGTCTAACAAGAATCTCACTGCAGTTTAACAAGAATCTCACTGCAGTCTAACAAGAATCTCACCGCAGTCCAGCAAGAATCACACCGCAGTCTGACAAGAATCTCACCGCAGTCTGACAAGAATCTGACTGCAGTTGAACAAGATTCTCACAGCAGTCGAACAAGAATCTCACTGCAGTCTAACAAGAACCTCACTGTAGTCTAATAAGAATCTCACTGCAATTTATTACGAATCTCACTGCAGGCTAACAAGAATCTCACCGCAGTCCAACAAGGATCTCACAGCAGTCAAACAAGAATCTCACTGCAGTCTAACAAGAACCTCACTGCAGTCTAATAAGAATCTCACTGCAGTCTAACAAGAATCTCACCGCAGTCCAGCAAGAATCACACCGCAGTCTGACAAGAATCTCACCGCAGTCTGACAAGAATCTGACTGCAGTTGAACAACAATCTCACAGCAGTCGAACAAGAATCTCACTGCAGTCTAACAAGAACCTCACTGTAGTCTAATAAGAATCTCACTGCAATTTATTACGAATCTCACTGCAGTCTAACAAGAATCTCACCGCAGTCCAACAAGGATCTCACAGCAGTCAAACAAGAATCTCACTGCAGTCTAACAAGAACCTCACTGCAGTCTAATAAGAATCTCACTGCAGTCTACCAAGAATCTCACTGCAGTCTAATAAGAATCGCACAGCAGTCTAACAAGAATCTAATTTCACCGTACTCGAACAGGTGTCTCACAGCAATGTAACAGGAATCACACCGCAGCACAGCAGATATCTTGAGGCAGTCGAGCAAGAATCTTGCTGCAGTCTAACAGGAATCTGACTGCAGTCTAACAAGAATCTCACTGCTGTCAAACAAGAATCTCACTTCAGTCTAACAAGAACCTCACTGCAGTCTAACAAGAATCTCACTGCAAATTATTAAGAATCTTACTGCAGTCTAACAAGAATCTCACCGCAGTCCAGCAAGAGTCTCACCGCAGTCTAACAAGAGTCTCACCGCAGTCTAACAAGAATCTCACTGCAGTCTAACTATAATCACACTGTAGGCTAATAAGAATCACACTGCAGTCTAATAAGGATCTCACTGCAGTCTACCAAGAATCTCACTGCAGTCGAACAAGAATCTCACCGCAGTCGAATAAGAATCTCACCGCAGTCTAATAAGAATCTCACTGCAGTCTAACAAGATTCTCACCGCATTCGAACAAGAATATCACTGGAGTCGCACTACAGTTTAAATAACATCTCACTACAGTCAAGCAGGTCTAACACCGCAATCCAACAAGACTCACACTGCTATCTAACAAGAATCTCACCGCAGTCTAAGAAGAATCTCACTGAATTTTAACGAATATCTCACTGCAGTCTAACAAGAATCTCACTGCAGTCTAATAAGAATCTCACTGCAGTCTACCAAGAATCTCACTGCAGTCTAACAAGAATCTCACTGCAGTCTAATAAGAATCTCACTGCAGTCTACCAAGAATCTCACTGCAGTCTACCAAGAATCTCACTGCAGTCTAATAAGAATCTCACTGCAGTCTACCAAGAATCTGACTGCAGTCTAACAATAATCACACTGCAGGCTAATAAGAATCTCACTGCAGTCTACCAAGAATCTCACTGCAGTCGAACAAGAAACTGACTGCAGTCTAACAAGAATCTCAGTGCAGTCTAACAAGATTCTCACCACAGTCCAGCAAGAATCTCACTGCAGTCCAACAAGAACCTCACTGCAGTCTAATAAGAACCTCACTGCAGTCTAACAAGAATCTCACTGCAAATTATTAAGAATCTCACTGCAGTCTAACAAGAATCTCACCGCAGTCCAGCAAGAGTCTCACCGCAGTCTAACAAAAGTCTCACCGCAGTCTAACAAGAATCTCACTGCAGTCTAACTATAATCACACTGCAGGCTAATAAGAATCACACTGCAGTCTAATAAGAATCTCACTGCAGTCTAATAAGAATCTCACTGCAGTCTAACTATAATCACACTGCAGGCTAATAAGAACCACACTGCAGTCTAATGAGAATCACACTGCAGTCTAATAAGAATCTCACTGCAGTCTACCAAGAATCTCACTGCAGTCGAACAAGAATCTCACCGCAGTCGAATAAGAATCTCACCGCAGTCTAACAAGAATCTCACTGCAGTCTAACAAGATTCTCACCACATTCGAACAAGAATATCACTGGAGTCGCACTACAGTTTAAATAACATCTCACTACAGTCAAGCAGGTCTAACACCGCAATCCAACAAGACTCACACTGCAATCTAACAAGAATCTCACCGCAGTCTAAGAAGAATCTCACTGAATTTTAACGAATATCTCACTGCAGTCTAACAAGAATCTCACCGCTGTCTAAACGGAATATTAACCACAGTCGAACGAGAATCTCACCGCAGTCTGACAAGAATCACACCGCAGTCTGACAAGAATCTCACCGCAGTCTGACAAGAATCTCACTGCAGTCGAACAAGAATCTCAGTGCAGTCTACCAAGAATCTCACCACAGTCCAGCAAGAATCTCACTGCAGTCCAACAAGAACCTCACTGCAGTCTAATAAGAATCTCACTGCAGTCTATCAAGAATCTCACCATAGTCCAGCAAGGATCTCACAGCAGTCAAACAAGAATCTCACTGCAGTCGAACAAGAATCTGACTGCAGTCTAAGAAGAATCTCACTGCAGTCAAAAAAGAATCTCACTGCAGTCTAACAAGAATCTCACTGCAGTCTAACAAGAATCTCACTGCAGTTTAACAAGAATCTCACTGCAGTCTAATAAGAATCTCACTGCAATTTATTACGAATCTCACTGCAGTCTAACAAGAATCTCACCGCAGTCCAGCAAGGATCTCACAGCAGTCAAACAAGAATCTCACTGCAGTCTAACAAGAACCTCACTGCAGTCTAATAAGACTCACACAACAGTCTACCAAGAATCTCACTGCAGTCTAATAAGAATCGCACGGCAGTCTAACAAGAATCTAATTTCACCGTACTCGAACAGGTGTCTCACAGCAATGTAACAGGAATCTCACCGCAGCACAGCAGATATCTTGAGGCAGTCGAGCAAGAATCTTGCTGCAGTCTAACAGGAATCTGACTGCAGTCTAACAAGAATCTCACTGCTGTCAAACAAGAATCTCACTTCAGTCTAACAAGAACCTCACTGCAGTCTAACAAGAATCTCACTGCAAATTATTAAGAATCTCACTGCAGTCTAACAAGAATCTCACCGCAGTCCAGCAAGAGTCTCACCGCAGTCTAACAAGAGTCTCACCGCAGTCTAACAAGAATCTGACTGCAGTCTTACTATAATCACACTGCAGGCTAATAAGAATCACACTGCAGTCTAATAAGGATCTCACTGCAGTCTAATAAGGATCTCACTGCAGTCTAACAAGATTCTCACCGCATTCGAACAAGAATATCACTGGAGTCGCACTACAGTTTAAATAACATCTCACTACAGTCAAGCAGGTCTAACACCGCAATCCAACAAGACTCACACTGCAATCTAACAAGAATCTCACCGCAGTCTAAGAAGAATCTCACTGAATTTTAACGAATATCTCACTGCAGTCTAACAAGAATCTCACCGCTGTCTAAACGGAATCTCACCACAGTCGAACGAGAATCTCACCGCAGTCTGACAAGAATCACACCGCAGTCTGACAAGAATCTCACCGCAGTCTGACAAGAATCTCACTGCAGTCGAACAAGAATCTCAGTGCAGTCTACCAAGAATCTCACCACAGTCCAGCAAGAATCTCACTGCAGTCCAACAAGAACCTCACTGCAGTCTAATAAGAATCTCACTGCAGTCTATCAAGAATCTCACCATAGTCCAGCAAGGATCTCACAGCAGTCAAACAAGAATCTCACTGCAGTCGAACAAGAATCTGACTGCAGTCTAAGAAGAATCTCACTGCAGTCAAAAAGGAATCTCACTGCAGTCTAACAAGAATCTCACTGCAGTCTAACAAGAATCTCACTGCAGTTTAACAAGAATCTCACTGCAGTCTAATAAGAATCTCACTGCAATTTATTAAGAATCTCACTGCAGTCTAACAAGAATCTCACCGCAGTCCAACAAGAATCGCACTGCAGTCTAACAAGGATCTAATTTCACCGTACTCTAACAGGTGTCTCACAGCAATCTAACAGGAATCTCACCGCAACACAGCAGATATCTGGAGGCAGTCTAGCAAGAATCTCACTGCAGTCTAAAAGAATCTCACTGCAGTCAAACAAGAATCTCACTGCAGTCTAACATGAACCTCACTGCAGTACAACAAGCATCTCACTGCAGTCGAACAAGAATCTGACTGCAGTCTAACTAGAATCTCAGTGCAGTCTACCAAGAATCTCACCACAGTCCAGCAAGAATCTCACTGCAGTCCAACAAGAACCTCACTGCAATCTAATAAGAAACTCACTGCAGTCCAGCAAGAATCTCACAGCAATCGAACAAAAATCTCACTGCAGTCTAACAAGAATCTGACTGCAGTTGAACAAGAATCTCACAGCAGTCGAACAAGAATCTCACTGCAGTCGAACAAGAATCTCACTGCAGTCAAACAAGAATCTGACTGCAGTCTAACAAGAATCTCAGTGCAGTCTACCAAGAATCTCACCACAGTCCAGCAAGAATCTCACTGCAGTCTAACAAGAACCTCACTGCAGTCTAATAAGACTCTCACTGCAATTTATTAAGAATCTCACTGCAGTCTAACAAGAATCTCAGTGCAGTCTACCAAGAATCTCACCACAGTCCAGCAAGAATCTCACTGCAGTCCAACAAGAACCTCACTGCAATCTAATAAGAAACTCACTGCAGTCCAGCAAGAATCTCACAGCAATCGAACAAAAATCTCACTGCAGTCTAACAAGAATCTGACTGCAGTTGAACAAGAATCTCACAGCAGTCGAACAAGAATCTCACTGCAGTCTAACAAGAATCTCACTGCAATTTATTACGAATCTCACTGCAGTCTAACAAGAATCTCACCGCAGTCCAACAAGGATCTCACAGCAGTCAAACAAGAATCTCACTGCAGTCTAACAAGAACCTCACTGCAGTCTAATAAGAATCTCACTGCAGTCTAACAAGAATCTCACCGCAGTCCAGCAAGATCACACCGCAGTCTGACAAGAATCTCACCGCAGTCTGACAAGAATCTGACTGCAGTTGAACAACAATCTCACAGCAGTCGAACAAGAATCTCACTGCAGTCTAACAAGAACCTCACTGTAGTCTAATAAGAATCTCACTGCAATTTATTACGAATCTCACTGCAGTCTAACAAGAATCTCACCGCAGTCCAACAAGGATCTCATAGCAGTCAAACAAGAATCTCACTGCAGTCTAACAAGAACCTCACTGCAGTCTAACAAGACTCACACAACAGTCTACCAAGAATCTCACTGCAGTCTAACAAGATTCTCACCACATTCGAACAAGAATATCACTGGAGTCGCACTACAGTTTAAATAACATCTCACTACAGTCAAGCAGGTCTAACACCGCAATCCAACAAGACTCACACTGCAATCTAACAAGAATCTCACCGCAGTCTAAGAAGAATCTCACTGAATTTTAACGAATATCTCACTGCAGTCTAACAAGAATCTCACCGCTGTCTAAACGGAATCTCACCACAGTCGAACGAGAATCTCACCGCAGTCTGACAAGAATCACACCGCAGTCTGACAAGAATCTCACCGCAGTCTGACAAGAATCTCACTGCAGTCGAACAAGAATCTCAGTGCAGTCTACCAAGAATCTCACCACAGTCCAGCAAGAATCTCACTGCAGTCCAACAAGAACCTCACTGCAGTCTAATAAGAATCTCACTGCAGTCTATCAAGAATCTCACCATAGTCCAGCAAGGATCTCACAGCAGTCAAACAAGAATCTCACTGCAGTCGAACAAGAATCTGACTGCAGTCTAAGAAGAATCTCACTGCAGTCAAAAAAGAATCTCACTGCAGTCTAACAAGAATCTCACTGCAGTTTAACAAGAATCTCACTGCAGTCTAATAAGAATCTCACTGCAATTTATTACGAATCTCACTGCAGTCTAACAAGAATCTCACCGCAGTCCAACAAGGATCTCACAGCAGTCAAACAAGAATCTCACTGCAGTCTAACAAGAACCTCACTGCAGTCTAACAAGACTCACACAACAGTCTACCAAGAATCTCACTGCAGTCTAATAAGAATCGCACGGCAGTCTAACAAGAATCTAATTTGACCGTACTCTAACAGGTGTCTCACAGCAATGTAACAGGAATCTCACCGCAGCACAGCAGATATCTTGAGGCAGTCAAGCAAGAATGTTACTGCAGTCTAACAGGAATCTGACTGCAGTCTAACAAGAATCTCACTGCTGTCAAACAAGAATCTCACTTCAGTCTAACAAGAACCCCACTGAAGTCTAACAAGTATCTCACTGCAAATTATTAAGAATCTCACTGCAGTCTAACAAGAATCTCACCGCAGTCCAGCAAGAGTCTCACTGCAGTCTAACAAGAAACTCAGTGCAGTCTAACAAGAACCTCACTGCAGTCTAATAAGAATCTCACTGCAGTCTATCAAGAATCTCACAGCAATCGAACAAAAATCTCACTGCAGTCTAACAAGAATCTGACTGCAGTTGAACAAGAATCTCACTGCAGTCGAACAAGAATCTCACTGCAGTCTAACTATAATCACACTGCAGGCTAATAAGAATCACACTGCAGTCTAATAAGAATCTCACTGCAGTCTAATAAGGATCTCACTGCAGTCTAATAAGAATCTCACTGCAGCCTACCAAGAATCTCACTGCAGTCGAACAAGAATCTCACCGCAGTCGAATAAGAATCTCACCGCAGTCTAACAAGAATCTCACTGCAGTCTAACAAGATTCTCACCGCATTCGAACAAGAATATCACTGGAGTCGCACTACAGTTTAAATAACATCTCACTACAGTCAAGCAGGTCTAACACCGCAATCCAACAAGACTCACACTGCAATCTAACAAGAATCTCACCGCAGTCTAAGAAGAATCTCACTGAATTTTAACGAATATCTCACTGCAGTCTAACAAGAATCTCACCGCTGTCTAAACGGAATCTCACCACAGTCGAACGAGAATCTCACCGCAGTCTGACAAGAATCGCACCGCAGTCTGACAAGAATCTCACCGCAGTCTGACAAGAATCTCACTGCAGTCGAACAAGAATCTCAGTGCAGTCTACCAAGAATCTCACCACAGTCCAGCAAGAATCTCACTGCAGTCCAACAAGAACCTCACTGCAGTCTAATAAGAATCTCACTGCAGTCTATCAAGAATCTCACCATAGTCCAGCAAGGATCTCACAGCAGTCAAACAAGAATCTCACTGCAGTCGAACAAGAATCTGACTGCAGTCTAAGAAGAATCTCACTGCAGTCAAAAAAGAATCTCACTGCAGTCTAACAAGAATCTCACTGCAGTCTAACAAGAATCTCACTGCAGTTTAACAAGAATCTCACTGCAGTCTAATAAGAATCTCACCGCAATTTATTAAGAATCTCACTGCAGTCTAACAAGAATCTCACCGCAGTCCAACAAGAATCGCACTGCAGTCTAACAAGAATCGCACTGCAGTCTAACAAGAATCTAATTTCACCGTACTCTAACAGGTGTCTCACAGCAATCTAACAGGAATCTCACCGCAGCACAGCAGATATCTGGAGGCAGTCTAGCAAGAATCTTACTGCTGTCAAACAAGAATCTCACTGCAGTCTAACAAGTATCTCACTGCAGTCTAACAAGAATCTGACTGCAGTCTAACAAGAATCTCACTGCAGTCAAACAAGAATCTCACTGCAGTCGAACAAGAGTCTGACTGCAGTCTAACAAGAAACTCAGTGCAGTCTAACAAGAACCTCACTGCAGTCTAATAAGAATCTCACTGCAGTCTATCAAGAATCTCACAGCAATCGAACAAAAATCTCACTGCAGTCTAACAAGAATCTGACTGCAGTTGAACAAGAATCTCACTGCAGTCGAACAAGAATCTCACTGCAGTCAAACAAGAATCTGACTGCAGTCTAACAAGAATCTCAGTGCAGTCTACCAAGAATCTCACCACAGTCCAGCAAGAATCTCACTGCAGTCTAACAAGAACCTCACTGCAGTCTAATAAGACTCTCACTGCAATTTATTAAGAATCTCACTGCAGTCTAACAAAAATCTCACCGCAGTCCAGCAAGGATCTCACAGCAGTCGAACAAGAACATGACTGCAGTCTAATAAGAATCTCACAGCAGTCTAACAAGAATCTCACCGCAGTCCAGCAAGAATCACACCGCAGTCTGACAAGAATCTCACCGCAGTCTGACAAGAATCTGACTGCAGTTGAACAAGAATCTCACAGCAGTCGAACAAGAATCTCACTGCAGTCTAACAAGAACCTCACTGTAGTCTAATAAGAATCTCACTGCAATTTATTACGAATCTCACTGCAGTCTAACAAGAATCTCACCGCAGTCCAACAAGGATCTCACAGCAGTCAAACAAGAATCTCACTGCAGTCTAACAAGAACCTCACTGCAGTCTAATAAGAATCTCACTGCAGTCTAACAAGAATCTCACCGCAGTCCAGCAAGAATCACACCGCAGTCTGACAAGAATCTCACCGCAGTCTGACAAGAATCTGACTGCAGTTGAACAAGAATCTCACAGCAGTCGAACAAGAATCTCACTGCAGTCTAACAAGAACCTCACTGTAGTCTAATAAGAATCTCACTCCAATTTATTACGAATCTCACTGCAGTCTAACAAGAATCTCACTGCAGTCTAACAAGACTCACACAACAGTCTACCAAGAATCTCACTGCAGTCTAATAAGAATCGCACGGCAGTCTAACAAGAATCTAATTTCACCGTACTCTAACATGTGTCTCACAGCAATGTAACAGGAATCTCACCGCAGCACAGCAGATATCTTGAGGCAGTCTAGCAAGAATCTTACTGCAGTCTAACAAGGTTCTCACCGCAGTCTAACAAGCATCTCACTGCAGTCTAACAAGAATCTCACTGCAGTCTAACAAGAATCTTACTGCAGTCTAACAAGGTTCTCACCGCAGTCTAACAAGAATCTCACTGCAGTCTAACAAGGTTCTCACCGCAGTCTAACAAGAATCTCACTGCAGTCTAACAAGGTTCTCACTGCAGTCTAACAAGAATCTCACTGCAGTCTAAGAAGAATCTTACTGCAGTCTAACAAGGTTCTCACCGCAGTCTAACAAGAATCTCACTGCAGTCTAACAAGAATCTGACTTCAGTCGAACAAGAATCTCACTGCAGTCTAACAAGAATCTCATTGCAGTCTGACAAAAATCTCACTGCAGTCGAACAAGAATCTCACAGCAGTACAACAAGAATCTCACCGCAGTCTAACAAGACTCACACCGCAGTCTAACAAGAATCTCACGACAGTCCAACAAGAATCTCACTGCAGTACAACAAGAATCTCACGACAGTTTAAGAAGAATATCACTATGGTCTTACTGCAGTTTAAATAACATCTCACCGCAGTCGAACAAGACTCATACCACAGTCGAAAAAGAATCATACTGCAATCTAACAAGAATTTCACAGCAGTCTAACAAGAATCTCACTGCAGTCTAACTATAATCACACTGCAGGCTAATAAGAATCTCACTGCAGTCTAACAAGAATCTCACTGCAAATTATTAAGAATCTCACTGCAGTCTAACAAGAATCTCACCGCAGTCCAGCAAGAGTCTCACCGCAGTCTAACAAGAGTCTCACCGCAGTCTAACAAGAATCTCACTGCAGTCTAACTATAATCACACTGCAGGCTAATTAGAATCTCACTGCAGTCTACCAAGAATCTGACTGCAGTCTAACAATAATCACACTGCAGGTAAATAAGAATCTCACTGCAGTCTACCAAGAATCTCACTGCAGTCGAACAAGAAACTGACTGCAGTCTAACAAGAATCTCAGTGCAGTCTAACAAGATTCTCACCACAGTCCAGCAAGAATCTCACTGCAGTCCAACAAGAACCTCACTGCAGTCTAATAAGAATCTCACTGCAGTCTATCAAGAATCTCACCATAGTCCAGCAAGGATCTCACAGCAGTCAAACAAGAATCTCACTGCAGTCGAACAAGAATCTGACTGCAGTCTAAGAAGAATCTCACTGCAGTCAAAAAAGAATCTCACTGCAGTCTAACAAGAATCTCACTGCAGTTTAACAAGAATCTCACTGCAGTCTAATAAGAATCTCACTGCAATTTATTAAGAATCTCACTGCAGTCTAACAAGAATCTCACCGCAGTCCAACAAGAATCGCACTGCAGTCTAACAAGGATCTAATTTCACCGTACTCTAACAGGTGTCTCACAGCAATCTAACAGGAATCTCACCGCAACACAGCAGATATCTGGAGGCAGTCCAGCAAGAATCTCACTGCAGTCTAAAAGAATCTCACTGCAGTCAAACAAGAATCTCACTGCAGTCTAACATGAACCTCACTGCAGTACAACAAGCATCTCAATGCAGTCGAACAAGAATCTGACTGCAGTCTAACTAGAATCTCAGTGCAGTCTACCAAGAATCTCACCACAGTCCAGCAAGAATCTCACTGCAGTCCAACAAGAACCTCACTGCAATCTAATAAGAAACTCACTGCAGTCCAGCAAGAATCTCACAGCAATCGAACAAAAATCTCACTGCAGTCTAACAAGAATCTGACTGCAGTTGAACAAGAATCTCGCAGCAGTCGAACAAGAATCTCACTGCAGTCGAACAAGAATCTCACTGCAGTCAAACAAGAATCTGACTGCAGTCTAACAAGAATCTCAGTGCAGTCTACCAAGAATCTCACCACAGTCCAGCAAGAATCTCACTGCAGTCTAACAAGAACCTCACTGCAGTCTAATAAGACTCTCACTGCAATTTATTAAGAATCTCACTGCAGTCTAACAAAAATCTCACCGCAGTCCAGCAAGGATCTCACAGCAGTCGAACAAGAATATGACTGCAGTCTGACAAGAATCTCACAGCAGTCAAACAAGAATCTCACTGCAGTCGAACAAGAACCTCACTGCAGTCGAATAAGAATCTCACTGCAGTCTAACAAGAATCTCACCGCAGTCCAGCAAGAATCACACCGCAGTCTGACAAGAATCTCACCGCAGTCTGACAAGAATCTGACTGCAGTTGAACAAGAATCTCACAGCAGTCGAACAAGAATCTCACTGCAGTCTAACAAGAACCTCACTGTAGTCTAATAAGAATCTCACTGCAATTTATTACGAATCTCACTGCAGTCTAACAAGAATCTCACCGCAGTCCAACAAGGATCTCACAGCAGTCAAACAAGAATCTCACTGCAGTCTAACAAGAACCTCACTGCAGTCTAATAAGAATCTCACTGCAGTCTAACAAGAATCTCACCGCAGTCCAGCAAGAATCACACCGCAGTCTGACAAGAATCTCACCGCAGTCTGACAAGAATCTGACTGCAGTTGAACAAGAATCTCACAGCAGTCGAACAAGAATCTCACTGCAGTCTAACAAGAACCTCACTGTAGTCTAATAAGAATCTCACTCCAATTTATTACGAATCTCACTGCAGTCTAACAAGAATCTCACTGCAGTCTAACAAGACTCACACAACAGTCTACCAAGAATCTCACTGCAGTCTAATAAGAATCGCACGGCAGTCTAACAAGAATCTAATTTCACCGTACTCTAACATGTGTCTCACAGCAATGTAACAGGAATCTCACCGCAGCACAGCAGATATCTTGAGGCAGTCTAGCAAGAATCTTACTGCAGTCTAACAAGGTTCTCACCGCAGTCTAACAAGAATCTCACTGCAGTCTAACAAGAATCTCACTGCAGTCTAACAAGAATCTTACTGCAGTCTAACAAGGTTCTCACCGCAGTCTAACAAGAATCTCACTGCAGTCTAACAAGGTTCTCACCGCAGTCTAACAAGAATCTCACTGCAGTCTAACAAGGTTCTCACTGCAGTCTAACAAGAATCTCACTGCAGTCTAAGAAGAATCTTACTGCAGTCTAACAAGGTTCTCACCGCAGTCTAACAAGAATCTCACTGCAGTCTAACAAGAATCTGACTTCAGTCGAACAAGAATCTCACTGCAGTCTAACAAGAATCTCATTGCAGTCTAACAAAAATCTCACTGCAGTCGAACAAGAATCTCACAGCAGTACAACAAGAATCTCACCGCAGTCTAACAAGACTCACACCGCAGTCTAACAAGAATCTCACGACAGTCCAACAAGAATCTCACTGCAGTACAACAAGAATCTCACGACAGTTTAAGAAGAATATCACTATGGTCTTACTGCAGTTTAAATAACATCTCACCGCAGTCGAACAAGACTCATACCACAGTCGAAAAAGAATCATACTGCAATCTAACAAGAATTTCACAGCAGTCTAACAAGAATCTCACTGCAGTCTAACTATAATCACACTGCAGGCTAATAAGAATCTCACTGCAGTCTAACAAGAATCTCACTGCAAATTATTAAGAATCTCACTGCAGTCTAACAAGAATCTCACCGCAGTCCAGCAAGAGTCTCACCGCAGTCTAACAAGAGTCTCACCGCAGTCTAACAAGAATCTCACTGCAGTCTAACTATAATCACACTGCAGGCTAATTAGAATCTCACTGCAGTCTACCAAGAATCTGACTGCAGTCTAACAATAATCACACTGCAGGTAAATAAGAATCTCACTGCAGTCTACCAAGAATCTCACTGCAGTCGAACAAGAAACTGACTGCAGTCTAACAAGAATCTCAGTGCAGTCTAACAAGATTCTCACCACAGTCCAGCAAGAATCTCACTGCAGTCCAACAAGAACCTCACTGCAGTCTAATAAGAATCTCACTGCAGTCTATCAAGAATCTCACCATAGTCCAGCAAGGATCTCACAGCAGTCAAACAAGAATCTCACTGCAGTCGAACAAGAATCTGACTGCAGTCTAAGAAGAATCTCACTGCAGTCAAAAAAGAATCTCACTGCAGTCTAACAAGAATCTCACTGCAGTTTAACAAGAATCTCACTGCAGTCTAATAAGAATCTCACTGCAATTTATTAAGAATCTCACTGCAGTCTAACAAGAATCTCACCGCAGTCCAACAAGAATCGCACTGCAGTCTAACAAGGATCTAATTTCACCGTACTCTAACAGGTGTCTCACAGCAATCTAACAGGAATCTCACCGCAACACAGCAGATATCTGGAGGCAGTCCAGCAAGAATCTCACTGCAGTCTAAAAGAATCTCACTGCAGTCAAACAAGAATCTCACTGCAGTCTAACATGAACCTCACTGCAGTACAACAAGCATCTCAATGCAGTCGAACAAGAATCTGACTGCAGTCTAACTAGAATCTCAGTGCAGTCTACCAAGAATCTCACCACAGTCCAGCAAGAATCTCACTGCAGTCCAACAAGAACCTCACTGCAATCTAATAAGAAACTCACTGCAGTCCAGCAAGAATCTCACAGCAATCGAACAAAAATCTCACTGCAGTCTAACAAGAATCTGACTGCAGTTGAACAAGAATCTCGCAGCAGTCGAACAAGAATCTCACTGCAGTCGAACAAGAATCTCACTGCAGTCAAACAAGAATCTGACTGCAGTCTAACAAGAATCTCAGTGCAGTCTACCAAGAATCTCACCACAGTCCAGCAAGAATCTCACTGCAGTCTAACAAGAACCTCACTGCAGTCTAATAAGACTCTCACTGCAATTTATTAAGAATCTCACTGCAGTCTAACAAAAATCTCACCGCAGTCCAGCAAGGATCTCACAGCAGTCGAACAAGAATATGACTGCAGTCTGACAAGAATCTCACAGCAGTCAAACAAGAAT
This sequence comes from Hemiscyllium ocellatum, assembly GCF_020745735.1. Taxonomy (NCBI): domain Eukaryota; kingdom Metazoa; phylum Chordata; class Chondrichthyes; order Orectolobiformes; family Hemiscylliidae; genus Hemiscyllium; species Hemiscyllium ocellatum. Next base: position 12,473,065 of record NC_083401.1, read on the forward strand.
CTCACTGCAGTCGAACAAGAACCTCACTGCAGTCGAATAAGAATCTCACTGCAGTCTAACAAGAATCTCACCGCAGTCCAGCAAGAATCACACCGCAGTCTGACAAGAATCTCACCGCAGTCTGACAAGAATCTGACTGCAGTTGAACAAGAATCTCACAGCAGTCGAACAAGAATCTCACTGCAGTCTAACAAGAACCTCACTGTAGTCTAATAAGAATCTCACTGCAATTTATTACGAATCTCACTGCAGTCTAACAAGAATCTCACCGCAGTCCAACAAGGATCTCACAGCAGTCAAACAAGAATCTCACTGCAGTCTAACAAGAACCTCACTGCAGTCTAATAAGAATCTCACAGCAGTCGAACAAGAATCTCACTGCAGTCTAACAAGAACCTCACTGTAGTCTAATAAGAATCTCACTGCAATTTATTACGAATCTCACTGCAGTCTAACAAAAACCTCACTGCAGTCTAACAAGACTCACACAACAGTCCACCAAGAATCTCACTGCAGTCTAATAAGAATCGCACGGCAGTCTAAACAAGAATCTAATTTGACCGTACTCTAACAGGTGTCTCACAGCAATGTAACAGGAATCTCACCGCAGCACAGCAGATATCTTGAGGCAGTCGAGCAAGAATCTTACTGCAGTCTAACAGGAATCTCTGACTGCAGTCTAACAAGAATCTCACTGCTGTCAAACAAGAATCACACTTCAGTCTAACAAGAACCTCACTGCAGTCTAACAAGAATCTCACTGCAAATTATTATGAATCTCACTGCAGTCTAACAAGAATCTCACCGCAGTCCAGCAAGAGTCTCACCGCAGTCGAACAAGAGTCTCACTGCAGTCTAACTATAATCACACTGCAGGCTAATAAGAATCACACTGCAGTCTAACAAGAATCTCACCGCAGTCGAATAAGAATCTCACCGCAGTCGAATAAGAATCTCACTGCAGTCTAACAAGATTCTCACCGCATTCGAACAAGAATATCACTGGAGTCGCACTACAGTTTAAATAACATCTCACTACAGTCAAGCAGGTCTAACACCGCAATCCAACAAGACTCACACTGCAATCTAACAAGAATCTCACCGCAGTCTAAGAAGAATCTCACTGAATTTTAACGAATTTCTCACTGCAGTCTAACAAGAATCTCACCGCTGTCTAAACGGAATCTCACCACAGTCGAACGAGAATCTCACCGCAGTCTGACAAGAATCTCACCGCAGTCTGACAAGAATCTCACTGCAGTCGAACAAGAATCTCAGTGCAGTCTACCAAGAATCTCACCACAGTCCAGCAAGAATCTCACTGCAGTCCAAGAAGAACCTCACTGCAGTCTAATAAGAATCTCACTGCAGTCTAACAAGAATCTCACCACAGTCAACAAGAATCTCACTGCTGTCTAACAAGACTCACACCACAGTCTTCCAAGAATCTCACTGCAGTCTAACAAGAATCTCACCACAGTCAACAAGAATCTCACTGCAGTCTAACAAGACTCACACCACAGTCTACCAAGAATCTCACTGCAGTCTAATAAGAATCTCAGTGCAGTCTGACAAGAATCTCACTGCAGTCTACCAAGAACCTCACTGCAGTCTCATAAGAATCTCACTGCAGTCTATCAAGAATCTCACCGCAGTCCAGCAAGAATCTCACAGCAGTCGAACAAAAATCTCACTGCAGTCTAACAAGAATCTGACTGCAGTCGAACATGAATCTCACTGCAGTCGAACAAGAATCTCACTGCAGTCGAACAAGAATTTCACTGCAGTCTGACAAGAATCACAACACAGTCCAACAAGAAGCACACCAAAGTTCAATGAGAATCTCACCGCAGTCTGAGAAGAATATCACTGGAGTCTTACTACAGTTTAAATAACATCTCTCCGCAGTTGAACAAGATGCACACCTCAGTTCGAAAAGAACAACACTGCAATCTAACAAGAATCTCATTCCAGTCTAACAAGAATCTCACTGCAGTCGAACATGAATCTCACTGCAGTCTAACAAGAATCTCACCGCAGTCTAACAAGAATCTCAACGCAGTCTAACAAGAATATCAAGGCAATCTAAAAAGAATCTCAATGCAGTCTAACATGAATCTCACTGCAGTCTAACAAGAACCTCACCGCAGTCCAACAAGAATCTCACTGCAGTCTAACAAGAATCTCACTGCAGTCCAACAAGAATCTCCCAGCAGTCTAACAAAAATCTCACCGCAATCTAACAAGAATCTCACTGCACTCCAACAAGAAACACACTGCAGTCTAACAATAATCTCACTGCAGTCTAATAAGAATCTCACTGCAGTCTAATAAGGATCTCACTGCAGTCTACCAAGAATCTCACTGCAGTCGAACAAGAACCTGACACCAGTCTAACAAGAATCTCACTGCAGTCTAACAAGAATCTCACCGCAGTCAACAAGAATCTGACTGCAGTCTAACAAGAATCTCAGTGCAGTCTACCAAGACTCACACCGCAGTCTTAACAAGAATCTCACTGCAATCGAACAAGAATCTCACTGCAGTCTAACAAGAATCTCACTGTAGTCTAATAAGAATCTCACTGCAGTCTAACCAGAATCTCACTGCAGTCTAACAAGAATCTCACTGCAGTCTAACAAGAACCTCACTGCAGTCTAACAAGAACCTCACTGCACTCTAATAAGAATCTCACTGCAGTCTAACAAGAATCTCACCGCAGTCCAACAAGAATCGCACTGCAGTCTAACAAGAATCTAATTTCACCGTACTCTAACAGGTGTCTCACAGCAATCTAACAGGAATCTCACCGCAGCACAGCAGATATCTGGAGGCAGTCTAGCAAGAATCTTACTGCAGTCTAACAAGAATCTCACTGCAGTCTAACAAGAATCTGACTGCAGTCTAACAAGAATGTCACTGCAGTCAAACAAGAATCTCACTGCAGTCGAACAAGAATCTGACTGCAGTCTAACAAGAAACTCAGTGCAGTCTAACAAGAACCTCACTGCAGTCTAATAAGAATCTCACTGCAGTCTATCAAGAATCTCACCGCAGTCTAACAAGAATCTCACTGCAGTCAAACAAGAATCTCACTGCAGTCGAACAAGAATCTCACTGCAGTCTAACAAGAATCTGACTGCAGTTGAACAAGAATCTCACTGCAGTCTAACAAGAATCTCACTGCAGTCTAACAAGAATCTCACTGCAGTCTAACCATACTCACACCGCAGTCTAACAAGAATCTCACCACACTCGAACAAGAATCTCACTGCAGTACAACAAGAATCTCACCGCAGTTTAAGAAGAATATCACTGGACGCTTACTGCAGTTTAAATAACATTTCACCGCAGTCGAACAAGACTCTTACCACAGTTGAAAAAGAATCACACCGCAATCTGACAAGAATTTCACAGCAGTCTAACAAGAATCTCAATGCAGTCTAACAAGAATGTCACCGCAGTCAACAAGAATCTCACTGCAGTCTAACAAGAACCTCACTGCAGTCTAACAAGACTCACACCACAGTCTTCGAGTAAAAAATGAGGTCTGCAGATGCTGGAGATCACAGCTGCAAATGTGTTGCTGGTCAAAGCACAGCAGGCCAGGCAGCATCTCAGGAATAGAGAATTCGACGTTTCGAGCATAAGCCCTTCACCAGGAGGGCTGATGATTGTATTCCTGATGAAGGGCTTATGCTCGAAACGTTGAATTCTCTATTCCTGAGATGCTGCCTGGCCTGCTGTGCTTTGACCAGCAACACATTTGCAGCTCACACCACAGTCTACCAAGAATCTCACTGCAGTCTAATAAGAATCGCTCGGCAGTCTAACAAGAATCTAACTTCACCGTACTCTAACAGGTGTCTCACAGCAATGTAACAGGAATCTCACCGCAGCACAGCAGATATCTTGAGGCAGTCTAGCAAGAATCTTACTGCTGTCAAACAGGAATCTGACTGCAGTCTAACAAGAATCTCACTGCTGTCAAACAAGAATCTCACTGCAGTCTAACAAGACTCTCACTGCAGTCAAACAAGAGTCTCACTGCAGTCGAACAAGAATCTGACTGCAGTCTAACAAGAAACTCAGTGCAGTCTAACAAGAACCTCATTGCAGTCTAATAAGAATCTCACTGCAGTCTATCAAGAATCTCACCGCAGTCCAGCAAGAATCTCACTGCAGTCGAACAAAAATCTCACTGCAGTCAAACAAGAATCTCACTGCAGTCAAACAAGAATCTGACTGCAGTCTAACAAGAATCTCAGTGCAGTCTACTAAGAATCTCACTGCAGTCTATCAAGAATCTCACCGCAGTCCAGCAAGAATCTCACAGCAGTCGAACAAGAACCTCACTGTAGTCTAATAAGAATCTCACTGCAATTTATTAAGAATCTCACTGCAGTCTAACAAGAATCTCACCGCAGTCCAGCAAGGATCTCACACCAGTCAAACAAGAATCTCACTGCAGTCGAACAAGAATCTGACTGCAGTCTAACAAGAATCTCACTGCAGTCGAACAAGAATCTGACTGCAGTCTAACAAGAATCTCACTGCAGTCAAACAAGAATCTCACTGCAGTCTAACAAGAATCTCACTGCAGTCTAACAAGAATCTAATTTCACCGTACTCTGACAGGTGTCTCACATCAATCTAACATGAATCTCAACGCAGCACAGCAGATATCTTGAGGCAGTCTTGCAAGAATCTCACTGCAGTCTAACAAGACTCACACCGCAGTCTAACAAGAATCTCACTGCAGTCTAACAAGAACCTCACTGCAGCCTAACAAGACTCACACAACAGTCTAACAAGAATCTCATCACAGTCGAACAAGAATCTCACTGCAGTACAACAAGAATCTCACCGCAGTTTAAGAAGAATATCACTGGACGCTTACTGCAGTTTAAATAACATCTCACCGCAGTCGAACAAGACTCATACCACATTCGAAAAAGAATCACACTGCAATCTAACAAGAATTTCACAGCAGTCTAACAAGAATCTCACTGCAGTCTAACAAGAATCTCACCGCAGTCAACAAGAATCACACTGCAGTCTAACAAGACTCACACCACAGTCTACCAAGAATCTCACTGCAGTCTGATAAGAATCTCAGTGCTGTCTGACAAGAATCTCACTGCAGTCTAACAAGAACCTCACTGCAGTCTAACAAGACTCACACCACAGTCTACCAAGAACCTCACTGCAGTCTATCAAGAATATCACCGCTGTCCAGCAAGAATCTCAGTGCAGTCTAACAAGAATCACACCACAGTCTAACAAGAATCACACCAAAGTTCAATGAGAATCTCACCGCAGTCTAAGAAGAATATCACTGGAGTCTTACCACAGTTTAAATAACAAGATGCACACCTCAGTTCGAAAAGAACAACACTGCAATCTAACAAGAATCTCATTCCAGTCTAACAAGAATCTCACTGCAGTCTAACATGAATCTCACTGCAGTCTAACAAGAATCTCACTGCAGTCTCATAAGAATCTCACTGCAGTCTATCAAGAATCTCACCGCAGTCCAGCAAGAATCTCACAGCAGTCGAACAAAAATCTCACTGCAGTCTAACAAGAATCTGACTGCAGTCGAACATGAATCTCACTGCAGTCGAACAAGAATCTCACTGCAGTCGAACAAGAATTTCACTGCAGTCTGACAAGAATCACAACACAGTCCAACAAGAAGCACACCAAAGTTCAATGAGAATCTCACCGCAGTCTGAGAAGAATATCACTGGAGTCTTACTACAGTTTAAATAACATCTCTCCGCAGTTGAACAAGATGCACACCTCAGTTCGAAAAGAACAACACTGCAATCTAACAAGAATCTCATTCCAGTCTAACAAGAATCTCACTGCAGTCTAACATGAATCTCAACGCAGTCTAACAAGAATATCAAGGCAATCTAAAAAGAATCTCAATGCAGTCTAACATGAATCTCACTGCAGTCTAACAAGAACCTCACCGCAGTCCAACAAGAATCTCACTGCAGTCTAACAAGAATCTCACTGCAGTCCAACAAGAATCTCCCAGCAGTCTAACAAAAATCTCACCGCAATCTAACAAGAATCTCACTGCACTCCAACAAGAAACACACTGCAGTCTAACAATAATCTCACTGCAGTCTAATAAGAATCTCACTGCAGTCTAATAAGGATCTCACTGCAGTCTACCAAGAATCTCACTGCAGTCGAACAAGAACCTGACACCAGTCTAACAAGAATCTCACTGCAGTCTAACAAGAATCTCACCGCAGTCAACAAGAATCTGACTGCAGTCTAACAAGAATCTCAGTGCAGTCTACCAAGACTCACACCGCAGTCTTAACAAGAATCTCACTGCAGTCGAACAAGAATCTCACTGCAGTCTAACAAGAATCTCACTGTAGTCTAATAAGAATCTCACTGCAGTCTAACCAGAATCTCACTGCAGTCTAACAAGAATCTCAATGCAGTCTAATAAGAATCTCACTGCAATTTATTAAGAATCTCACTGCAGTCTAACAAGAATCTCACCGCAGTCCAACAAGAATCGCACTGCAGTCTAACAAGAATCTAATTTCACCGCACTCTAACAGGTGTCTCACAGCAATCTAACAGGAATCTCACCGCAGCACAGCAGATATCTGGAGGAGGTCTAGCAAGAATCTTACTGCTGTCAAACAAGAATCTCACTGCAGTCTAACAAGAATCTGACTGCAGTCTAACAAGAATCTGACTGCAGTCTAACAAGAATCTGACTGCAGTCAAACAAGAATCTCACTGCAGTCGAACAAGAGTCTGACTGCAGTCTAATAAGAATCTCACTGCAGTCTATCAAGAATCTCACCGCAGTCCAGCAAGAATCTCACTGCAGTCTAACAAGAATCTGACTGCAGTTGAACAAGAATCTCACAGCAGTCGAACAAGAATCTCACAGCAGTCGAAAAAGAATTTCACTGCAGTCAAACAAGAATCTGACTGCAGTCTAACAAGGATCTCACCGCAGTCTACCAAGAATCTCACCACAGTCCAGCAAGAATCTCACTGCAGTCTAACAAGAACCTCACTGTAGTCTAATAAGAATCTCACTGCAAATTATTAAGAATCTCACTGCAGTCTAACAAGAATCTCACCGCAGTCCAACAAGGATCTCACAGCAGTCAAACAAGAATCTCACTGCAGTCGAACAAGAATCTGACTGCAGTCTAACAAGAATCTCACTTCAGTCCAACATGAATCTCACTGCAGTCTAACCATACTCACACTGCAGTCTAACAAGAATCTCACCACACTCGAACAAAAATCTCACTGCAGTACAACAAGAATCTCACCGCAGTTTAAGAAGAATATCACTGGACGCTTACTGCAGTTTAAATAACATCTCACCGCAGTCGAACAAGACTCATACCACAGTCGAAAAAGAACACACCGCAATCTGACAAGAATTTCACAGCAGTCTAACAAGAATCTCAATGCAGTCTAACAAGAATGTCACCGCAGTCAACAAGAATCTCACTGCAGTCTAACAAGAACCTCACTGCAGTCTAACAAGACTCACACCACAGTCTTCGAGTAAAAAATGAGGTCTGCAGATGCTGGAGATCTCAGCTGCAAATGTGTTGCTGGTCAAAGCACAGCAGGCCAGGCAGCATCTCAGGAATAGAGAATTCGACGTTTCGAGCATAAACCCTTCATCAGGAGGGCTGATGATTGTATTCCTGATGAAGGGCTTATGCTCGAAACGTTGAATTCTCTATTTTTTTAGATTAGATTAGACTTACAGTGTGGAAACAGGCCCTTCGGCCCAACAAGTCCACACCGACCCGCCGAAGCGCAACCCACCCATATCCCTACATTTACCCCTTACCTAACACTACGGACAATTTAGCTTGGCCAATTCACCTGACCCGCACATCTTTGGACTGTGGGAGGAAACCGGAGCACCCGGAGGAAACCCACGCAGACACGGGGAGAACGTGCAAACTCCACACAGTCAGTCGCCTGAGTCGGGAATTGAACCCGGGTCTACAGGCGCTGTGAGGCAGCAGTGCTAACCACTGTGCCACCGTGCCGCCCAAGATGCTATTCCTGAGATGCTGCCTGGCCTGCTGTGCTTTGACCAGCAACACATTTGCAGCTCACACCACAGTCTACCAAGAATCTCACTGCAGTCTAATAAGAATCGCTCGGCAGTCTAACAAGAATCTAATTTCACCGTACTCTAACAGGTGTCTCACAGCAATGTAACAAGAATCTCACCGCAGTTTAAGAAGAATATCACTGGACGCTTACTGCAGTTTAAATAACATCTCACCGCAGTCGAACAAGACTCATACCGCAGTCTAACAAGAATCTCACTGCAGTCTAACAAGAATCTCACCGCAGTCTACCAAGACTCACACCACAGTCTACCAAGAATCTCACTGCAGTCTAATAAGAATCTCAGTGCAGTCTGACAACAATCTCACTGCAGTCTAACAAGAACCTCACTGCAGTCTAACAAGACTCACACCACAGTCTACCAAGAACCTCACTGCAGTCTAATAAGAATCTCACTGCAGTCTATCAAGAATCTCACCGCAGTCCAGCAAGAATCTCACCGCAGTCCAGCAAGAATCTCACAGCAGTCGAACAAAAATCTCACTGCAGTCTAACAAGAATCTGACTGCAGTTGAACAAGAATCTGACTGCAGTCTAACAAGAATCTCAGTGCAGTCTAACAAGAATCTCACCGCAGTCTGACAAGAATCACACCACAGTCCAACAAGAAGCACACCAAAGTTCAATGAGAATCTCACCGCAGTCTGAGAAGAATATCTTACTACAGTTTAAATAACATCTCTCCACAGTCGAACAAGATGCACACCTCAGTTCGAAAAGAACAACACTGCAATCTAACAAGAATCTCATTCCAGTCTAACAAGAATCTCACTGCAGTCTAACAAGAATCTCAACGCAGTCTAACAAGAATCTCAACGCAATCGAAAAAGAATCTCACTGCAGTCTAACAAGAACCTCACCGCAGTCCAACAAGAATCTCACTGCTGTCAAACAAGAATCTCACTGCAGTCCAACAAGAATCTCCCAGCAGTCTAACAAAAATCTCACCGCAATCTAACAAGAATCTCACTGCAGTCTAACAAGAATCTCACCGCAGTCAACAAGAATCTGACTGCAGTCTAACAAGAATCTCAGTGCAGTCTACCAAGACTCACACCGCAGTCTTAACAAGAATCTCACTGCAGTCTGCCAAGACTCACACCGCAGTCTTAACAAGAATCTGACTGCAGTTTAACAAGAATCTCACTGCAGTCTAACAAGAATCTCACTGCAGTCTAATAAGAATCTCACTGCAGTCTAACAAGAATCTCACTACAGTCTAATAAGAATCTCACTGCAGTCTAACCAGAATCTCACTGCAGTCTAACAAGAACCTCACTGCAGTCTAACAAGAATCTCACTGCAATTCATTAAGAATCTCACTGCAGTCTAACAAGAACCTCACTGCAGTCTAATAAGAATCTCACTGCAATTTATTAAGAATCTCACCGCAGTCCAACAAGAATCGCACTGCAGTCTAACAAGAATCTAATTTCACCGCACTCTAACAGGTGTCTCACAGCAAACTAACAGGAATCTCACCGCAGCACAGCAGATATCTGGAGGCAGTCTAGCAAGAATCTCACTGCAGTCTAACAAGAATCTCACTGCAGTCTAACAAGAATCTGACTGCAGTCTAACAAGAATCTCACTGCAGTCAAACAAGAATCTGACTGCAGTCGAACAAGAATCTGACTGCAGTCTAACAAGAAACTCAGTGCAGTCTAACAAGAACCTCATTGCAGTCTAATAAGAATCTCACTGCAGTCTATCAAGAATCTCACCACAGTCCAGCAAGAATCTCACAGCAGTCGAACAAAAATCTCACTGCAGTCAAACAAGAATCTCACTGCAGTCTAACAAGAATCTCAGTGCAGTCTACTAAGAATCTCACTGCAGTCTATCAAGAATCTCACCGCAGTCCAGCAAGAATCTCACAGCAGTCGAACAAGAACCTCACTGTAGTCTAATAAGAATCTCACTGCAATTTATTAAGAATCTCACCGCAGTCCAGCAAGGATTTCACAGCAGTCAAACAAGAATCTCACTGCAGTCGAACAAGAATCTCACTGCAGTCTAACAAGAATCTCACTGCAGTCGAACAAGAATCTGACTGCAGTCTAACAAGAATCTCACTGCAGTCTAACAAGAATCTCACTGCAGTCTAACAAGAATCTCACTGCAGTCGAACAAGAATCTGACTGCAGTCTAACAAGAATCTCACTGCAGTCAAACAAGAATCTCACTGCAGTCTAACAAGAATCTCACTGCAGTCTAACAAGAATCTAATTTCACCGTACTCTGACAGGTGTCTCACATCAATCTAACATGAATCTCACCGCAGCACAGCAGATATCTTGAGGCAGTCTTGCAAGAATCTCACTGCAGTCTAACAAGACACACACCGCAGTCTAACAAGAATCTCACCACACTCGAACAAGAATCTCACTGCAGTACAACAAGAATCTCACCGCAGTTTAAGAAGAATATCACTGGACGCTTACTGCAGTTTAAATAACATCTCACCGCAGTCGAACAAGACTCATGCCACAGTCGAAAAAGAATCATACTGCAATCTAACAAGAATTTCACAGCAGTCTAACAAGAATCTCACTGCAGTCTAACAAGAATCTCACCGCAGTCAACAAGAATCTCACTGCAGTCTAACAAGACTCACACCACAGTCTACCAAGAATCTCACTGCAGTCTGATAAGAATCTCAGTGCTGTCTGACAAGAATCTCACTGCAGTATAACAAGAACCTCACTGCAGTCTAACAAGACTCACACCACAGTCTACCAAGAACCTCACTGCAGTCTAATAAGAATCTCACTGCAGTCTATCAAGAATATCACCGCAGTCCAGCAAGAATCTCACAGCAGTCGAACAAGAATCACACCACAGTCAAACAAGAATCTGACTGCAGTCTAACAAGAATCTCAGTGCAGTCTAACAAGAATCACACCACAGTCCAACAAGTATCACACCAAAGTTCAATGAGAATCTCACCGCAGTCTAAGAAGAATATCACTGGAGTCTTACCACAGTTTAAATAACAAGATGCACACCTCAGTTCGAAAAGAACAACACTGCAATCTAACAAGAATCTCATTCCAGTCTAACAAGAATCTCACTGCAGTCTAACATGAATCTCACTGCAGTCTAACAAGAATCTCACTGCAGTCTCATAAGAATCTCACTGCAGTCTATCAAGAATTTCACCGCAGTCCAGCAAGAATCTCACAGCAGTCGAACAAAAATCTCACTGCAGTCCAACAAGAATCTGACTGCAGTCGAACATGAATCTCACTGCAGTCGAACATGAATCTCACTGCAGTCGAACAAGAATCTCACTGCAGTCGAACAAGAATTTCACTGCAGTCTGACAAGAATCACACCACAGTCCAACAAGAAGCACACCAAAGTTCAATGAGAATCTCACCGCAGTCTGAGAAGAATATCACTGGAGTCTTACTACAGTTTAAATAACATCTCTCCGCAGTTGAACAAGATGCACACCTCAGTTCGAAAAGAACAACACTGCAATCTAACAAGAATCTCATTCCAGTCTAACAAGAATCTCACTGCAGTCTAACATGAATCTCACTGCAGTCTAACAAGAATCTCACCGCAGTCTAACAAGAATCTCAACGCAGTCTAACAAGAATATCAAGGCAATCTAAAAAGAATCTCAATGCAGTCTAACATGAATCTCACTGCAGTCTAACAAGAACCTCACCGCAGTCCAACAAGAATCTCACTGCAGTCTAACAAGAATCTCACTGCAGTCCAACAAGAATCTCCCAGCAGTCTAACAAAAATCTCACCGCAATCTAACAAGAATCTCACTGCACTCCAACAAGAAACACACTGCAGTCTAACAATAATCTCACTGCAGTCTAATAAGAATCTCACTGCAGTCTACCAAGAATCTCACTGCAGTCGAACAAGAACCTGACACCAGTCTAACAAGAATCTCACTGCAGTCTAACAAGAATCTCACCGCAGTCAACAAGAATCTGACTGCAGTCTAACAAGAATCTCAGTGCAGTCTACCAAGACTCACACCGCAGTCTTAACAAGAATCTCACTGCAGTCTAACAAGAGTCTCACTGCAGTCTAACAAGAATCTCACTGTAGTCTAATAAGAATCTCACTGCAGTCTAACCAGAATCTCACTGCAGTCTAACAAGAATCTCACTGCAGTCTAACAAGAACCTCACTGCAGTCTAACAAGAACCTCACTGCAGTCTAATAAGAATCTCACTGCAATTTATTAAGAATCTCACTGCAGTCTAACAAGAATCTCACCGCAGTCCAACAAGAATCGCACTGCAGTCTAACAAGAATCTAATTTCACCGCACTCTAACAGGTGTCTCACAGCAATCTAACAGGAATCTCACCGCAGCACAGCAGATATCTGGAGGCAGTCTAGCAAGAATCTCACTGCAGTCAAACAAGAATCTCACTGCAGTCGAACAAGAGTCTGACTGCAGTCAAACAAGAAACTCAGTGCAGTCTAACAAGAACCTCACTGCAGTGTAATAAGAATCTCACTGCAGTCTATCAAGAATCTCACCGCAGTCCAGCAAGAATCTCACTGCAGTCTAACAAGAATCTGACTGCAGTTGAACAAGAATCTCACAGCAGTCGAACAAGAATCTCACAGCAGTCGAACAAGAATTTCACTGCAGTCAAACAAGAATCTGACTGCAGTCTAACAAGGATCTCACCGCAGTCTACCAAGAATCTCACCACAGTCCAGCAAGAATCTCACTGCAGTCTAACAAGAACCTCACTGTAGTCTAATAAGAATCTCACTGCAAATTATTAAGAATCTCACTGCAGTCTAACAAGAATTTCACCGCAGTCCAGCAAGGATGTCACAGCAGTCAAACAAGAATCTCACTGCAGTCTAACAAGAATCTCACTGCAGTCAAACAAGAATCTCACTGCAGTCTAATAAGAATCTCACTGCTGTCAAACAAGAATCTAATTTCACCGTACTCTAACAGGTGTCTCACATCAATCTAACATGAATCTCAACGCAGCACAGCAGATATCTTTAGGCAGTCTTGCAATAATCTCACTGCATTCTAACAAGACACACACCGCAGTCTAACAAGAATCTCACCACAGTCGAACAAAAATCTCACTGCAGTACAACAAGAATCTCACCGCAGTTTAAGAAGAATATCACTGGACGCTTACTGCAGTTTAAATAACATCTCACCGCAGTCGAACAAGACTCATACCACAGTCTAACAAGAATCTCACTGCAGTCTAACAAGAATCTCACCGCAGTCTACCAAGACTCACACCACGGTCTACCAAGAATCTCACTGCAGTCTAATAAGAATCTCAGTGCAGTCTGACAACAATCTCACTGCAGTCTAACAAGAACCTCACTGCAGTCTAACAAGACTCACACCACAGTCTACCAAGAACCTCACTGCAGTCTAATAAGAATCTCACTGCAGTCTATCAAGAATCTCACCGCAGTCCAGCAAGAATCTCACCGCAGTCCAGCAAGAATCTCACAGCAGTCGAACAAAAATCTCACTGCAGTCTAACAAAAATCTGACTGCAGTTGAACAAGAATCTGACTGCAGTCTAACAAGAATCTCAGTGCAGTCTAACAAGAATCTCAGTGCAGTCTAACAAGAATCTCACCGCAGTCTGACAAGAAGCACACCAGGGGGATCCAAGATGGCGGCGACCCAGCAAGACTGAGTCCACAGTGCTCTACCCAAAACTTGGGAAAAGTGGGCTATCCACCCCCACCACACTCACTAAACCATTTATAATAGTTGTTAACCTTAAATAGTTACCTATTAGTACATTTAAATAGTCTAATACTAGCTGGAAAATGAGTAAAGGGAAGGGAACAGGCGGCTCTAAGAAAGCAGGGACCCCTCCCCCACCCTCTCCCTCTTCAGCTGCAACAAAGGTGTCTTCAGCTACTTCAGGAGATTTACCAATGAAGATGAGCTTTGAGGAGATGTTTTCCAGGTGGGAGGCGAAGATTGATGCTTTTATCGATGAGTCTCGGCAGAGCAGAGAAGCACTATCAGCCGAGCTGCAGAAGCAGGGCAGAGACATTCAGGAATTGGAGTGCCGAGTCAGAGAGGTGGAGTCAAAGGCCGCAGCCTCAGAGACTGGGATAAAATCAACAGCCGACCACATCCGTTTTCTCGAGAATAGAGTCCAGAACCTAGAAAACCACATTGATGACCTCGAAAATCGATGTCGTAGAAAAAATATTCGGTTGTTGGGCCTTCCCGAGCAGGAAGAGGGAGGCCAGCTCACAGCATTCTTAGAGCATTGGCTGCCACAACTTTTAAATCTGCAGGCTGGATCAGGCCAGGTAAGGGTAGAATGGGCCTACCGGGTCACAGTACGTGGGCCCGGCTCAACCCAGCGCCCACGCCCGGTCCTGTTCCAGCTGCAGAGCTATAGGGAGAGGCAGATGCTCCTGGAAGCCTCAAGAAATCTGGGAAAAGATCCCCAAGCTATGACCCACAAAGGATCCAGGATCATGCTGTTCCAGGACTTCTCCCCAGCTTTGGTCCGAAAGAGGAAGGCATTCGATGAGGCGAAGAAGCGTTTAAGGGACTTAAATATCCAGTACTCCTTACGATATCCAGCGACGCTACGCCTTAGCCACGAAGGATCCATATATAACTTCGGATCACCGGAGAAGGCTAAGGAATTCTTGGACTCTCTTAAATAAGCTGTAAGAGATTGTGGACGCTGGTCTGCCTTTCCCATTATTTTGGTTTACATCCCTTCATCTTTTCTTATCTTTCCCCCTATGTGTGTATGTATATATATATGTTGGGGCGTTTGGTTAATGTTGATGGGGGGAGGTGGTTACCTTATTCTATTTTACTTCTGTTTTTAGGAGCGGGGTTGTTTTTCTTTCCCCTGTTATTTTGTGGTATTATATTTAAGTATTACGTGTTGAGATTGTAATCTTATAGTTATATATGGTATTAATATTCCCAAATATATTTAGATGTGGGTGTGGGTGGGGGTGGGGTGTTCACTGTTAACTCTAGCTTTATATTATATTTGAATTCTCCTCATTTTATTGAGGAACACCTGGGTCAAGGGTGGGGCACTGGTTGGAAGAGGGTAAGATGGACTGTGGGAGAGGAAGTGACGCTCCCTGGGAACAAGGGAGAAAATCTCCAATTCGGAATGTTTTATATTTTTTATACTTAGAAAGAGTTTTTTGTTATATTGTTTTGAGTGTATCAGAGAATCTTTACTTTTGTAAATCTTGTATGCTCCATGCTCGGGATGTTCTAGATAGGGTTTCCCCTCCCGAGGGGTCTCGGATCTGTCCAGATGATTATGGCTGAACAGTCGGTTAAGTGGTGCACCTGGAATGTCAGGGGGAGTAATTCGCCAGTTAAAAGGAAGAAAATATTATCAAATCTTAAGAAGGAGAGAGTTGATATAGCTCTCCTACAGGAGACACACCTGTCGGATAAAGAACACTTAAAATTACGACAGGGCGGATTTGATCAGGCCTTTTTTTCCTCTTTTAATTCAAAAAGCAGGGGAGTCGTTATCCTTGTCCGGAAGAACTTCCCTTTGAAAATTCTAAATCAGATAAAAGACGAATCTGGACGATATATTTTGATTAAAGCCCTCATAAATGGAGAGGAATATGGGATCTTAAATGTATACTGCCCCCCGGCACACCCCTTTAAATTCATAACGGAAGCTTTTTCAAAACTGATGGCCTTTGGTGCCCGTCATACAATTATAGGGGGAGACTTTAATTGTATTATGGATCCGGAAATAGACAGGATTCCCAAGAGTGCCGCTGGAGTATCTCTCAGAT
This sequence comes from Hemiscyllium ocellatum, assembly GCF_020745735.1. NCBI lineage: Eukaryota > Metazoa > Chordata > Chondrichthyes > Orectolobiformes > Hemiscylliidae > Hemiscyllium > Hemiscyllium ocellatum. The sequence continues at coordinate 12,489,018 of NC_083401.1, forward strand.
CTAGACAACTGGCGGACCTGAATAAAGAATTAGGATTGGTAGATGTATGGAGATGTCTCCATCCACAGGGTAGAGATTTTTCTTTCTACTCTAATCCACATAAATGTCACACAAGAATTGATATGTTTTTTGCCCCATCGATTTTTCTAAACTCTATAGCAACCTGTAAAATAGGTACTATAGCAATCTCTGACCATGCCGCTGTATACATGGAAACTAAGGTAAAGAACAATGGGACATCTGCTCGGCATTGGCGTATGGACCCCTTCCTGATAAAAGATAGCAAATTTTTAAAGTACTTCTCCCAAGAACTTAAAACTTTTTTAGAAATTAATACTGGTACGGCTAGCAATCCGTCAATGATGTGGGAGACCATCAAAGCTTATGCACGAGGTTTGATCATCTCCTATTCAGCGACCCAGAGGAAAATGAAGGGAGAGCAACAGCGTCTGCTCGAAGCTCGCCTAAAAGCAGCCGAAACAGCATACGCTGATAGACCTTCTATCACAAAATTGCAGAGGATTACAGCTCTTAGGACAGCTTTAAACACCGCGCTTACTCAAACGACTAAAAGGGAAATATTATTTGCGAAACAAAGATTATATGAATATGGCGACAAACCGGGTAGATACTTAGCATTTCTTGCAAAGAAAAAGAAAGCCCCTCAAACTATTCCGATCATCAAGGAAAGTACAGGTACCCTGACTCATGATCATAAAAAGATCAATGCGACCTTTAAAGAATTTTATTCTGAACTATATAGATCGCAGGATTGTGAAGATAGGATTAGGAGGATGCAGTCATTTTTTTAAAATTTGACCTTCCCGGGCCTGACTCCGGAACAGGTGTCGGCCCTAAATACCCCTTTAACAGTCCAAGAAATACTTGAGGCAATTAGGCAACTTCAGAGCGGAAAAGCACCGGGCCCGGATGGTTTTCAAGCTGAATTCTATAAAGAATTTACAGGAATATTGGTTGACCCACTTATGGATATGTATAATTTTGCGCATAGTCAGGTCTGTGTCCCGCCCACGCTGAAAGAAGCAAATATTTCTCTTATCCTCAAAAAAGGAAAAGACCCAGAAGATTGTGCATCTTACAGACCAATATCCTTACTAAATGTAGACTTTAAAATTCTCTCAAAAATGTTAGCACTAAGACTAGAAAGGGTACTGCCATATATTATAAAGGAGGACCAGACGGGATTTATTAAGGGCCGCAGATCATCCAATAATATCAGAAGGGTCTTGAATATGATCCAAGCCTGTCATCAGGGAAAGATACCAGGAGTAGTAATTTCATTGGATGCGGAAAAGGCATTTGATAGGGTTGAATGGTCATATTTATTTTACACATTGGAAAGGTTTGGCGTTGGACAGGTGTTTACCAAATGGGTTTCAACATTGTATAATGACCCCAAAGCAGCTGTTATTACTAATGGGTTAAGATCGGATGGCTTCAGTGTGGGTAGGGGCTGCCGTCAAGGATGTCCTCTCTCACCATTGTTGTTTACACTGATAATCGAACCATTAGCAGAAGCCATCCGGACTGATCCTAATATAATGGCCCCGAGGATTGGTACAGGTAAACACAAAATTACCCTCTATGCAGATGACATTCTCTTATTCCTCAGTAATCCTTTAATGTCAGTGCCTCGTCTAATTCAAGTTATTAATACATTTAGTGCATTCTCAGGCTATAAAATTAATTTTTCAAAATCGGAAGCCATGCCAATGGGTGGTCTGGCTATGATACCCCACTTAATGGACGGATCCCCTTTTCCCTTCCGTTGGTCCCTGGAGGGCTTCTTATATTTAGGTATTTTTATCACGCCAGTATTTGATCAGCTGTATAGGGCTAATTTTGTACAATGAATGGAAAGGATAAGGCAGGACCTCCAGCGATGGAGAGACCTTCCGATTTCCTGGCTAGGGAGAATAGCATTAATTAAAATGAATGTTCTGCCCCGTCTCTTATATCCTATGAGAATGCTCCCGCTGATGCTGCCAAGGCTAGCCCTACATAAATTATATGGCTGGTTGGGCTCCTTTATTTGGAACCATAGACGGCCCCTTATTAAGCTGAAGAAGCTACAGCTTCCACAGGCAAGGGGAGGACTGGACTTCCCAGACTTTAGGAAATATCAGTTAAGCTCCCTACTAAGTTACATAGCTGATTGGGTTTCATCTGATCCACAATCAATTTGGCTGGATATCGAAGCCTCCCAAGTAAAATACCCACTTATTAACCTTTTATTTTCAGATAAGAGGAAAATCATTACAGACCACTGTAAAAATCCCATAATATTAAACACAATTAAGGCCTGGAATATAATGCGGCAAAATGAGGGTAACTCACATAAAACATCCCCCCATGCACCAATAGTAGGCGCATGGGGATTCCAACCGGGGATTACAGATGCCACCTTTAAACTCTGGAGATCCAGGGGCATCTCATGCTTAGGGGACCTATTTAAAGATGGGATCCTGATGTCCTTTGAGCAGCTGCATCTGAAATTCGGAATACCTAATGGGGATCTCTTTCGATACTTCCAAGTTCGAGATTATATACAGAGGAAGACTACATTAATAGATAGTCTTTATAAATCAGACAGAGAACGTAATGTCTTACGACCAGCGGGGGCATCCTCCGTTAGTACTATATACCATTTGCTACATGAAGGAGTCTCAGGAGACATGGATGACCTGCTTAAAACATGGGAGCAGGACTTGGGGCTAGAAATCTCTGAGGATATGTGGAATGACATTTGGGAAAATGCTAGAAGAATTGCTATCTGTAACAGAACTCAGGCTATCCAACTAAAGATACTTCATAGGGCCCATATAGCTCCGGCTCGAGTGGCAAAATTTAAGGCAGGAGCATCTCCAATGTGTCCCAAATGCAAAATAGAGGTGGGTACTCTTGTACATTGTCTGTGGACTTGTCAGAAAATCCGCAGATACTGGACTAAAGTGGCAAATACCCTGACAGAAATTTTAGGAACGGAAATTAGGGTGGACCCTGTATCTCTCCTTTTGGGCTTTTCGAACCTCTCATCTCTGGATATGCATGGGAAGAGACTATTTTCTATTCTCTCTTTCTGTGCAAGGAAAAATATTTTGGTGAACTGGGTGGCTGAGGGCCCCCCTGGACTTTCAAATTGGCACAGATTAATTATGGAATATATCCCCCTTGACTTCCTCACAAATATGGTGCACCGAAAGACTGAATTATTTTATAAAATATGGCAGCCCTTTTTGAATTATATAAATGCAGATATTTCGGCTATCCTAACAAGGGCTTTTATTTAGTGAAGATTTCAGACCGGGCTGCTCCGGGGCCCCTTGGGAGAGGAATCCTGCGCGAATACGGGTTTTATTATATTTGATGTTTATACATTCCGAGCGTGTAAGAGACTTAGGTATACACTCTGGTTAGTTATAGGTTAGATTAGTAGAAAGTTGAGTTTTTTTTTTCTTTCTTTTTTCGTTTCTTTTTTTCTTTTTTTGTTTTCTTTCTTTCTCTTTTCTTTGTTAAATTATGACTATTGTATATATGATTTAATTGTACATCAATGTTTGTATTTGAGAGTTTTGTTTATTTTTGTAAATTTGCAAAAATGTTAAATTTCAATAAAAATATCTACAAAAAAAAAGAAGCACACCAAAGTTCAATGAGAATCTCACCGCAGTCTGAGAAGAATATCTTACTACAGTTTAAATAACATCTCTCCACAGTCGAACAAGATGCACACCTCAGTTCGAAAAGAACAACACTGCAATCTAACAAGAATCTCATTCCAGTCTAACAAGAATCTCACTGCAGTCTAACAAGAATCTCAACGCAGTCTAACAAGAATCTCAACGCAATCGAAAAAGAATCTCACTGCAGTCTAACAAGAACCTCACCGCAGTCCAACAAGAATCTCACTGCTGTCAAACAAGAATCTCACTGCAGTCCAACAAGAATCTCCCAGCAGTCTAACAAAAATCTCACCGCAATCTAACAAGAATCTCACTGCAGTCTAACAAGAATCTCACCGCAGTCAACAAGAATCTGACTGCAGTCTAACAAGAATCTCAGTGCAGTCTACCAAGACTCACACCGCAGTCTTAACAAGAATCTCACTGCAGTCTACCAAGACTCACACCGCAGTCTTAACAAGAATCTGACTGCAGTTTAACAAGAATCTCACTGCAGTCTAACAAGAATCTCACTGCAGTCTAATAAGAATCTCACTGCAGTCTAACCAGAATCTCACTGCAGTCTAACAAGAACCTCACTGCAGTCTAATAAGAATCTCACTGCAATTTATTAAGAATCTCACTGCAGTCTAACAAGAACCTCACTGCAGTCTAATAAGAATCTCACTGCAATTTATTAAGAATCTCACTGCAGTCCAACAAGAATTGCACTGCAGTCCAACAAGAATCTAATTTCACTGTACTCAAACAGGTGTCTCACAGCAAACTAACAGGAATCTCACCGCAGCACAGCAGATATCTTGAGGCAGTCTAGCAAGAATCTCACTGCAGTCTAACAAGAATCTCACTGCAGTCTAACAAGAATCTCACTGCAGTCGAACAAGAATCTGACTGCAGTCTAACAAGAAACTCAGTGCAGTCTAACAAGAACCTCATTGCAGTCCAATAAGAATCTCACTGCAGTCTATCAAGAATCTCACCGCAGTCCAGCAAGAATCTCACAGCAGTCGAACAAAAATCTCACTGCAGTCAAACAAGAATCTCACTGCAGTCAAACAAGAATCTGACTGCAGTCTAACAAGAATCTCAGTGCAGTCTACTAAGAATCTCACTGCAATTTATTAAGAATCTCACCGCAGTCCAGCAAGGATCTCACTGCAGTCAAACAAGAATTTCACTGCAGTCGAACAAGAATCTCACTGCAGTCTAACAAGAATCTCACTGCAGTCGAACAAGAATCTGACTGCAGTCTAACAAGAATCTCACTGCAGTCAAACAAGAATCTCACTGCAGTCAAACAAGAATCTCACTGCAGTCTAACAAGAATCTCACTGCAGTCTAACAAGAATCTAATTTCACCGTACTCTGACAGGTGTCTCACAGCAATCTAACAGGAATCTCACCGCAGCACAGCAGATATCTGGAGGCAGTCTTGCAAGAATCTCACTGCAGTCTAACAAGAATCTCACTGCAGTCTAACAAGAACCTCACTGCAGTCTAACAAGAACCTCACTGCAGTCTAATAAGAATCTCACTGCAATTTATTAAGAATCTCACTGCAGTCTAACAAGAATCTCACCGCAGTCCAACAAGAATCGCACTGCAGTCTAACAAGAATCTAATTTCACCGTACTCTAACAGATGTCTCACAGCAATCTAACAGGAATCTCACCGCAGCACAGCAGATATCTGGAGGCAGTCTAGCAAGAATCTTACTGCTGTCAAACAAGAATCTCACTGCAGTCTAACAAGTATCTCACTGCAGTCTAACAAGAATCTGACTGCAGTCTAACAAGAATCTCACTGCAGTCAAACAAGAATCTCACTGCAGTCGAACAAGAGTCTGACTGCAGTCTAACAAGAAACTCAGTGCAGTCTAACAAGAACCTCACTGCAGTCTAATAAGAATCTCACTGCAGTCTATCAAGAATCTCACCGCAGTCCAGCAAGAATCTCACTGCAGTCTAACAAGAATCTGACTGCAGTTGAGCAAGAATCTGACTGCAGTCTAACAAGGATCTCACCGCAGTCTACCAAGAATCTCACCACAGTCCAGCAAGAATCTCACAGCAGTCTAACAAGAACCTCACTGTAGTCTAATAAGAATCTCACTGCAAATTATTAAGAATCTCACTGCAGTCTAACAAGAATCTCACCGCAGTCCAGCAAGGATCTCACAGCAGTCAAACAAGAATCTCACTGCAGTCTAACAAGAATCTCACTGCAGTCTAACAAGAATCTCACTGCAGTCTAACAAGAATCTAATTTCACCGTACTCTAACAGGTGTCTCACATCAATCTTACAAGAATCTCAACGCAGCACAGCAGATATCTTGAGGCAGTCTTGCAAGAATCTCACTGCAGTCTAACAAGACTCACACTGCAGTCTAACAAGAATCTCATCACAGTCGAACAAGACTCACACTGCAGTCTAACAAGAATCTCACCACACTCGAACAAGAATCTCACTGCAGTACAACAAGAATCTCACCGCAGTTTAAGAAGAATATCACTGGACGCTTACTGCAGTTTAAATAACATTTCACCGCAGTCGAACAAGACTCATACCACAGTCGAAAAAGAACGCACCGCAATCTGACAAGAATTTCGCAGCAGTCTAACAAGAATCTCAATGCAGTCTAACAAGAATGTCACCGCAGTCAACAAGAATCTCACTGCAGTCTAACAAGAACCTCACTGCAGTCTAACAAGACTCACACCACAGTCTTCGAGTAAAAAATGAGGTCTGACGATGCTGGAGATCACAGCTGCAAATGTGTTGCTGGTCAAAGCACAGCAGGCCAGGCAGCATCTCAGGAATAGAGAATTCGACGTTTCGAGCATAAACCCTTCATCAGGAGGGCTGATGATTGTATTCCTGATGAAGGGCTTATGCTCGAAACGTTGAATTCTCTATTCCTGAGATGCTGCCTGGCCTGCTGTGCTTTGACCAGCAACACATTTGCAGCTCACACCACAGTCTACCAAGAATCTCACTGCAGTCTAATAAGAATCGCTCGGCAGTCTAACAAGAATCTAATTTGACCGTACTCTAACAGGTGTCTCACAGCAATGTAACAGGAATCTCACCGCAGCACAGCAGATATCTTGAGGCAGTTTAGCAAGAATCTTACTGCAGTCTAACAAGAATCTGACTGCAGTCTAACAAGAATCTCACCACAGTCCAGCAAGAGTCTCACAGCAGTTGAACAAGAATCTCACTGCAGTCAAACAAGAATCTCACTGCAGTCTAACAAGAATCTCAGTGCAGAATACCAAGAATCTCACCACAGTCCAGCAAGAATCTCACTGCTGTCAAACAAGAATCTAATTTCACCGTACTCTAACAGGTGTCTCACATCAATCTAACATCAATCTCAACGCAGCACAGAAGATATCTTGAGGCAGTCTTGCAAGAATCTCACTGCAGTCTAACAAGACTCACACCGCAGTCTAACAAGAATCTCACTGCAGTAGAACAAGAATCTCACAGCAGTTGAACAAGAATCTGACTGCAGTCAAACAAGGATCTCACCGCAGTCTACCAAGAATCTCACCACAGTCCAGCAAGAATCTCACAGCAGTTGAACAAGAATCTCACTGCAGTCAAACAAGAATCTCACTGCAGTCTAACAAGAATCTCAGTGCAGAATACCAAGAATCTCACCACAGTCCAGCAAGAATCTCACTGCTGTCAAACAAGAATCTAATTTCACCGTACTCTAACAGGTGTCTCACATCAATCTAACATCAATCTCAACGCAGCACAGAAGATATCTTGAGGCAGTCTTGCAAGAATCTCACTGCAGTCTAACAAGACTCACACCGCAGTCTAACAAGAATCTCACCACAGTCGAACAAGAATCTCACTGCAGTACAACAAGAATCACACCGCAGTTTAAGAAGAATATCACTGGACGCTTACTGCAGTTTAAATAACATCTCACCGCAGTCAAACAAGACTCATACCACAGTCTAACAAGAATCTCACTGCAGTCTAACAAGAATCTCACCACAGTCTACCAAGACTCACACCACAGTCTACCAAGAATCTCACTGCAGTCTAATAAGAATCTCAGTGCAGTCTAACAAGAACCTCACTGCAGTCTAACAAGACTCACACCACAGTCTACCAAGAACCTCACTGCAGTCTAATAAGAATCTCACTGCAGTCTATCAAGAATCTCACCACAGTCCAGCAAGAATCTCACAGCAGTCGAACAAAAATCTCACTGCAGTCTAACAAGAATCTGACTGCAGTTGAACAAGAATCTGACTGCAGTCTAACAAGAATCTCAGTGCAGTCTAACAAGAATCTCACCGCAGTCTGACAAGAATCACACCACAGTCCAACAAGAAGCACACCAAAGTTCAATGAGAATCTCACCGCAGTCTGAGAAGAATATCTTACTACAGTTTAAATAACATCTCTCCACAGTCGAACAAGATGCACACCTCAGTTCGAAAAGAACAACACTGCAATCTAACAAGAATCTCATTCCAGTCTAACAAGAATCTCACTGCAGTCTAACATGAATCTCACTGCAGTCTAACAAGAATCTCACCGCAGTCTAACAAGAATCTCAACGCAGTCTATCAAGAATCTCAACGCAATCGAAAAAGAATCTCACTGCAGTCTAACAAGAACCTCACCGCAGTCCAACAAGAATCTCCCAGCAGTCTAACAAAAATCTCACCGCAATCTAACAAGAATCTCACTGCAGTCTAACAAGAATCTCACCGCAGTCAACAAGAATCTGACTGCAGTCTAACAAGAATCTCAGTGCAGTCTACCAAGACTCACACCGCAGTCTTAACAAGAATCTGACTGCAGTCTAACAAGAATCTCACTGCAGTCAAACAAGAATCTCACTGCAGTCGAACAAGAATCTGATGCAGTCTAACAAGAAACTCAGTGCAGTCTAACAAGAACCTCACTGCAGTCTAATAAGAATCTCACTGCAGTCTATCAAGAATCTCACCGCAGTCCAGCAAGAATCTCACAGCAGTCGAACAAAAATCTCACTGCAGTCAAACAAGAATCTCACTGCAGTCAAACAAGAATCTGACTGCAGTCTAACAAGAATCTCAGTGCAGTCTACTAAGAATCTCACTGCAGTCTATCAAGAATCTCACCGCAGTCCAGCAAGAATCTCACAGCAGTCGAACAAGAACCTCACTGTAGTCTAATAAGAATCTCACTGCAATTTATTAAGAATCTCACTGCAGTCTAACAAGAATCTCACTGCAGTCCAGCAAGGATCTCACAGCAGTCAAACAAGAATCTCACTGCAGTCGAACAAGAATCTGACTGCAGTCTAACAAGAATCTCATCACAGTCGAACAAGACTCACACTGCAGTCTAACAAGAATCTCACCACACTCGAACAAGAATCTCACTGCAGTACAACAAGAATCTCACCGCAGTTTAAGAAGAATATCACTGGACGCTTACTGCAGTTTAAATAACATTTCACCGCAGTCGAACAAGACTCATACCACAGTCGAAAAAGAACGCACCGCAATCTGACAAGAATTTCACAGCAGTCTAACAAGAATCTCAATGCAGTCTAACAAGAATGTCACCGCAGTCAACAAGAATCTCACTGCAGTCTAACAAGAACCTCACTGCAGTCTAACAAGACTCACACCACAGTCTTCGAGTAAAAAATGAGGTCTGACGATGCTGGAGATCACAGCTGCAAATGTGTTGCTGGTCAAAGCACAGCAGGCCAGGCAGCATCTCAGGAATAGAGAATTCGACGTTTCGAGCATAAACCCTTCATCAGGAGGGCTGATGATTGTATTCCTGATGAAGGGCTTATGCTCGAAACGTTGAATTCTCTATTCCTGAGATGCTGCCTGGCCTGCTGTGCTTTGACCAGCAACACATTTGCAGCTCACACCACAGTCTACCAAGAATCTCACTGCAGTCTAATAAGAATCGCTCGGCAGTCTAACAAGAATCTAATTTGACCGTACTCTAACAGGTGTCTCACAGCAATGTAACAGGAATCTCACCGCAGCACAGCAGATATCTTGAGGCAGTTTAGCAAGAATCTTACTGCAGTCTAACAGGAATCTGACTGCAGTCTAACAAGAATCTCACTGCAGTAGAACAAGAATCTCACAGCAGTTGAACAAGAATCTGACTGCAGTCAAACAAGGATCTCACCGCAGTCTACCAAGAATCTCACCACAGTCCAGCAAGAATCTCACAGCAGTTGAACAAGAATCTCACTGCAGTCAAACAAGAATCTCACTGCAGTCTAACAAGAATCTCAGTGCAGAATACCAAGAATCTCACCACAGTCCAGCAAGAATCTCACTGCTGTCAAACAAGAATCTAATTTCACCGTACTCTAACAGGTGTCTCACATCAATCTAACATCAATCTCAACGCAGCACAGAAGATATCTTGAGGCAGTCTTGCAAGAATCTCACTGCAGTCTAACAAGACTCACACCGCAGTCTAACAAGAATCTCACCACAGTCGAACAAGAATCTCACTGCAGTACAACAAGAATCTCACCGCAGTTTAAGAAGAATATCACTGGACGCTTACTGCAGTTTAAATAACATCTCACCGCAGTCGAACAAGACTCATACCACAGTCTAACAAGAATCTCACTGCAGTCTAACAAGAATCTCACCACAGTCTACCAAGACTCACACCACAGTCTACCAAGAATCTCACTGCAGTCTAATAAGAATCTCAGTGCAGTCTGACAACAATCTCACTGCAGTCTAACAAGAACCTCACTGCAGTCTAACAAGACTCACACCACAGTCTACCAAGAACCTCACTGCAGTCTAATAAGAATCTCACTGCAGTCTATCAAGAATCTCACCGCAGTCCAGCAAGAATCTCACAGCAGTCGAACAAAAATCTCACTGCAGTCTAACAAGAATCTGACTGCAGTTGAACAAGAATCTGACTGCAGTCTAACAAGAATCTCAGTGCAGTCTAACAAGAATCTCACCGCAGTCTGACAAGAATCACACCACAGTCCAACAAGAAGCACACCAAAGTTCAATGAGAATCTCACCGCAGTCTGAGAAGAATATCTTACTACAGTTTAAATAACATCTCTCCACAGTCGAACAAGATGCACACCTCAGTTCGAAAAGAACAACACTGCAATCTAACAAGAATCTCATTCCAGTCTAACAAGAATCTCACTGCAGTCTAACATGAATCTCACTGCAGTCTAACAAGAATCTCACCGCAGTCTAACAAGAATCTCAACGCAGTCTAACAAGAATCTCAACGCAATCGAAAAAGAATCTCACTGCAGTCTAACAAGAACCTCACCGCAGTCCAACAAGAATCTCCCAGCAGTCTAACAAAAATCTCACCGCAATCTAACAAGAATCTCACTGCAGTCTAACAAGAATCTCACCGCAGTCAACAAGAATCTGACTGCAGTCTAACAAGAATCTCAGTGCAGTCTACCAAGACTCACACCGCAGTCTTAACAAGAATCTGACTGCAGTCTAACAAGAATCTCACTGCAGTCAAACAAGAATCTCACTGCAGTCGAACAAGAATCTGATGCAGTCTAACAAGAAACTCAGTGCAGTCTAACAAGAACCTCACTGCAGTCTAATAAGAATCTCACTGCAGTCTATCAAGAATCTCACCGCAGTCCAGCAAGAATCTCACAGCAGTCGAACAAAAATCTCACTGCAGTCAAACAAGAATCTCACTGCAGTCAAACAAGAATCTGACTGCAGTCTAACAAGAATCTCAGTGCAGTCTACTAAGAATCTCACTGCAGTCTATCAAGAATCTCACCGCAGTCCAGCAAGAATCTCACAGCAGTCGAACAAGAACCTCACTGTAGTCTAATAAGAATCTCACTGCAATTTATTAAGAATCTCACTGCAGTCTAACAAGAATCTCACTACAGTCCAGCAAGGATCTCACAGCAGTCAAACAAGAATCTCACTGCAGTCGAACAAGAATCTGACTGCAGTCTAACAAGAATCTCACTGCAGTCGAACAAGAATCTGACTGCAGTCTAACAAGAATCTCACTGCAGTCAAACAAGAATCTCACTGCAGTCTAACAAGAATCTCACCGCAGTCTAACAAGAGTCTCACTGCACTCCAACAAGAAACACACTGCAGTCTAACAATAATCTCACTGCAGTCTAATAAGAATCTCACTGCAGTCTAAGAAGGATCTCACTGCAGTCTACCAAGAATCTCACTGCAGTCGAACAAGAACCTGACACCAGTCTAACAAGAATCTCACTGCAGTCTAACAAGAATCTCACCGCAGTCAACAAGAATCTGACTGCAGTCTAACAAGAATCTTAGTGCAGTCTACCAAGACTCACACCGCAGTCTTAACAAGAATCTCACTGCAGTCTACCAAGACTCACACCGCAGTCTTAACAAGAATCTCACCGCAGTCTAACAAGAATCTCACTGCAGTCTAACAAGAATCTCACTGCAGTCTAATAAGAATCTCACTGCAGTCTAACAAGAACCTCACTGCAGTCTAATAAGAATCTCACTGCAATTTATTAAGAATCTCACTGCAGTCTAACAAGAATCTCACCGCAGTCCAACAAGAATCGCACTGCAGTCTAACAAGAATCTAATTTCACCGTACTCTAACAGTGGGCGGCACGGTGGCACAGTGGTTAGCACTGCTGCCTCACAGCACCTGAGACCCGGGTTCAATTCCCGACTCAGGCGACAGACTGTGTGGAGTTTGCACGTTCTCCCTGTGTCTGCGTGGGTTTCCTCCGGATGCTCTGGTTTCCTCCCACAGTCCAAAGATGTGCGGGTCAGGTGAATTGGCCATGCTAAATTGCCCGTAGTGTTAGGTAAGGGGTAAATGTAGGGGTATGGGTGGGTTGCGCTTCGGCGGGTCGGTGTGGACTTGTTGGGCCGAAGGGCCTGTTTCCACACTGTCAGTCTAATCTAAAAAAAGGGGTCTCACAGGAATCTCACCGCAGCACAGCAGATATCTGGAGGCAGTCTAGCAAGAATCTCACTGCAGTCAAACAAGAAACTCAGTGCAGTCTAACAAGAACCTCACTGCAGTCTAATATGAATCTCACCGCAGTCCAGCAAGAATCTCACAGCAGTCGAACAAAAATCTCACAGCAGTCGAACAAGAATCTCACAGCAGTCGAATAAGAATCTCACTGCAGTCGAACAAGAATTTCACTGCAGTCTAATAAGAATCTCACTGCAGTCTAACAAGAACCTCACTGCAGTCTAATAAGAATCTCACTGCAATTTATTAAGAATCGCACTGCAGTCTAACAAGAATCCAAGTTCACCGTACTCTAACAGGTGTCTCACAGCAATCTAACAGGAATCTCACCGCAGCACAGCAGATATCTTGAGGCAGTCTAGCAAGAATCTCACTGCAGTCTAACAAGAATCTCACTGCAGTCAAACAAGAATCTCACTGCAGTCGATCAAGAATCTGACTGCAGTCTAACAAGAACCTCACTGCAGTCTGATAGGAATCTCACTGCAGTCTATCAAGAATCTCACCGCAGTCCAGCAAGAATCTCACAGCAGTCGAACAAAAATCTCACTGCAGTCTAACAAGAATCTGACTGCAGTCAAACAAGAATCTGACTGCAGTTGAACAAGAATCTCACAGCAGTCGAACAAGAATCTCAACGCAGTCTAACAAGAATCTCAACGCAATCTAAAAGGAAGCTCAATGCAGTCTAACAAGAATCTCCCTGCAGTCTAACAAGAATCTCACTGCAGTCAAACAAGAATCTCACTGCAGTCGATCAAGAATCTGACTGCAGTCTAACAAGAATCTCACTGCAGTCTATCAAGAATCTCACCGCAGTCCAGCAAGAATCTCACAGCAGTCGAACAAAAATCTCACTGCAGTCTAACAAGAATCTGACCGCAGTCTAACAAGAATCTCAGTGCAGTCTACCAAGAATCTCACCACAGTCCAGCAAGAATCTCACTGCAGTCTAACAAGAACCTCACTGTAGTCTAATAAGAATCTCACTGCAAATTATTAAGAATCTCACTGCAGTCAAACAAGAATCTCACTGCAGTCCAACAAGAATCTCACTGCAGTCTAACAAGAATCTCACTGCAGTCTAACAAGAATCTAATTTCACCGTACTCTAACAGGTGTCTCACATCAATCTAACATGAATCTCAACGCAGCACAGCAGATATCTTGAGGCAGTCTTGCAAGAATCTCACTGCAGTCCAACAAGACTCACACCGCAGTCTAACAAGAATCTCACTGCAGTCTAACAAGAACCTCACTGCAGCCTAACAAGACTCACACAACAGTCTACCAAGAATCTCACTGCAGTCTAATAAGAATCGCACGGCAGTCTAACAAGAATCTAATTTGACCGTACTCTAACAGGTGTCTCACAGCAATGTAACAGGAATCTCACCGCAGCACAGCAGATATCTGGAGGCAGTTTAGCAAGAATCTCACCGCAGTCTGACAAGAATCTCACCGCAGTCTAACAAGAATCTCACTGCAGTCGAACAAGAATCTCAGTGCAGTCTACCAAGAATCTCACCACAGTCCAGCAAGAATCTCACTGCAGTCCAACAAGAACCTCACTGCAGTCTATCAAGAATCTCACCTCAGTCCAGCAAGAATCTCACAGCAGTCGACCAAAAATCTCACTGCAGTCTAACAAGAATCTGACTGCAGTTGAACAAGAATCTCACAGCAGCCTAACAAGAATCTCACTGCCGTCGAACAAGAATCTCACTGCAGTCGAACACGAATTTCACTGTAGTCAAACAAGAATCTGACTGCAGTCGAACAAGAATCTCACTGCAGTCTAACAAGAATCTCACTGCAGTCGAACAAGAATCTCACTGCAGTCGAACACGAATTTCACTGTAGTCAAACAAGAATCTGACTGCAGTCGAACAAGAATCTCAGTGCAGTCTAACAAGAATCTCACTGCAGTCTACCAAGAATCTCACTGCAGTCTAACAAGGGGCATGGGAACCAGGACTGTAGCTTTAGGGTACAGGACCTTGAGTGTAGGGAGGTTAGGAATAATGCAGCGATCTCTAAGGAGGGTGCCTGTAACCAGAAAGGTGGATTGAAGTGTGTATACTTCAATGCCAGAAGTATAAGGAATAAGGTAGGTGAACTTGCAGCGTGGGTTGGTACCTGGGACTTCGATGTTGTGGCCATTACAGAGACGTGGGTAGAACAGGGACAAGAATGGCTGTTGCACGTTCCAGGGTTCAAATGTTTTAGTAGGATCAGACATGGGGGTAAAAAAGGGGGAGGCGTGGCATTACTTGTCAAAGACAGTATCACAGCAGTGGAATGGACGATGGAAGAGGACTTGCCATCTGAGGTAGTTTGGGCTGAGGTTAGAAATAGGAAAGGTGAGGTCACCCTGTTAGGTGTTTTCTACAGGCCTCCTAATAGTCCTAGAGAAGTAGAGGATAATATTGCGAGGATGATTCAGGAAAAGAGTGAAGGTAGCAGGGTGGTTGTTATGGGGGACTTTAACTTCCCAGATATTGACTGGGAGAGCTATAGCTCGAGTTCATTAGATGGGTCGGTGTTTGTACAATGTGTGCAGGATGGTTTCCTGACACAATATGTCGACAGGCCAACAAGAGGGGAGGCTATATTGGATTTGGTTCTAGGTAATGAACCAGGCCAGGTGTTAGACTTGGAGGTAGGTGAGCACTTCGGGGACAGTGACCACAACTCGGTGACTTTTACTTTAGTGATGGAGAGGGATAATCGTGTGCCGCAGGGCAAGAGCTATAGCTGGGGGCAGGGAAATTATGATGCAGTGAGGCATGACTTAGGATGTGTGGATTGGAAAAACAGGCTTCAAGAGAAGAACACTAATGAGATGTGGGGATTGTTCAAGGAGCAGCTACTGCGTGTCCTCGATAGGTATGTACCAGTCAGGCATGGTGTAAAGGGCCTTGTGAGGCAGCCGTGGTTTAGTAAGGAATTGGAGTCCCTTGTGAAAGGGAAGAAGGCGGCATATGTAAAGATGAGGCGTGAAGGTTCAGTAGGGGCGATTGAGAGTTATAAGGTAGCCAGGAAGGAGCTAAAGAGGGAGCTAAGAGAAGCGAGAAGGGGACATGAAAAGTCTTTAGCTGGTAGGATTAGGGAAAACCCAAAGGCTTTCTATAGGTATGTCAAGAATAAAAGGATGACTAGGGTAGGTGTCGGTCCAGTCAAGGATAGTAGTGGGAAGTTGTGTGTGGAGGCGGAGGAGATTGGAGAGACATTAAATCAGTACTTTTCATCAGTATTCACTCAGGAACAGGACACTGTTGCTGATGTGAATATGGAATCACAATTAATTAGAATGGATGCCCTGGAAATATGCAGGGAAGAGGTTTTGGGAATATTGGAAAGGATGAATATAGATAAGTCTCCTGGGCCTGATGGCATTTACCCCAGGATCCTATGGGAAGCTAGGGAGGAGATAGCAGAGCCATTGGCCTGGATTTTTATGTCGTCGTTGTCAACGGGAATAGTACCAGAGGACTGGAGGATAGCGAATGTGGTCCCATTGTTCAAGAAAGGGAGTAGGGATAGCCCGAGTAACTATAGGCCAGTGAGTCTGACTTCAGTGGTGGGCAAAGTCTTAGAGAGAATGGTAAGGGATAAGATTTATGAACATCTGGGTAGGAATAACGTGATCAGGGATAGCCAGCATGGTTTTGTGAAGGGCAGGTCGTGCCTCACAAACCTTATTGAGTTCTTTGAGAAGGTGACCAAGGAAGTGGATGAGGGTAAAGCAGTAGATGTTGTGTATATGGATTTTAGTAAGGCGTTCGATAAGGTTCCCCATGGTAGGCTAATGCTAAAACTTCGGAGGTATGGCATTGAGGATACATTAGAGGTTTGGATTAGGAATTGGCTGGCTGGAAGGAGACAGAGGGTAGTAGTTGATGGATTATGTTCATCTTGGAGCGCAGTTACTAGCGGTGTACCACAAGGATCTGTTTTGGGACCATTGCTTTTTGTTATCTTTATAAATGATCTAGAGGAAGGACTTGAAAGCTGGGTAAGCAAGTTTGCGGATGACACAAAAGTCGGTGGAGTTGTGGATAGTGAGGAAGGAAGTGGTAGGTTACAGCGGGATATAGATAAGTTGCAGAGCTGGGCGGAAATGTGGCAAATGGAATTCAATGTAGCTAAGTGCGAAGTCGTTCACTTTGGTAGGAATAACAAGATGATGGATTACTGGGCTAATGGTAGGCTACTTGGTAGTGTGGATGAGCAGAGGGATCTTGGTGTCCATGTACACAGATCTCTGAAAGTTGCCACCCAGGTAAATAGTGCTGTGAGGAAGGCATATGGAGTACTGGGCTTTATTGGCAGAGGAATTGAGTTCCGGAGTCCTGAGGTCATGTTGCAGTTGTATAAGACTCTGGTGCGGCCTCATCTGGAGTATTGTGTGCAGTTTTGGTCGCCATACTATAGGAAGGATGTGGAAGCTTTAGAACGAGTGCAGAGGAGGTTTACCAGGATGTTGCCTGGAATGGTAGGAAAATCTTATGAGGAAAGGCTGAGGCACTTGGGGCTGTTCTCATTGGAGAAGAGAAGGTTTAGGGGAGATCTGATAGAAGTGTATAAGATGATTAGGGGTTTAGATAGGGTAGATACTAAGAACCTTTTACAGCTAATGGAGTCAGGTGTTACTAGGGGGCATAGCTTTAAATTAAGGGGTGGTAGGTATAGGACAGATGTTAGGGGTAGATTCTTCACACAGCGGGTTGTGAGTTCATGGAATGCCCTGCCCGTATCAGTGGTGAACTCTCCTTCTTTATGGTCATTTAAGCGGGCATTGGATAGGCATTTGGAAGTTATTGGGCTAGTATAGGTTAGGTAGGATTCGGTCGGCGCAACATCGAGGGCCGAAGGGCCTGTACTGCGCTGTATCCTTCTATGTTCTATGTAACCTCACTGTAGTCTAATAAGAATCTCACTGCAATTTATTAAGAATCTCACTGCAGTCTAACAAGAATCTCACTGCAGTCTAACAAGAATCTAATTTCACCGTACTCTGACAGGTGTCTCACATCAATCTAACATGAATCTCAACGCAGCACAGCAGATATCTTGAGGCAGTCTTGCAACAATCTCACTGCAGTCAAACAAGACACACACCGCAGTCTAACAAGAATCTCACCACACTCGAACAAGAATCTCACTGCAGTACAACAAGAATCTCACCGCAGTTTAAGAAGAATATCACTGGACGCTTACTGCAGTTTAAATAACATCTCACCGCAGTCGAACAAGACTCATACCACATTCGAAAAAGAATCACACCGCAATCTGACAAGAATCTCACTGCAGTCTAACAAGAACCTCACTGCAGTCTAACAAGACTCACACAACAGTCTACCAAGAATCTCACTGCAGTCTAATAAGAATCGCACGGCAGTCTAACAAGAATTTAATTTCACCGTACTCTAACAGGTGTCTCACAGCAATGTAACAGGAATCTCACCGCAGCACAGCAGATATCTTGAGGCAGTCTAGCAAGAATCTTACTGCAGTCTAACAAGAATCTCACTGCAGTCTAACAAGAATCTCACTGCAGTCTAGCAAGAATCTTACTGCAGTCTAACAAGAATCTCACTGCAGTCAAACAAGAATCTCACTGCAGTCTAACAAGAATGTCACCGCAGTCAACAAGAATCTCACTGCAGTCTAACAAGACTCACACCACAGTCTACCAAGAATCTCACTGCAGTCTAATAAGAATCTCAGTGCTGTCTGACAAGAATCTCACTGCAGTCTAACAAGAATCTCACTGCAGTCTAACAAGACTCATACCACAGTCTACCAAGAACCTTACTGCAGTCTAATAAGAATCTCACTGCAGTCTATCAAGAATCTCACCGCAGTCCAGCAAGAATCTCACAGCAGTCGAACAAGAATAACACCGCAGTCAAACAAGAATCTGACTGCAGTCTAACAAGAATCTCAGTGCAGTCTAACAAGAATCACACCACAGTCCAACAAGAATCACACCAAAGTTCAATGAGAATCTCACCGCAGTCTAAGAAGAATATCACTGGAGTCTTACCACAGTTTAAATAACATCTCTCCGCAGTCGAACAAGATGCACACCTCAGTTCGAAAAGGACAACACTGCAATCTAACAAGAATCTCATTCCAGTCTAACAAGAATCTCACTGCAGTCCAACAAGAATCTCACTGCAGTCTAACAAGAATCTCACTGCAGTCCAACAAGAATCTTCCAACAGTCTAACAAAAATCTCACCGCAATCTAACAAGAATCTAACTGGACTCCAACAAGAAACACAATGCAGTCTAACAATAATCTCACTGCAGTCTAATAAGAATCTCACTGCAGTCTAATAAGGATCTCACTGCAGTCTACCAAGAATCTCACTGCAGTCGAACAAGAATCTGACACCAGTCTAACAAGAATCTGACTGCAGTCTAACAAGAATCTCAGTGCAGTCTACCAAGACTCTCACCGCAGTCTTAACAAGAATCTCACTGCAGTCTACCAAGACTCACACCGCAGTCTTAACAAGAATCTGACTGCAGTTTAACAAGAATCTCACTGCAGTCTAACAAGAATCTCACTGCAGTCAAAAAAGAATCTCACTGCAGTCTAACAAGAATCTCACTGCAGTCTAACAAGAATATCACTGCAGTCTAATAAGAATCTCACTGCAGTCTAACAAGAACCTCACTGCAGTCTAATAAGAATCTCACTGCAATTTATTAAGAATCTCACTGCAGTCTAACAAGAATCTCACCGCAGTCCAACAAGAATCGCACTGCAGTCTAACAAGAATCTAATTTCACCGTACTCTAACAGGTGTCTCACAGCAATCTAACATGAATCTCGCCGCAGCACAGCAGATATCTGGAGGCAGTCGAGCAAGAATCTTACTGCTGTCAAACAAGAATCTCACTGCAGTCTAACAAGAATCTCACTGCAGTCTAACAGGAATCTGACTGCAGTCTAACAAGAATCTCACTGCAGTCAAACAAGAATTTCACTGCAGTCGAACAAGAATCTGACTGCAGTCAAACAAGAAACTCAGTGCAGTCTAACAAGAATCTCACTGCAGTCTATCAAGAATCTCACCGCAGTCCAGCAAGAATCTCACAGCAGTCGAACACAAATCTCACTGCAGTCTAACAAGAATCTGACTGCAGTTGAACAAGAATCTCACAGCAGTCGAACAAGAATCTCACTGCAGTCGAACAAGAATTTCACTGCAGTCTAACAAGAATCTGACTGCAGTCTAACAAGAATCTCAGTGCAGTCTACCAAGACTCTCACCGCAGTCTTAACAAGAATCTCACTGCAGTCTACCAAGACTCACACCGCAGTCTTAACAAGAATCTGACTGCAGTTTAACAAGAATCTCACTGCAGTCTAACAAGAATCTCACTGCAGTCAAAAAAGAATCTCACTGCAGTCTAACAAGAATCTCACTGCAGTCTAACAAGAACCTCACTGCAGTCTAATAAGAATCTCACTGCAATTTATTAAGAATCTCACTGCAGTCTAACAAGAATCTTACCGCAGTCCAACAAGAATCGCACTGCAGTCTAACAAGAATCTAATTTCACCGTACTCTAACAGGTGTCTCACAGCAATCTAACATGAATCTCGCCGCAGCACAGCAGATATCTGGAGGCAGTCGAGCAAGAATCTTACTGCTGTCAAACAAGAATCTCACTGCAGTCTAACAAGAATCTCACTGCAGTCTAACAGGAATCTGACTGCAGTCTAACAAGAATCTCACTGCAGTCAAACAAGAATTTCACTGCAGTCGAACAAGAATCTGACTGCAGTCAAACAAGAAACTCAGTGCAGTCTAACAAGAATCTCACTGCAGTCTATCAAGAATCTCACCGCAGTCCAGCAAGAATCTCACAGCAGTCGAACACAAATCTCACTGCAGTCTAACAAGAATCTGACTGCAGTTGAACAAGAATCTCACAGCAGTCGAACAAGAATCTCACTGCAGTCGAACAAGAATTTCACTGCAGTCAAACAAGAATCTGACCGCAGTCTAACAAGAATCTCAGTGCAGTCTACCAAGAATCTAACCACAGTCCAGCAAGAATCTCACTGCAGTCTAACAAGAACCTCACTGTAGTCTAATAAGAATCTCACTGCAAATTATTAAGAATCTCACTGCAGTCAAACAAGAATCTCACTGCAGTCAAACAAGAATCTCACTGCAGTCTAACAAGAATCTCACTGCAGTCTAACAAGAATCTATTTTCACCGTACTCTAACAGGTGTCTCACATCAATCTAACATGAATCTCAACGCAGCACAGCAGATATCTTGAGGCAGTCTTGCAAGAATCTCACCGCAGTCTAACAAGACTCACACCGCAGTCTAACAAGAATCTCATCACAGTCGAACAAGAATCTCACTGCAGTACAACAAGAATCTCACCGTAGTTTAAGAAGAATATCACTGGACGCTTACTGCAGTTTAAATAACATCTCACCGCAGTCGAACAAGACTCATACCACATTCGAAAAAGAATCACACCGCAATCTGACAAGAATCTCACTGCAGTCTAACAAGAACCTCACTGCAGTCTAACAAGACTCACACCACAGTCTACCAAGAATCTCACTGCAGTCTAATAAGAATCGCACGGCAGTCTAACAAGAATTTAATTTCACCGTACTCTAACAGGTGTCTCACAGCAATGTAACAGGAATCTCACCGCAGCACAGCAGATATCTTGAGGCAGTCTAGCAAGAATCTCACTGCAGTCTAACAAGAATCTCACTGCAGTCAAACAAGAATCTCACTGCAGTCTAACAAGACTCTCACTGCAGTACAACAAGAATCTCACCGTAGTTGAACAAGAGTCTGACTGCAGTCTAACAAGAATCTCACTACTGACAAACAAGAATCGCACTTCAGTCTAACAAGAACCTCACTGCAGTCTAACAAGAATCTCACTGCAATTTATTAAGAATCTCACTGCAGTCTAACAAGAATCTCACCGCAGTCCAGCAAGAATCTCACCGCAGTCTAACAAGAATCTCACTGCAGTCTAACTATAATCACACTGCAGACTAATAAGGATCTCACTGCAGTCTAATAAGGATCTCACTGCAGTCTAACAAGAATCTCACTGCAGTCTAACTATAATCACACTGCAGTCTAATAAGGATCTCACTGCAGTCTAACAAGAATCTCACTGCAGTCTAACTATAATCACACTGCAGACTAATAAGGATCTCACTGCAGTCTAATAAGGATCTCACCGCAGTCTAACAAGAATCTCACTGCAGTCTAACTATAATCACACTGCAGACTAATAAGGATCTCACTGCAGTCTAATAAGGATCTCACTGCAGTCTACCAAGGATCTCACTGCAGTCTACCAAGAATCTCACACCAGTCTAACAAGATTCTTGCCGCATTCGAACAAGAATATCACTGGAGTCGCACTACAGTTTAAATAACATCTCACTATAGTCAAGCAAGTCTAACACCGCAATCCAACAAGACTCACACTGCAATCTAACAAGAATCTCACCGCAGTCTAAGAAGAATCTCACTGAATATTAACGAAAATCTCACTGCAGTCTAACAAGAATCTCACCGCTGTCTAAATGGAATCTCACCACAGTCGAACGAGAATCTCACCGCAGTCTGACAATAATCACACCGCAGTCTAACAAGAAACACACCGCAGTCTGACAAGAATCTCTCCGCAGTCTGACAAGAATCTCACCGCAGTCTGACAAGAATCACACCGCATTCTGACAAGAATCTCACCGCAGTCTAACAAGAATCGCACCACACTCGAAGAATCTCACTGCATTTTAACGAAAATCTCACTGCAGTCAACATGAATCTCACCGCAGTCTAACTAGAATCGCACCACAGTCTAAAAAGAATCTTTCTGCAGTCTAACAAGAATCTCACTGCAGTCTAACAAGAATCTCACCGCAATCTGACAAGAATCTTACCGCAGTCTAACACGAATGTCACCACAGTCTGACAAGGATCACACCGCATTCTAACAAGAATCTCACCGCTGTCTAACAAGAATCTCACCGCAGTCTAACACGAATGTCACCGCAGTCTGACAAGGATCACACCGCAGTCTAACAAGAATCTCACCGCTGTCTAACAAGAATCACACCGCAGTCTAACAAGAATCACACTGCAGTCTAACAAGAATCTCACCGCAGTCTGACAAGGATCACACCGCAGTCTAACAAGAATCTCACCGCTGTCTAACAAGAATCACACCGCAGTCGAAGAAGAATCTCACTGCATTTTAACGAAAATGTCACCGCAGTCAACATGAATGTCACTGCAGTCTAACAAGAATTGCACCGCAATCTAATAAGAATCTCACTACGGTCTAACAAGGATCGCACCGCAGTCTTCGAGTAAAAAGTGAAGTCTGCAGATGCTGGAGATCAGAGCTGAAAATGTGTTGCTGGTTAAAGCACAGCAGGTCAGGCAGCATCCAAGGAACAGGAAATTCGACGTTTCGGGCCGGCTCCGGCCCAAAATGTCGAATTTCCTGTACCTTGGATGCTGCCTGACCTGCTGTGCTTTAACCAGCAACACATTTTCAGCTCACACCGCAGTCTAACAAGAATCTCACTGCAGTCTAATAAGAATCTCACTGCAGTCTAACAAGAATCTCACTACAGTTTAACAAGAATCTCACTGCAGTTCAAGATTTTCACCGCAATCTAACAAGAATCTCACTGCAGTCTAACAAGGATCTCACCGCAATCTAACAAGAATCTCACTGCAGTTTAACAAGAATCTCACTGCAGTTCAAGATTTTCACCGCAATCTAACAAGAATCTCACTGCAGTCGAACAAGAATCTCACTGCAATATAACAAGACTCACACCGTAGTCTAACAAGAATCGCCCTGCAGTCTAACAAGAATCACACCACAGTCCAACAAGAATCACATCAAAGTTCAATGAGAATCTCACCGCAGTCTGAGAAGAATATCACTGGAGTCTTACTACAGTTTAAATAAGATCTCTCTGCATTCGAACAAGACGCACACCGGAGTCGAAAAAGAATCACACTGCAATCTAACAATAATCTCATTGCAGTCTAATAAGAATTTCACTGCAGTCTAACAAGAATCTCACCACATTCTGACAAGAATCTCACCGCAGTCTAAGAAGAATATCACTGGAGTCTAACAGGAATCTCAGAACAGTCCAACAAGAATCTCTCTGCTGTCTAACAAGAATCTCACTGCAGTCTAATAAGAATCTCACTGCAATCTAACAAGAATCTCACCGCAGTCTAAGAAGGATCTCACCGCAGTCTAACAAGAATCTCACTGCAGTCTAAGAAGAATATCACTGGAGTCTAACAGGAATCTCAGAACAGTCCAACAAGAATCTCACTGCAGTCTAACAAGAATCACACTGCAGTCTAACAAGAATCTCACTGCAGTCTAACAAGAATCACACTGCAGTCTAACAAGAATCTCACCGCATTCTAACAAGAATCTCACTGCAGTCTAAGAAGAATATCACTGGAGTCTAACAGGAATCTCAGAACAGTCCAACAAGAATCTCACTGCAGTCTAACAAGAATCTCACCGCATTCTAACAAGAATCTCACTGCAGTCTAACAAGAATCTCACTGCAGTCTAACAAGAATCTCACTGCAGTCCAACAAGAATCACATCAAAGTTCAATGTGAATCTTACCGCAGTCTTAGAAGAATATCACTGGAGTCTTACTACAGTTTAAATAACATCTCTCCGCAGTTGAACAAGACGCACACCACAGTCGAAAAAGAATACCACTGCAATCTAACAAGAATCTCATTGCAGTCTAACAAGAATCTCACTGCAGTCTAACAAGAATTACTCTGCAGTCTGACAAGAATTACTCTGCAGTCTGACAAGAATCTCACCGCTGTCTGACAGGATTCTCACTGCAGGCTAACAAGAATCACACTGCAGTCTAACAAGAATCACACTGCAGTCTAACAAGAATTACTCTGCAGTCTGACAAGAATCTCACCGCTGTCTGACAGGATTCTCACTGCAGGCTAACAAGAATCTCACTGCAGTCTAACAAGACACGCACCGCAGTCTAACAAGATTCTCACTGCAATCTAACAAGACTCACACTGCAGTCTAACAAGAATCTCACCACAGTCTAACAAGAATCTCACCATAGTCCAACAAGAATCTCACCGCAGTCTAACAATAACCACACTGCAGTCTAACATGAATCGCACTGCGGTCTAACAAGAATCACACCACAGTCCAACAAGAATCACACCAAAGTTCAATGAGAATCTCACCGCAGTCTGAGAAGAATATCACTGGAGTCTTACTACAGTTTAAATAACATCTCTCCGCAGTCGAACAAGATGCACACCTCAGTTCGAAAAGAACAACACTGCAATCTAACAAGAATCTCATTCCAGTCTAACAAGAATCTAACTGCAGTCTAACATGAATCTCACTGCAGTCTAACAAGAATCTCACCGCAGTCTAACAAGAATCTCAACGCAGTCTAACAAGAATCTCAACGCAATCTAAAAAGAAGCTCAATGCAGTCTAACAAGAACCTCACCACAGTCTACAAGAATCTCACTGCAGTCTAACAAGAATCACACTGCAGTCTAACAAGAATCACACTGCACTCTAAGAAGAATATCACTGGAGTCTAACAGGAATCTCAGAACAGTCCAACAAGAATCTCACTGCAGTCTAACAAGAATCTCACTGCAGTCTAACAAGAATCTAATTTCACCGTACTCTGACAGGTGTCTCACATCAATCTAACATGAATCTCAACGCAGCACAGCAGATATCTTGAGGCAGTCTTGCAAGAATCTCACTGCAGTCTAACAAGACACACACCGCAGTCTAACAAGAATCTCACCACAGTCGAACAAGAATCTCACTGCAGTACAACAAGAATCTCACCGCAGTTTAAGAAGAATATCACTGGACGCTTACTGCAGTTTAAATAACATCTCACCGCAGTCGAACAAGACTCATGCCACAGTCGAAAAAGAATCATACTGCAATCTAACAAGAATTTCACAGCAGTCTAACAAGAATCTCACTGCAGTCTAACTATAATCACACTGCAGGCTAATAAGAATCTCACTGCAGTCTTATAAGAATCACACTGCAGTCTAATAAGGATCTCACTGCAGTCTACCAAGAATCTCACTGCAGTCGAACAAGAATCTCACCGCAGTCGAATAAGAATCTCACCGCAGTCTAACAAGAATCTCACTCCAGTCTAACAAGATTCTTACCGCATTCGAACAAGAATATCACTGGAGTCGCACTACAGTTTAAATAACATCTCACTACAGTCAAGCAAGTCTAACACCGCAATCCAACAAGACTCACACTGCAATCTAACAAGAATCTCACCGCAGTCTAAGAAGAATCTCACTGAATATTAACGAAAATCTCACTGCAGTCTAACAAGATTCTCACCGCTGTCTAAATGGAATCTCACCACAGTCGAACGAGACTCTCACCGCAGTCTGACAAGAATCACACCGCAGTCTAACAAGAATCACACCGCAGTCTGACAAGAATCTCTCCGCAGTCTGACAAGAATCTCACCGCAGTCTGACAAGAATCACACCGCAGTCTGACAAGAATCTCAGTGCAGTCTACCAAGAATCTCACCACAGTCGAAGAATCTCACTGCATTTTAACGAAAATCTCACTGCAGTCAACATGAATCTCACCGCAGTCTAAAAAGAATCTTTCTACAGTCTAACAAGAATCTCACTGCAGTCTAACAAGAATCTCACCGCAATCTGACAAGAATCTCACCACAGCCTAACAAGAATCTCACTGCATTTTAACAAGAATCTCACTGCAGTCCATCAAGACTCTCACTGATGTCCAACAAGAATTTCACTGCAGTCTAAGAAGAATATGTCTGGAGTCTTATGACCGTTTAAATAACATCTCACCACAGTCGAACAAGACGCACACCACAGTCGAAAAAGAATCACACTGCAGTCCAACAAGAATCTCACCGCAATCTGACAAGAATCTTACCGCAGTCTAACACGAATGTCACCACAGTCTGACAAGGATCACACCGCAGTCTAACAAGAATCTCACCGTTGTCTAACAAGAATCACACCGCAGTCTAACAAGAATCACACTGCAGTCTAACAAGAATCTCACCGCAATCTGACAAGAATCACACCGCAGTCTAACAAGAATCTCACCGCAGCCTAACAAGAATCGCACTGCATTTTAACAAGAATCTCACTGCAGTCCATCAAGACTCTCACTGATGTCCAACAAGAATTTCACTGCAGTCTAAGAAGAATATGTCTGGAGTCTTATGACCGTTTAAATAACATCTCACCGCAGTCGAACAAGACGCACACCACAGTCGAAAAAGAATTACACTGCAATCTAACAAGTCTCACACCGCAGTCTAACAAGAATCTCACTGCAGTACAAGAAGAATCTACTGCAGTCTAACAAGAATCTCACTGCAGTCTAACAAGAATCTCACTGCAGTCTGACAAGAATCTCACTGCAATCTAAGAAGAATCTCACTGCAATCTAACAAGACTCGTACCGCAGTCTAACAAGAATCTCACTGCAGTTTAAGAAGAATCTCACTGCAGCCTAACAAGAATCTCACCGCAGTCCAACAAGAATATCACTGCAATCTAACAAGACTCACACCGCAGTCTAAGAAGACTATCACTGGAGTCCTACTCCATTAAAATAATATCTCACCGCAGTCGAACAAGCCTCACACCACAGTCGAAAAAGAATCACACTGCAGTCCAACAAGAATCTCACCGCAATCTGACAAGAATCTCACCGCAGTCTAACAAGAATGTCACCGCAGTCTGACAAGGATCACACCGCAGTCTAACAAGAATCTCACCGCTGTCTAACAAGAATCACACCGCAGTCTAACAAGAATCACACTGCAGTCTAACAAGAATCTCACCGCAGTCTGACAAGGATCACACCGCAGTCTAACAAGAATCTCACCGCTGTCTAACAAGAATCACACCGCAGTCGAAGAAGAATCTCACTGCATTTTAACGAAAATGTCACCGCAGTCAACATGAATGTCACTGCAGTCTAACAAGAATTGCACCGCAGTCTAACAAGAATCTCACCGTAGTCTAACAAGAATCTCACCGCAATCTAATAAGAATCTCACTACGGTCTAACAAGGATCGCACCGCAGTCTTCGAGTAAAAAGTGAAGTCTGCAGATGCTGGAGATCAGAGCTGAAAATGTGTTGCTGGTTAAAGCACAGCAGGTCAGGCAGCATCCAAGGAACAGGAAATTCGACGTTTCGGGCCGGCTCCGGCCCAAAATGTCGAATTTCCTGTACCTTGGATGCTGCCTGACCTGCTGTGCTTTAACCAGCAACACATTTTCAGCTCACACCGCAGTCTAACAAGAATCTCACTGCAGTCTAATAAGAATCTCACTGCAGTCTAGCAAGAATCTTACTGCAGTCTAACAAGAATCTCACTGCAGTCAAACAAGAATCTCACTGCAGTCTAACAAGAATGTCACCGCAGTCAACAAGAATCTCACTGCAGTCTAACAAGACTCACACCACAGTCTACCAAGAATCTCACTGCAGTCTAATAAGAATCTCAGTGCTGTCTGACAAGAATCTCACTGCAGTCTAACAAGAATCTCACTGCAGTCTAACAAGACTCATACCACAGTCTACCAAGAACCTTACTGAAGTCTAATAAGAATCTCACTGCAGTCTATCAAGAATCTCACCGCAGTCCAGCAAGAATCTCACAGCAGTCGAACAAGAATAACACCGCAGTCAAACAAGAATCTGACTGCAGTCTAACAAGAATCTCAGTGCAGTCTAACAAGAATCACACCACAGTCCAACAAGAATCACACCAAAGTTCAATGAGAATCTCACCGCAGTCTAAGAAGAATATCACTGGAGTCTTACCACAGTTTAAATAACATCTCTCCGCAGTCGAACAAGATGCACACCTCAGTTCGAAAAGGACAACACTGCAATCTAACAAGAATCTCATTCCAGTCTAACAAGAATCTCACTGCAGTCCAACAAGAATCTCACTGCAGTCTAACAAGAATCTCACTGCAGTCCAACAAGAATCTTCCAACAGTCTAACAAAAATCTCACCGCAATCTAACAAGAATCTAACTGGACTCCAACAAGAAACACAATGCAGTCTAACAATAATCTCACTGCAGTCTAATAAGAATCTCACTGCAGTCTAATAAGGATCTCACTGCAGTCTACCAAGAATCTCACTGCAGTCGAACAAGAATCTGACACCAGTCTAACAAGAATCTGACTGCAGTCTAACAAGAATCTCAGTGCAGTCTACCAAGACTCTCACCGCAGTCTTAACAAGAATCTCACTGCAGTCTACCAAGACTCACACCGCAGTCTTAACAAGAATCTGACTGCAGTTTAACAAGAATCTCACTGCAGTCTAACAAGAATCTCACTGCAGTCAAAAAAGAATCTCACTGCAGTCTAACAAGAATCTCACTGCAGTCTAACAAGAATATCACTGCAGTCTAATAAGAATCTCACTGCAGTCTAACAAGAACCTCACTGCAGTCTAATAAGAATCTCACTGCAATTTATTAAGAATCTCACTGCAGTCTAACAAGAATCTCACCGCAGTCCAACAAGAATCGCACTGCAGTCTAACAAGAATCTAATTTCACCGTACTCTAACAGGTGTCTCACAGCAATCTAACATGAATCTCGCCGCAGCACAGCAGATATCTGGAGGCAGTCGAGCAAGAATCTTACTGCTGTCAAACAAGAATCTCACTGCAGTCTAACAAGAATCTCACTGCAGTCTAACAGGAATCTGACTGCAGTCTAACAAGAATCTCACTGCAGTCAAACAAGAATTTCACTGCAGTCGAACAAGAATCTGATTGCAGTCAAACAAGAAACTCAGTGCAGTCTAACAAGAATCTCACTGCAGTCTATCAAGAATCTCACCGCAGTCCAGCAAGAATCTCACAGCAGTCGAACACAAATCTCACTGCAGTCTAACAAGAATCTGACTGCAGTTGAACAAGAATCTCACAGCAGTCGAACAAGAATCTCACTGCAGTCGAACAAGAATTTCACTGCAGTCTAACAAGAATCTGACTGCAGTCTAACAAGAATCTCAGTGCAGTCTACCAAGACTCTCACCGCAGTCTTAACAAGAATCTCACTGCAGTCTACCAAGACTCACACCGCAGTCTTAACAAGAATCTGACTGCAGTTTAACAAGAATCTCACTGCAGTCTAACAAGAATCTCACTGCAGTCAAAAAAGAATCTCACTGCAGTCTAACAAGAATCTCACTGCAGTCTAACAAGAATATCACTGCAGTCTAATAAGAATCTCACTGCAGTCTAACAAGAACCTCACTGCAGTCTAATAAGAATCTCACTGCAATTTATTAAGAATCTCACTGCAGTCTAACAAGAATCTTACCGCAGTCCAACAAGAATCGCACTGCAGTCTAACAAGAATCTAATTTCACCGTACTCTAACAGGTGTCTCACAGCAATCTAACATGAATCTCGCCGCAGCACAGCAGATATCTGGAGGCAGTCGAGCAAGAATCTTACTGCTGTCAAACAAGAATCTCACTGCAGTCTAACAAGAATCTCACTGCAGTC
The DNA here is from genome assembly GCF_020745735.1 of Hemiscyllium ocellatum. Taxonomy (NCBI): domain Eukaryota; kingdom Metazoa; phylum Chordata; class Chondrichthyes; order Orectolobiformes; family Hemiscylliidae; genus Hemiscyllium; species Hemiscyllium ocellatum. The sequence goes on from NC_083401.1 coordinate 12,519,407, forward strand.
TAACAGGAATCTGACTGCAGTCTAACAAGAATCTCACTGCAGTCAAACAAGAATTTCACTGCAGTCGAACAAGAATCTGACTGCAGTCAAACAAGAAACTCAGTGCAGTCTAACAAGAATCTCACTGCAGTCTATCAAGAATCTCACCGCAGTCCAGCAAGAATCTCACAGCAGTCGAACACAAATCTCACTGCAGTCTAACAAGAATCTGACTGCAGTTGAACAAGAATCTCACAGCAGTCGAACAAGAATCTCACTGCAGTCGAACAAGAATTTCACTGCAGTCAAACAAGAATCTGACCGCAGTCTAACAAGAATCTCAGTGCAGTCTACCAAGAATCTCACCACAGTCCAGCAAGAATCTCACTGCAGTCTAACAAGAACCTCACTGTAGTCTAATAAGAATCTCACTGCAAATTATTAAGAATCTCACTGCAGTCAAACAAGAATCTCACTGCAGTCAAACAAGAATCTCACTGCAGTCTAACAAGAATCTCACTGCAGTCTAACAAGAATCTATTTTCACCGTACTCTAACAGGTGTCTCACATCAATCTAACATGAATCTCAACGCAGCACAGCAGATATCTTGAGGCAGTCTTGCAAGAATCTCACCGCAGTCTAACAAGACTCACACCGCAGTCTAACAAGAATCTCATCACAGTCGAACAAGAATCTCACTGCAGTACAACAAGAATCTCACCGTAGTTTAAGAAGAATATCACTGGACGCTTACTGCAGTTTAAATAACATCTCACCGCAGTCGAACAAGACTCATACCACATTCGAAAAAGAATCACACCGCAATCTGACAAGAATCTCACTGCAGTCTAACAAGAACCTCACTGCAGTCTAACAAGACTCACACCACAGTCTACCAAGAATCTCACTGCAGTCTAATAAGAATCGCACGGCAGTCTAACAAGAATTTAATTTCACCGTACTCTAACAGGTGTCTCACAGCAATGTAACAGGAATCTCACCGCAGCATAGCAGATATCTTGAGGCAGTCTAGCAAGAATCTCACTGCAGTCTAACAAGAATCTCACTGCAGTCAAACAAGAATCTCACTGCAGTCTAACAAGACTCTCACTGCAGTACAACAAGAATCTCACCGTAGTTGAACAAGAGTCTGACTGCAGTCTAACAAGAATCTCACTGCTGTCAAACAAGAATCGCACTTCAGTCTAACAAGAACCTCACTGCAGTCTAACAAGAATCTCACTGCAATTTATTAAGAATCTCACTGCAGTCTAACAAGAATCTCACCGCAGTCCAGCAAGAATCTCACCGCAGTCTAACAAGAATCTCACTGCAGTCTAACTATAATCACACTGCAGACTAATAAGGATCTCACTGCAGTCTAATAAGGATCTCACTGCAGTCTAACAAGAATCTCACTGCAGTCTAACTATAATCACACTGCAGTCTAATAAGGATCTCACTGCAGTCTAACAAGAATCTCACTGCAGTCTAACTATAATCACACTGCAGACTAATAAGGATCTCACTGCAGTCTAATAAGGATCTCACCGCAGTCTAACAAGAATCTCACTGCAGTCTAACTATAATCACACTGCAGACTAATAAGGATCTCACTGCAGTCTAATAAGGATCTCACTGCAGTCTACCAAGGATCTCACTGCAGTCTACCAAGAATCTCACACCAGTCTAACAAGATTCTTGCCGCATTCGAACAAGAATATCACTGGAGTCGCACTACAGTTTAAATAACATCTCACTATAGTCAAGCAAGTCTAACACCGCAATCCAACAAGACTCACACTGCAATCTAACAAGAATCTCACCGCAGTCTAAGAAGAATCTCACTGAATATTAACGAAAATCTCACTGCAGTCTAACAAGAATCTCACCGCTGTCTAAATGGAATCTCACCACAGTCGAACGAGAATCTCACCGCAGTCTGACAATAATCACACCGCAGTCTAACAAGAAACACACCGCAGTCTGACAAGAATCTCTCCGCAGTCTGACAAGAATCTCACCGCAGTCTGACAAGAATCACACCGCATTCTGACAAGAATCTCACCGCAGTCTAACAAGAATCGCACCACACTCGAAGAATCTCACTGCATTTTAACGAAAATCTCACTGCAGTCAACATGAATCTCACCGCAGTCTAACTAGAATCGCACCACAGTCTAAAAAGAATCTTTCTACAGTCTAACAAGAATCTCACTGCAGTCTAACAAGAATCTCACCGCAATCTGACAAGAATCTTACCGCAGTCTAACACGAATGTCACCACAGTCTGACAAGGATCACACCGCATTCTAACAAGAATCTCACCGCTGTCTAACAAGAATCTCACCGCAGTCTAACACGAATGTCACCGCAGTCTGACAAGGATCACACCGCAGTCTAACAAGAATCTCACCGCTGTCTAACAAGAATCACACCGCAGTCTAACAAGAATCACACTGCAGTCTAACAAGAATCTCACCGCAGTCTGACAAGGATCACACCGCAGTCTAACAAGAATCTCACCGCTGTCTAACAAGAATCACACCGCAGTCGAAGAAGAATCTCACTGCATTTTAACGAAAATGTCACCGCAGTCAACATGAATGTCACTGCAGTCTAACAAGAATTGCACCGCAATCTAATAAGAATCTCACTACGGTCTAACAAGGATCGCACCGCAGTCTTCGAGTAAAAAGTGAAGTCTGCAGATGCTGGAGATCAGAGCTGAAAATGTGTTGCTGGTTAAAGCACAGCAGGTCAGGCAGCATCCAAGGAACAGGAAATTCGACGTTTCGGGCCGGCTCCGGCCCAAAATGTCGAATTTCCTGTACCTTGGATGCTGCCTGACCTGCTGTGCTTTAACCAGCAACACATTTTCAGCTCACACCGCAGTCTAACAAGAATCTCACTGCAGTCTAATAAGAATCTCACTGCAGTCTAACAAGAATCTCACTACAGTTTAACAAGAATCTCACTGCAGTTCAAGATTTTCACCGCAATCTAACAAGAATCTCACTGCAGTCTAACAAGGATCTCACCGCAATCTAACAAGAATCTCACTGCAGTTTAACAAGAATCTCACTGCAGTTCAAGATTTTCACCGCAATCTAACAAGAATCTCACTGCAGTCGAACAAGAATCTCACTGCAATATAACAAGACTCACACCGTAGTCTAACAAGAATCGCCCTGCAGTCTAACAAGAATCACACCACAGTCCAACAAGAATCACATCAAAGTTCAATGAGAATCTCACCGCAGTCTGAGAAGAATATCACTGGAGTCTTACTACAGTTTAAATAAGATCTCTCTGCATTCGAACAAGACGCACACCGGAGTCGAAAAAGAATCACACTGCAATCTAACAATAATCTCATTGCAGTCTAATAAGAATTTCACTGCAGTCTAACAAGAATCTCACCACATTCTGACAAGAATCTCACCGCAGTCTAAGAAGAATATCACTGGAGTCTAACAGGAATCTCAGAACAGTCCAACAAGAATCTCTCTGCTGTCTAACAAGAATCTCACTGCAGTCTAATAAGAATCTCACTGCAATCTAACAAGAATCTCACCGCAGTCTAAGAAGGATCTCACCGCAGTCTAACAAGAATCTCACTGCAGTCTAAGAAGAATATCACTGGAGTCTAACAGGAATCTCAGAACAGTCCAACAAGAATCTCACTGCAGTCTAACAAGAATCACACTGCAGTCTAACAAGAATCTCACTGCAGTCTAACAAGAATCACACTGCAGTCTAACAAGAATCTCACCGCATTCTAACAAGAATCTCACTGCAGTCTAAGAAGAATATCACTGGAGTCTAACAGGAATCTCAGAACAGTCCAACAAGAATCTCACTGCAGTCTAACAAGAATCTCACCGCATTCTAACAAGAATCTCACTGCAGTCTAACAAGAATCTCACTGCAGTCTAACAAGAATCTCACTGCAGTCCAACAAGAATCACATCAAAGTTCAATGTGAATCTTACCGCAGTCTTAGAAGAATATCACTGGAGTCTTACTACAGTTTAAATAACATCTCTCCGCAGTTGAACAAGACGCACACCACAGTCGAAAAAGAATACCACTGCAATCTAACAAGAATCTCATTGCAGTCTAACAAGAATCTCACTGCAGTCTAACAAGAATTACTCTGCAGTCTGACAAGAATTACTCTGCAGTCTGACAAGAATCTCACCGCTGTCTGACAGGATTCTCACTGCAGGCTAACAAGAATCACACTGCAGTCTAACAAGAATCACACTGCAGTCTAACAAGAATTACTCTGCAGTCTGACAAGAATCTCACCGCTGTCTGACAGGATTCTCACTGCAGGCTAACAAGAATCTCACTGCAGTCTAACAAGACACGCACCGCAGTCTAACAAGATTCTCACTGCAATCTAACAAGACTCACACTGCAGTCTAACAAGAATCTCACCACAGTCTAACAAGAATCTCACCATAGTCCAACAAGAATCTCACCGCAGTCTAACAATAACCACACTGCAGTCTAACATGAATCGCACTGCGGTCTAACAAGAATCACACCACAGTCCAACAAGAATCACACCAAAGTTCAATGAGAATCTCACCGCAGTCTGAGAAGAATATCACTGGAGTCTTACTACAGTTTTAATAACATCTCTCCGCAGTCGAACAAGATGCACACCTCAGTTCGAAAAGAACAACACTGCAATCTAACAAGAATCTCATTCCAGTCTAACAAGAATCTAACTGCAGTCTAACATGAATCTCACTGCAGTCTAACAAGAATCTCACCGCAGTCTAACAAGAATCTCAACGCAGTCTAACAAGAATCTCAACGCAATCTAAAAAGAAGCTCAATGCAGTCTAACAAGAACCTCACCACAGTCTACAAGAATCTCACTGCAGTCTAACAAGAATCACACTGCAGTCTAACAAGAATCACACTGCACTCTAAGAAGAATATCACTGGAGTCTAACAGGAATCTCAGAACAGTCCAACAAGAATCTCACTGCAGTCTAACAAGAATCTCACTGCAGTCTAACAAGAATCTAATTTCACCGTACTCTGACAGGTGTCTCACATCAATCTAACATGAATCTCAACGCAGCACAGCAGATATCTTGAGGCAGTCTTGCAAGAATCTCACTGCAGTCTAACAAGACACACACCGCAGTCTAACAAGAATCTCACCACAGTCGAACAAGAATCTCACTGCAGTACAACAAGAATCTCACCGCAGTTTAAGAAGAATATCACTGGACGCTTACTGCAGTTTAAATAACATCTCACCGCAGTCGAACAAGACTCATGCCACAGTCGAAAAAGAATCATACTGCAATCTAACAAGAATTTCACAGCAGTCTAACAAGAATCTCACTGCAGTCTAACTATAATCACACTGCAGGCTAATAAGAATCTCACTGCAGTCTTATAAGAATCACACTGCAGTCTAATAAGGATCTCACTGCAGTCTACCAAGAATCTCACTGCAGTCGAACAAGAATCTCACCGCAGTCGAATAAGAATCTCACCGCAGTCTAACAAGAATCTCACTCCAGTCTAACAAGAATCTGACTGCAGTCTAACAAGAATCTCACTGCAGTCTAACAAGAATCTCACTGCAGTCTAACAAGAATCTCACTGCAGTCGAACAAGAATCTGACTGCAGTCTAACAAGAATCTCACTGCAGTCAAACAAGAATCTCACTGCAGTCTAACAAGAATCTCACTGCAGTCTAACAAGAATCTAATTTCACCGTACTCTGACAGGTGTCTCACATCAATCTAACATGAATCTCACCGCAGCACAGCAGATATCTTGAGGCAGTCTTGCAAGAATCTCACTGCAGTCTAACAAGACTCACACCGCAGTCTAACAAGAATCTCACCACACTCGAACAAGAATCTCACTGCAGTACAACAAGAATCTCACCGCAGTTTAAGAAGAATATCACTGGACGCTTACTGCAGTTTAAATAACATCTCACCGCAGTCGAACAAGACTCATGCCACAGTCGAAAAAGAATCATACTGCAATCTAACAAGAATTTCACAGCAGTCTAACAAGAATCTCACTGCAGTCTAACTATAATCACACTGCAGGCTAATAAGAATCTCACTGCAGTCTTATAAGAATCACACTGCTGTCTAATAAGGATCTCACTGCAGTCTACCAAGAATCTCACTGCAGTCGAACAAGAATCTCACCGCAGTCGAATAAGAATCTCACCGCAGTCTAACAAGAATCTCACTCCAGTCTAACAAGATTCTTACCGCATTCGAACAAGAATATCACTGGAGTCGCACTACAGTTTAAATAACATCTCACTACAGTCAAGCAAGTCTAACACCGCAATCCAACAAGACTCACACTGCAATCTAACAAGAATCTCACCGCAGTCTAAGAAGAATCTCACTGAATATTAACGAAAATCTCACTGCAGTCTAACAAGATTCTCACCGCTGTCTAAATGGAATCTCACCACAGTCGAACGAGACTCTCACCGCAGTCTGACAAGAATCACACCGCAGTCTAACAAGAATCACACCGCAGTCTGACAAGAATCTCTCCGCAGTCTGACAAGAATCTCACCGCAGTCTGACAAGAATCACACCGCAGTCTGACAAGAATCTCAGTGCAGTCTACCAAGAATCTCACCACAGTCGAAGAATCTCACTGCATTTTAACGAAAATCTCACTGCAGTCAACATGAATCTCACCGCAGTCTAACAAGAATCGCACCACAGTCTAAAAAGAATCTTTCTACAGTCTAACAAGAATCTCACTGCAGTCTAACAAGAATCTCACCGCAATCTGACAAGAATCTCACCACAGCCTAACAAGAATCTCACTGCATTTTAACAAGAATCTCACTGCAGTCCATCAAGACTCTCACTGATGTCCAACAAGAATTTCACTGCAGTCTAAGAAGAATATGTCTGGCGTCTTATGACCGTTTAAATAACATCTCACCACAGTCGAACAAGACGCACACCACAGTCGAAAAAGAATCACACTGCAGTCCAACAAGAATCTCACCGCAATCTGACAAGAATCTTACCGCAGTCTAACACGAATGTCACCACAGTCTGACAAGGATCACACCGCAGTCTAACAAGAATCTCACCGCTGTCTAACAAGAATCACACCGCAGTCTAACAAGAATCACACTGCAGTCTAACAAGAATCTCACCGCAATCTGACAAGAATCACACCGCAGTCTAACAAGAATCTCACCGCAGCCTAACAAGAATCGCACTGCATTTTAACAAGAATCTCACTGCAGTCCATCAAGACTCTCACTGATGTCCAACAAGAATTTCACTGCAGTCTAAGAAGAATATGTCTGGAGTCTTATGACCGTTTAAATAACATCTCACCGCAGTCGAACAAGACGCACACCACAGTCGAAAAAGAATTACACTGCAATCTAACAAGTCTCACACCGCAGTCTAACAAGAATCTCACTGCAGTACAAGAAGAATCTACTGCAGTCTAACAAGAATCTCACTGCAGTCTAACAAGAATCTCACTGCAGTCTGACAAGAATCTCACTGCAATCTAAGAAGAATCTCACTGCAATCTAACAAGACTCGTACCGCAGTCTAACAAGAATCTCACTGCAGTTTAAGAAGAATCTCACTGCAGCCTAACAAGAATCTCACCGCAGTCCAACAAGAATATCACTGCAATCTAACAAGACTCACACCGCAGTCTAAGAAGACTATCACTGGAGTCCTACTCCATTAAAATAATATCTCACCGCAGTCGAACAAGCCTCACACCACAGTCGAAAAAGAATCACACTGCAGTCCAACAAGAATCTCACCGCAATCTGACAAGAATCTCACCGCAGTCTAACAAGAATGTCACCGCAGTCTGACAAGGATCACACCGCAGTCTAACAAGAATCTCACCGCTGTCTAACAAGAATCACACCGCAGTCTAACAAGAATCACACTGCAGTCTAACAAGAATCTCACCGCAGTCTGACAAGGATCACACCGCAGTCTAACAAGAATCTCACCGCTGTCTAACAAGAATCACACCGCAGTCGAAGAAGAATCTCACTGCATTTTAACGAAAATGTCACCGCAGTCAACATGAATGTCACTGCAGTCTAACAAGAATTGCACCGCAGTCTAACAAGAATCTCACCGTAGTCTAACAAGAATCTCACCGCAATCTAATAAGAATCTCACTACGGTCTAACAAGGATCGCACCGCAGTCTTCGAGTAAAAAGTGAAGTCTGCAGATGCTGGAGATCAGAGCTGAAAATGTGTTGCTGGTTAAAGCACAGCAGGTCAGGCAGCATCCAAGGAACAGGAAATTCGACGTTTCGGGCCGGCTCCGGCCCAAAATGTCGAATTTCCTGTACCTTGGATGCTGCCTGACCTGCTGTGCTTTAACCAGCAACACATTTTCAGCTCACACCGCAGTCTAACAAGAATCTCACTGCAGTCTAATAAGAATCTCACTGCAGTCTAACAAGAATCTCACTACAGTTTAACAAGAATCTCACTGCAGTTCAAGATTTTCACCGCAATCTAACAAGAATCTCACTGCAGTCTAACAAGGATCTCACCGCAATCTAACAAGAATCTCACTGCAGTTTAACAAGAATCTCACTGCAGTTCAAGATTTTCACCGCAATCTAACAAGAATCTCACTGCAGTCGAACAAGAATCTCACTGCAATATAACAAGACTCACACCGTAGTCTAACAAGAATCGCCCTGCAGTCTAACAAGAATCACACCACAGTCCAACAAGAATCACATCAAAGTTCAATGAGAATCTCACCGCAGTCTGAGAAGAATATCACTGGAGTCTTACTACAGTTTAAATAAGATCTCTCTGCATTCGAACAAGACGCACACCGGAGTCGAAAAAGAATCACACTGCAATCTAACAATAATCTCATTGCAGTCTAATAAGAATTTCACTGCAGTCTAACAAGAATCTCACCACATTCTGACAAGAATCTCACCGCAGTCTAAGAAGAACATCACTGGAGTCTAACAGGAATCTCAGAACAGTCCAACAAGAATCTCTCTGCTGTCTAACAAGAATCTCACTGTAGTCTAATAAGAATCTCACTGCAATCTAACAAGAATCTCACCGCAGTCTAAGAAGGATCTCACCGCAGTCTAACAAGAATCTCACTGCAGTCTAAGAAGAATATCACTGGAGTCTAACAGGAATCTCAGAACAGTCCAACAAGAATCTCACTGCAGTCTAACAAGAATCACACTGCAGTCTAACAAGAATCTCACTGCAGTCTAACAAGAATCACACTGCAGTCTAACAAGAATCACACTGCAGTCTAACAAGAATCTCACCGCATTCTAACAAGAATCTCACTGCAGTCTAAGAAGAATATCACTGGAGTCTAACAGGAATCTCAGAACAGTCCAACAAGAATCTCACTGCAGTCTAACAAGAATCTCACCGCATTCTAACAAGAATCTCACTGCAGTCTAACAAGAATCTCACTGCAGTCTAACAAGAATCTCACTGCAGTCCAACAAGAATCACATCAAAGTTCAATGTGAATCTTACCGCAGTCTTAGAAGAATATCACTGGAGTCTTACTACAGTTTAAATAACATCTCTCCGCAGTTGAACAAGACGCACACCACAGTCGAAAAAGAATACCACTGCAATCTAACAAGAATCTCATTGCAGTCTAACAAGAATCTCACTGCAGTCTAACAAGAATTACTCTGCAGTCTGACAAGAATTACTCTGCAGTCTGACAAGAATCTCACTGCTGTCTGACAGGATTCTCACTGCAGGCTAACAAGAATCACACTGCAGTCTAACAAGAATCACACTGCAGTCTAACAAGAATTACTCTGCAGTCTGACAAGAATCTCACCGCTGTCTGACAGGATTCTCACTGCAGGCTAACAAGAATCTCACTGCAGTCTAACAAGACACGCACCGCAGTCTAACAAGATTCTCACTGCAATCTAACAAGACTCACACTGCAGTCTAACAAGAATCTCACCACAGTCTAACAAGAATCTCACCATAGTCCAACAAGAATCTCACCGCAGTCTAACAATAACCACACTGCAGTCTAACATGAATCGCACTGCGGTCTAACAAGAATCACACCACAGTCCAACAAGAATCACACCAAAGTTCAATGAGAATCTCACCGCAGTCTGAGAAGAATATCACTGGAGTCTTACTACAGTTTAAATAACATCTCTCCGCAGTCGAACAAGATGCACACCTCAGTTCGAAAAGAACAACACTGCAATCTAACAAGAATCTCATTCCAGTCTAACAAGAATCTAACTGCAGTCTAACAAGAATCTCACTGCAGTCTAACAAGAATCTCACTGGAGTCTAACAGGAATCTCAGAACAGTCCAACAAGAATCTCACTGCAGTCTAACAAGAATCTCACTGCAGTCAAACAAGAATCTCACTGCAGTCTAACAAGAATCTCACTGCAGTCTAACAAGAATCTAATTTCACCGTACTCTGACAGGTGTCTCACATCAATCTAACATGAATCTCAACGCAGCACAGCAGATATCTTGAGGCAGTCTTGCAAGAATCTCACTGCAGTCTAACAAGACACACACCGCAGTCTAACAAGAATCTCACCACAGTCGAACAAGAATCTCACTGCAGTACAACAAGAATCTCACCGCAGTTTAAGAAGAATATCACTAGACGCTTACTGCAGTTTAAATAACATCTCACCGCAGTCGAACAAGACTCATGCCACAGTCGAAAAAGAATCATACTGCAATCTAACAAGAATTTCACAGCAGTCTAACAAGAATCTCACTGCAGTCTAACTATAATCACACTGCAGGCTAATAAGAATCTCACTGCAGTCTTATAAGAATCACACTGCAGTCTAATAAGGATCTCACTGCAGTCTACCAAGAATCTCACTGCAGTCGAACAAGAATCTCACCGCAGTCGAATAAGAATCTCACCGCAGTCTAACAAGAATCTCACTCCAGTCTAACAAGATTCTTACCGCATTCGAACAAGAATATCACTGGAGTCGCACTACAGTTTAAATAACATCTCACTACAGTCAAGCAAGTCTAACACCGCAATCCAACAAGACTCACACTGCAATCTAACAAGAATCTCACCGCAGTCTAAGAAGAATCTCACTGAATATTAACGAAAATCTCACTGCAGTCTAACAAGATTCTCACCGCTGTCTAAATGGAATCTCACCACAGTCGAACGAGAATCTCACCGCAGTCTGACAAGAATCACACCGCAGTCTAACAAGAATCACATCGCAGTCTGACAAGAATCTCTCCGCAGTCTGACAAGAATCTCACCGCAGTCTGACAAGAATCACACCGCAGTCTGACAAGAATCTCAGTGCAGTCTACCAAGAATCTCACCACAGTCGAAGAATCTCACTGCATTTTAACGAAAATCTCACTGCAGTCAACATGAATCTCACCGCAGTCTAACAAGAATCGCACCACAGTCTAAAAAGAATCTTTCTACAGTCTAACAAGAATCTCACTGCAGTCTAACAAGAATCTCACCGCAATCTGACAAGAATCTCACCACAGCCTAACAAGAATCTCACTGCATTTTAACAAGAATCTCACTGCAGTCCATCAAGACTCTCACTGATGTCCAACAAGAATTTCACTGCAGTCTAAGAAGAATATGTCTGGAGTCTTATGACCGTTTAAATAACATCTCACCACAGTCGAACAAGACGCACACCACAGTCGAAAAAGAATCACACTGCAGTCCAACAAGAATCTCACCGCAATCTGACAAGAATCTTACCGCAGTCTAACACGAATGTCACCACAGTCTGACAAGGATCACACCGCAGTCTAACAAGAATCTCACCGCTGTCTAACAAGAATCACACCGCAGTCTAACAAGAATCACACTGCAGTCTAACAAGAATCTCACCGCAATCTGACAAGAATCATACCGCAGTCTAACAAGAATCTCACCGCAGCCTAACAAGAATCGCACTGCATTTTAACAAGAATCTCACTGCAGTCCATCAAGACTCTCACTGATGTCCAACAAGAATTTCACTGCAGTCTAAGAAGAATATGTCTGGAGTCTTATGACCGTTTAAATAACATCTCACCGCAGTCGAACAAGACGCACACCACAGTCGAAAAAGAATTACACTGCAATCTAACAAGTCTCACACCGCAGTCTAACAAGAATCTCACTGCAGTACAAGAAGAATCTACTGCAGTCTAACAAGAATCTCACTGCAGTCTAACAAGAATCTCACTGCAGTCTGACAAGAATCTCACTGCAATCTAAGAAGAATCTCACTGCAATCTAACAAGACTCGTACCGCAGTCTAACAAGAATCTCACTGCAGTTTAAGAAGAATCTCACTGCAGCCTAACAAGAATCTCACCGCAGTCCAACAAGAATATCACTGCAATCTAACAAGACTCACACCGCAGTCTAAGAAGACTATCACTGGAGTCCTACTCCATTAAAATAATATCTCACCGCAGTCGAACAAGCCTCACACCACAGTCGAAAAAGAATCACACTGCAGTCCAACAAGAATCTCACCGCAATCTGACAAGAATCTCACCGCAGTCTAACAAGAATGTCACCGCAGTCTGACAAGGATCACACCGCAGTCTAACAAGAATCTCACCGCTGTCTAACAAGAATCACACCGCAGTCTAACAAGAATCACACTGCAGTCTAACAAGAATCTCACCGCAGTCTGACAAGGATCACACCGCAGTCTAACAAGAATCTCACCGCTGTCTAACAAGAATCACACCGCAGTCGAAGAAGAATCTCACTGCATTTTAACGAAAATGTCACCGCAGTCAACATGAATGTCACTGCAGTCTAACAAGAATTGCACCGCAGTCTAACAAGAATCTCACCGTAGTCTAACAAGAATCTCACCGCAATCTAATAAGAATCTCACTACGGTCTAACAAGGATCGCACCGCAGTCTTCGAGTAAAAAGTGAAGTCTGCAGATGCTGGAGATCAGAGCTGAAAATGTGTTGCTGGTTAAAGCACAGCAGGTCAGGCAGCATCCAAGGAACAGGAAATTCGACGTTTCGGGCCGGCTCCGGCCCAAAATGTCGAATTTCCTGTACCTTGGATGCTGCCTGACCTGCTGTGCTTTAACCAGCAACACATTTTCAGCTCACACCGCAGTCTAACAAGAATCTCATTGCAGTCTAATAAGAATCTCACTGCAGTCTAACAAGAATCTCACTACAGTTTAACAAGAATCTCACTGCAGTTCAAGATTTTCACCGCAATCTAACAAGAATCTCACTGCAGTCTAACAAGGATCTCACCGCAATCTAACAAGAATCTCACTGCAGTTTAACAAGAATCTCACTGCAGTTCAAGATTTTCACCGCAATCTAACAAGAATCTCACTGCAGTCGAACAAGAATCTCACTGCAATATAACAAGACTCACACCGTAGTCTAACAAGAATCGCCCTGCAGTCTAACAAGAATCACACCACAGTCCAACAAGAATCACATCAAAGTTCAATGAGAATCTCACCGCAGTCTGAGAAGAATATCACTGGAGTCTTACTACAGTTTAAATAAGATCTCTCTGCATTCGAACAAGACGCACACCGGAGTCGAAAAAGAATCACACTGCAATCTAACAATAATCTCATTGCAGTCTAATAAGAATTTCACTGCAGTCTAACAAGAATCTCACCACATTCTGACAAGAATCTCACCGCAGTCTAAGAAGAATATCACTGGAGTCTAACAGGAATCTCAGAACAGTCCAACAAGAATCTCTCTGCTGTCTAACAAGAATCTCACTGCAGTCTAATAAGAATCTCACTGCAATCTAACAAGAATCTCACCGCAGTCTAAGAAGGATCTCACCGCAGTCTAACAAGAATCTCACTGCAGTCTAAGAAGAATATCACTGGAGTCTAACAGGAATCTCAGAACAGTCCAACAAGAATCTCACTGCAGTCTAACAAGAATCACACTGCAGTCTAACAAGAATCTCACTGCAGTCTAACAAGAATCACACTGCAGTCTAACAAGAATCACACTGCAGTCTAACAAGAATCTCACCGCATTCTAACAAGAATCTCACTGCAGTCTAAGAAGAATATCACTGGAGTCTAACAGGAATCTCAGAACAGTCCAACAAGAATCTCACTGCAGTCTAACAAGAATCTCACCGCATTCTAACAAGAATCTCACTGCAGTCTAACAAGAATCTCACTGCAGTCTAACAAGAATCTCACTGCAGTCCAACAAGAATCACATCAAAGTTCAATGTGAATCTTACCGCAGTCTTAGAAGAATATCACTGGAGTCTTACTACAGTTTAAATAACATCTCTCCGCAGTCGAACAAGACGCACACCGCAGTCGAAAAAGAATACCACTGCAATCTAACAAGAATCTCATTGCAGTCTAACAAGAATCTCGCTGCAGTCTAACAAGAATTACTCTGCAGTCTGACAAGAATTACTCTGCAGTCTGACAAGAATCTCACCGCTGTCTGACAGGATTCTCACTGCAGGCTAACAAGAATCACACTGCAGTCTAACAAGAATCACACTGCAGTCTAACAAGAATTACTCTGCAGTCTGACAAGAATCTCACCGCTGTCTGACAGGATTCTCACTGCAGGCTAACAAGAATCTCACTGCAGTCTAACAAGACACGCACCGCAGTCTAACAAGATTCTCACTGCAATCTAACAAGACTCACACTGCAGTCTAACAAGAATCTCACCACAGTCTAACAAGAATCTCACCATAGTCCAACAAGAATCTCACCGCAGTCTAACAATAACCACACTGCAGTCTAACATGAATCGCACTGCGGTCTAACAAGAATCACACCACAGTCCAACAAGAATCACACCAAAGTTCAATGAGAATCTCACCGCAGTCTGAGAAGAATATCACTGGAGTCTTACTACAGTTTAAATAACATCTCTCCGCAGTCGAACAAGATGCACACCTCAGTTCGAAAAGAACAACACTGCAATCTAACAAGAATCTCATTCCAGTCTAACAAGAATCTAACTCCAGTCTAACATGAATCTCACTGCAGTCTAACAAGAATCTCACCGCAGTCTAACAAGAATCTCAACGCAGTCTAACAAGAATCTCAACGCAATCTAAAAAGAAGCTCAATGCAGTCTAACAAGAACCTCACCACAGTCTACAAGAATCTCACCGCAGTCTAACAAGAATCTCACTGCAGTCTAAGAAGAATATCACTGGAGTCTAACAGGAATCTCAGAACAGTCCAACAAGAATCTCACTGCAGTCTAACAAGAATCACACTGCAGTCTAACAAGAATCTCACTGCAGTCTAACAAGAATCACACTGCAGTCTAACAAGAATCACACTGCAGTCTAACAAGAATCTCACCGCATTCTAACAAGAATCTCACTGCAGTCTAAGAAGAATATCACTGGAGTCTAACAGGAATCTCAGAACAGTCCAACAAGAATCTCACTGCAGTCTAACAAGAATCTCACCGCATTCTAACAAGAATCTCACTGCAGTCTAACAAGAATCTCACTGCAGTCTAACAAGAATCTCACTGCAGTCCAACAAGAATCACATCAAAGTTCAATGTGAATCTTACCGCAGTCTTAGAAGAATATCACTGGAGTCTTACTACAGTTTAAATAACATCTCTCCGCAGTCGAACAAGACGCACACCGCAGTCGAAAAAGAATACCACTGCAATCTAACAAGAATCTCATTGCAGTCTAACAAGAATCTCGCTGCAGTCTAACAAGAATTACTCTGCAGTCTGACAAGAATTACTCTGCAGTCTGACAAGAATCTCACCGCTGTCTGACAGGATTCTCACTGCAGGCTAACAAGAATCACACTGCAGTCTAACAAGAATCACACTGCAGTCTAACAAGAATTACTCTGCAGTCTGACAAGAATCTCACCGCTGTCTGACAGGATTCTCACTGCAGGCTAACAAGAATCTCACTGCAGTCTAACAAGACACGCACCGCAGTCTAACAAGATTCTCACTGCAATCTAACAAGACTCACACTGCAGTCTAACAAGAATCTCACCACAGTCTAACAAGAATCTCACCATAGTCCAACAAGAATCTCACCGCAGTCTAACAATAACCACACTGCAGTCTAACATGAATCGCACTGCGGTCTAACAAGAATCACACCACAGTCCAACAAGAATCACACCAAAGTTCAATGAGAATCTCACCGCAGTCTGAGAAGAATATCACTGGAGTCTTACTACAGTTTAAATAACATCTCTCCGCAGTCGAACAAGATGCACACCTCAGTTCGAAAAGAACAACACTGCAATCTAACAAGAATCTCATTCCAGTCTAACAAGAATCTAACTCCAGTCTAACATGAATCTCACTGCAGTCTAACAAGAATCTCACCGCAGTCTAACAAGAATCTCAACGCAGTCTAACAAGAATCTCAACGCAATCTAAAAAGAAGCTCAATGCAGTCTAACAAGAACCTCACCACAGTCTACAAGAATCTCACTGCAGTCTAACAAGAATCACACTGCAGTCTAACAAGAATCACACTGCACTCTAAGAAGAATATCACTGGAGTCTAACAGGAATCTCAGAACAGTCCAACAAGAATCTCACTGCAGTCTAACAAGAATCTAATTTCACCGTACTCTGACAGGTGTCTCACATCAATCTAACATGAATCTCAACGCAGCACAGCAGATATCTTGAGGCAGTCTTGCAAGAATCTCACTGCAGTCTAACAAGACACACACCGCAGTCTAACAAGAATCTCACCACAGTCGAACAAGAATCTCACTGCAGTACAACAAGAATCTCACCGCAGTTTAAGAAGAATATCACTGGACGCTTACTGCAGTTTAAATAACATCTCACCGCAGTCGAACAAGACTCATGCCACAGTCGAAAAAGAATCATACTGCAATCTAACAAGAATTTCACAGCAGTCTAACAAGAATCTCACTGCAGTCTAACTATAATCACACTGCAGGCTAATAAGAATCTCACTGCAGTCTTATAAGAATCACACTGCAGTCTAATAAGGATCTCACTGCAGTCTACCAAGAATCTCACTGCAGTCGAACAAGAATCTCACCGCAGTCGAATAAGAATCTCACCGCAGTCTAACAAGAATCTCACTCCAGTCTAACAAGATTCTTACCGCATTCGAACAAGAATATCACTGGAGTCGCACTACAGTTTAAATAACATCTCACTACAGTCAAGCAAGTCTAACACCGCAATCCAACAAGACTCACACTGCAATCTAACAAGAATCTCACCGCAGTCTAAGAAGAATCTCACTGAATATTAACGAAAATCTCACTGCAGTCTAACAAGATTCTCACCGCTGTCTAAATGGAATCTCACCACAGTCGAACGAGAATCTCACCGCAGTCTGACAAGAATCACACCGCAGTCTAACAAGAATCACACCGCAGTCTGACAAGAATCTCTCCGCAGTCTGACAAGAATCTCACCGCAGTCTGACAAGAATCACACCGCAGTCTGACAAGAATCTCAGTGCAGTCTACCAAGAATCTCACCACAGTCGAAGAATCTCACTGCATTTTAACGAAAATCTCACTGCAGTCAACATGAATCTCACCGCAGTCTAACAAGAATCGCACCACAGTCTAAAAAGAATCTTTCTACAGTCTAACAAGAATCTCACTGCAGTCTAACAAGAATCTCACCGCAATCTGACAAGAATCTCACCACAGCCTAACAAGAATCTCACTGCATTTTAACAAGAATCTCACTGCAGTCCATCAAGACTCTCACTGATGTCCAACAAGAATTTCACTGCAGTCTAAGAAGAATATGTCTGGAGTCTTATGACCGTTTAAATAACATCTCACCACAGTCGAACAAGACGCACACCACAGTCGAAAAAGAATCACACTGCAGTCCAACAAGAATCTCACCGCAATCTGACAAGAATCTTACCGCAGTCTAACACGAATGTCACCACAGTCTGACAAGGATCACACCGCAGTCTAACAAGAATCTCACCGCTGTCTAACAAGAATCACACCGCAGTCTAACAAGAATCACACTGCAGTCTAACAAGAATCTCACCGCAATCTGACAAGAATCACACCGCAGTCTAACAAGAATCTCACCGCAGCCTAACAAGAATCGCACTGCATTTTAACAAGAATCTCACTGCAGTCCATCAAGACTCTCACTGATGTCCAACAAGAATTTCACTGCAGTCTAAGAAGAATATGTCTGGAGTCTTATGACCGTTTAAATAACATCTCACCGCAGTCGAACAAGACGCACACCACAGTCGAAAAAGAATTACACTGCAATCTAACAAGTCTCACACCGCAGTCTAACAAGAATCTCACTGCAGTACAAGAAGAATCTACTGCAGTCTAACAAGAATCTCACTGCAGTCTAACAAGAATCTCACTGCAGTCTGACAAGAATCTCACTGCAATCTAAGAAGAATCTCACTGCAATCTAACAAGACTCGTACCGCAGTCTAACAAGAATCTCACTGCAGTTTAAGAAGAATCTCACTGCAGCCTAACAAGAATCTCACCGCAGTCCAACAAGAATATCACTGCAATCTAACAAGACTCACACCGCAGTCTAAGAAGACTATCACTGGAGTCCTACTCCATTAAAATAATATCTCACCGCAGTCGAACAAGCCTCACACCACAGTCGAAAAAGAATCACACTGCAGTCCAACAAGAATCTCACCGCAATCTGACAAGAATCTCACCGCAGTCTAACAAGAATCTCACCGCAGTCTGACAAGGATCACACCGCAGTCTAACAAGAATCTCACCGCTGTCTAACAAGAATCACACCGCAGTCTAACAAGAATCACACTGCAGTCTAACAAGAATCTCACCGCAGTCTGACAAGGATCACACCGCAGTCTAACAAGAATCTCACCGCTGTCTAACAAGAATCACACCGCAGTCGAAGAAGAATCTCACTGCATTTTAACGAAAATGTCACCGCAGTCAACATGAATGTCACTGCAGTCTAACAAGAATTGCACCGCAGTCTAACAAGAATCTCACCGTAGTCTAACAAGAATCTCACCGCAATCTAATAAGAATCTCACTACGGTCTAACAAGGATCGCACCGCAGTCTTCGAGTAAAAAGTGAAGTCTGCAGATGCTGGAGATCAGAGCTGAAAATGTGTTGCTGGTTAAAGCACAGCAGGTCAGGCAGCATCCAAGGAACAGGAAATTCGACGTTTCGGGCCGGCTCCGGCCCAAAATGTCGAATTTCCTGTACCTTGGATGCTGCCTGACCTGCTGTGCTTTAACCAGCAACACATTTTCAGCTCACACCGCAGTCTAACAAGAATCTCACTGCAGTCTAATAAGAATCTCACTGCAGTCTAACAAGAATCTCACTACAGTTTAACAAGAATCTCACTGCAGTTCAAGATTTTCACCGCAATCTAACAAGAATCTCACTGCAGTCTAACAAGGATCTCACCGCAATCTAACAAGAATCTCACTGCAGTTTAACAAGAATCTCACTGCAGTTCAAGATTTTCACCGCAATCTAACAAGAATCTCACTGCAGTCGAACAAGAATCTCACTGCAATATAACAAGACTCACACCGTAGTCTAACAAGAATCGCCCTGCAGTCTAACAAGAATCACACCACAGTCCAACAAGAATCACATCAAAGTTCAATGAGAATCTCACCGCAGTCTGAGAAGAATATCACTGGAGTCTTACTACAGTTTAAATAAGATCTCTCTGCATTCGAACAAGACGCACACCGGAGTCGAAAAAGAATCACACTGCAATCTAACAATAATCTCATTGCAGTCTAATAAGAATTTCACTGCAGTCTAACAAGAATCTCACCACATTCTGACAAGAATCTCACCGCAGTCTAAGAAGAATATCACTGGAGTCTAACAGGAATCTCAGAACAGTCCAACAAGAATCTCTCTGCTGTCTAACAAGAATCTCACTGCAGTCTAATAAGAATCTCACTGCAATCTAACAAGAATCTCACCGCAGTCTAAGAAGGATCTCACCGCAGTCTAACAAGAATCTCACTGCAGTCTAAGAAGAATATCACTGGAGTCTAACAGGAATCTCAGAACAGTCCAACAAGAATCTCACTGCAGTCTAACAAGAATCACACTGCAGTCTAACAAGAATCTCACTGCAGTCTAACAAGAATCACACTGCAGTCTAACAAGAATCACACTGCAGTCTAACATGAATCTCACCGCATTCTAACAAGAATCTCACTGCAGTCTAAGAAGAATATCACTGGAGTCTAACAGGAATCTCAGAACAGTCCAACAAGAATCTCACTGCAGTCTAACAAGAATCTCACTGCAGTCTAACAAGAATCTCACCGCATTCTAACAAGAATCTCACTGCAGTCTAACAAGAATCTCACTGCAGTCTAACAAGAATCTCACTGCAGTCCAACAAGAATCACATCAAAGTTCAATGTGAATCTTACCGCAGTCTTAGAAGAATATCACTGGAGTCTTACTACAGTTTAAATAACATCTCTCCGCAGTCGAACAAGACGCACACCGCAGTCGAAAAAGAATACCACTGCAATCTAACAAGAATCTCATTGCAGTCTAACAAGAATCTCGCTGCAGTCTAACAAGAATTACTCTGCAGTCTGACAAGAATTACTCTGCAGTCTGACAAGAATCTCACCGCTGTCTGACAGGATTCTCACTGCAGGCTAACAAGAATCACACTGCAGTCTAACAAGAATCACACTGCAGTCTAACAAGAATTACTCTGCAGTCTGACAAGAATCTCACCGCTGTCTGACAGGATTCTCACTGCAGGCTAACAAGAATCTCACTGCAGTCTAACAAGACACGCACCGCAGTCTAACAAGATTCTCACTGCAATCTAACAAGACTCACACTGCAGTCTAACAAGAATCTCACCACAGTCTAACAAGAATCTCACCATAGTCCAACAAGAATCTCACCGCAGTCTAACAATAACCACACTGCAGTCTAACATGAATCGCACTGCGGTCTAACAAGAATCACACCACAGTCCAACAAGAATCACACCAAAGTTCAATGAGAATCTCACCGCAGTCTGAGAAGAATATCACTGGAGTCTTACTACAGTTTAAATAACATCTCTCCGCAGTCGAACAAGATGCACACCTCAGTTCGAAAAGAACAACACTGCAATCTAACAAGAATCTCATTCCAGTCTAACAAGAATCTAACTCCAGTCTATAATGAATCTCACTGCAGTCTAACAAGAATCTCACCGCAGTCTAACAAGAATCTCAACGCAGTCTAACAAGAATCTCAACGCAATCTAAAAAGAAGCTCAATGCAGTCTAACAAGAACCTCACCACAGTCTACAAGAATCTCACTGCAGTCTAACAAGAATCACACTGCAGTCTAACAAGAATCACACTGCACTCTAAGAAGAATATCACTGGAGTCTAACAGGAATCTCAGAACAGTCCAACAAGAATCTCACTGCAGTCTAACAAGAATCTCACCGCATTCTAACAAGAATCTCACTGCAGTCTAACAAGAATCTCACTGCAGTCTAACAAGAATCTCACTGCAGTCCAACAAGAATCACATCAAAGTTCAATGTGAATCTTACCGCAGTCTTAGAAGAATATCACTGGAGTCTTACTACAGTTTAAATAACATCTCTCCGCAGTCGAACAAGACGCACACCGCAGTCGAAAAAGAATACCACTGCAATCTAACAAGAATCTCATTGCAGTCTAACAAGAATCTCGCTGCAGTCTAACAAGAATTACTCTGCAGTCTGACAAGAATTACTCTGCAGTCTGACAAGAATCTCACCGCTGTCTGACAGGATTCTCACTGCAGGCTAACAAGAATCACACTGCAGTCTAACAAGAATTACTCTGCAGTCTGACAAGAATCTCACCGCTGTCTGACAGGATTCTCACTGCAGGCTAACAAGAATCTCACTGCAGTCTAACAAGACACGCACCGCAGTCCAACAAGATTCTCACTGCAATCTAACAAGACTCACACTGCAGTCTAACAAGAATCTCACCACAGTCTAACAAGAATCTCACCATAGTCCAACAAGAATCTCACCGCAGTCTAACAATAACCACACTGCAGTCTAACATGAATCGCACTGCGGTCTAACAAGAATCACACCACAGTCCAACAAGAATCACACCAAAGTTCAATGAGAATCTCACCGCAGTCTGAGAAGAATATCACTGGAGTCTTACTACAGTTTAAATAACATCTCTCCGCAGTCGAACAAGATGCACACCTCAGTTCGAAAAGAACAACACTGCAATCTAACAAGAATCTCATTCCAGTCTAACAAGAATCTAACTCCAGTCTAACATGAATCTCACTGCAGTCTAACAAGAATCTCACCGCAGTCTAACAAGAATCTCAACGCAGTCTAACAAGAATCTCAACGCAATCTAAAAAGAAGCTCAATGCAGTCTAACAAGAACCTCACCGCAGTCCAACAAGAATCTCACTGCAGTCCAACAAGAATCTCCCAGCAGTCTAACAAAAATCTCACTGCAATCTAACAAGAATCTCACTGCACTCCAACAAGAAACACACTGCAATCTAACAAGAATCTCACTGCAGTCTAATAAGAATCTCACTGCAGTCTAATAAGGATCTCACTGCAGTCTACCAAGAATCTCACTGCAGTCGAACAAGAATCTGACACCAGTCTAACACGAATCTCACTGCAGTCGAACAAGAATCTCACCGCAGTCAACAAGAATCTGACTGTAGTCTAACAAGAATCTCAGTGCAGTCTACCAATACTCACACCGCAGTCTTAACAAGAATCTCACTGCAGTCTACCAAGACTCACACCTCAGTCTTAACAAGAATCTGACTGCAGTTTAACAAGAATCTCACTGCAGTCTAAGAAGAATCTCACTGCAGTCTAACAAGAACCTCACTGCAGTCTAATAAGAATCTCACTGCAATTTATTAAGAATCTCACTGCAGTCTAACAAGAATCTCACCGCAGTCCAACAAGAATTGCACTGCAGTCTAACAAGAATCTAATTTCACCGTACTCTAACAGGTGTCTCACAGCAATCTAACAGGAATCTCACTGCAGCACACCAGATATCTTGAGGCAGTCTAGCAAGAATCTCACTGCAGTCTAACAAGAATCTCACTGCAGTCGAACAAGAATCTCACTGCAGTCTAACAAGAATCTCACTGCAGTCGAACAAGAATCTGACTGCAGTCTAACAAGAATCTCACTGCAGTCTAACAAGAACCTCACTGTAGTCTAATAAGAATCTCACTGCAAATTATTAAGAATCTCACTGCAGTCTTACAAGAATCTCACCGCAGTCCAGCAAGGATCTCACAGCAGTCAAACAAGAATCTCACTGCAGTCAAACAAGAATCTCACTGCAGTCTAACAAGAATCTCACTGCAGTCAAACAAGAATCTCACTGCAGTCTAAGAATCTCACTGCAGTCTAACAAGAATCTAATTTCACCGTACTCTGACAGGTGTCTCACATCAATCTAACATGAATCTCAACGCAGCACAGCAGATATCTTGAGGCAGTCTTGCAAGAATCTCACTGCAGTCTAACAAGAATCTCACCACACTCGAACAAGAATCTCACTGCAGTACAACAAGAATCTCACCGCAGTTTAAGAAGAATATCACTGGACGCTTACTGCAGTTTAAATAACATCTCACCGCAGTCGAACAAGACTCATACCACAGTCAAAAAAGAATCACACCGCAATCTGACAAGAATTTCACAGCAGTCGAACAAGAATGTCACCGCAGTCATCAAGAATCTCACTGCAGTCTAACAAGAATCTCACTGCAGTCTACCAAGAATCTCACTGCAGTCTAATAAGAATCACACGGCAGTCTAACAAGAATCTAATTTGACCGTACTCTAACAGGTGTCTCACAGCAATGTAACAGGAATCTCACCGCAGCACAGCAGATATCTTGAGGCAGTCGAGCAAGAATCTTACTGCAGTCTAACAGGAATCTGACTGCAGTCTAACAAGAATCTCACTGCAGTCAAACAAGAATCTCACTGTAGTCTAACAAGAATCTCACTTCAGTCTAACAAGAATCTCACTGCAGTCTAACAAGAATCTCACCGCAGTCCAGCAAGAATCTCACCACAGTCTAACGAGAATCTCACTGCAGTCTAACTATAATCACACTGCAGTCTAATAAGGATCTCACTGCAGTCTAATAAGGATCTCACTGCAGTCTAACAAGAATCTCACTGCAGTCTAACTATAATCACACTGCAGGCTAATAAGAATCTCACTGCAGTCTAACAAGAATCTCACCGCAGTCCAGCAAGAATCTCACCACAGTCTAACGAGAATCTCACTGCAGTCTAACTAAAATCACACTGCAGGCTAATAAGAATCTCACTGCAGTCTAATAAGAATCTCACTGCAGTCTAATAAGGATCTCACTGCAGTCTACCAAGAATCTCACTGCAGTAGAACAAGAATCTCACCGCAGTCGAATAAGAATCTCACCGCAGTCTAACAAGAATCTCACTGCAGTCTAATAAGATTCTCACGCATTCGAACAAGAATATCACTGGAGTCGCACTACAGTTTAAATAACATCTCACTACAGTCAAGCAAGTCTAACACCGCAATCCAACAAGACTCACACTGCAATCTAACAAGAGTCTCACCGCAGTCTAAGAAGAATCTCACTGAATTTTAACGAAAATCTCACTGCAGTCGAACGAGAATCTCACCGCAGTCTGACAAGAATCACACCGCAGTCTAACAAGAATCACACCGCAGTCTGACAAGAATCTCACCGCAGTCTGACAAGAATCACACCGCAGTCTGACAGGAATCTCACCGCAGTCTAACAAGAATCTCACCACAGTCAAAGAAGAATCTCACTGCATTTTAACGAAAATCTCACTGCAGTCAACATGAATCTCACCGCAGTCTAACAAGAATCTCACTGCAGTCTAACAAGAATCACACCGCAGTCTAATAAGAATCTCACTGCAGTCTAACAAGAATCTCACCGCAATCTGACAAGAATCACACCGCAGTCTAACAAGAATCTCACCGCAGCCTAACAAGAATCTCACTGCATTTTAACAAGAATTTCACTGCAGTCCATCAAGACTCTCACTGATGTCCAACAAGAATTTCACTGCAGTCTAAGAAGAATGTGTCTGGAGCCTTACGACAGTTTAAATAACATCTCACCGCAGTCGAACAAGACGCACACCACAGTCGAAAAAGAATTACACTGCAATCTAACAAGTCTCACACCGCAGTCTAACAAGAATCTCACTGCAGCCTAACACGAATCTCACTGCAGTTTAACAAGAATCTCACTGCAGTTTAATAAGAATCTCACCGCAGTCCAACAAGAATCTCACCGCAGACCAACAAGAATATCACTGCAATCTAACAAGACTCACACCGCAGTCTAAGAAGACTATCACTGGAGTCTTACTCCATTAAAATAATATCTCACTGCAGTCGAACAAGCCTCACACCACAGTCGAAAAAGAATCACACTGCAGTCTAACAAGAATATCACTGCAATCTAACAAGACTCACACCGCAGTCTAAGAAGACTATCACTGGAGTCTTACTCCATTAAAATAATATCTCACTGCAGTCGAACAAGAATCTCACCGCAGTCAACAAGAATCTGACTGTAGTCTAACAAGAATCTCAGTGCAGTCTACCAATACTCACACCGCAGTCTTAACAAGAATCTCACTGCAGTCTACCAAGACTCACACCTCAGTCTTAACAAGAATCTGACTGCAGTTTAACAAGAATCTCACTGCAGTCTAAGAAGAATCTCACTGCAGTCTAACAAGAACCTCACTGCAGTCTAATAAGAATCTCACTGCAATTTATTAAGAATCTCACTGCAGTCTAACAAGAATCTCACCGCAGTCCAACAAGAATTGCACTGCAGTCTAACAAGAATCTAATTTCACCGTACTCTAACAGGTGTCTCACAGCAATCTAACAGGAATCTCACTGCAGCACACCAGATATCTTGAGGCAGTCTAGCAAGAATCTCACTGCAGTCTAACAAGAATCTCACTGCAGTCGAACAAGAATCTCACTGCAGTCTAACAAGAATCTCACTGCAGTCGAACAAGAATCTGACTGCAGTCTAACAAGAATCTCACTGCAGTCTAACAAGAACCTCACTGTAGTCTAATAAGAATCTCACTGCAAATTATTAAGAATCTCACTGCAGTCTTACAAGAATCTCACCGCAGTCCAGCAAGGATCTCACAGCAGTCAAACAAGAATCTCACTGCAGTCAAACAAGAATCTCACTGCAGTCTAACAAGAATCTCACTGCAGTCAAACAAGAATCTCACTGCAGTCTAAGAATCTCACTGCAGTCTAACAAGAATCTAATTTCACCGTACTCTGACAGGTGTCTCACATCAATCTAACATGAATCTCAACGCAGCACAGCAGATATCTTGAGGCAGTCTTGCAAGAATCTCACTGCAGTCTAACAAGAATCTCACCACACTCGAACAAGAATCTCACTGCAGTACAACAAGAATCTCACCGCAGTTTAAGAAGAATATCACTGGACGCTTACTGCAGTTTAAATAACATCTCACCGCAGTCGAACAAGACTCATACCACAGTCAAAAAAGAATCACACCGCAATCTGACAAGAATTTCACAGCAGTCGAACAAGAATGTCACCGCAGTCATCAAGAATCTCACTGCAGTCTAACAAGAATCTCACTGCAGTCTACCAAGAATCTCACTGCAGTCTAATAAGAATCACACGGCAGTCTAACAAGAATCTAATTTGACCGTACTCTAACAGGTGTCTCACAGCAATGTAACAGGAATCTCACCGCAGCACAGCAGATATCTTGAGGCAGTCGAGCAAGAATCTTACTGCAGTCTAACAGGAATCTGACTGCAGTCTAACAAGAATCTCACTGCAGTCAAACAAGAATCTCACTGTAGTCTAACAAGAATCTCACTTCAGTCTAACAAGAATCTCACTGCAGTCTAACAAGAATCTCACCGCAGTCCAGCAAGAATCTCACCACAGTCTAACGAGAATCTCACTGCAGTCTAACTATAATCACACTGCAGTCTAATAAGGATCTCACTGCAGTCTAATAAGGATCTCACTGCAGTCTAACAAGAATCTCACTGCAGTCTAACTATAATCACACTGCAGGCTAATAAGAATCTCACTGCAGTCTAACAAGAATCTCACCGCAGTCCAGCAAGAATCTCACCACAGTCTAACGAGAATCTCACTGCAGTCTAACTAAAATCACACTGCAGGCTAATAAGAATCTCACTGCAGTCTAATAAGAATCTCACTGCAGTCTAATAAGGATCTCACTGCAGTCTACCAAGAATCTCACTGCAGTAGAACAAGAATCTCACCGCAGTCGAATAAGAATCTCACCGCAGTCTAACAAGAATCTCACTGCAGTCTAATAAGATTCTCACGCATTCGAACAAGAATATCACTGGAGTCGCACTACAGTTTAAATAACATCTCACTACAGTCAAGCAAGTCTAACACCGCAATCCAACAAGACTCACACTGCAATCTAACAAGAGTCTCACCGCAGTCTAAGAAGAATCTCACTGAATTTTAACGAAAATCTCACTGCAGTCGAACGAGAATCTCACCGCAGTCTGACAAGAATCACACCGCAGTCTAACAAGAATCACACCGCAGTCTGACAAGAATCTCACCGCAGTCTGACAAGAATCACACCGCAGTCTGACAGGAATCTCACCGCAGTCTAACAAGAATCTCACCACAGTCAAAGAAGAATCTCACTGCATTTTAACGAAAATCTCACTGCAGTCAACATGAATCTCACCGCAGTCTAACAAGAATCTCACTGCAGTCTAACAAGAATCACACCGCAGTCTAATAAGAATCTCACTGCAGTCTAACAAGAATCTCACCGCAATCTGACAAGAATCACACCGCAGTCTAACAAGAATCTCACCGCAGCCTAACAAGAATCTCACTGCATTTTAACAAGAATTTCACTGCAGTCCATCAAGACTCTCACTGATGTCCAACAAGAATTTCACTGCAGTCTAAGAAGAATGTGTCTGGAGCCTTACGACAGTTTAAATAACATCTCACCGCAGTCGAACAAGACGCACACCACAGTCGAAAAAGAATTACACTGCAATCTAACAAGTCTCACACCGCAGTCTAACAAGAATCTCACTGCAGCCTAACACGAATCTCACTGCAGTTTAACAAGAATCTCACTGCAGTTTAATAAGAATCTCACCGCAGTCCAACAAGAATCTCACCGCAGACCAACAAGAATATCACTGCAATCTAACAAGACTCACACCGCAGTCTAAGAAGACTATCACTGGAGTCTTACTCCATTAAAATAATATCTCACTGCAGTCGAACAAGCCTCACACCACAGTCGAAAAAGAATCACACTGCAGTCTAACAAGAATATCACTGCAATCTAACAAGACTCACACCGCAGTCTAAGAAGACTATCACTGGAGTCTTACTCCATTAAAATAATATCTCACTGCAGTCGAACAAGAATCTCACCGCAGTCAACAAGAATCTGACTGTAGTCTAACAAGAATCTCAGTGCAGTCTACCAATACTCACACCGCAGTCTTAACAAGAATCTCACTGCAGTCTACCAAGACTCACACCTCAGTCTTAACAAGAATCTGACTGCAGTTTAACAAGAATCTCACTGCAGTCTAAGAAGAATCTCACTGCAGTCTAACAAGAACCTCACTGCAGTCTAATAAGAATCTCACTGCAATTTATTAAGAATCTCACTGCAGTCTAACAAGAATCTCACCGCAGTCCAACAAGAATTGCACTGCAGTCTAACAAGAATCTAATTTCACCGTACTCTAACAGGTGTCTCACAGCAATCTAACAGGAATCTCACTGCAGCACACCAGATATCTTGAGGCAGTCTAGCAAGAATCTCACTGCAGTCTAACAAGAATCTCACTGCAGTCGAACAAGAATCTCACTGCAGTCTAACAAGAATCTCACTGCAGTCGAACAAGAATCTGACTGCAGTCTAACAAGAATCTCACTGCAGTCTAACAAGAACCTCACTGTAGTCTAATAAGAATCTCACTGCAAATTATTAAGAATCTCACTGCAGTCTTACAAGAATCTCACCGCAGTCCAGCAAGGATCTCACAGCAGTCAAACAAGAATCTCACTGCAGTCAAACAAGAATCTCACTGCAGTCTAACAAGAATCTCACTGCAGTCAAACAAGAATCTCACTGCAGTCTAAGAATCTCACTGCAGTCTAACAAGAATCTAATTTCACCGTACTCTGACAGGTGTCTCACATCAATCTAACATGAATCTCAACGCAGCACAGCAGATATCTTGAGGCAGTCTTGCAAGAATCTCACTGCAGTCTAACAAGAATCTCACCACACTCGAACAAGAATCTCACTGCAGTACAACAAGAATCTCACCGCAGTTTAAGAAGAATATCACTGGACGCTTACTGCAGTTTAAATAACATCTCACCGCAGTCGAACAAGACTCATACCACAGTCAAAAAAGAATCACACCGCAATCTGACAAGAATTTCACAGCAGTCGAACAAGAATGTCACCGCAGTCATCAAGAATCTCACTGCAGTCTAACAAGAATCTCACTGCAGTCTACCAAGAATCTCACTGCAGTCTAATAAGAATCACACGGCAGTCTAACAAGAATCTAATTTGACCGTACTCTAACAGGTGTCTCACAGCAATGTAACAGGAATCTCACCGCAGCACAGCAGATATCTTGAGGCAGTCGAGCAAGAATCTTACTGCAGTCTAACAGGAATCTGACTGCAGTCTAACAAGAATCTCACTGCAGTCAAACAAGAATCTCACTGTAGTCTAACAAGAATCTCACTTCAGTCTAACAAGAATCTCACTGCAGTCTAACAAGAATCTCACCGCAGTCCAGCAAGAATCTCACCACAGTCTAACGAGAATCTCACTGCAGTCTAACTATAATCACACTGCAGTCTAATAAGGATCTCACTGCAGTCTAATAAGGATCTCACTGCAGTCTAACAAGAATCTCACTGCAGTCTAACTATAATCACACTGCAGGCTAATAAGAATCTCACTGCAGTCTAACAAGAATCTCACCGCAGTCCAGCAAGAATCTCACCACAGTCTAACGAGAATCTCACTGCAGTCTAACTAAAATCACACTGCAGGCTAATAAGAATCTCACTGCAGTCTAATAAGAATCTCACTGCAGTCTAATAAGGATCTCACTGCAGTCTACCAAGAATCTCACTGCAGTAGAACAAGAATCTCACCGCAGTCGAATAAGAATCTCACCGCAGTCTAACAAGAATCTCACTGCAGTCTAATAAGATTCTCACGCATTCGAACAAGAATATCACTGGAGTCGCACTACAGTTTAAATAACATCTCACTACAGTCAAGCAAGTCTAACACCGCAATCCAACAAGACTCACACTGCAATCTAACAAGAGTCTCACCGCAGTCTAAGAAGAATCTCACTGAATTTTAACGAAAATCTCACTGCAGTCGAACGAGAATCTCACCGCAGTCTGACAAGAATCACACCGCAGTCTAACAAGAATCACACCGCAGTCTGACAAGAATCTCACCGCAGTCTGACAAGAATCACACCGCAGTCTGACAGGAATCTCACCGCAGTCTAACAAGAATCTCACCACAGTCAAAGAAGAATCTCACTGCATTTTAACGAAAATCTCACTGCAGTCAACATGAATCTCACCGCAGTCTAACAAGAATCTCACTGCAGTCTAACAAGAATCACACCGCAGTCTAATAAGAATCTCACTGCAGTCTAACAAGAATCTCACCGCAATCTGACAAGAATCACACCGCAGTCTAACAAGAATCTCACCGCAGCCTAACAAGAATCTCACTGCATTTTAACAAGAATTTCACTGCAGTCCATCAAGACTCTCACTGATGTCCAACAAGAATTTCACTGCAGTCTAAGAAGAATGTGTCTGGAGCCTTACGACAGTTTAAATAACATCTCACCGCAGTCGAACAAGACGCACACCACAGTCGAAAAAGAATTACACTGCAATCTAACAAGTCTCACACCGCAGTCTAACAAGAATCTCACTGCAGCCTAACACGAATCTCACTGCAGTTTAACAAGAATCTCACTGCAGTTTAATAAGAATCTCACCGCAGTCCAACAAGAATCTCACCGCAGACCAACAAGAATATCACTGCAATCTAACAAGACTCACACCGCAGTCTAAGAAGACTATCACTGGAGTCTTACTCCATTAAAATAATATCTCACTGCAGTCGAACAAGCCTCACACCACAGTCGAAAAAGAATCACACTGCAGTCTAACAAGAATCTCACCGCAGTCTGACAAGAATCTCACCGCAGTCTAACACGAATGTCACCGCAGTCTGAGAAGGATCACACCGCAGTCTAACAAGAATCTCACCGCAGTCTAAAAGGAATCTCACCACAGTCGAACAAGAATCACACCGCACTCGAAGAAGAATCTCACTGCATTTTAACGAAAATGTCACCGCAGTCAACATGAATGTCACTGCAGTCTAACAAGAATCTCAGTGAAGTCTAACAAGAATCGCACAGCTGTCTAACAAGAATCTCAATGCAGTCTAAAAGGAATCTCACCACAGTCGAACGAGAAGCTCACTGCAGTCTAACAAGAACCTCACCGCAGTCTAACAAGAATCTCGCTGCAGTCTAACAAGAATCTCACTGCATTTTAACGAAAATGTCACCGCAGTCAACATGAATGTCACTGCAGTCTAACAAGAATCTCAGTGAAGTCTAACAAGAACCTCACCGCAGTCTGACAAGAATCTCACTGCAGTCTAACAAGAATCTCACTGCATTTTAACGAAAATGTCACCGCAGCCAACATGAATGTCACTGCAGTCTAACAAGAATCTCACTGCAGTCTAACAAGAATCTCACTGCAGTCTAACAAGAAACTCACCGCAGTCTAACAAGAATCTCACTGCATTTTAACAAGAATCTTACTGCAGTCCATTAAGACTCTCACTGAAGTCCAACAAGAATTTCACTGCAGTCTAAGAAGCATATGTCTGGAGTTTTATGACAGTTTAAATAACATCTCACCGCAATCGAAAAAGACGCACATCACGGTTGAAAAAGAATAACACTGCAATCTAACAAGAATCTCACCGCAGTCTAAAGGAATCACACCGCAGTCTAACAAGAACCTCACTGCAGTCTAACAAGAATCTCACTGTAGTCTAACAAGAATCTCACCGCAGTCTAAAGGAATCTCACTGCAGTACAACAAGAATCACACCGCAGTCGAAGAAGAATCTCACTGCATTTTAACGAAAATGTCACCGCAGTCAACATGAATGTAACTGCAGTCTAACAAGGATCGCACCGCAGTCTAACAAGACTCACACCGCAGTCTTCGAGTAAAAAGTGAGGTCTGCAGATGCTGGAGATCAGAGCTGAAAATGTGTTGCTGGTTATAGCACAGCAGGTCAGGCAGCATCCAAGGAACAGGAAATTCGACGTTTCGGGCCGGCTCCGGCCCAAAACGTCGAATTTCCTGTACCTTGGATGCTGCCTGACCTGCTGTGCTTTAACCAGCAACACATTTTCAGCTCACACCGCAGTCTAACAAGAATCTCACTGCAGTCCAACAAGAATCTCACTGCAGTCTAACAAGAATCTCACTGCAGTTTAACAAGAATCTCACCGCAGTTCAAGATTTTCACCGCAATCTAACAAGAATCTCACTGCAGTCTAACAAGGATCTCACCGCAGTCTAACAAGAATCTCACTGCAGTTTAACAAGAATCTCACTGCAGTTCAAGATTTTCACCGCAATCTAACAAGAATCTCACTGCAGTCTAACAAGAATCTCACTGCAATATAACAAGACTCACACCGTAGTCTAACAAGAATCTCACCGCAGTCGAACAAGAATCTCACTGCAGTCTAAGAAGAATATCACTGGAGTCTAACAGGAATCTCAGAACAGTCCAACAAGAATCTCTCTGCTGTCTAATAAGAATCTCACTGCAATCTAACAAGAATCTCACCACAGTCTAAGAAGGATCTCACCGCAGTCTAACAAGAATCTCAGTGAAGTCTAACAAGAATCTCACTGCAGTCTAACAAGAATCTCACCGCAGTCTAACAAGAATCACACCACAGTCCAACAAGAATCACACCACAGTCAAACAAGAATCACACCAAAGTTCAATGAGAATCTCACTGCAGTCTGAGAAGAATATCACTGGATTCTTACTACAGTTTAAATAACATCTCTCCGCAGTCAAACAAGACTCACACCACGGTCGAAAAAGAATCATCCTGCAATCTAACAAGAATCTCACCGCAGTCTAAGAAGAATCTCATTGCATTTTAACGAAAACATCACTGCATTCAACATGAATCTCACTTCAGTCTAACAAGAATCTCAGTGAAGTCTAACAGGAATCTCACTGCAGTCTAACAAGAATCTCACTGCGGTCTAACAATAATCTCACTGCAGTCTAACAAGAATCTCACCGCAGTCTAACAAGAATCTCAATGCAGTCTAACAAGAATCTCAATGCAGTCTAACAAGAATCTCACTGCAGTCTAATAAGAATCACAGCACAGTCCAACAAGAATCACGCCAAAGTTCAATGAGAATCTCACCGCAGTCTGAGAAGAATATCACTGGAGTCTTACTACAGTTTAAATAACATCTCTCCGCGGTCGAACAAGACGCACACCACAGTCGAAAAAGAATCACACTGCAATCTAACAAGAATCTCACCGCATTCTAAGAAGAATCTCACTGCATTTTAACGAAAACCTCACCGCAATCAACATGAATCTCACTGCAGTCTAACAAGAATCTCAGTGAAGTCTAACAGGAATCTCACCGCAGTCCAACAAGAATCTCACTGCTGTCTAACAAGAATCTCACCGCAGTCGAACAAGAATCACACTGCAGTCTAACAAGAATCTCAATGCAGTCTAACAAGAATCTCAACGCAATCTAAAAAGAATCTCAATGCAGTCTAACAAAAATCTCACTGCAATCTAACAAGAATCTCACTGCAGTCCAAAAAGAAACACACCACAGTCTACAAGAATCTCACTGCAGTCTAACATGAATCTCGCTGCAGTCTAACAGGAATCTCAGTGCAGTCCAACAAGAATCTCACCGCAGTCTAATAAGAATCTCACTGCAGTCTGACAAGAGCCTCACCGCAGTCCAACAAGAATCTCACAGCAGTCTGTCAAGAGTCTCACTGCAGTCTAACAGGAATCACACCACAGTTCAACAAGAATCACACCACAGTCCAACAAGAATCACACCAAAGTTCAATGAGATTCTCACCAAAGTCGGAGAAGAATATCACTGGAGTCTTACTACAGTTTAAATAACATCTCTCCGCAGTCGAACAAGACGCACACCCCAGTCGAAAAAGAATAACACTGCAATCTAACAAGAATCTCATTGCTGTCTAACAAGAATCTCACTGCAGTCTAACATGAATCTCAGTGCAGTCTAACAAGGATCTCACTGCTGTCTAACAAGAATCTCACTGCAGTCTAACAAGAATCTCACTGCAGTCTAACAAGAATCACACCACAGTCCAACAAGAATCACACCACACTCCAACAAGAATCACACCAAAGTTCAATGAAAATCTCACCGCAGTCTGAGAAGAACCTCACTGGAGTCTTACTACAGTTTAAATAACATCTCTCCACAGTCGAACAAGACGCACACCACAGTTCGAAAAGAATAACACTGCAATCTAACAAGACTCTCATTCCAGTCTAACAAGAATCTCACCGCAGTCTAACAAGACACACACCGCAGTCTAACAAGATTCTCACTGCAATCTAACAAGACTCACACTGCAGTCTAACAAGATTCTCACTGCAATACAACAAGAATCTCACCGCATGTTAAGAAGAATATCACTGGAGTCTTACTGCAGTTTAAATAACATCTCACCGCAGTCAATCAAGACTCACACCACAGTCGAAAAAGAATCACACTGCAATCTAACAAGAATCTCACCGCAATCTAAGAAGAATCTCACTGCATTTTAACGAAAACCTCACCGCAGTCAACAAGAATCTTACTGCAGTCAAACAAGAATCACACCGCAGTCTGACAAGAATCTCACCGCTGTCTGACAAGTTTCTCACTGCAGGCTAACAAGAATCTCACCGCAGTCTAACAAGACACACACTGCAGTCTAACAAGATTCTCACAGCAATCTAACAAGACTCACACTGCAGTCTAACAAGAATCTCACTACAGTCCAACAAGAATCTCCCTGCAATACAACAAGAATCTCAGCGTAGTCTAAGAAGAATATCACTGGAGTCTTACTGCAGTTTAAATAACATCTCACCGCAGTCGATCAAGACTCACACCACAGTCGAAAAAGAATCACACTGCAATCTAACAAGAATCTCACTGCAGTCTGACAAGAATCTCACTGCAGTCCAACAAGAATCTCCCAACAGTCTAACAAAAATCTCACTGCAATCTAACAAGAATCTCACTGCACTCCAACAAGAAACACACTGCAGTCTAACAATAATCTCACTGCAGTCTAATAAGAATCTCACAGCAGTCAAACAAGAAACACACTGCAGTCTAACAATAATCTCACTGCAGTCTAATAAGAATCTCACTGCAGTCGAAAAAGAATAACACTGCAATCTAACAAGAATCTCACCGCAGCCGAACAAGAATCACACTGCGGTCTAACAAGAATCTCAATGCAGTCTAACAAGAATCTCACTGCAGTCCAACAAGAATCACACCAAAGTTCAATGAGAATCTCACCGCAGTCTGAGAAGAATATCACTGGAGTCTTACCACAGTTTAAATAACATCTCTCCGCAGTCGAACAAGATGCACACCACAGTCAAAAAAGAATAACACTGCAATCTAACAAGAATCTCACTGCAGTCCAAAAAGAAACACACCACAGTCTACAAGAATCTCACTGCAGTCTGACATGAATCTCGCTGCAGTCTCACAAGAGCCTCACCGCAGTCGAACAAGAATCTCACTGCAGTCTAACAGGAATCTCAGTGCAGTCCAACAAGAATCTCACCGCAGACTAAAAAGAATCTCACTGCAGTGAAACAAGAATCTCACCGCAGTCTAAAAAGAATCTCACTGCAGTCCAACAAGAATCTCACTGCAGTCTGACAAGAGCCTTACCGCAGTCTGTCAAGAGTCTCACTGCAGTCTAACAGGAATCACACCACAGTCCAACAAGAATCACACCAAAGTTCAATGAGAATCTCACCGAAGTCGGAGAAGAATATCACTGGAGTCTTACTACAGTTTAAATAACACCTCTCCGCAGTCGAACAAGACGCACACCCCATTCGAAAAAGAATAACACTGCAGTCCAACAAGAATCTCACTGCAGTCTAACATGAATCTCAGTGCAG
This sequence comes from Hemiscyllium ocellatum, assembly GCF_020745735.1. Taxonomy (NCBI): domain Eukaryota; kingdom Metazoa; phylum Chordata; class Chondrichthyes; order Orectolobiformes; family Hemiscylliidae; genus Hemiscyllium; species Hemiscyllium ocellatum. The sequence goes on from NC_083401.1 coordinate 12,555,897, forward strand.
TCTAACAAGGATCTCACTGCAGTCTAACAAGAATCTCACTGCAGCCGAACAAGAATCACACTGCGGTCTAACAAGAATCTCAGTGATGTCTAACAAGAATCACACCACAGTCCAACAAGAATCACACCACACTCCAACAAGAATCACACCAAAGTTCAATGAAAATCTCACCGCAGTCTGAGAAGAACATCACTGGAGTCTTACTACAGTTTAAATAACATCTCTCCACAGTCGAACAAGACGCACACGACAGTTTGAAAAGAATAATACTGCAATCTAACAAGACTCTCATTCCAGTCTAACAAGAATCACACCGCAGTCTAACAAGATTCTCACTGCAATCTAACAAGACTCACACTGCAGTCTAACAAGAATCTCACTGCAATACGACAAGAATCTCACCGCAGTTTAAGAAGAATATCACTGGAGTCTTACTGCAGTTTAAATAACATCTCACCGCAGTCGATCAAGACTCACACCACAGTCGAAAAAGAATCACACTGCAATCTAACAAGAATCTCACCGCAATCTAAGAAGAATCTCACTGCATTTTAACGAAAACCTCACCGCAGTCAACAAGAATCTTACTGCAGTCTAACAAGAATCACACCGCAGTCAAACAAGAATCACACCGCAGTCTGACAAGACTCTCACTGCAGGCTAACAAGAATCTCACCGCAGTCTAACAAGACACACACCGCAGTCTAACAAGATTCTCACTGCAATCTAACAAGACTCACACTGCAGTCTAACAAGAATCTCACTACAGTCCAACAAGAATCTCCCTGCAATACAACAAGAATCTCAGCGTAGTCTAAGAAGAATATCACTGGAGTCTTACTGCAGTTTAAATAACATCTCACCGCAGTCGATCAAGACTCACACCACAGTCAAAAAAGAATCACACTGCAATCTAACAAGAATCTCACCGCAGTCTAACAAGAATCTCACCGCAGTCTAACAAGAATCTCACTGCATTTTAACGAAAACCTCACCGCAGTCAACATGAATCTCACTGCAGTCTAACAAGAATCTCAGTGAAGTCTAACGGGAATCTCACAGCAGTCAGACAGGAATCTCACCGCAGTCTAACAAGAATCACACCGCAGTCAAACAAGGATCTCACCGTAGTCTAACAAGAATCTCACTGCTGTCTGACAAGAATCTCAATGGAGTCTAACAAGAATCTCACTGCTGTCTGACAAGAATCTCAATGGAGTCTAACAAGAATCTCAGTGCAGTCTAACAAGAATCACACCACAGTCCAACAAGAATCACACCACAGTCCAACAAGAATCACACCAAAGTTCAATGAGAATCTCAAAGCAGTCTGAGAAGAATATCACTGGAGTCTTACTACAGTTTAAATAACAACTCTCCGCAGTTGAACCATACGCACACCACAGTCGAAAAAGAATCTCCCAGCAGTCAAACAAGAATCTAACTGCAGTCTAACAAGAATCTCACCGCAGTCTAACAAGAATCTTACTGCAGTCTAACAATAATCTCAATGCAGTCTAGCAAGAATCTCACTGCAGTCTAACAAGAATCTCACTGCAGTCTAACAAGAATCTCACTGCAGTCTAACAATAATCTCAATGCAGTCTAGCAAGAATCTCACTGCAGTCTAACAAGAATCTCACTGCAGTCTAACAAGAATCTCACTGCAGTCTAACAATAATCTCAATGCAGTCTAGCAAGAATCTCACTGCAGTCTAACAAGAATCTCACCGCAGTCTGACAAGAATCACACCACACTCCAACAAGAATCACACCAAAGTTCAATGAGAATCTCACCGCAGTCTGAGAAGAATATCACTGGAGTCTTACTACAGTTTAAATAACATCTCTCCGCAGTCGAACAAGACGCACACCACAGTTCGAAAAGAACAACACTGCAGTCTAACAAGACTCTCATTCCAGTCTAACAAGAATCTCACCGCAGTCTAACAAGAATCTCACTGCAGTCTAACAAGAATCTCACTGCAGTCTAACAAGAATCTCACCGCAGTCTAACATGAATCTCACTGCAGTCTAACAAGAATCTTACTGCAGTTCAACAAAAATCTCACTGCAGTCTAACAAGAATCTCACTGCTGTCTAACAAGAATCTCACTGCAGTCTAAGAAGAATCTCACTGGAGTCTTACTACAGTTTAACTAACATCTCAACACATTCGAACAAGACACATACCGTAGTCGAAAAAGGATCACTCTGCAATCTAACAAGACTCTCACTGCAGTCTAAAAATCTCACTGCATTATAACAAAAATCTCACCCCAGTATAACTAGAATCTCAGTGCATTTTAACAAGAATCTCAACGCAGTCTAAACTGAAACTCAATGCAGTCTAACAAAAATCTCTCTGCACTCACACAAGAATCTCACCGCAGTCTAACAAGACTCTCACAGCAGTCTTACCAGACTCTCACTGCAGTCTAACAAGAATCTCACTGCAGTCTAACAAGAATCTCACTGCAATCTAACAAGAATCCCACCGCAGTCTAACAAGAATCACACCACAGTCCAATGAGAATCTCACCGCAGTCTAAGAAGATTATCACTGGAGTCTAACAAGAATCTCAATGCAGTCTAACAAGAATCTCACTTCAGTACAACAAGAATCTCACCGCAGTCTGAGAAGAATCTCACTGCATTTTAACGGAAATCTCACCGCAGTCAACATGAATCTCACTGCAGTCTAACAAGAATCTCAGTGAAGTCTAACAGGAATCTCACTGCAGTCTAACAAGAATCACACCGCAGTCTAACAAGAATCTTACTGCAGTCTAACAAGAATCTCACTGCAGTCTAACAATAATCTCACTGCAGTCTAACAAGAATCACACCACAGTCCAACAAGAATCACACCGCCGTCCAATGAGAATCTCACTGCAGTCTAACAAGAATCTCACCGTAGTTTGACAAGAATATCACCGCTGTCTAACAAGAATCTGACCGCAGTCAAACAAGAATCACAGCGCAGTCTAACAAGAATCTCAGTGCAGCCGAACAAGAATCTCACCGCTGTCTGACAAGATTCTCACTGCAGGCTAACAAGAATCTCACCACAGTCTAACATTGGTATTTAAAGAACTTACCTCGACGCCAACGGTCTTTTCACCGCAGAGAGTGGCACGAGCTGGGCGGAAGTGAGGTTGGAGCGCAGAGCTGGTCGGGAAGGTAAGTGATTGGTATTTGAGTGGGTGTGTTCTAGACCCCAGGCCCTACCTCGTAAGGCCTCCCTCCCATCCTCCTCCTCTCACCTAACTTTAAAGTCCACAGGTAAGCGACTCAGTGTTATTGACTCAGTGTTCTTGTTTTGGAGACAAAGTGTACAGTCATGGCAGCGCAGGCAGTGGAATGTTCCTCCTGCAGGATGTTTGAGGTAAGGGTGACCACCGATACTCCTGCCGACTTCGTCTGCAGGAAATGCAGTCAGATCCTGCTCCTCACCGAACGAGTTAGGGAACTGGAACTGGAGTTGGATGAACTGAGGAATATCCGAGAGGCTGAGAGGGTGATAGATAGAAGCTACAGGGACATAGTTATGCCGGAGAACAGAGGTAGCTGGGTAACAGTTAGAGGTGGGAAGGGGAAGAAGCAGGCAGTGCAGGGTTCCCCTGTGGTCGTTCCCCTAAACAATAAGTATACAGCTTTGGAAACTGTTGGGGGGGACAGCCTTGCAGGTGTAAGCTGCAGTGACGGGGTATGTGGCGTGGGGTCTGGCTCTGAGACTCAGAAGGGAAAGGGGGAGAGGAGGAGAGCGCTAGTTATAGGAGACTCTCTAGTTAGAGGGACGGACAGGTGGTTCTGTGGACATGGGTGAGACTTTCGGATGGTTGTTGCCTCCCGGGTGCCAGGGTCCGAGACGTCTCGGACCGTGTCTTCAGAATCCTTAAGGGGGAGGGTGTGCAGCCAGAAGTCGTGGTACACATTGGCACCAACAACATAAGTAGGAAGAGGGGTGGGGAGGTCATTCAAGAACTCAGGGAGTTAGGCTGGAAGCTAAAAGCTAGGACGGACAGAGTCGTCATCTTTGGGTTGTTGCCGGTGCCACGTGACAGTGAGGCAAGGAATAGGGAGAGAGTGCAATTGAACACGTGGCTGCAAGGATGGTGTAGGAGGGAGGGCTTCAGGTATTTGGACAATTGGACTGCATTCTGGGGAAGGTGGGACCTGTACAAGCAGGACGGGTTGCACCTGAACCAGAAGGGCACCAATATCCTGGGGGGTAGGTTTGCTAGCACTCTTCGGGAGGGTTTAAACTAATTTGGCAGGGGGCTGGGATCCGGACTTGTAGTCCAGCAAGTAAGCTAGCTGTTTGTCAGGATGTCCAAGAATGTAGGGAGGCTGTGGAGAAGGTAGCACTGACAGGGAATACTTGCGGACACAGAGATGGGCTCAAGTGCGTATACTTCAACACAAGGAGTATCAGAAATAAGGTGGGTGAACTTAAAGCGTGGATCGGTACCTGGGACTACGATGTTGTGGCCATCACGGAAACGTGAATAGATGAGGGACAGGAATGGTTGTTGGAGGTTCCTGGTTACAGATGTTTCAGTAAGATTAGGGAGGGTGGTAAAAAAGGAGGGGGGGTAGCATTGCTTATTAGAAATGGTATAACGGCTGCAGAAAGGAAGTTTGAGGAGGATCTGCCTTTGGAGGTAGTATGGGCTGAAGTCAGAAATAGGAAAGGTGCAGTCACCTTGTTGGGTGTTTACTATGGGCCCCCCAATAGCAGCAGAGATGTGGAGAAACAGATTGGGAAACAGATTTTGGAAAGGTGCAGAAGCCACAGGGTCGTAGTCATGGGCGACTTCAACTTCCCAAATATTGATTGGAAGCTCTTTAGATCAAGTAGATTGGATGGGGCGGTGTTTGTGCAGTGTGTCCAGGAAGCCTTTCTAACTCAGTATGTAGATTGTCCAACCAGAGGGGAGGCCATATTGGATTTGGTACTCGGCAATGAGCCGGGACAAGTGATGGGCTTGTTAGTGGGTGAACATTTTGGTGATGGTGACCACAATTCTGTGACTTTCACCTTGGTTATGGAGAGAGATAGGTGCGAACAACAGGGTAGATTTTACAATTGGGGGAAGGGAAATTACAATGCTGTAAGACAGGATTTGAGGAGCATAAGTTAGGAGCATAGGCAGTCAGGGAAGGATGTGGTGGAAATGTGGAACTTTTTCAAGGAGCAGATACGACGTGTCCTTGATATGTATGTACCTATCAGGCAGGAAAGAAATGGTCGTGTGAGGGAGCCTTGGTTGACGAGGGAAGTTGAATGTCTAGTAAAGAGGAAGAAGGAGGCTTACATAAGGTTGAGGAAACAGGGTTCGGACAGGGCAGTGGAGGGATACAGGATAGCCAGAAGGGACCTGAAGAAAGGGATTAGGAGAGCTAAGAGAGGGCATGAAAAATCCTTCGCGGATAGGATCAAGGATAACCCCAAGGCATTTTATGCGTATGTGAGAAACATGAGAATGACGAGAACGAGGGTAGGTCCGATCAAGGACAGTAGTGGGAGATTGTGTATTGAGTCGGAAGAGATAGGAGAGGTCTTGAATGAGTACTTTTCTTCAGTATTTACGAACGAGAGGGACCATATTGTTGAAGAGGAGAGTGTGAAACGGACTGGTAAGCTAGAAGAGATACTTGTTAGGAAGGAAGATGTGTTGGACATTTTGAACAACTTGAGGATAGACAAGTCTCCCGGGCCTGACGGGATATATCCTAGGATTATGTGGGAAGCAAGAGAGGAAATTGCATTACCGTTGGCAATGATCTTTTCGTCTTCACTGTCAACGGGGGTGGTACCAGGGGACTGGAGAGTAGCGAATGTTGTGCCCCTGTTCAAAAAAGGGAATAGGGATAACCCTGGGAATTACAGGCCAGTTAGTCTTACTTCTGTGGTAGGCAAAGTAATGGAAAGGGTACTGAGGGATAGGATTTATGAGTATCTGGAAAGACACTGCTTGATTAGGGACAGCCAGCACGGATTTGTGAAGGGTAGGTCTTGCCTTACAAGTCTTATTGAATTCTTTGAGGAGGTGACCAAGCATGTGGATGAGGGTAGAGCAGTGGATGTAGTGTACATGGATTTTAGTAAGGCATTTGATAAGGTTCCCCATGCTAGGCTTATGCGGAAAGTCAGGAGGCATGGGATAGAGGGAAATTTGGCCAATTGGATAGAAAACTGGCTAACCGGTCGAAGTCAGAGAGTGGTGGTAGATGGTAAATATTTAGCCTGGAGCCCAGTTACAAGTGGAGTTCCGCAGGGATCAGTTCTGGGTCCTCTGTTGTTTGTAATTTTTATTAATGACTTGGATGAGGGAGTCGAAGGGTGGGTCAGTAAATTTGCAGATGATACGAAGATTGGTGGAGTTGTAGACAGTGAGGAGGGCTGTTGTCGGCTGCAAAGGGACTTAGATATGATGCAGAGCTGGGCTGAGGAGTGGCAGATGGAGTTCAACCCTGCCAAGTGTGAGGTTGTCCATTTTGGAAGAACAAATAAGGATGCGGAATACAGGGTTAACGGTAGGGTTCTCAGTCAGGTGGAGGAACAGAGGGATCTTGGAGTCTATGTACATAGATCTTTGAAAGTTGCATCCCCACCCCTTTCCGCCTTCCGCAAAGACTGTTCCCTCCGTGACTACCTGGTCAGGTTCACGCCCCTCTACCACCCACCCTTCCATCCTGGCACTTTCCCCTGCTACCGCAGGAACTGTAAAACCTGTTCCCACACCTCCTCCCTCACCTCTATCCAAGGCCCTAAAGGAGCCTTCCACATCCATCAAAGTTTTACCTGCACATCCACTAATGTAATTTATTGTATCCGTTGCTCCCGATGCGGTCTCGTCCTAGCAGAGCGCTTTAGGGAACATCTCCGAGATACCCGCACCAATCAACCACACTGCCCCGTGGCCCAACATTTCAACTCTCCCTCCCACTCTGCCGAGGATACGGAGGTCCTGGGCCTCCTTCACCGCTGCTCCCTCACCACCAGACGCCTGGAGGAAGAACGCCTCATCTTCCGCCTCGGAACACATCAACCCCAGGGCATCAATGTGGACTTCAACAGTTTCCTCATTTCCCCTTCCCCGACCTCATCCTAGTTTCAAACTTCCAGCTTAGCACTGTCCCCATGACTTGTCCGGACTTGTCCAACCGGCTTATCTTCTTTTCCACCTATCCACTCCACCCTCTCCTCCCTGACCTATCACCTTCATCTCCTCCCCCACTCACCCATTGTACTCTATGCTACTCTCTCCCCACCCCACCACCCTCAAGCTTATCTCTCCGTGCTTCCAGCTCACTGCCTTTATTCCTGATGAAGGGCTTTTGCCCGAAACGTCGATTTCGCTGCTCGTTGGATGCTGCCTGAACTGCTGTGCTCTTCCAGCGCCACTGATCCAGAATCTAGTTTCCAGCATCTGCAGTCATTGTTTTTACCTGCAGTGAGATTCTTGTTAGACCGCAGTGAGATTCTTATTAGACTGCCGTGAGATTCTTGTTGGACTGCGGTGAGATTCTTGTTAGACTGCAGTGAAATTCTTGTTCGACTGCAGTGAGATTCTTGTTAGGCTGCAGTGAGATTCTTATTAGACTGCGGTGTGAGTCTTGTTAGATTGCAGTGAGATTCTTGTTAGACTGCAGTGAGAGTCTTGTTAGACTACAGTGAGATTCTTATTAGACTGCAGTCTTACAAGAATCTCACCACAGTATAGCAAGAATTGTGCCATGTGAAAACCCTAAAAGAGGCAGCCCTTTGATCTCAGTTCTGGAGGTGTGCATCCCCAGATATCGTCTGCCTGAACATCACCATCGCCCACATCTCGAGATGATTCTGCCCTAGATTTGTACATGTCAAAGTCTGAAATCATGCCGGTGAAAATGTGGCAGAAAATCCACATTTTGGTTGGAATTGTGGAGCAGAAAATGAAGGTCCAAGCCTCCTCTCCCTCCTGAGATTGGTCTGATCAAATGAATGCTGCCAACAGCATGATCTCCTGACACTGTTGGGGTGAACCTTTCAAACCAGTGCTGTCTTTTGGCAGGAGGAGCAATCTGATAATTTAAGGGATAAAGTTTTCTCAACAAAGTTACGTCATCCCTTTCAACTCCAGTTGCCACCGGTGTCTTGGGAAGTCTTGCATCCTTGAGGAAACAGTGAAGTGGAAAGTTAATTTGCACCATCTGATGAGCTCACGGCACGGTGTGTCATGTGTTTAAAGGGGCATTCCAAAGATGTGTTACAAATAAATGTATTTCAACACTTCAGAACACTTCCTCTTGTTGTCCATTTGCACCACAGTCTCACTTTTCCTTTTGACAGATGTTGCGTTGCAAAAACATTGGCTATGGGCTCAGGGAATCTTTACTGGCTGCATTGGGTAAGTCCCAGTCTGAATGAAGGCAACTGGATAAATCCCCTGTCAATCACACCTCCAATGCTGTGTCAGTGGGATTAAAGTTATGGATATCATTTGTGCTAATTAACTTCTCTACTTCGTGATTGACAAACGCAGCCTGGAAGCTGGCGATGCAATGATTGTTGTGTAAAACAGAATCACAGAATTGTCACAGCAAAGAAAGGGGATATCCAGCCCCATCATGCCTTCTCCGGTTCCACTCCCTAATCCCGATCTTCGGCCTTTTCACAGCCCCTGTTAAACATGGCCCATCTGAGGAATCAGATCAGACAAAATGTGGCTTGATATATTTGGACATTTTGCTTCTCAAAATGTATGTCACATTGAAGCTACATCCAAACTGAAAATAAACTTGGTTACTACCATGAAAATGTTAATACAGACTTAATGTTTGTTTTAGAGACCAGTCAGAGCATCCCCAGTGTTCCATTGGTCATGGGGTCATCGAAAATAGGAGCAGCAGTAGCCAATAGGTAGTGGTATTATCGCTGGACTGTTTATCTAGAGAGTTTGTTTACAAACCACAACACTGCGATGGCTGGGAATCGAACCCGGGTCAATTGCTTGGAAGACAGCTATGCTCACCACTATACCACCATCACCCTGCTAACAGCTTCATTATGAAGGGCTTTTGCCCGAAACGTCGATTTCACTGCACTTTGGATGCTGCCTGAACTGCTGTGCTCCTCCAGCACCTCTAATCCAGAAATGTTAATCTAGAGACTCAGGTAATGTTCTGGTTTCAAATCCCACCACGGCAGATGGGGATCTTGAATTCAAAAAGAAAATCTGGAATTACGAGTCTAATGCTGACCATGAATCCATTGTTGATTGTTTGAAAGACCCATCTGGTTCACTAATGTCCTCTAGTGAAGGAAACAGCCATCCTTACCTGGTCTGGTCCACATGTGTTCTAGATCTACAGCAATGTGGTTAACTCTTAACTACCCTCTGGGTAATTAGGTATGGCCTAATTATAATGAATAAAAAAACATTCAGCCCATTGAGCCTCTTCCACCTCTCCATGAGGTTATCACTGATGTGGTTGTTGCCTTAAATCTAACTGGCTACCTATGCCCTGAAAGTCCTTACCTCTCAAAAACCCATCTAAATCCTTAAATGTATTCAATAGCCCAGCCTCCACTACTCTCTGGGCAAGAGAATTCCAAAGACGAGAGATTCTCAAAGAGAGGAAATTCTCCTCATCTATGCCTTTAGTCAAAATCCTTTATTTTTCAACCTATGCCTCCAGTTCTAGTTTCCCCACATGAGGGGGAATATCCTCTCAGTGTTCACCCTGTCAATCCCTCTCAAAATCCAATTAATTTCAAGTACATGATCTGTCATTGTTCCAAACCCCAATGGGCTTAAGCCCCACATGCCCAATCTTTGTTATGAGACAATCCCACCATCCGGGTTAGCCAAGTGAGCCACCTCTGAAATGCTTCCAAAGCGAGTATGACCCACCTAAAGGAATGGGGCCAACATGATACATAAATCTCCAAGTGAGGTCTCAGAATCTGTGTAACAAGCACCCCCGATTTTTGTACTTCACCCCATCCTAATGAAGACTTGCATTTCATACGCCATTGCGATTATAAACTTTATCTTTACACTGAATATTTGTGACTCAGCTATGACGGCATTCAAGTTCCTTCTCTACTGAAGCATTCTGGAGTCTCTCACATTTTAAATAATATTCTGCTTTTATCGTTCGCTCTGCCAAAAACTGACAACCTCATTATGCTCTGACTGCCTTATTTGCACACTCACTGAGCTCATACCCACTCATCTCATCTCGTCGTGGATTCTTTGTGACCTCCTCTCTGCTTGCTTTCCTATTATCCTAAAACAATCTTGTTCAAGATTGACCCAATAAGGAAACACCCATAATTTCCTTTTAGCATCTTATATCCCTCACTTAGACCTCCCCTCATTCTTCTAAAGTTCACAGAGTATAAGTCTAAACAGCTCAAACTCCTGTGAGGAGACAAACCTTTAATCTCTGGAATTCATCGGGTGACCCTTCTCTGAAGTTGACTCGAAGTGTGTGAAGTGAGACAGCTAAATGGGAACCAGTGGATGCGGTGTGTTTGTATTTCCAGAAGGTATTTGATATGAATAAATAGGTTACAGTGGAACATAGGAGCTCCTGATATTGAGGGTGTTACATTAAGGGTGAGCTAACAGCAAACAGAGGGTGGAGTGAAATGTCTAACTTTGAGGTCATTTATGGAGCATCAGTGCTAGATCCTCAACTGTGTTGGCTTTTATGATTTATGATCTATATTATTGACTTAGTGTCATAGAGCAAAGAGACGTACAACAGGGAAACAGACCCTTCGGTCCAAATCATCCAGGCCGACCAGATATCCTAAATTAATGCAGTCCCATTTGCCAGCGCTTGGCCCATATCCCTCTCAACCCTTCCTATTCATGTACCCATCCAGATGCTTTTTAAATGTTATAATTGTACTAGCCTCCACCACTTCCTCTGGCAGCTCATTCCATACACGTACCATCCTCTGTGTGAAAACGTTGCCCCTTACGTCCCTTTTATATCTATCCCCTCTCACCCTAGAGCTGTGCCCACTAATTTTGGACTACCCACCCCCTTGCATAAAGGAGACTTGGTTCTTCACTGTCACTGGGTCAGAATCCTGGAATTCCCTCCCTCAGGGCATTGTAGGTGAACCCACAGCACATGGACTGCAGCGGTTCAAGAAGGCAGCTCACCCTCACCTTCTCAAGGGGCAACTAGGGATGGGCAATAAATGCTGGGCCCAGCCAGCGATGCCCACGTCTCAGGAATTAATATGAATAATACAACCCAGCTTGACAATCGTTTGATGGGACAGAGATAGGAAATCCATCCTTCCTGACTGAAAACATTGAGCTGCAATGTGACAACCTCCCCCTGAGTTCCCTCAGGAACAGTGTGGAGATGGCCTGGAGGGGACTTCTGCTCAATTCAGCACTCAAGAGACCAGAGTATCTCTGTGCCACGCTGAAGGAGTGCTGCATTGTCAAGTATGCCATCGCTTGGTAGTACATTGGCTGTTTACAAGAACGAGGAGAAAGTGAGGTCTGCAGATGCTGGAGATCGGAGCTGAAAATGTGTTGCTGGAAAAGCGCAGCAGGTCAGACAGCATCCAAGGAACAGGAGACTCGACGTTTTGGGCAATTCCTGAAGAAGGGCTTATGCCCGAAACGTCGATTCTCCTGTTCCTTTGATGCTGCCTGACCTGCTGCGCTTTTCCAGCAACACATTTTCAGCTGTTTACAAGAATGGCAATGATCCCAATCCCAATATTGTGAAGAAGAGCAAAGCAGACCCCCACCTCCAGTGACCTCTATTTATCCCTTTACAAAAATCCCCAAAAATAAACAAATGAGCTGTCTGCACTGTTTCTTGGAACGAGCTTTGTTCAAATTGGCTCCTTTCATTGAAAAAGCGATGATACTTTGAGCTTTTGTTATGTGTGCTGTATCCTATACAAATCTTTCTATTTGAAAGCTTAGACAAGGGAAGTCACTAGGGATTGTGCTGGATTTCTCACTTAAAGTTGAATCTACTTTCAATACAAGCAGTGCAGACAAAGTTGTCTTGTAAGGGGAAGGTCAGTACTTCGAGTTATAGAGTCATAGAGATGTACAGCACAGAAACAGACCCTTTGGTCCAACTCCTCCATGAGGACCAGATATTCTAAATTAATCTCATCCCATTTGCCAGCACTTGGCCCATATCCCTCCAAACCCTTCCTATTCATATATCCATCCAGATGCCTTTTAAATGTCGCAATTGTACCAGCCTCCGCCACTTCCTCTGGCAGCTCATTCCATACACGTACCACCCTCTGCGTGAAATTGTTACCCCTTAGGTCCCTTTTATATATTTCCCCTCTCACCCTAAACATAATCTCTCTAGTTTTGGACTCCCTCACCATATCCATGCCCCTCATGATACTTATTGAGGTTTGGAAGAATGAAAGGTTAGCTTGTTGAAACATGGAGGAATCTGAAGAAAAGTGGCTGCTGGGAAGATGTCTCCCCATGTGGGGAAATGTAGGGCTGAGGACACAGTCTAAAGATAAGGGAGGAGGAGACTCCCATTTAAAATGTACAGGAGGAGGAATGTCTTCTCTCAGAGGATTATTAGTCTTTGGAAACCTCTTCTCCATCCAGCCAGCTGTGGAGATTAGCTCTGACTATATTCAGATCCAATGACAGTCAAGGGTTATGGGAGCACGACAGAAATGTGGGGGTCAGGCCATTATCAGATCAGCCCCCAATCTGGTCTAATGGCAAAGTACCAGATGGGCTGAATAGACTGCTCCCTTAAGGGTGGCACAGTGGCTCAGTGGTTCGCACTGCTGCCTCTCAGTGTCAGGCACCTGGGTCAATTCCAGCCTCAGGCAACTGTCTGCATGGTGTTTGCACAATTTCCCTGAGTTTATGCGGGTTTTCTCCGGGTGTTCCGGTTTCCTCCCATAGTCCAAAGGTATGCAGGTTAGATGGTTTGGCCTCACTAAATTGCCCGTAGTGCCTAGGGATATGCAGGTGAGTGCATTAGTCAGGAGAACTGTAGGGTAATAGGGTCGGGGAATGGGTCTGGGTGGGATACTCTTCAGAGGGTCTAACATGGGCTAAAATGGCTCACTTCCACACTGTAGGGATTCTGAGCTAAGCTACCTTGTGCAGATGTTCCTTAAGTCTATCCCAAGAGATCTGCAGCTCAATGAGTCATTGACAGTGCCTAAGAACATTCCATTGCTCATCATACTGTAAAATACTGTTTAATTGAGAATGAGATTCTTCCTTTAAGTAGTTGCTTCTCTATCTTGATAATGCTGGATTTTGTTCTCTCCCCAACATTACTATGAAGGCCCCACAGTGGGTTGTTAATCCTGTTACTGGAAGCATCTACAACATTGACACAAGCAAGAGCTACTTTTCCTTTGTTTGCCTTTCCGTACGTGTGACCTTTGACTCAAACTCTCATCAATCTTTCACTCTGGACAGGACGGAGCAAGAAAATTCCCTCGATAGCGAGCTTCTTAATATCTTCCACAGATGTGATGGGACGTTATTCACTGCTGAACAAATGCCGGACAAACTTCAGATGTTTCTCAAACAGACATCATGCAGCACTTTGCCTTTCTGAGAGGAGACCATTCAGCCCACTTCACCTTAGCTAGCAAATTACTCCCACTTCCCTGCTCTATCCACAAAGCCTCACATTTTGTTTTTATTCACTTGTGGAACGTAGTGGGCCAACATTTATTGTTGCCCCTTGAGGAGGTGGGGATGAGCTGCCTTCTTGAACCGCTGCAGTTCACCTGCTGTGGATTGACCCACAATGCCCTGAGGGAGGGAATTCCAGGATTTTGACCCAGTGAGAGTGAAGGAAGGGCGATATATTTCCAAGTCAGGATGATGAGTGGTTTGGAGGGGAACTTGCAGGGGGTGGTGTTCCCAGGTATCTGCTACTCTTGTCCTTCTAGATGGAAGTGGTCGTGGGTTTGGAAGGTGCTGTCTGAGGATCTTTGGTGAATTTCTGCAGTGAATCTTGTAGATAGTACACACTGCTGCTACTGAGTGTCAGTGATGGAGGGAATGGATGTTTGTGGATGTGGTGCCAGTCAAGTGGGCTGCTTTGTCCTGGATGGTGTCAAGCTTCTTGAGTGTTGTTAGAGCTGCCCCCATCCAGGCAAGTGGGGAGTATTCCATCACCCTCCTGACTTGAGCCTTGTAGATGGTGGACAGGCTTCGGGGAGTCAGGAGGTGACTTGGCACCTTCTACCTGAAAATCTTTACAAATGCTTCAGCCTTACCTTTTGTACTGATGTGCTGGGTTCTTCCATTATGGAAAATGGGGATATTTATGGATTTTTCTCCTCCAGTGAGTCGTTTTCCTCTCTACGACCATTCACAACTGGATGTGGCAGGACTGCAGAGTTTGATCTAACAGGTTAATTTGGAAGCACTAGCTTTTGGAGCGCTGTCCCTTCATCAAGTGGTTGTGGAGTATAAGATTGTAAGACACACAAAGGTTTACAGTGTGATGTAACTGAAATTATACATTGAAAAAGACCTGGATTGTTTGTTAAGTCTCTCATCTTTTAGAATGTTGGTTTCAGTTCTTTCATATGTAAATCGCAAAACGTTACATTCTCAAGTGAACTTTAACAATTGGTGTCATATCAGCCCAGATAATACATTGAAGGTGTGAGTTGTGTGATTTTTAACATTATACACCCCAGTCCAACACTGGCTGTTCCAAATCATGAGCTTAGATCTGGTCTGTTAGTTGTGAGATTGTTTAGCTGTTTGTCACTTGCTGTCTGGCATGCAAGTGGCCCTGTTTGGTGGCTTCACCAGGTTGACACCTCATCTTCAGGTATGCCTGGTGTTGCTCCTGGTATGCCCCCCTCCCTGCAATCTCCATTGAACCAGGGTTGATCCCGTGGCTTGGTGGTAATGGTTGAGTGGGGGATAGGCCGGGCCATGAGGTTACAGATTGTGTTGGAGTACAATTCTAGAGTATTCATCCAATTCCCTTTTGAGGTTTACTTTTGAATCTTCTCCTATCATCCATTTAGGGAGTGTATTCCAGACCGCACAACCCAGTGGTTAAAATCCAAGGTTTCCTTGTATAGTCTCTGGTTCCTTTGCAAATTCTTAAATTTATATCCTCCTGTTACTGGTAAAAAATGAGGTCTGCAGATGCTGGAGATCACAGCTGAAAATGTGTTGCTGGTTAAAGCAATAGGCAGCATCCAAGGAATAGGAAATTCGACGTTTCGGGCATAAGCCCTTCATCAGGAATGAGGAGAGTGTGGAGGTACATGTGAACTTGTGGCGGATATGGAAGGATCCTTATGACTCCGACTGACTCCCACAGCTACCTGGACTACACCTCCTCCCACCCTGCCCCCTGCAAAAACTCCATCCCATATTCCCAATTCCTTCGTCTCTGCCGCATCTGCTCCCAGGAGGACCAGTTCCAACACCGCACAGCCCAGATGGCCTCCTTCTTCAAGGACCGCAGATTCCCCCCAGACGTGATTGACGATGCCCTCCACCGCATCTCCTCCACTTCCCGCTCCTCCGCCCTTGAGCCCCGCTCCTCCAACCGCCACCAAGACAGAACCCCACTGGTTCTCACCTACCACCCCACCAACCTCCGTATACAACGTATCATCCGCCGTCATTTCCGCCACCTCCAAACGGACCCCACCACCAGGGATATATTTCCCTTCCCTCCCCTGTCAGCGTTCCGCAAAGACCACTCCCTTCGTGACTCCCTCGTCAGGTCCACACCCCCCACCAACCCAACCTCCACTCCCGGCACCTTCCCCTGCAACCGCAGGAAATGTAAAACTTGCGCCCACACCTCCTCCCTCACTTCCCTCCAAGGCCCCAAGGGATCCTTCCATATCCACCACAAGTTCACCTGTACCTCCACACACATCATCTATTGCATCCGCTGCACCCGATGTGGCCTCCTCTACATTGGGGAGACGGGCCGCTTACTTGCGGAACGCTTCAGAGAACACCTCTGGGACGCCCGGACCAACCAACCCAACCACCCCGTGGCTCAACACTTTAACTCTCCCTCCCACTCCACCGAGGACATGCAGGTCCTTGGACTCCTCCACCGGCAGAACATAACAACACGACGGTTGGAGGAGGAGCGCCTCATCTTCCGCCTGGGAACCCTCCAACCACAAGGGATGAACTCAGATTTCTCCAGTTTCCTCATTTCCCCTTCCCCCACCTTGTCTCAGTCGGTTCCCTCAACTCAGCACCGCCCTCCTAACCTGCAATCTTCTTCCTGACCTCTCCGCCCCCACCCCACTCCGGCCTATCACCCTCACCTTGACCTCCTTCCACCTATCACATCTCCATCGCCCCTCCCCCAAGTCCCTCCTCCCTACCTTTTATCTTGGCCTGCTTGGCACACTCTCCTCATTCCTGATGAAGGGCTTATGCCCGAAACGTCGAATTTCCTGTTCCTTGGATGCTGCCTAACCTGCTGTGCCCTTACCAGCAACACATCCTCCTGTTACTGACCCTGCTGCCAGTAAAAACAGTCCTCCCTTGTTTTTCCAGGAGACATGTTCATCGCTGGCTAGGCCCATATCCGCTGGCTAGGCCCATATCCTCTGATTAGAAGATTAAGAGGTGACTTAATTAAAACGTAAAAAAAGTCCTGAGGCGACTTGACCGAGTGGATGTGGAAAGATGTTTCCTCTTGTGGAAAAGTCTGGAAAAAGAGGTCATCCATTTCAAACCGAGATGGGGAAACCTTTTTTGGAGATTGGAGTCTTTGGAATCCCCTTCCTTTCAAGGCAGTGGGTGTAGAATGTTTAATTAGATTTAAGGCAAAGGTTGACAGATTCTCAATGACCAAGAGAGTGAAAGATTGTCAGGATATGCAGGAATGGAGAGTTCAGGTTAAAGTCAGGTCTTATTGAATGGTGGGGCAGACTTGAAGGGTCTTGAAGCCCTTGAAGCCCACTCATGTTTCTAGTTCTGATGTTCCTATCCACTTTAACCATGTTGGACATGTCCTCACTGTAACATTCCATCCAGAAATGTACTGAAGCAAGCTGGGAATTTTCACATGACCGAACTCCATCCCCACTTTGCTACACCTCACTTACAACATTCCTGTTTGGAAAGTTTATTCCTGGGAAAGGTTCTCACCATGCTTGGAAAATCTGAAGGAGTGAAGACATCACATCAAAGAATCAGAAAACCAAAAGGCAGTTTACGAGACAGGATGTGACCACTCAGCCTCTCACGGTGACTATCCTGTGTTCTTCATACTTAGCCCCTGTGCCTTTTTGCGCTCCAGAAGCTTACCCATTAACCATTTCATAAAATCTCTACAGTGTGGAAGCAGGTCATTCAGCCCACACTGATCCCCCCCTGAAAAGCATCCCACCCAGCGCCAGCCCCTTATATTTGCCATGGCCAATCCACCCAATCTGTACATCTACTGACTGTGGGAGCATCTGGAGGAGATCCACAGCAGCACGGGAAGAACATGCAAAGTCCTCGCAGACAGTCACCCGAGGGTGGATTCAAACTCTGGCCCCCGGTGCTGTGCGGCAGCAATGCTAACCACTGGGCCACCATGCTGCCCATTTGAAAACCCCATTTGAACCTGTCCCCCCCCCCAAAGCTCTCAGACAGTGGCCAAAGAGGCTCATTGTGTGAGAACATTGCTTCTTATGTTGCCTGTCTTTTACCAATTACCTTAGATTGTTGTGTTCTGGCTCTCCATTCTCCCACCAGTGAGAACAGTTTCTCCCTGTCCAGACTCCACCACGACTTTGAAAACCCTGACTAAGTCTCCTGTCAGCCTCCTCTTCGACAAGTTGGACATCACTGGATTTTCCCGTATAACTGAAGTTTGTCATCTCTATCACCATTCCTGTAAATCTTTTCTGATCCCTCTCTTAAAGTCCAGCCAGAAGTCGTGGCATCCAGGATTGGACACAGTACTTCAGTTGAGACTCTATCAGTGTTTTGCACTGCTATTTGTTTTCCTTGGTACTCTCTGCTTTGGAATAAGCATATCACAGAACTTGGTACTCTTTGCCTTGGAATAAGCATATCACAGACCTGTTCTTACCTGACTTTGTGTGACTGGATGCTACTTGTTCCCCTTAGAAGTCAGACACAGCCCGTTTCGGGATCACGTAACTATTTAACATGGAGTAGTCTCCTTCATCAAAGAAATTAAAAAGATAAGTTGCTCCACTAACCGAAAGAAACCATCACAGAATCGAGAAAGAGTTATTAATATGTCAATCCTCTCTGTCCAGACCTGGTGAAGTTTCCCATGGAGTAATGATCTGATTGAAATGTATCAAAAAAAGTTGATTGAAGCATATAAAATTCAAACAGGGCTAGATGCAGAGATCCATATTGTAGATACAGAGAGGAGGTTTCCCCTGGATGGGCAGTCTAGAATCAGGGGACAGTCAATCTTAGGACATAGGGTCGACCACTTCAGACTGAGATGAAGAAAGGTTTCTTCACTCAAGCTGTAGCGAACCTGTAGAATACTCTCCCAGAATATAGAGATAGATACATTTCTAGATTTTAAAGGCATCAAGGTGGAAAGTAGGAGTGTGGTATCACAATAGAGGACTCAGCACGGCCGTATTCAATGGCAAAGCAGGCTTGAAGGGCTGAATGGCCTACTCCATCTCTTGGTTTCTATAAAATGGAGGTGCCTGTGTTGGATTGGGGTGTACAAAATTAAAAATCACACAACACCAGGTTATAGTCCAACAGGTTTAATTGGAAGCACTAGTTTTCGGAGTGCTGCTCCTTGACCCAGTGAATGTGGATGACACAATTTTTCGACGCAAAATTGTGTGGCTTAAAATTGTGTACTCCACAACCATCCGATGAAGGAGCAACGCTCCGAAAGCTAGTGCTTCCAATTAAACCCGTCGGACTCTAGCCTGGTGTTGTGTGATTTTTAATCTTGGTTATATGTTCATATTAATGAAGCCCAGAATTCTGTATGACGTTTTAAACTGCTTTATCAGCCCTGTGGTACAGATACATGCCCAGATCTGTCTGTCCCTGCATCCTGTTAAGAATTGCTCTCTCTCTCTCTCTCTCTCTCTCTTTTCCATCACCTCTCTTCTCCCTTCCTCCCAAAAGTGTCACCTCACACCTCACGACTAGGCACAGGACAAGCCTGATCTTGCACAATTGCCTGTGGTTCCACCCACAGGGGGTCTACCTCTGTCTCGTTCACAGCATAAATGTATTTAAAGGGAAACTGTGAAGGAACAGAAGGGCGTGTTGATAGAGGGGACAAAGGGAAGACGATGTGAAGCTTAAACGACGCAGACCAGTGGGCAGAGGAGCAAAATATTTCCTTCTTTTTAGATTCTCGGAATCCTGGTTTTGCAATGGAAAACTTTCCCTTCATGTTTCTGTGCTGCAGTTCCAATCAACTCCTGCCACTTCCACGCATCGTTCATCCATTTCCTTTTTAAAGTTTTTTGTGTCAAATTTCCTCATAAATATTCACTTTGAATAATAGATTCATACAGGAAAGGTGTCAGCCGTCTCTCTGTAGGTAGCACTCTCACATCTGAGTCAGGAGGCTGCAGGTTCAAGTCTCACTTTCAGCAAATAATTCAGCGACCTCTCAGATGAACGTGAAAGACCCTGAGGCCTTGAATTTTTTGATATAAAAACAAGCCAGGGGAATTATCAAAGTACTTTCATTGAGTTTTACTAATGTTGACAGGCCCTGAGAAGGTGAGAAATGTAAGTGTTAGTTTATTTCCACTCTTGGAAAGAAGGTCGCTGTTAACTTTCCATCGCGAAATTAATTCCAAATTTATGGAAATAATCTCTCAAATTTCACCCTCTGATTCTCTCAACATTTCTCAGTGAAATAGGACAGATTGAGAGGGAAATGGGCCAAATGCTGGCAAATAGGATTAGATTATGATTGGGGGGTGGTGTTGGATTGGTGTGGACAAAGTTAAAAAAAATCACACAACACCAGGTTATAGTCCAACAGGTTCATTTGGAAGCACTAGCTTTCGGAGCGCTGTTCCTTCATCAGGTAGTTGTGGTAATCACCGAAAGCTAGTGTGCTTCTGATTAAACCTGTTGGACTATAACCTGGTGTTGTGTGATTTTTAACTTTGTACACCCCAGTCCAACTCTGGCATCTCCAAATCAGTTAGATTAGTTTAGGATATCTGATCAGCATGGACAAGTTGGACCGTGCTTTAGATTAGATTAGATTTACAGTGTGGAAACAGGCCCTTCGGCCCAACAAGTCCACACCGACCCAGCGAAGGGAAACCCACCCATACCCCTACATTTACCCCTTACCTAACACTATGGGCAATTTAGCATGGCCAATTCACCTGACCCGCACATCTTTGGACTGTGGGAGGAAACAGGAGCACCCGGAGGAAACCCACGCTGACACGGGGAGAACGTGCAAACTCCACACAGTCAGTCGCCTGAGTCGGGAATTGAACCCGGGTCTCAGGCGCTGTGAGGCAGCAGTGCTAACCACTGTTCCACCGTGCCGCCCACTGTGCTGGATATATCTATGACTCTAGGAGAAAGTGAGGTCTGCAGATGCTGGAGTATCAGAGCTGAAAATGTGTTACTGGAAAAGCGCAGCAGGTCAGGCAGCATCCAAGGAACAGGAAATTCGACGTTTCGGGCATAAGCCTGATTCCTGATGAAGGGCTTATGCCCGAAACGTCGAATTTCCTGTTTCTTGGATGCTGCCTGACTTGCTGCGCTTTTCCAGCAACACATTTTCAGCTCTATATCTATGACTCTAACTCTATTCTGAAGGGTTCACGTAATGTTTTCAGAGATTTTCATGAAGGAAGTGTCCATTGATCAAGAGTAATGTGCCCATTCCTTCGATGCCCGCTCTGGCATTTGGAACCCAAGTGGTCCATATTGCACCCTGCAAATCTACCAGCTCTACTGTGGGTGGCAGTAATGTAGAGCCAATGTTGTCCAAGGCTGAGATGAATGCACAAGTTCAATTCCAACCAGCTGGAGTACCATTATGTTTCATAGAAACATAGAAGGTAGGAACAGAAGGAGGCCATTTGGCCCTCCAAACCTGATCATGGCTGATCATCCAATAGCGTAATCCTGCTTTCTCCCAGTAACCTTTGATCCCATTCACCCCAAGTGCTATATCGAGCCATCTCTTGAACGCATACAATGTTTTGGCATCAACTACTTCCTGTGGTAATAAATCCCACAGGCTCACCCACACTTTGGGGGAAGAAATGTCTCCTCATCTCCATCCTAAATGGCCCACCCCGAATCCTCAGATTGTGACCCCTGGTTCTTGACACACCCACCATCGGGAACGTCTATGAGATCCCCCCCCCCCCCCACCCGTCCCTCTTCTGAACTCCAGTGAAACCAGTCCTAACGTAGTCAATCTCTCCTCATGCGTCAGTCCCGCCATCCCTGGAACCAGCCTGGTACAAACCTTCGAGAGCAAGAGCATCCTTCCTCAGAAAGGAGGCCAAAACTGTACACAATATTCTAGGTGTGGCCTCACCAAGGCCCTGTATAACTGCAACAGCACAGCCCAGCTCCTGGACTCAAAGCCTCTCTCAATGAAGGCCAACATCCCATTTGCCTTCCTTACCGCCTGCTGCACCCGCGCGCTTACCTTCAGCGACTGGTGCCCAAGGACACCCAGGTCCCACTGCACACTCCCCTCTCCTAATTTAGGTAGCAATCTGCCATCTTGTTTTTGTTTCCAAAGCGAATAACCTCACATTTATCCACATTATACTGGATCTGCCATTGATTTGCCCACTCACCCAACCTGCCCAGATCATTCTGAAGGACCTCTGCATCTTTTCCACCCAACTTGGTATCATCAGCAAGCTTTGAGATGTTACATTTTATTCCCTTGGCCAAATCATTAATATATATTGTGAATAGCTGGGGTCCTTGCACCAATTCCTGTGGCACCCCACTAGTTACTGCCTGCCAATCTGAAAAGGACCCATTAATTCCTACTCTGTGTTTCATCTCTACCAACCAGTTTTCTATCCATCTCAATACACCTCCCCCAATCCCATGTGCTTTAAGCTTGCACAATAATCTTTTATGTAGAATTTTGTCAAACACTTTCTGCAAGTCCAAATATACCACATTGACTAGCTCCCACTTGTCAACTCTACTAGTTACATCTTCATAGAATGCCAACAGATTTGTCAAGCATGATTTCCCTTTCATTAAACCATGCTGACTCTGTCTGACCCTGCAGCTGCTTTCTCAATGCTCTACTTCATAATGGATTCAAGAATTTTCCACACTACCATCGCTCTCAGGATCCAGCCTCGGGTGACTGTCTGTGTGGAGTTTGCACACACTCTCTATGTCTATGTAGGCTTCCTATAGGTGCCCTGGTTTCTTCCCACTGTCCAAAGATGTTCACGTTGAGTGGTAAATGCAGGGTTACAGGGATAAGGTAGAGGGGTATGTCTGGGTGGGATGGGCCGAATGGCCTGATTCCACACTGTAGGGATTCTATGTAATTGGAAGCTGCCCTTAGCAAGGATGCCTGGGAAACTAGTCTTGAAACATACAAAATTTATAGAGTTGACAGAGTAGATGAGGAAATGCTGTTTTTCCACATGGAGAGAGTCTTGGACCAGATGGCATAGTCTCAGAATAAGGGGTTGTACCTTTAAGAGAGCAATGAGGAGGAATTTCTTCTCTCAGAAGGGAGTGAATCTGTGGAATTCTTCAGTGCAGAGGGCTGTTGAGGCTGGGTCTTTAAATGTATTCAAAACTGAGGTAGACAGACTTTTGTTATGATTTGGAGATGCCGGTGTTGGATTGGGGTGTACAAAGTTAAAAATCACACAACACCAGGTTATAGTCCAACAGGTTTAATTGGAAGCACACTAGTTTTCGGAGCGACGCTCCTTCATCAGGTGATAGTGGAGGGCTCGATCGTAACACAGAATTTATAGCAAAAATTTACAGTATGATGTAACTGAAATTATACATTGAAAAATTGATTTTCTGTTAAGCCCTTCATCTGTTAGAATACAGTGATAGTTTCACTTCTTTCATGTGTAAATCACAAAACCCTTCTTTTTAAAAGTTGCATTCTCAGGTTAGCTGTTAACCATTATCACCATTGTTAACAGCTAACCTGAGAATGCAATTTTAAAAAGAAGGGTTTTGTGATTTACACATGAAAGAAGTGAAACCATCACTGTATTCTAACAGATGAAAGGCTCAACAGACAATCAATTTTTCAATGTATAATTTCAGTTACATCACACTGCAAATTTTTGCTATAAATTCTGTGTTACGATCAAGCCCTCCACAATCACCTGATGAAGGAGCGTCGCTCCGAAAACTAGTGTGCTTCCAATTAAACCTGTTGGACTATAACCTGGTGTTGTGTGATTTTAGACTTTTTTATAATCAGTAAGGGATTCAAGAGTTGTGGAGGAAAGGCAGGTTAGTGATGTCAAGGATTATCTGATCGACCATAATCTCGCTGAATGTTGGAACAGACTCGTTGGGCTGAATGGCCTACTTTTGGTCTTGATTGTCATCAAGTAACACAAAAACCAGGTTCACTTACGTCCTTTGGGATGGAAATCTGCCGCCTTTAACACATCTGGCCTCCATGTGAGTCCAAACCCACAGTGAAGTAGTTGACTCTGCATTACCCCCTGAAAGTGTCGAGCCAGCAACTCAGTTCAATGGCATTATGGACGGTGACAACTGCTGTCCTTATCAGCAACCCCCATCTCCCATGACAAAATCAAGGCCATTATTAGCTTTCAGAAGAGTGAAACCTGTTCAGTTAATAAAACGCATTGAACATTTCCTTCCATCAAACACATCATCTTGAATAGATTCATCATCATTTCTACACTTTGGAATTCAACAACCCTTGGATGAAGCCAGAATCTAATTTCTCACTTGGCTTTCCCTTAAGCCAGCCTCATTCTCTTTGATGTGTCTTATAAACATTGTGTATCTTTGCTGCTGTCCTAGATCCCGCTGTTCTTGGCTTTGGATCTCAACTCATGTGGTTTAACACAAGCAATCCAACAGAATCGCAATGGTCAGGGTGACATTCCAGATGAGCCTGCATCTTATGGTCATGCAGAGTATCTCGAGTTCAAGGCTCCCCTGTTGTGGTTCACCCGAGAGGTGAAGTATCCAATGGAATCTTACAGAGATCTGAATGCTGTTTGTAATGGAGAAATATGCGATGGAATTGGATGACAAATTGGGTCAATAGGCTGAGAAGTGGTAGATGGAGTTTAATTTGGTTAAGTGCGAGATATATTAAGGTCAGGATATATTCAGTTCAAAGTAGAGTCTTGGGTAATGATGTAGAACAGAGAGAGATCTAGGTGTTCAGGTACATAATTCTTTGAAGTTTGCATCATAGACAGGGTGGTTAAGAAGGCATTTAGCAAGCTTGCCTTGATTGATCAGTCCTTTAAGTTGGGACATTATGTTGTGGTTGTACAGGACATCGGTGAGGCCTAATCTGGAATACTGGGCGCAGTTCTGGTTGCCCTGTTATAGGAAGAACATTATTAAGTTGGAGAGTGTTCAGAAAAGATTTTGTTTTTAAATTAGATTTCCTACAATGTGGAAACAGGCCCTTCAGCCCAACCAGTCCTCTGAAGAGTAACCCACCCAGACCCATTGCCCTCTGACTAATGCACCTAACACTATGGGCAACTTAGCACAGCCAATTCATCTAACCTGCACATCTTTGTGATTGTGGGAGGAAACTGGAGGAAAGCCACACAGACGCAGGGAGCATGTACAAACTCCACACAGACAGTCACCCAAGGCTGGAACTGAACCTGGGACCCTGGTGCTGTGAGGTAGTAGTGCTAACCACTGAGCCATCATGCCGCCCATAAAGGACGATACCAGGAATAGAGGGTTTGTGTTATAAAGAGAGGCTGGATAGGCTGGGACCTTTTCAATGGAGCATAGGAGGTTGAGCGGTGATCTCATAGAGGATTACAAAATAATAAGGAGCATAGATAAAGTGAATGGCGGGTATTTTTCCCTAGGGTTGGGGATTTCAAGACAATGGAGCATAGTTTTAAGGTGAAGGGGAAGGATTTTAAAAAGAGATGAGGGGCAATGTTTTTACACAGAGACTAGTTCGTTTGTGGAATGAACTGCCAGAGAAAGTGGTAGGCGGTTAGTAGAGTTCGAGTGATTAGAAGACATTTGGATAAGAAATGTTTGGAAGGATATGGGACATACAAAGGCAGATGGGACTAGTTTAGTTTGGGACTATGGGTCGTTGCGGACTAGTTGGACTGAAGGGTCTCAGCACAGTACATCCAAGAGCAACCTCTGATACCTGTCTGAGGCAATCGTAGCCAGGGTAGTCTACCTAGAATAGATGGAGACTCTAATGACAGGAGACTCGTCACCATCTCATCGCCTCTTTCAGCACGATTGTGAGCTCGACCCCTCCTGGGAATGGGTGGCACAGCTGTTCCTGATCGGAAGGTGCCCCAAGTGAGGGAGCAGGCAGCACGGAGGGCATCCAGGGTCGGTGGTGTCGGGGACAGGGTGGGCAAGGGAAGGTGTCGCAGGGAATAGTACACCTTGCCCCAGACACTGAGACTGCACTGGCGTTCGGTTTGATTGGATTTGATTTATTGTTGTCAGATATACCTAGGTATACTGTATAAAGATCATAGGGTGGAGCGAGGAATACAATGTTCCGGCTGCAGAGAAAGTGAGAGAACATTCTCAGTAACATTAGCAGACTTAGAATAAAGGTCTAACAGTGCGGAACGATTATAAGAAATGTGAGAATAGGGTCTGCTGTAGAGATCGCGTGCTCTGTCAACATCATCTTGAATCCATGAGATATTAAAATCAGACCCTGTCTCCTCCCTCAAGTAGATATATAAGGCCCCACAGCCTGAAGAAGGGTAGGAATAGCTCCCTATAATGTTTTGGTTAATATTTCTATACATCATCATCACTAAGAAGATTTTTTTTTGTCTTTGCTGTCAGTAGCTGTTGCTGTCTACCTTACAGCATTGACTATTCTTCATGGAACCATTCGCAAGAGAATTGATGCCACAATGAAGGGTAAAAGGTTTCTGGGCCATGGGGAGGCAGAGCGAAGTGGGATCAGTCAAATAAAGGCAAAATCCTGCAGATATTGGAAATGTGAAACGAACACCGAGAATGCTGGAGAAACTCAGCAGGTCTTGCAGCCTCTGGAGAGAAACAGAGTTAACTGTTCGAATGCTGAAAATGTGCTGCTGGTTAAAGCACAGCAGGTTAGGCAGCATCCAAGGAATAGGAAATTTAACGTTTTGGGCATAAGCCCTTCATCAGGAATGAGGAGAGTGTGCCAAGCAGGCTAAGATAAAAGGTAGGGAGGAGGGACTTGGGGGAGGGGCGATGGAGATGTGATAGGTGGAAGGAGGTCAAGGTGAGGGTGATAGGCCGGAGTGGGGTGGGGGCGGAGAGGTCAGGAAGAAGATTGCAGGTTAGGAGGGCGGTGCTGAGTTGAGGGAATCGACTGAGACAAGGTGGGGGGAGGGGAAATGAGGAAACTGGAGAAATCTGAGTTCATCCCTTGTGGTTGGAGGGTTCCCAGGCGGAAGATGAGGCGCTCCTCCTCCAGCCGTCGTGTTGTTATGTTCTGCCGGTGGAGGAGTCCAAGGGCCTGCATGTCCTCAGTGGAGTGGGAGGGAGAGTTAAAGTGTTAACTGTTCGAATGTTTGAAGCACTCCCTCCAGATACTACTGAGTTCTTTGTGGGACTAGTTGAGCTGGTCTTGTAGAGGTCCAGTATTGAATTGATGGAATGAATGGCCTCCTTCCATGTTAGAGGTCTTCTGAGGGTCTGGGGAGTGCTACGCAAATGTAACCACCTTTAACCTTTTGTGAGTCTTTCTAGTTGAAGGTATATATTTGATGCATCAATTCTCTCGTGGCACAGTTTGCTAATGAATCTCAGATCCAGATTTGACCTGTATTTCTCCAGCTCCCGGGTAACATCTAGAAATTGATTCAGGAATTACACTGTGTCAAGAACAATTCCTCATCAGTCTGGTCAGGGATGTTTTTACACATCTCTGGAGGAGGTAGGACTTGAATCCTACTCCCCTAGTCTAGAGTTAAGAACATTGCCACTGCACCACAGAAGCAGTGTGTCAATGTTTGTTGCTTGGTATGTGTCAGATTGTTTCTCTCTAAAGCACTGGCATTAATCCCAATGATCAATTACCATACAGTCTACACATCATCAAAAACACTCTACAAAGCTTCTAAATCCAGCAACAGCTTGAGTTTTTGTGGAGCACCTTTGCCTTAATAAAACACTTCAACATCCTTCACAGGACTTTAATATGACACAAGGCAGGAGGTATTATCACAATATGGCCATCATTGGGTTTTAAGAGCTGTGGAGGCAGAGCAGTTAGAACGATCGAGCTTCACTATATGGTAAGAGACCCATCTGCCCATCACGTCCATGGCTGTCATGAAGAACCAATCTAATTTAATCCTATTTACCTGCACTTGGCCACCAATCTTATCACTTCTATGTTAACCGCCTTTACCAACCTTCTACATGAAAATTATTCTCATTATATCCCCTCTATATCTCCTGCTGTGTGCTATAAATCTATTCACTGCCCCCACCACCCATCCTGCTTATTAACGCCTTTATCCTGATGAAGGGCTTATGCTCGAAACGTCGAATTCCCTATTCCTGAGATGCTGCCTGGCCTGCTGTGCTTTGACCAGCAACACATTTTCAGGTTTGTACTAGTTTGTTTCAGCTGTAGCAGTCACAAGATGTGTGAGTCTAGGGGAGTTGCAAGCTTCAGTAAAGAATTCCTCTGACTTTCTCTGGGTGTTGTTCCTTCCTGTCTGTAAAACTCTGCTTGAATATTTCTTTTTGCCAAGGGGTGTGTTTGTGGGATGTTGCTGTATTGGAACAGTTAATTAGTAATAGGTACTGCATCTGATTGGTTAAGTTTCCTGATGAAGGGCTTATGCTCGAAACGTCGAATTCTCTATTCCTGAGATGCTGCCTAACCTGCTGTGCTTTGACCAGCAACACATTTGCAGCTGTAAGTTTCCAATAGCTAAGATATTCTAAATTCTGTTTTGTTTTGTTCATGTTTTCACTGTAGTGTTTAAATAAATTCAGTTTTGCTTAAAGCCAAGTGGTTTGACCAGCTGCATCACACCTAGAATACTCATTTCACATTTATCTGTAAAATAGGAAAATGTTCGGGTCTGGTCCATAACATTGTCCTGGGAGAGGTGGATGAGATAACTCAGATACTGAGGGATGAGGCCTTTGAGGAATTCAAACGCAAAGCTGAGAATTTTAAGCTACTCAGCCGGGAGGCAATGTCAGTCAGTGGGCCCCAGGAGAGTCACGTTGCACGTTAGGAGATCGGCAGCCCAGGTTTACAAGGCTGGAGGATGCCAATTCAGGCAAAAGCAAGCTGCAATCGCTCTCTCAGAGGCTCAGGATTCAGGACCACTTTGTCTCACTCTGGATCAATGGATTCTGAGGTGGATGGTGAGCCTTATCACGTGCTCCATGGTTCAAGGAGTTGGACAGTTGGATTGCTCAGGAGGTATGATTCCTGACTCCTGGACCTTACCCTGGTGTTTTGCCGAATAATCCTTCTCTATTTCGGTCGAAAGTCCCGATTCAGGATACGAGACTGACACGCTCGAAGAATGCTTTCCTGAAATGTTTCCATTTTCCTCCTGGGAATTTGATTTTAAATATTATTCATTCATGAGAAGTGAGGTTTGCTGGCTGGGCCCAGTATTTATTGCCCATCCCTTGAGAAGGTGGGGGTGAGCTGCCTTCTTGAACCGCTGCAGTCCATGTGCTGGGGGTTGACCCACAATGCCCTGAGGGAGGGAATTCCAGGATTCTGACCCCGTGACAGGGAAGGAATGGCGATATATTTTCAATACAGGATGGTGAATGGCTTTTAGGGGAACTTGCAGGTGGTGGTGTTGCCGTGTATCTGCTGCCCTTGTCCTCCTGGATCTTTGATGAATTTCTGCAGGGCATCCTATAGACAGTGCACTCTGCTGCTACTGAGCGTCGGTGGTGGAGAGAATGGATGCTTGTGGATGTGGTGCCAATCAAGTGGGCTGCTTTGCCCTGGATGATGTCAAGCTTCTTGAGTGTTGTTGGAGCTGCCCCCATCCAGGCAAGTGGGGAGTATTCCATCACACTCCTGACTTGTGCCTTGTAGATGGTGGACAGGCTTTGGGGAGTCAGGAGGTGAATCACTCACCGCTGTATTCCTAGACTCTGTCCTGCTGCATCAACAAGGATCCCAGTTTGTGATCATCATGTCTGACAAGAAAATAATGATGACTTGACTTCCACCATCTCATGTCTTCTCTCTGGTGGCCAATACTCCTACTCAACAGGAAAATACGAGAAGTCTCAATCCAATTGGCCAATTGGAAGCAAGTAGGGGAAAAAAATCCATGAATGCCTAGGAGAGAGAAATAAAAGTAAAATTAGCTTATGGAATGTGTTCAACAGAGCTGAGTAATCAGCGAGATACCACAAGCACCTCAGCTATTTCCTGTTCTTGTACATGGAAAACTTCTGTTGCCTAATGAGAAACATAGGGATGAATGCTCCTGGCAATGTGGGTGTTGGAAGGGGAGACCGCGTTGGGAAATGTGCGTGAATAAAATATTTGGGATTTGCCAGGGAGATTTCAGGCTGGATGAAAGGCAAACCGGTCGGCTGCACAGCCTCGGCACTATATCAATGCAGCTCTGACTCTGAGAGATGGCTGGCCGAACCACGGGAACGTGGACAGGAACACCCATCCACCCACCCCCCCATTACGAGGAGGGAGGTAACCAGTCTGCCTGGGTAAGGCCCCCAGGATGGCAAATAGCGCAGCAGCAGACAAACTCACAGGAGGCCATCCAGTCCTTTGGTCCTGCCCCAACATCGCATTGGTTGACCGTCTCTCAATGCTGTGTTCTCACTTTTTCCCCATACCCTCCATGATGCCTTCTCTCTGTCGTGCTGGCCCTCAGCCGCACTGTGCAGGCCCTATGTGAAGCCTCTCCCTTCCCTGGTCTCCCTGCGGCAGACAGTGGACAGGCATGGGAAGATATTCCCAATGACCGCAAACTCCAGATCTAGGGGTCACAGTCTAAGGATGTGGAGTAGGACTGAGAGGAGGAGAAATGTGTTCCCTAAGAAGGGTGGGAAGCCTGTGGAATCCTCTGCCACAAAAGGCGGTTGAGGCCAAAACAGTGAATATTTTGGAGAGGGAGTCAGATATTGCTTTTCAGGTGAAAGGGTTCGAGGAGAGAGCAGGAAGAGGGGATTGAGTTGAATGATCACATTGAATGGGTGGAACAGGCTCAAAAGGCTGAATGGCCCACTCCTGCACTTAGTTTCTATATTTCTACGTGAGATGTTCCCGAGCAAGGTCACTGGTTCAGCTCTGACTCACAAGTCTCAGGCTGCGTAACGCACAGTGACATTCCCAGTGCATGACCAAGGTGTTACATGAGTTGGTAACCATGGTCCCCTTTGCCCCCTCAAGCGGATGTAAAGGAACAATGCCCTCCCCCACCCCTGGGCAATATGTGAAGAAGATGTCGTGGAGGTTTCCCCCAGGCCCTCAGCCAGCGTCGTTCCCTCACTCCGAAGAGACAAATTGGAATGCGATTTGTGGGATCCTGCTGTGCAGGTGTCGGCCACCGGGCTTCTCACGGTTAAGCAGCGACACTGCTTCAAACCCACTTTGCCGACTATAAAGTGATTTGGGAATGCATTTTCTGGAGGGAGAGAAAGGCGCTACAGGAATGCAAGCTCTCACTTCTTCATTCGCACTTCTCCTCTTGCAAGTGTTCTTCCACTGACAGCACCTTGGGTAAACTGGCTCTCGGCTCACACGGTGACCGTGCTGCAAGAGGATAGTCAGAGCCTCTGACCCGGGATTGACCGGGATTTGGTTTGACTGGGTGTGTTGAATGCACTGTGGTGACCCCAGTGTACTGTGGATGAACCCAGAACAGAGTGACTTGCAGGATTGATTCATGGTCACTGGGCTGTGTGGAAAGATGGCCAGGTGCCAGGGAGTTTCCTAGTCTGACATTTCATCTTTGCCGTGGAGAATTCACACACACACACACACACACACACATCCATCTCAGAAATCCACACCACCAACAACACCCACCTGTGGACCCCTCCCTCACCCAGCTAACACCCAATGGGATTTGATTTTTTTTATCACCCTTTGCCAGACTCGAGGGCAAGAAAAGGATGGTGGGCTTTGGAAGCTTTGTACATGACCTCAAGATATCCCAGCATGTTTTAGAGATTGACAGCCAAGCCTTCCAGTTATACAATCATAGACGTGCATAGCACGGAAACAGACCCTTCGGCCCAACCCGTCCATGCTGACCAAGTTTCCTAAACTGAACTAGTCCCATATGCCTGGTTTTTGACACATATCCCTTATTATCCATGTTCCTGGCCAAATGTAGTTTAAAACATAATTGTACCAGCCTCCACCACTTCCTCTGGCAGCCCATTCCATACACGCACCAGCCTCTGTGTGAAAACGTTGACCCTCAGGTTCCTTTTAAATCTTTCCCCCACTCACCTTAAACCTATGTCATGTAGTTTTGGACTCCACCCGCACCCCCCCACCCCCCCGCCACCCCCAACCCCCCTCCCCAAGCTGAGGAAAATACCTTGGCCATTTACCGTGTCCATGCCCCCAATGATTTTATAAACCTCTATAAGGTCACCCCTCAGCCTCTGTCGCTGCAGTGAAGAAAGTCCCAGCCTATCCAGCCTTTCCTTGTAACTCAAACCTTCCATTTCTGGTAATCTTTTCTGCACCCTTTCCAGTTTAAGAACATCCTTCCAATAGCACGGTGACCTGAATTGTATGCAGTACTCCAAATGTGGCCTTACCACTATAAGGTATCGGAATAGAATTAAACCATTCTGCCCATCGAGTCTGCTACTGCATTCGATCATGTTTTTCTCCCCATTCTCCTGTCTTCTCCCTGTAACCCTAGGGCCCCTCATTAATCAAATATCTATCTATCTCTGCCTTAAACTGACTCAAAGACTTGGCCTCCACAGCCTTCTAAGAAATGAGTTCCACAGAGTCACTATCCTCTGGCTGACCCTGTGGAAGTCCTGGTTGTGGAGCTACGCAGGAATTTTCCTGGAAGTTTCAGCTGCTGATGGGCAATCCCCACCTCCCCCTACTCCCCTGAGACTACCAGGAGACCGCCTCCGGCTCTGAACGAGAGTCAAGGGTTTCAGAGAGGTTTCAGTAACCCCAGGGGAGCTTCAGCATTGCTTGGGCTGGAGGCATTCAGCTGTGAAGAGACCGCGGATAGTGTGGGGATTGTTTGCCTTCGGGCAGAGAATATGGCAGGAGAGGTTCTGACTGAGGGGCACAAAGTTACCTCAGGAGAATCTCTTCCTCTAAGTCAAGGGTCAATAGCCAGGGGCATAGGTAAGGAGCAGCAGGATGAGATGGGAATTTGAGGACATTTTAACACCCAGACAGCTGTGTGTTTCTGGAACTCACTGTCTAAATAAAACAGCTACTTATAAGAACACTCGAAACACTATAACACAAGGCCATGAACCAGGTGCTGGATGGATGTTCAATGACCAGGTTTGACATAATGTGCCAAAGGGGCTCCTTTCCATGCTGTTCAAAGCTCTGTGACTGTAAACGTTAAACAACTTAAAACCTCATCTCTGGATAACTATAAACCGATCACTACCCCCACCCCACCACACCCTCTTTGCTGACCCTGCACCACCTGGCACTGGCTATCTCTGCCCCGATCGCCTGAATACCCCCTAACTCCTGAATAAAGCCACCCCCACCCACCTCCCCCACCCCACCCCCAACCACCCTGGTACCACTTGTGACCCAACCCAGCTACTCTCCTAACCAAACATTAATTAATCAATTAATGAAGACCCTCCCCAGCTCCCCAAATACCTCTGACCTTCAGCCCACTCCACCGACTTAGAGTCACAGAGTTATAGAGTCATAGAGATGTACAGCATGGAAATAGACCGTTCAGTCCAACTCATCCATGCCGACTAGATATCCTAAATTAATCTAGCCCACATTTGCCAGCACTTGACCCAGATCCCTCTAACCCCTTCCTGTTCATGTACCCATCTAGATGCCTTTTTAAATGTTGTCATTGTACCAGCCTCCACCACTTCTTCTGGCAGCTCAATCCATACACGTACCACCCTCTGTGTGAAAATGTTGCCCCTTAGATCCCTTTTATATCTTTCCCCTCTCACCCTAACCCTATGCCCTCTAGTTGACCAAACTACCGCAACCAGCCACCTCATTCCTCCCGACCATTTGACTCCACCCCCACCCCATTCAACTTCCCTCTGGGATATTTCCCAAGGACAGATCATAACAAAGAAATCTCCACATCCTTGCTATTATACTCTCTGCCTCCTTTAGCATGAGGAGGGATCCCATACGGCTTATAATAGACACCTCACTTTGCCTATAGAATCACTACAGAGTGGAAGCAGGCATTCAACCCATTTAAATCCACCCACCTACCCCATAACCCTACATTTCCCATGGTTAGTCCATCAAGACTATACATCCCTGGACAATTTAGCATAGCTAACCCACACATCCTCAGATTGTGGGAGGAAACTGAAGCACCCTAAGGAAATCCAAGCAGGCAGAGGGAGAATGTGCAAACTCCACACAGACAGCCACCAGAGGCTGGAATCGAACCTGGGACCCAGGTGCTGTGAGGCAGCAGTGCTAACCACTGAGCTACCAGGCCACCCAATAAATTGTGCACACGTTCCTAACCCTATCTGTTCTTGTAACTGATTTAAATTTGTCACATTTCATTGACTTTCCAATCAAAATGTATCATTTCATTGCATTATGTTTCATCTGTAATGTGTCTGCCTCTTTGATTTAAATTGAGTTCTCCAATTTCAAATAACCTTCCTCCACATCCCCCGACTCCCTTCCCAGCCCCTCTCCATCCCTACCACTGCTCCCTGCCACCAACTGGATTCATTCCTCCCATCGTCCAACCAGGTCGTACCATTCCTGATGAAGGGCTTTTACCCGAAAGGTCGATATTCCTGCTCCTCAGATGCTGCCTGTGCTTTTCCAGCCCCACTCCAATCTCCAGCATCTGCAGGACCCACTTCTGCTAACCAGGTCATACCCTCTACCTGTCTTCGCCTATCCCCACTTCACCAGCCTGCCCCCTATCTCCCCCTTTATCTGCAGCTCCACCCCACACACCCACTCCAGTCCTGAAGAAAGTTACACCCAAATATTTGACTTCTCCACTAACTGATGCTGCATGGCTTGCTGTGTTCTTCCAGCTTCCTGCTTGTGTTTTGGATTCGATATCCTGGTATTTGTGCTCCTGAAGCCTGTTACTAACTACGTCATTCCTGATGAAGGGCTTTGGCCCAAAACATCGATTTTCCTGCTCCTCGGATGCTGCCTGACCTGCCGTGCTTTTCCAGTGCCACTCTGATCTAGACTCTGGTTTCCAGCATCTGCAGTCCTCACACTTGCCTACTTCTGCTACAACATGCGTTTTAGATTAGATTACTTACAGTGTGGAAACAGGCCCTTCGGCCCAACAAGTCCACACCGACCCGCCACCCACCCACACCCTTACATTTACCCCTTACCTAACACTACGGGCAATTTAGCATGGCCAATTCATCTGACCTGCACATCTTTGGACTGTGGGAGGAAACCCACGCAGACACGGGGAGAACGTGCAAACTCCATACAGTCAGTCACCTGAGTCAGGAATTGAACCCGGGTCTCAGGCGCTGTGAGGCAGCAGTGCTAACCACTGTGCCACCGTGTTTCTTCAATGTGAATTGACTACAACGCGATTGAAGAACTTAGACCATTATTTGTACTGGACGAACTTTCCTTACCTCTATGAGCTATAATTCTACTCCAGTCTCATTGGTTTAAATGGTGCTGCTGGTAACACAATTTTATTATAACATGGGATTGCACAGGAACGGAACTATCCTGTTATATCAGAACAGACTGTACCTTTTTATTAATACATTTTGGGTCACCCAGCATTGGTTCACATCATGCCCAGCACCCTGCTATAGGAAGGATGTTATTGAAGTGGGGAGGGTGCAGGAAATATTGACCAGAAAGTTACCAGGACAGGAGGGTTTGAATTATAAGGAGAGGCTGGGACTTTTTTCACTGGACTGTGGGAGATTGAGGCTGACCTTATAGTCATTTATAAAATCATGAGAGGCATAGATAAAGTGAACAGCCAAGGTCTTTTCTCTAGAGTGGGAGAGTCCAAAACTAGAGGGCAGAGGGTTAAGGTGAGAGGAGAGAGATTTAACAGGGACCTGAGGTTTTCACGCAGAAGGTGGTTGGTGTGTGAAATTAATTGACAGAGGAAATGATAAACGCAGGTATAGTCACAACTTTGAAAAGATATTTGACTGGTATATGAACAGGAAAGATTTTGAGGGATATGGACTAAATGCAGGCTCCTGGGACGCGTTTAGTTTGGGAAATTTGGTCAGCATAGATGAGTTGGACCGAAGGGCCTGTATTCCATGTATGACTCTATGACACGCCCAGCACATTATTTCAACCCAAAACAAAAAGTGGCTCCCTGCCAAGTCTGAGAGACATGGGATGTGGGAGTCACTGGTAAGGCCAATATTTTGTATTTGTCACCAATTGTCCAGGAACTGAGTGGTTTAGGCCATCAACCCATAAGATATAGCTACAGGAATAGGCTGTTCATCTCTTTGAGCTTGCTCTATCATTAACTAAGATCATGACTGATCTGAAATTCCTCATCTCCACTACTCTGCCCTTTCCCTGTTACCCCTGATTCCCTGACTGATCAAGAATCTCTCTCAGCCTTAAATATACACAAGAACTCTGCTCCCACAGTTCTCTCTGTGGCGCGGAATTCCAAAGAATTACAAACCTCTGAGAGAGGAAATTTCTCCTCACCTCAGTCTCAAATTGATGCCCCTTTATTCTGAGACTGTGCCCTCTGGTCCTAGACTCCCCCATGAAGGGTAACATCCTCTCAGCATTGACCCTGTCAAGCCCCTTAAGAATCCGATGTGTGCCCAGTGAATAGAGTCCCAACCTCTTTAACCTTTGCTCATATGACAATCGATGGACATCCTAGCTTTCTAGTCCACCTCAGAGGGCAGTTAAAAGACAACTGTGTCACTTTGGGTCTGGAATCACACGTAGGTCAGGCCAGGTGAGAGTGGCAGATTTCCTTCCCTGAAGGACACTCAGTGCACGAAATGGGTTTTTCCCAGAATCAATGCCGGTTGCCATGGGACTAGCTTTCATTTCTAGATTTTTCTTTTTAGTTTTAAACTGCGCCAGCTGCTACGCTGGGATTCGAACCTGTGTCCATGAGAGATTATGCTGGACCTCTCCATTCCCTCAAATAAAAACAGCAAGCGATGGAGCAGTGTGTTTGGCAGCATCTTAGATTAGATTAGTTTAGCTTAGTTACCGTGTGGAAACAGGCCCTTCGGCCCAACAAGTCCACACTGACCCTCCGAAGCGCAATCCACTCAGACCCATTCTCCTACATTTACCCTGTCACCTAACACTACAGGCAATTTAGCATGGCCAATTCACCTAACCTGCACATTTTTGGACTGTGGGAGGAAACCGGTGGAAATCCACGCAGACACTGGGAGAATGTGCAAACTCCACACAGTCAGTCGCCTGAGGCAGGAACTGAACCCAGGTCTCTGGCGCTGTTAGGCAGCAGTGCTAACCACTGTGCAGACAGAAACGGAGTTAACATTTCAAGTCCAGTGTAACTTTCCTTTGGATCCATTCCAAACCTCCAGATTAGTTGTCCAGTAACATTACAACTAAAAACCTCCCCCACCTGTAAAATTTCATCCGATAAACTTAAATGTCTTTACAAGTGGAATGTTTCCAAGGTGTCAGTTATTTGTGCCCCTGTGTCTTGCCTGGGGAAAGAATATCCTATTTATAACTTTAAGGATTGGAACTTATTCAACAAGGATTCTGAAACTTTCTTTTCAAAATAAGCTGCTCCCTGATAGCTACCAACCAAAATGATTAAACAGTGTCTCTGTCTCAGAAGGACCAAAGGATACCATCCGATCTGAATAGTATCCACTACACACATCCCGAGACCATCAGAAGGCATCCCTGAATTGAATGTTCTTTTTATCAAAGTGAGACCCCACAGGATGTCAGTGTCATTAAAATATTGAGAGAATCTAAAGAGGCTTTAATATAGAACGAGAGTGTGTTGCCAGAAAAGCACAGAAAGTCAGGCACTCTCATTCTCAGAACGTTCATTCCTGAAGAAGGGCTCCCGCCTGAAACATCGATTCTCCTGCTCCTCGGATGCTGCCTGACCTGCTGTGCTTTTCCAGCACCCCACTCCCGACTCTGAGCTCCAGCATCTGTAGATCTCACTTTCTCCTCCTTTAATATAGGAGACTGAATTCACTGAAACGTCAGGAGTGAAGACATATTTTTCATCAGGTCTATAATGTTAACTTTCCAGAACAAACCAGCCCATGTGGATTATAACCGAAATAAAACCTGAAGGCACTGTGGAGGCCATAAATCAGAAACAGAAACAGAAGTTGCTCAAAAAGCTCAACAGGTCTGGCAGCATCTGTGGAGAGAAATCCGAGTTAACGTTTCAGGTCCTGAGGAAGGGTCACCGGACCCGAAACATTAATTCTGATTTTTCTCCACAGACACTGCCAGACCTGTTGAGCTTTTCCAGCAACTTCTGTTTTTGTTTCTGAATTATGCACTATGCTTATTGCTTATAAGTTCTAAAAATGTGTTATTTCACTGTACTGTGTGTGTGTTTGTGTGGGTGTGAGAGACTGTGTATGTGAAAGTCTGTGTATGTGCACGTATGCGTGTACTTGTGTGCATTTATGTGTGTGTGTGTGTGAAGTTTATAAGGGGATTCTGTGTCGTACAATCTTATAGTCCACAACCACCTGATGAAAGAGCAGTGCTCTGAAACTTGAACTTCTAAATAAAGCTG
The DNA here is from genome assembly GCF_020745735.1 of Hemiscyllium ocellatum. Lineage (NCBI taxonomy): Eukaryota > Metazoa > Chordata > Chondrichthyes > Orectolobiformes > Hemiscylliidae > Hemiscyllium > Hemiscyllium ocellatum. The sequence continues at coordinate 12,594,034 of NC_083401.1, forward strand.
TTAGACTATTACCTGGTTTTTTAATGCTGTCCACCCAGTCAAACATCAACACCTCCAAATCATAATCTAATCCCATTTGTCAGCATTTGGCTCATATCCCTCTAAACCTGTCCTATTTCACTGAGAAATGCTGAGAGAATCAGAGGGAGAATTTTGAGAGATTATTTCCATGAAAGATATAAATTTCGAGTTAATTTATTCCAACACTGATACCTCTAAATCATGAGGGAGTTAGAATTTTAGTCAGTGTTATATACCAATGGTTTATACTTGTTTATTTGTAGTTATAGTTATAGTTACTGATAGGAAATAATTTGTTTAGTCTAGAAACCTTGTCCATGTGTTTTTATGAACTTCAGTCTAAAAGTAAGGTAAATTGGGGTACTGTGTGAACACTAAAAAGACATTAACAATTTGTTACAATCCCAGAAAGAGTGGGTTCAGTTTACAACATTTTCCCTCAGTGAGATGGAGCAAGGTTCCCTCCCTGATTCTCTTCTGTTATTTGGCAAACACTCATCCCCTCCCTGGAGCCACTTTTCTAAGCTCTGCTGTACCCACATTCTGAAATGTGATATCCATCAATCCCCCAAGCCTTGTCAATGTACTATAGTACCTCAAGCTGCTACATCAGCTCCAGAAACCAGGACTTCAACTGTTCCACTTAGTGGCATCTCCTGAACACAGTCATCCAGTCAGGGATTTCCCAAGCAGGGTAGGATTTGTAAATCAAAAGAGAAAATGCTGGAAAATCTCAGCAGGTCTGGCAGCATCTGTAAGGAGAGAAAAGAGCTAACGTTTCGAGTCTAACTGACCCTTTGTCAAATCTAAAAAAAGGGGAGAAATAGGGAGGTATTTATACGAGGCTGAGAGAAGGTGAGTCATGGCTCTAGAAGCAAAGGTAGCAATAAAGAGGTGATAATGACAGTGCATAGAGAGATTATAGGGAGATTAGGAGCTGTGAATGACCAAGGCTGAAGCCAGTGCTATGTGACAAAATATGTGGGGGATGGGGGAGAGGGGTGAAGCAGAGGCAAAATGGAAAACAGGGGAGAAGGGTAGCAAAGGGGGAAGAGGAGAGGAAAAAGGTGATGAGAGAGAGGGGAGCGAGAGAAAGAGACAATCAAGAAATAAGAGGTAAAGAACAGTGAAAAAAATAAATAAAAAAATAAATAAAATAAATGAAATAAAATTATGTGAAGTTGTTAAATCCAATGTTGAGACCGGCAGGCTGTAACGTTCCTAGTCGGAAGGTGAGATGCTGTTCCTCCAGTTTGTGTTGAGCTTCACTGGAACATTGCAGCAGGCCAAGGACAGAGATGTGGGTGTGGGAGCAGGGTTGGGTGTTGAAGTGGCAAGCCACGGCAAGGTCCGGGACCTGATTCTCAGCCTCGTATAAATATGTCCCTATTTCTCCCCTTTAGCTTTGACAAAGAGTCAGTTAGACTCGAAACGTCAGCTCTTTTCTCCCCTTACAGATGCTGCCAGACCTGGTGAGATTTTCCAGCATTTTGTCTTTTGGTTTCAGATTCCAGCATCCGCAGTAATTTGCTTTTATCGAGGGTTTGTAAATCATAGGCCTGAACTCTCCAGACATTAGATTAGATTAGATTGCTTACAGTGTGGAAACAGGCCCTTCGGCCCAACAAGTCCACACCGACCCGCCGAAGCGCAACCCACCCATACCCCCACATCTACCCCTTACCTAACACTACGGGCAATTTAGCATGGCCAATTCACCTAACCCGCACATCTTTGGACTGTAGGAGGAAACCGGAGCACGCAGAGGAAACCCACGCAGACACGGGGAGAACGTGCAAACTCCAACACAGTCAGTCGCCTGAGTTGGGAATTGAACCTGGGTCTCAGGCGCTGTGAGGCAGCAGTGCTAACCACTATGCCACCGTGCCTTCACTTAACAGAGTATAGGCCCTTCAATTTTATTTTACTCAGACTCTTACTGAAGTACAGACTTCTATTTATGAATGTTATCGGCAGGCTAATTGTCATTTATATCCCAAGCCTTGCTCAGCAGCACCACTGGTCTCTCTTTTTGTTGCAAAAATACACTTTATTCATTAAAATATCTTGCCGTACATACCCAGTCACTGAAGCGGCTCAGGTCTGTACAGTAGCATGTGAAGAAACAAACAAACATTGGAAGTTGACTCAATCCAGTAAGAACCCAAGGCATTCCTTACCTGTATAAGATTATATTCTCACAGAAAGTCCTCAGACAGTGGTCTTTCCCCACTGTGCCTTGGCAGCAGCTGATCCAAGCTTTAGTGCGTCCTGCAGCACGTTGTCCTGGATCTTGGAAAGTGCCAAACACTTTGAATGTGCCAACTCCTCATTCTGGAAGACCAACACATTCCTGGCACACCAATAAGCTTCCTTCACCAAGTTGATGGTCTTCTGGGCAGAGTTGATGTTTGTGTTGCTGGGTGTCCTGGGGAACAGACCGTAGAGCACAGAGTCCCACCTCACAGAGCTGCTCAGTTGATTAACCTCAACACGAACCATTGCATCTTCCTCCAGACTTCCTTTGCAAAGGCACCTTCCAGCAGGAGATGTTTGACGGTCTCTATTCCCCAGCTGCAGCCGCTTAGAGGGCAGTGTGCGGTGGCACAGAGAGTCCAGATGTACATGAAGGATCTCACAGGCAGTGTCCCTCTTACCACCAGCTGAGTAATGTCTTGGTGCTTGTTAGAAAGTTCTGGCGATGAGGCATTCTGCCAAATGGTCAGGCCCATCCTTCGCAACACCGGGGACAGGTAGAACCTCAGCACATAGTGACACTTGGTGTTTGCGTACCGAGGGGCGATGAGCAGCTTGATGCAGCCACCATCCAAAGTTGGACATCAGGAAGAGGGCAATGTTGCATTTGTCCTTCCCCCACCATACCCAAAGCTTTGTATATGGAGTCCCTGCGGGCAAGGTCCATCTTAGATCTCCAGATGGCACGAAGATGGCTCGGGTGACTGAAACAGCAGGGAAGGGAGCCAAGTATAACAACAGAGAGAGTGCCTCACACCTAATGGCCAGGTTTTTACCTGCAATTGAGAGGGAGTGGTGCTCAACTCGGCATTGTGCTCCTCCCAACATTTTATGCATGCCTTGGCCCCTCCGAACCTTAATGGATCTTTGAGAATGCTGGCGGCCTTTCCTTGACAGCGGGCCTGGGAGATGGATTCTATAGATGGGAGATTGGCCTTTGTGATTGTCTGGGCTGAATTCACCACTCTCTGTAACTGTCTCCAATCTTGAATGGTACAGTTGCCATACCAGGTAGTGATACACCCAGACAGAATGCTCTCGATGGCGCACCTATGAAAGTTGGCAAGGGTATTCGCCATCATGCCAAATTTCCTCAGCTGCCTGAGGAAGAAGAGACATTGTTGGGCCTTTGTAACCAGTGCGTCCATATGAAGAGTCCAAGAAAGCTTGTTGTGGATGACCACTCCCAGGAGCTTGACACTCTCCACTCGTTCCACCTCTGTGCTGTTAATATGTAGAGGGGCATGAGTAACATCCCACCGAAAGTCAATAATGAGTTCCTTGGTTTTGCCGACATTGAGAGCTAGGTTGTTCTCAGTGCACCATTTTTCCAGGTCTTCCACCTCCCGTCTGTTGTCTGTTTCATCACCATCTGAGCTTCGACCGACTATGGTGAAGTCTTCAGTGAAGTTGTAAATGACATTAGTCTGGTATGTGGCAACGCAGTCATGGGTATACAGGAGTACAGTAGGGGGATGAAAACATACTCCTGGGGAGCTCCAGTGTTGAGTATTAGTGAGGATGAAATATTGTCCCCGGTCTTCACTGATTGTGGCCTGCAATCAGTCTCGTTGGGATAATAGTGTTGAAGGCTGAACTTTAGTCAATGAGTAGGATTCTTACATAGCTCTTCTTGGTGTCAAGATGTTCTAGGGAGGAGTGAGGGGCAAGTGATATGGCATCTGATGTGGATCCATTGGTCCGATAGGCAAATTGGGGTGGGTCAAGAGTACATAGAACATAGAACATTACAGCGCAGTACTGGCCCTTCGGCCCTCGATGTTGCACCGACCTGTCATATCAATCTGAAGCCCACCTAACCTACACAATTCGATGTACGTCCATATGCTTGTTCAATGACTACTTAAATGTAATGGGGAGGCTGCAGTTGATTAATGCCATGACCAGCCTTTCAAAGCACTTCATGACCACCGAAGTTAGGGTCACTAGGCAGTAGTCATTGAGACATGCAGCATGAGCCTTCTTAGGTGAGCTGAAAATGTGTTGCTGGTTAAAGCGAAGCAGGTCAGGCAGCATCCAAGGAACAGGAAATTCGACGTTTCGGGCACAAGCCCTTCATCAGGAATGAAGGGCTAATTTGAGCCTTCTTAGGCACAGGGATGGTGCTGGCCCTCTTGAAACAGGCAGGGACAGTGGCCTGCTGCAGGGAGAGGTTGAAGATATCAGAGAAGACCTCTGCCCAGTTGATCTGTGCATGCTCTGAGTGCACAGCCTGATATTCCGTCTGATCCCATCACTTTCCGTGGATTCACACAAAGGAAGACTGATCTGACCTCTGATGCAGTGACTGTTGGGATAGGTTTGTCAGGACTTGTTGGAATGGGTGTTACATCTCTGCCGAAATTCTGCTCAAATTGAGCATAGAAGGCGTTGAGACAATCTGGGTGGGATGTGTCATCATCTGCTATCTTGTACTGTCTCTTTTTAGAACCTGTGGAGTCATTCAGTCCATGCTATAGTCGCCGGGATCTATCTGGGTCTCTAGTTTGGATCAGTATTGGACCTTGGCTGTCTTAATGGCTCTGTGAAGGTCATACTTGGATTCCATATATTTGAGTGGGTCTCCTGATCTGAAGGCCTCACACCTGGTTTTTAACAGGTTCTGTACGTCCTGATTCATCTCGGGTTTCCTGTTGGGGAACACCTAGACTGAATTCCTTGGTATGCAGTCCTCCACACACTTGCTGATAAAGTCTCTGACGGTGGTGGCATACTTGTCCAAGGTACCTGTGGACTGTTTGAACATGGCCCAACCAGCAGATTCCAGGCAGGACCGGAGTTGATCCTCTGCCTCCCCCGACCAGCACTGGAGCTGTATCCGCGAAGGAAAGGGGATAGAGGATCATTTGGCTGAGTTCCCAAGAATATGGCCTCACTCCCACCACGAATTACTTGGAACCTGAGGCCAGTTGGAATCGGTCAGAGATGCTCATGAGTCAATGCATTGACAGCAGATCCAAGCAGAAAACGAAGACATCATTCACATGCCTCTCGGTGACACTGACTGGCCACAGCCCCCACACTCCACCCACCCCTCTCAGTGACACTGCCCCCCACAGTCCCCTCATCCCACCACCCCTCTCAGTGACACTGCACCCCACAACCTCCTCACCATACCCACCCCCTCAGTGACACTGCCCCCCACAGTCCTCTCATCCCACCCACCCCTCTCAGTGACATTGCACCCCACAGCCCCCTCACCCCAACAACCTCCTCAGTGAAACTGGACCCCATAGCTCCCTCACCCCACCCACCCCCTCAGTGACACTGCACCCCACAGCCCACTCACCCCATCCACCCCCTCAGTGACACGGCCCACCACAGACCCTCACCCCACCCACCCCTCTCAGTGACACTGCCCCCACAGCCCTCTCACCCCACCCACCCCTCTCAGTGATACTGCACCCCAAGTCCCCTCATCCCACCCACCCGTCTCAGTGACATTGCACCCCACAGTCCCCTCACCCCACCCACCCTTGTCAGTGACACTGCCCCCAACAGTCCCCTCACCTGACCCAACCCCCTCAGTGACACTGTCCCCCACAACCCCGTCACCCCACCCTACTCTCTCAGTGACACTGCACCCCACAGTCCCCTCACCCCACCCATCCCTCTCAGTGACACTGTTCCCCACAGCCCGCTCACGCCACCCAGCCCTCTCACTGACACTGCACCCCACAGTCTCCTCACCCCACCCACCCCCTAAGTGACATTGTGCCCCACAGCACCCTCACCCCCACCCACTACTCTCCGTGACACTGCCCCCCACAGTCCCCTCACCACAACCACCACTCTCAGTGACACTGCCCCCCACAATCCCCTCACCCCACCCACCGGTCTCAGTGACACTGTCCGCCACAGCCTCCTCACCCCACCCATCCCTCTCAGAGACACCGTTACCCACAGCCCCCTCACCCCACCCACCATTCTCAGTGACACTGTTCCCCACAGCCCCCTCACCCCACCCACCTCTCTCAGTGACAATGCCCCTAACAGTCCCCTCACCCCACCCACCCCTCTCAGTGACAATACCCCCACAGTCCACTCAACCCACCCACCCCTCCCGTGACACTACCCCCCACAGTTCCCTCACCCCATCCACCCCTCTCAATGACACTGCCCCCCACAGTCCCCTCACCCCAACCACCCCTCTCAGTGACACTATTCCCCACAGCCCCCTCACCCCACCCTCCCCTCTCAGTGACACTGTCCCCCACAGCCCCCTCACCCCACCCACCCCTCTAAGTGACACTGCCCCCCACAGTCCCCTCACCCTACCCACCCCTCTCAGTGTCACTGCACCCCACAGTCTCCGCACCCCAAACACCCCTCTCAGTGACACTGTCCCCCACAGCCCCCTCACCCCACCCTCCCCTCTCAGTGACACTATTCCCCACAGCCCCCTCACCCCACCCACCCCTCTCAGTGACACTGCACCCCAAAGTCCCCTCACTGCAACCACCCCTCTCAGTGACACGACCCCCAAGAGTCCCCTCACCCCACCCACCATTCTCAGTGACACTGTTCTCCACAGCCCGCTCACGCCACCCACCCCTCTCACTGACACTGCACCCCACAGTCTCCTCACCCCACTCACCCCCTAAGTGACATTGCGCCCGACAGCACCCTCACCCCCACCCACCCCTCTCCGTGACACTGCCCCCCAAAATCCCCTCACCCCACCCACCAGTGTCAGTGACACCATCCCCCACAGTCCCCTCACCGCACCCACCCCTCTCAGTGACACTGCCCCCACAGCCCCCTCACCCCACCCACCCCTCTCACTGACACTGCACCCCACAGTCTCCTTACCCCACCCACCCCCTAAGTGACATTGCGCCCCACAGCACCGTCACCCACACCCACCACTCTCCGTGACTCTGCCCCCCACAGTCCCCTCACCACAACCACCCCTCTCAGTGACACTATACCCCACAATCCCCTCACCCCACCCACCGGTCTCAGTGACACTGTCCCCCACAGCCCCCTAACTCCACCCACCCCTCTAAGTGACACTGCCCCCCACAGTCCCCTCACCCTACCCACCATTCTCAATGACACTGCCCCCACAGTTCCCCTCATCCCACCCACCCCTCTCAGTGACACTATCCCCAACAGTCCCCTCACCCCACCCACCCCTCTCAGTGACACTATCCCCAACAGTCCCCTCACCCCAACCACCCCTCTCAGTGACAATGCCCCACAGCCCCCTCACCCCACCCACCCCTCTCAGTGACACTGTCCCCCACAGTCCCCTCACCCCAACCACCCCTCTCAGTGACAATGCCCCCACAGCCCCCTCACCCCACCCACCCCTCACACTTACACTGCACCCCACAGTCTCCTCACCCTACCCACCCCCTAAGTGACATTGCGCCCCACAGCACCGTCAACCACACCCACCACTCTCCGTGACTCTGCCCCCCACAGTCCCCTCACCACAACCACCCCTCTCAGTGACACTATACCCCACAATCCCCTCACCCCACCCACCGGTCTGTGACACTGTCCTCCACAGCCCCCTAACCCCACCCACCCCTCTCATTGACACTGCACCCCACAGCCCCCTCACCCCACCCACCCCTCTCAGTGACACTGCCCCCTCAGTCCCCTCACCACAACCATCCCTCTCAGTAACAATGCCCCCTCAATCGCCTCACCCCACCCACCCCTCTCAGTGACACTATTCCCCAAAACCCCCTCACCCCACCCACCCCTCTCAGTGACACTGCACCCCAAAGTCCCCTCACTCCAACCACACCTCTCAGTGACACGACACCCAACAGTTCCCGCACCCCACCCACCATTCTCAGTGACACTGTTCCCCACAGCCCCCTCACCCCACCCACCTCACTCAGTGAAATGCCCCTAACAGTTCGCTCACCCCACCCACCCCTCTCAGTGACACTGCACCCCAAGATCCCTCACCCCACCCACCCCCTCAGTGTCACTGCACCCCACAGTCTCCACACCCCAAACACCCCTCTCAGTGACATTGGCTCCCACAGCCCCATCACGCCAACCAGCCCTCTCAGTGACACTGTCCCCCACAGCCCCCTCTCCCCACCCACCCCTCTCAATGACACTGCCACAACAGTTCCCCTCATCCCACCCACCCCTCAGTGACAGTACCCCCACAGTCCACTCAACCCACCCACCCCTCCCGTGACAATACTCCCACAGTCTTCTCACCCCACCCACCCCTCTCAGTAACACTGCACCCCAAAGTCCCCTCACTGCAACCACCCCTCTCAGTGACACGACCCCCAAGAGTCCCCTCACCCCACCCACCATTCTCAGTGACACTGTTCTCCACAGCCCGCTCACGCCACCCACCCCTCTCACTGACACTGCACCCCACAGTCTCCTCACCCCACTCACCCCCTAAGTGACATTGCGCCCGACAGCACCCTCACCCCCACCCACCCCTCTCCGTGACACTGCCCCCGCCAATCCTCTCACCCCACCCACCAGTCTAAGTGACACCGTCCCCCACAGTCCCCTCACCGCACCCACCCCTCTCAGTGACACTGCCCCCACAGCCCCCTCACCCCACCCACCCCTCTCACTGACATTGCACCCCACAGTCTCCTCACCCCACCCACCCACTAAGTGACATTGCGCCCCACAGCACCGTCACCCACACCCACCACTCTCCGTGACTCTGCCCCCCACAGTCCCCTCACCACAACCACCCCTCTCAGTGACACTATACCCCACAATCCCCTCACCCCACCCACCGGTCTCAGTGACACTGTCCCCCACAGCCCCCTAACCCCACCCACCCCTCTAAGTGACACTGCTCCCCACAGCCCCCTCACCCCACCCACCCCTCTCAGTGTCACTGCACCCCACAGTCTCCGCACCCCACCCACCCCTCTCAATGACACTGCCCCCACAGTTCCCCTCATCCCACCCACCCCTCTCAGTGACACTACCCCCCACAGCCCCCTCACTCCACCCACCCCTCTCAGTGACACTGTACCCCATAGTCCCCTCACTCCAACCACCCCTCTCAGTGACACGACCCCCAACAGCCCCCTCACCCCACCCACAGCTCTCAGTGACACTGCACCCCAAGTTCCCTCACCCCACCCACCCCTCTCAGTGTCACTGCACCCCACAGTCTCCGCACCCCAAACACCCCTCTCAGTGACATTGGCTCCCACAGCCCCATCACGCCACCCACCCCTCTCAGTGACACTGCCCCCCACAGCCCCCTCACCCCACCCACCCCTCTCAGTGACACTGCCCCATACAGTTCCCATCATCCCACCCACCCCCTCAGTGAAACTGGACCCCATAACTCCCTCAACCCACCCACCCCCTCAGTGACACTGCACCCCACAGCACCCTCACCCCCACCCACCCCTCTCCCTGACACTGCCCCCCACAATCCCCGCACCCCACCCACCAGTCTCAGTGACACTGTCCCCCACAGCCCCCTCGCCCCACCCACCTCTCTCAGTGACACTACCCCCCACAGTCCCCTCACCATAGCCCCCTCTGTGACACTGCACCCCACAGTCCCCCATCCCACCCACCCCTCTCAGTGACACTGCACCCCAAGTTCCCTCACCCCACCCACCCCTCTCAGTGTCACTGCACCCCACAGTCTCCACACCCAAACACCCCTCTCAGTGACATTGGCTCCCACAGCCCCATCACGCCACCCACCCCTCTCAGTGACACTGTCCCCCACAGCCCCCTCACCCCATCCACCCCTCACAATGACACTGCCCCCCACAGTTCCTCTCATCCCACCCAACCCCTCTCAGTGACAATACTCCCACAGTCTTCTCACCCCACCCACCCCTCTCAATAACACTGCCCCCCACAGTCCCCTCATCCCAACCACCCCTCTCAGTAACAATGCCCCCACAGTCGCCTCACCCCACCCTCCCCTCTCAGTGACAATATTCCCCACAGCCCCCTCACCCCACCCACCCCTCTCAGTGACACTATTCCCCACACCCCCTCACCCCACCCACCCCTCTCAGTGACACTGCACCCCAAAGTCCCCTCACTGCAACCACCCCTCTCAGTGACACGACCCCCAAGAGTCCCCTCACCCCACCCACCATTCTCAGTGACACTGTTCTCCACAGCCCGCTCACGCCACCCACCCCTCTCACTGACACTGCACCCCACAGTCTCCTCACCCCACTCACCCCCTAAGTGACATTGCGCCCGACATCACCCTCACCCCCACCCACCCCTCTCCGTGACACTGCCCCCCCATCCCCTCACCCCACCCACCAGTGTCAGTGACACCGTCCCCCACAGTCCCCTTACCGCACCCACCCCTCTCAGTGACACTGCCCCCACAGCCCCCTCACCCCACCCACCCCTCTCACTGACACTGCACCCCACAGTCTCCTCACCCCACCCACCCCCTAAGTGACATTGCGCCCCACAGCACCGTCACCCACACCCACCAATCTCCGTGACTCTGCCCCCCACAGTCCCCTCACCACCACCACCCCTCTCAGTGACACTATACCCCACAATCCCCTCACCCCACCCACCGGTCTCAGTGACACTGTCCCCCACAGCCCCCTAACCCCACCCACCCCTCTAAGTGACAATACCCCCACAGTCCCCTCACCCCAACCACCCCTCTCAGTGACACTGCCCCCCCACAGCCCCCTCACCCCACCCACCCCTCTCAGTGACACTGCCCCCACAGTTCCCATCATCCCACCCACCCCCTCAGTGAAACTGGACCCCATAACTCCCTCAACCCACCCACCCCCTCAGTGACACTGCACCCCACAGCACCCTCAACCCCACCCACCCCTCTCCCTGACACTGCCCCCCCAATCCCCTCACCCCACCCACCAGTGTCAGTGACACCGTCCCCCACAGTCCCCTCACCGCACCCACCCCTCTCAGTGACACTGCCCCCACAGTCCCCTCACCGCACCCACCCCTCTCAGTGACACTGCCCCCACAGCCCCCTCACCCCACCCACCCCTCTCACTGACACTGCTCCCCACAGTCTCCTCACCCCACCCACCCCCTAAGTGACATTGCGCCCCACAGCACCATCACCCACACCCACCACTCTCCGTGACTCTGCCCCCCACAGTCCCCTCACCCCACCCACCCCTCTCAGTGACACTGCCCCCGACAGTTCCCATCATCCCACCCAGCCCCTCAGTGAAACTGGACCCCATAACTCCCTCAACCCACCCACCCCTCTCAGTGACACTGCACCCCAACTTCCCTCACCCCACCCACCCCTCTCAGTGTCACTGCACCCCACAGTCTCCACACCCCAAACACTCCTCTCAGTGACATTGGCTCCCACAGCCCCATCACGCCACCCACCCCTCTCAGTGACACTATCCCCCACAGCCCCCTCAACCCACCCACCCCACTCAATGACACTGCCCCCACAGTTCCCCTCATCCCACCCACCCCTCTCAGTGACAATACCCCCACAGTCCACTCAACCCACCCACCCCTCCCGTGACACTACCCCCCACAGTTCCCTCACCCCATCTACCCCTCACAATGACACTGCCCCCCACAGTTCCCCTCACCCCACCCACCCCTCTCAGTGACACTATTCCCCACAACCCCCTCACCCCACCCACCCCTCTCAGTGACACTGCACCCCAAAGTCCCCTCACTGCAACCACCCCTCTCAGTGACACGACCCCCAAGAGTCCCCTCACCCCACCCACCATTCTCAGTGACACTGTTCTCCACAGCCTGCTCACGCCACCCACCCCTCTCACTGACACTGCATCCCACAGTCTCCTCGCCCCACTCACCCCCTAAGTGACATTGCGCCCGACAGCACCCTCACCCCCACCCACCCCTCTCCGTGACACTGCCCCCCCAATCCCCTCACCCCACCCACCAGTGTCAGTGACACCGTCCCCCACAGTCCCCTCACCGCACCCACCCCTCTCAGTGACACTGCCCCCACAGCCCCCTCACCCCACCCACCCCTCTCACTGACACTGCACCCCACAGTCTCCTCACCCCACCCACCCCCTAAGTGACATTGCGCCCCACAGCACCGTCACCCACACCCACCACTCTCCGTGACTCTGCCCCCCACAGTCCCCTCACCACAACCACCCCTCTCAGTGACACTATACCCCACAATCCCCTCACCCCACCCACCGGTCTCAGTGACACTGTCCCCCACAGCCCCCTAACCCTACCCACCCCTCTAAGTGACACTGCCCCCCACAGTCCCCTCACCCTACCCACCATTCTCAATGACACTGCCCCCACAGTTCCCCTCATCCCACCCACCCCTCTCAGTGACAATACCCCCACAGTCCCCTCACCCCAACTACCCCTCTCAGTGACAATGCCCCCACAGCCCCCTCACCCCACCCACCCCTCTCAGTGACACTGTACCCCAAAGTCCCCTCACTCCAACCACCCCTCTCAGTGACACGACCCCCAACAGCCCCCTCACCCCAGACACCCCTCTCAGTGACACTGCACCCCAAGTTCCCTCACCCCACCCACCCCTCTCAGTGTCACTGCACCCCACAGTCTCCGCACCCCAAACACCCCTCTCAGTGACATTGGCTCCCACAGCCCCATCACGCCACCCACCCCTCTCAGTGACACTGTCCCCCACAGCCCCCTCACCCCAACCACCCCTCTCAGTGACAATGCCCCCACAGCCCCCTCACCCCACCCACCCCTCTCACTGACACTGCACCCCACAGTCTCCTCACCCTACCAACCCCTTAAGTGACATTGCGCCCCACAGCACCGTCACCCACACCCACCACTCTCCGTGACTCTGCCCCCCACAGTCTCCTCGCCACAACCACCCCTCTCAGTGACACTATACCCCACAATCCCCTCACCCCACCCACCGGTCTGTGACACTGTCCCCCACAGCCTCCTAACCCCACCCACCCCTCTCAGTGACACTGCACCCCACAGCCCCCTCACCCCACCCACCCCTCTCAGTGACACTGCCCCCCACAGTTCCCCTCATCCCACCCACCCCTCTCAATGTCACTGCACCCCACAGTCATCTACCCCACCCACCCCTCTCAGTGACACTGCCCCCTCAGTCCCCTCACCACAACCATCCCTCTCAGTAACAATGCCCCCACAGTCGCCTCACCCCACCCACCCCTCTCAGTGACACTGCCCCCCACAGTTCCCCTCATCCCACCCACCCCTCTCAATGTCACTGCACCCCACAGTCATCTACCCCACCCACCCCTCTCAGTGACACTGCCCCCTCAGTCCCCTCACCACAACCATCCCTCTCAGTAACAATGCCCCCTCAATCGCCTCACCCCACCCACCCCTCTCAGTGACACTATTCCCCAAAACCCCCTCACCCCACCCACCCCTCTCAGTGACACTGCACCCCAAAGTCCCCTCACTCCAACCACCCCTCTCAGTGACACGACACCCAACAGTTCCATCACCCCACCCACCATTCTCAGTGACACTGTTCCCCACAGCCCCCTCACCCCACCCACCTCTCTCAGTGAAATGCCCCTAACAGTTCCCTCACCCCACCCACCCCTCTCAGTGACACTTGCCCCCACAGTCGCCTCACCCCACCCACCCCTCTCAGTGACAATACCCCCACAGTCCACTCAACCCACCCACCCCTCCCGTGACAATACTCCCACAGTCTTCTCACCCCACCCACTCCTCTCAATAACACTGCCCCCCACAGTCCCCTCACCCCAACCACCCCTCTCAGTAACAATGCCCCCACAGTCGCCTCACCCCACCCTCCCCTCTCAGTGACAATATTCCCCACAGCCCCCTCACCCCACCCACCCCTCTCAGTGACACTATTCCCCACAACCCCCTCACCCCACCCACCCCTCTCAGTGACACTGCACCCCAAAGTCCCCTCACTGCAACCACCCCTCTCAGTGACACGACCCCCAAGAGTCCCCTCACCCCACCCACCATTCTCAGTGACACTGTTCTCCACAGCCCGCTCACGCCACCCACCCCTCTCACTGACACTGCACCCCACAGTCTCCTCACCCCACTCACCCCCTAAGTGACATTGCGCCCGACAGCACCCTCACCCCCACCCATCCCTCTCAGTAACAATGCCCCCACAGTCGCCTCACCCTACCCAGCCCTCTCAGTGACACTGCCCCCCAAAATCCCCTCACCCCACCCACCAGTGTCAGTGACACCGTCCCCCACAGTCCCCTTACCGCACCCACCCCTCTCACTGACACTGCACCCCACAGTCTCCTCACCCCACCTACCCCCTAAGTGACATTGCACCCCAGAGCACCATCACCCACACCCACCCCTCTCAGTGACACTGCCCCCCACAGCCCCCTCACCCCACCCACCCCCTCAGTGACACTACCCCCCACAGTCCCCTCATCCCACCCACCCCTCTCAGTGACACTGCCCCCCACAGCCCCCTCACCCCACCCACCCCCTCAGTGACACTACCCCCCACAGTCCCCTCATCCCACCCACCCCTCTCAGTGACACTGCCCCCCACAGCCCCCTCACCCCACCCACCCTCTCAGTGACACTACCCCCCACAGTCTCCTCATCCCATCCACCCCTCTCAGTGACAGGACCCCCAACAGTCCCCTCACCCCACCCACCATTCTCAGTGACACTGTTCCCCAAAGCGCGCTCACCCCACCCGCCCCTCTAACTGACACTGCACCCCACAGTCTCCTCACCCCACTCACCCCCTCAGTGACATTGCGCCCCACAGCACCCTCACCCCCACCCACCCCTCTCCGTGACACTGCCTCCCACAATCCCCGCACCCCACCCACCAGTCTCAGTGTCACTGTCCCCCACAGCCCCCTTGCCGCACCCACCCCTCTCAGTGACACTGCTCCCTACAGACCCCTCACCATACCCCCCTCTGTGACACTGCACCCCACGGTCCCCTCATCCCACCCACCCCTCTCAGTGACACTGCACCCCACAATCCCCTCATCCCACCCACCCCCTCAGTGAAACTGGACCCCATAACTCCCTCAACCCACCCACCCCCTCAGTGATACTGCCCCCACAGCCCTCTCACCCCACCCACCGCTCTCAGTGATACTGCACCCCACAGTCCCCTCACCACACCCACCCCCTCAGTGACACTGCCCTCCACAACCCCCCTCACCCCACCCTACTCTCTCAGTGACACTGCACCCCACAGTCCCCTCACCCCAACCATCCCTCTCAGTGACACTGTTCCCCACAGCTCGCACATCCCACCCACCCCTCTCACTGACACTGCACCCCACAGTCTCCTCACCCCACCCACCCCCAAGTGACATTGCGCCCCACAGCACCATCACCCACCCACCCCTCTCAGTGACACCATCCCGCACAGCCCCCTCACCCCACCCACCCCTCTCAGTTACACTGCCCCCAACAGTCCCCTCACTCCAACCCCCCCTCTCAGTGATACTGCACCCCACAGTCCCCTCACCCCACCCACCCCTCTCAGTGACACTGCACCCCAAGTTCCCTCGCCCCACCCACCCCTCTCAGTGTCACTGCACCCCACAATTTCCACACCCCAAACACCCCTCTCAGTGACATTGGCCCCCACAGCCCCATCACGCCACCCACCCCTCTCACTGACACTGCACCCCACAGTCTCCTCACCCCACTCACCCCCTAAGTGACATTGCGCCCCACAGCACCCTCACCCCCACCCACCCCTCTCCGTGACACTGCCCCCCACAATCCCCTCACCCCACCCACCAGTCTCAGTGACACCGTCCCCCACAGTCCCCTCATCTGGCCCACCCCTCTCAGTGACACTGCCTCCATCTGTCCCCACACCCCCCCCCCGTGACATTGCACCCCACAGTCCCCTCATCCCGCCCACCCCCTCAGTGAAACTGGACCCCATAACTCCCTCAATCCACCCACCCCCTCAGTGACACTGCACCCCACAGCCCCCTCACCCCACCCACCCCTCTCAGTGACACGGCCCCCCACAGTCCCCTCACCCCACCCACCTCTCTCAGTGACACTGCCCCCACAGCCCTCTCACCCCACCCACCCCTCTCAGTGATACTGCACCCCAAGTCCCCTCACCCCACCCACTCATCTCAGTGACATTGCACCCCACAGTCCCCTCACCCCACCCACCTCTCTCAGTGACACTGCCCCCACAGCCCTCTCACCCCACCTACCCCTCTCAGTGATACTGCACCCCAAGTCCCCTCACCCCACCCACTCATCTCAGTGACATTGCACCCCACAGTCCCCTCACCATACCCACCCCCTCAGTGACACTGCCCTCCACAACCCCCCTCACCCCACCCTACTCTCTCAGTGACACTGCACCCCACAGTCCCCTCACCCCAACCATCCCTCTCAGTGACACTGTTCCCCACAGCTCGTACACCCCACCCATCCCTCTCACTGACACTGAACCCCACAGTCTCCTCACCCCACCCACCCCCTAAGTGACATTGCGCCCCACAGCACCATCACCCACCCACCCCTCTCAGTGACACTGCAACCCACAGCCCCCTCACCCCACCCACCCCTCTCAGTGACACCATCCCCCACAGCCCCCTCACCCCACCCACCCCTCTCAGTTACACTGCACCCCACAGCCCCCTCACCCCACCCACCCCTCTCAGTGACACCGTCCCCCACAGCCCCCTCACCCCACCCACCCCTCTCAGTTACACTGCACCCCACAGCCCCCTCACCCCACCCACCCCTCTCAGTGACACCATCCCCCACAGCCCCCTCACCCCACCCACCCCTCTCAGTTACACTGCACCCCACAGCCCCCTCACCCCACCCACCCCTCTCAGTGACACCGTCCCCCACAGCCCCCTCACCCCACCCACCCCTCTCAGTTACACTGCACCCCACAGCCCCCTCACCCCACCCACCCCTCTCAGTGACACTGCCCCCACAGTCCCCTCACTCCAAACCCCCCCTCTCAGTGACACTGCACCCCACTGTCCCCTCACCCCACTCACCCCTCTCAGTGACACTGCACCCCAAGTTCCCTCGCCCCACCCACCCCTCTCAGTGTCACTGCACCCCACAGTCTCCACACCCCAAACACCCCTCTCAGTGACATTGGCCCCCACAGCCCCATCATGCCACCCACCCCTCTCAGTGACACTGTCCCCCACAGCCCCCTCACCCCACCCACCCCTCTCAGTGACACTGCCCCCCACAGTTCCTCTCATCCCACCCACCCCTCTCAGTGACAATGTCCCCACAGTCCTCTCACACCACCCACCCCTCTCACTGACACTGCACCCCATAGTCTCCTCACCCCTCTCACCCCCTAAGTGACATTGCGCCCCACAGCACCCTCACCCCCACCCACCCCTCTCCGTGACACTGCCCCCCACAATCCCCTCACCCCACTCACCAGTCTCAGTGACACCGTCCCCCACAGCCCTCTCATCCGACCCACCCCTCTCAGTGGCACTGCCCCCCACAATCCCCTCACCCCACCCACCAGTCTCAGTGACACCGTCCCCCACAGCCCCCTCATCTGGCCCACCCCTCTCAGTGACACTGCGCCCATCTGTCCCCTCACCCCCCCTCTCAGTGGCACTGCACCCCACAGTCTCCGCACCCCAAACACCCCTCTCAGTGACACAGCCCCCCCACAGTCCCCTTACCCCACCCACCCCTCTCAGTGACACTGCTCACAGGCCCCTCACCACACCCACCCCTCTCAGTGGCACTGCCCACAGGCCCCTCACCACACCCAATCCTCCAAGTAACACTGACTGTCCAAAGCCATCCACTCCTCTCGCAATATTCAAAAGTGGACTTTCTTGATTATCCTCAGCCATCTCCCCTTTGTGACTGTTAAGGAAACATATTCTTACTGTCACTCTGTTTTAGTTTTAATACCTACTTTGTTTCCTAATGCCCATTTTCTAATGACTTTTGAGACATTCTTACCAATGCAATCGGTTTCCCTTTTAACAGGGAGCACTTGGCCTTATTGTGTCCACGCATATTACAACGGAAGCTTATTACTTTCTTGAGTGTAACCTTTCTCCTTTGTCACTTTGATGTCCTCCTGGCTGCTCTCTGAAACTAGGATCTCCTCCATCCACAGATTTTCTATCCGTCCAATGACTTTGTGGATTTGCAAATGACAATTTCCCCATCTGTAATTGTCTGCGTGAGATATCATATGTATCCGTCAAAACAGCTGCTTTTCTGAACCTTAAAGGCTTGATGTTCATCTAAATATGTGTTTACATTTGGAGGAATATTACTTCGGATTTCTTCCCTGATCATAATTCCGTTTATATTCTCAAAATGTTTACTTCAGCTCTTCTTTTCACCTTGCAAATTCCGCAAATGTCTGATTAGACTTCCCTCCTGTACTCCTAAATTTTACTTTTATTAAGTTTCAGGCACAAGTATGGAGCATTGCACCTTTGACAGATTATACTCTGCAGAATGCTCTGCTGATGAACTGGCATAGCTGTGCCTGTCAATAGGTCCTGTGACATTAAGGCCCAAGTATCTTTTGGTCACTTCGTCTGCTCATCTATCTCCTCAAATAAGGTAAAAGACAGAAAAACATACGAATGAGGAGCAGGAGTAGGCCATCTGGCCCCTCGAACCAGCTCTGCCATTCAATAAGATCATGGCTGATCTTTTTGTGGACTCAGCTCCCCTTACCCGCCCTCTCACCATAACCTTAATTCCTTTACTGTTCAAAAATCTATCTATCTTTGCCTTCAACGAGGTAGCCTCAACTGCTTCACTGGGCAGGGAATTCCACAGATTCACAACCCTCTGGGTGAAGAAGTTCCTCCTCAACCCAGTCCGAAATCTGCTCCCCCTTATTTTGAGGCGATGTCCCCAGTTCTAGTTTCACTACTCCCCCCCACCAAGTGGAAACAACCTCCCTGCTTCTATCTTATCTATTTTCTTCCCTAAGGCCTTTCAACTCCATCCCCAGTGCATTTAAACATTAATTGTAGATTCTTAGTTCAGTTAAATGCCGCATTGTAATCAAAATGAACTCCTTCGTCCATATTTATCCAAAGCTTTTCTCTAGTCAACCCGTGTTCTCTCATTTCCCTATCTCTTTGGTGCTCAAGTTTTTTTTAATTCATTCCATCTCCCTCTTTTTCTTTTTCCTCACTTTCCATCTTCCCTTTTTTTTTCTAACTCAAAGCTTTTCATTCTCTCAAAGTCAAGCTTTGTTCATTTCTAACAGTTCTTCAGCCGATTTCCTTTCTGCCAATTCTGAATGTTGGGTAATTATTCAAAGTGTCTCATCTTCATGAAATGCTGCTTTTCCTTCTATCTTCAATGTCTTTGCTAAGTCCCTCAGTTTTGGTTCAGTTAATGTTTTCAAATAATCCACTGCTATGTCGCCCACTGCCAGAAACCTTTTAGCATCTGGAAAATCCTGGGGTAGCTCAATGGTTAGTGTTTCTATCTCACAAAACCATGGACCCCTGTTCAATTCTACTGTCTGGTGACTATCTGTGTGGAGTTTGCAAACATTCTCCCCGTGTCTGTGCGGGTTTCCTCCGGATGCTCCGGTTTCCTCCCACAATCCAAAGATGTGAAGGTTAGATGGATTGACCATGGGAAATTAGCCCATGGTGTCCAGGGATACGTAGGCTAGATTGGTTAGCCATGGGAAATGTAGGATGGGGTGGGTCTGAGTGGGATGTTTTTCAGGGGGTTGATGTGGACTCAATGGGCTGAAAGACCTGTTTTCACGCTGTAAGGATTCTATGATAAATTCCACCACATTAAATCTGTTTTATGCTGGAACCATCATGTATCTGTTACTTAAAACAGAAATGCACAAGTCCCTCTTGAATTCAGTGAACCCAAATCCCAATAATAGCCTCCAGTTGTTATGATCCCATTTGATACCATTACTCACTGAACAAGTCAGACCCAAGTCTAAAAAGCGTTGTTGCACATTAACCAAAGCTTATGACACAAAAGAAATGAAGATAGATAAATAACACTGCAAAATATTTACAGTTAACTCATAGCCAGATGTTTTGAATCTTACGGTGCATTAAAATTTCATTTATCCCCAGAGTGCCCTTTCACAGAATTCTCCCAAGAGAAAATTTCATATCCTTGGGTTTAATTTAACTGTCGGTTCATTCGGGAATTGAACCTGAGAACCCTTGAGCATTCATACAACTGAGGTTAGATGTTCCTAGCTTCAAATAATTCTTTCAAAGTTGTAACCAAAGACTTCTGATCTGGAAGTTTCAAATTGAACTGCTTACTCTTTCTTAGCAAGCTAAACGACCACACATTCTCAGGAACAACCAGCGTCAGCTAAAACTTTGACAAAACTGCCAAACCTCTGAAACTACAAAGGTCCTTTTCTCAAACTATGCACACTTCCCTTAATCAAAAGAAAGATATTCGATTGCTCAACTTCAAAACAGAAGCTGAATGTACAGATGTTCATGTTGTTATTGTCCTAAAAACGCTTCAACTGAAAACAAAATCGTATCACGTACCAAGAACTTGGCATGATAAGGGTGAATAGTTGAAGTCTTTTTCCCAGGGTGGAAATGTCAAATATAAGGGGTTGTGGGTTTCAGGTGAAAGAGGAAACGTTTAAAGGAGATGAGTGAGGAAAGTTTTTTACACAGAGGGTGATGGGTGCCTGTAACGCATTGCCGAGAGAGATGGTAGAAGCAGATAGTTTAGCAATATCTAAAAGGCATTTAGACAGACACATGAACAGGCAGGGAGTAGAGGGTAATGGACAATGGCCTCGGAAATGGGATTCATTTAGAATAGCATCATGGTCAGCACAGACAATGTGGGCCGAAGGGCCTGTTCCTGTGCTGTACTGCTCTATGTTCTCTATTCTGACTGTTTTTCTGATGCTGTTCTTGAAAGGAAATCACCAGGGCCACAGAAGTACTTACAAGTCAACCATTAAAACCCAAAGCTCACAACCATTATCTCAAATCCAAGCTTCAAAATAAACGAGATTATAATGTAAGTCAATTGAATGCCTTACATCTCATACCTTAGTTAGAAAAAGGGGGCATTCAGAGTTCAGCAAGGTGACAGTTGTTAAAGTATTTGCAATGAATGAAGGGATCTTGGCTAAACAATTTAGAGATTGCAGATTTTATTGCTTCATCATGTTTGTGATGAGAGAGTCGTTCGTCAGGCCAGCATTCCTTGCCCATCCCTAACTGTCCAGCAGGAGGTGATAGTGAGCCACCTTTACAAACCGCTGCAGTATTAGGGTGTAGGGACACCCACAATTCTGTGACAAAAACAGTTCCCAGATTTTAACCCAATGGCACATTTAACATCACAGAAGGCTCTGGAGACCTGTCATTGAGTGTATTTAAATCAGATGGATAAGTTCTTGATGCCAAGGGAATCAAAGGTTATGGGGAGAAAGTGTGAGAATGGGATTGAGAAATCTATCAGCCATGATCGATGGGCTAAATGGCCTAACTTCTGCTCCTGTGGTCTTATAGAAAAGCGACATAGTTCCAGAACAAAATAGAAAGTGTCTTTGGAGGAAGCTTGCAGGTGGTGATGCTCCCATGTATCTGCTGCCTTTGTCCTTCTTAATGGCAATGGCCACAGATTTCGGAAGTGAGGATTGGTCAATGGACAGAAAACAGAGAGTCAGAATAGATGGGCCACTTTCTGGTTGGCAAGCTGGAAGGTAATGAAGATTGGTGCTTGTCTGTCAGCTATACATAACCAGCATTGAGGAGTAAAGTGAGGGGTCATGTATTAAGGTTTATTGATGGTACAAAGCGATGTAAGATGTGAGAGGAGCATCCATAAAGAGGCGTAGTCAGTAAACAGGCTTTATAATTAGGAAAATGTGATGTTACTCACTTTGTTGGGCAGAATATTGTAAGCTGACAGACTTTGATCGATTGGAATGCAGAGCGATTTGGGTGTACTCATGCAGAGTGAAGTTGTCGGGACAGCAACGAGTTAGGGAAGCAAATGTCCTTTCTAGCAAGGAGCTTACACTCTGAACTTGAGGAGGTCATGCCCCAATTACAGGGTGTTTTGGTGGGATCTCAGGAACTGAACACGCACTGTAAGCACCACACTGCATAATAAAGTTCACTTTGAAAACTGGGCAGCACCAGCAAGTTGGGCCGAAGGGCCTGTTTCCATGCTGAAAACCTCTACGACTCTGACTTTTATGTCTCTAAACCAGCCATCTGTCCAACTTCACTCATGGGCTGAGAGCGTCACTAGCTGGCCCCATGTTTATTGCCCATGTCTAATTGCAGTGAAAAGTCAACATCTTGGCTGTGGGTCTGGAGTCACTTGTAGGCCAGTCCAGGTAAGGATGGCAATTTCCTTCTCTGAAGGACTAACTCAGCAGGTCCCCACCAGGGAAAGGGAGATAAATAGTCAACAAGAGTTAAATCAGTAACCTCATCATGCGGCTGGATAATTCTTTTTCTCAGTTGTCTCTTGCTCCCTTCCCCCTCCCCTCACCAAGTAACATATTTTCTAATCATTCCCTTCCACAGCATCAGATTCAAACTGAGACACATCCTGCTCCAATTACCAGCTCTCCCTCTGACAGAGAAGTTTTCCGATCGGCAAGGCGTTTTATCAAAACCAATGTGGATGAGGTTTATTGGTTGTTTTGCAAATTTGTAAATTTGTCCCTGATTGCACCTTCCAGCCTCTGTTCCCAACTCCACCTCCAGCCCTATTCTTCACTCACTCTGTCTCTATGACAACTCCGTCTATGCAAAGGGGAACCCCTACAGCCCACCTGAAACCAACTGCCCCATCTCTTCAACACACCATCTCCCAAACACTCTATCTCAGCTGATCCCATTCTGACCTTGTTCTGCACTCGCCTTCAGAAATGAAATTCGCCTCATTAATAAAAAAAACTTTCTTTTTCCATTTGTTTTTTTTTTGACAATCACGGACGAAGCATGGGAAAGCTTGACTGAGATCACTTTCCTTCTTCACAACAATACCAGTTCCCACCAGTTCAGCGTGCAGGGGTATTTTTACTTGTTCGTTTTGTGCAGAAATAAGGAGAAACATTTTCAAATTTGGTTTCTGTTCTTGGTATCCGATAGCCCTAGGGAGCCAGAAAGATGGAGCTCGTTAACCAGTCCACAATTTGTGTGCCAGTTCTTCCCCTTTTAAGCAAACGAGATTACAGCAAAAATGTTGTGGGAAAATTAACATTTTCCGTTCAGGAGCTAGTGAGAAATGGCGCCCTGAGAGTCGTTAAATCAAAGAGTTTCCAACTTGCTCGTCACTCCTCTCAAAGAATTAGTTGGTGCTCTCTGTGCATAGAAATGGGATGTGTTTTCCTGAGTATTTTGAAGTTGATTTGTTGCTGGCGCTTAGACTCATTTGGGTGAACAACATTAAAGATCACAGAACATCAGGTTATAGTCCAATAGATTTATTAGTACAAGTTTTTGGAGGGCTGTTACTTTGTCAGGTAGCTACTGGAACAGCGCTCTCAAAGCTTATACTTCCAAATAAACCTGTTGGACTATAACCTGGTGTTGTGTGATTTTTAACTTTGTCCACCTCAGTCCAACACCGGCACTTCCACTTCATGGCTATCACTGGGGTGGGGTGGGGGGGGTGAGACCAAGAGATGAGGAAAGAGTTTGCATTTACCGAAAACCTCACAAAGGAAAACAGCACGCAGCAAGTGCTGTACTTCAGAAGTGATTGAACTGTTGCGATGTGTAAAAAAAAACGAAACTCAGGAGCCAATATGCTCACAGGAAGCTCACACAAAGAACAATGTGCTAATGAGCACATCATCTGTTGTCATGAACCAAAGGTGAAAGTGCTGGCGAAACTCAGTAGGTCTGGCAGTGTCTTTGGAGAGACAAAAAACACCTCAAGGAGTTGGGGAGAGTGTGGGATGATGACTACTTGACAGAGAGTTGAATGGCGAAGGAGACTACATGAGCCAAATGACCTACCCTTGTTTCTATCTTCTATGTCTCAAATCTGATATGATTAGTCTTTTGAACTGTCCCATGAATAATCCTGTAAACATATGCTCTAGAAATTGTCTTTGCCTCAAGCCAAGCTGCTCCAGTGCTACTACAACACTGGCATCTAAAGTGGAAAATTACATAGCATAAGAACAAGGAGCAGGAGTAGGCCATCTGGCCCCTCAAGCCTTCTCCATCATTCAATACGATCATGGCCTCAGCTCCACTTCCCCACCCTCTCACCATAACCCTTAATTCCTTTACTGTTCAAAATTGCCCAGATGTGTCCTGTACATAAAAAGCAGGACAAATATAACTGGGCCAATTACTGACCCATCAGTCAACTCTTGATCATCAAGAGTCAAACATCTGCATCTCGTTCAAACATGAGCAAAGCTCAATTCCAGAGATGGGATAAAAGTGGCAGCTTTTGAGATCAACTGAGTGTGGCATCAAGGAGCCCGAGCAAACCTGGAATCAATGGGTATCGGGGGCAAACTCTCCGCTAGTTGGAGTCCTACCTGACACATAGGGAGATGGTTGTAGTTGCTGGACGTCAGTCAGCTCAGCTCCAGGAGTCCCTCAGGGTAGACTTCTAGGTCCAATCATCTTAGCTGCTTCATCAATGACTTTCGCTCCATTGCCAATGATTGTACAATATTCAGCACTATTTGCGACTACTCAGATACTGAAGCAGTACGTGTTCAAATGCAACAAGTTCCGGACAATATCCAGGATTGGGCTGACAAGTCAATACAACACAATATCACACAAATGTTGAGAGTGGTGTTGCAAAAGCGCAGCAGGTCAGGCAATATCCAACGAGTGGGAGAATCGACATTTCGGGCATAAGCCCTTCATCAGGAATGGTAAATTCCTGATAAAGGGCTTGTGCCTGAAACGTTGATTCTCCTGTTCCTGATGCTGCCTGACCTGCTGTGCTTTTCCAGCAACACACTCTCGACTCTGATCTCCAGCATCTGCACTGCTCACTTTCTCCTAACATCACATAAATGCCAGACAACGGCCATCTCCAATAACAGGTGATCTAAATACTGTCCCTTGACATTCAATGGAGTCACCATCACTGAATCACCCACTATCAACATTCTAGGGCTTACCATTGAGCAGAAACTCAATAGGACTCACCAGATAAACACAGCGGCTACAAAAGCAGGTCAGAGGCTAGAAATACTGCAACAAGTAACTCACCTCCTGACTCCCCACAGCCTGTCCACCATCTACAAGACACAAGTCAGGAGTACGATGGAATACTCCTCACTTGCCTGGATGGATGCAGCTCCAACAACACTCAAGAAGCTTGACACCACCCAGGACAAAGCAGCCCACTTGATTAGTACCATATCGAATCCCTCCACCATTGCCATGGAATTACTTTCTGTCAAGTGACAGGATTTGTTGGACCACTGGAGAGGGATTGGCTGGGAGGTATGTTCAAACCCAATAGCAGGCTTGATTTATCTTAGCAAATGCGTGTGCCCCACCCCCTCCTATCAATCCCTGTCACTCCCATAAGCCCAATCTGTTGGACAACAATCCTCCTCTCAACTCTTGTTCCCTCCGAACTTTGTGTCAGCCCATTCTCTCATCTAATTGTCCTCCTCATGCCCCAGACCCACTCACTTCTCCTGTCCCTTTAGCTCCCTGCATCCCTCCTCCTTCCCACTTCCATCCCCACCCCCTCAACAATTCCTGGGGAACAGTGTGGGCTACACTTTATTCCCACTTATTAGAGGACATTAATGAATAAGACAATTTTCCCCCAATGACTGTGAGATTATTAATTCCAGATTGTTTATTGAATTTAAATTCTACCATCTGCTGTGGCAGAATTTGAACCCAGATCCTCTGGGTTCCTGTTTGCAGGATTAACAGTCCCAGTGATAATAGCACTAGGCCATCACCTCCCCTGTACTCTGTGTGTCTAACCACCTCCAGAAGCAGTCCAGGTCAAGCTTTGAACAAGGAGTAGTGAATGATCGGCTAACGCAGGGTTAAGAGGGCTTACTACCTTTCAGCTCTGAAAGGGATGCTCTCCAACTGGAGCAAGGGTGACCTGGGTCTAAAAACGTTGTGACTCCTGAGAATGTACAGCAGACTGCAGAGAGATAGCATCGGAGAGGAGTTGGATCAATCCACCACTGTCACTTAGCAGCGAAGTGGAACAAACCTGACCTTTATATGGCCTGATTGCTTCCATACCCAGAACTTTCTGGAAGCTTCTGAACCCATTGTCTGTGCACTGCTTACAATGACTTAATTTCATGCTGGCCACAGAAACATAAGAACTAGGAGCAAGAGTTCATCTGGCCATCTGGCCCCTCGAGCCTGCTCCACCATTCAGGCTCACTCACCGAACCCTTCCTGTTGCCCTACAGATCTTCAGATAATTCCTTCCAATGGTTCCTGTTCAGTTTGCTCTCATCACCCGTTCCTGATCATGACACGTTGCGTGTTCAAAAAATTCATCTGTGACATCCTCCCCGTCCCTCCCCAGCCCGATGTTCTGGGCTTTATTTGCTGATGATTTGAAATCGGTGTCCTCTGATAGTAGGGACAGCTACTCCCTGTGTATTCCATTAAAACCAAGCACAATTTTGAAGACGCAATGGCTGAGTGACGTTATTAATCCGAGACCCAGGTAGCATTCTGGGGGCGTGGGTTTGAATCTCACTATGGCAGGTCAGTTGAATTCAATCAAAAAGGTCTGCAATTAAGAGTCTAATGGTGACCATTGTCAATTGTTGGAAAACCCATCCACCTCACTAACGTCCTGTAAGGAAGGAAACTTACCTGGTCTAGCCTACATGTGACTCCAGTCTCCAATGTGATTGGCTCTTAATTAACCTCAGGGCAATTATAGTTGGGTAATAAATGCTAACCTAGCCAGCAATACCCAAATGCCATGAATTTTCCCTTAACCTTCTCTGTGCTGAGAAAACCCTAGCCCCTCCAGACCCTTCATGTAGCCGAAGACCCTCATCATTACTGTTCTGAACCCAGAAGTCCCCTCTGGCCCAGTGTCCCTCCTGGTTGGTGCATGCACAGTGCTCCCAATGAGGTCCAACCCAGTAATTTAGGAAGATTCAATACAGCTTATAGCTTTTCGGTCAGCTACCTTATCACAGAATTGCTTTCGCAAACTGAGAGTGAAAATCAAAAGCCAAAGCAGCTGGTTGCATTTACATAGCACCTTTAGAGTAATAAAGTTACCCAGGAGCCTTCTCAAGTGAAAACAAGAAATGGTGGCGATCACTGTGGATCAGACAGCATCCACGGAGAGACAGGAAGCCAACAGTTTGTTGACACCAAGCCAAATTTCAGGACCAAGTCTTTGATTAAAGGGGTAAATCTGAAGGAATGGACAGCTGGAGAGGTTAAAGGAGGGACAATTTCAAACTGCGAGGCTGTGCATCTGGGAATCAACCACCACAATCGCAACAGTCGAAGAGTGTGGTGTTGGAAAAGCACAACAGGTCAGGCAGCATCCGAGGAGCAGGAGAATCAGCATTTCCAGCATAACCTTTTCATCAGGAAGAGTTGTCCATCAGGAATCTGATGAAGAGCTTACGCTCGAAATGCCAACTCTCCTGCTCCTCGGATGCTGCCTGACTGGCTGTGCTTTTCCACCACCACACTCTTCAACTCTGGTCTCCAGCATCCGCAGTCTGCCAGAAGTACAACAAAATACTTCAGGGGTACACTCAGAGTGTAGAGACGACTGAGAAAGGACTTAGAGGGGGATCTGAAATCAAAGATTGAGAAAGCACTGCTTATCTGGAGAACAATGTGGGTCAGAGGGCACTGGGGCAGAGGGCACTGGGTCAGAGGGCACTGGGGCAGAGGGCTGTTGAGGGGTGAACACAAGCAGCAATTCGCACAATCAAATGTCGACGTCAATGTAATTTTCAGAAGTGACTGACAGCATGCTGAGTCTTCAACATCTTGTAAACATCTGGGGTAGGAGAGCATGAGTAAACAGCTCGCAAACACAAAGCAGAGACAAGCAATTAGATGTGGCCACAATTCACCCAAATATTTAGGCTTGCTGTGTGAGGAAAAGTTCAGCCAGATTTGAGAACTGGGCTTCTAACTCATCCTCCTGACTTTATTGGCCTGCTCCACTCATGAAGGGAGATATGGCTTTGTATTCAAAAATGTCTTTTTTTTCCCAAACAGCTTCTAAACCACTCCACATTAAAGAAATGTAAGACATTGGATAAGTCACAGATGGGATAGCGTAGATAGTCTCCACTCTAGTACAATGGAGAGGGGGCAGAGGAGATTCACCAGGGTATTGCCCGAGATGAAAAGTCGCAGTTACGATGAGAGACTGGATAGGCTGGGATTTTTCCCCCTGAGGAGGCTGAAGGGGAGATCTGATTGAGGGCTACAAAATTCTGAGAGGCGCAGACAGATTAAATGATGAGAATCCTTTCCCTAAAGCAGACCAGAGGGCATAGGTTTAAGGTGAGGAGTAAGGGTTTTAGAGAAGATTTCAGAAAGATTTTTTTCACCCAGAGGCTTGTAGAAATATGGAACATACTGCCTGAGAGGGTGATGGGGGCAGGTACTCGCACAATATTTAAGAAACATCTGGATGAGCACTTTAACTATCAGTCTATCAGTCGGCTATGGATGAAATGCAAGTAAATTGGATTAATGTGGTTTGGTGTTTGTTGGTCGGCATTGATAGGGTGGACCGAAGGGCCTGTTTCCATGCTGTATGGCTCTCCGATTGTAAGACCATAAGAAATAGGAACAGGATTAGGCCATTCAGCCCCTCAAGCCTGCTCCATCATTCAATAGGATCGTGGCTGATCTGACATTCCTCATGTTCACTTTCCTGCCTTTTCACTGTAACCTTTGATTCCCCGAATAAAATCCCGTAACTCTAAATGAAAAGAGATTGGAGAAAGGGGTCAGTGGTTGGGGATATTTAGAGATCTGTGCACCATGGACAAAAAAATGGCAGTGAAATTCCTGGATTTCTACCCCACCCAGGCTGCCGAATTTTTAACATCTTTCAGCAAAGTGGGATGTTACCCTTACGCAATTTGGCCTGTACCGCATTGGCAGTGCCACCCCCAACTCTAACCTTATGTACCCACCTAGGAGCAGCAGGCTATCATGTGTCAGACATGGTCCCATTGGTAGCCGTTCTGCCTTTGAATGGAGGAAGTCATAGGTTTGAGACTCCATTCCAGAAATGTTAGGCCGACACATCTGAGAGAGTGCTACACTGTTGGAGGTGCTGCCTTGTTTAAACCGAGCTCTGTCTCCTCAAAATGATTGGAAGACAGACAGGCATTATTTTAGGCAACAAAGCCAATACTTAGAGCATAGAGCATAGAACAGTACAGGCCCTTCAGCCCTCAAAGTTGTGCTGACCTTTTATCCTCCTCTAAGATCAGACAACCAACATACCCTACATTTTACTATCATCCATTTGCCTATCCAAGAGTCACTTAAATGTCTCTAATGTCTCTGACTCTACTACTACTACTGGCAGTGCATTCCCCGTACCCACCACGCTCTATGTAAAGAACCTATCTCTGACATCTCCCCTCAACCTTCCTCCAATCACCTTAAAATTATGATAGCCATTTCTGCCCTGGGAAAACATCTCTGACTATTCAGTCTGCCTATGCCTCTCATAATCTTGTACACCTCTATCAAGTCGCAGCTCTTCCTCATTGCGATGAGAAAAGTCCTAGCTCCCTCAACCTTTCTTCATAAGACATCCCTCCAGTCCAGGCAGCATCCTGGTAAATCTCCTCTGCATCCTCTCTAAAGCTTCCACATCTTTCCCTGTAATGATGTGACTAGAACTGAGCACAATATTCCAAGTGTGGGCTAACCAGAGCTGCAGCATAACCTCATGGCTCTTAAACGCAATCTCCCTGCTAACCCCCAACCAATATCATTGAAACAAATGATCTGGCCATTCTCTCTCTCTCTCTGCAGCTTCAGGAAGCTAGCTGCGTGCAAATTGGCTTCCTTGTTGCCTGCATAGTATTACATTCCAAAAGTACACCTTTGCCAGTTCAATGCATTGGGTCAGCCTGAGGTGATGAAGGACTCTACGAATGTTTCATTCTTTATTTTTTTAATCAAACAATTAGAGAAGACACCCATCTGATACCCAATCTTTCAGGTTATCAAGGAGTTGGGCAATAAATTCACTCCTGGTGATTCACCCATATACCATCAACAAAATGTAAAGAAGATTAACTGCTTATTCATTCTGCAAAATTGTTGTGAGATAAATCACACGTGTGACTGGGTATTAAAGCATTCTTTGTATGCTTGGGTTGTTATAAAGTGCTGTATAAATGCATATTCTTTGTCATCAACACCCAGTTTGAAGAATGCAATAACATTGGGAGTTGCTGCATGAGAATATCTGCCCATTGGCTTGTATTCAGCATTCATTTCCTACTCAGGATGTTTAAGACGAAGGTTGGGACAGAGAATCCAGTTCCTGGTCTATGTTACAGGTTTATTGAAATACTATGGCAAGAAGCAGTCGTCCAGTCCAATGCTGAATGCATGTGAACTAATATCACCCGGACTGATGGTCAAGAGGGTATTGGATCTGTAGATGTCTTTACTGCAGAGGGACATCGAGGCTGGGTCATTAATATTTAAGGCCGAGGTAGAGAGACTCAAGGAGAATGGGGACAAGGCAGGAGAGTGGAGTTGGGGATTATCAGATCAGCCATGGTCTCATTGAATGGCAGAGCAAACTTGATGGGCTGAGTGGTCTACTTCTGTTCCTACCTCTTTATGGTGTCAAAATAAAAGCAAATGCAAATCAACTTGCTCCAGAGGCTAGTAATTTCATGATGAGAATTGTTGAGGATTGCATCAGATACATCATACAGGCCATTCGGTCCAGCCAATCTAGGCCAGCATTATGCTCCCACCGGAGTTTCGTCCCACGTTTTCATCTCCAAATCTGTCATTGTAACTTTGTTAACACTGTTATTTCCCTTCACCCACATCTGCCTGACTAGTTTCCCCAGGAATTCATCCATAGAATTGGGATCAATCACAATTAGCTCAAAGGTAGCACATGGAGGATGGTGGTGGAGGGTTGTTTTTCAGACTGGAGGCCTGTGACCAGTAGAGTGCCACAGGGATCGGTGCTGGGTCCTCTACTTTTTGTCATTTACATAAATGATTTGGATGTGAGCATAAGAGGGACAGTTTGTAAGTTTGCAGATGACACCAAAATTGGAGGTGTAGTGGACAGCGAAGAAGGTTAGTGTGCTTCCAATTAAACCTGTTGGACTATAACCTGGTGTTGTGTGATTTTTAACTTTGTACACCCCAGTCCAACACTGGCATCTCCAAATCATTTATTGGTCAGAGCATTGAGTACAGGAGTTGCGAGGTCATGTTGCAACTGTACAGGACAGTGGTTTGCCCACTTTTAGAATATTGCATACAATCCTGGTCTCTTTCCTATCGGAAAGATGTTGTGAAACTTAAAAGGGTTCAGAAAAGACTTACAAGGATGTTGCCAGGGTTGGGGGATTTGAGCTACAGGGAGAGGCTGACCAGGCTGCGACTGTTTTCCCTGGAGTATCAGAGGCTGTGGGGTGATCTTACAGAGGTTTATAAAATCATGAGGGGCATGGATAGGATAAATAGACAAAGCTTTTTCCCTGGGATGGGGGAGTCTAAAACAAGAGGGCACAGGTTTCGGGAGAGAGGGGAAAGATGGAAAAGGGACCTAAAGGGCAACTTTTTCTCTCAGAGGGTGGTGCGTGCATGGAATGAGCTGCCAGAGGAAGTGGTGGAGTATTGGTACGATTGCAACATTTAAGAGGCATTTGGATGGGTAAATGAATAGGAAGGGTTTGGAGGGATATGGGCCGGGTGCTGGCAAATGGAAATAGATTTATTTAGAATATCTGGTCGGCATGGATGAGTTGGACCAAAGGGTCTGTTTCCGTGCTGTACATTTCTATGACTGTATGACTCTGTTGTGCCCAAGAGTTCCACATTCCTACCATTCTTTGAATAAACAAGCTTTAATGTCTTGCACATAGATTCCCACAGACACACAGCATTCAAACAGATCCTTCAGTCAAACCAGCCCATGCCAACCCCAAGTTCCCAAACTAAACTAGTCCCACCTGCCTGTGTTTGGCCCATATTCCACCAAAAGCTTCCTGTTCATTAACAGATCCAAATGTCTTTTAAACATTATGACTGTACCCGCATCTATCATTTTCTCTGGCAGTTCATTACACACTGAAAGTGCTCTCCGTGGAAAAAAAGTTGTCCCTCATGTCCTTTACAAACCTTTCTCCTCTCACCTTAAAAATATGCCCCCTAGCTTTGAACTCCCTCACCTCAGGGAAAAGACTCTTGCTACTCACATCCGTGCCCCTCATGATTTTATAAACCTCTGTCAGGTTTATAAATCCCTCAATCTCCTACGCTCCAGTGAAAAAGTCCAGTCTTTCTAATCTATTTTTCTATCTCAAACCTTCCAATCCCGGCAACAACCTTATAAGTCTTTTCTGAAGCCTCTCCAGTTTAATAATACCCTTCCTGTAACAGAGGGACTATTGCCTGCAAGGTACGCCTCCATGAGGATGACTATATCACGCTGTTGCTTGACTACACTGTGAGACAGCTCTCCCAATCTTGGCTGGGAGTCCCCAGATGATCATGAAGAGGGCTTTGCAGGGTCGACAGGGCTGAGTTAGCCATCATCATTTCCAGTGGTCCATCATGTTTCATTTCTTTAACGAGACGTTCTAGTGATTGTTACAATGGAGTGGCCATTTTAGAAGAGCATTAAAACTCAAACACAGCACAACCACAATTAGACTTTTAATTCCAGATTTTTATTGAATTCAAATTTCACCACATGCTGTGATGGGAATCTAATACAGGGCCCCAGGACTGGGTTGCTGAATTACTAGCCCAGTGACAAACCCACTCTTCTGTCACAGAAGGATTGAACACACCCTTAGGTTCTGTCTTCACAAATAATCTCCCAGAAATGTTTGGGAGTAAGAGGGGGATTTGAAGGAAATCAGGACTGGGGGTAATGAGATTGTGGTGGGGTATTGAATGGTGTCAAAAGCTGACAAATCACCAGGGCCTGATCATCTACACCACAGAGTATGGGAAGAAGTGGTCCTGGAAATATTGAATGCATTGATGGTTATCTTCCAAAATTTTGGAGACCATGGGATTTAAAAAGGCCGGGAGAGAAAAGAACCTTACCCCAGTCATGGAGAAAATGCTCGAGTCTATTATAAAAGCTATGATAATGGAACACTTGGAAAGCCAGAATGGGATTGAACAAAGCCAGGATGGGTTTACGGAGGACATCTCATGCTTAACACACCTATCGGCAATTTTTGAGGATGTAACTATTAGATTAGATAAGGGAGAACCAGCATATTTCGATTTTCAGAAAGTTTTTGATACGGCTCCTCATAAGAGGTTAGTAAGCAAATTAAAGCACCCATGAGATTAGGGATAATATATTGGCACAGGTCAAGAGTTGGTTAACAGACAGGAGAGAAAGTATGGGAATAAATGCATATTTATTTTGAGTAGAATGCAGGACTAGTGGAATACCACAAAGATCAGTACTCGGAACTGGACAGGGAGAAGACGTTTCCACTAGTAGGAGAG
This sequence comes from Hemiscyllium ocellatum, assembly GCF_020745735.1. Classification (NCBI taxonomy): domain Eukaryota; kingdom Metazoa; phylum Chordata; class Chondrichthyes; order Orectolobiformes; family Hemiscylliidae; genus Hemiscyllium; species Hemiscyllium ocellatum. The sequence continues at coordinate 12,627,963 of NC_083401.1, forward strand.
ACCAGGACCCGGGGCACAGCCTCAGGGTGTGGAGAGATGACCCTTTAGAACAGAGATGAGGAGGACTTTTTTCAGACACAATATGATTAATGTGTGGAGCATATGCCACAGACCATGGTGGCTACATCATTGAGTGTTTTTAAGACAAAGATAGATAGGTTCTTGATTAGTAAGGGGGTCAAGGGTTACAGGCAGGAGAATGAGATTGAGAAATGTGTCAGCCGTGATTAAATGGCAGAACAGAATCAATAGACTGAATGGCCAAATTCTGCACTGAGGCCTACCTAAGATCCACAACCTAACTACCCCAGCCAACCCATCGTCTCAGCCTGCTCCTGCCCTACTGATTTCATCTCCACCTACCTCGATACTGTCCTATCACCCCTCGCCCAGGAACTCCCCACATGCATTCAGGACACCACTCACACCCTCCACCTCCTCCAAGACTTCCATTTCCCCTGCCGCCAACACCTCATCTTCACCACGGACGTCCAGTCCCTCTCCACCTCCATCCGCCATGACCAGGGCCTCCAAGCCCTCCGTTTCTTCCTCTCCAAACGTCCCCAACTGTACCCTTCCACTGACACTCTCATTCATTTGGCTAGACTGGTCCTCACCCTCAACAATTTCTCCTTCGAATCCTCCCACTTACTCCAGACCAAAGGGGTAGCCATGGGCACACATATGGGCCCCAGCTATGCCTGTCTCTTTGTTGGCTACGTAGAACAGTCCATCTTCCGTAGTTACACCAGCACCACTCCCCACCTCTTCCTCCGCTACATTGATGACTGCATTGGCGCCACCTCGTGCTCCCGCGAGGAGGTTGAGCAATTCATCAACTTCACCAACACATTCCACTCTGACCTTAAATTCACCTGGACCACCTCTGACACCTTCTTCCCCTTCCTGGACCTCTCCACCTCCATCAACGATGACCAACTCAATACTGACATTTTTACAAACCCACCGACTCCCACAGCTACTTGGATTACACCTCCTCCTACCCTACTTCCTGCAAAAACACTATCCCGCATTCCCAATTCCTCCACCGTAACTGCTCCCAGGAGGACCAGTTCCACAGACAGAACACACCTTCAAAGGTTGCAACTTCCCCTCCCATTTGGTTGAAGATGCCCTCCAACAATCTCATCCACATCCCGCAACTCCACCCTCGAACCCCACCCCTCCAACCACAAGGACAGAAACCCCCAGTCCTTATGTTCCACCCCACCAACCTCCATATAAATTGCATCATCCCCCGACATTTCCGCCACCTCCAAATGAACCCCACCACCAGGGGAATATTTTCCTCCCCACCCCTTTCCGCTTTCTCCAAAGACCGTTCCCTCCGTGACTACCTGGTCAGGTCCACGCCCCCCAACAACCCACCCTCCCATCCTGGCACTTTCCCCTGCCACCGCAGGAACTGTAAAACCTGAGCCCACGCCTCCTCCCTCACCTCTATCCAAGGCCCTAAAGGAGCCTTCCACATCCATCAAAGTTTCACCTGCACATCCACCAATGTCATTTATTGTATCCGTTGCTCTCAATGCGATGTCCTCTACATTGGGAAGACTGGACACCTTCTCACAGAGCACTTCAGAGAACATCTCCAGGACACTCTCACCAATCAACCCCACCGACCCATGGCCAATCATTTCAGCTCCCCCTCCCACTCTGCTGAGGAAATGCATGCCCTGGGCCTCCTCCAGCGCCACTGTCTCACCGCCCAATGCCTGGAGGAAGATTGCCTCATCTTCCACCTCGGGACCCTTCAACCCCAGGGCATCAATGTGGACTTCACCAGTTTCCTCATTTCCCCTCCCTCCACTTTACCACAGTTCCATCCTTCCAGCTCAGCACTGCCCTCATGACCTGTCCCACCTGTCAGTCTTCCATCCCACCTACCCGCACGACCCTCCTCTCCGACCTATCACCTTTACCCCCACCTCATCCACCTACTGCACTCTCAGCTAACTTCTCTGCAGCCCCACTCTGGTCCCATTTATCTCTCCACCCCTGAGGCTCCCAGCCTCGTTCCTGAAAAGTCGATTTTGTTGCTCCTCAGATGCTTGCCTAACTTGCTGTACTTTTCCAGCACCACCTCTAATCTAAATTCTGCTCTTAGGACTTAGCCATGTCTATTAATGGCCTGGATGAGGAAATCAAATGGCATTTCCAAGTTTGCTGATGATACAAAACTGGCAGCTTTGTAAATCATGAGGGGAATAAGAAAGCTTCAAGGTGATTTAGACAGTGGGAGTGAGCGGGCAAAGACATGGCAGATACAGCACAACATGGGTAAATGTGAAGTTATGCACTTCAGACTGTCTGTGTGGAGTTTGCACATTCTCCCCAATTCTGCGTGGGTTTCCTCTGGATGCTCCGGTTTCCTTCCACTGTCTAAAGATGTGCAGATTAGATGGATTGGCCATGCTAAATCACCCATAGTGCTCAGGGATGTGCAGGTCAAGTGGAATAGCCATGGGAAATGTAGGGTTTAAGAGAAGGACACACTCTCCTCATTCCTGACGAAGGGCTCATGCCTGAAACATCGATTCTCCTGCTCCTTGGATGCTGCCTGACCTGCTGCACTTTTCCAGCAACACATTTTCAGCTCTGATCTCCAGCATCTGCAGACCTCACTTTCTCCTTTAAGGGAAGGGAGTTGGATTTGGGTGGGCTGCTCTTTGGAGGGTTGGTGTGGACTCAATGGGCCAAATGGCTTGCCTCCACAATGTAGGGATTCTATGATACTCAACTGGTGAGATATTGGGAAGTGTGGGTGTACAAAGGGATCAGGATGTCTTTGCAGCCAATGAAATTAGGCAGGTAGATTCAAACAGCAATTAGGGAGGCCACTGACATTATTGCAAAAGGGTTTGAGATCAGAAATAGAGATGGCTTACCGCCCTAGCCTTGGTGACACCACACCCTGGGGTGTTGTATGCACTTTTGTTCTCTTTGTCTGAGGGATGATATACTGGCTACGGAGGGAACACAGCGAATGTTTACCAGCCTGATTCCTGGGATGGCAGGACTGACATAAAGGAGGGATCAGCTGAATTTAGAAGAACATCGGTAGATCTCATAGAGGCCTATAACGTTTAAGCAACACTCGACAGGGGAGATGAAGGAAGGGTATTCCCAATGACCGGGAGCAGGGGTAGTAGTCAGCAGATACAGACTAGGCCATCCAAGACTGAGGTCAAGAGAAATGTGAAAGGGTGGATTGCCTTACTCCTGCTGTTATGTTTCGATTAAATTTCACAGCAGCTATTATGGGATTGGACGTAATCTTGGATCATTTTCCCAAGCTTCTTGATTACTCGACAGTAACATGACCAGTATGCCACCATGCCCCTATACCCACACCACTCACAAATAGTCTCCTCTATTCCAGTTAATCTCCTGAGAGAAACCTATTCATGAATATTTCCCAACCCTGATATCTCATCAAAACACCAAAGAATATTTGTCTTTTCAGACATCTGTTCGATGTGTGCTCACCTCCTCAGAAAATCCCCGAACTCAATACCTGTTCCTGTTGCACAATAGCAAAATGAACCCATCTCCCATTAAACCCCAAATTATGCAGACAAGAGAGAGGTCATTAATCTGATTAACTGTAGGACCGGGTGAGATGGAGGCATTCATTCAGAGAATGTGGGCTTGTCCAGCATTTATTGCCTGTCCCTAATTGCCCTTGAGAAGGTGGTGGTAAGCAGCATTCTTGACCTGCTCCAGTCCATGTACTATTAAGGAGGGAGTTGGTGGAACTTGGGTGGATTTTGTCAATAGGTTTCCAAGTAAGGAGGGTGAGTGACTTTGAGGGGAACTTGAAGAGGGTGGTGTTCCCATGTATTTGCCACCCTTGTCTTTCTAGTTGGAAGTGGTTGTCAGTTTGGAAGGTGCTGTCTGAGACTCTTTGGTGGTGGTACACACTGCTGCTACTGAGCATTGGTGGTGGAGAGAGTGGATGCTTGTGGATGTGGTGCCAATCAAGTGGGCTGCTTTGTCCTGCATGGTGTCAAGCCTCTTGAATGTTGTTGGAGCTGCACCCGTCCAGGCAAATGGGAAGTATTCCATCACCCTCCTGACTTGTCCCTTGTAGATGGTGGACAGGCTTTGGGGTCAAGATTACAGTGGTGCTGGAAAAGCACAGCAGGTCAGGCAGTATCTGAGGAGCAGGAAAATTAATGTTTTGGGGAGTCAGGATGTGAGTTATCTGCTTCAGGATTTCTCTCTCTCTCTCTCTCTCTCTCTCTCGATGTGCAGGTTAGGTAGATTGGTCAGGCTAAATTGCTCGCAGTGTTAGGTGCAGTAGTTAGGGGAATGAGTCTGGGTTGGTTGCTCTTTGGAGGGTTGGTGTGGACTTGTTAGGCCAAAGGCCCTGTTTCCACACTTTAAGTAATCTAATTATGATCATTGCATTTGTATGGTGCAAATGTCATTTGCCAATTTTGGGCCCTAATCTGAATGTTGCCCAAGTCTTGTTGAATTTGAATATGGACTCCTTCGGTATCAGGGGAGCCGTGAATGGTGCTGAATTTGTGCAATCATTGGCGAACATCCCCACTCGTGAAGGAGGGTGCGATGAAGCAGCTGAAGATGGTTGGGCCTAGGACACTACCCTGAGGAACTCCTGCAGAGATGTCCAGGAGCTAAGATGACTGACCTCCAACAACCATGACCATCCTCCTCCATGTCAAGTCTGACTCTAACCACCAGCGAGTTTACCCATTGAATGTAGCCTTGATGTCAAGGGCTGTCCCTCTTCCCTCCCCTCGGGAGCCCAGCTCTTTTGTCCATGTTTGACCCAAGGCTGTAATGAGGTCAGGAGCTGAGTGGCCCTAGTGGAACCTAAACTGGGAAACACCGAGCAGGTTATTGCTGAGCAGGTGCTGCTTGATAGCACTGTTGATGACCCCTTCCATCACTTAACTGATGATCGAGAGTAGACTGATGGGGCAGTAATTGGTCAATTTGGATTTGACCTCTTCCTTTTTGTGTCCAGGACAAAATGGGTACAAACGCACAGAAAACATAAAAGCAGACAATAGAAGCTTTTAGGAAAAAGATTAGTTTATACACAACTAGGACCCTCACAGTCTGAAACGGGACAATTGACACAATAACTGAGCAATTAAATAACTACTTTATTTCTCTGATCACAAAAAAAATACAAATAATTTCACAGAAATGTCAGTTAGGCAAAAGGCAACCAGAGAGGAAGAATGGAAAGAAATTTGTATTTATGAAAAAGTAATGCTGGAGAAATTAATGAGACTGATAAAATCAGTCACGAGGAACTAAGGGCTACGGGGAGAACGCTGGTAAGTGGAGTTGAAATGCCCATCAGCCATGATTGAATGGCGGAGTGAACTCGATCGGCCGAATGGCCTTAATTCCACTCCTATGTCGTATGGTCTTAAAATACAGCAGCTTGATAAATTACACGCCTGAATACAAAATGAGGTGGCTGTGGAAATAGTCAATGTGTTGGTTTCATCTTCCAAAATAGCGCAGAGTCCAGAACATGGAGTCATACTGCACAGAAACAGACCCTTCGATTCAACTCGTCCTTACCGACCACAAACCCTCCCGTCCTGGCACCTTCCCCTGCCACCGCAGGAATTGCGCCCACACCTCCTCTCTCACCTCCATCCAAGGCCCTAAAGGAGCCTTCCACATCCATCAAAGTTTTACCTGCACATCCAAGAGAACCTTTCCTTCCACACGAGATTCCTCGTGAGCTGTGGTATATTATCCATTTCACCATATTCCCCTGTATACGTCGAATCAATGACACCAGCAAAGTGCAACTATTGTTGACATACTGGCCATCACACTCAGTGTTCCTCAACCAACTGTGTCTGACAATAGGCCACAGTACCTTAGCACACCCTCCCAAGATGTGCAGTAAATAGAATGTTCAAGATAGTACCTTTTCTGCTCACTAGCCTCTGTCCAACAGTCCCACTGAATGCCCTGCCCACACTCGAAAAATCAAAATGGTCAAATCTGAAACAAAACCAGAAATTGCTGGAAAAGCTCAGCACGTCTGGTAGCATCTGTGGAGAGAAATCAGATTTAATATTTCAGGACCCTGATTTCTCTCCATCGATGCAGCTGAGTCTCTGTTTTTGTTTCTGATTTCCAGCATTCACAGCTCTTTTGGATGTTATGGTCAAATACAAAGTGACTTGCCAAGACTTTCAGGTAGTTCTGCTAAATCTATACAGTACTCATCAAGATTACAGCTTATCCTCACTGCCTATTCTCAGGTCAAGGAAAACAGGTCAAAAGAAGTGGGAACATGAGTAGGCCATTCGGCCCCATGGGTCTGCTCCGCCATTCAATAGGATCATGGCTGATCTGCCATTCCTCATGTCCACTTTCTTGCCCTTTCCCCAAAGTCCTTGATTCCCCAACTGATCAGGAATCTATCTATCTCAGCCTTAAATGTACACAAAGATTCTTGGCCTTTCCCACTGCAAACAATGTTCAATGGGGACTGTGTCCTTCATTCATGATGAAGGGTTTTGGCCCGAAACATTGGTTTCCCTGCTCCTCAGATGCTGCCTGACCTGCTGTGCTTTTCCAGCACCACTCTAATCTAGTCTCTGATTTCCAGCATCTGCAGTCCTCATGTTTTCCAAGTCTTCCAGGTCTACCCACAGATTACTGTTCTGGCACTTTCTCTTCATATTCTTCACAAAAACCTTTTCTACCTGCCAATGCATTCTTTTTATGCTCCTAATTTATTTTTTAAGATACCTCCACCACTGCACTTTCTTATTCCAGGGCCTCTTCTGTCCTGAGACCTAAGCATCTGCTATAGGTCAGCATTTTCTCTTAACCTTTATTCCCTGGACATCCAGGCTTCTCCTGGAGCTCTACTGGAGTTCAAGACCAAAGCAGCTTTGAACTTGGCCACATACGGAAGCAAGGGGTGGTCAATAAAAATGAACTCGGAAACATGTCGCTATTAATAAGAGCTATAAAGGAAGTCTTTTGTTTTTGCCTACCTGTATTTATTCAAAGGAAACATTAGCTTAACTTATCTTAATCTTTCAAAGGTAGTAGCTCCACACAAAGAATGAAAAGTTGGTCTCATTCAAAATGTTGTAAATCTGAGGGATTTCTTATCCTGAGCTGTTCAGGCCCTGAGTAGCATTGAGTGTACTCAAGATGGAAATCAAAAGGTATTTGATTGCTTAAAGAATCTTGGGATATAGGAATAAAATGCAGAAAGGTGCAACTGTGGTACAGAATCAGCCCTGATTTTACTAAGTGGTGGAATGGCTGGATCCCTCTCCTCGTCCTTATCTTCTGCAGGACACGATATGTCTCTCAAGCTCCCCAAAAGTAGATCACAATCAACGCAAATACAACAGTTTTCAAAAATTTGCTTTTTCTTTTGGAAAAATATGCAACTCAAAGCCAACAAAAACTATCCAGGCAAATCACTTCCATCTGTTGAATAATACAGGTTACCATTTTCTCTCTCTCTCTCACACACACACAGACGCACATACACACACTCTGTCTCTACTGTTCAAGAGTTAGACAAACCTCAATGGCTATTGTCAAATCAGAAGGAAGGTGCAAACCACAATCTGACAGGTTGTACAGAATTCAAAGGTCAAAAGTTTGCTGATAGCCCATCGCGTCCCCAGCTGCATTGTTTCGGTTGAACTTAATGACTGTTGTCATTCCACAAGTAAGATTGAGTTATTGGGCATGTGGGCAGAGCATTTGTTTTGCTTGTTTTACAATAATAATGTAATCTGTACAGTGCTGAACTCGGTATGCTTGACCTGTGTCGATGTGGCTGATAAAGCCAGGCTTACACCAATTTTCTTTCTCAACAAAAAAAAAGGCCCTCGGATCTTTCTGCCCAATTAGCAATTTGTCATAATACATTAACGCTATTTACATGAGCAGCAACAGACCACAGTTACAATGTTCCTTGTGTCATCTCCCATCAAAAGCAGACAGAAATCTTTAGCTAAGGTAACTCTTTCATTGCCCAAGATGATCTTGTTTCTCAAACATATACAGTATAGAGAAAGAACCCTACAGTGTGGAAATTGGCCATTCAGCCCAACAAGTCCACACTGACTCTACAAAGAGCATTCCACCCAGACTTATCTCCCTACCTTACCCTTGCATTCCCCATGGCTAACCTACACAATCCTGAACACTATGGGAAATTTAGTATGGCCAGTCCATCCAAACTGGAGCACCCGGAGGAAACCCATTCAGGCACGGGGAAAATGTGCTAACTCCATACAGACGGTTGCCCAAGGGTGGAATTGAACCTGGGTCCCTGCCACAGTAAGGCTGTAGTGCTAACCACTGAGCCACCGTGCCACCCTATCTTTAGACTTTATTGCTGCCCTGGTTTCTCCTTTCCTCTTTAGTCATGTTGCTGAAGCATTTCCTCCCATCAACATCAATGCAAGAATGCCAAATTTCAAATGCCCACAACAACTGCAAGAGAAAAGCTGTTGATTGGTTGGCAAGTCAAACAGTATGGAGTTGACAACCTTCTGGTAGTATTGCTGGACTGTTAATCCAGAGATAATGTTGTAGGGACCCAGGTTCGAATCCTCCATGGAATTTGAATCCAGTAAAAAATATCTGGAATTAAGTGTCTCATGTTCAAGTATCATATAAATATGGATTGCTGCTTCTCTCACAGGGAGAGCAAACAGAGTTCACAAGTTGAAGATTTTCCTTCAGTTAGTAAAACTACTTCTTAGACCCAGAAAAAAAAACAGGCTGAGGGGTGACCTTATAGAGGTTTATAAAATCATGAGGGGCACAGCTAGGGTAAATAGACAAGGTACTTTCCCTGGGTTGGGGAAGTCCAGAACTAGAGGGTATAGGTTTAGGATGAGAGGGGAAAGGGGACCTAAGTGGCAACTTTTTCACACAGAGGGTGGTACGTGTATGGAATGAGCTGCCAGAGGAAGTGGTGGAGACTGGTACAATTACAACATTTAAAAGACATCTGGATGGGTATATGAATAGGAAGGGTTAGAGGGATATGTGCCAAATGCTGGTAAATGAGACTAGGTTAATTTAGGATATCTGGTCGAGCACGGACGAGTTGGACCGAAGGGTCTGTTTCCATGCTGTACACCTCTATGACTCTATGAATCCTTAGTTCACTAAGGTCCTTTTGGTAAGGAAACTGCCATCTTTACCTGGTCTGGCCTACTTGTAACTCCAGGCCCATAGCAATGTGGTTGACTCTTAACTGCCTTCTGGGCAATTAGGGATGGGATTTAAATGCTGGCCTCAACAGCTGCACCATTTCCTGCAAATAAACAAAATAAAAACTCGTGTCTGGTTGTCATGGAGAAAACAAATGGGAACATTGGGCTCAGCAATCCCCTGATGATTCAAATAAGGCACAAAGCTTACTCATGTTCCTTCAGCTTCTGTATTTAGAGTCATAGAGGTGTACAGCATGGAAACAGACCCTTCGGCCCAACTCGTCCATGCTGACCAGATATCCTAAATTAACCTAGTCTCATTTACCAGCATTTGGCACATATCCCTCTAACCCTTCCTATTCATATACCCATCCAGATGTCTTTTAAATGTTGTAATTGTACCAGCCTCCACCACTTCCTCCGGCAGCTCATTCCATACACGTACCACCCTCTGTGTGAAAAAGTTGCCACTTAGGTCCCCTTTCCCCTCTCATCCTAAACCTATACCCTCTAGTTCTGGACTTCCCCAACCCAGGGAAAGTACCTTGTCTATTTACCCTAGCTGTGCCCCTCATGATTTTATAAACCTCTATAAGGTCACCCCTCAGCCTGTTTTTTTTTCTGGGTCTAAGAAGTAGTTTTACTAACTGAAGGAAAATCTTCAACTTGTGAACCCTGTTTGCTCTCCCTGTGAGAGAAGCAGCAATCCATATTTATATGATACTTGAACATGGTAAAATGTTTCAAAGTGCTTCACAGTAGCATCATCAAATATGAGGATGTGGAAGCTTTGGAAAGGGTGCAGAGGAGATTTACTAGGATGTTGCCTGGTATGGAGGGAACGTCTTACAAGGAAAGGCTGAGCGCCTTGAGGTTGCTCTCGTTAGAGAGAAGAAGGTTGAGAGGTGACTTAATAGAGACATTCAAGATAACCAGAGAGTTAGATAGGGTGGACAGGGAGAGCCTTTTTCCAAGTATGGGGACGGCAAACACGAGGGGACACAACTTTAAAGTGAGGGGAGATAGGTATAAGACAGATGTCAGAGGTAGTTTCTTAACTCAGAGAGTAGTAAGGGTATGGAATGCTTTGCCTGAAATGGTAGTAGATTCTCCAAGTTTAAGTGCATTTAAGTCCGCATTGGACGTACATGGAACAGTGTAGGCGGGATGGGCTTCAGATTAGTATGACAGGGCAGCACAGCATCGAGGGCCGAAGGGCCTGTACTGCGCTGTAATGTTCTATGTTCTATATGTTCTAGCTTACAAGACACTGACCCAAGTAAGGATACATTGAGGGAGGCATGATGTCTCAGTGGTTAGCACTGCTGCCTCACAGTGTCGGGGACCCAGGTTTGATTCCAGCCTTGGGTGACTGTCTGTGTGGAGTTTGCACATTCTCCCTGTGTCTACGTGGGTTTCCTCTGGGTGCTGTGGTTTCCTCCCACTGTCCAAAGATGTGCAGGTTAGGGTGGATTAGCCCTGGGAAATCCAGAGTTATGGGGATATGGTGGTGGCTAGGATTGGCTGGGATGCCCTTCAAAGCCTTGGTGTAGACTGAATGGGCCAAATAGCCTATTTCAGCACTGAAGGGATTCTTTGATTAGCCTTGAAAGCAGCAGAGCTGGTAGAGAAGGTAATTAAGGAGCCATATGGGTCACTTCCCTTTATTAGTCAAAGCATTGTATCCAAGAGGAAGGAGGCTATGATGGAACTGTGTACAATGTTAGTTAGGCCACAGTTGGAATACTGTGTGCAGTTCTCACTATAGGAAGGATGCGATGCCACTAGACAGAGTGCAGAGAAGATTCACCAGGATATTGCTTGGGCTGGAGACATTTAGCTCTGAAGAGAGATTGGACAGCCTGGGCTTGTTTTCCTTACAACAGAGAAGGCTGAGGGGGATCTGACTGAGGTGTACAAAGCTTTGAGGGACCCAGGCAGGAGAAACGTTTCCCCTTACCAGACGGGTCAATAACCTGGGGGCACAGTTTCAAGGTTAAGAGCAGGAGGTTCAGAGGGAATTGGAAGGAATACTTTTTCAGCCAAAGGGTAATGGGTATTCAGAACTCAGTGACTGCAAGGCTGGTACAGGCATGAACATTAAGAAGCATTTCAATGATCACTTGAAATGGTACAGCACACAAAACTACAGGCCAAGTGCAAGAAAGTGAGATCAGAACAGACGGATATTTGAGGACTGTCATAGACACAATGAGCAGACAGTCCTTTTTCCATGCTGTAAAAACTCTCTAACTCTATTAGGGCCTGATGTGGAGGGGGCCGGGTGTTGAACGAGGGTGGACAAAGTCAGAAGCCACAGTACACCAGGTTATAGTCCAACAGGTTTATTTGAAATCACAAGCTTTCGGACAAGCTGCTCCTTTGTCAGGTGAAGAGCAACATTTCAGGTTCTGCAGTATTTCTCTTTTCAATGGGCCAAGGAGTGGCAGATGGAGTTTAATTTAGGTAAATGTGAGGTGCTGCATTCTGGAAAGGCAAGTCAAGGCAGCACTCATACACTTAATGGTAAGGTCCTGGGGAGTGTTGCTGAACAAAGAGACCTTGGAATGCAGGTTCATAGCTCCTTGAAGGTGGAGTCTCAGGTAGATAGGATAGTGAAGAAGGTGTTTGATATGCTTTCCTTTATTGGTCAGAGCATTGAGTGTAGGTGTTGGGAGGTCATGTTGCAGCTGTACAGGGCATTGGTTAGGCCACTGTTGGAATACTGCATGCAATTCTGGTCTCCCTGCTATAGAAAAGATATTGTTAAACTTGAAACGGTTCAGAAAAGATTTACAAGAATGTTGCCAGGGTTGGAGGCTTTGAGCTACAAGGAGACGCTGAACAGGCTGGGACTGTTTTCCCTGGAGCATCAGAGGCTAAGGGGTGACCTTACAGAGGTTTATAAAAGCATGAGGGACATGGATAGGGTGAATAGCCAAGGTCCTTTTCCAGGGTAGGGGAGTCCAGAACTAGAGGGCATAGGTTTAGGTTGAGAGGGGAAAGATTTAAAAGGGACCTAAGGGGCAACTTTTCACACAGAGGGTGGTGCGTGTATGGAATGAGCTGCCAGAGGAAGTGGTGGAGGCTGGTACAATTACAACATTTAAAAGGCATCTGGATGGTTATATGAACAGGAAGGGTTTGGAGGGATATTGGGCCAAGTGCTTGCAAATGGGTCTAGATTAATTTTGGATATCTGTTTAGGATATTTAAGGTTGGCATGGGTGAGTTGGATTGTTTCTATACTGCACAATTCAATGACTCTCTGACTCTATAACTGGCTTTATCACCGTGTTCCATATGAGAAAACTTACAGAATCTGTCAATCAAGGAGGGTGGGTGGAGCTGCATGGAATCCTGCCCTGCGCAAATTGGCTACTGTGTTTATTGCATTAAAACAAATATGACACTTCAGACACAAAATGCTTCTTTGGCTACTAAGTGCTCCATTACAAATAACAGAAGAAAACCTAACTTTATCTCGAACCTTTAATGACCCCAAGATGTCCTAAATCACTTTACAGGTCATAGAAATAATATCAGATGGGCACTTAATACTGGGATATCCTGACCTTATGAAAAATGCCATAATAAAAAGTTCATCCTTTAACTGTGTCTGCCCTGGGTCAAATGTAACAGCCACCTTGTGACAATGAACGTCCCGTCACGAGCTAAGAGCCGATGATTGGGTAGATCTGATTTTGGGAACATCAGTCAGAGGAGGAAGTACTCCATGTCAAGTCTGCCTGCCTCCAACATTCACATCATCTGGCTTCCTGAAAGACAACAAGAAAACCTCATAACTAACCCCCTGATCCAGCAAGCATCTCTGAACAGTAAGCTGGAGGTGTGTCAGTCTATCAAACAGACACTTCACTAGTGCAAGTCTGTTTTGACCCTTGCCTGAATACAGCCTAAGAATTAGGAGCATGGGAAGGCTATTAGGGTCCATCATGTGAGTTCAATAATTCGTGGTTAATTTGATCGTGGCTTTAACCCTCCTGTCCTGTCTCTCAGGAGAGGACCCTCAACTCCCTTAATTGCACCGTCATAAAATTTGTCAAACACGGTTGTGAATATTGATGGGGAGGCGATGGCCTAGTGGTATGATCGCTAGATTGTTAATCCAGAGACCCAGGTAATTTTCTGGGTTCACATCCTGCCACTGCAGATGGTGGAGTTCAAATTCAATAAAAATCTAGGATTAGAGTCTAATGATGACCATGAAACCCAGGCAGAACCACTCAGACACTGAGACACCGCCACGCCGGGCTGAGAAACTGGACCAAAACACCCTGCCGCAGGCCGCCGGAGAGACCGGGCTAAGAGACCGGCCACTATAAACCGACTGACTCCCACAGCTACCTGGACTACACCTCCTCCCACCCTGCCCCCTGTAAAAACTCCATCCCATATTCCCAATTCCTTCGTCTCCGCCGCATCTGCTCCCAGGAGGACCAGTTCCAACACCGCACAGCCCAGATGGCCTCCTTCTTCAAAGACCACAGATTCCCCCCAGACGTGATCAACGATGCCCTCCACTGCATCTCCTCCACTTCCCGCTCCTCCGCCCTTGAGCCCCGCCCCTCCAACCGCCACCAAGACAGAACCCCACTGGTTCTCACCTACCACCCCACCAACCTCCGTATACAGCATATCATCCGCCGTCATTTCCGCCACCTCCAAACGGACCCCACCACCAGGGATATATTTCCCTCCCCTCCCCTATCAGCGTTCCACAAAGACCACTCCCTCCGTGACTCCCTTGTCAGGTCCACACCCCCCACCAACCCAACCTCCACTCCCGGCACCTTCCCCTGCAACCGCAGGAAATGTAAAACTTGCGCCCACACCTCCTCCCTTACTTCTCTCCAAGGCCCCAAGGGATCCTTCCATATCCGTCATAAGTTCACCTGTACCTCCACACACATCATCTATTGCATCCGCTGCACCCGATGTGGCCTCCTCTATATATTGGGGAGACGGGCTGCCTGCTTGCGGAACGCTTCAGGGAACACCTCTGGGACACCCGGACCAACCAACCCAACCACCCCGTGGCTCAACACTTTAACTCTCCCTCCCACTCCACATGCAGGTCCTTGGACTCCTCCATCGGCAGAACACAACAACACGACGGTTGGAGGAAGAGCGCCTCATCTTCCGCCTGGGAACCCTCCAACCACAAGGAATGAACTCAGATTTCTCCAGTTTCCTCATTTCCCCTCCCCCCACCTTGTCTCAGTCGATTCCCTCAAACTCAGCACCGCCCTCCTAATCTGCAATCCTCTTCCTGACCTCTCCGCCCCCACCCCACTCCGGCCTATCACCCTCACCTTGACCTCCTTCCACCTATCACATCTCCATCATCCTCCCCCAAGTCCCTCCTCCCTACCTTTTATCTTAGCCTGCCTGGCACACTCTCCTCATTCCTGATGAAGGGCTCTGTCCTGAAACGTCGAATTTCCTATTCCTTGGATGCTGCCTGACCTGCTGTGCTTTAACCAGCAACACATTTTCAGCTCTGATCTCCAGCATCTGCAGACCTCACTTTTTACACTAAGAGACCGGCCAGTCTAGTCCAGTGGTGAGAATGGAACAATTATCAATTGGTAAAAGCCTATCCGGTTCACTTATGTCCTTTAAGGGAGGAAATCTGCCACCCTACCTGGTCTGGCCTACATGTGACCCTTAGCAATGTGACTCTTAAATGCCCTCTGAAACAACCTAGCAGACCATTCAGCTGAAGGGAAATTCAGAATAGGCAAATTTTGACCAGGCAAGACCTCAGCTGTATCAGGGCCTGTATTAATGGCAGGGGAAGTATAAGACAGTAAATTGGAATAGTCTCACTAGACTAGCACTCCAGATGCCGAGAGAAATATTCTGGAAACCCAGGTTCAAATCCCACCATAGTAACTAGTGGGATTTAAGCTCTATTATTAGCATCTGGAATTGAAAGCTTGTCTCAATAATGGTAACCATGAATCCATTGTCAGTTGTCAGGAGTAACCTATCTGGTTCACTCGTGCTCTTTAGGGAAGAAAATCTGTCAATCTCACCTCGGCCTGACCTACATGTGACTCCCAGACCAAAAGCAATGTGGAGGTCGACTCCGAACGGCCCCCAGCAAGCCACTCAACTCACGGAAAATCAATAGCACTGATGGGCACACCTCACAAACAATTTTTTTAAAAACTGAAGGTTTCAATTAAATCGCAAAATTTAGCATGAATGCGACAAACATCCAACTATCAGTCTCCTAAGGAACGATGGCACAATGCTTATGTGACTGAGGAGGAACTAGTGAGTTCAAGTCGCATTACAGCAATACATTCAAAATAATTAACATTTAATTGTTTAGCTTGAATAAAAAAAAATCTGCTGCCGATAATAATGACGGTAGCTATTAGGTTTCTGTCTGGTTCACCTGTGTTCTTTAAGGAA
Organism: Hemiscyllium ocellatum; assembly: GCF_020745735.1. Classification (NCBI taxonomy): domain Eukaryota; kingdom Metazoa; phylum Chordata; class Chondrichthyes; order Orectolobiformes; family Hemiscylliidae; genus Hemiscyllium; species Hemiscyllium ocellatum. The sequence continues at coordinate 12,643,640 of NC_083401.1, forward strand.
GGAAATGTGCCATTCTCACCCAGTCTGGCCTCCACGTGACTCCAGACCCACAGCAGTAATGTTGACCCCTCTGAAGTAACTCTGTTGTATTTAAGGTAGTTCATCTCAACCTTCTGAAGGGCAATGGGTTTTTTTTTCCCCAGGCAATAAGTCCTGGCCTTGCCAGGGATTCCCACATCCCATTAACAAAGAGAGAAAAAAAACACTTCACTGTTTACAGAAAATAACTGCAGATTGAAATCAGGGATGTCTGTGCTCATCGCTATGGAGAATGTATATGTGTTCATTGTAAATGCACCTTCGATTATGTTCCAGCCCGCTCATCTTTTTCAGATCTTTCTTATGTGATACATTCACAAGAATAACATCAACATACACAGCCTGCCTTCCCTGATTGGGGCTGAAAATGTGTTGCTGAAAAAGCGCAGCAGGTCACACAGCATCCAGGGAACAGGAGATTCGACGTTTCGGGCATAAGCCCTTCTTCAGGAATTCCTGAAGAAGGGCTTATGGCCGAAATGTTGAATCTCCTGTTCCCTGGATGCTGCCTGACCTGCTGCGCTTTTTCAACAACACATTTTCAGCTCTGATCTCCAGCATCTGCAGACCTCACTTTCTCCTTCCCTGATTGGGCCCCAGACTATATGTGCCTCCTGTCTGATACCGACATCTCAGCTTCGTTCTGAAGTCATAGGGGTTTACAGTATGGAACCAGGCCTTTCAGCCCAACTTGCTCATGTCGCCCAGTTTTCACAATTAATCTAGTCCCATTTGCCTGTGTTTGGTCTATACCCTTCCATGCCTATCCCATCCATGTACTGGTCTAAATGTTTCCTAAATGATAAAATTGTACTCACCCCCCACCACTACCTCTGGCAGCCCATTCCAGAGACTCACTACCCTTTGTGTGAAAACACTGGACCCTTTAGGATCTCTCCCCTGTCACCTTAAACCTATGCCCTCTAAGCTTAGACTCCCTTATCACTGGGAAAAGCTGTTGGCTAGCTATCTTATCTATACCTCGCATGATTTTGTAGACCTCGATAAGATCACCCCTCAGTCTCCTGAAAAGTCCCAGCCTATCCAACCTCTCCTTATAACTCAAACCTTCCAGCCCAGGTAGCAACCCAGTATATCTTTTCTACATTGTTTCTAATTTAGTAATATCCTTAGTCCCAGCAAATATTCCAACAAGTGCCCCAGCCTGATCAAACCAGTCAAAATGTAAGCCCCGTTCCACTTCATTGGGACAGTGAGAGTGGCGCAAGTTCAAATCCTATCACAGCTCCTGGGTATGTTTGGTTTCCATGGATTAAATTAATCAATGATTGTGAAGGTAGCTTCAGCAACAGCAACCGTGACACTGCTGAACTATTGCTCAGCGATGTTCTTCGAGAAAGGATATGTACTGTCATTACTCGATCTGGTCTAGCTATGACTGCCGACACGCAGCCATGTAGTTTAGTCCCGAGCTGCCCTCTGAAGTAGGCTGGGTAGATTAGATTTCCAACAGCGTGGAAACAGGCCCTTCGGCCCAATAAGTCCACACAGACCCTCAGAAGATTAATCCACCCAGACCCATTTCCCTCTCAATAAGCACCTAACACTACAGGCAATTTTAGCATGGCCAATTCACCTGACCTGCACACCTTTGGACTGTGGGAGGAAACCGGAGCACCCGGAGGAAACCCACTCAGACGCAGGGAGAATGTGCAAACTCCACACAGACGGTTGCCCAATGCTGGAATCGAGCCAGGGTCCCTGGTGCTGTGAGGCAGCAGTGCTAACCACTGAGCCACCGTGCCATGGGTAATTAGAGCTGGGTAAGAAATGTTGCCAACACTCTGGAATTGAATAAAAGCTGCACCAGCACAGATTTATTGGACTGAATGGTCTGTTTCTGCACTGCACGTTTGACGTCATGCAGATCCAAGGAATGCAACAATCCAAAAGGAATCAAATCCCTTCTCTAGCTAAAATTGCAGTTCTAAGGCAAAGACACCTGCCTAAATACCAAGGTAATGCAGAAACAACAATTGCTGTGAGCAAGCTCCATCCATATTCCTGGGAGGGCTTCAGCAAGCAGTGGGTTTAAGACATATCCTGCTCTCTCTCTTTCTCTCTCTCTCTCTCTCTCTCTTTCTCTCCCCCCCCCCCCCCCCCCCCCCCCCCCACCCCCTCCACCCCCATCCCATCGCTCTGACCTGGGGTGAGTTATTTCTGGACCATCTCCAGAAATAAAAGGGAGCACCCCCCCGGTCTCTTCACACAGCACAGCATGATCAGAAAAAATAGGATTTGTCAAAGTGACAGAAAACGTTCCAATGGGGCTCTCTGGTTAAAAATAAAGTCCACTCACCTCACAGGCTCCAGACATATGAAAAATGTCTCCAACACCAAGTATAATCAATCTGTCTCCATTACTGCTTGGCTCTGCCTCAGAACCAAAGCATTAGTGCACTTCCTTTGATTTCGTCATAAAAGGATAAGTGTTTCAGAAACAGGAAAAGGCAATTTTGGCCCAAAATAAACCATCCTTTTCTAACAGAGTCACCTCACTAAACAAACCACTCTTCCTTTTTTTAATTCATACACTTCATGCCCGCCCCTAAATGCTCGGTAGAAACTAGGAGTCAGCTGCTTTCTTTAACTGTTGCAGTCATGGGGGTGTATGGGCACTCGCAATGTTGTTAAGGAGGGAAGTGAAGGTCTTTGACAGTGAAGGAATGGTGATATATTTCCAAGTCAGAATGGTGTCTGGCTTGGAGGGGAACTTGCAAGGGGTGGTGTTCCCATGTATCTGCTGCCCTTGTCCTTCTTGATGGAAGTGGTCATGGGTTTGGAAGGTGATCTCTCAGGGTCTCTGGTGAATTTCTGCATTGCATCTTATAACTGGTACACACTCTGGTGATTGAGCATCAGCGCTGAAGGGAGGGAGCATTGAAAGTGTTAGATGTGGTGCCAATCAATGGGACGCTTTGGACTTGAACTGTTTAAGTGTGTGATGAGACACGAATGGTGCTGAATATTGTGAAATCATTGGTGAACATCCCCACTTCTGACCTTATGATGGAGCAGCTGAAGATGGTTGGACCTAGGAGACTACCCTGAGGAACTCTTGCAGTGTTATTCTGTGGTTGAGATAATTGAACTCCAACAACCTCACTCATCTTCCCTTATTTTTGGTCTAACTCTAACAAACAGGTTGTTTTCAATGAGTCCCATTGTCTCCTGTTTTGCTAAGACTACTTGATGACGCATTTGGACAAACGATGTCTCAGATGTCAAGTGCAGACGTTTTTGTTTCCTCTCTAGAGTTCAGGTCTGTTATCCACGTTTGGACCAAGGCTGTAGTACAGTCAGGAGCTGAGTGGAGGACCTCATCATTGACCAGGTTATTGCTGAGTAATTGTCGTCTGATAACACTGTTGACCAAGAGTGGACTGATCAAAACCTCTCCATATCAAGACTGTCATCTCCACATCAATTAATCCTCTCCATATCCATAAAACCTTGGTCACAGTCATCAAACCAACTCCATATCCATTAAACTCTCTCCATATCCACCAAACCCACTCCATATCCATCAAATTCTTTCCTTATCCATCAACTCTCTCTATATCCTCAAAGCTGTTCCATATTCATCAAATCCTTTCCATATCCATCAAACTTTATCCATATCCAACAAAAACTCTCCATATAGATCTATCTCCACGTAGACTAGACAAGGAAGAGCCAGAAGACATGGTATATTTGGACTTTCAGAAAACCTTTGATAAAGTTCCACCAAACCTCAAACTTGATTGAGTTTTTTGAAGAAGTAACAAAGAGGATTGATGAGGGCAGAGCGGTTGGACCTCAGTAAGGCATTCAACATGTTTCCTCATGGGAGACTGGTTAGCAAGGTTAGATATCACAGAATACAGGGAGAACTAGCCATTTGGATACAGAACTGGCTCAAATGTAGAAGACAGAGGGTGGTAGTGGAGGGTTGTTTTTCAGACAGGAGGCCTGTGACCAGTGGAGTGCCACAAGGATCAGTGCTAGATCCACTACTTTTCGGCATTTATATAAATAACCTGGAAGTGAGCATAGGAGGTATAGTTAGTAAGTTTGCAGATGACACCAAAATTGGAGGTGTCGTGGACAGCAAAGAAGGTTACCTCAGAGTACAGCAGGATCTTGTTCAGATGGGCCAATGGGCCGAGAATTAGTAGATGGAGTTTAAATCAGATAAATGCGAGATGCTGTAGTTTGGAAAAGCAAATCTTAGCAGGACTTATAAACTTAATGGTAAGGTCCTAGGGAGTGTTGCTGAACAAAGGGACCTTGGAGTGCAGGTTCATAGCTCCTTGAAAGTGGAGTCGCAGGTAGATAGGATAATGAAGAAGGCGTTTGGTACGCTTCCCTTTATTGGTCAGAGTATTGAATATTGAGTTTGGAGTAAAAAATGAGGTCTGGAGATCACAGCTGAAAATGTGTTGCTGGTTAAAGCACAGCAGGTTAGGCAGCATCTCAGGAATAGGGAATTCGACGTTTCGAGCATAAGCCCTTCATCAGGAATGAGAGAGAGTAGCCAAGCAGGCTAAGATAAAAGGTAGGGAGGAGAGACTTGGGGGAGGGGCGATGCATCTCAGGAATAGGGAATTCGACGTTTCGAGCATAAGCCCTTCATCAGGAATGAGAGAGAGTAGCCAAGCAGGCTAAGATAAAAGGTAGGGAGGAGGGACTTGGGGGGGCGCCCCTCCCCCAAGTCCCTCCTCCCTACCTTTTATCTTAGCCTGCTTGGCTACTCTCTCTCATTCCTGATGAAGGGCTCATGCTCGAAACGTCGAATTCCCTATTGAGTTTGGAGGTCATGTTACGGCTATACAGGGCATTGGTTATTACATGCAATTCTGGTCTCCTTCCTATTGGAAGGATGTTGTGAAACTCAAAGGTTCAGAAAAGATTTACAAGGATGTTGCCAGGGTTGGAGGATTTGAGCTGCAGGGAGAGTTGAATAATCTGGGTCTGTTTTCCCTGGAGCGTCGGAGGCTGAGGGGTGACCTTATAGAGGTTTATAAAATCATGAGAGGCATGGATAGGATAACTAAGCACATTTTCTTCCCTGGGGTGGAGGAGTCCAGAACTAGAGGGCATAAGTTTAGGGTGAGAATGGGAAAGATACAAAAGGGATCACGCAGGGGGTTGTGCATGTATGGAATGAGCTGCCAGAGGAAGCTGTACTATTACAACATCTAAAAAGCATCTGGATGGGTATATGAATAGTAAGGGTTTAGCGGGATATGGCCAAGTGCTGGCAAATGGGACTAGATTAGGTTAGGATATCTAGTTGGCATGGACAAATGGACCAAAGGGTCTGCTTCTGTGCTGTACATCTCTATGACTTTATAAAAGAAGTAAGGGTACAAAATCAGAGAACATGGCACGATGATAATAGAGGAACATGAACTGATCAGTGGAGATGAAAATGAGTAGGTATATAAGCCTCATTTTTCAGAACAGAAGGCATTATCAAGTGGATTCTCCAAGGATCAGTGCTTTGACACCAGCCATTTATAATCTATATCATCCACTCACATGTGGGAATCTAATGTCAAATTTACAAATTTTTTGCTGATGCAAAACCTCATGGGATTACGAATTGAGGAGGATATAAGGAGTCTTCAAGGCAACTTAGACAAGTAATCTAACATGGATGCAGTATACCATGGATAGGTGTAACATTGCTGGATAAACAAGACATCAGAGTACAATTGAAACAATGACAGATTGGGAATGGTTGCTGTCTGAAGTGCCCTTATATGCCAGTCGCTGAGAGGAAATCATGCAGGTGCAGCAAAATGTTAGGAAGATATATGGCCTGTCGGCCTCCATTGCAAGAGAGCAGCCATATTGGGTCTAGATGATACCACACTGGATTATTGTGTATAGGCTTGCTCTCTTCACCTAAACTGCCTGAGGAAGGAGCAGGGGCTTCAAAAGCTTATGGTTTCAAATAAACCTGTTGGACTCTAACCCGATGTTGTGTGATTTTTGACTTTGTCCATCTAAGAAACGATGTACTTGTCATCAAGGGAGTATAGTCCAGGTTCATCATGCTGATTCCTGGGATGGGAGGACTATCCTGTACAAAAGGATTGGTTGAACTGAGCCTGTATTCTCTGGATTTTAGAAGGTTGAGGAAGGGAATCGCATTAAAACGTAGAAAGGTCTAACAGTGTTGAACAGAAGGATAATGTTCCCTCTGGCCATCTGAACCAAAACAAGTGGATCTATAGATCATAAGAGCTTAAACAATAGGAACAGGAGTAGGCCATTCAGTCTCTTGAGACTGTTCCGCCATCAATAGGATCTAACATTCCTCACATCCACTTTCCTGTCTCTTCTCTACAATCCTTGATTCCTTGACTGATCAAGAATCTCTCTCAGCCTTAAATATACACAAGAACTCTGCCTCCACAGCTCTCTCTCGGTGGCAAGGAATTCCAAAGACTCTCAATCCTCTGAGAGAAGAAATTTCTCCTCATCTCAGTCTTAAAGCTGGTCCTAGATTCTCTCATGAGGGGAAACATTCTCTCAGCATTGACCCTGTCAAGCCCCTTAAGAATCCGATAAGTTTCAATAAGATTACCTCTCATTCCTCTAAACTTCCCAACCTGTTTAACCTTTGTTCACAGGACAATCTCTCCATATGTGGGTTTGGGGAGTCCAGAACTAGAGGGCATAGGTTTAGGGTGAGAGGAGAAAAATATAAAAGAGACCTCAGGGGCAACTTCTTCACGCAAAGGGTGGTACATGTATGGAATGAGCTGCCAGAGGATGTGGTGGAGGCTGGTACAATTGCAACATTTAAGAGGCATATGGATAGGAAGGGTTTGGAGGGATATGGGCCAGGTGCTGGCAGGTGGGACTAGATTGGGTTGGGATATCTGGTCGGCATGGATAGTTTGGACCATCCTCGAGAACCTTCTCTGAACTGCCTCCAATGAAATGATATCTTTCCTTATAGTAGGGGATTCAAACTGATCACAATACTTCAACTTAAACTCCAATTCCCTTAAAATAAAGATCAATATTCCATGAGTCTTCCTGATTATCTGCTGTTCCTGTGTGCTAGCTTTCTGTGGTTCGTATACAAGTTTCCATAAGTCCCTTTGCGTTACAGCTTTCTGCAGCTTCTCTCCATTTAAGTGTTCTTTTGTTTTCCCTTCCAAAATAAAAAAAAAGTATTCCCATTGAATAAGTGGAACTGCAGGACAAAAATCTCAAAATGATCATACACAGAAGAAATTGTTTTCTAATGCAATCTGCAATAGCCATCCAACTTTACCCACATTATACTCTTCTATGTTTCCTGACTGTGAGCCAATTCTCTATCCATGCCAATATATTGCTTCCAACAACATTGGCTCTTATCTTATGTCATAACTTTTTGTGAGGCACTTTGTTGAACGCCTTCTGGAAGTTCAAATAGAGTGTGTTTACTTGTTCTCCTCTATCTGCTCTGGTCAAGACTTCCTCAAAAATCTCGATTTAAAGTTCATTTTCCCAACAAAACTCAAATGAAATCAGACTTTGAAAGTCTGATTTCTTTTTTACACTGGTGCCATTCCTGACAGGAGGATGCAAAACAAGAAGAGAATTAGAACACAAAACAGTACAACACAGGAACAGGCCCTTCGCCCCATGATGTTGTGCCGAACATGACGCCAAATAAAATTAATCCCTTCTGCCTGCCCTCCGTCCATTTCCCTCCACCCCTTGCATATTCATGAGGTTATCTAAAAGTCCATTAAACGTTCCTATTGTACCTGCCTCCACCACCATCCCTGGCAGCATGTTCCAGATACCCACCACTCTCTGTGTGAAAACCTTACCCCTCACATCTCCTTTGAACTTTTCCCCTCTCACCTTAAATGCATGCCCCCTAGTTTTAGACATTTCAACACTGGGAAAAAAGATTCTGACTGTCATACCTATCTATGCATCTCTTAATTGTATAGACTTCTATCAAGTCTCACTTCAACCTCTGCCGCTCGAGAGAAAACAACCTGGGCTTTTCTAGCCTCTCCTTTTAGCTCATACCTTCTAATCCAGGCAGCATCCTAGTAAACCTCGTCTGCACCCTCGCCAAAGGCTTTACATCCTTCCTGTAATGTGGTGACCAGAATTGAACACAATACTCTAAGTGCGGCATAACCAAAGTCTCATAAAGCTGCAACATGACATCCTGACTCTTGTACTCAATTCCCTGACCATTAAAGGTAAGCATGTTATACGCCTTTTTTACCACCCTATCTACTTGAGGAGACACTTTCAGGGAGCTATGGACTCAAACCCCAAGATCCCTCTGTAAATTAGTGCTGTTCAGGGCCCTGCCATCAACTGGATACTTTTCCTTAATATTTGATCTCCCAAAGTGCAGTACCTCGCACTTACCTGGATTAAACTCCATCTGCCATTTCTCTGTCCATATTAGCAACTGATCTATATCCCACTGTATCCATTGACAACATTCTACATTATCCACAACACCACTGATCTTTGTATCGTCTGCAAATTTACTAACTCACCCAATGACATTTTCATCCAAGTCGTTTATATATATCATAAACAGCAGAGGTCCCAGTATGGATCCCTGTGGAACACCACTAGTCACAGATCTCCAGCCTGGAAAACACCCTTCCATCACTACCCTCTGCCTTCTATAGGCAAGCCCATTCTGATTCCAAGTCACCGTGGATCCCATACATCGTAATCTTCTGGATGAGCCTACCATGAAGGACCTTGTCGAAATCCTTACTAAAATCCATGTAGACAACATCCACTGGTCTACCCTCATGGATCACCTTCATCAACTACTTGAAAAATTCAATCAGATTAGTAAGACATGACCTGTCCTGCTTGAAGCCATGCTGACTGCCCCTAATTAGGTCATACTTTTCCCAATGTGCATAAATCCTATCCCTGAGAATTCTCTCCAATAGTTTCCTAACAATCGATGTGATGCAGAGATATACATCCTGAAATCAAATTGCAAATGCTAAATTCAACATCTATAAAAGTATTGAAGCAGTGTTGTCTATGGGGAGGTGTTGATGTGTTGATAATGTCACTAGGAAACCAGAATACCAAGCTAATATCTGGGGACATTGGTTTAAATCTTAACGTGGCGAATGGTGAAATTCAAGTTCAATGAAACTCTGGAATTAAAAAGCTGGTCTAATGATGACCATGTAACTGCTGTCAAATATCACTTAAAAAAGTAAACATGCTATCCTCACCTGATTTAGCCGATATGTAACCCAAGACCCATTGCTGTGTGATTGACCCTGAACAGCACCACGAGGGATGGGCAATAGCAGCTCTCCAAACAGAAAAGGCAAGAGATTTCCTTTCACTTTCCCGAGAGTGTTAAAAAGGACATGAGGGGCAACCATTTTACACAGAGAGGTGCTTTGAGTGTGGAATGAACTGTCAGAAGGATTGGTAGGTGCAGGTACAGCACATTTAAAAGACACTAGGACAGGTACATGAATAGGAAAGTTTTGGAGGGATACTGGCCAAAACTTTAGTTTAAAGGTAAAAAATTAGGTCTGCAGATGCTGGAGATCAGAGCTGAAAATGTGTTGCTGGTTAAAGCACAGCAGGTTAGGCAGCATCCAAGGAACAGGAAATTCGACGTTTTGGGCATAAGCCCTTCATAGTTTGGGAAGATGGTTGGTGTGGACTAGTTGGACCGAAGGGTCTGTTTCCATGTTGGGTATGACTGAAGGAAGAACAATATAGCATAAGAACAGGCACTTCTGCCAACCAAGACTGAGACAGCACGTGATGCCTTTCGAAACTAAAAACCTTTTGCCTCTCTGTGATTTATACCCCTCTATTCCCTGCCTATTCATATGCCTCTTCAACATTGCTATTGTATTCTCCTCCATCACCTCCTCTAGCAGCACATCCCTAGCATTTACCACCCTCTGCGTAAGAAACTTGCCCCTCACTTCTTTAAACTTTCCCTCTTTTACCCGAAACCTAAGTCCCTTCATTATTAACATTTTCACCCTGGGAAAGAAGACGCTGTCATAATTTTGTCAATTTCTATCAGGTCACCCCTCATCCTTTGACATTCACGGGAAAACAGATTGGGTTTATCCAATCTCTCCTCATAGCTGTAACCTTCCAAACCAGACAACATCCTGCTCAACCTTCTCTGTACCCTCCCCCAAGCCCCCACATCCTTCTGATGGTCATTTATCCTGAGGAGAAAGTGCAGATGCTGGAGATCAGAGCTGAAAATGTGTTGCTGGAAAAGCGCAGCAGGTCAGGCAGCATCCAAGGAACAGGAGAATCGACGTTTCGGGCATGAGCCCTTCTTCAGGAAAGAAGGGCTCATTCCTGAAGAAGGGCTCATAACTGAAACGTCAATTCTCCTGCTCCTTGGATGCTGCCTGACCTGCTGCGCTTTTCCAGCAACACATTTTCAGCTCATTTATCCTGAGGGCCACTACACATAAGGGAAGGGGAGAGGATAAGAAGGTGGGATCTTTATGGTAACCTCAACTAATGGGGGGAATTGAACACTGTTTTGCAAACCAGCCATCCAGCCAACTGAGCTAACCCAATCCCAACAAGATAAAGCAATTGTACCTTCCACCAGTCAAGAGGTGAGCACAAAACTAGGATTTTAGGTCCATTTCACCACGTTGACTGGTCAGATCATGGGAGGACTTGATTAAAAATAAACATCCAATTATAAGGCTGTTGACAGAAAGTCATTTGCAAAGTAAAAGGAAACTTTCCCACCTGGTGGAGAAAATGCATTGAGCTGGGAAAGACATGTAGAGCTGTTGGTTAAGGACATAAACAGATATTCTGGTTTGGATCTTTCCTACTATAAGGAAGATTAGATTACTTACTTACAGTGTGGAAACAGGCCCTTCAGCCCAACAAGTCCACACTGACCCACCCCCCTACATTTAGCCCTTCACCTAACACTACAGGCAATTTGGCATGATCAATTCACCTAACCTGCACATTTTTGGACTGTTGGGGAAAACCCACGCAGACACGGGGAGAATGTGCAAACTCCCCACAGTCAGTCGCCTGAGGCAGGAATTGAACCCGGGTCTCTGAGGCAGCAGTGCTAACCACTGTGCCGCCGTGCCATCCTTTCTGTGACAAAAAGCGTGGCACTTGAAAAGCACAGCAGGTGATGAAGGGCCTATGCCTGAAACGTCAATTCTCCTGCTCCTCGGATGCTGCCTGACAGACTGTGCTTTTCCAGTATTTCAGCTCTGACAATCCAGCATCTGCAGTCCTCACTTCATCCTTTCGGCGACCCCTGCTGAATCTCAAGTCTCTGGTGGTCAGCCCCTGAGCTCAGATTCCATTCCATTTGCTGGCAAGTGCTCCTTCACAGGATGTGGGTCTTGTAGGCAAGGCCAGCATTTATTCCCTCACCCTAACTGCCCTTTGAACTGAATGCATTGCTCAGCCTTTTCAGAGGGAGGTTAAAGGTCAGCCTCTGCGTCCATACCCCTCCACACAAACACTCCCCACACACAAAGACTCCCCACACAGACCCCCTCCATACAAACACTCCCCACACTCACTCCCCCACAAACACTCCCCACACAGACCCCCCCATACAAACACTCCCCACACTGACTTCCCCACAAACACTCCCCACACTCACTCCCCCACAAACACTCCCCACATAGACTCCCCATACAAACACTCCCCACACTGACTTCCCCACAAACACTCCCCACACTGACTCGCCCACAAACACTCCCCCACAGTGACTCGCCCACAAACACTCCCCACACTGACCCCCACAAACACTCCCCACACTGACCCCCCATACAAACACTCCCCACACTGACCCCCATACAAACACTCCCTCACACTGAATCCCACACAAACATTCCCCACATTGACCCCCACACACAAACACTCCCCCACACAAACACTCCCCCACACTGACCGCACCACGAACACTCCCCACAATGACCCCCACACAAACACTCCCCCACATTGACCCCCACACAAACACTCCCCCACACTGACCCAACACAAACACTCCCCCACACTGACTCCCCCACACTGACTCCCCCACAAACACTCCCCACAAACACTCCCCACAAACACTCCCCACACTGACTCCCCCTCACTGACCCCCCAACACTTACCCCCACACAAACATTCCCTCACACTGACTTGCCCACAAGTACTCCCCACACTGACCCCCACACAAACACTCCCCACACTGACACCACCCCACAAACACTCCCCACACTGACACCACCCCACAAACACTCCCCACGCTGACCCCCCCAAACTGACACCCCCTACATTGAGACCCCCCTCCTCAAATTGAACCCCCCCCACACTGAATAACTCTCCCCCACTGACTCCACAGCTCCCTCACTGACCTCCCTCTTCCCTCATAAATAGCCCCCCTTTCCCACCCCACAGTGAACAATCCCCTCATCTCTCTCCTTCCCCCTCTCCCTTCCATTGGACAATGCTGTGGTCTGGGCTGATGCTGGGAATGGGTTTCCCGCTGAACATTGGCCTTGTAGGCTGAACATTCAAAGAGGCAGCTCTTTCCCTTCAGGGTGGGGGGTGACAAAACTGGTTCACACAAGTCCATCAAAAAGGTAACATTTCTCAAGTTATTCAGAGAGGCTTTCTGTTGTAGGAATTGGCAGTAGTGCTGACATCATGAAGCTTTTGAACAGAATAATTTCTAGGTATGCCCAAGTTCAAATTGTGTAGATTTGGTCTCAGGAGGTATTTAGCAGCATTATTTAAATCCAATAAGTTATGGTTAACCAGACACTGAAAGTCCAAGGACTAAAGAAGGCATTAATGGCTGTAATGACTATCGGTCCGAAACGTCAACTCTCCCGCTCCTCGGATGCTGCCTGACCTGCTGTGCTTTTCCAACGCAACTATTTTCAGTTATTGGTGAACCAGGCCAACGTCTCTGTCTCAGGCTTGCTGCAGCACTCCAGCAAAGTTCAGCACAAGCAGGAAGAATAACACCTTATTCTCCGTTCAGGAATTCTGCAACCTATTGGACTCAAGGTTGTGTTCAATAATTTTAGGACCTGAGCATCTTCTCCCATGTCCTTACGGGATCCCTCCCTGCCCTCACACCAGGCCTTATCAGGCTGCTCCTACACACGATCCATTGTCAGCTCCATCCTCCATTAGCAGCTGTCAATATTCCCAAGGTGACCTTTCCCCATTCCTTCATCTGCCCAGCTATTTCTCCCTCTCTCTGGGCTCCATCTCCATCTATCATTTACTCTTCCCAACCCCCCCTTCTCTAGCCTTTATACCACCTTTCTCTGAGCTACCAACAGTTCCGAAGAAGGGTCGCTAAACCCGAAACAAGAACTCTACTTTCTCTCCCCACAAGTGCTGCCTGACCCAGTGGGCCTTTCCAGCAATTTCTGATTTTGTTGGTGACTGTAATGTTGTACCGTGTTGGCCCGTGGTCATGCCCAGTGGCTTGCTGTTTCCTTCCTCCCAGTCTCGTTGATCAGAATGGTTACCTTCTCACACACACAATCGTAAAGATTTGTGGATTGTTTATCGAGCTGTTGGCCAAATTGCAAACACCTTCTGTTACCATCACACAGGACCTCATAGAGTCACAGCGTCAAGCAGCACGGAAACAGACCCTTGGTTCAACTCGTCCATGTTCACCAGATTTCCCAAACTGAACTAGCCCCAATTGCCTGCATTTGGCCCCTATCCCTGTAAACCATTCCTATTCGTGAGTAGAGTAGCTGTCCAAATACCTTTTAAATATTGGAACTGTACCTGCCTCCACCACTGGCAGCTCATTTCACATTTATCGACTGATTGATTTATTGTTGTCCCACATTTAGTGAAAACTGCTGTTTTGCATTTTATACAGGCAGACTGTACCAGACAAAATCGGCAGGGTAGCAGAACAGAGTGAGGAGTACAGTGTGACAGCCGCAGAGAAGGTGCAGACACAGAGATCAGAATTAACGTTTGAGAAGTTCGTTCAAATTTCTGATAACAACAGGGAAGAAGCTGTTCTTGAATCCGCTCATCTGTATATTCAAACTCCTACATCTTTTGCCCTACGGAAGAGGGTGCACCTGGGGTGGGAGCAGTGTTTGATTATGTTAGTTGCTTTCGAACGTCTGCAGGAAGTGGAGATAGAGTCAATGGATGGAAGGCTAATGATGGACTGGGCTGTGTATATGCCCCAACCTGTGTGTGGCAGTGTTGCCTTGGGCGGCATGGTGGTTAGCACTGTTGCCTCGCAACGCCAGGGACCCGGGTTCAATTCCCGCCTCAGGCAACTGTGTGGAGTTTGCACATTCTGCCCGTGTCTGCGTGGGTTTCCTCCCACAATCCAAGAAATGTGCAGCTTAGGTGAATTGGCCAGGCTAAATTGCCTGCAGTGTTAGGTGTAGGGGAATGGGTCTGGTGGGTTACACTTCGGCAGGTTGGTGTGAAATTGTTGGCCAAAGGGCCTGTAAGTAATCTTAAAAAAAAATCAGGTCCCTTTTCAATCTTTCCCCTGTCACCTTAAACCTATGCCCTCTCATTTTGGACCCCCACATCCAGGGGGAAAGACCTTTGCTATTCACCTTATCCATGACCCTCATGATTTTAAGGTCAAGGTCACCCCTCACCCTGACACAGAGTGGACGGAGAGGGACATGAACTTTAGGGCGGCACGGTGGCACAGTGGTTAGCACTGCTGCCTCACAGCGCCTGAGACCCGGGTTCAATTCCTGACTCAGGCGACTGACTGTGTGGAGTTTGCACGTTCTCCCCGTGTCTGCGTGGGTTTCCTCCGTGTGCTCCGGTTTCCTCTCACAGTCCAAAGATGTGCGGGTCAGGTGAATTGGCCATGCTAAATTGCCCGTAGTGTTAGGCAAGGGGTAAATGTAGGGGTATGGGTGGGTTGCGCTTCGGCGGGTCGGTGTGGACTTGTTGGGCCGAAGGGCCTGTTTCCACACTGTAAGTAATCTAATCTAAACTATTTACCTGAGTTAAAACTCACACAGCACCAGGTTATAGTCCAACAGGTTTATTTGGGAGCACTAGCTTTCGGAGTGCTCTCCTTCATCACAGCTACCTGATGAAAGCTAGTGCTCCCAGATAAACCTGTTGGACTATAACCTGGTGTTGTGTGAGTTTTAACTTGTCCACTCCGGCCCAACATTGGCACATCCACATCATATCTATGTGAGATGCTGCAAAGCCTGAAAGGTCGACATGCAGGAGGCTGGGAGAACACACCAAGTCAGGCAGCATCAGGAGGTGCATAAGTCGATGTTTCTTCAGGGCCTGAAGAAAAGTTACACCCAAAATGTCGACTTCTCTACCTCCTGCCGCTGCCTGGCTTGCTGTGTTCTCCCAGCCTCCTGCCTGTCTGCTTTGGATTCCAGCATCTGCAGCTTTCTCTGCCTCAAGGACAGTCTGAAAAAGCAAACATCTCTGCAGAAAGGGCTTGAGTTGGAAAAATGAATTCTGTGTCTCTGAGCAGAGGCTCCTCCAAACCTGCTGTGTGTGTCTCCATGATATTCTGGTTTAATGTAAACTGCAGGCAGCTCCCCACCCGTTTCTCAAGGGTTCCAGGATGTGGGCAATAAATACTGGCCCAGGCACTGATTTTGTTGTCACCCGGAGAAGGTAGATGAGGGTGGGCCAGGAGTCCCATCGCAACTGCCTCTGTGGGATCAACATTATGACATTTGAAACCTTGTTTTTCGCATCTCAACACCACCCAGCACCTTGGTTCGAACTGACCCGAATCTCGACTTTGTTGAAGCAAAATGCTAATTAGTGTTCCATCACGGCTAATTGTTCCGTGACTCATTGAAGAGATTCCTGCATGGTCAAAAGTATTTACCCAATAGCTGTTCTGGTCCTGTGCCAGATCTCTGATTGTCATGACTACAATGGAGAGCTATTAAATACTTATTCAAATAAAACAGTAGGTTCACAAACTCATTCAGTGAGTCAATACCAGGAATTCCCTCAACTTCTGACCTCTTCTCTGTTATAAACAGGCTGACTCACAGCCTTCTGTGCTGCTGCACATTCATCAAGTTTGAAAAGCAAAGATGAAATTCAGCCCATTAACATTGACCTACCCAGAGCACGACAGCTCCTTTCCAACCATAGCCCACAGACCATCTTTCCCGGGAGGGTTTAATAAAGACAGTGCAGAGAGAGCTTTGTATCTAGCCCCGTGCTGTTCCTAACCTGGGTGTGTTTGATAGGGGCACTGCTGAGGGAACTTTACTCTGTATCTAAACCCATGCTGTCCCTGTCCTGGGAGTGTTTGATGGAGACAGTGCAGGGGGTGCTTTACTTTGTATCTCACCCCGTGCTGTCCCTGTCCTGGGGGTATTTGATGAGGACAGTGTAGAGGGAGCTTTACTCTGTATCTGACCCCATGCTGTCCCAGTCCTGGGAGTGTTTGATGGGGACCATAAGACAAAAGTGTGGAAATTAGGCCATTCAGCCCATCGAGTCTGTTCTACCATTCAGTCATGGCTGATAGGCTTCTCAACCCCATTCTCTTGCTTTCTCCCCGTAACCCTGATCCTCATGACAATCAAGAACCAATATGACTCCATCTTAACTGTACTCAGTGACCTGACCTCCACAGCCAACTGTGGCAATGAATTCCATCGATTCCCCACTCGCTGGCTGAAGACGCTTCCCTTTAGTTCTCCACTAAAAGGTCTTCTCCCTCGGGTCCTGGTGCCTCCTTCCAATGGAAATGTCTTCCCAACATCCACTCTGTCCAGGCCATTCAATGTTCTGTATGCTTCAATTAGATTCCCTGTCATCCTTCTAAACTCCATTGAGTGTAAACCCAGAGTCTGCAAACGTTCCTTGTGTGTTAAGCTGTTCATTCCTGGGACCATTCTCGTCAACCTCCCCTGAACACAGTCCAGGGCCAGTGCATCCTTCCTGAGATATGGGGCCCAAAACTGTTCATAATACTCCAAATGTGGTCTGACCACAGCCTTATAGAGCCTCAGAAGTACATCCATGTTTTTATATTCAAATGTAGAGGGACCTTTACTCTGTATCTAACTCTGTGCTCTCCCTGTCCTGGGAATGTTTGTTCAGGACAGTATAGAGAGAGTATTACTCTGTATCTAACCCAATGATATCCCTGTCCTGGGGGGGTTTGATGGGGACAGTGCAGGGGGTGCTTTACTCTGTATCTAACCCTGTGCTGCCCCTGTCCTGGGGGTGTTTGTATCTAACCTCATGATGTCCCTGCCCTGGGAGGTTTTGATGAGGACAGTATAGAGGGAGATTTACTCTGTATCTGACCCGGTGCTGTCCCTGTCCTGGGAGTGTTTGATGAGGACAGTGTAGAGGGAGCTTTACTCTGTATCTAACCCTGGGATGTCCCTGTCCTGGGAGTGTTTGATGAGGACAGTATAGAGGGAGCTTTACTCCGTATCTGACCCGGTGCTGTTCTTGTCCTGGGAGTGTTTGATGAGGACAGTATAGAGGGAGTTTTACTCTGTATCTGACCCGGTGTTGTCCCTGTCATGAAGCTTTATCTACAGATTAACGAAACCACTGATGAACTCAGAATGCTGGATCACATGAGTCTAATTTATCCTCACCCAGTAATTACACAGGCCTGTGGCTTTTCAGGACTGACAACAGTCCCGACAATGAATTTCGATTGGGCTCACGCTAGATGTGTAATTCCCGCAGCCCCTGGCCATGTCGTATTCAAAGTATCTTTAATTACCAGCTGCAACTTGACATTCAGGAACATCTATTGCCTTAAGGCTCCAGGGTGTGCAGCGTTGGCTCTTCACCAAGAACACTGGGACTGAGAGCCACTCGCTGTCAGGGACAGGCGATTTGATACGCTAGCGCACAGGGCTTTTTGCCTGTGGCTCCCAGGTTCGAAGCCAGGCCAGGCAATTTGATGTTAGATTGGCTAACGTCATGTAAACCCAGCACCTCTCATGTAGAAACCCCCCTCATTTCAACAGTGGGAGCTGTCTTGGCTTGGAACAGATGGGCGTTGGTGAAATGGGACCTTGCGGGTCTGATTGTGGGGTGAGTTGAGGGGTGTGTGATGCTTTTAACCCCCGTTGTACCTGACCTTGAATCTTTAAATGGAACACTACAGAGTGATTAGGCAACAAACGTAATCGCTGCTGGACCCAGCCAACATTTCACCAAACCCCTTCAGTCCTGGAACTAATGTTTGAGTTGGGATATTGCAGAGTGAACCGATTCCGACACACAATGCAGAGTTCCTCATTGCTGACTTCATTCCTCTATACGACCGCAAGTATGTGTTCACCCACCATAAACTGAGACATTACCAGCTAATTGCCTTAAACAACATGCATGACACATCCTTGAATTCCTACTATTGAGTCCTGGGTTCTCAAGATAGAAGCTATACCTTAAGCAGACGGTGAAACCAACGGGTCAGACAGATCACTGCTGCCCTCCTGGCCAGCAGCTTTTACTGGGTCAGAGGTTAAGAGAATTATAGAAACCCTACAGTGTGGAAGCAGGCTGTTCGGCCCATCGAATTCACACCGAACCCCCAAAGTGCATCCCCCCATACCCACCCTCCTACCTTATCCCTTTATCCCCATGGCTGACCCACCTAACCTGCACATCCCTGGGCAATGTAACATGGCCAATCCACCGGGCCTCCACATGCTTCGGAGCGTAGGAGGAAACCAGAGGAAACCCACGCAGACACGGGGAGAATGTGAAAACTCCACACGGCCAGTTCCCCGAGGCTGGAATCGAACCTGGATCCCTGGCACTGTAAGCAGTGACCAAACCTCACCGAGAATTACAGGTTCGAAAGTGTGTTTGACTTCAGATCTCGATTCATGGAAGCAACCTTCATAACACTCTGCATAAGACATAAAATCACAAGGCATTGGAGTATGGGTAGGCCATTCAGCCCACTGATCCTCCTCTGCCATTCAGTAAGATCATGGGTACTCTGGTAATCTTCAACTCCGCCTTTCCCAGTCATTTCCCCATAAGCGTCAATTCTTTTACTGGTTAAAAATCTGTCTCAGCCTTGAATATACTTCAGGACCTAGCCTTAATAGTGTGTTGAAAATGTGTTGCTGGTTAAAGCACAGCAGGTTAGGCAGCATCCAAGGAATAGGAAATTCGACGTTTCGGGCATAAGCCCTTCTTATGCCCGAAACGTCGAATTCCCTATTCCTTGGATTCCTGATGAAGGGCTTATGCCCGAAACGTCGAATTTCCTATTCCTTGGATGCTGCCTGACCTGCTGTGCTTTAACTAGCAACACATTTTCAACTGTGATCTCCAGCATCTGCAGACCTCACTTTTTACCCTTAATAGTGTGTTGACATCCTAACATTAAGGCCTCTTCTGCCATCCCTGATTATAGATTGCCAGCACCCCCTGAGTCCTTCAACAATGAGGAGGGAGGCTCAGCCCCTTTCTTTCTATCCCTCTCTCAGGTGGTCACAACCTTTTGTTTCCACTTTAGCTACTTCATGACAATGAAAACCTCATTAACTCGACCACAATGAGGCAGCCTGTCCTTGCAATTTCCTCATTAGGAGTTTTATTACCCACTAAGCCCCGGACAAAAAAAGATAATAAAATGTGCCATTGAAACAAACACAAACACGGGTAAGAAGTTTACAAAGAAAGACAGACAGTGTCTAATACAAACAGAGAAGTTAAAGGCAAGTGCAGTTCGAGTTCTTGAGCTGTGAGAGTGAAATCTCAGTCAGGTTTTGCTGCTGTCCTACTTCCTCAGCTGTACAGCAATTTGTGGAATCTTAGATTTGTCCATGAATGGGCGTTTTACCAAGTTACAATTTTGCCAGATGTTTCTTTTGAAAGATGACAGGACAGAGAGAGAGAAAGAAAGAGAAAAGGAAAGCCTTCCTGGTTCTGTGTTTATGAATGAATTCTTCCCTCTCTCTGCCATATTCGGCAAGTTACTGAAATATGACCAACGGGGCAAGGGGCCATATTGGACCTGGTACTGGGGAACGAGCCAGGCCAAGTGGTAGAAGTTGTGGTGGGGGATTTCTTTGGGAACAGTGACCATAATTCTGTAAGTTTTAGAATACTCGCAGATAAAGAAGAGAGTGGTCCTAAGGGAAGAGCACTAAACTGGGCCAAGGTCAATTCTATCAAAATTAGGCAGGAGCTGGGAAAATGGATTGGACACAGCTATTTGAAGGGAAGTCCACATTTGAGATGTGGGAGGCTTTCAAAGATAGGTTAACGGTAGTGCAGGATAGGCTTGTCCCGTTGAAGGCAAAGGATAGGAAGGGCAAGATTCGTGAACCGCGGATGACAGGAGAAATTGTATGACTAGCCAAGAGGAAAAGGGAAGCGTACATAAGGTCTAGGCAGCTAAGAACAGAATGGGCCCTGGACGAATATCGGAGGAGTAGGACAAATCTTAAATAAGGAATAAAGCGGGCTGAGAGGGTTAAGGAAATAGCTTTAGTGAGCAGAATTAAGGAAAATCCCAAAGCATTTTATTCTTATATAAGAAGCAAGCGGGTAACTAGAGAAAGGATTGGTCCGCTAAAAGATAACGAAGGAAGGCTGTGTGCCGAACCTGTGAAAATGGGTGAGATTTTGAATGATTACTTTGCATCAGTGTTCACTGAGGAGAGGAACATGAATCTTGAGATTAGAGATAGAAGTTTGATTAGTCTGGATCATGTTGGCATAAGTAGGGAAGATGTATTGGGTATGCTAAAAGTTATTAAGATGGACAAATCCCCAGGACCAGACGGGATCTATCCTGGGTTGCTGAAGGAGGTGAGAGAGGAAATTGCTGGGGCCTTGACAGATATCTTTTTGGCAGCCTTAAACACAGGTGAGGTGCCGGAGGACTGGAGGATTGCTCATGTTGTTCCCCCCCCCCCCACCCTGTACAAGAAGGGTAGTAGGGATATTCCAGGTAACTACAGACCAGTGAGCCTCACGTCGGTGGTGAGAAAGTTGCTGGAGAGGGCACTGAGAGACAGGATCTATTTATATTTAGAAAAGAATTAGCTTATCAGTGATAGGCAACATGGTTTTGTGCGGGGGAGATCGTGCCTTAGCAACTTAATAGAGTTCTTCGAGGAATTGACCAAGTTGATAGATGAACTAAGGGCTGTTGATGTCATATACATGGACTTTAGTAAGGCGTTTGGTTCCCCATGGTAGACTAATGGAGAAAATGAAGTCACATGGTGTGCAGGGTGTTCTAGCTAGGTGGATAAAGAACTGGTTGAGCAACAGGAGACAGAGAGTAGTAGTTGAAGGGAATTTCTCGAAATGGAGAAAGGTGACCAGTGGTGTTCCACAGAGATCAGTGTTGGGGCCACTGTTGTTTGTGATATACATAAATGATCTGGAAGAGGGCACTGTTGGTATGATCAGCAAGTTTGCAGATGACACGAAGATTGGTGGAGTAGCAGAAAGCATAAGGGACTGTCAGAGAATACAGGAGAATACAGATAGACTGGAGAGTTGGGAAGAAAAGTGGCAGATGGATTTCAATCCAGACAAATGTGAGGTGATGAATTTAGGCAAGACTAATTTTAGAGCGAATTATACAATGAATGGAAGAGCTTTGGGAAAAGTTGGTGGGCAGAGAGATCTAGGAGTGCAGGTCCATTGTACCCTGAAGGTTGCTGCACACGTGATTAGAGTGGTCAAGAAGGCATATAGTATGCTTGCCTTCATTGGATGGGGTATTGGGTATAAGAGCTGGCAGGTCATTTTAAAATTGTACAAGACATTGGTTCGGCCACATTTAGATTATTGTGTACAGTTCTGGTCTCCACATTACCAAAAGGATGTGGACACTTTGGAAAGGATGCAGAGAAGGTTTACAAGGATGTTGCCTGGTATGGAAGGTGCTAGCTACAAAGAGAGGTTGAGTAGGTTAGGTTTATTTTCACTAGAAAAAGGGAGATTGAGGGGGGACCTGATTGAGGTTTACAAAATCATGAAGGGTATAGACAGGGTGGATAAGCTTTTTCCCAGGGTGAAGGATTCAATAACGAGAGGCCACACTTTCAAGGTGAGAGGTGGAAAGTTTAAGAGGGATACACGCGGCAAGTACTTCCCACAGAGGGTTTGGAATGCATTGCCAGCAGAGGTGGGAGAGGCAGGCACGGTAGATTCATTTAAGATGCGTCTGGACAGATGCATGAGTGGGTGGGGACCAGAGGGATACAGATGCTTAGGAATTGACCGACAGGTTTAGAAGTACATTAGGATCGGCTCAGGCTTGGAGGGCCGAAGGGCCTATTCCTGGGCTGTAAATTTCCTTTGTTCTTTGTTCTATGAATCACCTGTGCATTGCCAAGTCTAGTTCAAATGTCTTTCTAAGCTGAACACTCCACAGGCAATACTTCCCTCCTTGTTCGTTGAAAGCAACAAGAATCATACAACTGTGAATAGAACAGGAATTCCAACTTTTCGATGTTGACTTAGTTATCTGACTTCACTGGCTTTGGATGGAATGCTTGAGCGATAGAGAGCTACAGGAAAAGGTCCTACACCCTATTAAGTCTGCATGGTCAAAGCCTAACTATTCTAATCCCATTTCACAGCCAAGAGCCTTGTATGCCTTGACATCGCAAGTAGACATCTAAATATTTCTTGAATGTGATGAGCATTTCTCCCTCTCCCACCCTTGCAGGAGGCGAGTTCCACATTCCCACCACCCTCTGGGAGAAAAGATTTTTCCTTACATCCCCGTTCAACTGCAGTCGGTTTGGTATATTCCATTAAAGTGTCTTGGCCTTGCCTCAATTTTGCAGGCATTTCAGGTCAATAGCTATTCTCATTTAAAGCCTATGAAGGTCTCAGGTATTAAGATGGAACTTGAATATCAGTTGTCCATGTTTACTATTCTTGTAACAGAATTCACCCTCTTATGAACGTGGAGCGTCAAAAGGGAGTGCACCAATGCGGTCGTGGAATTAATTGGAATTAAATTGGAATCCGACAAGAACTTCCAAAAGGAAATGGAGTAAAACATGAAGATAGGAGGGTAATCCATCATCCACTGTAGAATCCCGGAAGTGTACAAATACACACCTGGATTTCTCCAGTAACACTTTAAATAATACATAATTGGCGAGGGACGTGGAAAAGATTTGAACAAAACTACTCTTTCTTCCCATTTCTTAAAGTCTTTCGAATTAGGGAGAAGTAAATACATTTCAGGCTATTCTGAGTTGCCCCTTTGTGGGCTGGATCCCATAATTATCGGTTGTCTATCCATGGCACAGTTGAGTAACAAGTATCCCACCCGAAGACCAATGGCTACTGTAGCTACAGTGCTCCATCATGTGGCACGGCGGGGTACTACAAACCAGCAGGTCTGGGTGCCAGGCAGTCCTTCATCCTCCAACCTTCAACAAATATGAGAAGGTCACTCAACATCTTTCATGGAAGTTAGGTTTGAAGAAAGAGGGTGTTAGGAAGGTCCACAGCAATCCGCCATGGGTTTGTCACAGTTATTGCCAAATGAAATATTTCATAACAAAGACCTCAAGATGAAAGAAGAATTGAATTGGAGAGTGACAGTGGATGCACAGCAACGCTATCCCTGTGAGACTCATCAGTGAATCTTCACACCCCCCACCGCATCCCCCATTACTCCCTGTGAGACTCCCTGTGAGACTCATCAATGAATCTTCACAAACCCCCACCCCCTCCCCCATTACTCCCTGTGAGACTTGTCAATGAATCTTCACAATCCCCCCACCTCATCCCCCATTACTACCTGTGAGACTCACCAGTGAATCTTCACACACAGCCACTCTCTCCCTCGTTACTCCCTGTGAGATTCATCAATGAATCTTCACACACCCCACCCCCTCCCCCATTACTCTTTGTGAGACTTGTCTATGAATCTTCACAACCCCACCCCTCCCATGTTACTCCCTGTGAGACTTGTCAGTGAATCATCACAGCCCCTCACCACTATCCCCTTTACTCCCTGTGAGACTCATCAGTGAATCTTCACAGCCCTCCAGCCCCTCCCCCATTACTCCCTGTGAGATTCCATTCTAATCTTAACCTCCACAACCAGAGGCAGTGCTCAGGAACCTAGTGCGTCCAAATTAACTTTTTGGACTATAGCCTGCTGTTGTGTGATTTTTAAATTTGACCATTCTCATGTCAGTGAACCTTCACACATTCCCTGCCCCTTTCCCGCCCCCCCCCCCCCCCCCCCCCCACCCCCCCCCCACCACCACCACCACTACACCCTCGTTACTCCCCGGTCAGACTCAAATACACATCAAATTGTTGTATCGAACCCCATGCTGGACTTGTCCTGGGATTGTTTGAACAGGATGGTGTCAAGGAAATTTCACTTTCAGATGGAAGAATCCAGGAGTGTTTTACTTTCAGTTTAAAAGTGTAGAAGAAGCTTTACTCTGTATTTAACACTGTGTTGTCCCTGTCCTGGGATTGGTTGATGGGTCCAGTGTCCAGGAAACTAAACTTTCAGTTGAAAAGAGCTGAGGAAGCCCTATTGTACCTAACCCTATGCTGTCCCTCCTCAGAGGATTTGGTGGTTACAGCGTTGAGGGAGCTTTCTTTTGAGTTTAAAAGAGTAGAGGAAGTTTTACATTTTATCTAGCCAGGTGGGTTAGCCATGAGAAATGCAGAGTTACAGGGATAGGGCAGGGGAGTGGGTCTTAGTGGGATGCTATTCGGAGGGTCAGTGTGGACTCGATGGGCCAAATGGCCTGCTTCCACACTGTCAGGATTCCATGATTCTATGAGCTAACATTGTGCTGGGACAAATTAGTGACCTCCCAGTCACCGGCCATTCAATCCCCTTTCCACTCCCCCTCGGATACATTCAGCCTCGGCCCCCTGAATTGACACAGTGAAACAGACATCAAATTGGAGGGACAACTCTTCACCTTCCGCCTGGGCAGGACTCAACACCAAGTTCTCCAATTTCAAATAACCTTCCCACCCATCTCCCCCCACTCCCTTTCCAGCCTCGCCTCCTCCCTTCCATTCCACCTACCAAGCCTTTCTCCCAGATTCATTCCTTCCATTGACCAATCAAGTCCCAACATAGTCTTCACTAGCTTCATTATCTCAACAGCCCCCACCTCATCCCATGTCCAGCCCTTAATCTCCTGCCCTTACCTAACGTGTCCATTTTCCTTCCCACCTATCCATTCCACCCTTCCCACTGACCTATCATAATAAATCCCTACATGCATCTCTCTATCCCTACTTCACCTGCAGATCCCCCTACACTCACCCCCTAGTCCTGAAGAAGGGTTATACCTGAAACATTGACTTCTCCACCTTCTGATGTTGCCTGGCTTGCTGTGTTGTTCCAGATTCCTACTTGTTTATTTTCAATTATTGACCTAGTTGTTTGTGAGTATTCATCAAATAGTGACCATAACATGATCAAGCTTCACGTAGCATTTGTAAGAGATAAGTAAGGCAGAATCTTTATAGATGAGCCAGCGATTGCCCACAGTAAACTAGGAAGCTTCGCAAAGAGTCATAGAGATGTACAGCATGGAAACAGACCTTTCAGTCCAACTCATCCATGCCAACCAGATATCCTAACCTAATCTCGTCCCAAATGCCAGCACTTGGCCCATATCCCTCTCAACCCTTCCTACTCATATACCCATCCAGATGACTTTTAAATATTGTAATTGTACCAGCCTCCACCACTTCCTCTGGCAGCTCATTCCATACACGTACCACCCTCTGTGTGAAGAAGTTGCCCCTTAGGTCTCTTTTATATCTTTCCCCTCTCACCCTAAACCTATGCTCACTAGCTCTGGACTCCCCCAGCCCAGGGAAAAGACCTTGCCTGTTTATCCTAACCATGACCCTCATGATTTTATAAACCTCTGTAAGGTCACCCCTCAGCCTTCACCACTCCAGGGAAAAACAGCCCCAGCCTGTTCAGACTCTCCCTGTAGCTCAAATCCTCCAACCATAGCAATATCCTTGTAAACCTTTTCTGAACCCTTTCAAGTTTCACAACATCCTTCCAATAGGAAGGAGACCAGAATTGCACGCAATATTCCAACAGTGGCCTAACCAATGTCCTGTACAGCCGCAACATGACCTCCCAACTCAGAGACAGTATATTCTTGTTAGGGTGAAAGGAAAGACTGGTAGGTTCCAGGAATGCTGGCTGACGAGAGGCATTAAGGGTTTCATTAAGAAGAAGGAAGCATATATCAGATATAGACAGGAGAGTATACTTAAGAGAGAAATCAGGAGGGCAAAAAGGGGACATGAGATAGCTTTGGTAAATAGAGTTAAGGAGAATCCAATGGGATTTTATCAATACATTAAGGAAAAAAGAGTAACTAGGGAGAGAATAGGGCCCCTCAAAGGTCAGCAAGGCAGCCTAACCATGGAACTGCAGGAGATGGGGGAGATATGATAGGCAAACATGAGGTTATCCATCTCAGACGGAAAAAGGACAGATCAGAGGATTTCTGGGGAAAAAAAAACACAGGGGATGTCCAATGGTATTTGGAGATTCAGGTTCATAGCTTTTTAAAATGCCATGAACAGGTGCAGAAAAATAGTCCAGAAGGCTAATGGAATGCTGGTCTTCATACCTAAAGAGCTGCAGAGCAGCAATGCAGATGTTATGCTGCAGTTGCACTAACCCCTAGTTGGACCCAAACTAAAATACTGTGAGCAGATCTCAGCATCATACTTTAGGAGGGATGGCTTTGGAGGGAGTTCAATGCAAGTTTACAAGGATGACACCTGGACTTCAGGGGTTAAGTTATGAGGAAAGATTAGACTAATTAGGCCTTTATTCTCTAGAATTTTAGAAGGTTGAGGGGTGATCTCATTGATTAATATTCAGAATATTAACAGGGAAAGACCAAACAGATAAGGATAAATTATTCCCACAGGCAGAAGCCTCTGGGAGCAGGGGACACAGTCTCATGGGCAGACCATTCAGGAGAGATGTTAGAAAGTACTTCTACACAAAAAGAGGTATGGAGGTTGTTTATTCAATTGTTACGTTTTGAAATTGCCTGAAACAGACTTTTTTTTTATGAACCTAGGGTATCAAAGGATATGGGCCCAAGGCAGGTATATGGAGTTAAGCCACAGATCAGCCATGATCCTATGGAATGGTGGAGCAGAATAAAGGGGCTGAATGGCCTACTCCTGTTCTGTGTATCTGCCTCAGGAGGATTTTGATGAGGACAGTGTGGAGGTAGCTTTAGAGTTCAGTTTTAATGATTAGAGGGAGCCTTACTCTGTATCTAACCCCAAATTTTACTTGTCCAGGAGTAGTGATGGGGACACTGTACAGTGATATTTATTCTGTATCTAACCTCATGTTGTCTTTATCTTGGGAGCATTTGATGTGAACAGTGTAAAGAGAACTTTGTATCTAACCCTGTGCTGTCCCTATCCTGGGAGTGTTTGATGGGGACAGTGTAGAGGAAGCTTTACTCTGTATCTGACCCCATACTGTCCCTGTCCTGGAAGGCTTTGATGGGGACAGTGCAGAGGGAGCTTTACTCTGTATCTAACCCTATGGTGTCCCTGTCCTGGGAGTATTTGATGGAGACAGTGTAGAGGGAGTTTTACTCTGTATGTAACCTCATGCTGTCCCTATCCCAGGTGTGTTTGATGGGAACAGTGTAGAGGGAGATTTATTTTGTACCTAACCCTATCCTGTCCCTATTCCAGGAGTGTTTGATGGGGACAGTGTAGAGGGAACTTTACTCTGTATCTAACCCCGTGCTGTCCCTGTCCTGGGAGAGTTTGATGGGGACAGTGTAGAGGGAGCTTTACTCTGTATCTAACCCCGTGCTGTCCCTGTCATGGGAGTGTTTGATGGGGACAGTGTAGAGGAAATTTACTCTGTATCTAACCCCATGCTGTCCCTGCCTTGGGAGGGTTTGATGGGGATAGTGTAGAGGGAGCTTTACTCTGTATCTAACCCCGTGCTGTCCCTGTCCTGGGAGGGTTTGATGGTGACAGTGTAGAGGGAGTTTTACTCTGTACCTAACCCTGTGCTGTCCCTGTCCTGGGAGTGTTTGATGGGGACAGTGTAGAGGGAACTTTACTCTGTATCTAACCCCGTGCTGTCCCTGACATGGGAGGGTTTGATGGGGACGGTGTAGAGGGAGCTTTACTCTGTAGCTAACCCCGTGCTAGCCCTGTCCTGGAAGGGTTTGATGGGGACAGTGTAGAGGGAACTTTACTCTGTATCTAACCCCATTTTGTTCCTATCCCAGGAGGGTTAGATGGGGATAGTGTAGAGGGAGCTTTACTCTGTAGCTAACCCCGTGCTGTTCCTGTCCTGGGAGGGTTTGATGGTGACAGTGTAGAGGGAGTTTTATTCTGCATCTAACCGCGTGCTGTTCCTGTCCTGGGAGTGTTTGATGGGGACAGTGTAGAGGGAACTTTACTCTGTATCTAACCCCGTGCTGTCCCTGTCCTGGGAGGAGTGATGTGGACGGTGTAGAGGATGCTTTACTCTGTACCTAACCCCGTGCTGTCCCTGTCCTGGGAATATTTGATGGGGACAGTGTAGAGGGAACTTTACCCTGTATCTAACCCCGAGCTGTCCCTGTCCTGGGAGGGTTTGATGGTGACAGTGTAGAGGGAGTTTTACTCTGTATGTAACTTCATGCTGTCCCTATCCCAGGTGTGTTTGATGGGAAAAGTGTAGAGAGAGCTTTACTCTGTATCTAACCCCGTGCTGTCCCTGTCCTGGGAGGGTTTGATGGGGACAGTGTGTGGGAAATTTACTCTGTATCTAACCCCGTGCTGTCCCTGTCCTGGGAATGTTTGATGGGGACAGTGTAGAGAGAGCTTTACCCTGTATCTAACCCTATGGTGTCCCCTGTCCTGGGAGTGTTTGATGGGGACAGTGCAGAGGGAGCTTTACTCTGTATCTAACCCTATGGTGTCCCCTGTCCTGGGAGTGTTTGATGGAGACAGTGTAGAGTGAGTTTTACTCTGTATCTAACCCTATGGTGTCCTTGTCCTGGGAGTGTTTGATGGAGACAGTGTAGAGGGAGTTTTACTCTGTCTGTAACCTCATGCTGTCCCTATCCCAGGTGTGTTTGATGGGAACAGTGTAGAGGGAGACTTATTTTGTACCTAACCCTATCCTGTCCCTATTCCAGGAGGGTTTGATGGGGACAGTGTAGAGAGAGCTTTACTCTGTATCTAACCCCATGCTGTCCCTGTCCTGGGAGTGTTTGATGGGGACAGTGTAGAGGGAAATTTACTCTGTATCTAACCCTATAGTGTCCCTATCCCAGGTGTGTTTGATGGGAACAGTGTAGGAAGAGCTTTCCTGTGTAAACAGATTCTGCTGAGGGAATATGAGCAGCTGGGGGCGAAATTAAAAAGCAGAATCTAAAAGGTAACAATCTCTGGATTACTGCCTGAGCCACGAGCAAATTGGCACGGGGTGGAAAGGATTAAAGACGTAAGTACATGGTTTAAAGATTGGTGTGGGGGAAACCAGCTGGAATTCATGGGACATTGGCACGGATACTGGGGAAGGAGGGAGCTGTTCCAATGGGACGGACTCCACCTGAACCATGCTGGGACCAGAGCCCTGCCAATCACATAACTGGGGCAGTGGGTAGGGCTTTCAACTAAACAGTTTTAAATTTAATTGCACAGAAAATTATGAAGTTAAAAGTAGGGGGCTGCTCAGCAGAGGTTATTAAAGTTTCCAAACAAGTAATAGGACAGAGAGTATGGAAAGGGTCAGGAATCTAACCCCAGGCACAGCAGGTCAGGGGACAACTCTGAGAAAGGGGGGAAGTCAACACAAGGCTAAGGGTGTTGTACTTAAATATATGTACCATACGAAACAGGGGAAATAAGTCTGTGGCTTTAAGGGAATCAGGGCTAAAGAATAAATATCCAAGGATACACGTCCTATCTAAAGGATACGAGGGTCAGGGTGGCCTTGGCAGTGACGAAAGAAATTAAATCAACAGCAAGAAGTGATATAGAGTCGGAATGCATAGAATCTGTGCGGGTAGAGTTGAGGAACTGCAAAGGGAAACAAAAGTCCCTGATTGGAGTTGTATCCGGGCATCCTGGCAACATAACAAAGTGGGGAAATAAATAAATCAGGACCGCGAAAAAAACACATCAAAAAGGGACTGTACAGTACCCATGCGGGTTCAGTCTGAAGGTGAACTGGGAAAGTCAGGTTGGATCCTGAGGAAAAGTTCTCTAGAGTCCAGTTCTGGTCACCCTCCAATAGGAAAGATACAGAGGCTTTGGAGAGGGTGCAAAGAAGGTTTGCTGCCTGGACTGGAGGGCTTGCCTTATGAAGAAAGGTTGAATAAGCTCGGACTTTTCTCTCTGGAGAGAAGGAGGAAGAGAGGAGACCTGATAGAGGTGTACAAAATAATGAGAGGAATAGATAGAGTCAATAGCCAGAGACTTTTCCCCCAGGGCAAGATTGACTAGTATGAGAAGTCATAGTTTGAAGATATGAGGAGGAAGGTATAAAGGAAACATCAGAGGTAGGTTCTTTACGCAGAGAGTTGGGGATGCATGGAATGCGTTGCCAGCTGTGGTGGTGGAAGCAGAGTCATTAGGGACATTTAAATGACTGCTGGACATGCACATGGATAGCAGTGAGTCGAGGGGTGCGTCGGTTAAGTTATTGTACTTTACATTAGGATTAAACCTCGGCCCAACATCGTGCGTCAAAGGGCCTGTTCTGTGCTCTACTTTTCTATGTTCTATGTTCTAAAAGAATTAGTGGAATATCTACGAGATTTTTTTGGAACAACTCGTAGTGGAGTCCATGAGGGAACAGGCCATTCCTGATTTAGTGATCTGCAATGAGACAAGGATCTTAAGGTGAAGGAACCCCCAGGGGACATTGAGCATAATATAATGGAATTCACAGTGCAGTTAGAGAGGGGGGATCTGGAATCAGGTGTAACAGTATTCGAATAGAGTAAAGGTAACGGCAAAGACGTGAGGGAGGAGCTGACCAGAGTGGATTGGAAGGGGAGCCCAGCAGGGAAGGTGGTGGAGCAGCAATGGAGCAGGGGTTTCTGGGAGTAATTCAGGGAGACACAGCAGAAAGTCATCCCAAGGAAGAAAAAACATACCACGGGGAGGGTGAGACAACCAGAACTGACAAGGGAAGGCAGGGATAGCATAAAAGCAAAAGTAACAGCAGACAATTTGGTGAAGATTAGTGGGAAGTCAAGAGTTTGTGAAGCCTTTAAAAACCAATCGAGAAAAGCAGTAAAGGGGAGACAAAGTGAAATATGAGAGTAAGCTAGCTCATAATATAAAGGAAGATTGCAAGAGTCTGTTTAGATTATCTAAGAAGGAAGAGAGAGGCAAGAGTGCACACTGATCTGCTGGAAAATGAAACTAGGGACACAACAACGGGGAACAGAGAAATAGCAAAGGAACTGCACAGGTACTTTGTATCAGTTTTCACAGTGGAAGACACCAGCAGCATACAAGAGAGTCAAGGACAGAGGTGAGTGTAGTGGCGATCATTGATGAGAAGGTGAAATAACTCTGCCGAGTCCGGGGGTATCCTGTCACCAAGTCACCCTTCATTTCCACATGGAGAGTCCTTGAGACTGATCCAGCTTCCTCAGAGGCAGCTCTCAGAGTGAACAGAACCCCTGACACTCCTGTTTATTTTTAAAATTTTTTTTAGACACAACATGTATGAATCTTTATTCAATTTCCACCACCAGGAAGAAAGGAAACACCCGAGTGGCCAGTGACAAGCAGTGCCTTCCAAAGGGCAATGCTGTGTGAACACTCCTGTTTATATCTGTCAGCCAGGATTCCCTGATTGGAACAGATTAACAGCCCCAATCAGGGAAGTCGTATTCTATGAGGTCCACTTATTACAATTGTTCCCTCTCCTGGAAGCTGAAAGGTCTGACAGTGGATAAATCACTTGGAACAGATGGACTACAGCCCAGAGTTCTGAAGGAGGTGGAGGAGCTTTACTATAGAGGAACTCCAGAAAATCACATCTCTCCAAAAAAAGGTTCCGAGTAAATTATTGGCACTGTGGGCAGGCAGGCCTGGGGCCTGATGGATTTCATCCTCGGGTCTTGGAAGAAGTGAGTGTGATAATTGATGCACTGGTTATGATTTTACAAAACTCTCATGATTTGGGTTCTGTTCTGCGAGATTGGAAGTTTTTGTTTAATTCATAAAGGGGGGGAGACAGAAAGCAGGAAACTGCAGGCCAGTTAGTTTTAGCGTCTGAAATAGTGAATGTGTTAGGAGCTATTATTAAAGAAATTATAGCACGGCACCCAGATAATTTCAAGGTAATCAGGCAGTGCTGATGTGGTTTTGTGAAAGGGAAATCAGGTCTGATTGGACTTCAGTGGATAAAGGGGATCTAGTGGGTTACTGTTCTTACAATCATAGAGACCTATAGCCCAGAAAAGGCCTCTCAGCCCATCGAGTCCATGTCAGTCAAAAACAACCACCTAACTATTCTAATCCCATTTTCCAGCCATTGACCCATAGCCTCGGCGTCACAAGTGTACATCTAAATACTTATTGAATCTAATGAGGGTTTCTGCCTCTCCCACCTTCACAGGCAGTGAGTTCCAGGATCCCACCACCACTGGGGCAGAAAGATTTTCCTCACATTCCCTCGAAACCTCATGCCCCTTCCCTTCAATCTACAACCCCTGGTCATTGATCCCTCCATCAAGGGGAAAAGTTTCTTCCCGTCGACTCTGTCTACATCTCTCAAAACTTTATACATCTCAATCAATATACCTCTGCCAATCTCCTCTGCTTGGAGGAATATAACCCAGTCTGCCCAATCTGTCTCCATCACTGAAACTCTCCAGCCCCAGGTAACATCCTGGAAAAACTCCTCTGCACCCTCTCCAGTGCTATCACATCCTTCCTCCAATATGATTTCCAGAACTGCACACAATATTCCAGCTGTGGCCTAACCAATATTTGATATCTTCCAGCATAATTTCCCTTCCAATAAACTCTGTACCTTGAGTATACCTTAAGGGACTGGGTGTGGCAGGTCTGCAGATCTTGGAAGTGACTTGTTGGTTGTTGAATCACTTAGCTCTGTCTATCACTTGCTGCATATGCTACTTGGCAAATCCAGTGGAGAATTACTTTCCTCATAGCCATGTCTCAGCCTATGTGGTCAGAGCTGAAGCTACAACTACAACCAAGACTATAGTGCCCCCACGTGTAATGAAGCCAGAAAATATTTCTCCCTCTCTCTCTTTAAAATACAAAAGAGGCAGCCACTGATCCCATTCAAACAATAATGGTTATGAAAGTGTTGAAGGACAGCCCCATCATAAGTTTACAATTCTAGGCCAAAATGTTGGAAAATTACACCCAGAAAGAAACATCTTCTGCATGAAAAGTTCCTTGCTGTCATGAGCCAGTTCCGCTTCTCACAAAGGTGAGTGGTTAGCACTGCTGCCTCACAGCGCCAGAGACCTGGGTTCAATTCCCGACTCAGGCGACTAACTGTGTGGAGTTTGCACATTCTCCCCGTGTCTGCGTGGGTTTCCTCCGGATGCTCCGGTTTCCTCCCACAGTCCAAAGATGTGCAGGTCAGGTGAATTGGCCTTGCTAAATTGCCCGTAGTGTTAGGTAAAAGGGGTGAATGTAGGGAATGGGTGGGATGCGCTTCGGCGGGTCGGTGTGGACTTGTTAGGCCGAAGGGCCTGTTTCCACACTGTAAGTAATCTAATCTAATCTAATCTAATCTAAAAAAAAGGTACATAAACTCAGACAAGGTGCCCCTGACATCACTACTCCCTCTTTTCTAGCACAAATTCCATTGACAGGCAATTTTTGAAGCTACAATTAGAAAAATAGATCCAGCATTAAATTAAACAAAGTAAAAGCACCACATTGTGATACTGCTTCTGGTAATGATAGTTTTGAAGAGTATAAAAAGCAGAGATGAAAAGCAAACAGCTTAACATGTATTGGCATGCCATTGACATTTGATCAGAATTCCAAGTATTTAGAGTCATAGGGATGTACAGCATGAAAACAGAGCCTTCAATCCAACCTGTCCATGCCGATCAGATATCCCAACCCAATCTAGTCCCACCTGCCAGCACCTGGCCCATATCCCTCCAAATCCTTCCTAATCATACACCTTTCCAGATGCCTTTAAATCTTTAAAGAGAGAAAAATATCTTTCTACTCAGTCAACGAATACCTGATAAATAAAGACAAGCAGTCAAGCACTTTGTTGGTTTAGGAAACAAAGGAGGAAGAAGATAAATACAAAGTATTGAATTTTGATAAAACAAACAAAGGCAGAACTTATACAGTTAATGGTAGGGCCCCGGGTAGTGACGGGAATGTGGTGCTGGAAAAGCACAGCAGGTCAGGCAGCATCCGAAGAGCTTCATCAGGAATGAAGCTGGGAGCCTCCTGGGTTGGGAGATAAATGGGAGGGGGTGGGGCTTGGGGAGAAGGTAGCTCAGAGTGGATGGAGGTGAGAGTAAAGGTGATAGGTCATAGAGGAGGGTGGAGCGGTTAGGTAAGAAGGAAGATTCTTTTCTCAACTCTGATCTCCAGCATCTGCAGACCTCACTGTTCCCGGGTAGTGTTTAGAACAGAGATTGAGGGGTTCAAGTCCATAATTCTTTGAAGTTTGCATCACATATATACAGGGTGGTTAAAAAGTCAATCAGCACCTTTGCCTTTATTGCTCAGTATAGGAGTTGGGATGTCATGTTGAGGTTGTACAGGACATTGGAGAGACCTCTTCTGGAATGCTGTGTCCAGTTCTGGTCACGCTGTTAAAGGAAGGATATTGTCAAGCTGGACAGGGTTCCGGAGAGATTTGCCAGGATGTTGTGGGTATGGAAGGTTTGAATTATAAAAGGCTGGATAGACTGGCTAAAAGCAAATTACTGCGGATGCTGGAATCTGAAACCAAAAGAGAAAATGCTGGAAAATCTCAGCAGGTCTGGCAGCATCTGTAAGGAGAGAAAAGAGCTGACACGTTGAGTCTAACTGACCCTTTTCAAACCCTAGTTAGACTCAAACCGTCAGCTCTTTTCTCTCCTTACAGATGCTGACAGACCTGCTGAGATTTTCCAGCATTTTCTCTTTTGGATAGGCTGGGACTTTTTTCTCTGGTGCATAGGAGGTTCAGCGGTGACTTGATGAAAGTATGTAAAATTATGAGGGGTACAGAGAGAGTTAATGGTAGGTGCCATTTCCCTAGGATGCAGGATTTCAAAATTAAGGAGCGCATTTATAAAGTGAGAGGAAAGAGACTTAAAGAAGATTATGTGAGGCAAATCTTTCACACAGAGAGTGGTTTGTGTGTGGAGTGAATTTTTTGAGGAAGTGGTGGATGTGGACATAGTTGCAATGTTTAAAAGACCCTTTAGTAAGTACGTGAATAGGAAAGATTTGGAAGGATATGGGCTAGGGGCGGGTAGTGGGGCGAGTTTATTTTGGGATTA
The DNA here is from genome assembly GCF_020745735.1 of Hemiscyllium ocellatum. Lineage (NCBI taxonomy): Eukaryota > Metazoa > Chordata > Chondrichthyes > Orectolobiformes > Hemiscylliidae > Hemiscyllium > Hemiscyllium ocellatum. Next base: position 12,679,189 of record NC_083401.1, read on the forward strand.
TAAACTGGTTAGACCGGAGGGTCTGCTTCTGTGTTATATGATTCCGCGACTCTAAGAGTCAAATGCTGCAGTATTTCACAAACATCCGAACAATATTTTCTAGATTTGAGGAATACAACTTAAAAGTCATCTACAGATAGGCGAGACTTCACGATAACCAGCAATAGCCAGGTGAGAGGAAGTGGAGAGGCGAGGACTCTGAGACAGTTAGTCATGAAACGTGTAGGAGACAGGCACAGACAGACATGCGATGGAGCTGTGAGGGGCTCAGGAGTAATGGTAGAGAGGTTAAAAAGAGCAGCGAGGACAGAGATTTGATTGCCTTCTCAGGTGTCGGGATTCACACTGTCACAGAGCAGCCTCAGGGAGTAAGGTGACCAGATGGTGCTGCTGGTCCATGGGAGAAAGAAAGCAAACTGTGGCCCAATAAGCAAATAGGAAGTTGAAGAACATGACTTCAAAATTGGGCAACTCTGGATTAATCCTGATTTCAACAGTCATGTCTATGAATATGTGGCTCAAGTGTTGGTGCAGGAGGGAGGGCTATTGAATTTCCGAGGGAGGTGGGATCTGTACAGTTTGGACAAGTTACATCTCAACAGGAATAGGACAAAACATCCTCACATGGAGGTTTGTTAATGCTGTTGGGGCCAATTTAAACTTGTCAGGGAGGTGAGATCCCGATGAGTAATTCAGACAGAACAGAAGCTGAGACTAATTCAAAGTTAAACTCAAGTAAGAAAGAGTGACAGACTGAGAGGAAACATAGATAGAAAAGAAGGGAGTGAGTTTAGCAAGGCTAAATGGAATATATATACTAATGTAAGGAACCTGAGGAATATGATATACAAGCTGAGGTCACAGACAGGCACATGGGCATATGATATCATAGCTATGACCAAGATGTGGCTAAAGAGGGTCATGATTGGCAGCTCAAGATGATTAGACAGAATAGAGAGAAGGATCATAATATTGATCAAGAAATCCATTCTAGCAGTGACAGGATCGATCAAATCTGTAAACGAATTTCAGGGAATTACAAAAAGAGTCAGATAACAATAGTAGGAAATTTTGACCATCTAATATTAACTTGGATAGATTTGACAGGGAGCAACATTTTAAAATTGCATCCAGGAGACCTTCATTTGCCGGTATATTGAATGCCCGATGAGGAAGAGACAGTTCTGGATCTGCTGACTTTGAACTCATCGCCGCAGTTTTGCCTTTCGCTTTGTCTATCAAGTAATTTTATGCCATAATATCCACTGACTGAAAAGCCACCGGACTTTGTGTCATCAGCAAGTGTAAATTATTGATTTTCTCTGCTATTTTCCAACAATACATCAAATCAAATCAAAATATTTCACAGGATGCAGGTACCACTGGTGAGGCTAGCATATTTTTTTTTCCCCAAGCCTAATTGTGCTGGAAGGCCGTTAAACATCATCCACATTGCTGTGGGTGCGGAAAACAGGTAAGGATATTAGTTTCCTTCCCATATTAGTGAACCAGATGGGCTTTCCCAACAATTTATAATGGTTACATTAGACTTTTAATTCCAGGTTTTTATTGAATTCAAATTCCATTATCTGCCATGGTGGGATTTGAACTTAGGCCCCCAGAGCATTGAATCTCTAAATCAATAGTCTAGCTAACTAGTGATTGGCATCACCACCTCATACTCACAAGATGATGGGCACAAGCTCAAAGTCATTGTCAGGAGATGACAAAAAAGTCTTCAGAGGGGTATAAACAGGCTTGGTGAGTGGGCAACAACTTGGAAGATAGACTATAATGTGGGAAAATGTGAGGTTGTGCGATTTGGCAAGAAGAATACACTTAATGGGAAGGTCCTAGGAAGTGTTGCTGAACAAAGAGACCTTGGAGTGCAGATTCATAGTTCCTAGAAAGTAGAGTCACAGGTAGATAGGATAGTGAAGAAGGCGTTTGGTATGCTTTCCTTTATTGGTCAGAGTATTGAGTACAGTAGTTGGGAGGTCATGGTTCGGCTGTACAGGACATTGGTTAGGCCACTTTTAGAATATTGCATGCAGTTCTGGTCTCCCTTCTATCAGAAAGATGTTGTGAAACTTGAAAGAGTTCAGAAAAGATTTCCAAGGATGTTGCCAAGGTTGGAGGATCTGAGCTACAGGGAGAGGCCGAACAGGTTGGGGCTGTTTTCCCTGGAGCATCGGAGGCTGAGGGGTGACCTTATAGAGGTTTATTAAATCATGAGGGACATAGATAGGATAAATAGTCTTTTCCCTGGGGTGGGGGAGTCCAGGACTAGAGGGCAGAAGTTTAGGGTGAGAGGGGAAGATATAAAAGAGACCTAAGGAGCAACTTTTTCACACAGAGGGTGGTGCGTATGTGGAATGAGCTGCCAGAGGAAGTGGTGGAGACTGGTACAATTGCAACATTTAAAAGGCATCTGGATGGGTATATGAATAGGAAGGGTTTGGAGGGATAATGGGCCGGTGGGACTAGATTAGGTTAGGATATCTGGTCAGCGTGGACGGGTTGGACCAAAGGGTCTGTTTCCGTGCTGTACATCTCTATGACTCTAATACAAGAAGAATGGAGAAGGACTGCAGGAAGGTAAAGCACAGGGGATGTCGAGCATCCTCATCATGAATCACCAAACCTAACATCCTCGTTCAACAAATTAATGGGCAGGCAAATGGAATGGTGGCTTTTGTTTCAAAGGTTAATTGAAGGAGGAAAATTTTGCTAAACCAGACAAGATAGTAGTCAGCCCACAGCTGGAATACTGTGAACATTTCCAGTCCCCTTACCTAAGGGAGTTGTACTGGTATTGAGGAGAGTCCAGGGAAAGTTTAAGAAGTTGGCCTGAGGTATCAAGGGATTTTCTCTTGAGGAAAGGTTGAGCCTATATTCTTTGGAGTTTAGAAGGATGAAACGAGACCTTAGTAAAATATATAAGACTCTTCGAAAGCTTCACAGGTTAGATGCGGAGAGGTTTCTCCATGTGGGTGTAATCTCAGAATAAGGGGTGGCACACTTATGACATGGTTGAGGAGGAATCTCTTCTCTTAGTCAGTCTGGAGAATTTTTTTATCAACGGATGGTTGGTTAGGCTGGATTGTTAGATAAATTTAAGGCTAAGATAGACAGACTTATAATCAGTAAGGGGCATCAAAGGTGATAGGGAAAAGGCAGGAAAGTGAGGTTGAGGAATGTCAGATCTGCCATATTCTGTTACGACAACGGGCCAATGGCTTATGTCTACTCCTACTAACCCCCAGTGTACTCAACAGGAGGGAATATAAGACAAAACATCCGGTTCTAAAATTCCAGTCCCCTTCTCTTGTACCTTTTCTTGTTCTTGTTTGATTGAGTTGCTCCTATTTCCTTCCTCATACTTTGGCAAAACCCATGTGAGTGTTAACAGATGCTCAGAGTTGTCTGACATGTTGCCACTCTTCCCAGAAGTAGATGACGTATCTGTGGTTACTTAAAGTCAGACACACCCTGAAGCGCAAGGCAAACCTCGTGGAGTCTTGCACACTGGGGAAGTTTTAATCGACGACACTTTCTGGGAATGTAGTGCGGGAAACACGGTACTTTGCAGGAAATTACACAAACCTCCCCAGCTTTCCAGTTGAGCAGCAAACATTCCACATGTTCCAGAGAAAATGGCATGAGAAACTGAAAGGAGGTCGGTGTTCAGAGGGAGCTGGTGTCTCCATGGATACAAATCATAAATCATGGTACAACAAGCAGAGAGGAACTCTTTATTACAACCTGACTGGAGAGTAAAATGGAAGAGCTCTCTGTCCAGAAATATAGGCTTTTACTGAGAGCAGAGGAGAATTCAAAGTAAGAGCTGGAGTAGGTCATTTAAGTGCCCAAAGACTCCTCAGCTATTCAACACATGTACATTTGATCTGAAGCTCAAATCATCTTCAACAATTATGCTCTTAACTCCTTTCGTGCCCAATACCCCAGGGGAGTGTTGGCCAAGTGGTATTATTATTGAAAAGTTAACCTGGAGAACCTAGATAATGCTGTGGGGACCTGGGTTCAAAACCTGTCATGGCAGATGGCAGAATTTGAGTTCACTAAACACGTGGAATGAAGAGTCTAATGATGACCATGAATCCATCGTGACATCGTTCACTAATGTCCTTTAAGGAAGGAAACTGTCATCCTTACCTGGTCAGAGACAAAATAAACTGCAGATGCTGGAATCCAAAGTATCTAGGCAGGAGGCTGGAAGAACATAGCAAGCCAGGCAGCGCCAAGACTTGGGGAAGTCAACGTTTCGGGTGTAAACCTTCTTCAGGACTGGCGGTGGGGGTAAGGGGAGATAAAGGGGGTGGCGAGGGTCAGGGTAGGAGCAGGCTAGTGAGGTGGGGATAGGTGCAGACAGGCAGAGGGTACGACCTGATGGTCAATGAGAGGGATGAATCCGGTTGGTTACGAAGAGGAATAGAAGGGAGGGGGAGAGGATGAAAAACGAGCCAAGGGATGGTAAAGGGATTATTTAAAATTGGAGAACCCAATCTTGAGTCCTTCTGCCCAAGCAGAAGATGAGGGTCTGGCCTACATGTGACTCCAGACTCGCAACAATGGGATTGACTCTTAACTGGGAAGTTAGGGCTTGGCAATAAGTGCTAGCCTAGCCAGAGATGCCCTCATCCTGTGAATGAATAAAACCAAATCAATTGATCTAACCTGGAATAGAGTGTGCTATTTGTTCTTCTCGGCTGAGAAACGATATGATTTCTTCAGGAGGAATACAGTGAAGGTATTAATTGAGATTCAAATAAGATTCATTTCTGGAATAAGGGATTGACCTCTGGGAGAGATTAACTGTTTTAGGAAACTTAAATATTTGAAAGATGAACACTCTTGACAAGAATGTTTCCAAGATGTCTGAACTTCAGAGGATGAAGTATCAGGAGGCATTATGCAAATTGGATCTGGTTTCTCTGGAATTTTGAGGGTTAAGAGGTAATCTGATTCACGTCTTCAAGACATTAACCGAAAAAGAGAGAGCTGATAAAGACAAGCTATTTCCACTAGTTGGGAATTCTAGAATTAGAGGGCTTAGTCAGAGAATTAAGGTCAGACTGTTCAGGAGAGATGTCAGAAAGCACTTCTACACTCAAGGGGTGGTAGATATTTGGAAGGAGCAAGTTATTGCATTTGCTGGAACCTGTACTGAAAACAAAAAATGCTGGTGATCACGGCAAGTCAGGCATCCACAGGAAGAGAGCAAGCTATCATTTCAAGTCTTGGTGGCTCTTCGTCAGAGCAACCCTAGATATCTGGAACTCTGGTACACAAGCAACAGTGGATGTTGAATCAGTTGTTAATTTTAAATTTCTGCTTTTTTTATGTAAAGCAAAGTTACGAACGGATATGGGATAAAGCTAGGTACATGGAGTTAGGCCACAGATCACAGATATAACTGGTTAGAGGGACTGAATGGCCTACTGCTGTTCCTATGTTCCACTGTCTTAGTTCTCCACTACAATCCATCACTGATATTTCTGACCCTGTCTCTGCTACCTGTGTGAGGCTGAACCAGTTAATTCACAAACTCAGAATGCATCGCCCATCCCTAGTTACCCCTTGAGACGGTGGTGGTGAGCTGCCTTCTTGAATTGCTGTAGTCTACGTGCTGTAGGTTGATCTTTTAGGGAGGGAATTCCAGGACTTTGACCCTGTGACACTAAAGGACTGTCAATATATTCTCCGCAGATTGGGCTGGAGTACAATTCTGCTGCTGCTGATGGCCCACAGCACCTCACGGATGCCCCGTCTTGAGCTGCTAGATTAGTTTGAAGTCTGTCACATTTAGCATGGTGATAGTGCCACACAGCATCATGGAGGGTATTCTCAATGTGAAGGCAGCACGTGGTCACAATAAGGACTGTGCGGTGGTTACACTTATTGAAACTGCCATGGAGAGATACAACCGGCAGATCGGTCAACTATGTTTTTCCCTCTTATTTGTTCTCTCGCCATCTCCCACGGCAAGGGCATCAGCGGATGTGAGATGGTGCCGAAATGTGGTGACTTTCATTCCAATGGCAGTGCAGTGAAGGGGACCCATATCTGACCATGAGGCTCATGGCCCATGACACCGCCTTTAACAAGTATGATCTTACAGTTAGACACTTTCTTACAGTTGTTGCGGTTATGTTCGCCGACCTGGGAAGTTGATTTGCAGATGCTTTGTGCCTGTCTAGGTGACATCTTCAATACTTTGGAGCTTACTGTGAAGCGCTGCTGCACGGTCTCTTCTGGAATTTATTTGGGTCAGTTTCTGATTGCTGATTCCGGTTGTTTGTTGTAGTGGCCAGTATATTGGGTCTTGGTCAATGTGCTTGCTGATGGAGTGTGTGCTTCTAGAAATTCTCTGGCTGTCTGATGTTTTGCTTGCCCTACAATCATTCTATCGTCACAATCAAATTTGTAGTCCTTGCCATCTATGTGTGTGGCTACTAGGGACAGCTGGTTATGGGGTTTTATGGCTAGTTGGTGTTCAGGAATGCCAATTGTCTGTCTGTTTGCCCTATAAGCATTTTGTGCAGCCTTTGCATAGAATTCTATAAATTACTCTTGTCTTGCACATGATGGATGTACGGTTTTTTTTTTGTCCTGGTGAGTTGTTGCCTGAGCATGCCTGTCAGTTTATGTGCGGTCATGATTCCCAGTGGGCGGAGAAATCTGGCTCAGTTCCGATACTTTTTAATATAAGGTAGCATGGCTAGTGAGTTAGGTAGTGGGATATCCTTGGTGTGTTGTTTGTCTATTAGGCATCTGTGGATGAAGTTGCGGGGATATCTGCTCTTAGCGAGGTGTTCTGCTTCCCTTTGTAGGTTAGGGGTGCTGCAGTATGTTGTAGTTCTTTGGAACAGGGTCCTAACGCAGCTTCTCTTGTGTGTGTTTGGGTGGTTACTGTTGTAATTCAGGACCTGGTCAGAGTGTGAGGCTTTCCTGTACATTTTTGTGGTGCATTCGCCGTTCTGTGTTCTTTGTCACATCACATCCAGGAATGAGATTTGGTTGTTAATTTCATCCTCTCTTGTAAATCTGATTCCTTTGAGCATGATATTGATAATCCAGTGTGTGTTCTCAATTTCTGTTCTTTAAATTATTGCATCCAGGTATCTGCTCCAGAGTTTGGGTTGGATTTCTGGGAGGGTTGTTTGTCCCAAATTTGCATCACTACTTCTGCTTTGAGCCCAGACTTGGGTGAACCCATAACTGTCCGACTGATCTGTTCATCTATCTGGCTGTTGAGGATGAAATGCATCGTCAAGCACAGGTCTAGTAGTTTGAGTATGTGTCCTTGTTGATTGGTTCCCCATCGCATCATCTGTTTTGTTTGTCCAAGAGGTTGGCTATTGTTTCTTTGGCTAAGTTTCAGTCAATTGACACACCAAAGGTTGGTGAGGAGGACTTGGTCAATGTCAAATGGTCCATCCAGTTTTGGTCTTTCTGAGTGACTGGTTGGACTTTTGCTTACTTGACAGAGTTGTTTGACATCACGGGTGATTTTCAGTTCATTTTGTTTGGATTTCCAATATAACCAGTTTTTGTGTTCTCGTCCCTAGTTCATTATGCACTCACAGCCTTGTTGAAAGACAAAGCAGCAATTGCTGTTGGAATTAGAATTATCTCCGTACTGTGGGGGGGAAGGTGACTGTATCTTCAGGCATGCACACAGACAGAACAAACCACAGACAGCTTTATTCTGTACCAAAACTGAGCTGTTCTTTCTCATTCATTCACATGTGTGGACATTTTTGGCGAGACCTGCATTAATTGTACAACTCAGATTGTTCCTGAAATACAACTAAGGGTTACTTCAAAACGCCAACTTAGGAGTGTTTGATGGGAACAGTGTGGAGAGAGCTTTACTCTGTATCTAACCCCGTGCTGTCTCTGTTCTGGAGTGTTTGATGGGGACAGTGTAGAGGGATCTTTATTCTGTCTCTAAAACTGTGCTCTACCTGTCTTGTGAGGGTTTGATGGGGACAGTGTAGAGGGAGCTTTACTCTGTATCTAACCCCATGCCATCCCTGTCCTGGGAGTGTTTGATGGGGACAGTGTAGAGGGAGCTTTACTCTGTACCTAACCGTGTGCTGCCCCTGTCCTGGGAGTGTTTGATGGGGACAATGTGGAGGAGCTTTACTCTGTATCGACCCCGGGCTATCCCTGTCCAAGGAGTGTTTGATGGGGACAGTGTAGAGGGAGCTTTATTCTGTATCTAACCCCATGCTATCCCTGTTCTAGGAGTACTTGATGGAGACAGCGTAGAGGGAGCTTTATTCTGCATCTAAAACTGTGCTCTACCTGTCCTGGGAGTGTTTGATGGGGACAGTGTGGAGGGAGCTTTAATTTCTGGTTAAAAAAATAGATGACACTTTCAGTTTAAAGTCACCGTATCACTACAGTGTAGATAGAGACCATTCAGCCCATCGAGTCTGCACCAACTCTCCAAGCAGATCCAGCCCACTACCCTATACCCATAACCCCACACTTTCCAATGGTCAATCCACTCTACCTGCACATATTTGGACTATGGGAGGAAGCCAATGCACCCAGAGGAAACCCAGGCAGACACGGGGAAAATGTGCAAACTCCACACAGACAGTCGCCCAAGGGTGGATTCGAACCCAGGTCCTTGGCACTGTGAGGCAGCAGTGCTAACCACAATGGGGAGGCACAGTGGCCCAGTGGTTTCTCACCCTGTGCTATCTCTGGCGTAGAGTCATAGTCATAGAATCATAGAGCACGGACACAGACACCTCAGTCCAACTTGCCCATACCAAGCATAATCCAGAACTCAACTCATCCCATCTGCCTACTCCTGGTACATATCCCTCCAAATCTTTGCCTTTTACGCATTGTAATTATACCCACGCTCACCAGTTCCTCAGAAGTTTCATTCCACCCGCGAACCACCCTCTGTGTAAAAATTTGCCTCTCGTGACATTTTTAAATCTCTCTCCTTTCACCTTAAAAATGTGCCTCTAGTCTTGAAAACCCCCATCCTAGGGAAAAGACAACTACCATTAACCCTACGTATACCCCTCATCATTTTATAAACTTCTATCAGGTCACCTCTCAACCTCCTATGCTCCAATGAAAAAAGTGCCAGTCTATCTAGACTTCCTTCACAACGCAAACCTTCCATACCCAACAATATCTTGGGTGTGCTTGATTGAGACAAGGTCAGGGAATTTTACTTTTAGTTTAAAAGTGCAGAGGAGGTTTACTGTGTATCTAACCCTGCACTGTTCCTGTCCTGAGAATGTGTGATGGGGACAATCTTGAGGACGCTTTACTCTGTATATAATTCTGTGCTGTATGATGTGAATTTGGACAGAATACTTGGCATTTGGGAGGCAGGAGGTTCGAGGGTTCATAGAATTGTAAAATGCTAATGGGAGAAAGGCATTACGTGGTCCCTTTAAAAGATCATGTGCTTTTCTCTGCTTAAGATTTAAAATGGATGTCTGTGAGCAGCAGCCTGAACATTTGCAGATACACAGAGAGTTGAAAAGTGTGGTGCTGGAAAAACACAGCAGGCCAGGCAGCATCCGAGAAGCAGGAGAATCGACGTTTCGGGCATAAGCCCTTCTTCGGGCTTATGCACGAAATGTCGATTCTCCTGCTCCTCGGATGCTGCCTGGCCTGCTGAGTTTTTCCAGCACCACACTTTTCAACTCTGGTCTCCAGCACCTGCAGTCCTCACTTTCTCCTCGATACACAGAGAGCGCAAACTGAAACATTTGTATCAAAAGGCCATACAGTTAACAAGTCAAGCAGCAGTTTTTACCAAGATAACAGGGTTTTGAATTTAGCCAATCAATTTGAATCAGGCAATTAGATAACAAAAACCTATTAAATTTAAATCTGATTGTTTTGACAACCAAGGACTAATCCTATTGTAAGAAATATTGTCATCAAGGATATAAAAGAAGGGACAGCTGGACAAAGACCCCAGAGCTAGGTGCCATCCACCAGAGCTAATGACCCTCAGCTTTCGAGGGAGAATCAAGAGAGAGCCTCATCCATATGTTAGAGAAAGCATCATCTAAATATAATGGTTCCAATGACAGAGAGAGCATTCCTGACAGAAGAATCAATGGAGTAGGCACAGAACATTCCAGAAGACACATAAACTGGCTGTAATTTCGAGAGACTAATTTTTTTTTAAAACAGATGAGTGGGATTTATATTTATTGGAACAGTATACCATTATGATCTCGCTTTAATCAGGAATAATTAGTAATTATTCAGTTTGTTAATAATTCGGTTAATTACAGCAATAGCTCGACATTTAAATTTGCTGGGAATACCATCGGAATCTTTGGAAATGGCTAGAATTCAATTGCAGATGATTCAATTCAACATGAAAGGGAACTGAAGCAGTTTGAATTACAGTTAAAAGCAGAGGAAAGAGAAAAGGAAAGAATTGCTCTGACAGAACAAAAAGAAAAGGAGAGGAAGGCTCTCGCAGAAGAAAGGAAAGAGAGTGAAGTGAGGGAAAGAATGTTCAAGTTGGAAAAAATGAAGTTGGAACTTGAAGCAAAAAGACTTCAAATGACAGAAGAAAAAGTACAAACGATGATGAGCAAACTCATCTTAGCCAACAGTCTGCTAGAAATACATCCAACCACAAGCAGAAGGGGGTACTGCAGATGCTGGAGATTAGACTCAAGATTAGAGTGGTGCTGGAAAAGCACAGCAGGTCAGGCAGCATCCGAGGAGCAGGAAAATCGACTTTTCAGGGAAAAGTCCTTTATCAGGAACAGCATTTCTGTATTACTGCTGCCTGACCTGCTGTGCTTTTCCAGCACCACTCTAAGATATACAAACGTGTCCAAACATTACCAAAATTTGACAAAAAAGATGTAGAAGACGTTTTCTTTGAGAAATTGAGAAATTCTTTTCATTTTCTTTGAGAAATTGATGAAACAGATGAACTGGCCAGAGACTGTGTGGATGATGTTAATTCAGACCAAGTTAGTAGGCAGGGCTAGTGAGGTGTTTGCAGTACTGTCAGAGGAGATGTCAGGAGGATATCAAGAAGGGTGGCAAAGTGGCTCAGTGGTTAGCACTGCTGCCTCACAGCGCCAGGGACCCAGATTCGATTCCCACTGTGGGCAACTGTGTGGAGTTTGCACATTCTCCCTGTGTCTTTGTGGGTTTCCTCTGTGTGCTCTGGTTTCCTCCCACAGTCCAAAGATATGCAGGTCAGGTGGATTGGCCATGCTAAATTGCCCATAGTGTTCACGGAGGTGTAGGTTAGGTGCATTAGTGTGGAGTAATAGGATAAGGGACTGGGTTTGGGTGGGATACTCTTCAGAGGGTCAGTGTGAACTTGTTGGGCTGAAGGACATGTTTCTACACTGTAGGGAATCTCTCAAGTAAAAAAAGGCTACTTTGAGGCCAACAAATTGGCACCAGAAGCCTACAGACAGTGTTTCAGAAATCTAAGGACGGACTCTGGTCAAACATACGTTGAATTTGAAAGGATCAAACAAAGTAATTCTGATACGTGGATAAGGGCATTAAAGAAGATCAAACATTTGAGATTCTTTGCAGTATTATTCTACTGGAGGAGTTTAAAAACTCACTTCCAGAATTCATAAAAACTCATGTTGAGGAACAGAAAGTTAAGACAGCACAAAGAGCTGCAGTAGTGGCAGCTAAATACATACCAGTGCGTAAATTGAAATCTAACTTCCAACAGCAATTTCATTCTGCGAGGGATAGAAATTTGGAAAGAGGGAGATCCTTCAATGAAAACAAAAAGTAGATCACACGGGGAACAGCATGGAGAAAAGAAAAGCAAGAGTATGAAAAAGAGGTGAAAAATCTCAGGTGTTTTCACCGTAATAAGGTGAAACAGAGTCACAGTGCTGGGTGGGGGTTTCAGAAAGGCCCTGAGAAAAAGTTTAAAATCACACAACGCCAGGTTATAGTCCAACAGGTTTAATTGGAAGCACTAGCTTTCGGAGCGACGCTGATGAATCACCTGATGAAGGAGCATCGCTCCGAAAGCTAGTGTGCTTCCAATTAAACCTGTTGGACTATAACCTGGCGTTGTGTGATTTTTAACTTTGTACAGCCCAGTCCAACACCGGCATCTCCAAATCCTGAGGAAAAGGATATGGTAAAAGAGGCTAAACCAGTAAGATTAGTTAAGGTAGTGAAGGAAATCCCAAGAGAGAATTCGACGTTTCGAGCATAAGCCCTTCATCAGTTTCCTGATGAAGGGCTTATGCTCGAAACGTCGAATTCTCTATTCCTGAGATGCTGCCTGGCCTGCTGTGCTTTGACCAGCAACACATTTGCAGCTGTGATCTCCAGCATCTGCAGACCTCATTTTTTACTCGAAATCCCAAGAGAAGTGACAGAGTGCACAGCCTAGTGATGGATTGGATAGTAAGATAGCGCCCAAGCTTTTCAAAGACTTTATGTTTGTGGGCAAGGTTTACTCAGGTAGAACGGGGAAGGAGGTAAAGAGGTTCAAATATTGAGAGAAACTGGAGCTATTTTGTCTTTAATAGTAAGAGATGAAAATAAATGCACTCCCTCTGAAATATTGCCCGAGAGAGTTGCAATCTGTGGAAGAATGGGGAAGTGAGTGTGGGAGTGATGGAAAAATCAGCTCTCCCAGGAATACAATTTATCCTTGGAAATGATACAGCTGAGTCACAGGTGGGAGTGATGCCGATTGTAGTGGAAAAGCCAAAATAAAACCAGGGAACTGAGGAATTGAAAGAAAAATACCCTGGAACTTTTCTGGACAATGTGATGACAAGATCCCACAGCCATAAGTTTAAACAAGAGGGGAAAATGAAAGAGAAAGATGAAGGAGTCATAAATCCTCCTTGGAAGAGGAATCAGAGTGTATTCCAGAATGCTATTACCTTAAGGATAAAATCTTAAGGTGGAAATGGAGACCTTGGCAGGTTAGTGCAGAGGAGAAATGGAAGGAAGTTCACTAGACTGTGTTGTGGGTAAAAGCAATGACTGCAGATTCTGGAAACCAGATTCTGGATTAGTGGTGCTGGAAGAGCACAGCAGTTCAGGCAGCATCCAAGGAGCAGCGAAATCGACATTTCGGGCAAAAGCCCTTCATCAGGAATACAGGCAGTGAGCCTGAAGCGTGGAGAGATAAGCTAGAGGAGGGTGGGGGTGGGGAGAAAGTAGCATAGAGTACAATAGGTGAATGGGGGAGGGGATGAAGGTGATAGGTCAGGGAGGAGAGGGTGGAGTGGATAGGTGGAAAAGGAGCTAGGCAGGTAGGACAAGTCCGGACAAGTCATGGAGACAGTGCTGCGCTGGAAGTTTGGAACTAGGGTGAGGTGGGGGAAGGGGAAATGAGGAAACTGTTGAAGTCCACATTGATGCCCTGGGGTTGAAGTGTTCCGAGGTGGAAGATGAGGCGTTCTTCCTCCAGGCATCTGGTGGTGAGGGAGCGGCGGTGAAGGAGGCCCAGGACCTCCATGTCCTCGGCAGAGTGGGAGGGGGAGTTGAAATGTTGGGCCACAGGGCGGTGTGGTTGATTGGTGCGGGTGTCCCGGAGATGTTCCCTAGAGCGCTCTGCTAGGAGGCGCCCAGTCTCCCCAACGTAGAGGAGACTGCATCGGGAGCAACGGATACAATAAATGATATTAGTGGATGTGCAGGTAAAACGTTGATGGATGTGGCCCTAAAGCACTCTGCTAGGAGGCGCCCTGTCTCCCTGAAGTGCTCTGGGTTGTGGGTAGAATACAGACAGGAATAATTATGGGTAGCACACAAATTACCTGTAGGAGATCATTAAGGAGTGAGAAAGATTCAGGCTAAGACACAGAAAGATATTTATTGGCCTGGATTAGACAAAGATGTGGTTGCATTTTGCCGTGCCTGTCACATGTGTCAAATGGTAGGAAAACCACAGCACCTTGGATACCAATTCCCACATTTGAACAACCTTTTCCACGTGTTATAATTGACTGTGTAGGCCCCTTCCCTAAAACCGAAGGTGGGAAGCAGTATTTGCTAACCGTAATGGATGCATCTCCCAGGTTTCTGGAGGCAATTCCATGACGGAATGTCCATGCAAAAATATTTGTGGAGAAGTTACTTGCTCTCTTTACCCATTATGGATTGCCCAGGGAGATTCAGTCAGATCAAGGGTCTAATTTTATTACCACATTATTTGAGGAGGTAATGAATAGTTTAGGCATCAAACACATCAAATCAAGTGTGTACAACCCTGAATCCCAGGGACCATTGGAAAGGTGTCAGACGTTAAAGACGATGATGAGGGCTTATTGTCAGGATTACACAAGTGATTGGGATAAAGGTAACCTGTTATTTGCTTTTAGAGATGCTCCAAATTAATCAACTCAGTTTACTCCATTTAAATTGATTTTCGGATGCAGAGTAAGACGGCCTTTAAAATTAATAAAGCAAAAGTGATAGATCCAGAGTCAGAAATCTCACAGCCGGATTATGTAACTGAGATGACAGAAAGATTGGGGGGTTTAATGTGGGGGAGGTGTTGGTGGGTGTTTAGTGTGGGGGGGGTGTTGGTGGGGGTTTAGTGTTGGGTGGGTGTTGGCGGGGTTTTAGTGTGGGGGGATGTTGGCGGGGTTTTAGTGTGGGGGGATGTTGATGGGGGTTTAATGTGGGGGAGGTGTTGGTGGGTGTTTAGTGTGGGGGGTGTTGGTGGGGATTTAGTGTGGGGGGGTAGGTGGGAGTTTAGTGTGGAGGGTGTTGGACGAGGTTTAGTGTGGGGGGGTGTTGGTGGGGGTTTAGTGTTGGGTGGGTGTTGGCGGGGCTTTAGTGTGGGGGGATGTTGATGGGGGTTTAATGTGGGGGAGGTGTTGGTGGGTGTTTAGTGTGGGGGGTGTTGGTGGGGATTTAGTGTGGGGGGGATTTGGTGGGGGTTCAGTGTGGGGAGGGGTGTTGGTGGGGGTTTAGTGTGGCGGGGTGTTGGGCGGGGTTTAATGTGGGGGGTGTTGGACAGGGTTTAGTGGGGGATGTTGCTGGGGGTTTAGTGTTGGGTGGGTGTTGGCAGGGTTTTAGTGTGGGGGGATGTTGGTGGGGGTTTAATGTGGGGGGGTAGGTGGGAGTTTAGTGTGGAGGGTGTTGGACGAGGTTTAGTGTGGGGGGGTGTTGGTGGGGGTTTAGTGTTGGGTGGGTGTTGGCGGGGTTTTAGTGTGGGGGGATGTTGATGGGGGTTTAATGTGGGGGAGGTGTTGGTGGGTGTTTAGTGTGGGACGGTGTTGGTGGGGGTTTAGTGTGGGCAGGTGTGGGTGGGAGTTTAGTGTGGGGGATGTTGGTGGGGCTTTAGTGTGGGGGGGTAGGTGGGAGTTTAGTGTGGAGGGTGTTGGACGAGGTTTAGTGTGGGGGGGATGTTGGTGGGGGTTTAGTGTTGGGTGGGTGTTGGCAGGGTTTTAGTGTGGGGGGATGTTGGTGGGGGTTTAATGTGGGGAGGGGTGTTGGTGGGGGTTTAGTGAGGGAGGGTGTTGGTGGGGGCTTAGTGTGGGGGGATGTAGGTGGGGGTTTAATGTGGGGGGAGTGTTGGTGGGTGTTTAGTGTGGAGGGTGTTGATGGGGATTTAGTGTTGGGGATTTGGTGGGGGTTCAGTGTGGGGGGATGTTGGAGGGGGTTTAGTGTGGGGGGGTGTTGTGTGGGGGGTGTTGGACAGGGTTTAGTGTGGGGGGTGTTGGTGTGTGTTTAGTGTGGGCGGGTGTTGATGGGGGTTTAGTGTGGGAGGGTGTTGGTGGGGGTTTAATGTGGGAAGGGGTGTTGGTGGGGGTTTAGTGTGAGGGTTGTGTTGGTGGGGGTTTAGTGTGGGACGGTGTTGGTGGGGGTTTAGTGTGGGCAGGTGTGGGTGGGAGTTTAGTGTGGGGGATGTTGGTGGGGCTTTAGTGTGGGGGGGTAGGTGGGAGTTTAGTGTGGAGGGTGTTGGACGAGGTTTAGTGTGGGGGGGATGTTGGTGGGGGTTTAGTGTTGGGTGGGTGTTGGCGGGGTTTTAGTGTGGGGGGATGTTGATGGGGGTTTAATGTGGGGGAGGTGTTGGTGGGTGTTTAGTGTGGGGGTGTTGGTGGGGATTTAGTGTTGGGGGGATTAGGTGGGGATTCAGTGTGGGGGGATGTTGGAGGGGGTTTAGTGTGGCGGGGTGTTGGGCGGGGTTTAATGTGGGGGGGGTGTTGGACAGGGTTTAGTGGGGGGGTGTTGGTGGGTGTTTAGTGTGGGGAGGGGTGTTGGTGGGGGTTTAGTGAGGGAGGGTGTTGGTGGGGGTTTAGTGTGGGAGGGGTGTTGGTGGGGGTTTAGTGTGGGAGTGTGGGTGGGGGTTTAGTGTGGAGGTGTAGGTGAGAGTTTAGTGTGGGGGATGTTGGTGGGGGTTTAGTGTGGGGGGTGTTGTTGGAGGTTTAGTGTGGGGGGATGTTGGTGGGGGTTTAGTGTTGGGTGGATGTTGGTGGGGTTTAGTGTGGGGGTGTGGGTGGGCGTTTAGTGTGGGAGGGTGTTGGTGGGGGTTTAGTGTGGGGGATGTTGGTGGGGGTTTAGTGTGGGTGGAGGTTGGTGGGGGTTTAGTGTGGGTGGAGGTTGGTGGGGGTTTAGTGTGGGGGTGTTGGTGGGGGTTTAGTGTGAGAGGGTGTTGGTGGGGGTTTAGTGTGGGAGGTTGTGGTGGGGGTTTAGTGTGGGAGGGTGTTGGATCGGGTTTAGTGTGGGGTGGGTGTTGGTGGGGTTTAGTGTTGGGGGCTGTTGGTGGGGGTTTAGTGTTGGGTGGGTGTTGGTGGGGTTTAGTGTGGGGGTTTAGTGTGGGGGGATGTTGGTGGGGGTTTAGTGTGGAGGCGATGTTGGTGGGGGTTTAGCGTTGGGGGATGTTGGTGGGGGTTTAGTGTTGGTGGGTGTGTTGGTGGGGGTTCAGTGTGGGTGACTGTGCTGGTGGAGGTTTTATGGTGGGGTTGTTGGTGAAGGTTTAATGTGATGGTGTGTGGGTGGGGGTTTAGTGTGGGCGCTTAGAGTAGGGGGGTGTTGGTTGGGGTTAGTGTGGTGTGTTAGTGGGGGTTTAGTGTGTGGGGGTGTTGTTGGGGGTTTAGTGTGGGGGTGTTTGTTGTGGTTTAGTGTGGGGGGTGTTTGTGGGGGTTTAGTGTCTGGGTGGAGGTCAATTGTGTGGGTGTTGGTGGGGGTTTAGTGTGTGGGGTGTGGGTGGGGATTTAGTGTGGGTGATGGTTTAGTGTGTGGGTGTTGGTGGAGGTCTATTGTGTGGGTGTTGGTGGCGGTTTAGTGTGTGGGGTGTGGGTGGCGGTTTAGTGTGTGGGGTGTGTTGGTGTTGGTGGGGGTTTAGTGTGTGGTGAGTGTTGCTGGGGGTTTAGTGTGTGGGGAGTGTGTTGCTGGAAGTTTAGTTTGTGGGGTGTTTTGGTGGGTGTCTAGTGTGGGGGAGTGTTGGTGGGGGTTTAGTGTGTGGGGGGTGTTGGTGGGTGTTTAGTGTGTGGGGAGTGTGTTGGTGGGAGTTTAGTCTGAGGAGTGTGTTGGTGGGGGTTTAGTGTGGGGAGTGTGTTGGTGGGGGTTTAGTCTGGGAGTGTGTTGCTGCGGGTTTAGAGTGTGGGGAGTGTGTTGGTGGGTGTTTAATGTGTGGGGGGGATGTTGCTGGGGGTTTAGTGTGTGGGGTGTGTGTTGGTGGGTGTTTAGTGTGTAGGGTGTGTGTTGGTGGGTGTTTAGTGTGTGGGGGTGTGTTGCTGGGGGTTTAGTGTGTGTGGGAGTGTGTTGGTGGTGGTTTAGTGTGTGTGGAGTGTGTTGGTGTGTGTTTATTCTGGGGGGATGAGTTGCTGGAGGTTTAGTGTGTGGGGGGTGTGTTGCTGGGGATTTAGTGTGTGGGGTGTGTTGGTGGGTGTTTAGTGTGGGGGAGTGTTGCTGGTGGCTTAGTGTGTGGGGGGTGTTGGTGGGTGTTTACTCTGGGGGGTGTGTTGCTGGGGGTTTAGTGTGTGGGGTGTGTTGGTGGGGGTTTAGTGTTGGGAGTGTGTTGGTAGGGGTTTAGTGTGTGGGGTGTGTGTTGATGGGTGTTTAGTGTGTGGGGGTGTGTTGCTGGGGGTTTAGTGTGTGTGGGAATGTGTTGGTGGTGGTTTAGTGTGTGTGGAGTGTGTTGGTGTGTGTTTATTCTGGGGGGATGAGTTGCTGGGGGTTTAGTGTGTGGGGAGTGTGTTGCTGGAGGTTTAGTGTGTGGGGGGTGTGTTGCTGGGGATTTAGTGTGTGGGGTGTGTTGGTGGGTGTTTAGTGTGGGGGAGTGTTGCTGGTGGCTTAGTGTGTGGGGGGTGTTGGTGGGTGTTTACTCTGGGGGGGGTGTTGCTGGGGGTTTAGTGTGTGGGGTGTGTTGGTGGGGGTTTAGTGTGGGGAGTGTGTTGGTAGGGGTTTAGTGTGTGGGGTGTGTTGGTGGGTGTTTAGTGTGTGGGGTGTGTGTTGGTGGGTGTTTAGTGTGTGGAGGGTGTGTTGCTGGGGGTTTAGTGTGTGGGGAGTGTGTTGGTGGGGATTTACTGTGGGAGTGTGTTGCTGGGGGTTTAGTGTGTGGGGAGTGTGTTGGTGGGGGTTTAGTGTGTGGGGTGTGTTGATGGGTGTTTAGTGTGTGGGGAGTGTGTTGATGGGGGTTTATTGTGTGGGGAGTGTGTTAGTGGGGGTTTAGTGTGTGAGGTGTGTTGCTGGGGGTTTAGTGTGAGGGGTGTTGGTGGGGGTTTAGAGTGGGGGTTTGTTGGTCGGGGTTTAGTGTGTGGGGGTTGTTGGTGGTAGTTTAGTGTGGGGGGTGTGTTGGTGGGTGTTTAGTTTGGGGGAGTGTTGGTGGGGGTTTAGTGTGGGGAGTTGTTGGTGATAGCTGCAAATGTGTTGCTGGTCAAAGCACAGCAGGTTAGGCAGCATCTCAGGAATAGAGATGCTGCCTAACCTGCTGTGCTTTGACCAGCAACACATTTGCAGCTGTGATCTCCAGCATCTGCAGACCTCATTTTTTACTCGAGTTGTTGGTGATAGTTTAGTGTGTGGGGTGTGTTGGTGGGTGTTTAGTGTTGGGGAGTGTTGGTGGGGGTTTAGTGGGTGGGGAGTTTGTTGGTGGGAGTTTAGTGTGGGGGGGTTGTTGGTGATAGTTTAGTGTGTGGAGTGTGTTGGTGGGTGTTTAGTGTGGGGGAGTGTTGATGGGGGTTTAGTGTGTGGGGAGTTTGTTGGTGGGTGTTTAGTGTGTGGGTGTGTTGTTGGGGGTTTAGTGTGTGTGGGGTGTTGGTGGGTGTTTAGTGTGTGGGGTGTGTTGGTAGGTGTTTACTGTGGGGGGGAGTTGCTGGGGGTTTAGTGTGGGGGGTGTTGCTGGGGGTTTAGTGTGTGGGGAGTGTGTTGGTGGGTGTTTAGTGTGTGTGGTGTGTTGCTGGGGGTTTAGTTTGTGGGGGGTGTTTTGCTGTGGGTTTAGTGTGTGGGGAGTGTGTTGGTGGGGGGTTTAGTGTGTGGGATGTGTTGCTGGGGGTTTAGTGTGTGGGGGGTGTTGGTGGGGATTTAGTGTGTGGGGTGTGTTGCTGGGCGTTTAGTGTGTGGGTTGTGTTGGTGGTAGTTTAGTGTGGGGGGTGTGTTGGTGGGGTTTTAGTGTGTCAGGGTTGTTGGTGGTAGTTTAGTGTGGGGGGGTGTGTTGCTGGGGGTTTAGTGTGGGGGGTGTTGGTATGGGTTTAGTGTGTGGGGGGTGTTGGTGGGTGTTTAGTGTGTGGGGGGTGTTGGTGGTGGTTTAGTGTGTGGGGGGTGTTGGTGGGTGTTTAGTGTGTGGGGGGGTTAGTGGGGGTTTAGTGTGTGGGGAGTGTGTTGGTGGGGGTTTAGTGTGTGGGGGGTGTTGGTGGGTGTTTAGTGTGGGGGTGTTGGTGTTGGTTTAGTTTGTTTGGGGGTGTGGTGTGGGGGGGGGGGGGGGGGCGAGGTTTAGTGTTGGGTTGGTATCTATGAGAACAGTTTAGTGTCGGTCAGACAGAGTAAGCATGGAAGATTTTTTTCCAAGTGAGATTCGTGAACCCAAAAGGGTTTTCTTAACGACATCGAAGATCATTTTGCGATCACTTTTATTGAAACTCTCTTCAACCTTCCCTCTTGCCAGGAGTCAGTATCACAGCCCGTCATCACTCATTCCTTCTCTAAAATGACTTGACATTGAGTCACCTCTTGCCACAGGGGACTCAGCACGTGGTTGAAGTGTTTCTTGTAAAAAAGTGCAGAAACATCACCTGATCCACTCCCTCATTAGACCTTGAGGTTTTTAGCTGTAAACAATTCTTGAATTTCTTCACAACATGTGCTTTGCCAGCAATTATTTAATGACATTTACCTGAGGCAGATTGGCTCCAGAGCGAGATTACCCAACATCTTCAGATGAAGAAATGTGCACTTTTTTTAATATTGGGAGGGAAGAGGAGTAGAATTTTTAATCAAACACTGAGTTTTTATTACCTGGGATGCAATTCCTGAAAGACTCTGGGATAGGATTCAGGGTTACTTTAAAAAAGATGGTTTTAAAGGTATTGCAGGGAAGACCCGTTCAAATGATCCTTTAGCTCCTGAGTGGACTTCTGCAATACTGAGAGCAGCTCTGGTCCCTTTATTTAAGGAAAGATACCAATTCATTGGAGGCCGTTCAGAGAAGGTTCACTAGGGTGATCCCTGGTATGAAGGCATTATCTGATGAGGAAAGGCTGAACAGGTTGGGAGTCTACTCCATAGCATTTAGAATAAGAGGTTATCTCATTGAAACATATCGCATTCTAAAGAGACTTGACAAGGTAAATGCTGAGAGAATGTTTCCCTCATGGGAGAGTCAAGGACTCGAGAGCATCATCTCACAATAAAGCAGGCACCAATTTAAGTCTGAGATGAGGAGGAATTTCTCCTCTCTAAGGGTTGTGAGTCTTAGGAACTCCTTGCCACTGAGAGAACTGTGGGGGCAGAGTCCTTGCATACACTTAGGGCTGAGAGAGATTTCTGACCAGTTGGGGAATCGAGGATCACAGGGAAACGGCAAAAAAAGCGGATGTGAGGAATGTCGAATCAGCCATGATCCTAGAGAATGGCCGAGCAGCTTGAGGGGCTGAGTGGCCTCCCCGTGTTTCTATTTTATGGCATGGTGGTCTAATGGACAGGGTGATTCCTCTTGTGGGAAAGACATGGGTTAAAAAGAAGGCGTCTTCCATTTAAGATTCTTTTTTTCTCTCTCAGAAGTCCCAGAGAGTGTTCATGGCAAGATCACTGAATATTTTAAAGGGAGAGTTTGACAGATTTTTACCAACAGGGATTCAAAGGACGTTAGGCACTAGCGGAAGTAAAAATGGAGTAGAGGCCACAGTCAACCCAGCCATGATTTTACCAAATGATGAAGCAGTCTCGAGTGGCTCAATGGCCTCCTCCTGTTCCTCGTTCATTTAATAAAACTTTTTATATCTTTGTATCATCGGAACATTTGGCTGCAATGCAGTCAGTGCTTTCATTGAGTCAAAGTTAAAAGTCACACAACACCAGGTTATAGTCCAACAGGTTTATTTGGAAGCACTGGCTTTCAGAGCGCTGCTGTTTCTAATGTAATAGCTGAAGACCTAGTACCAATCCCTGCTCCACAGGTCACAGATTGTTAACCTCAAAATAAGCCACTCCTCCATTTCCTTTTAGTTGGCCTATTCCCCTACCCATATTAATGCATAACTCCCAACATCTTGAGCTCTTACTTTCTCCCTTAATCCTTAATGTAGCATCTAATCAAATGCCCATTCAGTTTTTTAGTACCTCTTCCCTAAGTAGCAGTTATGCTACAGAAATGCCATCGCTACGGACACCTCCAACAAGAGACAGTATCATCTCCCCTTCAATGGCTGCACCATTGCTGTACAATGTGGACTGATCCGCATTGGTGGATGAATTGGATACTTATGGATGTGGTGCCAACCAAGCGGGCTGCTTTGTCCTGGATGGTTGAGAGTGTGGTGCTGGAAAAGCACAGCAGGTCAGGCAGCTTCCGAGGAGCAGGAATATCGACGTTTCGGACAAAAGCTCTTCATCAGGCTTTTGCATGAACTGTCAATTTTCCTTCTCCTCAGATGCTGCCTGACCTGCTGTATATTTCCAGCACCATAGTCTCGACACTAATCTCCAGCATCTGCAGTCCTCACTTTCACCTTGTCCTGGATGATGTCAAGCTTCTTGAGTGTTGTTGGAGCTGCACCCAGGAGAAGGTGAGGACTGCAGATGCTGGAGATCAGAGCCAAGCGTGTGGTGCTGGAAAAGCACAGCCGGTCAGGCAGCATCTGAGGAGCAGTAGAGTAGGCATTTCGAGCATAAGCTCTTCATCATTCCTGATAAAGAGCTTATGCTTGAAGCATCGACTCTCCTGCTCCTCGGATGCTGCCTGGAGCTGCAGCCATCCAGGCAAATGGGGAGTATTCCATCACACTCCTGACTTCTAAATGCTGCGGGGTCAGAAGTTGAGTTACTCACTGCAATATTTCTAGCTTCTGAGCTGTTCTTGTGTCTACAGTCTTTATATGGCTAATCCAGTTGAGTTTTTGGCCAATGGTAACCCTCATGATGTTGACAGTGGGGTGCTACAGTGATGGTGTTGCCTTTGAATGGCAAGGATCAGTGGTTAAATTGTCTCTGATTGGAGATGGTCATTGCTTGGCCTTTGTGCATTCCAAATGTTAATGGCCATTTTTTCTGCCCAAGCCTGAGTATTTGTCCAGACCTTGTTGCATTTGAGCACAGACTGCTTCATACCTGAGGAGTCACCAATGGTGCTGAACGTTGTGTGATTATGGGTGAACATTCCTACTTCTGACCTTAACTGTGACATCTTCATTTCTACTAATATTATGTCAGCCTCATCTTAGAAAGCACTGTTATAAAGTATAGAATAAGTCACTGAGATTTGCCCCATGTTTCCAAACATGAATCACCTTCTGTACCTTTAAATGTATCCATTCCACCTTTAACTACCCATTTAATATTTACAAGCCAATAGAAAATGTTGGTGTTCACTTTTATATTGATGATCATTTTATGTTCTTGATGTTAATATTTCATTCTAATCTCTCATTGCCAGTTTTATTTTCTTCTTCCTTTCTAATTTCAGCCTCTCCATCCCGATTCTCACTTGAAAGAATTATATACTGTCTTTCTTTGCTTCATCATATTCTTTACCTCCCTCACCAACAAAGCAGCCATGAAATTAGTTGCAATCCCTTTCTCCTTTGCTGCAACGTACTTAGAATCATCAAATTTTACAGGACAGAAGGAGTCCATTCAACCTGTCATGTCTGTACTGGCTCCTGGAAGACCTACCTAGCTAATCGCACTCTCCGGCCCTATCGCTGCTGCCCTCTAACTTCATCATTTCCAAATAAATATCCACCTCTCTTTTGAAACTTCCTCTGGAATCCACCACTCTCCCAGGTAGAATATCTAATTCCTAACAACTCCCTGAGTAGAAAGGTTTCTCGTCATCTCACTCTTGCTCTCTTGTTGACAGCCTTAAAACTATTGCCCCGAGTTACTGGCATACTTAGGGGATCAGAAACCTCCCTGAAGATTACTCATTCTGCTCCTGTTGGGATTTCCTTCCTTTGATCCACTGTCATCACACACTAGTTCACCCTCACCCAATTGAGACGCTCTCCTGTTCAACAACCCGGCTTTTCTGCATTTTCTGATCTAAAGCTTGTTGATCAATGATCCCTCTAGACTAAGTGTTGACCTGCCCCTTCCCCCTTCCCCCTCCCTGACTCCTCCACCCCTCCCCCCACTTACACTTGATAGATTTGGCACACCACATTCCCAAAACCAATTCCACCGAGTCCTTCACTGTGTCTGGGCCAGGAACGTGCTAATGACGGAAGATCTCCCACTCCTTACTGTTTTACACTAACACTGCCCCAATCAATATGGTCTTTCAGTATCACCAGTACAACACATCTCCATGATTTCCATGTAGATTTGCCCTTCCTTCACTATACAGAATGTTCCCAGTTGTATGATGATATGCTTCTCAGCTCTAAGCAAAGAGACTCTGCCTTTGTCAAACTCAAGGACATCTCACTTTCCAACACTGCAATGTCTCACCTAATCAGTACAGCTGCACTATCTTCTCTTCCTCCTTCTCTCTCTTTATATTTGTTTGTTTGCTAACACAATGGCTTTGGGATGTTTTTGTTATGTTCGCTCTACAGATGGCTTGTGCCTTAATCTCTGGGAGAAAAATCCTGGGAAAGGAATTGTGTACTAACTGCAGTCTCCTCAGTGTTGCCAGCAGCCGGTTCAAAGCCAGTGTTTCTCTACTTCCCCTCCATCTTGTGTCTTGTCAAGAGAGCGGAGAAGTGTTGGTGGTGGGACAGAGGAGAAAGAAACCGAGAAACCTCGTGAAGACACAGATAAAGCCATTGAAGCAGAGAAAAGGAACTTTTAATTTATTCATTCACAGAGTGAAGGGATCACTGGCTTGGCAGCATTGATTGTACATCCCTAATTGCACAGAGGGCAGTTGAGAGTCAACAATATTGCTGTGGGTCTGGAGTCACATGGGGGCCAGACCCTAGGTAAAGATGGCAGCTTCCTTCCCTCAAAAGCATTAGTGAACCAGCTGGATTTTCCCCAACAATCAATTCATTAGACCCTTATTTGCAGATTTTTTAAAATTTTGAATTCAAATTCCTCCATCTGCCATGGGAGGCATTTGAACCCAGGTTCCCCAAACATTACCTGGGTCTCTGGATTAACAGTCCAGCAATAAATACCACTAGGCCATTGCCTCTCCAAGTTGATCATCGCCTCCCCAAGTTACCCATTGTTGTACTCTGTCACCAACTCAGTACACCAGTCATGGTGGTGGCACAGTAATACTGAGAGGGGAACTGACAAGTTGTGGCATGAATGTGTGAGACATGATTGAAGAAACCCATTCGAGGTGTCCACTGCACTGCCTGAACAAGAAAAAAAAAGCACTCAGCATGTTCATCAGCATCTATGAAGAGAGAAACAGGGTGAATGTTCCAGGCCGATACTGTTTCACAGGACTCTGTTTCCTGGAGTATCCAAAGCAATTTGTCTTGTCTTTCAGATTTCTGCAATGCTTTTCCCCACAGCCCAGGTCTGTACCTGTGTTGTCCAGTGATGGGGCTTTCCGAAGAGGACTTGATTTACACAATGTAGGTCCAAACTACTCAGTCTGCTCCAATACGAAAATTGCTCCATAACCTGATGTAGTCTAGTGAACCTTCTCTGGACTGTGTCCAAAGCTTTCCTTAGTTATGGAGCCGAGTACTGTTCACAGTACTCCTGCTGTGGGCTGACTAGTCCTTTGTACAGTTTCTGAAAAATCTCCCTACTTTTGTATTCCAATCCCTTTGAAATAAAGGTGTGCCTCCCCGTTACCTGCTAGACAATGATGCCAGCACTCTGTGATTTGTGAACAAGGACTCCCAAATCCTTCTATTCTGTAACTTTCTGCAGTCTTTCCTTCTTCCAGTCTTTATTTTTTAATTTATTCAGAGCCAGTTCTGAAGAAGAGTCCTTCTGAGCTCCTCCAGTATTTTCTGTGTTTGTTTCAGATTTCCACCACCAATAGTATTTCGCTTTTCATGCTCTGGGGTCCTAGCTGATGAAATTTAAATTCAATTAATTTATCTGGAATCCAAAAAGTATTCCCAGTGGTAATAACTATGAAGCTACCATCAATTGTTGTAAAAGTCTATCTGGTTCACCATAGTCCTTTAGGGAAGGAAATCTGCCATCCTTACCTGGTCTGGCCTACATATGACTCCAGACCCACAGCAACGTGGTTGATGTTGAACTGCCTTCTGAAATGGCCTTGGTAGCTCAGTGGTTAGCACTGCTGCCTTACAGCATCACAACCCAAGGTCCATTTCCACCCTCAGGCGACGGACTGTGTGGAGTTTGT
The DNA here is from genome assembly GCF_020745735.1 of Hemiscyllium ocellatum. Taxonomy (NCBI): domain Eukaryota; kingdom Metazoa; phylum Chordata; class Chondrichthyes; order Orectolobiformes; family Hemiscylliidae; genus Hemiscyllium; species Hemiscyllium ocellatum. The sequence goes on from NC_083401.1 coordinate 12,705,131, forward strand.
GCATTCTCCCCGTGTCTGTGTGGATTCCCTCCCACAGCCCAGAGATGTGTAGTTTAGGTAAATTGGCCATGCTAAATTACCCATAGTGTTCAGGGATGTGTTGGTTAGGTGCATTAGTCAGGAGTAAATGTAGAGTATTAGGGAAGGGGAATGAATGTAAGTAGATTACTCTTTGGAGGGTCAGCATGGACTTGTTGGGCCAAATGGCCTGTTTCTGCACTGAATTTGATGATAAATTGACCCATAGCATCCAGGGATGAGCAGGCTAGGTAGGTTAACCATGGGAAATGCAGGATTATAGGGATATGGTAGGGCTGGATGGATGGGATGGTGTGAACATTATGGACGGAATGGCCTGCTTCCACACTGTACGGATTCTATGATTCTAATCAGTGTTAAACAGCACCCATGCAGACTGCATGTATATCGATTAACTATTGAGACAGTAGCTGTTCACAATCTGTCAATCTGTCTAAAAAACACATATGTGAGCAATCTTCTCTCGTGATATTGTTTGATGAATTGACATTGGCCAGGATACTGTAGCTTTTACCATCTAGAAGGTCAAGGGCAACAGATACAAGGGAACATCACCTGCAGGTTCCCCTCCATGCCACTCACTATCCTGACTTGGAAATATATCGCCGCTCCTTCAGTGTCACAAGATCAAAATCCTGGAACTCCTTCCCCTGCAGCACACTGGGTGTGTCAACCACATCGACTGTGGTGGTTTGAGAAGGCAGCTTACCAACACGTCCTCAAGGGCAATTAAGGAGGGGCAACAATGCTGATCCAGTCAACGATGCCCACATCCCTTTAATGAGTAAGAAGAACACAGGGGATAATTACCCTGTTAGCTGTTGAACTTGCACCTTGGGATTTTTTTCATGAGAGGCTCCTCAGTTTGAAACTTCATTTGAAAGGTGGTTTGTCCAATATGGAGCACTGACAATACTATTGAGTAGACCTTAAACCTTCTGACTTCAGTAAGAACAGCACAGGAACTGGCCCTTTGACCCAACAAACCTGCACCAACAAATGGTGCCTTACAAAACTGAAAACCTTTCACATCTACACTGATTATATCCCTCTATCCCCTGCCTATTCATCATTAAAAATCACGCAACATCAGGTTAGAGCACAACAGGTTTATTTGGAAGCACTGGCTTTCAAAGTGCTGCTTCTTCATCAGGTGATTGAACTAACTTCGAAAGTTAGCATTTCCAAATAAACCTGTTGGGCCATAATCAAGATTGGAGCGGTGCTCGATAAGCACAGCAGGTCAGGCATCATCCGAGGAACAGGAAAATCGATGTTTCGGGCTAAAGCCCTTCATCAGAACAGGGCTTTTGCCCGAAACGTCGATTCTCCTGCTCCTCAGTTGCCTGACCTGCTGTGCTTTTCCAGCACTATTCTAACCTTGATTCTAACCTCCAGCATCTGCAATACCCACTTTCACCTGGTTGGGCTATAACCTGGAGGGGCTGTGTGATTTTTAACTTTGTCCACCCCAGTCCAACACAGGCTTCTCCAAATCATGACTGCCTATTCAGGTATCTGTCAAGGTGTCCCTTAAACACTGTTACTCTATCTGCCTCCACCATTTCCTCAGGCAGAGCATTCCAGGCATTTATCACCCTCTGCATTAAAAATGCCTCTCACATCTCCTTTAAACTTTCTACCTTTTTCCCAATGCCTCCGAGAAATTTTCTACCCTGGGAGTAAGGCCTCTGACCAACCATTCTATCCATGCCTCTCATAATTTTGTAAACTTCTGTCAGGTCGCACCACCACCACCAACACCCACCCTCCCCCACCCCCCCCCCCCCCCCCCCTCCCCCCAGCTTCCAACATTCAAGTGAGAATAAACCAAACATGTCCAGTCTCTCCTCATAGCTAATACCCTCCAAACCAGGCAATATCCTGGTAAACCTTTTATGTGCACTCTCCGAAGCCATCCCATCCTTGTGGTAGCAACCAGAACTGCATATTCCAAACTGGCCTAAACAGACACTGTACAGCTACAGCACGAACTTGCCAATTTTTATATCCTATGCCCCAACCAATGAAGGCAAGCATGCTGTATTCCTTCTTGACCACCTTATCCACTTGTTTTGTCACTAATGGAAAACAGTGCACTTGTACACCGAGAGCCCCTTGTATGTTAATACTTCTTAGGTTTCTGCTATTTACTGTGTACCTCCCTCCTGCACTCGACCTTCCAAAATGCATCACCTTGCATTTATCCTGGATAAACGTTCATCAGCCATTTTTCCAGCCAAGTGTCTAGCCGATCTATATCCTGCTGTATACTCTGGCAATTCTCCCAAATAACCACAGCTCCCCTAATCTTTGCGTCATCCACAAATTTACTAATCAGGTCACTATATTCTCCTCCAAACCATTTATATACATTACAAACAGAGGCCCCAGCATTGGTCTCTGCGGAACATTACTGGTCACATCCCTCCAGTCGGAAAAATACCCTTCCACCACCACCACCTCTGTCTTTAGATTAGATTAGATTACTTACAGTGTGGAAACAGGCTCTTCGGCCCAACAAGTCCACACCGACCCGCCGAAGCACAACACACCAATACCCCTACATATACCTCTTACCTAACACTATGGGCAATTTAGCATGGCCAATTCACCTGACCCACACATCTTTGGACTGTGGGAGGAAACCGGAGCACCCGGAGGAAACCCATGCAGACACGGGGAGAATGTGCAAACTCCACACAGTCGCCTGAGGTGGGAATTGAACCCAGGTCTCTGGCACTATGAGGCAGCAGTGCTAACCACTGTGCCACCGTGCCGCCGTCTTCTGTGATGAATCCAGTCCTGTGATAAGTCCATCTTATCAGCTCACTGTGGATTCCATGTGCCTTTCACTTCTGCATCAGCTTTGTCAAAATCCCTACTACAATCGATGTAGACCACATCAATCATCTTTGTCATCTCCTCAATAAGGTCTACCAAGTTGGTGAGACATGACCCTTCCTACACAAAACCTTATTGCCTATCACTAATAAGTCCATATGTTTCCAAATGTGAGTAAATCCTATTCCTAATAACCCTCTCCAATAATTTCCCCACCACTGAAGTAAGGCTCACTGGCCTGTAATTTACTGAATTATCCCTGTTAAACAAGGTTGGGTATTTTCCAATCCTCTGGGACCTCTCCCGTGGCTAAAGAGGAGACAAAGATTTTGTACAAGATCCCAATAATTTCCTCCCTTACCTCTCTCTCAGCATTCCGGGATAGATTCCATTCAGGTGCTGGGGACTTGTCTCGCTTAATGTTTTAGATTATTATTAATTGTCCTAGATTATTAGCATACATCTCCTGAGACTAATCTTCCACCATGTCCTCCTCCTTGTGAAAACCGATGAAAAGTATTTGTTAAGGATCTCACCCATGTTCCTCTAAGTTCCCTCCTTTGTCCTTGAATGGACCTATCCCATCCCTAGCTACCCTCTTACTTTAGTATTAAATGCTTTGGGAATTTTCTTAATCCTTTTGCTAAGGACATTTTTTGTCCCCTTTTAGCCCTCCTAACACCTTCTTTAAGTTCTTTCCTGCTTTCCTTATATTCTTCGAGGGTTCTGTCTGTCTTCAGCCTCTTAAACTTGACGTAGACCTCCTTTTCCTTTTTGACTGAGCTCACTATTTCACTTGTCATACAAGGTTCCCAAATCTTGCCAAATGTGTCCTTCATTTTCACAGGAACAATACTCACTAAGCCACAGTGGACTGCGAAGTTACTAAGTGCGCAATAACAGAAGGTTTTTTTGTGGTCAGTTCCTGTTGCGTGAGTTGACAAATCAGCAGATTTATCAAATCCAATTTCACAATTTGTCGAGGTGAAACCTGAACCCAGAATCTGTTGGTCTCCATTACGGGCCATTTAAGTAAAAAGATGCCTCCCAAGCACTTTGCAGCTTTTGAAAATCTTTTGAGCTGTCGTCAGTGTAGTAATATGGGAAAGAAGCCAGCCAATTTTCACACAGCCATCTCCAGTGAGGTAATTCTATTAAACTGATTTGATTGAGTCTGGGACTGGTGTTGATAACAGTTCCAGGGCTCTTTGTTGGTGACAAATTTTGTTGGCGGTTTTCCCTGGAGCACAGGAAGCTGAGGGGGCGACCTTCCCGAGGTTTATAAAATCATGACGGGCATGGGTAAGGTGAAATGGCCAAAGTCTTTGTCCCGGGGCAGGGGTATCGAAAAGATGGCATATCTTTCAGTGAGAGGGGGGAGATTTAAAAGGGAGCAGAGGGGCAATGTTTTCACACTTGCTTGTATGGAATGAATACACTACATTATTGTCCAACAGGTTTATTTGGAAGCACTAGCTTTCAGAGCGCTGCTCCTTCATCAGGTGTCTGTGGAGTAGGATCATAGAACACAGGATTTCTAGCAAAAGATCATAGTGTCATACACTAATGCAATGTAATGAACAGCAACAGCTGCTGATAGCCAAGTTCAGTACCCATAAGGATGGCCTCAACCGGGATCTTGGGTTCATGTCACACTACAGGTGATGAAAATGTGTTGCTGGAAAAGCGCAGCAGGTCAGGCAGCATCCAAGGAACAGGAAATTCGACGTTTCGGGCATAAGCCCTTCATCAGGAATGAGGAAAGTGTGTCCAGCAGGCTAAGATAAAAGGTAGGGAGGAGGGATTTGGGGGAGGGGCGATGGAGATGTGATAGGTGGAAGGAGGTCGGGTGATAGGCCGGAGTGGGGTGGGGACGGAGAGGTCAGGAAGAAGATTGCAGGTTAGGAAGGCGGTGCTGAGTTCGAGGGATTTGACTGAGACAAGATGAGGGGGAGGGGAAATGAGGAAACTGGAGAAATCTGAGTTCACCCCTTGTGGTTGGAGGGTTCCCAGGTGGAAGATGAGGTGCTCTTCCTCCAACCGTCGTGTTGTTATGTTCTGGCGATGGAGGAGTCCAAGGACCTGCATGTCCTTGGTAGAGTGGAGGGGGAGTTAAAGTGTTGAGCCACGGGGTAGTTGGGTTGGTTGGTCAACAACACATTTTCAGCTCTGATCTCCAGCATCTGCAGACCTCACTTTCTCCACACTACAGGTGATACCCACTACACTATATACTCTTTCACACACAAGCATACATGCACACACACACACTCTTACATACTCACACCCATACACAACCGTCTCTCAGACACACACACACCACCCACACTCACACCCACACACGCACCCTCTCACACACACACTCGCACATTCACACTCTGTCCTCCCCTCTCTCTCTCTCTCTCTCATACTCTTACGCACACAGACATATACACATATACACACTCTCTCTGTCTCGCTCACTCTCTCCCTCACATACTCACACACATACATATAAGTCTATAAGGTGAATTTGTATTTGCAGATACATTCTATTTTGTTCAAAAAGCACATCACACTGCCCCGTGGCCAAACATTTCAACTCCCCCTCCCACTCTGCCAAGGACATGGAGGTCCTGGGCCTCCTTCACCACCGCTCCCTCACCACCAGATGCCTGGAGGAAGAACGCCTCATCTTCCGCCTCGGAACACTTCAACCCCAGGGCATCAATGTGGACTTCAACAGTTTCCTCATTTCCCCTTCCCCCACCTCACCCTAGTTCCAAACTTCCAGCTCAGCACTGTCCCCATGATTCGTCTGGACACGTCCTACCTGCCTATCTCCTTTTCCACCTATCCACTCCACCCTCGCCTCCCTGACCTATCACCTTCATCCCCTCCCCCATTCACCTATTGTACTCTATGCTACTTACTCCCCACCCCCACCCTCCTCTAGCTTATCTCTCCACGCTTCAGGCTCACTGCCTTTATTCCTGATGAAGGGCTTTTGCCCGAAACATCGATTTTGCTGTTCGTTGGATGCTGCCTGAACTGCTGTGCTCTTCCAGCACCATTAATTCAGAATCTGGTTTCCAGCATCTGCAGTCATTGTTTTTACCTCATATTTAGGCAGTCAGTCCATGTGACATTTTATAGATTCCTACTTTGGAAAAAGAACCAATCTGACTCAAGTTTGGGGTACAGATAAACTTGAACCTCACGCCTTTAATGCATCGTCTGAGCTGAGATGTCATCTTTTTATGAACCCTTAAGTTATCTTGGGAATGTGACTTGAAAGAAGATTTGGGATTTGTATTTTAATGAATTAAAACCTACAACCCATTCTAAAAGATGCAAAACTTAACACCAAGCTAGGTTTGTTCAATATATCTCATCACTTGGTATGACATGATGGTCTTTTATTCTGTGTTGGACAGCATTCTGAAAGGTATTATTTCCAAATAAACACGTTGGACTATAACCTGGCATTGTGTGATTTTTAACTTTGCCCAGCCCAGTCCAACACTGGCATGTCAACACACTGTATGGAATGAGCTGCCAAAGGAGTGGTGGTGGAGGTGGGCACAATTACAAAATTTGAAAGACACGTTTGGCAAATTACATGGAAAGGAAAGGTTTTTAGATGGGTATGAGCCAACTGCAGGCAACTGGGACTAGACTGGTTTAGGAAAACTGGTTGGCATGGGTGAGTTGGGCCAAAGGGCCTGTTTCCATGCTGTATGTCTCTATGACTCAGGCCAACTCTCTATCACTTTCCAATGATGATATAAACTAGCTTCTTAGCATATTTGCATTAACCTCTTGCATTCCACGAGCGATCAGATAATCTGTTTTACATGATGTTGACTGAGGGATAAATATTGGTCAATAACTAGGAAGAATGGCCATGACATTCTCTGAAATGCCAATGGCAAACAGGCCAAATGCTGGCAAATGGGACTAGATTAATTCAGGATATCTTGTCAGCATGGATGAGTTGGACTGAAGGGTTTGTTTACATGCTGTACATCTCCATGACTCTGTGGCTTCACTGTTTGTAAAGTGGGTCATCATGCACTGAGTAAAGTGTCATGGAAATGGTACTTACTGAGCTTCTTCTGGAAAAACAGATGACAAGTTTTTTACGCGGCCAAGGTGGAATTTAACTCTGAAAAGTGTAAACGCGATGCACTTTGGAAGAAGGAACTTGACAAGGGAGTACTCAATGAATGAGAGAAAGTGAGGACTGCAGATGCTGGAGATCAGAGTCAAAAGGCGTGGTGCTGGAAAAGCACAGCCGTTCAGGCAGCATCCAAGGAACAGGAAAGTCAATATTCGAGCATGAGCTCTTCATCAGTCTCAATGAATGGCAGGACTATAGGAAGCTCAGAGGGCCGGTGGTAATTTTCTATAGATCCCTGAAGGCGTCGGGACACATTAATAGTTAAGAAAATATAAATTCATAAGATATAGGAACAGAATTAGACCATTCGGCCCATTGAGTCTGCTCCACCATTCGACCGTAGCCGATAAGCTCCTCATCCCCATTTTCCTGCCTTCTCCTGCATCCCTTCAACCCATCACCAACTAAAAATCTGTCTAACTCCTCCTTAAATCTATTCACTGTCCCAGCATCCACCGCACTTTGGGGATAGTGAATTCCACAGATTCACAACCCCCTGGGAGAAGGAATTTCTCCACAACTCGGTTTTAAATTTACTGCCCCTTACCCTAAGGCTATGACCTCTCACCCCTAGAATGCCCCACAAAAGGAAGCTTCCGCTCCATGTCTATTTTATCGACACCTTTTATCATCTTGAATGCATCAATTTGATCTCTATTCATTCTTCTAACTTCCAGACAGTATAGGCCAAAACTGTTCAATCTCCCTCAGTTCTGGAATCAATCTCAATAATGTACTGTCTACAGCATGCAAGAGAAATTCACCAAGTTTCTCCTGGAATACCATTCCTCATGTCTGGGATTAATACGGAACACTTTCCTTTGTCAGTTGAGTCATAAGTTATAAGAGCAGGAAGATCATGTTGGAGCTATACAGAATTTTGGTTCGGCGACAGCTAGCGTACTGTGTGCAGTTCTGGTAGCCGCACTACAGGAAGGATTCTATGATTTTATGATCTCAGGCAGTAATGACAAAAATCTTTGGTGCTATTTACTGAAGAATTCTGATCAATACTGACCCTCTGACAGTGCAGCACTCCCTCGGTACTGACTCTTTGACAGTGCAGCACTCCCTCCGTACTGACTGTCTGACAATGCAGCACTCCCTCAGTATGACCCTCTGACAGTGCGGCACTCCCTCGGTACTGACCTTCCGACAGTGCGGCACTCCCTCAGTACTGGCCCTCTGACAGTGCGGCACTCCCTCAGCACTGACCCTCTGACAGTGCTCCAATCCCTCAGTACTGACCCTCTGACAGTGCGGCACTGCCTCAGTACTGACCCTCTGACAGTGCTGCACTCCCTCAGTGCTGACCCTCTGACAGTGCGGCACTCCCTCAGAACTGACCTTCCGACAGTGCGGCACTCCCTCAGTGCTGACCTCTGACAGTGCAGCACTCCCTCAGTGCTGACCCTCTGACAGTGCAGCACTCCCTCAGTGCTGACCCTCTGACAGTGCGGCACTCCCTCAGCACTGACCCTTTGATAGTGCAGCACTCTCTCATTGCTGACACTTTGACAGTGTAGCACTCCCTCAGTACCAACCTTCTGACAATTTAGCACTTACCCTTAGTGCTGCTGGGAATGGTAAAGGGCTCAATGTGGTCGCCACTCAACCAATGAGTCATAGAATCATAGATATAAACAGCACAGAAACTGACCTTTCAGTCCAACTGGTCCATGCCGACCAGATATCCCAACCCGATCTAGTCCCACCTGCCAGCATTTGGCCCACATCCCTCCAAACCCTTCCTATTCTCATACCCATCCAGATACCTTTTAAATGTTGTAATTGTACCAGCCTCCACCACATCCTCTGGCAGCTCATTCCATACACGCACCACTATTTGCGTGAAAAAGTTGCCCCTTAGGTCTCTTGTATATCCTTCCCCTCTCACCCTAAACCTATGCCCTCTAGTTCTTGACTCCTCCACCCCAGGAAAAATACTTTGTCTATTTATCCTATCCATGCCCCTCATGATTTTATATGCCTCTATAAGTCACCCCTCAGTCTCCGACGCTCCAGGGAAAACAGTCCCAGCCTGTTCAGCCTCTCCCTATCGCTCAAATCCGCCAACTCTGGCAACATCCTTGTAAATATTTTCTGAACCCTTTCAAGTTTCACAACATCTTTCCAATAGGAAGGAGATCAGAATTGCATACAATCTTCCAATAGTGGCCTAACCAATGTCCTGTACAGCAACAACATGACCTCCCAACTCCTGTACTCAATATTCTGCCCAATAAAGGAAAGCATACCAAACGCCTTCTTCACTATCCTATCTACCTGCAACTCCACTTTCAAGAAGCTATGAACCTGCACTCCAAGGTCTCTTTATTCAACAACACTCCATAGGACCTTACCATTAAGTGTATAAGTCCTGCTAAGATTTGCTTTCCCAAAATGCAGCACCTCGCATTTATCTGAATTTAACTCCATTTCATCCAAAGGGAAGAGAACCCCAACCTGATATAAATTGAATGGTTTGCCACAAATTCCTCCCATTATTCTCACGATCTGTGTCCAGAAATTGATTGCAATTTAATTATGTCTCTTTTTATGTGTAAATAGTTGAGGCACATTTCCCTTATTCCTTTTGTCAGAGGTCTCTGTCTTTCTTTGGACCATAACAACATTATGGTAAATTTTAAACGCGGAGTTGGATTTATTATGAGGAGCAGGAGAGTCGACGTATTGGGCATGCGCCCTTCAACATTTCTGATGAAGGGATTACGCCCGAAACATTGACTCTCCTGCTCCTCGGATGCTGCCTGACCTGCTATGCTTTTCTAGCGCCACACGTTTTGACTCTGTCCTCTGGGAGTTAAGCTTGCTGGAGGGAACAAGCCATCAAGACAAAGGCTTTTAGTGCAGATATAAAACTGTTTGTGTGCATGTGTGCATATGTTTGTGTTTGCACGTGTGTGTGTGTGTGTGTGTGTGTGTGCATGTCTGCATATGTGTACATCTGTACATGTGCATTTGTGTGTGCACGTGTATGTGCGTCTGCATGCATGTGTGCATCTGTGTGTGTGTTTGAGTGCACATGTATGTGTGCGCAATTGTGTGTGTTTGTGCATGTGTATGCACGTGCATGTGTGTGCCTGCACGTGTGCGTGTGTGTGCATGCACTCGTGTGTTTATGTGCACACGTCTGTGCATGTGTGTATGCACACACATGTGTGCATGCGAATGAGTGCATGTTTGTGTGCATGCATGTGCGCAGGTGGAAGCAGAAATTTTTTTTTTATTCTGTGACTTCAGTAGATGGTCAAAGGTTAGAGTCAACTTGAAGTTACGATCTTCATGCTTCGTGATAAACAGTGAAGGCAGTTGATCCAATGTCAGGGCGAAAAGGAAAGCAGATAAAGAAAACAGTGAATGGGAAAGAAATCAATAAACAATAGAGAAAGGGATGGATTGAGAACAAAAATGGAAAGAAAGAGAGAAGGAAATTGAATAGTACAAAGTTTGAGGAGAGCTGAGAACAGGGTGAATGATTCATGGTGGTGTCTCATTGCTTCCGCACAATTGTGACCAAGCCCACTTTATATCCATGAGACGCTTGTTTCTTCTGCGTTTCTTAACACCATACCAGCTGTCCATCAAAACCTGACATCATTGAGTCATAAGTCTGCAGATCAGCTTAACTTTAGAAATCGAGATACTGGAAATTGGGCAGTCTATCCACTCTCAATACCTCGCCCACACCTTCAAACCAACTCCTTTAATCCGTCTTGTCCCACCCACACCCAATAACCGGTTACAATTCAGTTCAGGTCACCTCAACTGCACTTGCACAACTCCTCTCTCAAGACCGTTCCCTTTCTCAAGTAACGCATTCAACCTTGGCAAAGTGATCACGTGGGCATCACAAGCAAGGCCAGCACTTGTCCCCCAACCCTCATTACCCCTTAAACTGAGTGGCCTGCAAAACCATTTCTGAGGACAGTAAAGATCCTGTGGACCAGAAGTCATGTGCAGGCTAAACCCAGTAAGGAAGGCAGATTATTGAGGCTGGCTTTCAACTCCAGATTATATTAATTGAATTTACATCACACTGGTTCATAGAGGTAGGATTTGAACCTCTGTTTCTCGAACATTAGCCCAGGGATCTGGAGTGCTAGTCTAGTGAGGCTATTCCTAATACACTGTCTCCTACTCCAAATCCCATACCCACATATCCCAATACTTACACATGTCCTGATACTTAGACATGTCCCAACAGTCAGATGGGCAGATATTGCCAACCTCTGAACTTCAGGTGTTCCTGTAGCATCACCCTTTGTTTTGAGGTGAGTCCCCTGATCCTGGGCTTCACTTTATCCTGTCAAAAAGAAACCTGAGATCTTGACTGTTGTGCCTGGAGTCACCCTTGGCAGAACTTTCCAATCGTGATATCTTCCCTCCTACCCTGCCCTATGCAGGGGCCAATGACAGGGAACCTCTTTCCCATTGGGTCCATACAACTGAGACTTCAGGCACTTCCTTGGAATTAAAGACGCTCCACGCACTGGGAAAACCAGACGAGAGAAGAAGCCCCTGAACCCAACCATACTGCTTTCACTCCACAAACCTCACAGTGTTTGAGAACAAATGAATGTCACTTTTGTCAAAGGGTTTAAGCTGCTTTCCACATGAGTTGTGTGTGTGAAATTCTTAGGATGGGACCTATTACATATTCAATCAAAGACACTTAGAATTGAACTGACAAGGAGTAAGTGGCAAAGTGATAATGTTACTGGACAAGTAGTCCAGTGATAGAACATCCCTTCAGCCCACAATGTTGTGCCAAACATGACACTAATACATTCTGCCTGCCCTCAATCCATATCCCACCATTCCTTGCATATTCCTGTGCTGATCTAAAAGTCTCTCAAATGCCCTTATTGTATCTTCCTTCACTATCAGCCCTGGCAGTGCAATCCAGACCCCTACCACTCTCTGTGTAAAATACCTGCCCGTCACATCGCCTTTGAACTTTGCCCCTTTCATCTTAAACACACGCCCCCTAGTTTCAGACATTTCAGCTCTGGGAAAAAGATTCTGACCGTCAACCCTATCTGTCCATCTCATAATTGTATCGAATTTTATCAAGTCTCCCCTCAGCCTCAGCTGCTCAAGAGAAAATAACCTGAATTTTTCTAGCCATTCCTAATAGCTCATGCCCTCTAATCTGGGCAGCATCCTGGTAAACCTCTTCTGCACCCTCTCCAACGCCTCCATATCCTTCCTGTAATGTGGTGACCAGAATTGAACACAATACTCTAAGTGTGGCCAAACCAAAATCTTAAAAAGCTGCAACATTACATCCTGACTCTTGTACTCAACTCCCCGACTAATAAAGATAAGCAAGCCAAATGCCTTCTTTACCACCCTATCTACTTGCAGGGAGCTATGGACTTGAACCCCAAGATCTCTCTATACATCAATACTGTTCAGGGCCTTGCCATTAACTGTATAATTTTCCTTAAAATTTGCTCTCCCAAAGTGCAGCACCTCATGCTTACCTGGATTAAATGCCACCTGCCATTTCTCTACCCATATCAGCAACTGATCTATAGCCCACTGTATCCATTGACAACTGTCTACACTATCCACAACTCCACTAATCTTAGTATCGTCTGCAAACTTACAAACCTACCCATCAACAGTTTCATCTAAGTCATTTATATATATACATATATATATCAAAAACAGCAGAGGTCCCAGTACTGATCCCTGTGGAACACCACTAGTCACAGACTTCCAGCCTGAAAAACACCCTTCCACCATTACCCTCTGCCCTCTATGGGCAAGCCAATTCTGAATCCATACAGTCAAGTCACCGTGGATCCCATGCATCATAATCTGGATCTCAGCTCATCATCTGCGGAGATTAGTTCAAATCCCCAGAGTGGCCAATTTAAAATTCAATTAATTAGAAATCTGAGGGAGAATTAGTACCTTAGCAATTGTTACATTTGTAATTAAAAACATGCTTGATTCATCGAGAAGGAAATCTGCCATCTTGACCTGGTCTGACCTACCATGTGACTTTGTGGTTAGCTCCTAAACGCCCTGAGAAATAGTTAAGCCTAGGGTTTAGTTAACGGGATAGTTAAGAATGGATAACAAATGTTAACTGTATGTGTGATGTCTACATCTCAAAACTCTCCTCCAGGAGACTCTGTTTGCTGGTACATAAATGCATGGTGGTCTCAAGTGGATAATGAGCATTATGGATTTTTCAATTCACTATCTGGATTACTTAAAGTTCATGGAAGGAAGGAGCAGAGAATCAAGGGTCTATTCATCCCCTCAAGTGTGTTCCATGGTCATAGTTGATTTGAACCTTAATCCATCTGCTTTGTTTTCATGTTCCTTAATCATAGAATCCATGGTATAGAATCCATACAGTGTAGAAACAGGCAACTCGGAGCACTGAATCCATATCGACCCTGCAAAGAGCATCCCACGTAGACCCACCCTATCCCTGTTATTTCCCATGGCTAACCCACCTAGCCTACACATCCCTGGGCACTATGCGCAATTTAGCATGACCAATCCACCTAACCCGCATATATTTGGACTGTGGGTGGAAACCCGAGCATCCAGAGGAAACCCACACAGACACAGGGAGAATGTGTAAACTCCACCCAGACAGTTGCCTGTGGGTGGAATTGAGCCTAGGTCCCTGACGCTGTGAGGCAACAGTGCTAACCACTGAGCCACTGTGCCACCCTGAATTTCTTACTGTCCTTTGCCAGGGAAAATCTGTTGATCCCTGATTTAAAATTATTAAGTAGCATTTCTCTGGAGCAGGAACTGGGCACTCAGCGTTTCAAGATTGTTCTGTCATGCAATATGATCACGGCTGATCCAATTACTCCACATTCCCTCACATTGTGTTCTCAGCCCCAGGTGCAGGGGCCAGAACTGTATGCTATGCTCCAGACATGGACTAACCATGATTTTGGACAGAGTCATGGAGTCCTACAGCATAGGAACAGACCCTTCAGAGAAGTCATCCACACCAACCAAGTTCCCCAAATTAAACTAGTCCCATTTGCCTGCATTTGATCCATATCCTGAAACCTTTCCTATTCATGGTACCTGTCCAAATATCTTTTAAATGTTGTCACTGTACCTACATCAAACACTTCCTCTGGCATTTCATTCCTCATACAAACCACCCTCTGTGTGAAAAAGTTGCTCCTTGGGTCCCTTTTAAATCTTTCCTCTCTCATCTTAAAAATATACACTCATAAAAGCACCTTTGCTATTCACCTTATCTGTGCTCCTCATGATTTTACAAGTGAGTGGGAGTGTCAAATGGAAGCCACAACCAGCCCAGCCACAGTCTTAATGAATAGAAGTACAGGTCAAGGGGCTAAATGGCCTACTCCTACTCAGAGCCTGATTGGTGTCGACAGAACAGGTTCTTGCCAGCTTGCTCCTCTTTTCTAACTTTAAGAAGTACAATTACTTCAATTGTGCAGAAAATGTTTGAACAACTGGAGGTCAGTCACTAACCGTGATGGTCGACCAACTCCCCACCTAACCCCAGCCAATATCGGCGTTCTTCCAGTTATTTCGCCGGCTCTGGTCCCAATCTCACAGGCCAAGATTTCAGCAGCAAAGGCTCAATCTCTAAAAGCTGGCTTGCCGTTTGGCAACTCCCCAAGACTGTAACCTGATCTCAGGGGAATACCTCCCATAGCTTTTAGCAACAGATCAGGTTCCAACAGCCCAAGCCTGCTGTGAGAATATCTTTCAATCGTAGACGTTGTTCATCAAATAAACGCCTTCTCCAGACAATCTGAGCACAGGGATTGTTCGTCGACTGAAGAAAAACCCAAGGACCTTACGCAATGAGTTGGTATTCTCAATGCCTCTTCAGTCTGTCGAAACAAGACTTTCAGGCGCCGTCTGGGACGCATTCTTTCCTGGAATCTCAAAGCCATGGAAATACTTTTCCTTTGCCCACCCGCTGGAGGATGCAGAGGTTAAAAAGTACCAAGAACATTTTTCTAACTGAAACGTCCGAAACCTCAGGTCAACCTTCAGTAGAATTTAGTCTTAGAGAAGAACATCCTTCCTCAGAAAATAAGGAGGCCAAAGCTGCACACAGTATTCCAGGCACAGGCTCACCAAGACGCCACACAATTCCAATCATCCCTGATCCTGTCCTTGAATCCTCTCACTATGAAGGCCACCGTACCTCAGGGAGGTGATGGCCCTACTAATGTTATCACTGGACTATCAATCCAGAGACCCAGATAATGCTCTGGGGACCTGGATTCGAATCCCACCAGGGTAGATAGTGGAATTTGAATTCAATAAAAATGTGGAATTAAGAGTCTAATGGTGACCATAATCCATTGTCGAATGTTGGAAAAACCCAACAACCATGTGGAAAGCAGCTTAAACCCCCTGAAGAAAGTGACATTCGCTTGTTTTCAAACACTGTAAGGTTTGTGGAGTGATATCAGTATGTTTGGGGTCAGGGCTCAGGGGTCATGAAAGAAATATCGTGGTCAATGACCTCCTTTTCCCAGTGCGTCGGGCATCTTTAATTCTAAGGAAGTGCTTGAAGCCCCAATTGTATGGATCCTATGGGAAAGAGGTTCTCTGTCACTGGCCCCTGCAAAGGTCAGGGGAGGAGGGAAGATATCTCGATTGGAAAGTTCAGCCAGAGGTGATTCCAGGCGCAGGGTCACTAATCTCCGTCAGGGAAGGAAACTGCCATCCTTACCTGGTCTGGCCTACACGTGACTCTAGACCCACAGCAATGTGGTTAACTCTTAACTGCCCTCTGGGCAATTAGGGCTGGGCAATAAATGCTGGCCAAGCCCTCATCCCATGAATGAATAAAGAAAAGAAAATACCATTTGCCTTCTTCACTGTTTGCTGCACCTCCAGGCTGCCTCGCGTGATTGGTGGACCCGGACACCTAGGCCTCATTGCAGCAACAAATTACTGCAGATGCTGGAATCTGTACTGAGATCACAGCAAGTCAGACAGCACCCATGGACAGACAGCAAGCTAACATTTCCCGTCTCGATGACTCGTCAACAGAGCTGAAGTCGTGTGGAGGGTATAGCATTTATGCCAAAGTTTGGGGGAGAAGTTTTGGAAGTGTGGAACTGGGAGTTATGGGTGCCGATGAAGAAAAGATGTTGATACTTCAGACACTGACACCCTATACCCATTAGCACCAGCTCCCCGCTCCCTCACCCCACTCCACAAACTAGAGCATAAATGCTGTCCCCTCCGCACTTTACTTCAGCTCTAATAAAGAGTCAAAACTTTAGCTTGCTCTCTCTCTCTCTCTCTCTCTCTCCATGGATGCTGCGTAACCTGCTGTGATCTTCAGCATTTGTTGCTTTCAGTACAAGTCTCGTTGGACATTCCCCTCTTTCAATCTACAGACATTCAGATAGCAATCTGCCTTTCAGTTTTGGTTACCAAAGTGGATAACGTCACATTTATCCACATTATACTGCATCTGCATAGACGTAGCTTGTCCACCCACTATCCTTAGCCCTACAAGATGCACTGTAGAAATTCACCTAAGATCCTCAGACAGCACCTTTCAAACCCACAGCCACTTCCACCCAGAAGGACAAGGGCAGCAGATACATGGGAACACCATCCCCTGCAAGTTCCCCTCCAAGCTACTCACCATCCTGACTTGGAAATATATTGCTGTTCCTTCACTGTCGCTGTGTCAAAATCCTGCTAACCCCTCCCTTATGGCATTGTGGGTTTTCCTACACTGTAATGAGGTGCAGTGGTCCAAGGAGGCAGCTCACCACCACCTTCTCAAGGGTAGCAAGAGATAGACAAGAAATGCAGGCCCAGCCGGTGATGCCTATGACCCATGAATTAATTTTAAAAAAGACTCCACACCAGTGTGTTTGCAGCTAATATATTGAAAGAAGTATTCAGTTGTACTCTTTGCTCACAAGACAATTCGGGATGGGGCAAATTGTTAAGGTGAGAGGAGAGAGATTTTAAAAAGACATGAGGGACAAATATTTTACACAGAGGGTAATTCACGTATGGAATGAACTTCCTGCAGAAGTGATGGACATGGGTACAATTATAACTTTTAAATGACATTTGGGTAAGTACATGAATAGGAAAAGATTTGGAGGAACATGGGCCAGGAGCAGGCAGGTGGGACTAGTTTAGGTTGGGATTATGTTGGGCATGGACTGGTTAGACCAAAGGGTCTGTTTCCATGCTGCACGATTCTATGATTCTATGATTCTAAGACCCTGTATCTGAAAACATACAGAAATAAAAGAAGGACTCAAGGTGCCAGATGTCAAGAATGCCTTTGATAATTTCCTTAAGAAAATCAGTATTCAGTTCCGGACCTCAGTCAGATGAGGGCACCTGCTTCTCTCTGAAGGGTTTAACTATCTCTGTGTCCTCTTCCTCCTGCACTGACCGGCCGGTTAAATCTGTCTGCTCAACTCATGGCCTGCTTCATTAGCATCACCGGCTGGGCCAGCATTTCTTGTCTATCTCTTGCTACCCTTGAGAAGGTGGTGGTGAGCTGCCTCCTTGGACCACTGCACCTCATTACAGTGTAGGGAAACCCACAATGCCATAAGGGAGGGGTTAGCAGGATTTTGACACAGCGACAGTGAAGGAACAGCAATATATTTCCAAGTTAGGATGGTGAGTAGCTTAAGACCATAAGACCATAAGACCATAAGACATAGGAGTGGAAGTAAGGCCATTCGGCCCATCGAGTCCACTCCGCCATTCAATCATGGCTGATGGGCATTTCAACTCCACTTACCAGCGTTCTCCCCGTAGCCCTTAATTCCTCGAGACAACAAGAATCTATCAACCTCTGCCTTGAAGACATTTAGCGTCCCGGCCTCCACTGCACTCCGTGGCAATGAATTCCACAGGCCCACCACCCTCTGACTGAAGAAATGTCTCCGAATTTCTGTTCTGAATTGACCCCCTCTAATTCTAAGGCTGCGTCCACGGGTCCTAGTCTCCTCGCCTAACGGAAACAGTTTCCTAGCATCCACCCTTTCCAAGCCATGTAATATCTTGTACGTCTCTATTAAGTCTCCCCTTAATCTTCTAAACTCCAATGAATACAATCCCAGGATCCTCAGCCATTCCTCATATGTTAGACCTACCATTCCAGGGATCATCCATGTGAATCTCCGCTGGACACGTTCCAGTGCCAGTATGTCCTTCCTGAGGTGTGGGGACCAAAATTGGACACAATACTCTAAATGGGGCCTAACCAGAGCTTTATAAAGTCTCAGTAGCACATCTCTACTTGGAGGGGAACTTGCAGGGGATGGTGTCCCATCTGCTGCCCTTGTCCTTCTAGATGGAAGTGGCTGTGGGTTTGAAAGGTGCTGTCTGAGGATCTTTGGTGAATTTCTGCAGTTCATATTGTAGCGCTAAGGATAGTGGGTGGACAAGCTATGTCTACGCAGATGCAGTATAATGTGGATAAATGTGATGTTATCCACTTTGGTAACCAAAACTGAAAGGCAGATTGCTATCTGAATGTCTGTAGATTGAAAGAGGGGAATGTCCAACGAGACTTGTACTGAAAGCAACAAATGCTGAAGATCACAGCAGGTTACGCAGCATCCATGGAGAGAGAGAGAGAGAGAGAGAGAGAGCAAGCTAATGTTTTGACTCTTCATTAGAGCTGAAGTAAAGTGTGGAGGGGACAGCATTTATGCTCTAGTTTGTGGAGTGGGGTGAGGGATCGGGGAGCTGGTGCTAATGGGTATAGGGTGTCAGTGTCTGAAGTATCAACATCTTTTCTTCATCGGCACCCATAACTCCCAGTTCCGCACTTCCAAATCTCCTCCCCCAAACTTTGGCATAAATGCTATACCCTCCAGACGACTTCAGCTCTGTTGACGAGTCATCGAGACGGGAAATGTTAGCTTGCTGTCTGTCCATGGGTGCTGTCTGACTTGCTGTGATCTCAGTACAGATTCCAGCATCTGCAGTAATTTGTTGCTGCAATGAGGCCTAGGTGTCGGGGTCCACCAATCACGCGAGGCAGCCTGGAGGTGCAGCAAACAGTGAAGAAGGCAAATGGTATTTTCTTTTCTTTATTCATTCATGGGATGAGGGCTTGGCCAGCATTTATTGCCCAGCCCTAATTGCTCAGAGGGCAGTTAAGAGTTAACCACATTGCTGTGGGTCCGGAGTCATGTGTAGGCCAGACCAGGTAAGGATGGCAGTTTCCTTCCCTGATGGAGATTAGTGACCCTGCGCCTGGAATCACCTCTGGCTGAACTTTCCAATCGAGATATCTTCCCTCCTCCCCTGACCTTTGCACTCCCCTGCCTGCAGCGTGGATCTCTCAAATTTTAAACGTAATGTTGATCTCACTCTTTGCAGCTGTAACATTGTATTGCTCGCTCTGTTCTGTTACCCTAATGCACTCTGTCTGGCATGACCTGCCTGTACTACACGCAAAACAAAACTTTTCACTGTAGCTACGTACATGTGACAACTATAAATCAAACTTTTAAAAAATCAAATCAAAATGTTCACGAAAAATAGGGAAGAAAATAAAGGATGAGGGGGCCGCAACTGTGACGTTTAAGAATAATACAGTGTTTGAAAGGTCAAGGACAGAATCTCTTTGTTTCCAACTGATAAACAAAAGGTAGCATTACACCACAAGGTGTATTCCTTGGACCCCTATGTTTCTATAGAAAGACACAGACGGTAAGTTTGCCGGAATTTACCTTAAGGTGCCAAACACAGAGTCATTATAATAGGAGACTTTAATTATCCTGTTGCAGCGTGGGACAATCCAAATAAGAACAGGGATAAATATAGAATGTTCAGTAGGATCATGAGAAATATAAAAGCAACACAAAGGGAGAGTATAAGATGAGTCATGAAATCAGCATAAAAGGGAAGCATAAAGTCATTCGTAAGCAAATATACAATGCATGGGAACACCACCCCCTGCAAGCTCAACTCCAAGCCACTCACCATCCTGACTTGGAAATATATATATATTCCTGATGAAGGGCTCTGGCCCGAAACGTCGAATTTCCTGTTCCTTGGATGCTGCCTGACCTGCTGGGCTTTAACCAGCAACACATTTTCAGCTCTGATCTCCAGCATCTGCAGACCTCACTTTTTACTTGGAAATATATCACCATTCCTTCACTGTCACGGGGTCAGAATCCTAGAATTCCCTCCCTCAGGGCATTGTGGGTCAACCCACAGAACATGGACTACAGTGGTTCAAGAAGGCAGCTCACCCCCACCTTCTCAAGGGGCAATTAGGGATGGACAATAGACAGTGCCAAGCCATCACTAGTGAATAACAAATAAGAACATAAGATGTAGGAGCAGAAAAAGGCCATTTGGCCCATCAAGTCTGCTCCACTGTGGCAGAAATGTTTCTCAGCCTTATTCTCCTGCCTTCTCCCCATAACCCTTGACCCCCTTACCAATCAAGAACCTATCTTTCTCTGTCTTAAATAGATGCAATAACGTGGCCCCCACAGCCTTCAGCAACCATGAGTTCCACCACCCTCTGGCTAAAGAAGTTCCTCCTCATCTCAGTTGTAAATGGTCGTCCCTTCACTCTGAGGCTGTGCCCTCAGATCCTAGTCTCTCCTACTAGAGGAAACATCTTCTCCACGTCCACTCTATCCAGGCTTCTCAGGATTCTGTAAGTTTCAATGACATTCCTACCTGGTCCTTCTAAACTCCATCGAGTACAGACCCTGAGTCCTCAACCGCTCCTCATGTGACAAACCTTTCATCCCTGGGATCATTCTTGTAAACCTCCTCTAGAACCACCCCCTCCCACCAACACCAGCCGATCCTTCCTTAGAGCCCAAAACTGCTCACAATATTCCAAATGTGGGTTGACCAGAGCCTTATACAACCTCAGCAGTACATCTCTGTTCCTGTATTCTAGCCTCCTTGAACTGAATGCTAACCTTGCACTAGCCTTCCCAACTGCCAGCTGAACCTTCATACTAATACAAAGGGAATTCTGAACTAGTATTCCCAAATGCCTTTGTGCTTCAGATTTTCAAAGGTTTTCCTAATTTAGAGAGTAGTCTACATCTTGATCCTACCAATGAGTCCAACCACACACTTTTCCCACCTTGCATTCCATCTGCCACTTCTTTGCCCACTCTCTAGCCTGTCCAAGTCTGTTAGCAGTCTGCCTGCTTTCTCAACTCTACCTGCCCCTCTGCCTATCTTTGGGTCATCTGCAAAGTTACCAACAATCCCCTCAGTTCCTTCCTCCATATCAGTAATGTATTACATAAATATTTGTGGTCCCAACACAGACCTCTGTGGAACTCCACTAGTCACCAGCTGCCATCTTGAAAAAGACCCCTTTACCTTGACTCTCTGCCTGTCAGCCAATCCTCTATCCATGTCAGAGCCTTGCCCCTAACACCATGGGCTCTTACCTTATCCAGCAATTTCCTGTGCTAATCAAAGGCTTTGTGGAAATCCAAATAAATCATGTCCCAGTAACTCTCCTTTGTCCAACTTGCTCATTACCTCCTCAAAGAATTCTAATAGACTTTTCAGGCATGACCTCCCCTTGGCAAAGCCAGGTAGGTTCTTATGGCAATCTCCATTGGTTTCACAGTCCAATAGGTGTGAAGTGATACATATAGGACACAGTTCCAAAATGGATGTGGGATTTGGTAGAGTTCTGGGAAGTTTAGTAGACAAATCCTGAAAGGTGACAGGGCAAGGTGTTAAAAAGGTTAAAAAGGCATATAGGATCCCAGGAATAATAAATAGTGGCATGAAGTTCAAAGGTGAGGAAGTTACAATGAACCTTTATAGATCCTGGTTCAGGTTACAACTGGAATATTGTGTCCATGTCAGGGCAGCACACTTTACAAAGACTTTAGGTGGCAGGGAAGATTTACAGCAACGGTTCCAAGGATAAGGATCAATTGATTTAAACATTGCAAAAGTTGGGACTGTCTTCCTTTCAGAAGAAAAGGCTGAGAAGTTTGGCCTCAGTGTTCAAACCCATGGGTAGAGTAGAGCGGACCAAAGCATTCCCAATGGTGGAAGGATCACAAACCAGAGGACACCGATTCAAGGTGCCAAGATCTCAAAGTGGCAGGAGGAATTTGTTTTTACTGTAGAGAGTGGGTAGGAGCTCTGGAAGGTGTGGTGGAGTCAGGTTTAATCATGACTTTTAAGAGGAAATTGGGTAATCACCCAAATTGAGAACAAAAACATGACAGAGCTGCAGGGTAAGGATGGAGGAGCGAGTTGCTGGTTTTATGATATAATGATTTCCAAGATCTTCACTTGGAGAACCCCTGGATTAGCAGAGTTTCATTTGCTACATTCTTTACTTCAAGTGTCTAACACAAGGTTCGCTCTTAAAGGGTCACACCCCTCTCTTAAAGGGAAAAACTGGAATGGAGGGAAGAAAATATACTAACTGTTCATAATGGGCCAAGCAGGAGTGAGACATTCAGCCCATCCACCCTTCAATAAGCTGATCAAATACTTCAATGGCTTTTACCCACAATATCCCTATAACAGTTTATTTCATTTGTTAATCTGAAATTTATCAATTTCTAACTTATACTCACACATTGAAAGTCCACAATCCCCTGGGGTAGGTATTCTATATAGTAGGTGGTGGATTTATAGAGTGGGAACTGGGACAGACTATTCTGTACCTTAGGCCTTGCCAACTATTTAATTAAATCACGGCTAATCTGTACCTTGATGCTATTTTGATTCCACTCTCTCCATGCTCCTTAATACCCTTATCCCATCAATGAAAATCTTGAAATCACCAAATCTACATCATTTTGGAGGAGAGGGTTTCAAACTTCAATGACTCTTTATGCAAAAATAACAATTTCCTGACGTCACTTCTAAATGGCTTGATTTGAATTTTCATCATCTCCCCTTGTTTGCGATGACGTATCAAAGGAAATTATTTTTTTAATTCTACCTTATTGAATCAAATTAATGTTATAAGCACCTCAATCAGCTCATCCTTCAAGCTACCATCCTCAATAAATGTTAAGCCAAGAATACAAGAAAATTCATCAGGCACAGTGCAAAGAGTTATGAGACCACGGCATGTATGGACATAATAGTATCATGTGGCCAGGCTGACCAACATCCTGGGCTTACCAATAATCAGAAACTGAAGTGGACCAGTCTTCTGATTGCAGTAGCTTCAAGAGGCTATGAAATCTTCAACAAGGAACTCACCTCCTGACTCCCCAAAGCCTGTCCACCATCCCCAAGGCACTGGAGTGTGATGCAACGCTTCCATAAGACAATAAGACATAGGAGTGGAAGTAAGGGCATTCGGCCCATTGAGTCCACTCCGCCATTCAATCATGGCTGATGAGCATTTCACCTCCACTTACCAGCGTTCTCCCCGTAGCTCTTAATTCCTTGAGACAACAAGAATCTATCAATCTCTGCCTTGAAGACATTTAGCGTCCCGGCCTCCACTGTACTCTGCGGCAATGAATTCCACAGGCCCACTACTCTCTTCCAGCATGCCTGGATGGGTGCAGCTCCAATAACGCTCAAGCTTGACACCATCCAGGACACAGCAGCCCACTTGATTGACACCACATCCACAAACATCCGCGCTCTCCACAACTGATGCTCAGTAGCAGCAGTGTGCACTATCTACAAGATGCACTGTAGAAACTCCGCAAAGATCCTCAGACAGCACCTTCCAAGCCAATTGTCATGACCATCTAGAAGGAAAAGGGCAGCAGATAAATGCCAGCGATACCTGCAACCTGTGAATCAGTAAGGAAAGGCTGTTTTTTTTCTAGCTGCCTAAAGTTCTGATGAAGAGTCACCAGAGTCAAAACACTAACTCTGCTTTCTTCTTGCTGATGCCCCAGAACGGCTGAGTTTCTCCAGCAATTTCTGTTTCTGTTTCAGAAAAAAGCAGCGCTCTCTTTGATGTTGAAGGATTAGGAGGCCTGATGCAGAAAGATGGTTATCTTGTTTGGTGCTGCTGTCCAACTTCAAGTAAAAGCACAGTACATCCACACAACCGTCGCTGATGTACCGGCATCCAGTAACGTCCAGTAATTTGCCAATGCCTTCCTATTCACATCACCTCACCCACCTCTGTCTTAACTCACACCAAACCCTATTCACCCAACACCCCTTACTCACTTCCCTCCACTTGTTCCCCAGTCAGGCCATACCTGGATTACAGATTCCCATTCCTCTTGGTGAAATTACTCTGCGATCTCCTACATCTGTAATGACGAATCCCTCTGTGAACATTACACCTCCCCAGATTTAGCCTTTGTACCTTTATCTTTCATCTGCCCTGAAGATCTAGAGTTCATATTTCCTAAATCTCTCTACATATGTCTCTCCTCCTTCAATAATCTCCTTAAACAAAACTTAGGTTACCCAACCCAAACATCTCCTTGCTTTGGCTCATTGTCAATTTTTCTCCAATGAAGCCACTTGGAGCATTTTTAACTACTTTAACATTCCTGCATAAGTAGAAATAGTTATTTCTGACCTATCCTTAAATGGTCTCTGCTTCAGTTATAAAGTTCAATGCTGCATTCTGACAATCCCACAATCCTGAGTGAACAAAAAGATTTGTTTACTCTCTATCGTAAATCGCATTCTGCCAATTCGATTGTTGGAGACAATTCTTTCCACATAATTTGATTCAATAGACAATAGGTGCAGGAGTAGGCCATTCTGCCCTTCGAGCCTTCAGAATCCTAAACACCTCGATCAAATCACCAACTCCGCATATACTGCACTACCTCCAATCTAAATTGATGTATTCAACCTCAGGCTGTCATTCGAGTTGGTCCTGGTGATGGCCTAGTGGTATTATCGTCAGCTAACACTCCAGAGTCTCAGGGAATGTTCTGAGGACCTGGATTCTAATCCAGCCTTGGCAGCTGGTGGAATCTGAATTCAATTAAAAATTTGAAGGTAAAAGTCGAGTAACCATGAAGCAGTTTTTTTATAAAAACCCATCTGGTTCGCAAATTCCCTTTAGGGAGGCAAACCTCCATCCTTACCTGGTCTGGCCTCCGTGTGACTCCAGACCCATAGCAATGTGGTTGACTCTGAAATGCCCTCTGGACAACTAGGGCTGGGTCTAGCCAGCGATGCCCTCATCCTATGAATGAATAAAAAATATAATGTGGACATGATGAGAAAGGTTGACGTTTATTATCCATTGTTGTGGCTTCTGAAATATTGGAGGAAGGCAAAGGGAAGAGCGTATAAAGGTAGGGAGGGCTTGCCTAAACCACACGAGGCACTAGTTAGACCACAGCTGGAATACCATGAACAATTTGGGTCCTTTGATCCCGTGGAAGATATGTTAACTTTGGAGTCAGTCCAGAGAAGGTCCTCTAGGCTAATGCCACATATAGATGGACTGTATTATGAGGAGAGGTTGAATAGATCGGGCCTCAACTTTTTTAAAATCATTCATGGGATAAGGGCATCACTGACTAGGCCAGCACTTATTGCCCATCCCTCATTGGCCAGGGGGCAGTTAAGAGTCAACTACATGGCTGTGGGTTTGGAGTCACGGGTAGGGATGGTAGCTTCCTTCCTTCACAGGCTTTAGGGAACCAGATGGGTTTTTCCTCAACAATCATTAGATTCTTAATTCCAGATTTTGACTGAATTCAAATTCCAACATCTGCCATGGCAGGATTTGAACCCAGGTACCCAGAGCATGACCTGAAGTCTCTGGATTAACAGCCCAGTGACAATACCACTAGGTTATCGCCTCCCCATTATAGAATAACTCTTAAATAAAGAAGAATCAGGGGCAGCCTTGTGTAACATACAAGATTCTTAGTATCTTGGCAGGGCAAATGCTGAAAGATTGTTTCCCCTTGGCGGGAGAGTGTAGGACCAGAGGGTGTAATTTCAGACAGGTCTCATATTTAAGACAGAGATGAGGAAGAATGTCTTCTCTAAGAAGGGAGTGAATCTGAGGAATTCTTTATCACAGAAGGTTGTTAAGTCTGGGCCATTAAGTATATTCAAAGCAGATTATTAATCAGAGAGGGAATCCAGAGTTATGGGGAAAAGACAAGAAAGTGATGTTGAGGATTGTCACATCACTCATAATCTCATTCAATGATGGAGCAGACTCAATGGGCTGAATGGCCTATTTCCGTTCCTGTATAGTATGGTCCTGTTTCTGGTGTTTCTTGAACCAGTGGTAACTCTGTCAATACAGCTGAGCCTGGAGTTACATGCAATTCCAATCAGACATCCCGTTTCCTTCCCTAATGGTCATCAGTGAACTCAGTTAGAAGAAATTACCCATGCTCCCCTCTGCCTCAGCATTTCACTGAACTGAGATTGAAATGGTATTGGTTGGTAAATGGGAGGCTAAAAATTCAAACTGATGAGAGTCTTCTTTCACATAAAATACAAGAGAATCATCATCTGGCACCGAAAGCGGACCTAAGATTTATCCATTTGATTTGAACTGAATGACTTATGGTCACTTGCACCTGACAGTGAATAATACAGTAAATTACAGAGAAAAGCTTCAACAGTCACCACGATCAGGTGCCATTTTGAATACTTTAAGAATAAAAAGATGACGCTTAAAGAGAGGCCATCTTTGTTCTGCAGCTTACTGTATGACCCCTGAGTTGGCTCACCAACAACACATACACCATCTCCCCCCCCCCCCCCCCCCACCCCTCCTCCACCCCTCCTCCAAGCATCCTCCACCCCTCCTCCACGCCTCATCCACACCTCCTCCACCCCTCTACTATCCTAACTCCACCTCTCTACCATCCCTCAACCATCCCTCCACCCCTCCTTCACCTGACCTCCACCCCACCTACACCCCAGTTCCACCCCTCCACCACCCCTCCATCACCCCATCACCTCCTCCACCATACCTCCTCCACCCCCCTCCAACACCCCTCCATCACCCCCCTCCACCATACCTCCTCCACCCCCCTCCAACACCCCTCCATCACCCCCCTCCACCATACCTTCTCCACCCCCCATCCAACACCCCTCCATCACCCCCTCCACCATCCCTCGTCCACCCCCCCACCTCTACCCCTCCTCCACCCCTCTTCCATCCCTCCTCCATCTCTCAACCATGCATTGGAGAGAGTGCAGAAGTGATTTGCAGGAATGATCCCAGGAATGAGAAAATTCAGTGATGAGGATAGATTGAGGAAGTTGGGACTGTTCCTCTAGGAGATGGGAAGGCTGAGAGCATTTCGTTAAGGTTTTCAAAACCATGGGCATACTGGATAGAGTTGATAGGGAGAGGTTGTTCCCACTCATAAAAGGAACGAGAACAAGAATGCAAAGCAATGTGTCAAAGCAATGTGTCAATAAGGCAAGAGTATTGGAAGAAAACTCTTCCACACACAGCAAATAGTTCAGGTTTGGAATGCACTATCTGGAAATGTGAGGGAGGCAGGTTCAACAGTACTGAGGGCATTGGAAGGTTATTTGGATAGATGGTGTGCAGAGAGTTGGGGAGAAAGCAGGAGATTGGCAGCAAGTAATGATACTCGCTGAAAGAGTCGGTGCAGACACGATGGGCTGAACAGCCTCCTTCTATGTCAGAACAACTCAGTGATTTAACACTCAATCAACATCAAAGAGATAATCCAGTAACAGGTGTTTATCTTGCTGTAGATTAGGGGGTCTTGTATGGAAAATAGCTCTTTTGCCTGCATGCGTTACAACAATGAGGTACTTTTTGAAGTGTTGTCACTGTCTACAAAGTGCTCTCCAACAACTGAGAGATTGATGAAAGGCAACTATTTTCAGGGTGATGCAAAACTGTCAGTAAAATCTGCCCTTTCCTTTCACTTCCAGTGACTCAACCCAGTTTCCAATCATTATCGGAGTGACTAGAGGAAGGATGATGTGGCAAATCACTTCAACCTGCCCCTACCTGCAGGCAATCAATATAATGCACCGTCTTCTTCCTCCGAACTCAGGACTGACTTGATGTGGGTTAGACTCTAATTGTTGGAGACCTCATATTTGCATCATTGCAGTCAGGCTGTGTATTAAATAGCAGCAGATCAGACAGACACTTGTCAAACATTGGCTTCTGCACTTACTGACTCATTCATTCAAACCCCCAGATGAAACATGAGAAGTGAGCTATGAAAACCTTTGCTGACTAATGGGTCTGTTTATCATTAGCCGATCTCCCTTCGGTAAAGGTGGGTGTACAACAATTTACTTCATTCAATGCGGACCGGGGAAAAGGCTGGGCTGGAAATCGCAGTCGTCAGATTTTCCACTCCAGCCAATAAGCGCAGCGGGTGATGGGTGAGAGTGTGGTTAGGCCTAGATTGGACGTGTTGATATGCTAAAAAAAAACAATGTGTATCCCAGGGATCTTGCTGGGAAGACTTTTCAGAATATTCGCCAAGAGATCTTTAACAAACCACCCCACTGCACCACCACCCTCCCCCCAAAGCCCGAAGATGGCAACCATGTTTTAACGCCTTGTCTCTTTAAGATAGTGCATCCTGACTGTCTCTCAGGTAATGTCCGACTGCGCTAAGTGTTCAAGTCTTGCCTGGTGCAGTTTGACCCCACCACTGTCCAGCTCAGAAATCTGGGTACTTTTAGTCTCTATTTATTCACGGGATGAGGGCGTCACTGGTTAGGCCAGCAATTATTGCCCATACCTAATTGCCCAGAGGGCAATGAATCTGAAGTCACATGTAGGCTAGACCAGGTAAGGATGGCATTTTGTTCCCTAAAGGACATTAGTGAACCAGATGGGGGTTTTCCAACAGATAACAATGGATACATGATCATCATTTGACTCTTAATTCCAGATATTTATTGAATTTAAATTCCACCATCTGCTGTGGTAGGATTTGAACCTGGGTCCCCAGAATGCTATCTGGGTCTCTGGATTAACAGTCCAGTGATAATACCACTAAGCCATTGCCTTCTCTTGGACTCAGCCCTGGACCGCTGCTGAAACAAATGCCCTTTTTTTTGTTGTCAACTTTCCAAAGGGGGGAGCATTGCTGGTGACGCAAAGGTCTCCGAACATGTCCCTTCTGAGTTATCAGCCAAAGTAGAAGGTAGCCATTTGCACAGTAACATTCCCACCTTTGAGTCAGGGACAATAGAGGCAGTAGATAATACTGAAATGATGAAAGACTGCAGGAAGCCTCAGAACAGAAAGATTTGGGAGTCTTCCTACATAAACCACAAAAGGCTAACATCCAAGTTCAGCAGAGAATCGCTACAGTGTGGAAGAAGGCCATTTGGTCCATCTAGCCCACACTGACCCTTCGAAGAGCATCCCAACCAGACCTATCCCTCTATCCTATAACCCTGCATTTCCCACAGCTAACCTGCACACCCCTGGACAATCTGGGCAATTTGGAACAATCATTCCACCTAACCTGCACGTCTTTGAACTGTGGGAGGAAACCAGAGCACAGATAAGGGGAGAATGTGCAAACTCCACACAGACAGTCACCCAAGGGTGCAATCGAACCTGGGTCTCTCACGCTGAGAGGCAGCAGTGCTAGCCACAGAGCCACCATGGTGCCCCGATAGGGAAAGCAAAAGGAATACTGGTCTTTATTTCAAAGCAAATGAGGCATAACAATGGGGAAGTTTTGCTGAAATTATATAAAGCACTAGTCAGATCACAACTGGAATACCATGAACAGATTGGGTCACCTTATCTAAGGAAAGAAATATTGGCATTGAAGGCAGTCCAGAGAAAGTTCATTCAGCTGATAACAGTTATGGAGGGAATATCTCATGTGGAGACATGTTGGAGAAATGGAGCTTAGAAGAATGAGAGTTGATCTTATTGAAATATATATGATCTTAAGGGGCTTGACAGGGTAGATACTATCAAAGTTTACCAAGACTGGGACAACACGGTCCCAGTGGGCGGCACGGTGGCACAGTGGTTAGCACTGCTGCCTCACAACGCCTGTAGACCCGGGTTCAATTCCCGACTCAGGCGACTGACTGTGTGGAGTTTGCACGTTCTCCCCGTGTCTGCGTGGGTTTCCTCCGGGTGCTCCGGTTTCCTCCCACAGTCCAAAGATGTGCGGGTCAGGTGAATTGGCCATGCTAAATTGCCCGTAGTGTTAGGTAAGGGGTAAATGTAGGGGTACGGGTGGGTTGCGCTTCGGCGGGTCGGTGTGGACTTGTTGGGCCGAAGGGCCTGTTTCCACACTGTAAGTCTAATCTAATCTAAAAAACACACACCGTAGGACAGGTGAAACAGAGGCATGGCAGTCTAACCAGAACTCCATCAATAAACACATCGATTTAGATCCTATCTACCTTCTCTTGAGAAAAAGAACCCGAAGTGACATCGCCCACCTTAGGAAACCAAGACCTATAAATAGAGAGGCGGGACATACCACCAGCACTTCACCACAGACTCTCACCTAGTATGGTGACGAAACACCTGAAAACGAATCTTCCAGCTCAACGAGCTAACTTACATGTTTATTACCATGACTGACTTCATTTCAAGTCCCCACAGCAAAGCATTGGGTAAACTTTTGAATCAGCAATAATTGTGCCTTTATTAACCTTGATAAGCTTCAATATTGCCACTGTGCAAACGCTCCTGACAGGATTGCTGCTGAGAGGTTGTCTGTACTTGTGGGAGAGTCTAGGACCTGAGGGCATGTTCTCAGAATAAGGGGGGCATTCAAGTTAGGACAGAGATGAAGAGGAACGTCTGCTCTCAGAGGTTGTGGATTTGTAGAATCCTTTACCACAGAGGACTGTTGAAGCTGGGCTGTTCATGTTTAAGGCTTAGATAGACCAATGTTTAATCAGCAAGAGAATCAAATGTTATGGAGGAAAGGCATGAAAGTGCAGTTGAGAATTGTCAGAACCGTCGTGATTACATTCATCAGCAGAGCAGATGGGCCAAATGGCCTGCTTCTACTCCATATGGTCTTTGGAATTCAGAGTTGACATCCCACGGGAAACTTGCATCAGTTGGGATTCTTTGGTCCCTCCTCAACATCTGGAACCTATAAAACCCTCCATTCCAGTGCACCGGATTAATCCGTCAAAATTCACTTTAGTTAACCAAAAGTGAAACCTCCGCTCAAATGCAATTGTCTGGCTCTATCTCTCAGTTCATTCTCTCAAATATAACTGGGAACAATAGCCACATGATAACTGGATAAAGCTCATGCATACAACAAAATAGCCAGAAAGAAACCAATTAGAAATCCTTCCTTAGCACCAAAAAGCACAAACATTCAACTTGCAACAGAGGTTTTCTCTTTAAGTACTGCACCCTACAGATCAATCCCTCTCGGTTTTACTGGCGGGTTGTGCAGTGAGCAGGGGACATGTAGTTAACAGGGTACCCGCATCCTCAGACTCTGAGTTGTCTATCTTCACGAAGCAACTCTTCCCACTCCCCTTGATAACTGGCCTCAAGGTCACAGACTTGTGTCAAACAGATTATCTTCCCATCCCAGCGAGTTCATTGAGGACCAGTTTGCTCAGTTGTCCCAGTGACCAGCAGAAGGATGCCAACATTATGGATTGATCCCCATCCTGACCGCGATATATAGTCCATCAGGTCTCAATCCTTGCCTTGCCTCACCCTTGAAGTGCAGTGGTGTCCCTCAAGCCGCTGTCTCTCCAATAGAGTGAGATGCTGAGGGTCCCTTGTGGACAATGGCTCATTGTGCTAAGTTGTTTTCCACTCATTCACAGCATGTGGGCCTCACTGACTAGGCCATCAGTTATTGTCCATGCCTAATCTCCCAGAGGATGGTAAAGAGTCAACCACATGTTATGGTCAAGAGTAATCCAAGTCCATTTTATTATAATCATGACCAAAATGGATGACCATTTTGATGGCGGGGGGAGAACAGGTGAAATATGGAGAGATTGAGGCCAGGTTTAGAAGGATAAGATCTCCGTAAGAGTTGGCTGGTGGTGAGAAGGGCTCTGCCTGTGAGATCCTTTATGCACGCCTGGACTCTCTCCTGCAACGCACATTGCCCTTGAAGCGGCTTGGGGGGGGCGGGGAAACGAGACTGTCACACACCTCCTTCTGGAATGTGCCTATGCAGAGGAAGTCTGGAGAAGAATGCAGTGGTGTTTATCGAGGTTCATCCCGAGCAGCGCCACGATGCAGGACTCTGTGCTCTACGGTCTGTTCACCGAGACGAACATCAACTGTACCTGGAGGATCATCAACTCAGTGAAGGACGCTCTCTGGGCTGTCTGAAAACTGTTGATCTTCCAGCTGAAAGAGTTGACCCCGACTGAGTGTTGCAGATTGGCACATTCCAAGGTCAAGGACTACGTGTTGAGGGACGCGCTGAAGCCCGGGGCAGCTGCCGCCAAGGCGCGGTGGGGAAAGACCACCGTGTAACATCTGCCTGTCTAAGAAGAACAGGGGGCTCATGCAGTCATTTGGGCTCCGCTGACACCTCAGCTAAATATATGGGCATATGATTGATAAATGTACAGACCTGTATATACAAATCATAAATGCTGATCTCTGTACGCAAAGAAATGGAATGTTTACATATGTATGGCATGACCAACTGTACAGATCATCAAAATATTTTATGAATAAAGTATATCTTTGAAATTAAAAAAAGTAAGGATGGGGTTGGAGAAGGTTTGAGGTTCCAGTCCTCAGGAAGAAGGATCAGTTTTGTTGACGGGTCTTTGAAGGTTCTGCACACGTCCAGGTGGAAGAGGTCCATTCCTTCCAACAGTAGACCCAGAAGCAGTAAACACCAACCATTAGCTGAATGCAGGAGGTAGGTAACCAGCGGGGAACAGTTAGGGGAGAGGTGTGGGGTAAAGTTCACAATGTAATATGTAAAGCATGAGAAACTGGCATTGAGCTCAGGAGGTTCATGTCAATGTTGATTTTCCTGCTGTCCTATTTCCTCATCCTCATCCTCATACTCGACCTACCAGACCTCCTTCGATAGTGGGACGACCAGAACTGTACTGAAATGTGTTGCTGGAAAAGCGCAGCAGGTCAGGCAGCATCCAAGGAGCAGGAGAGTCAACGTTTGGGGCATGAGCCCTTCTTCTCCTGCTCCTTGGATGCTGCCTGACCTGCTGCGCTTTTCCAGCAACACATTTTTCAGCTCTGATCTCCAGCATCTGCAGTCCTCATTTTCTCTCTGACCAGATCTGTACACAATATTCCATCAGTGACCTAACCAACATTCTCCAACCTCAATCTCTTCCTGTCATAGTAAGCTTTACATTTTCACCATTCTCTGGATGAAGTGGTCTCTCCTGAATTCCTTTTCAGAATTAATACTGACCATATTATATTTTTGACCTGTAATTCTGATCTCCCACAAGTAGGAACATCCCAATGTTTATTCTTTAAAATTTGATTTCAATTCTAAGAATCTCTATCATGTCACCTTCTCAGCTACACTGAAAAAGAAAGTTTTCTGATGGCCTTTTCACCTCTTCCTGACCATTATATCGAGTTAATTTTCATGTAATAGAAGTCTTAGTATATCACCAAGCAGGAATATAGAGATATATTTGCAGATTCAAAGGATTCAAAGTGATAAATTACTTGAATATGTAAAGTTTAAATGATATTCCAATGATTTCAAACTTCATGTGGGCCAGAGTCAAATATTTGTTTCATTTTCTGCCAGTTTCATAAAAAAACGGTAACACAGGGAGGCTGTGAGGGAAGGGATGCTACTGAGAAATCAGTTCTGTAAGTCACAGCCACACATTATCAATGTTTTCTTGTTCACTCAGTCGATACCCAGTGATCAAAGTCAGAGGAGGCATACTCACACGGGCATCAGCTCCAACTCCATTTGGAGGTGCTCTTACCCCCTGTCTCAGAGACCAGAAGGTTGGCATTCCCAGTGCAGTACTGAGGAGGTGCTGCACTGTCAGAAACGCCATCTTTTGGATGCAGCATTAAACCAGGTTTTATACTCCCTTCTCAAGAAAATCTAAATGGTCCCATGGTCACAATTCTGTCCAGTCTCCTGTTTGACACCCAGTCAACACCTAAGTCAGATAATCAGGTCATTATAATCTTGTTATCTGATGGGGCTGGTTATGTGTGAATTGGCAGCAGTGTTGGCTGTATTATAACAATGACCACACTCCAAAATACATTATTGGTTATAAAGCACTTTAGGATGTCCTTTCATTGTAAAAGGTGCTATATGAATGCAAAAATTTAGTTAATTTACTTAGAAATATAGACGATAGGAGCAGGAGGAGGCCAGTCAGCCCTTCGAGCCTGCTCTGCCATTCATCACGATCATGGCTGATTGTCCAACTCAGTCACCTAATCCTGCTTTCCCCCCATAACCTTTGAACCTATTCACCCCAAGTGCTATATCTAGTTGCCCCTTGAATACATTCAATGTTTTGGCATCAACTATTTCCTGTGGTAATGAACTCCACAGACTCACTGCTCTTTGGGTGAAGAAATGTCTCCTCATCTCTGTCTTAAATGGTCCACCATAAATCCTCAGACTGGTTCTGGATACACCACTATCAGGAGCATCCTCCCTGCATCTACCCTGTCTGTCCCGTTAGAATTTGATTAGTCTCCATGAGATTCCACCCCCCCCGCCTCATTTCGTCTGAATTCCAGCAAAAGCAATCCTGACCCAGTCAATCTCTCCTCATGTGTCAGTCCCACCATCCCCAGTATCAAGCATAAGCCCTTCTTCAGGAAGGAAGTTCCTGAAGAAGGGCTTAAGCCCGAAACGTCGAATCTCCTGTTCCGTGGATGCTGCCTGACCTGCTGCGCTTTTCCAGCAACACATTTTCAGCTCTGATCTCCAGCATCTGCACTCCTCACTTTCTCCTCCATCCCCAGTATCAGCCTGGTTAACCTTCACTGCACTCCCTTGAGAGCAAGAGCATCCTTCCTCAGGAAAGGAGACCAAAACTGTGCACAATATTCTCACCAAGGCCCTGTACAACTGCAATGACACGTCCCTGCTCCTGGACTGGAAACCCTTCATGGTTGACCACCTGGTGGGCGGCATGGTGGCACAGTGGTTAGCACTGCTGCCTCAGAGTGCCTGAGACCCAGGTTCAATTCCCGACTCAGGCGACTGACTGTGTGGAGTTTGCACGTTCTCCCTGTGTCTGCGTGGGTTTCCTCCGGGTGCTCCGGTTTCCTCCCACAGTCCAAAGATGTGCGGGTCAGGTGAATTGGCCATGCTAAATTGCCCGTAGTGTTGGGTAAGGTGTAAGGGTATGGGTGGGTTGCGCTTTGGCGGGCCGGTGTGGACTTGTTGGGCGAAGGGCCTGTTTCCACACTGTAAGTAATCTAATCTAATCTAATCTGCTGCAGCTGTATGCTTACCTTCAGCAACGGGTGCCCAAGGACACTCTGGGAGTTCCCCGATTGCAGGTCCATGTCTGGGAAATTGAGCAGGGTGTGTATTGGCCTTCATAGTGAAAGGATTGGAGCACAGGAGCAAGGGTTGTCTTGCTACACCGGAGTATGGTGTGTGCAGTTTTGGTCTTCTTATCTGCAGAAAGATGTTCTTATGTTAGAAGGAGTGCAGCAAGGGTTTGCCAGGCTGGGTCTTGGGATGGCAACGCTGAATTTATGAGGCAGCGTGAATTAGTTGGGATTATGTTCGCTCGAGTTTGGAAGAATGAGGGAGATCTCACAGACATCTATAAAATCTATCAGGACTAGACAGGATTAATGCAGTGACCAGGGAGTCCAGAGCCATGCATCACAGTCTAAGGACACAAAGTAGGCCATTTAGGACTAAGATAAGGAGGAATTTCTTCACTCAGACAGCAGTGAGTCTGTGGAATTCACTGACACAGAAAGTGGTCAAGGTCAAAACAATAAATGTTTTCAAGCAGGTGATGGATAAGATTTATGAGTCATCAAGGTATACAGCATGGAAACAGACCCTTCGGCCCAACACATCCATGTCAACCAGGTTTCCGAAACTGAACGAGCCCCATTTGTCTGTGTTTGACCTGTGTTCCTCTGAACCTTTCCTGTGAGTGTACTTGTTCAAATGTCTTTTAAATGTTAAAAATCACGCAACAACAGGTTATAGTCCAACAGGTTTATTTGGAGGCACTATGACTGTTGGACTATAACCTGGTGTTGTGTGATTTTTAACTTTGTCCACCCCAGTCCAACACTGCCTCCTCCAAATCATGCCTTTTAAATGTTGTAATTGTACCAGCTTTCACCACTTCCTCTGGCAACTCATTTCTTACACGCACCCCCCTCTGAGTGAAACATTTGCCCCTCAGGTCCCTTTAAATATTTCCCCTCTCACCATAAATCTGTGCCCTCTAGTTCTGGACTCCCCCACCCCAGGGAAAAGACTTTGTCTATTTATCCTATCCATGCCCCTCATGATTTTATAAACCCCTATAAGGTCACCCCTCAGCCTCCGACGCTCCAGGGAAATGTGTCCAAGCCTCGTGGGACTAAAGAGGTCAAAGGTATAGGGTGAAAGAGGGAGGAGGGTACTGAGTTGGATGATCACCAACATCGTGTTGAATGGTGGTGTGGGCTCTAAGGGTCGAATGCCCTACTCCTGCATCTGTTTTCTATGTTTCTCAATAAATCTCTGGTCGATCATACTGTGCAGAGTTTGCTTTATTTAACAAAGGCTACAGTGTTCTCTGAGCATTACTAATGTAATCAAAGGCAGAACGTTTGTGAAAGGTGAATTAACCACATACCAACAGTGAACAACAATGTGCCATAAATTGGAAAGCTCAAAAAGCTGGAGGGTTTATTGTGGTGTAAAAAGGTAGCAACAGTTTCTATCCCTGGAGAGCAGAGGGGAACAGTTGAAGGTATCCAGACATCTTTCGAAGAATGTGAGTGTCACTAGTTGGGGCACCATTTATATCCCATCCATAATTGCCTTGGAGAAACTGGTGTGCTCCCTGCTTCGACTACGAGGGGAGGGAAAGCCAGGATTCTGACCCAGTGACAATGGATTTCCAAGTCGGCATGCTTCAAGGGCAGCTGTTCAGGTGTTGCCGTGTATAGATGGTCATGATCGTGGGATTGGAAGGTGCTGCCTGAGGATCTTTAGCGAATCCCTTGCAGTGCACCTCATAGATAGCACACACTGCTGTTACTCTGCTTCGGTGATGGAGGTGGTCTAGGCTGTTTTAAGTGTTGGCAATCAATTGGGTCACTGGATGGTATCGAACTTCTTCACTGTTGTCAGAGCAGCACTCATTGAGGCAAGTGGGGAACATTCCAACACACTCCTGATTTGTAATGAACAGGCTTCGGGGAGTCAGGAGGTGAGTTACCTGCCACAGAATTCCTTGCTTCTGATCTGTTCTTGTAGCCACTGTACTTAGATGATTAGTTCAGTTCAGTTTCTAGTCAATGGAAACACCCAGATTGTTGATAATGTTGAATTTAGTGATTATAATGTCATTGAATAGCAAAGGGAGGTGGTTAGTTTCTCTCTTGCTGGAGATTGTCATCACCTGGTACCTGGAGAAAGTGAGGACTGCAGATGTTGGAGATCAGAATCAAGAGTGTGATGCTGGAAAAATCACAGCAGGTCAGGCAGCATCCAAGGAGCAGGAGAATCAACATTTCAGACAGAAGCCCTTCATCAGGAATGTGGTGGATGAAGGACTTATGCCCGAAATGTTGATTCTCCTGAACCTCGGATGTTGCGTGACCGGCTGTGCTTTTCCAGCACTGCACTCACCGTCTGGTACTTGTGTGATGCAAATATCATTCACTACATGTTCGTCCAAGCCTAGATGTTGTCCAGATTTGAACATCAGTGATCAAGGAGTTGCATTGTGCAATCATCAGTAAACGTCCCTCAATTCTGTCCTTATGACAGAGGTAAGGTCGTAATGGCTACAAGGGTAGAGGCTAAGAATCCTGCAGCGAGTAACCCAACTCCTGACTCCCCAAAACCTACATCTACAAGGCACCAGTCAGAAGTGTGATGAATAGTCCTCACTGGCCTGGACGGGTGCAGGTCCAGCAACACTCAAGAAACTTGACACAATATGGGATAAAACAGTTTAGTTGATCAGTACCAGATCCAGCTCCTTATAACATCTGCTGCCTCCACTATCAAGCAGTGATCACAGTGTGTACTGGTCAGAATGTCTCACAATCAGTACTTTCAAAGCCCTGCTCTCCAAACACCTGCACTTACTGCAACACAATTGCAATCCCACTGTACTTAACCACACAGCTCCAAGTAAAAGGTTGTTTTTATTCAATTTCGACCCAAAAAATTATTTACCAACAGAAAAGAAAGTTTTGTTTTTGCACTGCTCTTCTTCCACTTACAAGGACAAGGGGAGCAAATAGACAGGATCACCACATTTACACACAGGCTCCCCTCCAAGCCGCCCTCCATCCTGACTCGGAAATATATCACAGCTCCTTCACTGTCGCTGGGTCAGAATCCTGGCTTCCATCCCTGAGGGTCAACCCACAGTAGGTGGACTGCAGCCGTTCAATAAGGCAGCTCACCACCACCTCCTCAAGGAGCATCCAGAGATGAGGGACATATATTGCATTGCCTACATCCCAGTAAAGAATTTTTTTTTTCAAAAGAAGCTTTAAATCAGGATTGATAGAATTTTGGGAGTACTCAGGGAATCAACGGAATATGGGCCTCAGGTGTGAAAGTGAAGCTAATGCAGAAGAACAGCTATTACGTTGGTGAGTGGAGGAACAGATTAAATGGGCTGAATGGTCTAATTTTCTGAAGTTCGAATGTGCTGTCAATCACCTGAGAGTCATTTCACATCTGAATGGGTCAAAAACAACTACCAATCTATTCTAATCCCATTATCCAGCACTTGGGCAGCACAATAGCACAGTGGTTAGCACTGTTGCCTCAGAGCACCAGAAACCTGGGTTCAATTCCAGCCTCGGGTGGCTGTCTGTGTAGAGTTTCCATGTTCTCCCTGTAACTGCATGAGGTTTTCCCCCACAATCTGAAGATATGCAGGCAGGTGGATTAGCCATGGGAAATGTAGGGTTGCAGGGATAGGATAAGTATGGGTGGGATGCTCTTCAGATGGCCAGTGTGGACTTAGAGTCATAGAGATGTACAGCATGGAAACAGACCCTTTGGTCCAACGCGTCCATGCCGACCAGATATCCTAATCTAGTCCCACCTGCCAGCACCCGGCCCATATCCCTCCAAACTCTTCCTATTCATATACCCATCCAAATGCCTCTTAGATGTTGCAATTGTTACCAGCCTCCACCACATCTTCTGGCAGCTTATTCCATACACGTACCATCCTCTGTTTGATAAAGTTGCCCCTTAGGTCTCTTTTATATCTTTCCCCTCTCACCCTAAACCTATGCCCACTAGTTCTGGACTCCCTGACCCCAGGAAAAAGACTTTGCCTATTCACCCTATCCATGTCCCTCATAATTTTGAAAACCTCGATAAGGCACGAGTGGTTAGCACTGCTGCCTCACAGGTCCCAGATTCGATTCCAGCCTCGGGCGACTGTCTGTGTGGAGTTTGCACATCCTCCCCGTGTCTGCGTGGGTTTCCTCCGGGTGCTCCGATTTCCTCCCACAGACAAAGATGTGCAGGTTTGGTGAATTGACCATGCTAAATTGCCCATAGTGTTAGGCGCATTAGTCAGAGGGAAATGGGTCTGGATGGGTTACTCTTCGGAGGGCCGGTGTGGATTGTTGGGCCGAAGGGTCTGTTTCTACACTGTAGGGAATCGAATCTAATCTAATCTAAAAAAAGGTCACCCCTCAGCCTCTGACACTCCAGGGAAAACAGCCCCAGCCTGTTCAGCCTCTCCCTATAGCTCAAATCCTCCATCCCTGGCATCATCCTTGTCAACCTTTTCAGAACACTTTCAAGTTTCACAACATCTTCCGATTGGATGGGCTGAATGGCTTGCTTCCACACTGTAGAGATTCTATGATTCACTTGGCCTGCAGTGTTGTATGCTGTGGCATTGCAAATGTATAGTGAAATACATCTTTAATGTTATGAGGGTTTCTGCCTATCCCACCCTTTCAGACCTTCACTCTCACTGAGACAATCACACCCACAGACTCAAGTTCCCATTTACCGTAACACACAAACACATTCTCTTGCGCATAAACACACACACTTTCTCACACACTCATTCTCTCACACCCAAAAACACACACACAGACACTCGCACAAACGACACTCACTCTCTCACACATAAACAAACACACGCTCACTCTCTCACACACATTCACACAATGTCTAATCACACAACTCCAAGTAAATGATTCTTTTGTTCATTTTTTACTAAAACAATATTTACCAACAGAAAAAAAATAGTTTCTTTTTACACTAGACGCCTAATTGCAATCTTAAAATAAAAAAAAACACAATGACAAATAATCCATGTATAGCTTAAAGATAGGAATAGTACAAATTCAAACCAATTTGTTACTGTTTCTAAGTTTATGCTGAATATAACCAGCATCAGTAATGGATCAACATTCAAAGTGCAAAAGCTGCAACTCTGTTGCAATCTCTATCAAGTTATATACCTAGAATGGTACTCAGAGTAGGTTTATACATATATATACTTTAAGTAGGAACACAGGATATATACGTGTTTTTTTTAAAGATAGTCTTTTGTTTTGATGTCAAATATTTTCTCTTCCACCAACTTTCCTCATTTCTCTCTTCCTGCTTCACTTGTCTCTCTCCAACACAAATCCTCTTCTGACACTTATCTGCCTCCTCCAGTCTCGATCTCTTCGATTTTGTCCAGAAATAAAATTCTTTGCCTTCCCACTCGGAATTCGCTCTGTGTAGCTCTCCTGTGAGATTTTGTTCCTGTCCAAATTCCCTTGCGGAACAGTCTGTGAGTTGGTTTTCCCAAAGGGATGGGGGAGGGAAGGGGGTTGTCCTTTACATCTTGCATGTTAGTTCTTTTTTTTTGCTTTCAAGTCCAGATGCGTTTGCTTTATTGTTGTTGCTTCAGTGAAGGTTTGATGAGGATTGGAGGGAGGTGGGGGTGCAGGGTATGGGGGGGTGGGGGGTAGTTTTTGGGGTGATCAGGGTGGGTGATAGAGTGTTGCAATTGGTTCTGTTACACAGTGGAGCCCAGCATTGTCTCTGTCTCTGGGTCTATCTCGTTCTGGTTGGAATCAAGTCCGGAGAATTTGACTCTCAGCCCGTCCACAGGGTGAACCACCGGCACCGTCAACATGTTGGGGATAGTCCGGGAGGCCAGCTCAAAGCGGCTAGTGCTAGCCAGCTCCATGGCCAGCACCTTCAGGATCAG
This sequence comes from Hemiscyllium ocellatum, assembly GCF_020745735.1. Taxonomy (NCBI): domain Eukaryota; kingdom Metazoa; phylum Chordata; class Chondrichthyes; order Orectolobiformes; family Hemiscylliidae; genus Hemiscyllium; species Hemiscyllium ocellatum. Next base: position 12,746,478 of record NC_083401.1, read on the forward strand.
CTTGGCCAGCTCTTTGCCCAGGCAGCTCCTGATGCCCCCTCCGAAAGGGATGTAGCTGAAGCGGTCACCCTTATTCTCGTCCCGTTCTTCACTGAAACGGTCGGGGTCAAAGACCCCGGAATTCTGGAAGATGGGAGCCGTATCGTGTGTGTCTCGGATGCTGTACAGGACACTCCAGCCTTTGGGAATCTGACACCCCTGAAAACAAAGCCCAGGGAAATAGTTAAACATCCAACTCAAACTTTCTGGCACGACAACAACTACAGCCTGGAAGGCTTGGCTTAGCCGAGTAATAGAGAAAAGAAAGGTTTGCATTTCTATAGCGTCTCTCGCAATCTCAGGATATAGAGCCATACAGCTCAGAAACATTCCTTTTGGTCCAACCAGTCCACGCTAACCATAATCCATGGGCAGCACGGTGACACAGTGGTTAGCACTGCTGCCTCACAGCGCCGGAGAACCCGGGTTCAATTCCTGCCTCAGGCATCTGTCTGTGTGGAGTTTGCTCATTCTCCCCGTGTCTGCGTGGGTTTCCTCCAGGTGCTCTGGTTTCCTCCCACAGTCCAAAGATGTGAATTGGCCATGCTAAATTGCCCGTAGTGTTGGGTGAAGGGGTAAATGTGGGGTGGGTTGCTCTTCGGAGAGTTGGTGTAGACTTGTTGGGCCGAAGGGCCTGTTTCCACACTTTAAGTAATCTAATCTAATATCTAAACAAAAATCCTAAACTAAACAAGTTCCACCTGCCTGTGCTTGATCCATATTCCTCCAAACATTACTTATCCAAATGCCTTTTCAATGTTGTAACTATACTGTCATCCAAACCTTCCTCTGGATGTTAATACCACATCCTGTAGAAGAAAGTTGCCCCTCAATCATTTTTCAATCTTTCTCCTCTCACCTTAATAATATGCCCTCTAGTCTTAAAATCCCCAACCCTACAGAAAAGACATTTGCTATTTGCCTTATGTGTAACCCTCATGACTTTATAAACTTCTATCAAGTCAACCTCCTCAACCTCCTACACCCCAGTGAAAACAGTCCCAGCCTATCCAGCCTCTCCTTATAGCCTCATAGCCTTCCTGGCAACTTCCTGATCAATGTTATCCAAACCCTCGCCAGCTTAATAATATCCTTCCTGTAACGAGGCAACCAGAACTGGATACCCCAAAGCTTTTCACTTCATTATTATTCAGCACTTTTAAAATGTAGTTATCGATGTAATGTAGGAAAGTTTGTAAAATCCTAAACGGTCAAGTAATCTGTTTTATTGATGATGGGCAAAATCAAATTATTTTTGGAATATGTCGGTATTATTTTGAATCTGCCAGAGAGAACAGCTAGCGCTTAATTTCAAGGCCTCATCAGATTGGCAATGCGACAGACACTGAGACTGAGCCCTGTACTGCACTGGACTGTCAGACTCGAGCCTGTGGTAAAAACAATGACTGCAGATGCTGGAAACCAGATTCTAGATTAGTGGTGCTGGAAAAGCACAGCAGTTCAGGCAGCATCCAAAGTGCAGCGAAATCGACGTTTCAGGCAAAAGCCCTTCACCAGGAGAAACGTCGATTTCGCTGCACTTTGGATGCTGCCTGAACGGCTGTGCTCTTCCAGCACCACTAATCCACACTCGAGCCTGTGATCAGAGTGGGTCCCAAAACATGCCCCTTCCCCAACTCCGAGATGAGGCTGCTGGAAACTTAAATACCAACAACACAGCCATAAACTAGGATTCTTTGCTGTAGCATCCCAGACTGGAATGGTATCAGAGGCTTCACCTCCACCAGCACAGCTCAAGGAGCTCAAAATCACTCTAAAAACTGACTTGAATTTGCATCAAAGAAATAGGCTATTTGGCCCAAACTGGTATTTATGTCTTCCCACTTAACCCTACCCTGTTTATCTTCCTCTCTAATTTGCTTATCAACTTTCTCCTGGAAATTAACATTTTTTCTAAATTCACACATAGGAAGAAGGCATTGCGGGCTGAGCCCAGCATTTATTGGCCATCCCTAGTTGCCCCCTTGAGAAGGGGAGGGCGGGGAGGGTAAGTGCCTTCTTGAACTGATGTAGTCCATGTGCTGTGGGTTGACCTACAATGCCCTGAGGGAGGGAATTCCAGGATTTTGACCCAGCAACAGTGAAAGAACGGCGATATATTTGCACATCAGGGTGGTGAGTGGCTCGGAAGGGAACTTGCAGGGGATGGTGTTCCCATGTATCTGCTGCCCTTGTCCTTCCAGACGGAAGTGGTCGTGGGTTTGGAAGATGCTAGCTGTGGATCTTTGGTGAATTCCTGCAGGGTATCTTGTCGATGTATACCCTGCTGCTACTGAGCATGGGTGGCTGGACTGAAGCAGAGTGTCAGATCAGATCTGTAGTAACTACTTTCACTTTCCAATGAAAGATTTTCCTGAATTCCTTATTGAAGTTATTAATGTGAGAACATCAGAAAAATGAGCAGGAGTTGGCCATTCAACTCATGAATCCTGCCTTGGCATTCAATAATGGTGGAATAGATTCTGGTCTTAACTACAGTTTTCTGACATCCCCATATCAGCCAAATACCGACCTAACTCAGCCTTGAATATATCGATGACCCGGCCTTACTGCTCTCTGTTGGAAGGATTTCCACCAACTGACAGCCCTCTAAGAGAAGATATTTCTCCTCATTTCTGTCTTAGATGGGCGATACCTTCTTTTTCCAACTCTGTCCCCTACTCCTAGATTTCCTCATAAGCGTCTTAATTGATTGAATCATTTATAGTCGCTCATTATTTTAACTTCGATGAGTATCTTAGGTTTATGGAATCTAGTCAGAAAGTCACACAGCATACAAAATGCCCTTCAGCCCATTGGATGGGCACCAACCGATCTACACTAATCCCACTTTCCAGCACTTGACCCAAAGTGTTGAATGTTCTGATATTTCAAGTGCTTGATTTTGATTATTTTGATTGCTGTGATGTATCAGCAACTCTGTTATCATTACAGCAAGTGAGCCTTGGGCTTATTGAACTCTATGATAATTCATTTACTGTACAGCACACTGGAAGATTCTACAGCCCTGGGCTCCATGAAGAGAGGTTCTTTTACTTTTTGCTGTGCCTTGTGAAGGGAAGGGCTTGATTTGCACTTACGTCCAACTCAAACGTCTGCAATGCCGTCCTGTAGCCGCCTGAGATCGGTGGAAGCAGACGTAAGACCTCCTTGATGATGCAGTCCAGATACTTGAGGCGTACCACTACAGCCATCCTGGGGGTCTCCTCGCACTTGCAGCCATTGTGAAGGATCCCATTACTCCTCAACTCTTCCCGCAGTTTCTCCAGGACCAGAGGGTGCTGCAGGAGCTCGTAGATGAGTGATGTCGTCGCACTCGAGGTAGTTGCGAAGGCAGCGAAGATCAGTTCCACTGTAGATTCCTGAGGTAGGGAGGTGACACATTGAGAATGACATTAATTTTTTTCTCAGAGAGACAGGTCCTTCTGCCCAGCTAGTCTGGGTCTCTGAAATGAGGAGGAATTTCTTCTCTCAGAGGGTCATGTGCGTTTGGAACTCCTCGCCACCGAGAGCTGTTGGGGCAGAGTCCTTGTATATATTTAAGGCTGAGATAGATTCTTGGTCCATCGGGGAATCAAGGGTTATGGGAAAGGGCAGAAAAGTGGATGTGGGAAGTGTCAGATCAGCTGTGATGCCAGTGAGGGGCTGAATGGCCACCTCCTGTTCCTATTTCTTATGATCTTAGATGCACATTAGTGCACCACATGAGTCCCTTTTTCACAAAAAATGATTAATTGTTCCAAAGACAGAAGGAAAGAGTTCCTGCTTTCGTGTTTGTCCAAAACGTGGAGAAAATGCAGCTAAATGTGAGGTGATTCACTTTGGGAAGAATAAAAGGAAGGCACCATGGGTCAATGGAAAGATTCTTGGTAGTGTGGGTGTGCAGAGGGATCTTGGAGTCCATGTACATAGATCCCTGAAAGTTGCCACCCTGGTTGATAGTGCTGTTAAGAAGGCATACCGTGTGTTAGGTTAAGGGCTGGACAGGGTAGACACTGTGAAAGGGGGGTGCATGGTGGTTCAGTCGTTAGCTCTGCTCTTCACAGCGCCAGGGACCTGGGTTCGATTCCCGTCTTGGGTGACTGTCTGTGTGGAGTTTGCACATTCTCCCCGTGTCTGTGTGTGTTTCCTCCGGGTGCTCCGGTTTCCTCCCAAAATCCAAAGATGTGCAGGTCAGGTGAATTGGCCGTGCTAAATTGCCCAGAGTGTTCAGGGTAAATGTAGGGGAATTGGTCTGGGTGGGTTACTCTTCGGAGGGTCAGTGTGGACTTGTTGGGCCGAAGGGCCTGTTTCCATACGGTAGTAACATAATGTAATCTAAAAAAAAAATACCAGGGCACAGTCTTGGGATAAGGGGCTGGTCATTTAGGACTGAGATATCCTTGGAATTCTCTACCCTACAATATTGTAAATGCTCAGTTGATGGCTGCAGTCAGGGCTAAGATCAATATATCTGTGGACATCAGGAAAATAAAGGGATATTGACTTCAGGCAAAGATGTGGAGTTGGGTTAAAATACAAATTAACCACCAGCTATTGAAAGTGAAGGAGGCTGAGAGGACCAATGGCATTCTCCTGTTCCTGTTTACTTTATTCTTATCCCATAATATCTCCAATAATTGCAGTCTAATAATCTCACCTTAAAATTGACGAACAATCTCACATCAATTGTCACTTGTGGCAGAGTTACAAATTTCGACCGCGCTTTGTGAGAACATAATGTGGAGGAGCTGGTGCTGGACTGGGAGGGCAAAGTTAAAAATCGAGCTCTGCGTCTCCCAATAGTGGCCAGTTCTGCTTCCAGCTGACACTCCAGCTAATGGTACGCATGTGGTATTTTTGTTGGGAATGGGATATGGGTGAATTTATTACCTTTAGTTCCTGCATGGTGAGCTCTTTCCCTTGTTCCCTGGCACTGTCTATCAGAATGTCCATAGCATCATTGTAATCCTTATCTTCTTTGCACTGCAGTTTTTCACTGATGGCTTTTTCCAGGTATTTGTGAAGATTGTCCCGGGCTCGCATACCCTGTAAGAAGGAGCACCGGTCAACAGATGAGGACATAGTTCGTTCTTTGTTGGTCAAGAGATACATAGGAAGGCAGATTGCTGGGTCTGGGAAGTAACATCTGTACTGGATTATCAGTACAGATACAGTCAGTAACACAGGGCACTGGGGGAGAGGGGTTACTGAGTGACAGTGTGAGAGAACTGGATTAACATCAGTACAGATACAGTCAGTAACACAGGGCACTGCGGGAGAGAGGGGCTTCTGAGTGACGGTGTGAGGAAGCTGGATTAACATCAGTACAGATACAGTCAGTAACATGGGGTGCGGGGAGAGGGAGGTTACTGAGTGACAGTGTGAGGAAGCTGGATTAACATCAGTATAGGTACAGTCAGTAACACAGGGTGCTGGGGGAGAGGGGTTACTGAGTGACAGTGTGAGGGAGCTGGATTAACATCAGTACAGATACAGTCAGTAACACAGGGCACTGAGGGAGAGGGGTTACTGGGTGACAGTGTGAGGGAGCTGGATTAACATCAGTACAGATACAGTCAGTAACACAGGGCACTGGGGAGAAAGGGGCTTCTGAGTGACAGTGTGAGGGAGCTGGATTAACATCAGTACAGATACAGTCAGTAACACAGGGCACTGAGGGAGAGGGGTTACTGGGTGACAGTGTGAGGGAGCTGGATTAACATCAGTACAGATACAGTCAGTAACACAGGGCACTGGGGAGAAAGGGGCTTCTGAGTGACAGTGTGAGGGAGCTGGATTAACATCAGTACAGATACAGTCAGTAACACGGGGTGCGGGGAGTGGGAGGTTACTGAGTGACAGTGTGAGGAAGCTGGATTAACATCAGTATAGGTACAGTCAGTAACACAGGGTGCTGGGGGAGAGGGGTTACTGAGTGACAGTGTGAGGGAGCTGGATTAACATCAGTACAGATACAGTCAGTAACACAGGGCACTGAGGGAGAGGGGTTACTGGGTGACAGTGTGAGGGAGCTGGATTAACATCAGTAAGATACAGTCAGTAACACGGGGTGCGGGGAGTGGGAGGTTACTGAGTGACAGTGTGAGGAAGCTGGATTAACATCAGTATAGGTACAGTCAGTAACACAGGGTGCTGGGGGAGAGGGGTTACTGAGTGACAGTGTGAGGGAGCTGGATTAACATCAGTGCAGATACAGTCAGTAACACAGGGCCCTGGGGACAGAGGGTTACTGAGTGACAGTGTGAGGAAGCTGGATTAACATCAGTATAGGTACAGTCAGTAACACAGGGTGCTGGGGGAGAGGGGTTACTGAGTGACAGTGTGAGGGAGATGGATTAACATCAGTACAGATACAGTCAGTAACACAGGGCACTGGGGGAGAGGGGTTACTGGGTGACAGTGTGAGGGGAGCTGGATGAACATCAGTAAGATACAGTCAGTAACACAGGGCACTGGGGAGAGAGGGGTTACTGGGTGACAGTGTGAGGGGAGCTGGATTAACATCAGTACAGATACAGTCAGTAACACAGGGCACTGGGGGAGAGGGGTTACTGCGTGACAGTGTGAGGGAGCTGGATTAACATCAGTACAGATACAGTAAGTAACACAAGGCCCTGGGGAGAGAGGGTTACTGAGTGACAGTGTGAGGGAGCTGGATTAACATCAGTACAGGTACAGTCAGTAACACAGGGCACTGGGGGAGAGGGGTTACTGAGTGACAGTGTGAGAGAACTGGATTAACATCAGTACAGATACAGTCAGTAACACAGGGCACTGCGGGAGAGAGGGGCTTCTGAGTGACGGTGTGAGGAAGCTGGATTAACATCAGTACAGATACAGTCAGTAACACGGGGTGAGGGGAGTGGGAGGTTACTGAGTGATAGTGTGAGGGAGCTGGATTAACATCAGTACAGATACAGTCAGTAACAAAGGGCACTGGGGGGAGAGGGGTTACTGAGTGACAGTGTGAGGGAGCTGGATTAACATCAGTACAGATACAGTCAGTAACACAGAGCACTGGGGTTGGGGGGGAGATGGGTTACTGAGTGACAGTGTGAGGGAGTTGGATTAACATCAGTACAGATACAGTTAGTAACACAGGGCACTGGGGGGAGAGGGGTTACTGAGTGACAGTGTGAGGGAGCTGGATTAACATCAGTACAGATACAGTCAGTAACACAGGGCACTGGGGGAGAGGGGTTACTGCGTGACAGTGTGAGGGAGCTGGATTAACATCAGTACAGATACAGTAAGTAACACAAGGCCCTGGGGAGAGAGGGCTACTGAGTGACAGTGTGAGGGAGCTGGATTAACATCAGTACAGGTACAGTCAGTAACACAGGGCACTGGGGGAGAGGGGTTACTGAGTGACAGTGTGAGAGAACTGGATTAACATCAGTACAGATACAGTCAGTAACACAGGGCACTGCGGGAGAGAGGGGCTTCTGAGTGACGGTGTGAGGAAGCTGGATTAACATCAGTACAGATACAGTCAGTAACACGGGGTGAGGGGAGAGGGAGGTTACTGAGTGATAGTGTGAGGGAGCTGGATTAACATCAGTACAGATACAGTCAGTAACAAAGGGCACTGGGGGGAGAGGGGTTACTGAGTGACAGTGTGAGGGAGCTGGATTAACATCAGTACAGATACAGTCAGTAACACAGAGCACTGGGGTTGGGGGGGAGATGGGTTACTGAGTGACAGTGTGAGGGAGTTGGATTAACATCAGTACAGATACAGTTAGTAACACAGGGCACTGGGGGGAGAGGGGTTACTGAGTGACAGTGTGAGGGAGCTGGATTAACATCAGTATAGGTACAGTCAGTAACACAGAGCACTGAGGGGAGAGGGGTTACTGAGTGACAGTGTGAGGGAGCTGGATTAACATCAGTACAGATACAGTCAGTAACACAGAGCACTGAGGGGAGAGGGGTTACTGAGTGACAGTGTGAGGGAGCTGGATTAACATCAGTACAGATACAGTCAGTAACACAGAGCACTGGGGGGAGAGGGGTTACTGAGTGACAGTGTGAGGGAGCTGGATTAACATTAGCGGAGATATAATTTTGATTGCAGAATTCTATCCTTAAGCAACCTACCTTCCTGTAACCGCTAAATGGAAAGTCTAGAGGTAAGGAGAACAGGTTGGCGACAAGTTGTTCAAAGCTTTCCGATAAGAGGTTCAGTTCAGTCTCAGATACACGGAATCCCAGTAAGACCCAGACTGCGATCCGGAAGGTGAGCTTCTTGGCTTCATGGTAAACGGTGATGGGCTCCCCACTGCTGCTCCAGTCTCGAATACCATCCTGAATGGCTTGCTGGATCTTGGGAAGGTAGCATTCCAGGGCATAATGGCTGAAAACCTTGGCAAAGATCTGGGAATTAAAAGATAAATCAACAGAGATTTTAGATCTTTCTCCATAGGCCAGCATCACAGTCAGGATCAGCATTTACTGCGCAGTTTTAACACAGATGGGAAGTTAGGAATCAACATCTGCTGCATAGGGACATGGACCAGCTAAAGAGGATGGGTTTCTGTCCCTAAGAGACATTACTGAAACTGATGAGTTTTCACCACAATTAGATATTCCCTTTTCCCCCGAACTGACACTAATCAATGCAGAAAGGGAACAGGGTAAATTTTAATCAGCCTTACTGATAAATGCTCTCATTCGCTGACTTCAAAGATTGCTGTTTTAAATTCAGAACATTACTGAATGGGACTGATCTTGCAGATGCTGTTTCATTTCCGGGTTTTGTTCTGAAACACTGAGTTCCTCGGGTAAAATTAATCTCCCGTGGAAAGATCCCAATGGCCACGGTGGTGAAATGACTCAGATCCCCAGCTTGGGAAAAGCTCAGTCTTTTCAACGTTCCCAACTCACTCTGCTGAAGTGCGGGGGGAGTGAGGGATACAGTGCGGGGGGAGTGAGGGATACAGTGCGGGGGGAGTGAGGGATACAGTGCGGGGGGAGTGAGGGATACAGTGAGGGATACAGTGAGGGGGGAGTGAGGGAGGAGTGAGGGATACAGTGAGTGGGGAGTGAGGGATACAGTGAGGAGTGGGTGAGGGATACAGTGAGGAGTGAGTGAGGGATACAGTGTGGGGCGAGTGAGGGATACAGTGAGGGCGAAGTGAGGGATACAGTGAGGGGGGAGTGAGGAGTGAGTCAGGGATACAGTGAGGGGGGAATGAGGGATACAGTGAGGAGGGAGGGAGGGATACAGTGAGGGGGGAGTGAGGGATACAGTGAGGGGAGAGTGAGGGATACCATGAGGAGTGAGTGAGGGATACAGTGTTGGGGGAGTGAGGGATACAGTGAGGGGGGAGTGAGGGGGGAGTGAGGGATACAGTGAGGGGGGAGTGAGGGATACAGTGAGGAAGGAGTAAGGGATACAGTGTGGGGGGAGTGAGGGATACAGTGAGGGGGAAGTGAGGGATACAGTGAGGGGGGAGTGAGGAGTGAGTCAGGGATACAGTGAGGGGGGAGTGAGGGATGCAGTGAGGGGGGAGGGAGGGATACAGTGAGGGGGGAGTGAGGGATACCGTGAGGAGTGAGTGAGGGATACAGTGTGGGGGGAGTGAGGGACACAGTGAGGGGGGAGTGAGGGATACAGTGAGGGGGGAGTGAGGGATACAGTGAGGGGGGAGTGAGGGGGAGGGAGGGATACAGTGAGGGGGGAGTGAGGGATACAGTGAGGAAGGAGTAAGGGATACACTGAGAGGGGAGTGAGGGAAACAGTGAGGGGAGAGTGAGGGGAGAGTGAGGGATACAGTGAGGAGCGAGTGAGGGATGCAGTGAGGGGGGAGTGAGACATACAGTGGGGAGCGAGTCAGGGATACAGTGAGGTGGGAGTGAGGGATACAGTGAGGGGGAAGTGAGGAGTGAGTCAGGGATACAGTGAGGGAGGAGTGAGCGATACAATGAGGGGGGAGTGGGGGATGCAGTGAGGGGGAGGGAGGGATATGGTGAGGAGGGAGTGAAGATACAGTGAGGGGGGAGTGAGGGATACAGTGAGGGGGGAGTGAGGGATACAGTGAGGAAGGAGTGAGGGATTCAGTGAGGAGGGAGTGAGGGATACAGTGAGGAAGGAGTAAGGGATACAGTGAGGTGGGAGTGAGCGATACAGTGAGGGGGGCAGAAGGGATTCAGTGAGGGGAGGAGTGAGAGATACAGTGAGGGGGGGAGTGAGTGATACAGTGAGGGGGAAGTGAGGGATACAATGAGGGGGAAGTGAGGGATACAGTGAGGAAAGAGTGAGAAATACAGTGAGGGGGAGGGAGGGATACAGTGAGGGGGGAGTGAGGGATACAGTGAGGAGTGAGTGAGGGATACAGTGAGGAGTGAGTAAGGGATAGTGAGGGGGAGGGAGGGATACAGTGAGGAGTGGGTGAGGGATACAGTGAGGAGTGAAGTGATGGATACAGTGAGGAGAGAGTGAGGGATACAGTGAGGAGAGAGTGAGGGAAACAATGAAGAGGGAGTGAGGGATGAGTGAGGAATGAGTGAGGGATACAGTGAGGAGAGAGTGAGGGATACAGTGAGGGGGAGGGAGGGATACAGTGAGGAGACAGTGAGGGATACAGTGAGGGTGAAGTAATGGATACAGTGAGGAGAGAGTGAGGGATACAGTGAGGGGGAGGGAGGGATACAGTGAGGAGAGAGTGAGGGGCATTGGGGGTTAGAGAGAGAAGGAATTTGGGATATAGTGAAGAGGGATTGAGGGTTTTGTGAGGAGGAATTGAAGGGATATTATGAGAAATATTTGAGGATACTACAAAGAAGGATTGAGGGATAAAGTGAGGAGGGAGTAAGGGACATAGTCAGAAGAGATTGAGGGATATAGAGAGGGGGAATTAAAACACAGTGAGGAGGGGTTGAGGGACACAAAGAGAGGATTGAGGGATATATCGAGGATATTTAGTGAGGACAGTAAGGAGGTATTGAGGGATAAAGTGAGGAAGGATTGAGGCATATAATAAAAAATATTTGAGGGTGTAATGAGGAGGGATTGAGGGATACTGAGAGGAGAGATTGAGATTATAGTGAAGGACTAGAGAGGAAGGCTGACAGATTCAGATATAGAGAGATATGGGGAGAGGATTGAGGGATACAGCGGGGAGAGATTGAGGAATACAGATAGGAGGACTGAGGGATATAGTGTGAATGTGGATAGTTAGTAAATCTATGAAAAATGCATGGAATGTTTGGCGAAAGGCCTGTTATTTTTTTCCGTGATGCTAGAGTAAGTGCTTCTGATGTCAATCATTCATTGTTTATGGAGGAGAATGAGAACGGTAGGGAGAGTGCATACTGGGAGCACTCAGACTCAGAGAGGAATGGAATAATTCAGCTGCCGACCTTTAAAAACAGCCTCAGTGTAGGTGGTTTTCCTGGTCTCAGAATAGGTAAGATTTTCCTGGCCCTGTTTCTATACATTTATATAATTCACTTTCAGCTGTCTGCTGTTCAAAGAATCTCCAGGTTCCCTTTTAGCCTCAGACTGGCTCCACCCATCCCTGCCACAAAGTAAATCAATCCCATTTTTCTCAATTATAAAGCTGGCTCTATGTCCTTGCATTGAGATATTTGACTGACACTGTTAAATAATAAAGACACCAGTGTGCACAGTAGCGTTTGGGAACTGTTGCCATGTGTCACGGCAATGATTAAGCAAGTAAAATGAATTGTAGACAGCAAAAGAGCTGGCAAAGGTTATAGATGACAGGACTGATAAAAAACAAAGCATCAACTGGTGAGGACACCACTGTATGTACCGTCTTACTTTAAGGCAGTTCTCAGTGGAAGGTGCCATATTCTTACACTACAGGCTTATAACATAACACAATGCCATCTCAAAGTGCAACACACTGCAAGCTGTCAACATATCATTTAGTGTCACACTGCAGCATTTTGTAGGTTTGTAATAAAACACACTGGAGACTTCCAATGTGACACACTGCAATGTAACTGCTGTAAATCTGCACTGTAATATGAATACTTGCATCCTAACACCCTGTAAACTCTGACTGTGACTGTCCACATCTGCCCATCAGACGGAGAGAAATAGAAGCAGGATTGTACCCATTCAGTCCCTTACACATGCTCTACAATTTAACATGACCACGTCTGAGAGAACACTTGGATGCCTTTTACTGACTCTATCCCTGTAACCCATTCCTAATCAGAAATCTATTAATTTCTACATTGAACATTCTCAAAGACTGAGCTTCCATAGCGCTCTGGGATAGACAATGCCAAAGATTCACAGCTCTCTGAGTGAACAAAAATTCTCCTTGGCTCAATCTAAAGGACATTCCCGTCATTTTTAAATTGTGTGCCCTGGTTCCTGGACTCCCTGACCAAACAAATACCTTTGGGAGAACGTGAGGACTGCAGATGCTGGAGATCAGCGCTGAAAATGTGTTGCTGGAAAAGCGCAGCAGGTCAGGCAGCATCCAAGGAGCAGGAGAATCGACGTTTCGGGCATGAGCCCAATATCTTCTCAGGAATGGTCACTGAACCCAAAGCATTAACTCAGACTTCTGTCCACAGATGTTGCCAGAACTACTGAGCAATTTTCAGCAATTTCGGTTTCTGTGCAGAGAAACATCTTGCCGGCACTTTGTTGATCCCTTTAAGGATTTTGCTGTTTGTTTAAAATTTATTCACGGAATAAGGGTATCACTTGTCGGGCCAGCACGTATTGACCCTTCCTAATTGCCCAGAGGGCAGTTAAGAGTCAACCACATTGCTGTGGGTCTGGAGTCACATGTAGGCCAGACCAGACAAAGATGACAGTTTCCTTTTCTCAAGGGCATTAGGGAACTAGTTTTTTTTCCCTAACAATTGACAATATCATCATTAGACTCAATTCCAAATTTTCATTGAATTCAAATTCCACCATCTGGCATGGTTGGATTCGAACCCAGGTCCCCAAAACATTGCCTGGGTCTCCTAGTTAGCAGTGCAGCAATAATACAACTGTGTCACTGCCTCGCCAATTAGCTCGCCATTTATTCTTCAAAACTCTAGAGAATACAGGCACACTTTGTCCAATCTCTCTTCACTGGACAGTCCAACCATCCCAGGGATAGGTCTGGTGAGACCTCCCACTTTGGCAATGATGACTTTTCTGAGACAAGGAGAATAATACCATACACTCTATTCCAGGTATAGTGCAACTCTTGTACAATTGGAACAAGACTTCACTACTCCTGAACTCAAATCTTCTTTTGATAAAGGCTAACATTCCATTAGCCTTGCTTCTGATCTTAAAGTAGGATAAAAGGCTGGCACAACATCGAGGGCCGAAGGGCCTGTACTGTGCTGTACTATTTTACATTCTGTGTTAGCTTACTACACTTACATGTTAGCCTTCAGTGAATTATCACCAAGAATATCTAGGTCCTTTTGTATATCTACACTTACCAACCTCATTATTTCAAAAATATTCTGCTCAACCGTTCCCCATCTACGTGGATAACATTTTTACACATTAAATTCCATCTGCTGTGTTCCTGCCCATTCATTGTGGGTGTCCAAATCCTCCTGAAAACATTTTACATCTTCCTCACAACTCACATTCCCACTGAGTTTACCATCACAAATTTGGAAATTTTGTCCCCACTTCAAGTATTGATGTATATTGTGAACAGCTGGAACCTACGAACCGATCCTTATGACACCACACTAGTCACAGCCAATATGAGAATGATCCATTTATTCCTACTGTCTGTTGTCTGTCTGTTAATCAATCCTTAAACCTTGCCAGTATACACCTCTGTAAATCACCTTAAATCAGTGCCTCCGGTAATTCACCTCTCCACGCACATACATGCACACACACTCGCACTCACATACACTCTCACACAAGCACATGCACACTCACATAAACACACATGCACACAAAGACTCACACACACACACACACACAAAGACTCACACACACACTCTCACACAAACACATGCACACTCACATAAACACACACAAAGACTCACACACATACAAAGACACACACTCACATAAACACACGCACACTCACATAAACACACACACACGCATGCATGCATACAAACACTCACACACACGTGCACACAAACACACATACATACACACATGCAAAGCCACACAAACATGTACACAAATACACACACATTCACATACACACAAACACATGTACACAAACAAAAGCACATACACACACACGTGCACACACACACACAAATATACACACACACACCCCACGCCTGCACACACTCTCACACAAATGCTCACACAAATACACACACACATACTCACACAAACACATGCCTCACACCCACACATGCGCACAAACACACATCCACTCACACAAATGCACGCGTGCACACACAAACACACAAACGCTCACATACACACACTCACATTCGCACACACACTCACACACACAGTCACATATACACACACACACCACACTCTCTCTCACACACACACACACCACACTCACACATACACACACACTCACACACACACACACCACACTCACACAGTCACACACACACACACACACACCACACACACACACACACACTGGTGGCATAGGAAAGGGAGCTTTCTGTCAGGAAGAATGTTGGAAAGTTTAAAAGAAAACAAGAAATTATTTTCTTTCTGAATTCACAATTCAAATAATTCATCCAATCTCTCTCAGTCGCCTCCGAAAGGGAATTGGATTGAAAAGGAAACATTTGCTGGACTTAGATAGGGAAAAATCAGAGGGGAGAAGAGCCAATTGGAGAGGCCTTTCAGCGTGTTAGTATGGGTAAAATGGCCTTACTAATGCTATGAGATTCCATCACAGCCCACAGCCTGGAAGTATTTATTTTCTGGTGGCTTTACTAACAATTTTTTGCTGAGCTTGGTTCCTTTCTGACACTTGATGGGAAATTTACTCCTTAATTTAGCCCAGAGCTCATCCCAAATCTGCTACTTGATGCAGCAGCTCCCCCATGTTGTAATGTACTGCCATTACAGCCTCCTCGCAGACTTTGGCACCATTGCAGTTTTGCACAAACTGATGCCAGGGATGGGAGCTGGTACTGTGCCTAGCTCTGACTGACCAAGTCGCAAATGTGCCATTTGCCTGCGCCCACCTCAAAGTTTAGACCAGTCCAATCCTAGAGAGTTAGACGCTGCAGAACTGGGGCAGGAGTTCCACCTGATTTAGCGTGTTGTAGATTCAGGTACCAACACCATAAGACCATAAGACCATAAGACATAGGAGTGGAAGTAAGGCCATTTGGCCCATCGAGTCCACTCCGCCATTCAATCATAGCTGATGGGCATTTCAACTCCACTTACCAGCGTTCTCCCCGTAGCCCTTAATTCCTCGAGACAACAAGAATCTATCAATCTCGGCCTTGAAGACATTTAACGTCCCAGCCTCCACTACACCCTGTGGCAATGAATTCCACAGGCCCACCACTCTCTGGCTGAAGAAATGTCTCCGCATTTCTGTTCTGAATTGACCCCCTCTAATTCTAAGGCTGTGTCCACGCGTCCTAGTCTCCTCGCCTAATGGAAGCAATGACCCGTGGACACCCCAGGATTTGACCATGTAACACCACCTGTCTCTCCCCAGTGCAGTGCTGAGGGAAGCATTACACTGTCAGAAGTAACATCTGTAAGAACGAAACCTTGTCCCACTGTCCCTGCTCAATACACCGATCTGACGAAGGGCAGATGATCTGGCAGTTTGCACACTGCTATCGGAGGGAGCTTGCTGGGCTGAAGCTGACTGCTGCTCCTTTCTCCAACTCAATCGCGGGTGTGGGCATTGCTGGCTAGGCCAGTATTTGTTGCCCAGAGAGGAGTCAGACTGGGTAAAGACAGCAGGTTGCCATTTCGAAAAGGACATTCCTCGACCAAATTGGTATCAACCACAGCCCGTGGGAGGCAGCGGTTCAAGGAGGCAGCTGATCACCATCTTCTCAAGGGGCAACTAGGGACGGGCAATAAAAAGTGCTGGCCAGCCAGCGACTCCCACTTCCTACAGGTGAAGAAAGAAAATGGTTTTGCGATCGTTATTAGACTTGCGATTCCAAATTTTAATTGACTTCGGATTCAACCATGGTGGAATTCAAATCCCGTTCATTGCCTTGATCACTGGATCAATATATCTACTGGTAAAATCACTTGACCATCACCTTCTACAGCAGTAACCACACTGAAACATCCTAAGTTTGAGAAAGACATCCTGCCTGCAGGTATAATGTCAATCTCCTTTATTACAGAAATTGAGGAAAAGCATTGAGAACCATCAGCCCAAAAACCCTGTTCCTCACACGGACTGCTCTCGAAATTCTATGTGGCCCATGTCAGCCTCTATCATTTGAGTTAGATGCAATAGGAACATGGTTCTGAAGTTCATACTTTAGGCCCCAATTGATGCACTTAAGCAGCCCATTCCAACAAAGGCTTTGAGCCTCCCACTGTGCGCCACTTAGCTGAAATCTGGATGATGTCATGTGTTCTTAATAAAGGCATACCCCCAAATGACTGCTTTTTGTGGGTTTATAGTTATTGGCCCATCAGTTCATGCTCTCCCTGGTGCTTAAGTCATTTTATACACCACCATTTGACAAAATAGGCTCAGCCAAACCGTGGCGCCAAGTCAGAGTGTGCCCATTGAAGGAATCCATATTTCATTCAGGGAAAAGAGAGCATGCAGACTGAGGAGACACATAAATGAGAGGGAGAAAGGGGAAGCCTCGTATTGAACCAGCAATTGCTGGAAATTTTCAGCAGGTGAAGCTCAGACTTTGTGAAAGAAATCTGGAAATTTACAGTCCACTGATGATCATGTGACCATTGTCAATTGTCATTGAAACCCCATCTGGTTCATTAATGTCCTTTAGGGAAGGAAACTGCCATCCTTATCTGGTCTGGCCTACATGTGACTCCAGACCCACAGCAACGTGGTCGGCTCTTAACTGCCCTCTGAGCAATTAGGGATGGGCAATAAATGCTGGATTAGTGTGGTGCTGGAAAAGCACAGCAGTTCAGGCAGCATCCGAGGAGCAAGAAAATCGATGTTTCGGGCAAAAGCCCTTCATCAGGGATATAGCCAGCGATGCCCTCATCCCATGAAACACCAAAAAAACCACCAAACTATGCCATTCAGACACAACAAAGCATTTCTGATGAAAGGTTTTCAGTTTGAAATCTTAACTCAGTTCCGCGGCAGTTTCAGCATCTGCAATATTGTTTACTGTTGTACTGGACAGCAAGGTTTTGATGGCTAAGGGAACATGTTAGCATATGAGTTCCAGGGAACAGAGAGATTCAAGAATTCTACCTTCCCACACCACTCCACACCCCAATCTTGTCCCTTTGCTTCCTATTAGGGGAAGAACAGACATGAGTTCTGTTGTGACGCCTCATTATTGGATAAGTTGATGACACCCTCTGTCCAGCTCTTGAGTAAACAATGCTAACATTGGACCCTTTGAATACATGGAGAAGCCTCGGACAGAAGGAGGGAAACATTTGGTAGGAGATGAAAGAATGAGATTGGAAAGACAGTGATACTAGAGAAGGCTGAGTGTCATTGAGCCAGTCATAGGGAAAGGCTCAGGAGAAGCCATGGAAACAATCTTTCTGAATTGGGTTACCATCAAACAGTTAATCCTAATAATGTTAAATAGTAAACAGGAGAAGGTGAGAATATCTTCACAATGAGAAAGACTACTGGAGAACATATGTCTTAAAGTAAAGATCAGACTGCAAACACTAAAGGCAACTTTGCCTCAAAACTGTGCTAAAACTCAGCCAGCATTTATTACCCATTCCGAATAAGGTTGTTGCAGACTGTTTCCTTGTGGTGTAAAGCAAAATTAATTTCTCAGGGCCCATGCTCACACACTCTGTATTTCATTAACTTCTGCAGCTGTTTGTTAATTCATCATTTCAGAAAATCTATTACTGGTGAAACAGCTTTGTACCTAACTTAGAAAGGCATTTGAATTAACTTGGTTAAGTTCAACCATATTGAGTTAGTTGGATTTGATTAGGTTGGGTCAGGTTCAGTCAAGGTGTGCTGGGTTGAATTGGGTTGTGTTAGTTGAATTGGATTTGGGTTAGGTTAGATTGGGTTGAGTGGCTTGGGTTGGGTTTGGTGGGGTTGAATCATGCTTGGTTGTCTGTCTCGGGTTTGGTGTGGATAAGCTCAATTGTGCTGAGTCGTGTAGTGTTGGGCTATGTCTGAGTTGTGTTTGGTCCAATCAAGGTAGAATTGGATGGAGATCATTGAAGAGTCAGGATTGATGCGAGTTGACCTAGGTTAGGCCGGGAGTGTCTCATTGACCCTCATTGGTAATGTTTACAATGAGCGTGACCTGGATTGTGAGGATATATCATTGTGGGCTGAATACCTACTCCCAAGTTATTCTTCTCTGTAACATGTGGAAGACATACATGGGAGAATTCCAGGATATATTAAGGAAATTGAAAATTAGTGGTGTAATAATTATTTTGTAGATACATCTGAAGGAGTGTTGTAGCCCACAGGAATATTTCTAGTTTCTGCTAAACAATCTCACTTATCCAATTCCTAACCAAGCTGTTCTACTTTGCAAAACCCTCCTCTACTTTCCTTTGTCAACCACACCGTCACCTTCACCATATTGCCTCCTACTCAAGTGTATTCTTTCCCAGGAGCACTGCATCTTGTTGAATTTCTGAACTAAGACGAGAGAGATTCTGTCTCCCAAGAAAGATATTGCATTTTATTTCAGACTTTTCATATCTTCAAGATGTGAAAACTGCCAAATTACCTTATAGCCCATTACACATCTTTATGAAATGTTGCAACAGATCAGCTAGATTGGAAACAACAAGATCCCACCAACAACAATGGATTCATATAGTACACTTACAGCACTGAGATAATACTAGGTGCTTCTGAGGGGCTGTATCAAGCAGGGTAAGACACATCAGGAGTTGTTAGGTCAGGTGACCAAATGTTTGGCCACAGAGGTAGGCATTTGGGCCCACCTTACTGGATGAGAGAGCAGTGACAAATGGCAAAGTAGAATTAGAGATGTTCAGGAGTCATTCCAGTCTGACGGACATGTGATAAAGGTAGGTTTGCTGGAATTACTGAAAATAATCCACTTTTAAACAACCTTGCTTTTGGGGTCTTTCAAGGAAACCTCAATTGTCAAACACAGAGAGAGCAAGCAAGCTATTAGCTTTGATTCATTCAAATGTGCTAGAATTCTTCCAGGAAATAATATTTTGGGATGCTGGTGATATGGTTAACGTGAGACATGGCATTTGGTAACATGTTTGAGAGGAACATGTGACTTCTCTAACAATTCCTCAGTTTTATAATTAAAGCATTTATATGGCATCTTCCACCACCTTGGGACATCCTGAAGCACAGTCAGTGATGAAATGGGTCTGGGTGGGTTACTCTTCGGAGGGTGGGTGTGGACTAGGTGGACCGAAGGGCCTGTTTCCACACTGTAGGAAATCTAATCTAATCTAATGTAGCAAAGCTTTCCAATCAACAGGTGTATTGAAAGTTGCTAAAAACAGCAATGTAATAAAGTCAGGTCTTATGCGTATTTTCTTCAGTGCTGTGGATTGTGGGATTGCTGAGTCAGGGGAACTAATTGGCACCATGTCATTCATGAAGATTAGTCATAATGGTTGTACCATGCCACTAACAGACAGCAGACAGTGAACTTGGTGATGTTCCATCTGTTGTTTTTTTTATCTGGTCTAGCAAGTAACCAATAGCATCATTTTTACTGTAATAAAATATACCAAGGTGTTTTCAAGTGAAGGATTCCTACACTGGGTGTGACCTACATCCCCAGAGGAGTCACAGGATGCAATTTAGAGTTGATCAACTCTGAGGCCAGCAATAGTAACCAGTTTTATTTTTCCCCTCAACGTAACTTGACTGTTTTTAATTCACTCAGAACAGATTCACAAGGATGATGCCAAGGTTGGAAGGTCTGAGCTCCAGGGAGAAGTTGAATAAGCTATTCTCCCTCAGGTGTCAGAAGCTGAGGGGTGACCTTAAAAAACATCATAAAATCATGAGGGGCGTGGATAGGGTGAATAGCCAAGGTCTTTTCTCCCAGGGTAGGGGAGTCCAGAACTAGAGGGCATAGGTTTAGGGTGAGAGGGGAAAGATTTAAAATGGATCTAAGGGGCCACCTTTTCACACAGAGGGAGTTGCGTGTTTGGAATGAGCTGCCAGAGGATGTGGTGGAGGCTGGTACAATTACAACATTTAAAAGGCATCTGGATGGGTTTAAGAATAGGAAGGGTTTCGAGCGATATGGGCAAAGTGCTTGCAAATGGGACTAGATGAATTTAGGATATCTGGTCAGTATGGATGAGTTGGACCGAAGGGTTTGTGTCAATGCCAAACCTCTCGATGACTCTATGATTCTTTGTGACATCACTGGCTGGGCCAGCTTTTATTGCCCATCCCTAGTTGCCCTTGAGAAGGTGACTTCTTCAACCTCTGCAGTTCAAACGGTTGACCCACGATGACCCTGGGGAGGGAGTTCTAAGATTTTGACCCAGTGACAGTGAAGGAACAGTGATACATTTCCAAGTCAGGATGGTGAGTGGGCTTGGAGGGGAACCTACAGGAGGGGGTATCCTGTCACATGAGGCCTGACTTCTACACCAACCACAATCTGCTTGTCAACCCAGCAGTCACAATCCCCATGCCCCCATAGCCTATCCCAATCAATCACATAAATATCCTCCCCTCCCAGGCACTTAATGCTTACCTCAACCCCTCACAATCTTCACTTGGCTGGTTTGTATTGGGAAATACCAATTTCTATCTATATTCCAAAGCAACATCAGACAATGAGAAGCGTAAAGCAATATTAAGGCAGAAAGCCAAACACTTGGTTGAGGATGTTGGCTCTAAAGAGCATTTGGCAGGAGGTAGACAGCTTTAACAATGAGCATTCCCAAGTCTAGAGTTTTGACACAACAGGCAGTGGTGAAGTCACTGAAATCAGGGAAGTTCAAGAGGTCAGAATTAGAATCTCAGAAAGTCTGTGGAACGTTTGTAACCCAGAAAGAGGCCACTCTGCCCAACAGCTGAGAAACAAGCCTTCCAGCCTCATGCCACTTTCCAACTCTTGACCTTTAACCCTGCAGCTGACAATACTTGCTCATCCAGACACATGAATTGATGGTCTCTATCTCAACTACTGTCTTCAGCAGCGAGTTCTGGATCCCGACAAAATATACTGCCTCATCTGCTACCGGACACTTTCAATCTCTGATGAAGGGCTCATGCCCAAAACATCAACTCTCCTGCTCCTCAGTTGCTGCCTGACCTGCTGTGCTATTCCAGCACCACACTCTCGACTCTGATCTCCAGCATCAGCAGTCCGCACTATCTCCCACTATCAATTTCTGTCCACCTCAGTACTGACTTCTCTGCTAAATCAACTAGGTCTTTCCGATCCACTCCACCCAGGCACCTCAACATGTTGCACATCACAATCAAATCGCAGTCATCCCTGTTCCCAGAAAAACATCTCAAGCCTGTCTGACCCTTCCTCAAAGCTGCACTATCCCAGTCCTGACAATATCTTAGTAAGTCTCCTCTATCCCCTCTCTAGTGTCATCATGCCCTTTCTGTTAGAGATGCACAGACACCTTGGAGGGTTGTGGGGCTAGAGGAGATGAAGAAAAGATTTACAAGGATGTCACTGAGACTTGAGGGCTTGAGTTATATGGATAGGCTGAGACTTTTTTTCACTGAAGTGCAGAAGGGTGAGGAGGTGACCTTAGTGAGGATTATAAAATCATAAGATGAGTTGCAAAGGTCTTTTCCCTAGAGTAGTAGAATTCAAAACTACAGGGCATAAGTTTAAGGTGAGAGGGAAAAGATTTAAAAGGGACCTAAGGGGCAACTTTTTCACACAGAGGGTGGTTCATATATGGAACAAGCTGCCAGAGGAAGTGGTAGATACAGGTACCATTGCAACACTTAAAAGACATTTGGACAAGCACGTGATTAGGAAGGTTTGGAGGGATATGGGTCAAATGCAGACAAATGAGACTAATTTAGTTTGAGATCAAAAACAGAAATTGCTAGAAAAGCTCAGCATGTCTGGCAACATCTGTGGAGAGAAATCAGAGCCAAAGTTTCAGGTCCAGTGACCCTTCCTCAGAGTGGGAAACTTTGGTCAGCATGGGTGAGTTGGACCGAAGGGACCGTTTCCATGCTCAACGACTCTGTGAGTCTATGACAGATTTCAAAACAAAGATCTAAATTCCATGATCAAGACTAGGGCCCAATGTGGTTCAATAAACGCAGGTTGAGGAGGACATGGTGCAGGATGGGAGGGGAAGTTGGAGTTTCTCTTTAAAACGCTCACCTTTCTTTTCTGGCGATGAATGTCACCAATGGAGTTGACCAGACTCGTGGGACCCAGTAGCATCCTGGTACTGCGTGGCCATTGGCTGCTCACCAGGGTGTGTTCACCCATCAAGATCTTCCTCACATTCTCGGAACCAGTCACACGGATCAGCGGGCGGCCCAGGAGGTGCGTCTTGAACACGTTGCCATATTTCTCCCGTCTTGATGAGTGGAATCTGGATCCCTATTATAAGAGAGCGCAATAACATTACAAACCATGACATTAGAATACCAGGTCAACCAAGGCAAGCTCACACACCCAAAGAATCATTTTCTGAACCCACTACTCGCTAACATCAAAGAAGGCAAAGTGAGGCCATTTGGACCATTTTTGCCGTACCAGCTCTTCGATAAAGCTATCAAACTATGTCCATTTGCCCATGGGGCTGTAAACTTGCTCCTTTGGGACTTTGGTCCAGTTCCCTTTTCAGCAAGTCCCGACTGAACCTGCTTCAGTTGCCCTTTTAGCTTATGCTTTCCAGATCACCACAACTCATTGCATTAAAAACAGTCTCTTGTTCTGATTCTTTAGCCAATTATCTTTACCCTCTGGTGATCTCCACCATTGGAAAACATTTCTTCCAGTCTATTGCTCAGTTCAAACATCAGAAAGGGCTGAGGGAGAACTCAGAACACTTCAGGATAACTCTGCATGCCCTTCCCTTGGCTACCCTCCTTCATTTGCTCTATCAGTTACAGCTCAGTCCCTCTTCTCTCTGAGTCCATAGGTTCAGTCCTACTCCAGTGAATTCAGCAACTGTGTATGAAACTACAGTTGTGATTCTACCACTCAGTATAGACATGGTGGGCCAAACGGCCTGTGCACATGCTGTGTGACTGCCACTATGGGAAACTGTAGCATGTTTTCTTCATTCGTTCAAGAGATGTGGGCAACAATGGCAAGGCCATTATTTATCTCCCAAACCTATTTATCTTTGAGAAGCAGGTGGGGAGCAACTTCCTAAAACTGCTGCAGTTCCCTGCAGGATATTCACAGGGCGGTCGGAATGGGAATTAGATTAGATTCCCTACAGTGTGAAAACAGGCCCTTCGGCCCAACCAGTCTACATCAACCCTGCGAAGAGTAACACACCCAGACCCATTTCCCCTCTGACTAATGCACCTAACACTACAGGCAATTTAGCATGGCCAATTTACCTCCCCTGCACATATTTGGACTGTGGGAGGAAACCAGAGCACCCAGAGGAAACCCATGCAGACACGGGGGGATGTGCAAACTCCACACAGACAGTCATCTGAGGCTGGAATCACACCTGGGACCCTGGTGCTGTGAGGCAGCAGTGCTAACCACTGAGCCACCATGCCACCCTAGGGATTTAAACAGTGACACAGGTAATATAGTTCAAAGTCAAGGTGGTGTGAGACTTGAAGATGTAGTTGTGAGAGGGAAGTAGGGGAGGTGTTGTTCACAATTGCATTTTCCATACTGCTCTCACAAAATCTCCACTCAGTTTTTGGCCCACTCAGAGTTCGAGAACTTGCCTAAAGATCAAAAGGGCCCCTCCGAGAGGCTCGCCCATCCAGAGTCACTGTGTTCACACAGCAACTGACATGTCGGGTGGGGTGTGAACGTCAGATACATGAGGCCAGGGCTTGCTGTGACTCAGAGCACAAGGCAGCAGGGGCAGAGGCTGGTGATGGGCAAAGCTGGGTAAAAAATAAACATTCAGAAGGCACCCTCCTCTATTAGCTTTACTCAACGGGATGCCATGATGTGGAGGTGCCGGTGTTGGACTGGGGTGGACAAAGTTTAATAAAAAATCACACAACATCAGGTTATAGTCCAACAGGTTTATTTGAAAGTACAAGCTTTCGGAGTGCTGCTCCTTCATCAGGATGTGAGTTCCAGCAATACAGACAGCTGGAAACCCTGGAATAAATGTGGCAGCATAATTGTGAAAACTGGGTAGCACAGGCAAGTTGGGCTGAAAGGCCTGTTTCCATTCTTCTAACTTTATGACTCCATGGCTGTTATGATTCCTATTTGCTATTGTGGGATTCCAACCCCCCCCCCCCTTTCTATCTATCTATCCATCCATCCAATCACCTCTTTATCTATCTACTTATTTGTGTCTCAACTTCTTTCAAATCTGCTACTTCTTTCAGGTTCTCTCCTTGTTTCTCTCTCAGGAACGTAGGAATTAGGAGTGGGAGTAGGTAATTCAGCCCTTTGAGCCTGCACCACCATTTAACATGGTCGTGGCTAATCTTATCCTGGGTCTCAACTCTACTTTCTGGATCTCACCCTTCTACTGAACTCCCGCTTCCATCACATTCTCACTGTCTCAACCTCTGTCCCCCGAGTTCTCTCTCCCCCAACTTCTGTTACTATCAGTTAGATTCTTTCTCACATTTTATTTCTCTTTGAGTCATTCTCACTCTCAATCTCTTTTCCATTTGTCCTCCCTCCCTGTTTTCTCACACTCTTTCTCTGACACTCTATTTCTGTTTCACTGTCTCCATGTTTATTACCCATTCACCATGTCTCTCTGTATCTCTCTTGCCCTTGCTGTTTCACTATCTCTCACTGTCTATTTCTGACACAAGATTATTCACCAACATACAATGTTTTATTTCTTGCGATTTCACTGTTTTGTTTCTCACTGCCTCTTCCTCTGTTGCTCACTCTCTCTCTCTGTCTTTTGCTCTCCATGTCCCCCCCTCAACCCGACTGTATATTGCTCTGTCCAACTCACTCTGTCTGATGTTCTCTTTCTCTGTCACACGCTATCTCTTTCTGTCTCTCTCTCTCTCACACACACACACACAGTCCCTTGCTCTATCCCTCTCACACACACACACACTCTCTTGCTCTCTCTCTCACACACACACACACACACACACACACTGTCTCTGGCTCTGTCCTTCTCTCACACACACACACTATCTCTTGCTCTGTCTCTCTCTCTCCCTCTCTCTCTCTCTCACACTCACACACTGTCTCTTGCTCTGTCTCTCTCTCCCTCTCTCTCACACTCACACACTGTCTCTTGCTCTGTCTCTCTCTCCCTCTCTCTCACACACACACACATACACACTGTCTCCTGCTCTGTCCCTCTCTCTCACACACGCACTGTCTTTGGCTCTCTCTCTCCCTCTCTCTCTCTCTCTCACACACACACACACACACTGTCTCTTGCTCTGTCTCTCTCTCTCTCACACACACACACACACACACACTGTCTTTGGCTCTCTCTCTCTCTCTTTCACTGTCTATGGCTGTGTCCCCGTCTCTCACACTGACCCTCACTACCTCGCTCTCTCTCTCTCCAACAGACACACATTGTCCCTGGCTCTATCGCTTTCTCATACACACAGAGAGACGCGTGTACAGTCTCTCACAGCCGCGTGTACAGTCTCTCACTCTCTCGCACACACACAATCACCTCCCCACACCTCCCCACCCCCCACCCCCACTGACTGCAGTATTTGCTTTGTATATAATGAGCACCCTGCGATAAATCTTATTAAACCAAATTTGAGAGATTATCTGGGTAATCGCGGCTTTTAACGCAATTGCTGGCCTGATCTCAATAAATATGATTACAGCTCTCTTTGTGCTTAAAGAAAGGGTTATTGATACATTTCCACCCGGGGACAAAGCATGCTTTATGCAGAGCAAGTTCAAATCAGTTTACACTAAAAATTAGGATTTTAACAGAGTGACCGAACAGGGAATGGGAGGCTTCCCGCGTCTCTCTCTATAAAACAAAATTCTCCCTCATAGCGGATGAATGAATGGAGGTTGTCAGTGTGCAAAGGTCGGCCCAGGTTAGAGGGTGCTGCTCCCTGTGCAGACAGACACTCGGACCCGGGCACGGACACTCACGCCCACACTGCTCCAAAGCGACCACCCCCACGTGGATTCAGCTCCCTCCCGGGAAAGGGGGAACGCAGACCCCCCCACCGGTACCTGTCTCAGTCCCACACAGATACCCCACCAGCTGCACCCTCCACCCCCCCACCCCCCAGCTGCCGGCGAGATATTGGACTGCGGGAGGCTTCACCCTAGCCTGTTTTCCCACTTACCACCTCCTCGCCCCCCCCCCCCCACTCCCTGTCCGTCTTCCGACAGAGTGGGGGGAGAGCAGAACAGGAAGGTCCTCCTCTCCCCTCCTGACCGAAAAGCAACCCCTAACCCCCAGGAAGGGAGAGACAGAGCTGCCTGCAATGCTTTCCAAAGCGGACGTTTACAATCAGTGTGCATCATTTCCACCCGGACTGGATTGTCGTGAGGTTGTGTGAATACTCGGCTGGATAGCATTTGGGGAATCAGCTGGTATTTTTGGTTTAAAGGGTAAGGTGGGAATACTGTTTATTTACTCACACACACACTAACACACAGACACACGCAGACACACACGCACACACTAACACACAGACACACATACAGTTCCCACTCACACACACACACACACACACAGTTCCCACTCTCACACACACATAGACACAGTTCCCACACACACACACAGTTCCCACTCTCACACACACATAGACACAGTTCCCACTCACACACAGACACACACACACAGATACACACAGTTCCCACTCTCACATATTCAGACACAGACACACACACACAGACAGTTCCCACTCTCACAGACACACACACAGTTCCTACTCTCACATACAGACACAGACAGTTCCCACTCTCACAGACACAGACACACACACACACAGTTCCCACTCTCACAGACACACACACAGTTCCCACTCTCACATACAGACACAGACAGTTCCCACTCTCACATATACAGACACAGACACACACACACAGTTCCCACTCTCACAGACACACACACAGTTCCCACTCTCACAGACACAGACACACACACAGTTCCCACTCTCACATACAGACACAGACAGTTCCCACTCTCACATATACAGACACAGACACACACACACAGTTCCCACTCTCACAGACACACACACAGTTCCCACTCTCACAGACACAGACACACACACAGTTCCCACTCTCACAGACACACACACAGTTCCCACTCTCACATACAGACACACACAGTTCCCACTCTCACAGACACAGACACACACACACAGTTCCCACTCTCTCACACACACACACACACACACAGAGTTGTCCCATTCTCACACAGGCTGAGCGAGTCTCACGGAGACTTACTGAGTGCTGGTAGCACCTGTTGGGGTAGGATGGCAGCGGGAGACAGAGTGAGAGAGAGAAACCTGGTTTTAAAGGGAGAGGGAGTTGGGTCAATTTGCGATCCCTGAGCGGGTCCTTTCCCGGAGGTCAGTGTGCTGACAGGGTCAAACAGCAGTCAGTGGGTTAAGGCCGGTTACACACCAGTCCCTGCCGCTCCAGCAACATCGCCGCTTCATATTTACAACGGGCCGTCTCTGAGAAATGATGAGACCGTGCTCCAAACCCGACACGCAGCCGTTCAGACCGCCCGTACCGAGCTCCCGAAATAGTACTCAGGGAGAGGAGGCGAAGTTTGAGCCCGCTGCCCTTGAAAACTTGGAAAACTTGCGCATTTTTAAGAGCGAGGTCGTGCAAACGTTTTAAGACAGGAGTTAACAGCCGCGCAGTCCCACACACGCCTGGAGCTGGACAATATCATCTTTTCCAAATATGACCAGTCTGAAAATGACCCAAGTCCCCCACTCCCTGACCAAGAGACGCACAGAGACAGACAGACGGACGGACGGACGGACAGAGAGAATATACAAGTGGATGAACCAGTCTCACCTCTACTAACCAATGAAAAGTCTCTCCAATGAGGGGTAGCCCCATCGAGCCCTTAGGAATCGGCAGATTGCAGGTTTTGTCACGGTTCACAGTCCAGCGGAATTGCCAAAGTTGCCTGGAGACAGTCAGCAGCAGGAGCAGAGAGACCAGGCAGGCAGCCGCTGTGGCTACAGCAGAGACCAGTTCCAAACCTTCCCAAAACATCCTGAGAAAACCAGGGCAACAGCGGGAGAGGAAAAAAAAACACACACAGAAGAGGGTGAGAGTGGGAGGGAAGTGAGGGAGGGAGGGGAATGAAATCAACTTCTCTCCCTCCCCACCTTGCAGAAAAAAAACTCCAAAAATTTATTGCATGTCCTTAACTAAACAGGGAACTAGAGGATAGAGAGACATACGAGATCTCTGTGATATTGAGGAGATGTCTTGCAGTATGTGTGTGTGTGTGTGTGTCTGCCTCTGTGTGTGTGTGTGTGTGTGTCTGTGCGTACATACATATATATCTGTGTGTGTGTGAGAGAGAGAGAGAGCTGAGTGATTTCCTGCACACTCCGAGCCTGCAGTATGTCTATATAGAGGCGGGGAAGACTTGACTCTGGCAAAGCGCCACAACGGTGGCCGCTCCCCACGCGGTTTCCCTCCAACAGACTCGGGAAGTGAGTTCAGGAGAGTCCTGCAAATCTGTAACCTCTCAGCCTGAGAGAGAGAGAGAGCCACTTCATTATCACCTCTCTCTCACTTCCAGTCCCCGGGCTCCAGAACGGATTGGTGGCAGGAATACCGCGATTCTCATTATCCAATAGAGATCCCAGTTAATATTCCATCAGCTAAAAGACAATTAAACACCTCCCAAAGTTGCTGCATCTTTTTTCTCTCTCTCTCTCTCTCTCTCTCTCAGGGATGGGAAGTCAGTGACACACTGCCAGGTGTGAATCCATCGGTGTACATCCAACTCACTCTCCACAGGCCGCCCCGTGCTCCACTCGGCCCGCTCTCCGGCTCCTTCTATCCCCGGAGCTGCCACACACCCAAACCCCCACTGCCGTCCCGTCCGCTCCTGAGGCTGAGCGGGGAAGGGGAACCAGGAGAGAGGGAGAGGGGGATGGGGGAGAGGGGAATAGGGAGGGGAGGGGGGGATTGGGAGTAGGAGAGAGAGAGGGAGACAGAGGGAGGAGGAGGGGGGATAGGGGGAAGGGGGGAGAGAGAGAGAGAGATAGAGGGAGGGGAGGGGGGTATAGGGAGTAGGAGAGAGAGAGGGAGACAGAGGGAGGAGGAGGGGGAAGGGGGGAGAGAGAGAGAGAGATAGAGGGAGGGGAGGGGGGATTGGGAGTAGGAGAGAGAGAGGGGGAGACAGAGGGAGGAGGAGGGGGGATAGGGGGAAGGGGGGAGAGAGAGAGAGAGATAGAGGGAGGGGAGGGGGGATTGGGAGTAGGAGAGAGAGAGGGAGACAGAGGGAGGAGGAGGGGGGATAGGGGGAAGGGGGGAGAGAGAGAGAGAGATAGAGGGAGGGGAGGGGGGATTGGGAGTAGGAGAGAGAGAGGGGGAGACAGAGGGAGGAGGAGGGGGGATAGGGGGAAGGGGGGAGAGAGAGAGAGATAGAGGGAGGGGAGGGGGGATTGGGAGTAGGAGAGAGAGAGGGAGACAGAGGGAGGAGGAGGGGGGATAGGGGGAAGGGGGGAGAGAGAGAGAGAGATAGAGGGAGGGGAGGGGGGATTGGGAGTAGGAGAGAGAGGGGGAGACAGAGAGGGGGGAGGGGGAATAGGGAGTAAGAGAGAGAAACTAAGGGGTGAATAGGGAGAAGAGGAGGAGAGGAAGACAGAGGGAGGGGGATAGGGAGAGAGAGTGGGGAGATAGGCAGATGAGGAAAGTGAGATAGAGACAGGGAAATAGGTAGAGGGGTGTTAGGGTGACATAGAGACGGGAGGGAGACAGGAACAGAGATATGGGGGAGGGAGGGAAAAGGATAGAGAAGATGGGGGCAGACAGGGAGGGGGGGGAGAGAGAGAGAGAGACAAGGAAAGAGGGAGAAAGGGGGAGGAGATAAACAGAGGGGGAGACATAGGGAAAGATGGAGACAGGGAGAAAGAAAGATAGGGAGCGGGAAAGGAGGGAGAGAGAGAGGAGGGGGAAGGAGGGAGAGAGAGAGGAGGGGGAAGGAGGGAGAGAGAGAGGAGGGGAAGGAGGGAGAGAGAGAGGAGGGGAAAGGGAGAGAAAACAAGTGGGGGAGAGAGAGACAGTGAGAAACAGAGACAAGGAAAGAGGCAAAAAGGGAAAGGGGAGACACGGCATAGGGGAGAGAGATAGGGACAGAGAAGGAGATGGGGAGTGGGGGAGAGCGAGACAGGAAGAAGGAGACAGGGAAATGGAGAGAGGGAAACTGGGAAGAAAGGAAGTCGGGGGGAGAGGGGAAGGGAGAGGGAGACAGGGAGGGAGAGTGAGCTGGACAGGGAGAGCAGAAGAGAGGGAGACAGGGAGATGGGAGACTGACAGAGACAGTGAGAGTAAGGGGCAGAGACCGGGGATGGCAGAGGCCAAGGTAGAGAGAGGCACAGAGGGTGGGAGGGTGTGGAAATGGAGATGTAAGTGAGGGAGAGAGAGAGAGAGACAGGGGTGGATAGAGGATATGGAGGAGAAGGAGAGGGAGTGAATGTGAGGAAGGGAGAAAGAACAGAGATCAGCGATGGAGAGGGGAGTGAATGACAGAGCGAAGGAAACGGGCTGAGAGCAGGAAGGGGTGAGTGAAGGTTGGGCATGTGAAGGGGGAGTGAGAGTAAAGGAGAGAGTGAGTGAAGGAGAAGGTGAGTGAAAGAGAGGGAGAGTGAAGGAGAGATGGAGAGTGAAGGAGAGAATGATTGAAGGAGAGAGGGAGAGTGGGGAGAGAGAGTGAAGGAGTGGGTGAGTGAAGGAGAAGGTGAGTGAAAGAGAGGGAGAGTGAAGGAGAGATGGAGAGTGAAGGAGAGAATGATTGAAGGAGAGAGGGAGAGTGGGGAGAGAGAGTGAAGGAGTGGGTGAGTGAAGGGGAGGGGCAGTGAAGGAGAGAGGGAGAATGATGGGAGAGAGTGAAGGAGTGGGAGTAAAGATGAGGGTGAGTGAAGGAGAGAGGAAGAGTGAATGAGAGGAAAGAGAAAGAGCAAGGGAGAGGAGATTGGGGGTGGGCGAGAGTGATGAGAGAGGGAGTGAAGGAGCAGAGGGGACAGGGAGAGGAGGCGATGGGGAGAGTGAATGGGGGTAATGAAGGAGGGGAGGGAGAGTGAGTGGAGGAGTGAAGGGAGGAGTAGGGGAGAGTGAATGAGAGGAGGGAGGGGAGGAGGGGGAGAGTGAATGAGAGGAGGGAGGGGAGGAGGGGGAGAGTGAATAAGGGGGAGTGAAGGAAGGGAGGAGGGGTGTGGGAGAGTGAATGAGAGGAGGGAATGAAGGAGGGAAGGGGAGAGTGAAGGAGAAGGTGAGTAAAGGAGGAGAGGGGGAGAGTGAAGGAGAGGGTGCCTGAAGGAGAGAGGGATTGAGGAGAGGGAATAAAGTAGAGGTGTGGCTATCTCTCTCTGAGTCAAGCTAGGACCCAGTCCAGCAAAAGGGAACGGGGTCCAGTCGGTGTTTGGAATGAGCTCTGTGTACCATCCGCCAGTGATTCCGAGACTGTCACGGCTCCTGCTTCAGTCCCTCATCCCAACCCATCAGTACCCACTGTAACCGGAGGGACATGAGCAGAGTGGGACCCAGCATTCACCAGATACCTGTCCATTCCCGCTCTGCATTACAGTCTGCGTTGTGCTGCCTAAAAGTGTAACACATCGGTGCTGAGTGAGAGAGCTTTCCAGGGATGGAGTATTCAGCAGCCAATGTGGGTGGTAGCCCGTGTTGTTGTTTTGACCTGACTCTGTCTCTGTGTGTGTGTGTGTGTGTGTGAACACTGATCACTCACTATCAACACTCCCATCAAGCGGACACAAACGGTACCACAACACAGCCATTCCTCTCTCACCCTCTTCCCCCCCCACCCACCCCCCTTCCAGCCGCGCCACTGAACCAGGTCAATCGGCCCGTCGCACCAGGGCTGACTCCTTGAAAGCGCGTCGCTGCTCGGCCTCACGCCCCGCCTTTCCTTTAGAAGCCAAAGACTTGCATTGATGTGGCGCCCGTCGCAAATGTAGGACGTTCCAAAGCGCTTCACAGCCAGGCGAACTTCTTACATGTGGAGGCTGTTGTAATATAGGAAACTCCGCAGCCCAGTTTGCGCACAACAAGATCCCACGGACAGCAAAGATCATTTCCTTTTGTGATGTTGGTTGAGTTAGAATTGCGGGTCAGGGCATGGGAGAGATAGCTCACCTGTTCTTCAGAATTAATCTTTTCCTTGAAAATGCCAAATTTATTCCTATTCTCTGCTTCCTGTCAGTTTACCGCCCCTGTAACCACTCTAATATATCATCCCCCCCTCCAAGAGCATTAATCTTTGTATGGACCTTATCAAACACTTTGTGAAAATTACTGGTCCTCCTTTTCTCCAACTTACTAGTTGCATCCCCAAAGAGCCGTGATAAATTTATAAAATAGGATTTCCCTTTCATAGTTTTTATTAAACTATGTTGACTTGTAGTAATCATGGATAGTGTTCTAAATGCAGTGTTCAGCCATCGTTACTAATAATTTCTAGCATGTTTCCCTCTTTTTTGAAAACTTAAAAACTTCAAAATGCCAACTTAAAACTGGGTGGGGTTATTTCCAAACCTAAGGAATTGTGGAAAATCATGTCTATTATCTCTGCAGCTATCTCGGTTAGATCCCTGAGATCCTGGGTTTTGGGTATTTGTCAGAATTTAGTCTCTTAGTCTTCTCCAATACATTTTACCGGCTGATATTAATAACTTTAATTTCCTTACGCTTGCTTTCTTTTGTCTCCACCTCTAAATGAGCAATTCTGTACAATTCTGGTCCCCATATTTCAGGAAGGATGTGGAAGCATTGGAAAAGGTGCAGAGGAGATTTACCAGGATGTTGCCTGGTCTGGAGGGAAGGTCTTATGAGGAAAGGCTGAGAGACTTGAGTCTGTTCTCATTGGAAAGAAGAAGGCTAAGGGGGGATTTGATAGAGACATACAAGATGATCAGAGGATTAGATAGGGTAGACACTGAAAATCTTTTTCCTAGCATGATGACATCAGCTTGTACAAGGGGGAATAACTACAAATTGAGGGGTGATAGATTTAAGACAGATATCAAAGGCAGGTTCTTTACTCAGAGAGTGGTAAGGGTGTGGAATGCCCTACCTGCTAATGTAGTCAACTCAGCCACATTAGGGAGATTTAAACAATCGCTAGATAAGCACATGGATGATGATGGGATAGTGTAGGGGGACGAACTGAGAATAGTTCATGGCTCAGCGCAAGGGCCTGTTCTGCGCTGTATTGTTCGATGTTCTAATATTTGGTTTTGGCTTGAAACTGATGTCTTCCACTGAGAAGATAGACACAAAATATTTGTTTAATTTCTCTGTCACTCTGTCACTAATTTCTCCTATTTCTGCTTTGAAGGAGAGATTATTCTCTTCCTTAATAGGTGCTTATGAAAGCTCTTCGTTTTTAAATTTTTCAGCTGGTTCACTATTATTTTCTATTTCCTTTCCATTTTGTCAGGGTTTTTTTGTTGACCTTTTTTGTGATTTTTAATTCCCAATCCTCATACTTGCTCAATAAAAACCGAAAAGAACTGCGGATGCTGTAGATCAGAAACAAAAATAAAGATTGCTGGAAAAGCTCAGCAGGCCTGGCAACATCCATGGAGAGAAATCGGTGACCCTTCCTCCAAACTGATGGTAGCTAGGAAAATGTCAATTTATATGCAGTACATAGGGTTGAGGGGAAGGGGGAAGGATTCGATGGTAGGTGGGGATAAAGCCCGAAAAGAGAGAACAGTTAGACAGATAAAGGAGTTGGATAACGATTTCGCTGGGAGGGTGAATAGCTGTTAATGGTGCCCATTAGTGGCTAACAATGGGTTCGGTGTAATAGCAGACCATGTAATAAGAAACAAAAGCAGAAGTCGCTGGAAAAGCTCCGCAGATCTGGCAGCATCTGTGCAGAGAAATCAAAGTTGGAAAATCGGAAGCCTTCAGAAATGAGATAACAAGAATCCAGAGAAAGTATATTCCTGTCAGGGTGAAAAGGAAGGCTGGTATAGGGAATGCTAGATGACTAAAGAAATTGAGGTGAAAATGTGTTGCTGGAAAGGCGCAGCAGGTCAGGCAGCATCCAAGGAGCAGGAGAATCGACGTTTCGGGCATGAGCCCTTCTTCAGGAATGAGGAAAGTGTGTCCAGCAGGCTAAGACGCACTGATCTCCAGCATCTGCAGTCCTCACTTTCTCCAAAAGAAATTGAGGGTTTGGTTAAGAAAAAGAAGGAAAAGAAGGAAGCATATGTCAGGTACAGACAGGATAGATCAAGTGAATCCTGAGAAGAGTATAAAGAAAGTAGGAGTATACTTAAGAGAGAAATCAGGAGGGCAAAACGGGGACATGTGATAGCTTTGGCAAATAGAATTAAGGAGAATCCAAAGGGTTTTTACAAATATATTAAGGACAAAAGGGTAACTAGGGAGAGAATAGGGCCCCTCAAAGATCAGCAAGGCGGCCTTTGTGTGGAGCCACAGAAAATGGGGGAGATACTAAACGAATATTTTGCATCAGTATTTACTGTGGAAAAGGATATGGAAGATATAGACTGTAGGGAAATAGATGGTGACATCTTGCAAAATGTCCACATTACAGAGGAGGAAGTGCTGGATGTCTTGAAACGGTTAAAGGTGGATAGGTCCCCAGGACCTGATCAGGTGTACCCGAGAACTCTGTGGGAAGCTAGAGGAGTGATTGCTGGGCCTCTTGCTGAGATATTTGTATCATCGATAGTCACAGGTGAGGTGCCGGAAGATTGGAGGTTGGCAAACGTGGTGCCACTGTTTAAGAAGGGCGGTAAAGACAAGCCAGAGAACTATAGACCAGTGAGCCTGACCTCGGTGGTGGGCGAGTTGTTGGAGGGAGTCCTGAGGGACAGGATGTACATGTATTTGGAAAGGCAAGGACTGATTTGGGATAGTCAACATGGCTTTGTGCATGGGAAATCATGTCTCACAAACTTGATTGAGTTTTTTGAAGAAGTAACAAAGAAGATTGATGAGGGCAGAGCAGTAGATGTGATCTATGTGGACCTCAGTAAGACATTTGACAAGGTTCCCCATGGGAGATTGATTAGCAAGGTTAGATCCCATGGAATACAGGGAGAACGAGCCATTTGGATACAGAACTGGCTCAAAGGTAGAAGACAGAGGGTAGTGGTGGAGGGTTGCTTTTCAAACTGGAGGCCTGTGACTAGTGGAGTGCCACAAGGATCGGTGCTGTGACCTCTACGTTTTGTCATTTACATAAATGATTTGAATGCAAGCATAAGGGGTACAGTTAGTGAGTTTGCAGATGACACCAAAATTGGAGGTGTAGTGGATAGCGAAGAGGGTTACCTCAGATTACAACAGGATCGTAATCAGATGGGCCAATGGGCTGAGAAGTGGCAGATGGAGTTTAATTCAGATAAATGTGAGGTGCTGCATTTTGGGAAAGCAAATCTTAGCAGGACTTATACACTTAATGGTAAGGTCCTAGGGAGTGTTGCTGAACAAAGAGACCTTGGAATGCAGGTTCATAGCTCCTTGAAAGTGGAGTCGCAGGTAGATAGGATAGTGAAGAAGGAGTTTGGTATGCATTCCTTTATTGGTCAGAGTATTGAGTACAGGAGTTGGGAGGGCATGTTGCGGCTGTACAGGACATTGGTTAGGCCACTGTTGGAATATTACGTGCAATTCTGGTCTCCTTCCTATCGGAAAGATGTTGTGAAACTTGAAAGAGTTCAGAAAAGATTTCCAAGGATGTTGCCAGGGTTGGAGGATTTGAGCTATAGGGAGAGGCTGAACAGGCTGGGGCCTTCTTCCCTGGAGTGTCAGAAGCGGAGGGGTGACCTTATAGAGGTTTACAAAATTATGAGGGACATGGGATAGGATAAATAGACAAAGTCTTTTCCCTGGGGTCAAGGAGTTCAGAACTAGAGGGCATAGGTTTAGGGTGAGAGGGGAAAGATATAAAAGAGATCTAAGGGGCAACGTTTTCACACAGAGGGTGGTACGTGTATGGAATGAGCTGCCAGAGGATGTGGTGGAGGCTGGTACAATTGCTATATTTAAGAGGCATTTGGATGAGTATATGAATAGGAAGGGTTTGGAGGGATATGGGCCGGGTGCTGACAGGTGGGACTAGATTGGGTTGGGATATCTGATCGGCATGGATGGGTTGGACCGAAGGGCCTGTTTCCATGCTGTACATCCCAATGACTCTATGACTCTAAAGTTAACGTTTCGGGTCTGGTGACCCTTCAACTTTGATTTCTCTTCACAAACACTGCCAGACCTGTTGAGCTTTTTCAACAACTTCTGTTCTTGTTTCTGATTTGCAGCATCTGCAGTTCTTCCAGTTTTTATGTTATAACAAGGCCTGGTGTTGTGGGTGTTGGGGTAAGACATGGGACGGCTCAAGCCCTAAAGTTATTGAACTCAATATTGAGTACTGCAGGGTCTCCAAGTGAAAAATGAGGTGCTGTTCTTCCAGCTTGTGCTGAACTTTACTAGAGCACTGCAGCAAGCCTGAGACTTAGATATTGGCCAGGGAACAGGGTGGGGTGTTTAGGTGGTGGGCAACTGGAAGCTCAGGGTCTTTTTTGTGGGCATGCTATTGTTCTTAACAATCTAATACTATCCTTGACCTCCTGAGTCAGTTGTGGATAGACCTGGCTGAATTCTTGTTTCTCAATGGAATGTGTTTATTGAATATTTGAATTTTTAGGAATTAAGACATACGGGGAGAGTGCGGGTAAGTGACATTGACATGCCCATCAGCCATGATTGAATGGTGGAGTGGACTCGATGGGCCGAATGGCCTTACTTCCACTCCTATTTCTTATGGTCTTATCATGCCTTTTAGTCCACTTACCTAATCAACCATGTGTCCACTCATAACTATATAATTATTGTGGTTCTGCTCGCCGAGCTGGAAGTTTTTGCTGCAAACGTTTCGTTCCCTGGCTAGGGAACATCATCAGTGCTGTTGGAGCCTCGTGTGAAGCGCTGCTTTGATGTTTCTTCCGGTATTTATATTGGTTTGTTCTTGCCGCTTCCGGGTGTCAGTTTCAGCCGCAGTGATTTGTATGTGGGGTCCAGGTCGATGTGTCTGTTGATGGACCTGGACCCCACATACAAATCACTGCAGCTGAAACTGACACCCGGAAGCGGCAAGAACAAACCAATATAAATACCGGAAGAAATATCAAAGCAGCGCTTCACACGAGGCTCCAACAGCACTGATGATGTTCCCTAGCCAGGGAACGAAACGTTTGCAGCAAAAACTTCCAGCTCGGCGGGCAGAACCACAACAACGGATACCCGAGCTACAAATCTTCAATCAGATTTTAAACTATATAATTAGTTTTAAGTTTAAGCTTCTTGTTTGTGATTAGAATACTTCTCTTTCAAACTTAGTATCAAGTTGAATGGTATTATGTTTATTACTTTCTATGTGGCATTACTAATTAATTCAGCCAGTTAACACAATACAAGATTGAAGATTGCCTTATCCCGATTCAGTTCCATAACTTATCGTTTCAGGAAACTACCACAAAAGCTTTCTTCAAACTTATCTTTCAGGCCTCCCTTAACCATTTAACTGTCCTTGTTTATATGAAAGATTATTATATTAATTTCATTTCAGGCTCCAATAATGTCTTGTTTAATACTCTTTTCAACAACTGTTCGGAAAGGGAATGGCAGGGGGAGGAGGTTATAAACCTCTCTCCCTTGTGTTTACTGACTGTTGTCATAAATGCATTACGCATTCAGAGAAATAACTTTTTTTTCATTACCATTTCATTCATTAATGTGCAGTTAATGTTTGACTCTCCATCCCTTCCTGTCTTACTCTGCCTGCCTTTACACCATCACTGCACTGTTCCATTGTCTTAGCCTTTCCCTCAATCCAAACACTCTGATAGCACCATTAATCCTCCTCCCACCTCGGTTAGTACAAAGCCATGTTCAGAGTCATAGTTATATACTTGACCAGGAAATTGGTACCCTCCCCCCACCCATCCCAAAAGAACAGCTCCTTTCTGAAACACGGATGTTAGATCCCCATGAATTGAAACCCCTTATTCCCACACTACTCTTTGAGTGTTTGTACTCAGTTGTCTAGTTAGCAGAACATCAGTTGTGGATTTAACTAGATCACTGGTTCCCATGTGGATCATGACAACTAGCTTGACCACCTCCTCCACCAACCTCTGCCCTCCAATTCGAGCTCCCCTTCAGCTGTGGTGAACATAGAACATAAAACAGTACAGTGCAGAACAGGTCCTTCGGCTCTCAATGTTGAGCTGACCTGTGGACTATTCTCAGCTCGTCCCCCTACACTATCCCATCATCATCCATGTGCTTATCCAAGGACTATTTAAGTCTCCCTAACGTGGCTGAGTTGACTACATCGGCAGGTAGGGCACTCCACGCCCTTACCACTCTCTGCGTAAAGAGATATCCTTAACATGATATCAGGCAGACAACATAACCTTTGGGGTTCCTGATCACAGCTGCAGAGAACAGTCGTCCTCCTGACTGTCCAGGCTCTTTCACTATCACAATTCTTTACCCGCTTATGACCTGACTTTCTCTGTACTATTCTGGTGTCAGGGTCATGTTGTTCATCCACGATGCCAGGAGCTGAGGTTCCTCCATCACTACTTCCTGGACACCCAAATCTCACAGACTTAGAGTGACAACCAGTTTTATAAAAAGTCACTTGTTTCATAAGGAGACAATGAGCATCTCCAATAAGTGACAAACCAATTTTCCACATTGTTGGGGAGATGCCAGTGTTGCAACTGTACAGGAACAGCTTGGCTAGGGGAGGGGCAAGTTCTGGAGCACACATCTTCAGTACTATTGCCGGAATGTTGTCAGGGTCCTGAGCCTTTGCAGTATTCAGGGGAGTAATACCATGTGGAGTGAATCGAATTAGTTGAAGCCTGGTATCTGTGATGCTGGTGATCTCTGGAGGAGGCCAAGATTGATCATCCACTCAGCACTTCTGGCTGAAGATAATTGTGAATCATAAGACATAAGACACACACACCACTGGGTCAGACACACACACACACACACACACACACACACACACTAGGATAGTTCACACTCACATTGATCCACACTGTGACAGTTCACACTCAAATTGATATACACAATGACAGTTCACACTCACACTGATCCATCCTGTGACAGTTCACACTCACATTGATCCACAGAGGGATAGTTTACCCTCAAACTGATATACACATGGACAATTCACACTTAAACTGATTCACACTGTGACAGTTCACACTCACACTGATCCACACTGGGAAAGTTCACACTCACACTGATATACGTTAGAACAGAACAATCCTAACCTGCGGTGTGACCAGTTCACTAAACGTGCTGTCCACGACCTCCTCAGCATTGCAGATGCTCCACAGTGAGTCCATCCACAGCTCCAGAGCCGTCATGCGGTCAAACAACAGCTGCAGCTGGTCTCACTTCTTGCAAGTGTAAGAGTCAGGAATGTCAGACACGTTCCTGAGCTCCCATATTAAGCAAGAGGCACACGCCATGGGTCTGAGGTCCCCTGCCATTTTAACTTGAGCTTTAACTCAGCAGATTAGAATTGCTGAGGGAGACAGTGAGTGGGTGACTAAAAAGCAGAAAAAGAGTAGGAAGGTAGTGCAGGTGTGCCCTGCGGTTATCTCCTTCAGAAACAGATATACCGTTTGGGATACTGTTGGGGGAAATGGCTCACCAGGGGAGGGCAGCAGTTGCCAGGATCATGGCACTGTCGTAGGTTCTGCTGTTCAGAAGGGCGGGAAAAAGACTCATAGGGCCATAGTCATAGGGGATTCTATTGTGAGGGGAGTAGATAGGCGCTCTGTGGTTGAAAACAGGACTCCCGGATGGTATCGTGCTTCCCAGGTGTTCGGGTCAGGGATGTCACCAATCGGCTGCAGAGCATTCTGAAAAGGGAGGGGGAGCAGCCAGTTGTCATGGTGCATATAGACACCAACGATATAAATAAAAAATGAGATGAGGTCCTGAAAGCAGAATTCAGGGAGCTAGGAGAAAAGTTAAAGAGGAGGACCTCAAAGGTAATGATCACAGGATTTCTACTAGTGCCATGTGCTAGCCAGGATAGAAATGAAAGAATAGACAGGATGAACACATGGCTTGAGGGATGGTGTAGCAGGGAGGGGTTCAGATTTGTGGGACATTGGGACTGGTTGAGGGAAGGTGGGGCTATTACAAATTGGATGGTCTACACCTGAACCAGATCGGAACTAAGGAATTGCATTGCTGGTCAGGAATGATATCACTGCTGTGCTAAAGGAGGACACTAAGGAAGGCTTGAAAAGTGAGGAATTATGGGTAGAACTGAGAAATAAGAAGGGTGCAGTTCTACAGGCCTCCCAACAGTGAGGGTGAGGTAGAAGGGCAAATAGGTAAAAACATGTAGAGGCAACAGGGTGGTGGTGATGGCAATTTTCATAATATTGACTGGGATATGGGTCTGGATGGGGCAAAATTTGTTAGGCACATCCAGGAAAGTTTTCTAGAATAGAATGTCAATAGTCCAACTAAGGAAGAGGCCATATTGGACCTGGTATTGGGGAATGAGCCAGGCCAGGTGGTAGAAGTTGCAGTGGGGGATTTCTTTAGGAATACTGACCACAATTCTGTAAGTTTTAGAATATTCATGGACAAAGATGAGAGTGGTCCTAAGGGAAGAGTAATAAATTGGGCCAAGTCCAATTATATCAAAATTAGGCAGGAGCTGGGAAATGTGGATTGGACACAGCTATTTGAAGGGAAGTCCACATTTGAGATGTGGGAGGCTTTCAAAGATAGGTTAAAGATGGTGCAGGATAGGCATGTCCCTTTGAAAATAAGGGATAGGAAAGGCAGGATTCATGAATCATGGATGACAGGAGAAATCGTGCAACTAGTCAAGAGGAAAAGGGAAGTGTATGTAAGGTCCAGGCAGCTAAGAACAGAAGGGGCCTTGGAGGAAGATTGGGAGAGTAGGACTAATCTTAAATGAGGAATCAAGTGGGCTAAAAGGAACCATGAAATAACTTTAGTGAGCAGAATGAAGGAGAATCCCAAGGCCTTATATTCATATGTAAGAAGCAAGAGGGTAACTCGAGAAAGGGTTGGTCCACTAAAGGATAACGAAAGAAGGCTTTGTGTCGAACTTGAGAAAATGGGTGAGATCCTCAATGATTACTTTGCATCCGTGTTCACTGAGGAGAGGGACATGATGAATGTTGAGTTGAGAGATAGAAGTTTGTTTACTTTGGATCACATTGACATAAGGAGGGAAGATGTGTTGGGTAGGGTAAAGGATATTAAGGTGGTAAAATCCCCAAATGGGATCTATCCCAGGTTGCAGAGGGAGGTGAGAGATGAAATAGCTGAGGCCCTAACAGATATCTTTGTAGCATCCTTAACCATAGGTAAAATGCGAGAGGAGTGGAGGGTTGCTAACATAGTCCCCCTGTTCATGAAGGATAGTAAGGATATTCAAGATAACTATGAGCCTGACGTCAGTGATGGGAAAGTTGCTGGAGAAGGTACTAAAGGATAGGATCTATTTATATTTGGAAGGGAATGGGCTTATCAGTTGGTTTTGTGTGGGGGAGATCATTCCTTACCAACTTAATAGAGTTCTTTGTGGAAGTGATCAGGTTGTTAGATGAAGAACAGGCTGTTGATGTCATATACATGGACTTTAGTAAGATATTTGGTAAGGTTCCCCATGGTAACCTAATGGAAAGAATGAAGTCACATGGTGTGCAGGGTGTTCTAGCTAGGTGGATAAAGAACTGGTTGAGCAACAGGAGACAGAGAGTGATAGTTGAAGGGAGTTTCTCGAAATGGAGAAAGGTGACCAGTGGGTGTTCCACAGGGGTCAGTGCTGGGGCCACTGTTGTTTGTGATATACATAAATGATCTGGAAGAGGGCACTGTTGCTTTGATCAGCAGATGACACGAAGATTGGTGGAGTAGCAGAAAGCATAAGGAACTGTCACAGAATACAGGAGAATACAGATAGACTGGAGAGTTGGGCAGAAAAGTGGCAGGTGGAGTTCAAGCCAGGCAAATGTGAAGTGATGCATTTAGAGAGGACTAATTCTAGAGTGAATTTTACTGTAAATGGAAG
Source organism: Hemiscyllium ocellatum (assembly GCF_020745735.1). NCBI lineage: Eukaryota > Metazoa > Chordata > Chondrichthyes > Orectolobiformes > Hemiscylliidae > Hemiscyllium > Hemiscyllium ocellatum. The sequence goes on from NC_083401.1 coordinate 12,789,061, forward strand.
AGCCTTGGGAAAAGTTGGTGGGCAGAAAGATCTGGGAGTGCAGGTCCATCGTACCCTGAAGGTTGCTTCACAGGTGGTTAGAGTGGTCAAGAAGACATATAGTATGTTTGCCTTCATCGGACATGGTATTGAGTATAAGAGCTGGCAGGTCACATTAAAATTGTACAAGACATTGGTTCGGCCGCATTTAGAATACTGTGTACAGTTCTGGTCGCCACATTACAAAAAGGATGTGGACAATTTGGAGAGGGTGCAGAGAAGGTTTATGAGGATGTTGCCTGGTATGGAAGGTGCTAGCTATGAAGAGAGGTTGAGTAGGTTAGGTTTATTTTCATTTGAGAAAAGGAGATTGAGGGGGGACCTGATTGAGGTTTACAAAATGATGAAGGGTATAGACAGGGTGGATGGAGACAAGCTTTTTCCCAGGGTGAAGGATTCAATAACGAGAGGTCATGTTTTCAAGGTGAGAGGTGGAAAGTTTAAGGAGGATACACATGGCAAGTACTTCACACAGAGGGTGGTGGGCGTCTGGAACGCGTTGCCAGAAGAGGGTTAGAGGTAGGCACGGTAGATTCATTTAAGATGCGTCTGGACAGATGCATGAGTTGGTGGGGAGCAGAGGGATACAGATGCTTAGGAATTGGGCGATAGGTTTAGACAGTACATTTGGATCGGCTCAGGCTTGGAGGGCCGAAGGGCCTGTTCCTGGGCTGTAAATTTTGATTTAGATTCCCTACAGTGTGGAAACAGGCCCTTCGGCCCAACAAGTCCACACCGACCCTCTGAAGACCAACCCACTAAGACCCATTCCCCCACGTTTACCCCTGACTAATGAACCTAACACTATGGGCAATTTAGCATGGCCAATTCACCTAACCTACACATCTTTGGACTGTGGGAGGAAACCGGAGCACCTGGAGGAAACCCACGCAGACACGGGGAGAACGTGCAAACTCCACACAGACAGTCACCCGAGGCTGGAATTGAACCTGGGTCCCTGGCGCTGTGAGGCAGCAGTGCTAACCACTTTGTTCTTTCTTTGTACTATGTCTTGACCGTGGCAGCCAACAGTCCATAAGGCAACTGGGGGAGATCCTTTACTTCACTGAACAGTATGGAAATACAGATTTGCTTTTATGGCACAGCCAGTGGACATCTCAAAGCATTTTACAGCCAATGAGGAACTTTCAAAGTGTAACCACCATTGTAATGTAGCAAACACAGGACCCAAACTGTGCACAGCGAGATGGCACAAGAAGGCAAGGAGATAAAGAGAAGTTAATCTTTTTTGTGTGTGATGTTGAACAAGGGATGAATATTGACCAGAACCCCATGGAGAGCTGCATTGCATGTCTTTGAAGTAGTGCCGGGGGCTGAATATTATAGTTCCCTCACCCACAGGATTGCCCCCAATGATGGGTGGCCTAACTGAACCCCAGTCTACAAGTAGTTTTACAGGATTAAGGACCGTGGGCACCTAGTCCCAATTGTGCCCTCACATGGGAAATCACCAGGACATTCAAAAGCAGCTTCCCATCTGATTCTCAACAATGAGACTGATGGGAGGGTCAGGTTGGGAGTTGGAGCAGGGAGTGGGATGTTGGGAGTTTGGGCAGGGAGCAAGGGTTGGAGCAAGCTTTGGGGGTCGGGGACTTTTGGGCAGGGCACGGTCATTGGGAGGTTGGGGGTTTGGTTGAAGAGTGGGAATTGGGGAGGGGTTTGCCTTGTTGGGGGTTGGGGCAGTTCAGGCAGGGAGTCATCATTGGGGGTTGTGCCAGATATTGGGGGTTTCAGGCAGAGATTGGATGTTCAGGAGGTGAGGGTGGGTGGGGTTTGGGCCAGTGGGAGGTTCAGTGCACGTTGGAGGCGTGGTGGGGTTTGGGGGGCTTTCAGGCAGGGGGAGGTTGCCTGAACCATAGGACAGACCTTTCCAGTTCAGCTATCCCCTTCCCATCCAAGGCCCACCACATCCCCCCCTTGAGAGCCCTATTTCTATCTCCACATACCATTCCAATACCCCTCACCCCTCCCCACATCCAGGTCTCACCCTTAACACACTCCTCATTCCAATCTCTAGGACTGATGCCCAACTGCCCCCTCCACTCTCCCTGTAGTGATTGTAATGAGGTCAGCCAAGTGGACTTTGTAGAATATGAGTTCCCTGGTTGGGGATGTTAATCTGTCTAATCAGGCAGCCCTGGCTGACAGATATAAAGAGGAGTGTCAGAGGTTCTGTTCACTCTGAGAGCTGCCTCTGAGGGAGCTGGATCAGTCTCAAGGACTCTCCATGTGTAAATGAAGGGTGATTTGTGGACAGGATACCGGCCTCAGTGGAATTACATCATGTGTCTCACCTCCCACACCCTCCAGACCCCAATTTCTGGAACTCGCCACCAACTATGCCCCTCCACCATCCAGGTCTCACTCCCAACCCCCCCACTTCTTTCGACACCATGTGACCTGGCCTCTGGGGTCAGAAATTTGGAGGCTGCTTGCAGTTCCGGTTCTGGCCACTGTTATTTTTGGCGCTGCTGGGACTAGAGAATCCAGGCTGGGATTCCTGTGTGTTACTGATGATCTGCTACACTAGGATTAAGGAATCCAGAAATCCTTTTTCCAGCTGATTAATGTGCTGGGAGCCCTAAATGGCTGTGGAGCCACTGTGATCATTGGCAGCACATTCATTGTGGAGGGGTGTGACTAGTGCTGTTCCACAGGGATCTGTGATGGGACCTCTGCTATTCATGGTTTGCATAAATGGCTTGGAGGAAAACATAGCTGGTCTAATTAGGAGATTTGCGGACAATACAAAGATTGGTGGACTAGCAGATAGTGAAGAGACAATAGACAATAGACAATAGGTGCAGGAGTAGGCCATTCTGCCCTTCGAGCCAGCATCACCATTCAATATGATCATGGCTGATCATCCTTACTCAGTATCCTGGTCCTGCCTTATCTCCATAACCCTTGATTCCACTATCTTTGAGAGATCTATCCAACTCTTTCTTAAATGAATCCAGAGACTGGGCCTCCACTGCCCTCTGGGGCAGAGCATTCCACACAGCCACCACTCTCTGGGTGAAGAAGTTTCTCCTCATCACTGTCCTAAATGGTCTGCCCCGTATTTTTAAGCTGTGTCCTCTGATTCGGCACTAGCCCATCAGCAGAAAGATGTTTCCTGCCTCCAGAGTGTCCAATCCTTTAATAATCATTGTCAGATGATAGAGCAGGATATAGATCAGTTGGAGGCATGGACAGAAAACTGGCAGATGGAGTTTAATCCAGACCAATTAGAGGCGATGCATTTTGGAAGGTCAAGCATAGGTGGAAATTATACACTGAATGGCAGTATTGACATGCACAGGGATCTGGGTGTGAAGGTCCACAGATAACTGAAAGTGGCAGCACGGATAGATAAGGTAGTAAAAAAGGTCTAAAGCACGCTTGCCTTTATTGTAAGGGGCATTATGTAGAAGGATAGACAAGTTCTGCTGCAGCTTTACAGAACTTTAGTTGGGCCACACTTGGAATATTGCCTACAGTTCTGGTCACCACACTACCAGAAGGATGTTTTTGCTTTGGACAGGGTACAGAAAAGGTTTACCAGGATGTTGCTTGGTATGAGGGATTTTAGCTACGAAGAAAGATTGGATAGACTGGGTTTGCAAGAAGTTGAAGGGTGACCTAATAGAAATTTATAAGATTGTGAATGCATGGATACAGTGGAAAGTATGAGGCTTTTTCCCAGAGTGGAGGGGTCATTTACTAGGGGACACTGGTTCAGTGTGAGAGGGGGCAAATTTAAAAGAGATGTGTGAGGCAAGTTTTTCACATTCACTCATGGTGAGTGCTTTGAATGCGCTACCAGAGGAGGTGGTGGAAGCAGACACTATAGCAGCATTCAAGAAACACCTGGACCAATACATTAACAGGAAGGGAATGGGGGGATACAGATCCTAGATTAGAGTGGTGCTGGAAAAGCACAACAGTTCAGGCAGCATCTGAGGAGCAGGAAAATCGATGTTTCGGGCAAAAGCCCTTCAATCCTGTAAGGGAAGACAGTTTTAGTACGGAAGGGCAAAATCTGTCAGTGCAGGAGGGCTGAAGGGCCTGCCCCTGTGTTATTCTTTGTTATTTGTATTCCAGGGTGACCCTTCCGGACGCCAGGGTAGGAAAATCCCAAGATCTAAAACATTCTGCACAATGGCTTCTTTCACATTTAGTTGAAATGATAGATGGGGCCTACTAACCTATTTCAGTACTACACTGGAGTGCCAGTCATGAGTTTTCTGCTCTATCAGCCCCATCCAGAAGGGCCCAGGGGATAGACTGGAATGGTATAAAAGACTGGATAGATTACAAATTGGATATTTAGTACAATTCTGGTCACCACATTAGAGAAGGATGTGATCACACTTGACAAAATGCAAAGCAGATTACTAGCAATGGAGTGTTTATTTTTTGATGAGGTGGTTTGCATAAGTCGGTGATGTTTTCTTTGTAACAGAAGGGAACTAAGGAATGATTTAATATTGAGTTGTCTAAAAAGAGGTGAAGAGTGAATAGGCAGGTTCTATTTTCATGGCAGAGAGGTTAATATCCAAGGAGCTTCCAAGGAGAAGTTTGTTTGCAGGCAAAGGGACGTCCGACAAGTGGGAGGCCTTTAAAATAGCAAGAGATAGCAAGAGTACAAGGTCTATATGTCACTGTGAGGGTGAAGGGCAAGGTTGGCAGGAACAGGGAACCCTGGATGACAAGAGAAATCGAAGATTTGACCAGAAACAAAAGGAGAAATGGCTCAGGTACTGGCAGCTGGGATCAAGGGAATCCCTGGAGGTATACAGGAATTTACTGAAGAAGGAAATCAGGAAGGTGAAAAGGGGGCATGAGATAGCCTTGACTGAGGAGATTTGGGTGAATCCAAAGAGATACTTTAAGTATATTAAAGGAAAAAAATAACCAGAGAGCCAATAGGGCCCCTTAAGGACCAAAGTGGACATGTATGGGTAGAACTGCAGGAGATGGGGCAAGGGCCTCAAGAAATATTTCTTCTCTGTGTTTACCGTGGATAAAGATTTGGGAACTTAGTGGGGATATCTTAGGGATAGTCCGTATCACAGTCGAGGATGTGTTGGATGTATTAGAATGTATGAAAGTGGATAAATCTCCTGGTCCTGACCAGATATATCCAAAAACACAGCAAGAGGCTAGAGAAGAAATTGCAAGGGCCCTGGTTGATATTTTTACATAATCATTAGCCATGGGTGAGGTCCTGGAAGATTGGAGGGTAGCAAATCATAGATCATGGAATCCCTATAGTATGGAACCAGGTATTTGGCCCAACAAGTCCACACTGACCCTGTGAAGAGTAACCCACTCAGGCCCATTCCCCATTACTGTACATTTACCCCTGATTAATGCACCCAACCCACACATCCCTGAACACTATGGATAATTTAGCATGGCCAACTCACCTAACCTGCACATGATTGGATTGTGGGAGGAAACCCACAAGACACGGGGAGATGTACAAACTCCACACTGACGGTCACCCAAGGCTGGAATCGAACCTGGGTCACTGGCACTGAAGGTACAAGTGCTAACCACTGAGCCACCACGTTGCCCTTCTTGAATGCTATGGTATTATTCAAGAAGGGTTGCAAAGAAAAGCTTGGGAACTATAGACCAGTAAGCTTCACATCTGTGTTAGGTAAGTTACTTGAGATGATGCTGAGGGATAAGATAGACATGCATTTGGAAAGACAGGGTTCGATTAGGAATAGTCAGCACGGATTTGTGAGTGAGAGATCATGCCTCACAAATTTGTTAGAGTTCTTTGAGGAAGTGACCAGGACAGTGGATGAGGGCAGGATGGTAGACATAGTCTAAATGGATTTCAGTAAGGCCTTTGATAAGGTTCCACAAATTAGGAAGGTTAGATCGCATGGAACCGGGACAATTGGCAAATTGGATACACAATTGGTTTGATGTTAGAAGCAAAGGGGAATAGTGGACGGAAGCTGGCCAGACTGGAGGACTGTGACTAGTGGAGTGCCTCAGGGGTCGGTGCTGGGCCCATTACTGTTTGTTATCTATATCAATGATTTGGATGAGAATGGACAAGGCATGATTAGCAAGTTTGCTGATGATACTAGACTCAGTGGAATCGTGGACAGCGAGTAAGGTTATTGGAAATTGCATTAGGACCTTGATCAGCTGGGCAAGTCGGCTGAGAAATAGCAAATGGAGTTTAATATAGATAAGTATGAGGTCTTACATATTGAAAAGTCAAATCAAGGTAGGAGTTTCATGGGGAATGGTAGGGCATTAAGGAGTGCAGTGGAACAGAGGAATCTTGGAGTTCAGGTTCACAGTTCTCTGAAAGTGGAGTCACAGGTAGACAGGGCAGTGAAGACGGCCTTTGGTACATTGGCCTTCATCAGTCAGGGCATTGAGTATAGAAGTTGGGAAGTTATGTTGCAGTTATACAGGACATTGGTGAGGCTGCACTTTGAGTTTTGTGTTCAGTTTTGGTTACCTTGCTGGAGGAAGAATGTTATTAAACTGGAAAGAGTGCAGAAGAAATTTACAAGGATGTTACCAGGACTCAAAGGACTGACTTATTGGGAGAGGTTGGACAGGCCAGGACTTTTTTCTTTAGAGTGTAGGAGACTGAGGGAGGCAACTTATTGAGGTGCAGAAGATCATGACAGGAATGGATAGGGTGAATGCACTCAGTTTTTTTTCCTAGGGTTGGGTAATCGAGGACGAGTGGGCATCAGTTTAAGGTTAAAGGGTGGAAAGTGAACACAGAGGGTGGCATGCATATGGAATGAGCTGCCAGTGAAAGTGGTTGAGGTGGGTACATTTACAACATATAAAAGGTATTTGGACAAATATATGGATAGGAAAGGATTAGAAGGGTATAGCCAAGTGCAGGGGAATAGGGTTAGTGTGGATGGACATTTTGGTCGGCATGGACCAGTTTGGGCTGAAGGGCCTGTCTCTGTGCTGTAGGACTCTATTTCTCTGTGACTGTAAGGAGCATAAGCATTGAATAATTCACAAAAGAATTAGCAGGAAATGTTATTGAAATGAGACAAATTGATAAAGCTCATTGGGACAAATGCAGGAATGCCAAATTCCAAACAAACACAATTCATACTACTACAGAATAAAAGGCTCTGATTGGTTGGCAAGCTCACTCTGATTGGCCAAGGTGTCACCATGATGAAACCAATAGGGAACTGAGTAACCCAAGCCCCCGAGTAACTCAAGAAAGAGTCAAGGCTTGAACATTTAGGAGAACTGGTTCCTATTTTAAATACACTCAATGACTTGCCCTCCTCAGCCCTCTGCACAATTCCCCACCCTCTGGCTGAAGAAATTAATCCACATCTCTGTTCTAAAGGGCTATCTCTTCACTCTGAGGCTGTGCCCTCAGGACCTAGTCACTCCTATTAGTGAAAACATCTCCTCCACATTCACTCTATCCAGGCTTCTCAGCATTCTGTAAAGCAGAACCCTTTGCATTGTTCTAAACTCCATCAAGTACAGACCCGGAGTCCACAACCGCTCCTCATACGACAAGCTCTTCATCGACGGAGTCATTCTTGTAAACCTCCAATGGACCCCACCCAAGGCCAGCACGTCCTTCCTTAGATACCGGCCTGAATACTGCTCATGACATTTCAAATGCATTTCAAAAGCCTGAGGCAGCCTCAGCAGTACATCCCTGATCTTGCATTCTAGCCCTCTCGAAGTGAATGCTAACATTGCATTTGCCTTTCTTGAGCTGGCAAACAATAATGTAATGGTCTGGGTGGGGAGGGTGAGGGGGAGGGTGGTGTTGACTCTGTCTCTTCATTCCAGTACACAGTACTGGGCTCTTGGTTCAACCGAGCTTGTAGAAAATTGAATGAGCTTTCTCTCAGTTGCTGTCAATAGTTAGAGTGACATGGAGAGAGCGAAGCACTCAGTGCTCTCATCTAACTGCTTATCCACCCCACTACCAACATTGTCTTTTGCGCTCCTCCAACTCAGACTTGAGAAAGAAAATTAGTTCCAGAGCTCCGCCTCTTGACAAAGAAGGGGTGGAAACTATGATCATCGATTCTACATCATTGAGTTTCTGAATGACAGATGGAAGGACTCATTACAGTTATGTAGAAAGCATAGAAAGAGGACAATCCAGCCTGTCACGACTGTACTATGTAATGTTTTATTTCATTTTTATATTTCTTTCATTCAATTTTTCACAACGAGAGATCCTGCAGTCTGTGGTAAGATCTAGCTTGTTGTAACTACCTATACATCATGAATTCTGGTCTACCTATTTAACTCTCTATAAATATCTAACTCCCCAGTTCTTGCTTTGTTTATCCAAAGATCCAAAAGCCCATAAGATGTCAAAGCAGAACGACACTGTTCAGCCCATTGATACTGCAACCCCATTCAAAAAGATCACACGAGATCACATAACCCTCAACTCCATTTTCCTGCCTTCCCCCATCTCACTGATTCTAAATCCATCTTCCCCAGCCTTGAATGTATTTGATGACCCAGCCCTCTGTGATAAAGATTTGTAAAGTATTCTCCCCTCTGAGAAAATAAATTCCTCCTTATCTCTGTCTTAACTGAATGACTCCTTATTCTGGGATAATGCTCTCTGGTTCTAGAGGGTCCCACACAGGGGGAAACAACCTTTCAGTATCTACCCTGTCAAGTCCCTAAGAATCTTACATGTTACATTAAGGTTGCCTTCCATTATTCCAAACCACAATGAGTGCCGTCCCAACCATCTCAACTTCTCCTCGTAAGAAAATCACTCCATCTCTGCAATCAACCTACTGAATATGTCAGTCCATATATTATTGATTATATGGATTTTTATTTCTATTGATCCCTGTCCCTCTCTTTCTATCTATTGCTGTCCCTCTCATATTTTTATTTCCTCCAAATGTGACTCTTGTCTCTCTATCTGCCTGTTTCCCCCTCACAATGACAATGAACATCCTTACAATTGGGTATCTGTTTTTAAATACTCTTGGTTGTGGTAAAGGCAAAGAGAAACATGCATGCAGGCACAGAGACACACACACACACACACACGGATATACATAACTTCACAGATACACTCATAATGGCACTCACACGTGAACATACAGCCACACACACACAGACATACATACACACAGACAGCCACACACACATTGATCATACTTATAGACATAGACGTGCACACAGACACTCACACACACGTACACAACACATACACACACACAGAGGCACTCATATATACGCATACAAACAGACATATAGACACAGACATGCACACAGACACCCACACACACATTGACACCCACACACACATACGCACAAGACATACACACACAGGCACTCACATATATGCACACACACATACATATCGACACAGACATGCACACAGACACCCACACATGCGTGCACATACATACACATGTGAGCACATACATGCACATACGCACAGACAAGTACACAAACACAGATGCGCAAGCATGGACACACACAAAGACTGCACACGCAGACATACACAGACAGTCACATATGCGTGCACACACACAGACACAGACACACACGCGTGCACACACAGACACAGACAGCCACACACGTGTGCACACACATACAGACACAGACACACACGCGTGCACACACAGACACAGACAGCCACACATGCGTGCACACACACACATACACAGACAGCCACACACGCGTGCACACACATACAGACACAGACAGACACACCAGCGTGCACACACAGACATACACAGACAGCCACACACGCGTGCACACACACACACATACACAGACATACAGAGACAGACAGACGCGCGCTAACAGGCGCATACACACAGGCTGACTGCACGCACACATACAGAGATACAGTCAAAATAAAGCACCTTCTGAAGGGGAGCTAGTGATGGGCAGTACCCAGCCCGCGCTGCCCAGATTGGGTGAATTAAACGGAAACACAGACCATGCGGAACCCCAGAGCCTGATCACCCTGAAACAGCTCTTTCAATGTTCACTTCGGGGCTTGTCCTGCAGAGCGGATCCCGGGAAGGAGGACGTTCCCCTGAGAGGGCAGGACCCACATCAACTGGTCCCTCTCTCTCTCCCTCTCTCTGCCTGTCTGACTCGGTACACAGCTGGTACTTGCGGGATTCAGATATCTCCCGGCAGTTCCTGCTCTTTCAAACCAAGTGCTCAATTTCCAATCTCCGCTGGTGTCCCGGAGAGCCGGGGAGCTGAGCGGAGGGCTGCCGGCTGGATTCGATACTTTCCTGGGGGAGTGGGGTTTAGGAAGTTCACTGAAAACTCACCTTACCTTACTCAGCGCCCGCCGCCCCCCACATCCCCCCTCACACACACACACACACGGTCAGGTAAAGGTGTGGGCTGAGAGCCGGATCCTCCAACTCCGCTATCACCCGGAGCTGCGTCCCGAGAGTTCAGTTCACCCTCAATCTATTCACTTCGAACCACTTTACTTCCGTTTTTAACTCGAATAGAAATCTTTTCAAAACCGAGTGTAGGATTAATGCAAAGGAATTGATGGGACATCTCACTGTCACACAAGAGGTGAGGATGTGACTGCGTGTCTACTCTTGTGTCTGTATGTTAGTATGAAAGTGTGTCTGTGCCTGCGTTGTAGTGTTTGTCTCTGTGTGTGAAAGTGTGTGTCTGTGTGTGTGCGTGTGTGTCTGTGTGTCTGTGTGTCTGTGCCTGTGCCTGTATGTTAGTGTTTGTCTCTGTGTGTGAAAGTGTGTCTGTGTGTGTGCGTGTGTTTCTGTGTCTGTGTGTGTCTGTGCCTGTGTGTCTGTGCCTTTATGTTAGTGTTTGTCTCTGTGTGTGAAAGTGTGTGTCTGTGTCTGTGTGTGTATATGTGTGTGTGTCTGTGCCTGTGTGTCTGTGCCTGTATGTTAGTGTTTGTCTCTGTGTGTGAAAGTGTGTGTCTGTGTTCGTGTGTGTGCATCTGTGTGTCTGTGTGTATGTGTGTGTGTGTCTGTGCCTTTGTGTGTGCATGTGTCTGTGTGTGTGAGACTGTGCCTGTGTGTGAAAGAGACAAACAGGGCTTTGACTGTCATTATGTATCACTGCCTGGTCCCTTATCATTTATTGAAGAGATATGGGCATTGTTGGCTGGGCCCAGCATTTATTACAATCCCTAGCTGCCCTTGAGAAGGTGGGGGTGAGCTGCCTTCTTGAACTGCTGCAGTCCATGTGCTGTGGTTGGGAAATCTAGGATTTTGACCCAGTGACAGTGAAGAAATAACTATATATTTCCAAGACAGCATGGTGAGTGGCTTGGAGGGGAACTTGAAGGTGATGATGTTCCCGTGAATCACTACTTGTGTCCTTCTAGGTGGAAGTGGTTTGGGGTTTGAAAGATGCTGTCTGAGGAACTTTGGTGAATAGCGTATACCGTGGTTACTGAGCATCGGTGGTGCAGAAAGAACATAGAACTTAGAAAAGTACAGCACTAGAACAGGTCCTTTGCCCCAGCCGCCCCTCCCACCCCATGTCTGCGCCAACCATGACGCCATTTGAAACTAAACCCACCTGCCTAGACTTAGTCCATATTCCCTCTATTTCCCCGGCTGTTCATGTATTTATTTGAATATTTGTAGATGTGGTGCCAATCAAGTGAGCTACTTTGTCCTGGATGGTGTCGAGCTTCTTGAGTGCTGTTGGAGCTGCCCCCATCCAGGCAAGTGGGGAGTATTCCATCCCCCTCCTGACTTGTGCCTTGTAGATGGTGGGCAGGCTTTGGGGAGTCAGGGGCTGAGTTGCTGCAGTATTCCTAATCTCTGACCTGCTCTTGGTAGCCAGTGTTTATGTGGCAAGGCCAACTGAGATTCTGTGAATCCTGGGGTATTCAGTGACAGTAACAACAATAAAAGCCTTGTTGGAAGTAATCATTGCCTGGATCTATCCCTCTGCATCCCTGATTGCAACACCAACTTACACCCATACAGCACTTTTAAAAGAGTTACAGATCCCAAGATTCACAGGAGCAATTATCAAACAAAACTTAATACCTGAAGGCAATATTTGGTCAGGCTGCCAAAACAAACATTAGGGAAAGGTAGGTTTCATGAAGCACGGTAAAGGAGGAGAAAGATGTAGAAAGAGAGAGATTCCAGAGGGAATTCTGGAGTTCCAGATCCTAGCAGCCACCAGGGAGGGAGAAACTGGAACTGGGGATACTCAAGAGATCAGAACCAGAGGCTGGAAAGGTTCAGCAGGTCTGGCAGCACCTGTGGAGAGAAAGTAAAGTTAACGTTTCGGGTCCCTTGACCCTTCCTCAGAACTCTTACACAGGACCTGGAATGTTAAACCCTGCTTTTTTTTCTCTCTCCACAGATGCTGCCAGACCTGCTGAGTTTCTCCAGCAATTTCTGCTTTTGTTTCTGACTTCCAGCAGGTACGTTTCTTTGAAACCTTGAAGGTTTGTGGGATTATTGTAACTCCGAGATCTAACGGGGCAGGGCCATTCAGGATTGGCGCAATGAAAACTTGAAGTCTCATTTCTCGGTTAATCCCTAATGTCGGAAGTCATATGACACCAGGTTACAGTCCAACAGATTTATTTGAAATCACAAATTTTGGGGGCGCTGCTCTTTCATCAGGAGTACCCAGAGCTTATAATGTCGTGTGATTTCTGACTTTGTCGACCCTAGTCCAACACTGGTACCTCCACATCATGTGCCTGCATACCCCCCTGTGTAGAGTGCGGAATCTTCGGTTTGATTTCTGGTTGAGTGAAAGATTTGTACTTGGTCAGAGGCAGACCAGGCGGATGTCTAGCAGCTAGGTCTGGAGTTGGGTTCTGTGTTATCGGGCCAGGCTCAGGCGAAGCAGAACGGGATGTTGACGGGGGGAACATGGACAGCAGCTGCCGCCCCTCACCCCCCCCCCCCCACTCATTCCCACAGACAGAAGTCAAACCCGATGATAGAGAGGCGGTGGGGAGAGAATGGGTTAGGTTAGAAACCGGGCACAAATGAGGACTGCAGATGCTGGAAGCCAGAGTTTAGATCAGAGTGTTGCTGGAAAAACACAGCAGGTCAGGCAGCATCCGAGGAGCAGGAAAATCGACGTTTCGGGCAAAAGCCCTTCATGAGGGATAGGTTAGAAACTGAGGCAAGGTAACAATTACTACCACACATATATAAAAAAACTAATATTATCTGGCAGCATCTATAGAGAGAGAGAGACAGAGACAGAATTAACGTTCCGGGTCCAGTGACCCTTCTGCTGAATGCCCTCAATACATCAGAAAGCACATCCGAGGTTGCTATGTGAATACAAATCTTATTATATTCTAATAATTAGGAATTCAAGACTTAATCAGATTTGGAGAGATCTATTTTCCATAGCTGTTACTTGCTAGTTAACGCGTTTCACGGGTCAGTTACAGTTCTCCCGTGGATTCCCTTTACCCATTCCCTGACCACACACTCTCCTGATGGTCATTTACACCTTTAGTTCTCCTTTAACCCCGTCTCCTTCTTTCGTTCCCACCTCACTCCAAGCTCCTCTGCACCTGTCTCTTGAGGTACACCAACACAGAGAGAGACAAAATCGTTATTTTTTGTTTTCGCACTTGCGATTCTATCTAAAACCAAAGGAGCAGAACCTCAAATCGACATGGTTATTTTGTTTTCAGTGACAGAACACGAAAGTCGTTCCAATTCGTATCTCATTAATGAGGCTTTTTTTTGCAACTTAATATCAAAATACTCACAGCAAACTTCTGGAAAAAATGCAGGAAAACGAAAAATAAAGTCATTTGGTTTTTAATACATGGTATTAAACTCGGTAGATATTTTAAAACGAAGTCTTTGCCTCATCACTTACTTGTGGCTCTAAGCTCCGTCCGTTCCGCTTCGCTTTCCACTCACTCCGATATTTTAGATTATTCGTTATTTGTTTTCATTTTTGTTGTTCGATGCTAAAAGTTGAAATTATTGAGCTGATATTTTTTCCCTCCCCGACACACACACACGCTCATATATATATATATATCACACAAAACTTCAGCTGTTAAATCCCACCTCCTGGGTGACGTCCCTCTGCAACTCTCTGTCTTGTCAAATCAATGAATATTCAAGTTTTTTTTAAAAAAAAGGTCCCTCTTTTTGATGCAAGGTATTTGGTAAATAGCTTTCAGAGTCGATCAAAGAGTCTTTCACCCGCACTTACACACCAGAGAGATTCAGAAAGCTGCCTTTAAATTGTTCCTCAAATTGGAACATTTTGAACTGGGAGAGAAAGATTGTCATTAGATTACTGCAGGAATGCAAGGAAGTGTCAGAGATACTGGTTTGTGTTGGTGTGTGTGCCTTCCTCTCACTCTGTATCGCCCACACCCCCGGAAGGTGCAGAGTTTGTAGTTTATTTTGCAGTTCTTGGCATTTTTTTAAAAAAAATCAATATTTCTAACTGTTCCTCAAACCTGTTGCCCAAGCAAGTGCAAACTGAACGGCCCAAGCCCCTTCTGACCCGTGGCTTTTTGCAAGTTTTTAAGATCTAATTTTCACCTTGCTCGCCACCTCAGTGTCCCCCCAGGTTGTCCTGCTTCCCCCTTCATGAATCCATTAGGGTAGGTCAGTGGTGAGCACTGCTGCCGCAGGGTCCCAGGTTCGATTCCAGCCTCGAATGACTGTCTGTGTGGAGTTTGCACATTCTCCCCGTGTCTGCCTCCCATAAGCCTCCAAATATGCCGCAGGTTAGGCTAAATTACCCACCAATGTTCAGGGGTGTGTGTGGGTTAGATATGGGAAATGTGGGTGGGATGCTTTTCGGAGGGTCAGTGTGGACTCGATGGGCGGAATGGCCCCCTTGAGGGAGTGATGCTTTTATGGAACATTTGTCCGCAATTTTCTTTCTCCACGGAATGTGTACCACAGTTTTATAGGTAAAGGTGGACTGGGGTGGGGAGAATCCGCATTTATTCTCTGGTCCACAGCCTCGCTCCCCTCCCAGATTCATACAGATCCCAGACTCTGCAGACTGGAGTGAATTAGAACCATTCTATCCCCGCTTCAATAACTTGAGACTGGTCAAAAACAAAAAAAAAGACAGGCTTTGATGCATTTGAGGCGACATACAGAGTTAGTCCTGTGTGGGAAGTCAGTCTGTGAACACAGCTTTCAGTGAAGGGTTCCCGTCCCTGACCAGTTCCCATCCTATGGGTTTCTCTGGACACACGGTTGTGGATGGGAAATTATATCCTCAGCGCCTGGGATCAGACGGAAATGCGGGCAAGCTGGAAGTCTTAACTTTTTTTTTAAAAAAAGTACCTAATATATAGAGAGAGCGTGGATTTGGGAGGGAATGGGAATACACAACAGGTGATCGAACATCTAGAGAAAAGGGAAAGGCAAGGTTACCTCCCGGCCCCTCGGTATCAATTGTGTGTGTGATTTTGCGTCCATCGCTCAGTGCAGGGAACTGAGTTTGTATCTAACTGTGCATCTCTCTGTATAATCCCGCTTCTTCCTGAAGCAGTACGGCCATCAGAGTGCATACTCTCCTAGCGCTGTGCGTAAACGTGTGTGTGTGTGTGTTAGTAGCTATAATTATGTATATGGCACTGACAAATGTCTTGTATATGTTACTGACTATAATCTTGTGTATGTAACTGGCTATTATTATGTGTATGTAACTGCCTATAACCATGTATATGTTACTGGCTATTATTATGTACAAGTTATTGCTTATAATCACGTCTATGTTACTGGCTGTTATTATGTGTATGTTCTTGCCTATAATCACGTATATGTTACTGGCTTTTCTTATGATGGTGTATACGGGTGTGTGTGTGAGTGTATGGGCTTGCTCTCCCAGATTGTTTCCGATTTCCCATCCCTTCAGCTGTGTGTTTGCATCTCGCATTGTCCCTTTTTTTTATCAAAGTCTGAGATTACAGAGAATTATAATTCTCATTTCGTTCATCGTCCAGCCCCTCTCAATTAGATTTTGACCAACGTTTTACAGAACAAAAACACAGCTGACTGGACACTTTAAAATCATGTGGTCACCATATATTACAATACCGAATTTTTAAAAAAATCACCTTAAAGAACAGATTTGAGCTTTTAACACACCCAGCGGGCGGATGAATAAGTAAAATGATTTTTCAAAAGGAAGACTTGATGAGGACTGGGAACTAATGATAGAGATGAACTGCAGGGAAACAGATCGTTGGGTCCAACTCGTCAATGCTGACCACATATCCAAAATTAATCTAGTCCCATTTGCCAATCTAGTCCCTCCAAAACCTTCCTATTCATGTACCCGTCCAGATGCCTATTACATGTTGGCAATTGTACCAGCCTCCACTACATCCTCTGGCAGCTCATTCCATACACGTACCACCCTCTAAAAAAACTGACTCTTAGGTCCCTTTTAAATCTTCCTCCCTTTCACCTTATTCAGATGTCCTCTAGTTTTTGAATTGTGCTCAGAACCCCAGGTTACTGGGAGGTCTGATGCGATCCCACTGCCTTAATGGACACCCAAATGGACTATCCGAAGTATCCCAAATTCGAGACTCTGACACAGCAAATAGCAGGCAAAGTTTACAGAGAGCATCGCTGGGAGAGCGGCCCCAACATTGCCTGGTCCTTGCTCACCAGGAGACCTGCCTTCGGGCCATCAAAGAATACGGTTTCCTCACCAGGATCCAGGGAGGAGGAATTTCAGTGATCGGGAGAGATTGGGTTCCATCACAGGATGGGCGACATTCAGCCCCTATCCTGTTCCAGGTCTCTCCAACATCAACACATCGAGCCCCAGACCAGACCTTATCGTTTTTTTGGCATTTTCAGCTAACATTTTCACTTCAGCTCCTGATCACATACAGAGGTTTATAAAACCATGAGGGGCATGGATAGGATCAATAGACAAAGTCTCTTCCCTGGGGTGGGGGAGTACAGAACTAGAGGGCATAGGTTTAGGGTGAGAGGGAAAAGATATAAAAGGGACCTAAGGAGTAACTTTTTCACGCAGAGGGTGGTACATGTATGGAGGAGGTGGTGGTGGAGGCTGGTACAATTGCAACATTTAAAAGGCATCTGGATGGGTATATGAATAGGAAGGATTTGGAGGGATATGGGCCGGGTGCTGGCAGGTGGGGCTAGATTGTGTTGGGATATCAGGTCAGCATAACGAGTTGGACCGAAGGGTCTGTTTCCATGCTGTGCATCTCCGTGACTCTATGACATCCTCTCTTGTAGCTCTCCCATCACACTCTCAGGTGTGTGCTCTTCAGATCATACAGCACAGCAGGGGCCCTTCAGCCATCCCTATCCACACTCATCCCACATCCCAGCATTTGCCCCATGACACTTCTGCTCATGCCACCTTTGCTTCTTTTTTCCAATTACCACCAATCTGTGTCCTTTCCAGTTTCTCCATGTCAACTCCATGTCAACTCCATGTCCAGACCCCTCAAGAGTTTGAACTTATCTGTCAAATGTCTTGACTATGCCCTCTTTAGTTATATACATCTTCCACAGACAGTGGTGCCGAGAACTGGAGACAATACACTAATGAGTCACTGAACTCAAAATGTTGACTCTGCTTTCTTACCACAGATGCTGCCAGAGTTGCTGAGTTTCACCATCAATTTGTGTTTCTGGTCTCTGAATTATCCTGTTTTGGTTCTTTATGGTATCACCCTAAGGCTTTCCATAGGTATGATGAGAGTTAAATTAGCACCAATCAAGGATAATAGTGGGAAGTTGTGTGTGGAGTCAGAGGAGATAGGGGAAGCACTAAATAAATATTTTTCGACAGTGTTCACTATAGAAAATGAAAATGTTGGCGAGGAAGATACAGAGATACTTACATCTAGACTAGAAAAGATTGAGGTTCACAAGGAAGAGGTATTAGAAATACTGCAGAGTGTGAAAAATAGACAAGTCCCCTGGGCCAGATGGGATCTACCCTAGGATCCTCTGGGAAACAAGGGAAGAGATTGCCGAGCCTTTGGTATTGATCTTCAAATCATCATTGTTTACAGGAATAGTGCCTGAGGACTGGAGGATAGCAAATGTGGTTCCCTTGTTCAAAAAGGGTAGTAGAGACAACCCTGGTAATTACAGACCAGTGAGTCTCACTTCAGTTGTTGGTAAAGTGTTGGAAAAGGTTATAAGAGATAGGATTTATAACCTTCTAGAAAAGAATAATCTGATCAGGGACAGTCAGCACGGTTTTGTGAAGGGTAGGTCGTGCCTAACAAATCTTATTGAGTTTTTTGACAAAGTGACCAAACAGGTAGATGAGAGTAAACCGGTTGATGTGGTGTATATGGATTTCAGCAAGGTGTTTGATAAGGTTCCCCACAGTACGCTATTACACAAAATGCGGAGGAATGGGATTGTGGGAGATATAGCAGTTTGGATCAGTAATTGGCTTGCTGAAAGAAAACAGAGGGTTGTAGTTGATGGAACATGTTCATCTTGGTATCCAGTTAACTAGCGGTGTACCGCAAGGGTCGGTGTTGGGTCCACTGCTGTTCTTCATTTTTATAAATGACCTGGATGAGGGCTTAGAAGGGTGGGTTAGTAAATTTGTAGACGACACTAAGGTTGGTGGAGTTGTGGATGGTGACGAAGGATGTAGTAGGCTACAGAGAGACATAGATAGGATGCAGAGCTGGGCTGAGAGGTGGCAAATGGAGTTTAATGTGGACAAGTGTGAGGTGATACACTTCGGACGGAGTAATCGGATTGCAAAGTACTGGGCTAATGGTAAGATTCTTGGGAATGCAGATGAGCAGAGAGATCTCGGTGTCCATGTACACAGATCCCTGAAAGTTGCCACCCAGATTGACAGGGTTGTTAAGAAGGCATACTGTGTTTTGGCCTTTATTAATAGAGGGATTGAGTTCAGGAACCAGGAGGTTATGCTGCAGCTGTATAAAGCTCTGGTACGGCCACACTTGGGAATATTGCGTACAGTTCTGGTCACCGCATTATAAGAAAGATGTGGAAGCTTTGGAAAGGGTGCAGAGGTATTTTATTGGGATGTTGCCTGGTATGGAAGGAATGTCTTACGAGGAAAGGCTGAGAGCCTTGAGGCTGTTCTCATTAGAGAGAAGAAGGTTGAGAGGTGACTTAATAGAGACATACAAGATAATCAGAGGGTTCGATAGGGTGGACAGGGAGAGCCTTTTTCCAAGTATGGGGATGGCAAACATGAGGGGACACAACTTTAAAGTGAGGGGAGATAGGTATAAGACAGATGTAAAAGGTAGTTTCTTTACTCAGGGAATAGTAAGGGTATAGAATGCTTTGCCTGCAACGGTTGTAGATTTGCCAAGTTTAAATGCATTTAAGTTGTCATTGGACAGGCATATGGACGTACATGGAATAGTGTAGGTGGGATAGGCTTCAGATTCAGATGACAGGGCAGCGCAACATTGAGGACTGAAGGGCCTGTACTGCGCCATAATGTTCTATGTTCTATATAGTCTACTATTACAGACTATTATATCTATTATTATTGTACTATTGCCCTGTATCTCCCAACCTGCCCTACCTCATGATTTGTGCAGTTATCCCTCTGTCCTTGTGCAACCATTTACCATTGTAACCTTTCTCCTGTACTTCTCACCAAAATGAATCACTTAAGTTTTAACATTAAGTTTTATCTGTCACTGATTTACCTTGAAGAGTAGCACTACCATCCGCACTGTCCACAATACTTACAATTCTTTTGTGGTCTGTAGATTTAAAAATTGTGAGATCTCAATTCTACCCCATGAGTATAGATGTGCGAGAGTAGGGGGTGGGGGTGTGGTCAGTCATAGAATCACAGACCTGTTATGGTGAAGAAGGAGGCCATTTGACTCATGGTGCCTGCACTAGCTTTTCAAATGAGTATCATTACCTCATGCCAATCTCCCATACCCTTGCACTACTGCATTGATAGTATCCTGACTAATCCTTCAATTAACATGGTCAAATCAAATTTCCTACTATGCAATTGTGAGAATAGTGGGAAAATACAGATAGAATGAAAAAGCATCAAAGTTGGGAAAAAAAACCTTCTCAATTTTCCCCTTAAGTCTTAGTGGTGACTACAGAGGCTATCGTATTTCCGAGTATTAGTCCCTCAGTAATAGTATTTGTACACCATTTCTGATTCTCTGGTGTAAATTTCCTGATGTGGACCTGATGGACAAGTAACACCAAGATGACAATGCACGCCCCCCCAACACACTGGCTACTGTCCTATACATTAAAAACGTTTCAGAACTGACAAGCAGACTGCTCCGACCACTGCGGATCATGACAGCACATAAACTGACAGGCACACTCAGACAGCTACTCATCAGAATAAAGGACCCAATACCCATTATGTGCAGGACGAATGTAATTTACAAAGTCTCATGCAGCGACTGCACTAAGCACCATGTAGGGCAAATAGGTAGATAGTGACCTCCATGCGTGAACACCAACTAGCAACCAAGTGACACAACTAGCTCTCACTGGTATCCATACACATGGACAATAAGAACCATGAGTGTGACTAGGACAGCACAATGATACTAGGACAGGCCAAAGAAAGAACAGCAAGGGAATTCCTGAAAGCATGGTACTCATCATGGGACTCCATCAACAAACCCATTGACCCGGACCCAATATACAAACTGCTGCAATGGAAAACAGGAACTGGCATCAACTGGAAACAGCTCAATCAGAACCACATCAATTCAAAGCAGGACAGCAGCCCTTCACAGGAGGCAACATGGCACTGATGATGTCACCTAGAAAAGGGACAAAATGTCTGCCAACAAACCTACCAGCTCGGCGAACAGACCAACAATGAATCCAACCAGCTCCTGAGCTATAGATCTTCACAAGAAATTTAAATTTTTGTCTGATCCACAAACCCTCAATAAATGCTGGCTGTACCTGCCATGCCCATGTCCTATGAGTACATTTTTAAAAAAACAGTCATTCACTAATACCCTGTTGTGTTATTCAGATCACCTTGCATTCATAATGTTCCTCTTTCTTCCCTTAGATGTTTAACTTCCATGTGGCTATTTCTCGTTTGCCTTTCAGAAGTCCATGCATGTTACATCAATTATATTACCTAACCAATCTGAGTTAAACATGATTTACCCTTACTAAAGCTGAAAATGTGCTGCTGGAAATGCGCAGCAGGTCAGGCAGCATCCAAGGAGCAGAAGAGTCGATGTTTCGGGCATGAGCCCTTCTTCCTGTCGACTCTCCTGCTCCTTGGATGCTTCCTGACCTGCTGCGCTTTTCCAGCAACACATTTTCAGCTCTAATCTCCAGTATCTGCAGTCCTCACTTTCTCCTTACCCGTAATAAAGCCATACTGGCTTTCTTTAATTCATCTGTCCCAAGTGGCTGTTAATTTTGACCCAAATTTTTTTTTCCCACCCAGCACCAAGGTTAAACTTCCTTTCCTTTATCCATACATCCTTTCCCTGAATAAGGGTGCAATATTTACAATCCTACAGTCTGCTGACACCATCACTGCACCAAGGGGAATTGTAATATTCTCATCAGTGCCACCACCTTTACCTCCCTCAGGTTCAGATATAGCGGATTCTGGATACATGATGGCAAATACCCTTGCCAACTTTTATAGGTGCGCCATCGAGAGCATTCTGTCTGGATGTGTCACTACCTGGTATGATCACTGTGCCATTCAAGATCGGAGACGGTTACAGAGAGTGGTGAACTTGGCCCGGACAATCACAAAGGCCAATCTCCCACCTATAGAATCCATCTCCCAGGCCCAATGTCAAGGAAAGGCCGCCAGCATTCTCAAAGATCCATCCCACCCTGGCAATGTTTTTCTACAACCTCTACCATCGGGGAGAAGGTACAGAAGCCTGAACACACACATACCAGCCAGTTTTGTAACAGTTTCTACCCTACTGTTGTTAGAATACTGAATGGACTCACAAACTCTTAACATTGGCCTGTCCCTGTGTTTTTGTTTTTGCCGCTGTTTACCTGTTATTTACTTATCTATGCTTAACGCTGATTTCTGCCTGTATTGCTCACAAGACAAAGTTTTTCACTGTGCCAATAAATTCAATTCGATTCAATTCAATTCCGTACCTGTTAATGTTAAGCAGAATCTGTCCAATATCTCCTCAATATCACTTTCTATCGCACCCAGTGCCACAAGTACTTTCTATTCCACCATGCCTTTGGCAGTGTCTTCTTCTTCAGTAAAAACAGACACAAGGGATGAAAGGATGAAAGGATACTTTACTGTTTAAGGAGTTGAGTTGATTATGGGTGAAACCTGAGGAAGCAGAGCATTCTGCTTGGTTCACCACCCTCGCAGCCCTTACCTTTAAACCCCTCTAGACCTACTACTCCTTCCTCAACCTTCAGATCTGCCCAGACTCACCCTCTTCTCCTCCTCCTCCTCCTCCTCCGACCTGTACATACATATAAACTCAGACCTAAAATGGTCATTGTTGTCCCCAACTTTGGAGCGCCAAATTCTGGCCTGAGGGCTTTTAGGAGCTGATGACTGTCCCTGAGTTCATCATTCTCCCCACTCTGACTGTATCTAGGATTTCCTGTCTCCCACTCTGACTGTCTCTGGGTTCTCCACTGTCCAATTTCAACAGTCCATGGGTCCTCCTGTCTCCCACTCTGACTCTCTCCGGGACATCCTTTCTCTCATCACACTTTCCTGAATACAGGTTGGAGAGTGGGAAGCACCTCAGACGATTCCTGTACCACCTAATTCTATCTTAGTCTGTCCAACCTTTCCTCACAAGACAACCCATTCAATCCAGGTATTAATCTAGTAACTCCCCTCGGGCACATTTACTACCCTGTTTTAAAAAGGAGGGAAAATCTGCAATATGAGATGTGGTCTTGCCAGTCCTCTGTATGACTGAAGCATAACACCTTTAATTTTATGTTCAATTCCTCTTGTAATAAAGGAGAAAGTGAGGTCTGCAGATGCTGGAGATCAGAGCTGAAAGTGTGTTGCTGGAAAAGCACAGCAGGTCAGGCAGCATCCAAGGAACAGGAGATTCGACGTTTTGAGCATAAGCCCTTCTTTAGCAAATAAGAAGGGCTTATGCCCGAAATGTCGAATTTCCTGTTCCTTGGATGCTGCCTGACCTGCTGCGCTTTTCCAGCAACACACTTTCAGCTCTTGTAATAAAGGATAGCATCCCATTGCTGATTCCCTGATGGACCTGAATGCTAATGCTTTGTGGCTCATGAACTAGAACAATTCCTGCCCCCTGGAATTATGCAGTTGTTCTTTATTTACGTCACTTTTAAACATTCCTTCTGATCAACTTCATGTTTTTACATGTTATACTCCATCCCCAGGATTTCCCCCCACTATTCCAATTATCTATATTCTTCCACAACTTCCACATGTCTTCTGCATAACATTATTTACCACAGCCTTGATGCAGTCTGTGAATTTAGTCATCATGCCTTCAAATCCACCCGCCCCCCCACCCACCACAGCATCCCCCCTCCCCCATCTGAGGTTTTGGTGTATACTGTAAAATTCTGAGACCCCTGTGGGACTTTACTGGTTGTCTCCTGCCAATCAGACATGGAGGCAGACAAGCAGGAGGCTGGAAGGACACAGCTAGCCAGGCAGTATCAGGAGGTGGAGAAGTCAACATTTTGGGTGTAACCCTCCTTCCGGACTGAGGGTGGAGCTGCAGATGAAAGGGGGGGGGTGGGCTGGGGTGCATTTGGGATGGGGAGGGGGCGGAGTGGTGAACCCAGGTAGAAGGTACGACCTGGTTGGTCAATGGGAGGAATGAATCCGGTTGGTAGCTGGAGGAAACGGTCAGTCAGAGGAATGAAAGGGAGGGGTAGGGGTTCGAGAGGGAATCGAGGGATGACACAGACCCATTTAGGCAAAAAAGTAAGAACAGAAGTTGCTGGAGAAACTCAGCAGATCTGGCAGCATCTGCAAAGAGAGAAGCAGAGTTAACGCTTTGAATCCAATATGTCTTTTTTCATATTGCTTTCTACCAACTAGTTAAACTTCTATCAATGCTAATGTATTACAGCTAAACCATGAGCTTTCATTTTCCACTATAACTGTTGATATGGTACCTTAGCAGATGCCTTCTGGAAATCTAAGCATTGTATCTCTGCAGGATATCCTTAATCTATAATGCATGGTATTCCTTCAAAGAGCTCTAATAAATTAGTTAAACATGATTTCTCTTTGATGAAACTATGTGAATCTTCCCAATGGCCTTAAGCTTTTCTTAGGGTGCAGCTATAAACTCTTTAATGATTAATTTAAAACCTTCCCCATGACAGACATCAAGTTAACTGACCTATAATTTTCCAATTTACTGCCTCCCTCCCTACTTCAATAGAGGGATTAAGTTTGCTATATTCAAATGGAATCTTTCCCGAAACTAGGGAAAGTTGGAAAAGTAACATCAAAGCATCTACGACCTCATTAGCCACCTCTTAAAGACCCTGGAATGGAGTCCATCTGAATCCAAAGACTTGTCACCCTATAACTCCATTAGTTTTCTTACGATCACTTCCCTCATCACAATAATTTTGCCGAGTTTCTCTCTCCCTCTCTCCTGATTTATAGCTATTACGGGATAAATATTTTGTATAAGAACATAGAAACTTCTCCTATTTCCCCTACTTTCTAGAGGACTAACTCACACGCTCTTTTTAAAAATATCTACAGAACCTCCTGCTATCTATTCTTACATATTTAGCTAGCTTCATCTGATTTCTTCCTCGTGTTTAATCTTTTTGTTACTTTCTGCCATGGTTTATATCCTGAACAAACTTACTATATATCCTTGCTCAGTTATGTGATTCTTCCTTAAGTTTAGAATGTAATGATCTGAAGGCTATAGAAGGACAAAGAGATTCAGAGTACCAAAGTAAGAATTACTAAGGATAATGACACTGATTGACAACAGGAGAAAGTGAGGACTGCAGATGCTGGAGATCAGAGCTGAAAATGTGTTGCTGGAAAAGCGCAGCAGGTCAGGCAGCATCCAAGGAGCAGGAGAATCGACGTTTCGGG
Organism: Hemiscyllium ocellatum; assembly: GCF_020745735.1. NCBI lineage: Eukaryota > Metazoa > Chordata > Chondrichthyes > Orectolobiformes > Hemiscylliidae > Hemiscyllium > Hemiscyllium ocellatum. The sequence continues at coordinate 12,814,168 of NC_083401.1, forward strand.
TATGAACCCTTCTTCAGGAATGCCTGAAATGTCAATTCTCCTGCTCCTTGGATGCTGCCTGACCTGCTGTGCTTTTCCAGCAACACATTTTCAGTACAGATTGACAACAGCCAAGAAAAAAGCAAAGCCAGCTTTGAACTGGAATTCATCTCCAGAGGCACAGAATTGGGAAGTCGAGATATTTTTAAAAATGCCATTCACTATGACTGATCAGGCCAGCATTTATTGCCCCCATCCCAAATTATTCAGAAGGCTGGAGCTGAGAGTCAACCACATTCCCCCTGTGTCTGTGTGGGTTTTCTCTGGGTGCTCCGGTTTCCTCCTATAATCCAAAGATGTGCAGGTTGGGTGAATTGGCCGTGCTGAATGTTCTGGGATGTGTAGGTGCATTAGTCAGGGGTAAATGTAGAGTAATAGGGTAGGGTAATGGGTCTGGATGGGGATATCCTTCGGAGGGTCGGTGTGGACTTGTTAGGCCGAAGGGCCTGTTTCCACGCTGTAGGGATACTAGTGCTGTGGGTCTGGAGTCACGTGTAGGCCAGACCAGGTAAGGATGGCAGTTTCCTTCCCCAAAGGATATTAATGAGCCAAATGGGCTTTTCCTGACAATCAAAACGTGTGGTCCTGGAAAAGTACAGCCGGCCAGGCAGTATCCGAGGAGCAGAATATTCCTGATGAAGGGCTAATGCTCCAAGCATCGATTCTCTTGCTCCTCAAATGCTGCCTGACTTGCTGTGCTTTTCCACCACCACACGTTTTGACTCTGATCTCCAGCATCTGCAGTCCTCACTCTCTCCTGTTCGTGACAATCAGCAATCGATGTCAACCTTAGATTCTTAATTCCAGGTTTTTTAAAATTGAGTTCAAATTCCACCATCTGCTGTGGCCCCAGAACATTACCTGGGTCCCCAGAACATTGCCTGGGTCTCTGGATTAACCGTCCAGCGACAATATCACTAGCATCGCCTCCCTATAATCTGTGCCATCTTCCTATTTGTGTCACAATCCAATTCAGCATCTGTTTAAACTTTCTCTTTAAGTCGCGTGTTCTCATTCACATCTGTTCGCTTTGTTTCTGCATCTGTCTAAAATATCTGTTTATATTTCTGTCATATCATGCATACTTCTGTATTTATCTGTTTGGACGTCAGTCCAGTTAGCCAATTGTTTAATTATCCCCTTGTTATCTTTATGTGAGTGCGTGTCATATTTTGAAATGACCGGTTTATTTGTTTCTCAGTCTTGTATTAGTGCACAGTACTTCATAAATATTTTTTCTGTCAATCTATCCATTTCCATGTTTTCACAGGCTATTTATTTCTCCAAATAATTTGTTGTATTTTCATAATAGTTATGTATCTATTAATCTTCATCCTATCAGTGTAGTACAGGATCTATGAGTGTTGAATGAAGAGGAGAGGTTACACGAACTGAGCAGCAATTCCTTGAACATAGAAAATTAATGGCCAGTGTAGGAGTGTTTCACATGGTTAGATGAGTTGGGTGGGTAACTACTCCCCCTGGAGAAAGAGGCACAGCTTTAACATTAAGGTGGGCTGCTTGTTGGCATTGAGCTTTTGAGCAAGGAATGAGGCCATTCGAATAACCAACTCTGTTGAGCAGTCCCATCAACCCCCTTTCACATCTTTATCTCCACACATCTGATAATTTGTTTTCCACAAGTGCCTGAACAATATCTTTTCGAAGTCATTGATTCCATTCATTTCATCACCTTTAATGACAGCCCGTTCCATCTCACCACCACTCTTGCTTCCTCTTGTCCTGCCTCCTCTGTCAACCTTACCCTCTATTCCTTTCTCTCTCATGAGATCCATCTAGCTTCTCCTGAAGTGACTCAGTGGCAATGACATTGAACTCATAATCTAGAGGTGCAGCTTATGGTCTGGGAACATGGGTTCGAATCTGATGATACAAGTTAATTTAGATTGTTGGAATTGAAAGCCAGTTTTGGCGATTGCACACGTGAAACTATCATTGCTTGTAGTTTGAAAGTCTATTTAGTTCACTAATGCCACTCCAGGAAGAACATCAGCCATCTCCAGGCTATACGTAAATCCAGGCACACAGAAATGTTGTTGACTCAATAACTGTCCTCTGGGCAATTAAGAATGGGCAATATATTCTGGCCTGGCCAGCAACATCCACATCTCTAGCACTGCTGCCTCACAGCACCAGGGAACTGGGTTCGACTCCCTCCTTGGGCAACTGTCTGTGTAGAGTTTGCACATTCTCTCTGTGTCTGTGTGGGTTTCCCCCGGGTGCTCCAGTTTCATCTCACAATCCAAAAAGATGTGCAGGTCAAGTGAATTGGCCATGCTAAATTGCCAAGTCAAGGGTTAATATGGTCTGGGTGGGTTACTCGTTGGAAGTTTCGTATGGACTTGTTGGGCCGAAGGGCCTGTTTCCATTCTGTAGGGAATCTAATCTGTTCTCATCTCATGAGCAAATAAAACAAAGTCTGCCCTCAATCATCGATAAAGTGATGGAAGGGGTCATAGACAATGCTATCAATCATTTGCTCACTGATGGGCTGTTTGTCTCTGGATCTCGTCAGAGCCTTTGTCCAAATGTGGACAGAGGAGGTGAACTCCAGAGGGGAGGTGCCAGATGGAGATCTGAGGTTGGTGCCTGATCTTTCAAAGCCAGGACAATGCACATGAAGAAAATCATACCTTTTTTTGACCCTGATTAATTGAATTATGCTGCCAAAGGCAGATAAAGAATCATTTTGAAGTGAAAATTAGTTTTTTGTTGTGCAACTGAAAATAATTATAAACCTGGACAAAGCTGTCTTTTCAATGCAAAATTGGTGTGAATCTCACAGAGAAGAAACTAATAAAGGTGTGAATCTTCCATATTATTAATAAGAATGCAAACCCTCCACAAAAAGGAAACATGAGCAAATTAAAAACCTTTTGTGCCACTTTGGAAAAGATTTTAAGAGCAGAAATATTCAATTATAATTCCAATATCTTTAACTGCTCAGAAAAAAAACAACCTGCAAAAATATAAGGACATTTCTAAAATATTTGGAAGTCTCTCAAATTTTATTATTGGAAATTAAGGAGAATTTCTGAAAATGAAAGTTCCAACATTGCTTCTTCATCACTAAACTTCCTCAACAATTCATCTCCAGTCTCCAACAATAAAAAAATTGCAAAATTCGAAAAATAAGTTATATAAAAACTCACTGGAATTGATTTAATGAGTTACAGAATTGAAATAGTGATGTAGTTTCTAACAGTGAATGGAAAAACCCAATAAATATATAAATATTTTGAAAAATTCTCTCACCATTTTCAAGTAAATAAGAGGAGGAACAACAATTCCAATACAGTGACAATGGAGAAAGATATTACACCTCTATGTAGACTTAAGATCACCACAACATTAGACAGAGATAAAATAAAATTGGAAAGGACAATTCAGGAGATGTAGAATTATTTCAGGACTACTAAAGAAGCCTAGACATTAACAAGTTAACAATTTTTTATTATTCTGTAGGTCCAATAGCGGATCATAGTAGAAAATAACCTTACAGCTCATGCTTTCTAATCTAGGCAGCATCCTGGTAAACCTCTTCTATACTCTCTCCAACACCTCCATGCCCTTCCTGTAATGTGGCGACTCGAATTGAATGCAATACTCCAAGTGTGGCCTAACCAAAGTCTTATCAGGATGCAAAATGACATCCTGATTCTTGTACTCAATTCCCCGACCAATAAAGGCCAACATGCTATCCACCTTCTTTACCACCCGATCTACTTATGTGGCCACTTTCAGGGAGCTAACGGACTTGATGCCAAAACCCCTCTGAATACCAATGCAGTTCAGGTACTGCCATTAACTGTCTAATACTTGGATGCATGTTAAGATGAGAGGGGGAATGTTTAAAGGAATGTGAGGGGCAAGCTATTTTACACAGAGAGTGGTAGAAGTCTGGAACGTGCTGCCAGGGGTGGTGATGGGGACAGATATGATCGGGGCATTTAAGGGACATTTAGATAAGCACATGAATATTAAAGGAATGGAGGGATATGGACCAAGGGCAGGCAGAAGGGATTAGTTTAATTTGGCATCTAGTTTGGCACAATCTTGTGGTGTACCGCAAGGATCTGTTTTGGGTCCACTGCGCATGGTCATTTTTATAAATGGTAAAAACAATGACTGCAGATGCTGGAAACCAGATTCTGGATCAGTGGTGCTGGAAGAGCGCAGCAGTTCAGGCAGCATCCAACAAGCAGCGAAATCGACGTTTCGGGCAAATGAGCTGGATGTGGGGGGTAGAAGGATGGGTTAGTAAATTTGCGGATGACACTAAGGTCGGTGGAGTTGTGGATAGCGCCAAAGGATGTTACAGGTTACAGAGGGACATAACTAAGCTGCAGAGCTGGGCTGAGAGGTGGCAAATGGAGTTTAATGTGGGAAAGTGTGAGGTGATTCACTTTGGAAGGAGCAACAGGAATAAAGAGTACTGGGCTAATGGTAAGATTCTTGGTAGTGTAGCAGAGCAGAGAGATCTTGGTGCCCATGTACATATATCCCTGAAGTTGCCACCCAGGTTGATAGAGCTGTTAAAAAAGGTATACGGTGTGTTAGCTTTTATTGGTAGACCGATTGAGGTTTGGAGCCGATTGAGGATTGAGATCGTGCTGCAGCTATACAAAACTCTGGCAGAGCCGCATTTGGAGTATTGCATACAGTTCTGGTCATTGCAATGTAGGAAGGATGTGGAAGCTTTGGAAAGAGTTCAGAGGAGATTTACCAGGATGTTACCTGGTATGGAGGGAAGGTCTTATGAGGAAAGGCTGAGGGACTTGAGGCTGTTTTCAATAGAGAGAAGAAGGTTGAGAGTCGGCTAAATTGAGACATGTGAGATAATCAGAGGGTTAGAGAGGGTGGACAGGGAGAACCTTTTTCCTCGGACAGTGATGGCTAGCATGAGGGGGCATAGCTGTAAATTGAGGGGTGATAGATATAGGACAGCTGTTAGAAGTAGTTTCTTTACTCAGAGATTAGAAGGGACGTGGAACGTACTGCCTGCAACAGGAGTAGACTCGCCAGCTTTAAAGGTGTTTAAATGGTCATTGGATAGGCACGTGAATGAAAATGGAATAGTGTAGGTTAGATGGGCTTCAGATCAGTTTCACATCGAGGGCTGAAGGGCCTGTACTGTGTTGTATTGTTCTATGTTCTACATTCTAACATCATGGGCCAAATGGACCATTCCTATGCTGTACAGTTCGATTTTCTATGTTATGACAGAATGTCAGAGAATAGTCAGATACCTTTGATAAAATTTTAAGTAAAGTTGACAATTATATCCATTGTCAGTGAAATAAAGGAATGAGTGAAATTTAATAGAAGCAACTTGCAACTTTCAGGAGAATGTGTTGACAACTTTTTAAGTGGTCTTTACCTATTGTTAGAATTTTGTGACTAATTTGAGACAGAATGACCATTAGAATTACTGATAAATTTCTTTCAGCTAAGATGGGGTTTCAGACAGAAAGATCTAGCAAGACAGTGCCAGAAGCTGAAATCTGAAAAACAGCATGAGAAAATGTGAGGACAGAACATCAGTCTGGAAGACCATCAGGCTTTGCCAACTTTCTAAAGTACAAAAAAACAAAGCATCCTATGAGAGACCAACGCCTTCAAATCCTTTTCACGCGGGAACATACTGTTCCAGATGTAGAGTAAAGAAAACACACAAACAGAAACTAGATCCAGCTATATCACATCACTACAACCTTTGCAAGAAATTGGAACATTTTCAAAAACCATTCACAGGTCAAAAACAACTGTTGTACCACAGAACTAATAATGCTCACTGCTTTACCAGGATGTTGCCTGGTCTGGAAGGAAGGTCTTATGAGGAAAGGCTGAGAGACTTGGGTCTGTTCTCATTGGAAAGAAGAAGGCTAAGAGGGGATTTGTTAGAGACATACAAGATGATCAGAGGATTAGATAGGGTAGACAGTGAAAGTCTTTTTCCTAGGATGATGACGTCAGCTTGTACAAGGGGGAATAACTACACATTGAGGGGTGGTAGATTTAAGACAGATGTCAGAGGCAGGTTCTTTACTCAGAGAGTGGTAAGGGTGTGGAATGCCCTACCTGCTAATGTAGTCAACTCAGCCACATAAGGGAGATTTAAACAATCCATGGATAAGCACATGGATGGTGATGGGATAGGGTAGGGAGATGGGCTTAAATTAGTTCACAGGTCGGCGCAACATCGAGGGTCAAAGGGCCTGTTCTACGCTGTATTGTTCTATGTTTTACGTTTACACTAATACTTCACAGTCAATATCTTTCGAAGAAAACCCAGCATAACTAAGACAACTTCCATTATAATACATATCATTCTATGACAATGTAACGTCCTTGGAAGAGGCAAGCCTCTTGGTAATAGGTAAGTCACCTGAATCAGTTATCATCCTGACCATACAGATTAACAGTCATCCAACTTATTTTGAACTGGAGAGAATGTTAATGTCAATTAATCTTTAATGACCCCTTTGATAAAGAGAATGAAATGACGACTTTTTCACAGATATTAACACGGTACAGCTAAAGCTCCACCCAAAATGAAAGGAATGCTGAGAGAAATCCTGAAATTGAGGCCTAAAGTATGTGGTGCATGGAAAGCCAAGCCACCTCACTTCTGAGCAGAAAAGCAGGCTTTGCTGTTAAAGTTCAACAGTAAGTTGAAGACCTTTGACCAGCTCAGAAGCCAAGTTCCAGAGCTCAATTCTACTCAGCAAGAGGAAGACTTCATAGATCTCAGAAAATATTCACCAAACTCAAGAGAAAATAAGCACCAGTCAGCAACTCTTTACCACCGAGAGATTGGAAAATATTACCGCTTTCATAGGTGTGCAGGAATTATTCAATTGCCTTCCAAACTCAAATGAATCATCAAAAGCTTAGACCAAGAGTTATTCATAAACTCTTGATAAATCAATTCAGCTATTTCGAAAGGCAGTACCAAAGAAGTAGTGAGATTCACTGTCTATGATTGAACCTGACAAATTGACGATGTTATTCAAATGAATATGTGCAAGAGCAAAGAGCTCACACATCGGCCTTTGTCTTTACAACTCGGGAAAAAAATGATACCTTCTTTCTTCTCTGACACGATTAGAGGAAACTAAAGATCTTCCAAGGGAAACAAGTGCCCGACAGCAACATCAACACCAGACCGGGAACATTCTGAAAAATCAAAGATCTGCCAAGGTTCCAGTCCAGCAGTGAGCTGAACCAGAATGCTTCCTCCTTAAGGAGCAGATTTCTAAACTAGCCCACACTCAGTGGCCCTGGAAATAGTCAGTCCCCTAGCTGACCAACAGACTGTGGGGACAGAGGACATACAAAGAGGAGCAGGCCATTCAGCTCCCTGAGACTACACCAATATTCAAATCGATCATGGCTGATCCTCCTCCATATCACCATTTCCCAACATTAGCCCCATAGCTCTTGATATATTTAACATCTAGTAGCAGCGCTGGGATAACCCAACAATGGAACAAGATGTATTTATCAACAAAATGCGTTTCTACATTTCAGTTTCTAAGGCCCTGAGTTTGAAATTTTTTCACTGAACCTCTCGGACTCTCCTTTATCCTTTAACATGTTGCATGAAATGTATTTATTTGATTGATCCTTTGATGACCTGTCTGAATATTTCCTTATGTAGCTCACTGTCTAACATTGTTTCATAGTAGCTCCTGGGAAATGCAGTGGCATGTTTTACTACATCAAAGGTGCCATCACTGTTGTAGCTTTTTATTGTTGAAGGCCAGTTCTTTATCACCAAGTTCAGTTTCCGGTTATTGGGGTAACCTTCAACTGATTCTGACAGCGCGCACCCTTAGCAAGGCTGAAACACATGTCATTTAAAAATGACCAGAAGTGGCTGTGGTTGTCAGTTGTCAGTCCTTGTGGACCTAGGGCACTATTGCTTAAATTGAAACATTCTCAAATTAACCAGTTACTTCATCAATAGGTGAGAAATAAGATCTTGACCAGACAGGCCAATGGGCTGAGGAGTGGCAGATGGAGTTTAATTTAAATTAATGTGAGGTGCTGCATTTTGGGAAAGCAAATCAGAGCAGGACTTATACACTTAATGATAAGGTCCTGGGGAGTGTTGCTGAACAAAGAGACCTTGGAGTGCAGGTTCATAGCTCCTTGAAAGTGGAGTCGCAGGTAGATAGGATAGTGAAGAAGGTGTTTGGTATGCTTTCCTTTATTGGTCAGAGTATTGAGTACTGGAACTGGGAGGTCATGTTGCAGCTGTGCAGGACATTGGTTAGGCCACTGTTGGAATATTGCGTGCAATTCTGGTCTCCTTCATATCGGAAGGATGTTGTGAAACTTGAAAGAGGTCAGAAAAGATTTACAAGGATGTTGCCGGGGTTGGAGGATCTGAGCTACAGGGAGAGGCTGAACAGGCTGGGGCTGTTTTCCTGGACTCTGAGGGGTGGCCTTATAGAGGCTGGGATGGGGGAGTCCTGAACTAGAGGTCATAGATTTAGGGTGAGAGGGGAAAGATTTAAAAGGGAACTTTTTCACACAAAGGGTGGTATGTGTATGGAATGAGCTGCCAGAGGAAGTGGTGGAGGCTGGTACAATTACAACATTTAAAAGAAATCTGGTAGGGTTTATGAATAGGAAGGGTTTAGAGGGATATGGGCCAGGTACTGGTGAATGAGACTAGATTTGGTTAAGATATCTGGTCAGCGTGGACGAGTTGGACCAAAGGGTCTGTTTCCGTGCTGTACAACTCTATGACTCTCTGACTCTAAGTATGGGTGTTTGCTGACATTATCTGTGTCTTTGGCTCCATTTACAATTCCTCAGAAGCTAGTGCCACTCAATAGGATTTTGTAGATACAGACACTGGCCAGACCATTCAACCAATCCATGTCAGTGTTTATCGTCCACTTGGACCTCCTTCTTGTGCTACTTCTCTGCTGGTATCATGTAGTAATTGCAACCCCCCCCCCCCAACCCCACCCCCCTACCCCGTCAGTGTGTGGTACTGAATAAGGCATGTTTGAGGTCGTTCACTGACACCAATTCTCCTTTGTTCTGACTTTATATTGGGCCGATCTGACGATTCCTGGTAATGAATACACCACCGTTTAGTATCTACAGAAGAGGCGTAGTTGTTGGATAACAGGAAGGTTAATTGCACACGAACACAAATATTTGCAAAACGTGGCAAATGTTACTGGACTCACTTTCCAGAATCCCCGGTTAATATTTTGGGAATATGAGCTTGAATTATGCTGTGGTAGATGATGGAATTCGTGTTCCATAAAATACTGGAACAAAGAAACGTGCTAATGGTGACTATGTAACAATTTTTAGATTAGATTACTTACAGTGTGGAAACAGGCCCTTCGGCCCAACAAGTCCACACCGACCCGCCGAAGCGCAACCCACCCATACCCCTACATTTACCCCTTACCTAGCACTATGGGCAATTTAGCATGGCCAATTCACCTGACCCGCACATCTTTGGACTGTGGGAGGAAACCAGAGCACCCGGAGGAAACCCACGCAGACACGGGGAGAACGTGCAAACTCCACACAGTCAGTCGCCTGAGTCGGGAATTGAACCCAGGTCGCTGGCGCTGTGAGGCAGCAGTGCTAACCACTGTGCCACCGTGCCGCCAATTGACAATTGGTCAATTGTCATAAAGTCGATCTGATTCACTAATGTCCTTTGGGGAAGGTAATCTGTTGGTCTGACCTATGTGTGACTCCAGGCCTACAACAATGATTAATTCTTACCTGTCCTCTGGGCAATGAGGGATGGGTAATAAATGCTGGCCACACTGGTGACACCCTCATCCCAGGAAGAAATAATCGAAAATGATTTGATTCCATATTGATGACTTGAACCTTAGAAAGCTGGAGCAGATCCGTCTGCTCCCTCCAAAAGCTGGAGTTGAACTCCTTGTCTCCACCCACAGGCTTTGTATGGTATCACAAGAATGGGTGGAGTCAATGTACCATAAATATTAACCCTTTCAGAACCATTACAATGTGCCACACTGCTATCTGTCCTTAACTAAAATCTTCCATTGCGATGCTCCTTTGCCTTCTCCTTCAAATGCCTGCCCAATCTCATTGAAGTTGATGTACTCCAACCATTCCCCCCCAAGGTTTCACCTTCTCAGTATTCCCTGGGTATAGTCGTTACTTCTGAATCCCTGTTTTGGTGGTTTTTGTTGGCTATCTGTTGGTGCCTAACAAAAAAACCCAGAAACTGCTGGAAAAGCTCAGCAGGTCTGAAAACATCTGTGGAGAGAAACAGAGTTAACATTTTAGATCCAATTACTCTTCTTCAGAACAGACCCTCCTGCCTTCACACCCTTCTGTTCCTGAGGAAGGGTATCTGGACCCAAAATGTTAACTCTGTTTCTCTTTCCACAGATGGTACCAGACCTGCTGGGTTCCTGCAGCAATTTCTGTCTGTATTTCAGATTTCCAGCATTTGCAGTTCTTAATTTCTTTTGGTTGATGGTCCCTAGTTTTGATCTTACCCAATAAGACAGAAAATTGTCTCTGTATTCAATCTGTTCAGAAAAGATTTACAAGGATGTTGCCAGGGTTGGAGGATTTGAGCTACAGGGAGAGGTTGAATAAGTTTGGACTGTTTTCCCTGGCGCGTCGGAGGCTGAGGGGTGACCTTATAGAGGTTTATAAAATCATGAGGGGCATGGATCGGATAAATAGACAAAGTCTTTTCCCTGGGGTGGGGGAGTCCAGAACTAGAGAGCATAGGTTTAGGGTGAGAGGGGAAAGATATAAAAGAGACCTAAGGGGCAACTTTTTCATGCAGAGGGTGGTGCATGTATGGAATGAGCTGCCAGAGGAAGTGGTGGAGGCTGGTACAATTGCAACATTTAAAAGGCATCTGGATGGATATATGAATAGGAAGGGTTTAGAGGGATATAGGCCAAATGCTGACAAATGGGACTAGATTGGGTTGGGATATCTGGTCAGCATGGATGGGTTGGACCGAAGGGTCTGTTTCTGTGCTGTACATCTCTATGACTCTCTGACTCTATGTTGAAGTTGCAAAGTCATCTACTCGGTCGGCTGTAAGCTTTGTCCACCAAGGGGCCCCTATTCATCCTTGATCGATTGATTTGTTGTTGTCACATGTACCACAATACAGTGAAAAGTGTTGTTTAGCATGGTCTACAGGCAGATTGTACCAGGGTAGCAGAACAGAGTGCAGAACACAATGTTAGAGCTGCAGAGAAGGTGCAGAGAGAGAGAGATCAGAATTAACATTAGAGAGATCTGTACAAAAGTGTGATAACAGTGGGGAAGAAGCTGTGCTTGAATCTATTTGTATGTGTGTATAAAAGTTTATATCTTCTGCCTGATGGAAGTGGGTGGAAGAGAATATAACTGGGGTGAGAGGGGTCTTTGTTGTAAATCTGCCCTGTACCTATGTCAGTGTTACCATGGGCTTTTTATTATACAGTGCATGCAGCAAACCATGAACATGTGGAGAGACATAGTCAAACTGCACCTTAATCTGTACAGATCAACCACCTTAAGCTCAGCAAATGAGGAGGTGGTCACTTGGCTCCAGAGATTTGCATTTGCGAAGTAATTTTTAAGAAGTTACAAGATGCCTGGCAAGTGGCCTCTTCAACCATTCACTGCCTCACCAGAGAGAACACCCGAACAGGCAACATTATCGCCTTCTGGTCAGGCTCAGAAACAGCGCCCCCTACTGCAGCCCTCTGGCATTTCACCACATGAGATAGCAAAATGCTTCGGGCAGAGTGGGACTTAAATACCTCCATCACCATTTCACTGCAGAGGGAAAGGATCTGGTCACCTATCCTGGAATGTCTACAGCAGCAAGTTGGGAGCACACTCACCCCTGACCCAGCTTTGCGTTCCAAGTCCTAGTCCTCAGGAGTTGTTTTTTAATTCTCCAATGGGATTTGAGTGTCTATGGCTGGGCAGGATTTATTGCCCATCCCAGTTGCTCTTGAGATGGATGGGTACAACTCAATGTGCTGTTAACCAACTTCAAAACAGAAGCCTTTTTTTTTGACTTTTTTTGGTTTTTGACATTCACACAGCACAGTTTTGGGATTGGTTAGTTCATTTAGCTGGATGGCTGGTTTATGGAGACTAAACCAGAAGCACAGGTTCAAATTCTGCACCTGCTGAGGTTACCATGAAAGTCCAACCCTCTTAACCTCACCCCTTGCCTTCAATTAACATTGTCAGAACAAATTCCCCTCCTGTTGCGACATAAACAATTCTGAGAACAGTGTGGAAATATAGAGGGAATGAAAAAGCATCAACGTAGGAAAAAAAACCTTTTCAATTCTCCCCTTAAGTTTTAAGTAGTGACTTATTTCCATTCATTAGCGCCTCAGTAATATTCCAACTCACCTTATCTATACACCATTTCTGATTCTCTGCTGTAAATTTCCAGATAGAAATCAGTGTGTGGACCTGGTGTCTACAGCTGACTGAGGGAATGGCCCAGCATCACTGACTGCTTCATCACAGTGACACCCTGCATCGTCCATTGGCCACCTTCAACCTTGTAACCCAGCACTGGCTAATCACCAGCCTCAGCCCAGTAATCCGCAGATCCTTAGAGAAACTCTCACAAACCTTCAACCTTTTCATACCATATCTTGGCGCTCAGGGATATTATGAGCCTTGCATACTTCTGCCAGATCACTTTGCAGGCAGGGAACAGTGGAACAGAAGGTGACCACTTGGCCCATCTGCCTGTCTGATTGCTTGCTGTACTGACATGCTACTCCTTGGTGAGTCATGGACACCCAAGCCCTCTTGCACACTTACACTTCCCAACATCTCACCAGATGAGAAGTTGTCTGCCTTTCTGGTTTTTATACCAAAGTGAATAACTTCACACTTTTTTACATTATATTCCATCAGCCACATTCTGTTAGCTTCCTTTTGTTGTGTAAGAACTTCAGGACCTTGGAGTAACTTTGTGACAATGGCACAGAACCATAAATCATTGAGTATAGACAGCACAGAGTGGGCAGAGTTAGAACACTTGCGGATGAGAAAGATTTGAGAGTATGGTTACTTTAATACACAAAGAACATAGACTTTACCAAATATACCAAGAACAGAGCTTCCAGGATTACTACGGACAGCAATATTGACCGTGAGGGTGTGGAAAATAATTTTACTTTTAGGTCTAGGCCTGCCACACAAGTTTTGACGTTGCATTTTTCTCAATCATCTGAAAAGAAGCTACATTGTGATAGTGGCATCAAACCACATGATAAAAGATCCTGCATCTTTCTCACAAGTTCCACATCCACCATGTTCTCTCATCAGAAAATTTGGGATTATTACATTGATCCCACATTCAAGTTGATTTACAGAGATTATGAACCTAGCACTGGATCTTCGGGCATCCCATTGGTGACAATCTAGAAAATGATCTGTTTATTCTCACTCTCTGTTTTCTGTCTGCTAACCAATCCTCAGTCCATACTTGTATATTCTCCGATCTTATGTACATGAGTTTTATTTACTAACCACCTGTGAGTGACCTTGCCTGCAAATCCCAAAATACCACATCCACTGGTTCTTCTTTATCTATGCTGCACGTAACAATCTCAAAAAACTTGAACACATTTGTTAAATAAGAGTTCCCTTTTGTGTGTTGATGTTCAATCTGCCCAACGGTGTCACTTATTTGTAAATATTCAGATATCACAGCCTTTATAATAAATTCTAATCATGAAAGATAGTTATCAGCATATCCCCAGCATATCCTTACCTCTACCTGCTTTCTTCAACACCTTGGGATGAAGCTCATCCGGTCCAGGAGATTTATCAATCCTCAAATAGCTAATTTTTCAAGTATAATTCCTTTTCTTTTAGCTCCTCAGTTACACTGATCCCTTGGTCACCTAATATTTCTGGGAGATTTTCTGCATCTTCTTCCGTGAGATGGCATGGTGGCTCAGTGGTTAGCACTGCTGCCTCATAGCACCAGGGACCCAGGTTCAATTCTAGCCTCAGGTGACTGTCTGTGTGGAGTTTGCACATTCCCCCCTGTGTCTGCATGGGTTTGCTTCGGTTTCCTCCCACAGTCCAAAGCTATGCAGATTAGGTGGTTTGGCCATGCTAAATTGCCTATTGCGTCACAGGGATGTGTAGGTTAGATGGATTAGCAATGGGAAATGCAAGGTTACAAGGATGGGTTGGTGAGTCTGTAGAATGCTTTTCAGAGAGTCTGTTTGGACTTGTTGGGTTGAGTGGCCTGTTCTAATGAAGGGTTACTGGGCCCAAAATATTAACATTGATTTCCCTTCACAGATCTGCTGAGCTTTTCCAGCAAATTCTGTTTTTGTAGATTGTACACTGCTGCTACTGAGGGAGCAGTGGAGGGACTGAATGCTTATGGATGTGGTGTCAATCAAGCAGGCTGCTTTGTCCTGGATGGTCTGAAGTTCCTTGAGTGTTGTTGGAGCTGCACCCATCCAGGCAAGTGGGGAGTATTCCATCACATTTATTAGATTACTTTTTATTAGATTACTTAACAGTGTGGAAACAGGCCCTTCGGCCCAACAAGTCCACACCGACCCGCCGAAGCGACAACCCACCCATACCCCTACATATACCCCTTACCTAACACTACGGGCAATTTAGCATGGCCAATTCACCTGATCCGCACATCTTTGGACTGTGGGAGGAAACCGGAGCACCCGGAGGAAACCCACGCAGACACGGGGAGAACGTGCAAACTCCACACAGTCAGTCGCCTGAGGCGGGAATTGAACCCAGGTCCCTGGCGCTGTGAGGCAGCAGTGCTAACCACTGTGCCACCGTGCCATTCCTGACTTGTGCCTTCAACAGTTTCCTCTTTTCCCCTTCCCCCCACCTCACGCCAGTTCCAAACTTCCAGCTCGGCACTGTCCCTATGACTTGTCCGACCTATCTTCTTTTCCACCTATCCACTCCACCCTCCTCCCTGACCTATCACCTTCAGCCCCTCCTCCACTCACCCATTGTACTCTATGCTACTTTCTCCCCACCCCCACCCTCCTCTCATTTATCTCTCCACCCTTCAGGCACTCTGCCTTTATTCCTGATGAAAGGCTTTTGCCCGAAATGTCGATTTTACTGCTCCTTGGATGCTGCCTGAACCGCTGTGCTGTTCCAGCACCACTAATCCAGAACCTTGTCAATGATGGACAAGTTGTGGGGAGTTAGGAGGTGAGTTACTCGCTGCAGGATTCCTAGCCTCTGACCTGCTCTTGCAGCCATTGAATGGCAAATCCAATTCAGTTTCTGGTCAAAGATGAATCTCAAGATGTAGATAGTGGCGGATTCAGTGATGGCAGCATCTGACATGGTGTGAAGCTGACTTTTTAAATATAGTGCCCAAAATATGGACACTGCAAAGTCCTGGTGGTGATGTCTACTTCCAGCTCGTATGTACAACACATCAGTAACGGGAATGAACAAAGCATTTTAACTGATAATGGGAAAATCCCACACATGAACTGATTATTCATCTTGAATCCCGACAGTGTGGAAGCAGGCCAGTTGGCCCAATGAGTCCAGGCCAACCCTCCAACCCTACCCAGATCCACCCTCTGTCCATGTAACCCCACATTTCCCATGGCTAACCTACCTAGCCTGCACATCTTTGGACTGTTGGAGGAAACCTGCACAGGTGCAGAAAGACTGCGCAAACTCTACACAGACAGTTGCCCAAGGGCGAAATCGAGCCCGGCGTTTTCGGACCATGAGGCAGCAGTGCTAACCATTGAGCCACTAAGCTACCTCATCTCATTGTGAGCCGCCTCTGGAACTTAGCTGTCACATGCTCAACATTGCAACAATGGCTATGCTTCAAAAATCCTGAAGTGGCTGCAAATCTCCAAAGGTCACAGTAGGTGCTATGTGAATGCAAGTTGTTGCTTTGTATTTTCCTCAGCTAAATTGGGACACAGGCTCCACCATTAAAGACCAGTTTATGTAACTACCTGTCTCAGCAACGGTCTGTGTATTTAGCTGTCTGGTTTATATGTCTAAGTTTCTGTTAGTTAAAACACACTACTGTTTATTTATCTGTTCGTTATTTATCCTTTCTTTATTATTTATTTTTAGGATGTGGGCATTGCTGGCAAGGCAAACATTTGTTGCCCGTCCCTAGTTGTCCTGAGGAAGTGGTGGTGGGAGTTTCTCCTTGAGCTGCTGCAGTCTGAACGATGAAAGTGCCTCTGGAACGCTGGTGGATAGCATGCTCCAGGTTCATAGCCCAGTGCTGACGAATGAACAGTGATATGTCTCCCAGCTGGGATGGTGTGACACTTGGAGGTGCAATAGGGGGAGCTCTTTCTGAGGTCAGATACAAAGAGCCAAAGCTGCCTCCAGCTGTGCTCTCTCTCTCTCTCTCTCTATCTCTCTCTGACCCAGGAAAGCCTGCTGTCAGGGATCGCCTCTGGTGTGAAGAGGATCATTTGCCAAGTGTCTTTTGATGAGGCGATTTTAGTCATTATGGAAACAGACAAGAGATATTCAGTTCCAACAGCACACAGGCAGGCTGACCAACACTGTACAAAGACAATTGCAAATATTGAGACAGACATTTTAACCTACAATTAAGAAAGAAGGGAATAAATAAGTAGATACATAAAGACATATCAAAAATCCAAAAAGATACATGGACAGATAAAATGATGGACAAAAATAAAGAGTTACATTAACATAACCAGGATGAAAACATGGAGAAATAAATGGGTAGCTTTATAAACAGACATGATTCTGTCAGATTATTGCTCTCAGAATCCCTACAGTGTGGAAACAGGCCATTCTTTCTACACTGACCCTCCTAAGGACATCCCACCCAGATCCGTCCCTGTAACCCTGCATTTCCCATGGCTAATCCACCTTGACTGCATATTCCTGTACACGCTGAGCGGTTTAGCATGGCCAATCAACCTAACCTGCGCATCTGTGGAAGGATGCCAGAGCACCCAGAGAAACCCATGTAAAATGTACAAACTTCACACGGACAGTGACCCGAGGCTGGAGTCGAACATGAGTCCCTGGCATTGTGAGGCAGCAGCGCCAACCACGAAGCCACTGTGCCACTCTCAATTTCAGTGGAGGTGCCAGGGAGGTGAGATTCTGGAGCAGATACCTTGGCAATTTTCTGCAACAAATCTTGTAGAAAAACAAGAGGCTCATTTCAAAAGCACCTACAATGTAGCAAAATATTCTGCGGCACTTCACAGGAGTGATGTTCTAGAGTTCCAGCGCTAAGGGACTGGATATTGAATCCAGAATCCACTCATAACAAAAGCAGCTCTGTCTGGATGGTTTTGGAATGCTTCAGTGTTTCGGCAGCTGCATCCATCCGTGCAGGCCGTGCGTATTTTAGTACGGATCCAATTTGTCTCTTGACGATAGTGGAGAAGCTTTGAGGGATAGACAAAGTCAACAGACATAATATAAACTTGACGCCTATATATAGATGTAAAACAGATATGTGGATAAACAGGCAGACAGAGCTAAAGGGCAAATAAATTCATAGATACATAACTAGATAAACAGACAAATATCTTTTTATTTATTTTTCAGAATGAATGGGGAGATGAGGAGAATTTATTTTACACAGTGTGTTATTGTGACCCAGAATGCACTACTTTAAAGGGTGCAGGATGCAGGTTCAATGGCAATTTTTAAAATTGCATTGAATCACATCGAACTTACAATTCATTCATCCCAACTGGTCTGTCATAGTGTTTATGTTCCATTCAACATAATACATCTGACCTTGAGGGGTGACCTTTTAGAGGTTTACAAAATCATGAGAGGCATAGATAGAGTAAATATACAAGGGCATTTCCTGGGGTGGGAGAGTGCAGAACTAGAGGGCATAAGTTTAGGGTCAGAGGGGAAAGATTTAAAAGAGATCTAAGAGGCAACTTTTTCACGCAGAGGGTGGTGCATGTATGGAATGATCTGACAGAGGAAGTCATGGAGGCTGGGACAATTACAACATTCAAAAGGTATGTGGGTGGATATATGAATAGGAAGGGTTGAGAGGGATATGGGCCAAGTGCTGGCAACTGGGACTAGATTAATGGAGGATATCTGGTTGGCATGGGCGAGTTGGACCGAAGGGTCTGTTTCCGTGCTGTATAGATCTATGACTATGATAACCCTTCAGTAAACAATCCCCTCTACTCATTCCCCATCGTATACTTGCCTAACTTCCCCTATCTTGCAACTATACCATTCACTTTCTGTGATCACAAGTTCCATGGTTTTTCCCCATTTTGGGTAGGGATTTACGAATGGCTATTGGATTCATTAATGATTATCTTTATGGACTTTTGATTTGGTCTCCCCCAAAAAGTGGAAATATTTTTTCTACTGTTACCTTTTCACATTCCAAGATCCCTACAAGATCTTCTTGTTGGAGAAGAGAGCGTCAGACATGTGAAGTCTTTCCTGATCGCTGTATTCATTCATTTCTGCTATCTTTCTAGTGGACCATTCTCAAGGTCCTGTGTCATAGAGTGGAGGTGCTGGTGTTAGACTGGAGTGCTCCTTTTTATGAGGTATTTTCAGTGTTGGAGCTGATTTTCTCGAATTACTGTTCCATTGTTTTGGAACTTTGGAGAAAAAAGATCAAAGCAACGATGTTTTAAAAAAGGAGGAAGCGAGATGAAGGCAGACACTTCATGGGAAGTGATTGAAATGGAGAAAGAGATCCACACTGCTGTCTGACCCCGCTGTGAATCTGCACAGCTCCTGCCTTTGGTGTCTGGTTTCAAGTATTTCTGGACATCGGAGTGCATCGAAGAAAAATGAATAAAACAGCGAAAGTCACAGGTGACCTTGGAGAAATCTGTGTGTGGGAGCTCACAGCAAAGGAGCAGCTAAGTGGATAATGTTTTAATGTAACCTCACTATTTTCTATTTGTAAATCTACAATAGTCAGTGGAGTGGGTTTTTTGATTACGTGTTTTTATTGAGATCCAAATGTTAATTAAATTTAAAAAATATAAAAACATAGATTAAAAAGTTAGTCTGCCGCTGTGTTTCTCGAGCAGAAAAACTCTTCCATTTTCTGAGTCTGTAGATTGTTATGGTACAAAGATGGCCTTTAGTAGAGAGATGTCCTCCTCTTGTTGGAAGTGAGAGATTAGGGGAGCTTTTATGTTTCTGATGATCATGCCTGCAGGAATTGTGTTTGGTTGTGAATCCTATCGTATCGCACGGATTGGTTGGAGCTGCAATTAGAGGCAATGAGGGATTTACAGGTCCTAGGGTATGTGATCAATAGCGTTTATAGGAAGAAAAACCACAGGTACAGTCAGGCAGATGTGTTAACTCCAGGAGAGATAGGAGACATAGGCAAGTAGTACAGGACTCTCCTGTGGCTATTCCCATTTCAAAAAAGTATGCTGGTTTGGAAAATGTGATGGACTCTATTTGCCAAAGCTATTTCATGTCCCCTCTTGCCTTCCTGATTTCCCTCTTAAGTATACTCCTACTGCCTTTGTGCTCTTCTAAGGATTCACTTGATCTATCCTGTCTATACCTGACATACGCTTCCTTCTTTTTCTTAATCAAACCCTCAATTTCTTTAGTCATCCAGCATTCCCTATACCTACCAGCCTTTCCCTTCAACCTAACAGGAACATATATCTCTGGACTCTCATTATCTCATTTTTGAAGGCTTCCCATTTTCCAGCCGTCCCTTTACCTGCGAACATCTGCGTCTAATCAACTTTTGAAAGTTCTTCCCTAATAACGTCAAAATTGGCCTTCCTCCAATTTAGAAATTTAACTTGTAGATCCAGCCTATCATTTTCCATCATATTTTAAAACTAATAGAATTATGGTCGCTGGCCCCAAAGTGCTCCCCCACTGACACCTCAGTCACCTGTCCTGCCTTATTTCCCAAGAGTAGGTCAAGTTTTGCACCTTCTCTTGGAGGTACATCCACATACTGAATCAGAAAATTTTCCTGTACACACTTAACAAATTCCTCTCCATCTAAGCCCTTAACACTATGGCAGTCCCAGTCTATGTTTGGAATGTTAAAATCCCCTACATAACCACCCTGTTATTTTTACAGATTGCTGAGATCTCCTTACAAATTTATTTCTCAATTTCCCTCTGACTATTAGGGGGTCTAAAATACAATCCCAATAATGCTTTTCTTATTTCTCAGTTCCACCCAAATAACTTTCCTGGATGTATTCCCAGGAATATCCTCCTTAAGTACAGTGGCAATGTTATCCCTTATCAAAAATGCCACTCCCCCTCATCTCTTGCCTCCCTTCCTATCCTTCCTGTAGCATTTGTATCTTGGAACATTAAGCTGCTCGTCCTGTCCATCCCTGAGCCATGTTTCTGTAATTGCTATGATACCCTGGTCCCATGTTCCTAACCATGCCCCGAATTCATCTGCCTTCCCTGTTAGGCCTCTTACATTGAAATAAATGCAGTTTAATTTACCTTGTTCTCTGCTTTGTTCCTCCCTGGCCTGATTGTTTGACTTGTTCCCTTTCTCAACTGTACCATTTTCAAACTGATTTCTTTCCTCACTACCTCCCTGGGATCCCCCTCCACTCACCCCCCTTCTCCCGCCACCTTAATAGTTTAAATCCTCCCGAATAGCTCTAGCAAATCTCCCCACAAGTACATTAGTCCACTTCTAATATTCAGGTGCAATCTGTCCTTCTTACACAGGTCACTTCTGCCCCAGAAGAGATTCCAATGATCCAATAATGTGAACCCTTCTCCCCTGCACCAACTCCTCAGCCTTGCATTCATCTGCTCTATCCTCCTATTCCTACACTCACTAGCTCGTGACACCGGGAGTAATCCAGATATTATGTCCCTCGAGGACCTCCTTTTTAAATTTCTGCCTAACTTCCTACAGTCTCCCTTCAAAATCACTTCTTTTCCCTTCCCATGCCATTAATTCCAATGTAGATAATGACCTCTTGCTAAAGGTAGAGGACAGAGGGTGGTGGTGGAGGGTTGCTTTTCAGACTTGAGGTCTGTGACTAGTTTGTGTTGTAAGGATCAGTGATGAATCCACTGCTTTTCGTCATTTATATAAATGATTTGGATGACCTGGATGTAGTAGGACATACAGAACCTGCTAAAAACCAAGTGTGAGGCCTTCAGATACAGGAGACCCACTCAAATATAAAGAATACAAGTATGACCTTCACAGAGCCATTAAGACAGCCAATGACCAATACCGATCCAAACTAGAGACCCAGACATACACCCGGCGACAATGGCAAGGACTGAATGACATCACAGATTCTAAAAAGAGACAGTGAAAGATAGCAGACGACGACACATCCCTCTCAGATCGTCTCAATATCTTCTTTGCTCCCTTTGACCAGAATTTCGGCAGAGAGGTAATAATTATTCCAACAAGTCCTGACGAACCTATCCCAACAGTCACTGCATCAGAGGTCAGATCAGTCTTCCTTTGTGTGAATCCACGGAAAGTGATGGGATCAGATGGAATATCAGGCTGTGCACTCAGGGCATACACAGATCAACTGGGCAGAGGTCTTCTCTGATATCTTCAACTTCTCCCTGCAGCAGGCCACTGTCCCTGCCTGTTTCAAGAGGGCCAGCATCATCCCTGTGCCTAAGCATGTCTGGATGTGTCACTACCTGGTATGGTAACTGTACCATTCAAGATCGGAGACGGTTACAGAGAGTGGTGAACTCAGCCCGGACAATCACAAAGGCTAACCTCCCATCTATAGAATCCAGTTACCAGGCCCGCTGTCAAGGAAAGGCCGCCAGCATTCTCAAAGATCCATCCCACCCTGGCAATGTTGCTCTACAATCTCTACCATCGGGGAGACGGTACAGAAGCCTGAACACACAAACACCAGCCAGTTTCAAAACAGTTTCCAACCTACTGTTGTTAGAATACTGAATGGACTCACCATTCTTAACATTCGCCTGTACCTGTGTTTTTGTTTTTGCCGACTGTTTACCTATTATTTACTTTATATCACTTAACTCTGTGATCTGCCTGGATTGCTCGCAAGACAAAGCTTTTCACTGTGCCTCAGTACAAGTGACAATTAATTCAATTTACTTCAATTCAATTCGATGTGAACATAGGAGGGATAGTTAGTAAGTTTACAGATGACACCAAAATTGGAGGTGTAGTGGACTGCGAAGAAGGTGACCTCAGAGTATAATGGGATCTTGATCAGATGGGCCAGTGAACCGAGGAGTGGCAAATGGAGTTTAATTTAGATAAACGTGAGGGGCTTCATTTTGGAAAAGCAAATCACGGCAGGACTTATTCACTTAATGGTAAGGTCCTGGGGAGTGTTGCTGAACAAAGAGACCTTGGAGTGTAGGTTCAAAGCTCCTTGAAAATGGAGTCACAAGTAGATAGGATAGTGAAGAAGGCTTTCCTTCATTGGTCAGAGAATTGAGTACGGGAGTTGGGAGGTCATGTTGTGGCTGTACAGGACATTGGTTTGGCCACTTTTGGAATATTGTAGGCAATTCTGGTCTCTCTGCTATTGGAAGGATGTTGCAAAATTGGAAGGGTTCAGAAAATATTCATAAGGATGTTGCCAGGGTTGGAGGGTTTGTCCTATAGGGAGAGGCTGAACAGGCTGGGTTGTTTTCCCTGCAGCGTCGGAGGCTGAGGGTGACCTTATGGAGGTTTATAAAATCATGAGGGCAATGGATAGGGTAAATAGACAAGGTCTTTTCCCTGCGATAGGGAAGTGAAAACCTAGGGGGCATAGGTTTAGGGTGAGAGGGTAAAGATATAAAAGGGATCTAAGGGGCAATTATTTCATGGAGAGTGTGGTACGTGTATGGAATGAGGTGCCAGAGGATGGTATAATTGCAACATTTAAGAGGCATCAGGATAGGTATATGAATAAGAAGGGTTTGGAGGGATGTGGACCGGGTGCTGACAAATAGGATTCAAATAATTTTGGATATCTGGTCAGCATGGATGAGTTGGGTAAAAGGGTCTGTTTCTGTGCTGCACACCTCTATGACTCTTAGATGCAGGAGGTTTAGAAGGGATTTGAGGAAATTTCCGTTCACCCAGAGATTAGTGGGAATCTGGAATGCTCTGCCTGGGAGGCTAATGGATGTGGAAAATGTCACTTCTTGTAAAATGTATGTGGGTATGCGCTTGAAATATCATAACATTCAAGACTATGGAACCAATGCTGGCAAGTGGGATTAAAGGAAACTTTTGTGCTATTTGACTAAGTCTGCCACTGCATTTCCCCTTAACCTAATTTGTCAGCAACTAATTTGCACATAGCATGATTCCACACAATGCAAAGAAATATCCAGTTCTAGTTGTGTTCATTGAACATTGTCCAGAACATGAGGAAGATGCCTATTGGAAAGGCAGGATACTGCTGGGTCAGCATTTCAGCCGGAACTCTCTGCTTTTTCTTTGAATAGCAGCTTGGGAGATTTGGAGTTCTCCTGAGAAGGCAGACAATTTTATTTCATTGCCCAACAGTGCAGCAACCCCTCTTCCACAGTACTTGTCGTGACAGGTTGGACTCAAGGGCTGAATCTGTTAGGGATAATGGAACAGATATAAGACGGTAAGACACTGGGCGGGTTACGGCCTTGTATTATTATCATTGGATTGTTAATCCAGGGACCCAGGCAATGTTCTGGGGACCCGGGGTCAAATCCCGCCACATCAGATGGTGGAATTTGAATTCAATAAAGCAAAAGTCACCATCACAGTCTCTGGAATTAAGAATCTAATGATGACCATTAGTCCATTGTTGATTGTTGAAAAAACCCATCTGGTTCACCAATGTTCTTTAGGGAACTGCCTTCCTTATCTGGTCTGGCCTACATTCGACTCCAGACCCACAGTAATGTGGTTGGTTCTTAAACTAGCCTCTGGGCAATTCGGGATGGGCAATAAAATCCGGTCTAGCAAGGGACGCCCACATCCTATGAATGAATAATAATATAAGACCATAAGATATAGGTGCAGAAGTAGGCCATTCAGCCCATTGAATCTGCTCCACCATTCAATCATGGCCTGATATGTTTCTTAACCAAATTCTCCTGCCTTCTGCCCATAACTCTTGATCCCCTTACTAATCAAAGATCTAAGCATGTCTGTCTTTAAAACACTTAATGACTCGGTCTCCACAGCCCTCTGAGACAATGAGTTAAACAGATTCACCACCCTCTGGCTGTAGGGTTGTCCCTTCATTTTGAGGCTGTGCCCTCAGGTCCCAATCTCTCCTACTAATGGAAACATCTTCACTATGCCCATTCGATCCAGGCCTCTTGTTATGTTATAACTTTCAGTGAGATCTCCGCTAATCCTTCTCAACTCCTCTGAGCACAGACCCAGAGTCCTAAACTGTTCTTGATACAATAAGCCATAGTCATACACAATAGAAACAATTGATAACCAAGGAGATCAATTGGGGTTATGGGGAGAAAGCAGGAAAATGGGATTGAATGTCAGATTGAATGTCAGAGCAGACTCGATGGGTCGAATGGCCTAATTTCTGCTATGTCTTATGGTCTAAACAGACCCTTCAGTCTAACCCATCCACGGTGACCAGACATCCCATTCTGATGTGGTCCCATTTGCCAGCACTTGGCCTACATCCCTCTAAATCCTTGCTTTTCATATATCCATTCAGATGTTCTTTAAATGTTGTGACTGTGCCAGCGTCCACCACTTCCTCTGGCAGCTCATTCCTTATACACACCACCCTCTGCGTGAAAAAGTTGCTCCTCAGGTCTTTACCCTCTCACCTTAAACCTCTCACTAAGCATCAGTGTTTACTGTGGAGAAGGACACACAAGATATAAAATGTTGGGAAATAGATGGTGACATTTTGAAAAATGTCCATATTACAGAGGAGGGGGTGCTGGATGTCTTGAAATGCAAAGAAGTGGATAAATTCCCATGACCCCTAGATCTCTGTGGGAAGCTAGAGAAGTGATTGCTGGGCCTCTTGCTGAGATTTTGTTTCATCAATAGCCACAGGTGAGGTGCCAGAATGCTGGGAGTTGGGTAACGTGGTGCCACTGTTTAAGAAAGGTGGTAAGGAAAGGCCAGGGAACCAAAGACCGGTGAGCCTGACATCAGTGAGGGGCAAGTTATTGAAGGGAATCCTGAGAGATAGGATTTACATGTATTTGGAAAGACAAGGACTGATTAGAGATAGTCAGCATGGTTTTGTGTGTGGGAAATCAAGTCTCATGAACTTGACTGATGTTTTTGAAGAAGTAAGAAGAGGACTGATGAGGGCAGAGTGGTAGACATGATCTATGTGGACTTCAGTGAAGCATTCAACAAGGTTCCTCACGGGAGACTAGTGAGCAAGGTTGGATCTCATGGGACACAGGCAGTACTAACCAACTGGATACAGAATTGGCTCAAATGTGGTGGTGGGTTGCTTTTCAGACTGGAGGCCTGTGACCAGTGGAGTGCCACAAGGATCGGTGCTGGGTCCACTGCTTTTCATCATTCATATAAATGATTTGGATGTGAGCATAAGAAGTATAGTTAGTAAGTTTGCAGATGACACCAAAATTGGAGGTGTAGTGGACAGCAAAGAAGGTTACCTCAGATTACAACAGGATCTTGATTAGATGGGCCAATGGGCTAAGAAGTGGCAGATGGAGTTTAATTTAAATTAATGTGAGGTGCTGCATTTTGGAAAGGCAAATCAGAGCAGGACTTAATGGTAAGGTCCGAGGGAGTGTTGCTGAACAAAGAGACCTTGGAGTGCAGGTTCATAGCTCCTTGAAAGTGGAGTCGCAGCAAGATAGGATAGTGAAGAAGGTGTTTGGTATGTTTTCTTTATTGGTCAGAGCATTGAATCTAGGAGTTGGGAGGTCATGTTGCAGCTGAACAGGACATTGGTTAGGCCACCTTTGGAATATTGTGTGCAATTCTGGTCTCCTTCCTATCAGATGGATGTTGTGAAACTTGAAAGGGTTCAGAAAAGTTTTACAAGGATGTTGCCATGGTTGGAAGATTTGAGCAATAGGGTGAGGCTGAATAGGGTGGGGCTATTTTCCCTAGAGTGTTGGATGTTGAGGGGTGACCTTATAGAGGTTTATAAAATCATGAAGAGCATGGATAGGATAAATAGACAAGGTCGTTTCCCTGGGGTGGGGGAGTCCAGAACTAGAGGACGTAGGTTTAGGGTGAGAGGGGAAAGATATAAAAGGGACCTAAGGGGCTATGTTTTCACACAGAGGGTGGTGTATATATGGAATGAGCTACCAGAGGAAGTGGTGGAGGCTGGTACAATTGCAGCATTTAAAAGGCATCTGGATGAGTACAGAAAGGGTTTAGAAGGATATGGGCCAAGTGCTGGCAAATGGGACTAAATTAGGTTAGTTTATCTTGTCTGCATGGATGAGTTGAAATGAAGGGTCTGTTTCTGTGCTGCACATCTCTATGCCCTCGAGTTTTGGACTACCCCACCCTAGGAAAAAAGATCTTGGCGATTTATCTTATCTTTGTCCCAGCCTATTCAGTCTGACTCTATTATTCAAACTCTCCACCGGCAACATCTTTGTAAATCTTTTCTGCACCATTTCAAGTTTAACAACATCCTTTCTCTTGAAGGGTGATCAGAAACAAGGGCTAAAAAACAAACAGCAATCCAGTGTAACAGGAAGATAGATCTATTTAGACATTCAGGCAGTATTTGCAGGTTCAGTCTGCACATTAGTTTAGCAGTTTCCAAAGTAATTAGGGCTGGGAAAGTAGTCCTGACTGGCTTAGAAGAAATGTACAGAAGCAGAAAACTGTTGGATGCTAAGGTTTGGAAAACCACATGGTCTTTATTCTGGAAGCATTCGAAGATTAGCACGAAACCAATCACAATTGTTCTAACAGACTCAGACATTTTAAAGTGGAGACAGGGTGATCCTTCATTGAGGTTTGAGTATCTGTGAGGTTGTTGTTGAGGTAAAAGAGTTGAATCTTTTAATATTTGTGAATAAGACCATTTCAAAAAAAATTCTTGTACACTGTAAAATAATTTACATTTTCTCCTTTAGTGTGTAATAAACTCATATGCTCCTTTGTTAAAAGTACATCAGCAGCCTCTTGTGAATATGTTCAGAGACTGACCCGCCAAGGGAACAAAAAATGACACACATAGTCTATCAAGCAAGGTTACAGTCTGGGATCTGACTTGTCCAATATTATCAAGAGCTGGGAATTTTACAACTGTACAGTTTAAGATGTTGACAAGAAAATATCTGCTTTTGGGACTGCTTGCCCCATTGTCTTCTTGAGGACAGCCTCCTATTGGTGTTCAAACTTCGAGAGCCATTGCATCCTTTGGCCATTAATTGGCCAATTTTGTGAAAATCACAGCCTGGTGACAATCCTGATCCTGTATGAGCTTCTGACCCTGATTTAAGCTGAATACTGGGCTCCTGAAGTTCATGGATCACATTCTATAACGTTTCTGGATAGGACTCAGCTTGTGATTTAGCAATGAGAGGCCACCCACTGACTTACACAAGATGGGGAGGATTATTACTGGATAGATATTGGGTAATCTCCCCTCATGGCGGGGGAGGGAGGAATTATTAATATCATAGGAAGTGTTGATTATAAAATGGGACAGTGTCTATTAGGGAAGGTGTTTCTTAATGTTATGGCAAGGGAATTATCAATGGGGAAATGGCTTGTTAAAGAAGGGGTTATTATTAGAGAAAAATGTACTTAAGAGGGAGCAGGTTTATTATCTGAGGGGAAGGGGTTATAATCAGAGCGTGGATTTTATTCTCAGAGGGAGGAGGTTAATATTAGAGGGAAGGGGTTTATTATTCCAGGTTGGATTTTGATACTGCTTGTTTTCCCTTTGCTGTCAGTAACATATTGAGTATGTAGGAAACATTAGCTCCAGTGTGAGCCAGAGAGGGAGGAACAGTTAACGGGAAGTGAATCACATCCCTCAATCCATCAGTGTCCCTGAGACAGCAGAGTGGTGGCAAGGGGGTGGAGAGGGGAGGAGCTGGGACCTGCCTTTATTGCACTTGTTCCAACTCCCTTGTGTTATTTCAACACTTGTCTAGTGTCCTTTCTGAAAAAAAAACTTGGTTTCAATTTCCATCTATAAAGGAGCCCTGATGGATGACAGATCACAGTAGAATGAGGCTAGGTGTCTGGATGGGAAGTAGCAGCTCTTTCAAGCTGACTTCTAGGAGACGGCGTGATAGAGTGTTAAATGAGCATGATGTCTCAGCCTTTAACCCCAAGCACATCAATTACCAGGACCAGTACAACTGAGAGTCATTTATCTTCATTACAGCCTTTCACCAGCATCTGTCCAGCAATTCACTGTCTCCCCAGCTTTCCCTCAATATCCTTATGTTGGACGCATGGTTAAATCACACACGATGATGCTGAGGTGGCTGGAATAAGTCAGGCACAGAGAGGGAGAGAGAGAGAGCGAGAGAGAGAGAGAGAGACACACACACAGACAGGCATCCACAAAGAGATAGACAGGTAGGCAGAATCACAGACAGACCAGAACACATACACAGGAGTGAAAGTGGTCATTGAAATCACCATCTCATTGAGGCATGTCACACCTCACACTAACTATTGCTTCTCACATTTAAACTACATCGTCATCTGTCGCACCCTTCACCCAAAACTCCCATCCTGACATATCACCAGAGGTAACAGGAAAAACAGGGATAGCAAAACATACACAGGATCAGTACCACACACATAGGATCAGGTACCTATACACTTAGACAGAGGGTCAGGTATGCATGTAAAAAGAGAGACAGTCAGGTGCACTCATACACAGAGACAGACAGGTGCACACACACACATACAGACACATGCACACACACAGTTTCATGTACACACTCAGTGATACACTGAGGATCAGGTATATACACAGAGGGCCAGTTCACCCATATACAGAAAGGGTAAGGCACACTCACACATAGAGATAATGGTGATTTGCAGTTCACGTGCGGTATACAGACTCAAAATGCCATTAGGGAGGAAATTCCAGGATTTTGACCCAAAGACACTGAAGTAACAGTGCTATATTCCAGAGCCAGGGGTCCATAGCTTTGAAATTTTCTGAAGTTCTAGAGAACAGTTATACTGGACTTGAAATGTCAATTCTGTTTCTCTCTCCACAGATGCTGTCAGAGTACAACGGGATCTTGATCAGATGGGCCAATGGGCTGATGAGTAGCATGTTGAATTTAGATAAATAAGAGGTGCTACATTTTAGCAAAGCAAATCAGAGCAAAGAACAAAAATACCTTGGAGTGCAGTTTCATAGCTCCTTGAAAGTGGAGTCACAGGTAGATAAAACAGTGAAGAAGGCATTTGGTATGCTTTCCTTTTTTGGATAGAGACAGTGTAGGAGTTGGGAGGTTATGTTGCAGCTGTACAGGACATTGGTTAGGTCACTTTGGAATATTGCGTGCAATTCTGGTCTCACTCCTATCAAAATGATGTTGTGACACTTGTAACGGTTCAGAAAAGGTTTAGGAGGATGTTGCCAGGATTGGAGGATTTGAGCTATAGGGAGAGGCTGAACAGGCTGGGGCTGTTTTCCCTGCAGCAGCTGAGGCTGAGGGTGACCTTATAGAGGTTTATAAAATCATGGGGGCATGGATAAGGTAATTGGATCAGGTCATTTCCCTAGGGTGGGGGTTCAACACTGGAGGTCATTGGTTTAGGGTGAGAAGGGAAAAATTTAAAAGGGACCTAAGGGGCAGCCTTTTCGCACAGAGGGTGGTACGTGTATGGAATGAGCTGCCAGAGGAAGTGGTGGAGGCTGGTACAATTACATTTAAAAGGCATCTGCATGGGTATATGAATAGCAAGGGTTTAGAGGGATATGGGTCAAGTGGTGGCAAGTCGTTAGGTTAGGATATCTGGTCGGCATGGACGAGTTGGACTGAAGGGTCTGTTTCTGTGCTGTACATCTCTATGTACCTGCTGAGTTTCTCCAGCATTCTCTGCTTTTGTTTCAGATTTCCAGCATCAAATTATTTTGCCTCCATTGACTCATTTTACTATTGCTCCTTGATTTGAAAAAATGTGGTGCTGGAAAAGCGCAGCAGGCCAGGCAGCATCCGAGGAGCAGGAGAATCGACGGTTCGGGCATAAGCCCTTCATCAGCACCACACTTTTCAACTCTGGTCTCCAGCATCTGCAGTTCTCACTTTCTCCCTGTTGCTCCTTGATGTCACTCTCAGGAAAATGCAGTCTTGATGCGAACAGCAATGACTTTCACCTCACCTCAACTACAGGAGCGATGTGATTGTACTAGAGACGGCGCAGAGGAGGCTTACCAGGATGTTACTTAGGCTGGAATGTTTAGGTTACGAAGAGAGAGAGATTAGGCCGACTGCGGTTGTTTCCCTTAGGATAGAGGAGTTTGGGGGGGGGGGAATGGTTGAGATGTATAGAATTCTGAGAGACAATGATAGGGTAGACAGAGAAAAACTTTTCCCCTTGATGGGGAGAATCAATGACTGGATGCGTAGATCTAAGGTAAGGGGTAGAAGGTTTTGAGGGGATGTGAGGAAAAATGTATTCACCCAGAGGGAAATTTAAAACTCACTGCCTGTAAGGGTGAGAGAGGCAGAAACCCTTATCACAGTGTGGATGTATTTAAATTAGTATACAAGTCTATGGGCCAAGTGCTGAAAAATGGAATTAGATTAGTTAGGTGGTTATTTTTGACTGGTGTGGACAGGATGGGCTGAAGAGCTTTTTTCTGTGACATTGATCTCCATGACTCTGGAATTCAGCTTTTTTGTCCAGATTCCTGGTGAAGGGCTTATGCCCGAAACATCGATTCTCCTGTTCCTCAGATGCTGCCTGACCTGCTGTGCTTTTCTAGCACCACACTCTCAACTCTGATATCGGGTTTTAACTGTTTTAGCGTGCACTGTTTAGGATATTCTGAAGTGAGGTTCCTCTTTAGACTGACTGTCCAAAGACCTGGGAGCTCTGAGCTCTGTCAGAGTTAATGGCTTTGTCCAGAAATAGGACTGGGAGTTCTTTCTGCCTCATATTTAGGTCATTCTGCACTAATGAGACCCTGACACTAAGGTGCTTTGCTCCTGAAAGCGGCTAATGTACTTCAATCCACATTAATAACACACATTTGATGGAAATAAATTCTTCGCAAATCCTTGCAACAGGAGAACGCTTATTTAAGGAGAATCTCTGTCCTGTTCAGAACAAAATAATTTAGTGCAGATGATGCTGGAGAAATGGAAGTTGAAAACAGTTTTAAATACCTCTACAATTCACCTGTCACGAGCACAAAAAAAAGCCTTTTGTTAAATTCAGAAGGTTAGGTGAAATGTTATAACCTCTGGTAAAGGTCATGACCCCCAATGATGGTCTGGCACTATTTGTAGAGACCTGAGGCCTATGATTGAAGGATAAGGTTCACAGTAAAGGGTCAAATGAATGGGGGAGAAAGCAAGAAAAATTAGGAAGAAGCAACTAATTGATGTCAGACTTGAGTTTAGAAACTAAAAGGTCGTAATAAAACTGAATAAGACAAGTTGCTGAATGGTTCTGAGGACTTGGGAATGAATAACACGGAGTTGGAGAGACGTGATGAGTCCAAAGCTGAACACTACCAGATCAAAGGGAAGTCTTATCTCTAATATTAATTTACAAGATGTAGGCATTGCTGGCAAGACCAGCACTTATTGCCTGTCCCTAGTTGCCCTTTGGAAGGTGTTGTTGAGCCACCTCTGTGAACCATTACAGTCCACATGTTGAACCTTACGGAGGGAATTCCAGGACTTTGACCAAGCCACCCTGAAGGAACACCGACATATTTCCAAATCAGGATGGTGAATGGCTTGGAGGGGAGCATCTAGATAGTGGGGCTCCCATGTACCTATTCCCTTGCTCTTCTCTGAACCAATGCAGTGGGACCTTTGACAATAATTGAGAGGGCAGACAGGGCCTATCATCACAGAAAAATTAACTTCTGAACTCCTCCTGTTTCCTGCAATTGGAATAATATTATTAAATTGGAAAAAGTGCAGAAAAGATTTGTAAGGATGTTGCCAGGACTTGGGGGTTTGAGTTACAGTGAGTGGCTGGATCATTTTTCCCTGGAGTGTAGGAGACTGAGAGGTGACCATATGGAGATTTATAAAATCATGAGGGGCATAGATAAGGTGAATACCAAGATCCTTTCCCTGGGCTGGGGGAGGTCAAAACTAGACGGCATAGGTTTAAAGTGAGAGGAGAAAGAGTTAAAAGGGAGCTGAGGGGCAATGTTCTCACACAGAGGCTGGTGTGTATGTGGAATGTACTGCCAGGGGAATTGGTAGATACAGGTACAGTTACAACATTTGAACAGGTCCATAGATAGGAAAGGTTTAGAGGGATATAGACCAAACGTGGGCAAATGGAACTGGTTTATTTTGGGAAACTTTGTTGGCATGGATGGGTTGGATCTCAAAGAGTCTGTTTACATGTTGAATGACTTTATGACTCTGTCTAGACTGTGATAAAGTTATGGTCAGATTGTCTTCTGAGGGTCACTCATGCAGAATAGAACATAGAAAAGTACAGCGCAGAACAGGCCCTTCGGTCCAAGATGTCATGCCGATTAGCTCCTAAGTTATTACTGAATAACTTGGAGTTAAAATGATGGAAAGAGAGAAAATGAATGGTAGAAAACCAAATCTTTTTGCGTACACTGTGACACGACACAGGGTTCAATATTGAGTTCAAATTCCGCCAGGGCTTCCGGTGCAATATAAATAAATAAAAATGGAACATAGATCTTGCTTCAGTAATGGTGGCTACCATATAGAGTCAAAGAATCTCTACAGTGTGGAAGCAGGCCATTTGGCCCATTGAGTCCATAATGAGGCTATGATGAGCATCCCATCCAGACCCACCGCCTACCCTGCATTTCCCATTGATAATCCACCTAGCCTGCACACCCCTAGATACCATGGGCAATTTAGCATTGCCGGTCCATCTAACCTGCACATCTTTGGACTGTGGGGGGAACCCAGATCACCTGATTCTTTATATATTGTCATAAAGATTCATCTAGTTCACTCCTGTCCTTCAGAGAAGGAAACCTGCCTCCTTCTATATGCACATGATTGTCTGAATGGTGATAAATTGGGAAATGGGGAAGATGCAATGAGGCCTGGTTGTCCTTGCACACCAGTTGCTGAATATAAGCATGCAGATCCAGCAGGCAGTGAAGAAGGCAAATGGTATGTTGGCCTTCATAGCGAGGGGATTCGAATATAGAAGCCAAACATTCCTGATGAAGGGCTCCTGCTCCTCAGATGCTGCCTGGTCTGCTGTGCTTTTCCAGCACCACTCTAATCTTGATTATAGGAGCAGGGATGTCTTGCTGCAATTGTACAGGGCCTTGCGGTGACAAACATGGAATAATGTGTGCAGTTTTGGTTTCCTTATTCTGAGGAAGTGCAATAAAGATTTACCAGACTGGAACAGCAGGACTGACATATGAAGTGAGACTGGATCAGTGAAGACTGTATGCACTGGACTTAAGAAGGATGAGAAGGATCTCATAGAAAACTGTAAAATTACAAAAAGATGAGACCGGCTAAACACAGGAAGAATATTCCTAACGACCTGGGGTCACCGTCTAAGGATACAGAGTAGGCCATTTTGGACTGAGATGAGGTGAAATTTCTTCACCCAGACAGTGGTGAGCTTGTGGAATTCTCTGCCACAGAAAGCCAAAACATTGAACATTCTTAAAAAGGAGTTATATATAGTTCTTAGGGCTAAAGGGATCAAAGGATATGGGTGGGAATGTGGGAATAGGGTGCTGAGTTGGATGATCGGCCATGACAATATTGAATAGCAACTCAGGAACTGTTTCTCCCGATTAGAAAATTGTTCAAATCAGTTTGTTATTCAAGTAAAAATGAAAAATAGAAGCAGGAAACAACAGGCCAGTTAGTTTCACATGTGTTGAAGTCAAATTACCAGAGTTCATAGTTAAGTTCAGGGTTATTAAAAACATTCAGCTGAACAGAGAAAACCAACTTTGACTCCCAAAGTATAGGTTATCTTCAACAAATCTCTCTTAACTCCATACACTTCAAGATGTCTGCACTCATCTAACTTATCTTTTTTGTTTAACATCCCTGATTTTAACGTCTAACTACACAGATCATTGAAATATGAAGATATCCACTTAGGTAGCAAAACCAGAATGGCAACGCATGAATTAAAGAGGTTGCTGTAACCCATACAGTTAAAGTACAAGAAGAAATAAACAAATGATTGCAAACCCTGGACTTTATTAAGGGGCGATTTGATTGACGTTTTCTGAATATCAAGGGGAACAGATGAGGTAAATAAAAAGTATTTCTGTTGGATGAGGGATCGAAGGCTTCAGGACAAACATTAATGCTGGCCATCTCAGGAAAATAAAATTCTGCAAAAAAGTGTGGTAAATATTTGGAACTCTTCTGCTAATGGCAATTAGGATGAGCACAATTGTTAACTGCAAATCTGACATCGATAGGACACTGTTAACCAAAAGTATGAAGGGATTTGGGACACAGGTGGGCACGTGGGGTTAAATAGATGATTTCAGATTGCAATGTGGATACTGCTGACTAAATCGATCTTCACTGTCCATGCCTCATTCTTCTATGAAAGTCATTATACAACTGAGTGGCTTGCTCTGCCATTTCAGTTAAGAATCAACGACATTGTGTGCTACTGGAATTATATACAGATGACAGTCTTCCTTTGCTAAAAGGCATTAAATAACCAGTTGGGATTTTGCAATAATCCCATAGCTCATTCAGACTTTTTCAGTTGCCACAGTGAGATCTGAACTCAGGTTCTCAGTTTCAGAATTACTGACCAAGTAATGTATGCTTCCTGAAATTGTGCAGAAGGAGGTTCAATTGTAACTATTAAAAAGGAATTGGATAATGATTTAAAAAGGATAAAATTGGGTTAAAGGGAAAGATTAAGAGGAGTGGCACTAATTGGACAGCTTTCAAACACCAAAAGGGATGAGGAGTTGAGAGTGTGTTGCTGGAAAAGCACAGCAGATCAGGCAGCATCCAAGGAACAGGAAAATTGACGTTATCGGGCCAAAGCCCTTCATCCTGATAAAGGGCTCTGGCTCAAAATGTCAATTTTCCTGCTCTTTGAGTGCTGGTTGACCTGTTGTGCTTTTCCAGCAAAACACTCTCAACTCTGATCTCCAGGATCTGCAGACTTCACTTTCTCTCAAAAAGGACGAGGAGCTGAAGAAACTTCTTCTGTGCTGAATTTTTCATCAAAAATGCTTAACAATAATTATTTTCAGTTGTCCAAGCATCTAGGTGGCATCTTCCAGTGTTGTATTGTTTGACTAATCTTGATATTTTGGGAAGCATAAACATACGAGGTTTCCCTGATGGACCATGTGGTCTGGACCTCCCCATTAGTTACCTGCCATCCCAGGTAAGCACATTCCTGAAGTTTCAGCTATCGCATACACTCCACTGAACTCTAAATACACTCAACCTCCTCCACAAATTGCTGGGAAGGGATGGAAGCTTCCTATACACTGAATGGACTTGTTGCTTCGGGTTGAAAAAGGGGGTAAGTGGGGGAATGTCCACTTAGCAAATAATGAATATCAGTAAACGGAACAGGTCAGGCTGAGTTTCACACAGGTGTAAGCTGTCTTATTCCTATACCACTTCCTTTTTATGTTGCCTTCCCTGTAACCTGCAGTTGACCTCTTAAGCAACAAATCCACTTTTTCACTAATCGGAAGAAAATTCCTTATGGATTAAGTCGGACAAAGGTCAGCAGAACTAATTTGAAGCCTGTTTGATCATTTCCCCTCTTGCTGCTGTTTAATTTCCCTATTCTTCACATTCACTCCCTCCACCACTGGCATCTTGTGGCTTGATTGTGTACTATCTACAAGATGCATTGTAGTAATGCTTCAGGCAGTACCTTCCAAACTTGCAGACCTCCAACACCTCGAAATAAAAGGGCTACACATGCATGAGAAAAACCACCTCAACAGGTTTCCCACCAAGGCACACACAACTCTGACTTGGAAGTGTCTCACCACTCCTTGGAGGAGAAAGTGAGGTCTGCAGATGCTGGAATGCCCGAAACGTCGAATCTCCGTTCCTTGGATGCTGCCGGACCTGCTGCGCTTTTCCAGCAACACATTTTCAGCTCTCACCACTCCTTCCCTGTCATTGAATTACAAACTTAGAACTGCTTCCCTAATAGCACTGCATGTGTACCTGCACAATGTGGGTTGCAATGGTTCAAGAAATATAGTGCGTTACTGTTTCTCAAAGGCAATTACAGATGGAGAAATTTACTAGTGATGCCACATCTTATACACAAACAAAAATGATTTCATCATGGTTTTCAAAAGGTAGTTGGCCAAGTACGTGAAAAGTTAAAAAAAAACTAAAATCTAGGATTATGAGGGTAAGAATTCACTGAGTGAATTAGCTGAGGTGCTCCTTTAGTAAAAAATGAGGTCTGCAGATGCTGGAGATCACAGCTGCAAATGTGTTGCTGGTCAAAGCACAGCAGGTTAGGCAGCATCTCAGGAATAGAGAATTCGACGTTTCGAGCATAAGCCCTTCATCAGGAATTCCTGATGAAGGGCTTATGCTCGAAACGTCGAATTCTCTATTCCTGAGATGCTGCCTAACCTGCTGTGCTTTGACCAGCAACACATTTGCAGCTGCTCCTTTAGTAGTCAGTATAAACTCAATAGTGTGAACTGCCTCCTTCTTTGCTGTAATAATTGAAATGATAACCTAGCAGCTTTCATAGTTTCCAAATGATGAGCTTTGTTTGAATTTCAAACACTCATCACATGATTCCACTCCTGGCCAATAGGTTAAAAGATTGTTTTTCAGAAACTAGACCCTTTCCTACAGTGGGATCGCCATTTTCCGGTCTTCACAGGTCCCTCTTCAAACACACACACAACATTTATAACTTTCCCAAGCTCATGAGAAGCAAGATAAACACTTGTTTGAGACTTCATCTTGTCGGTTGACACTGCTGTGTAGATTAAATGGGTAAGTTAAGGGAGAAATCAAACAAACTTTCCAGGATTACTGTTCTCTCTCTAGAATCTGATCAACAGCAGCAGCAGATTGCCAGTAGGTTCAGATGAGGCCAAGAGTAGATTCATTTGAGAAACTGTGAGCTGATGTGATGGGAGGACTGTACGTTTGCACATTCTATGAATTTTATCAAAGAACAAAAGCACTCAATAAAAATTAAAGGAGGTGTTTAAGCTTTCATCATAAATCTTTCTGCTCCAGTCCCCAACTTAACTGATTTATTGAATTTACAATGTCAGAGTAGCATTTTAGTACCTTTCATTATTTTAAATTGTCCTCAAGTTTTGAGAATCAGTGAAGCGCTTTTAGAAGTTAGGCAGTGTTGTATTGCAGGAAATGTGGCAGTGAATGTATGCACATTTAAGTTCCTACAAACGATAATTCAATAATCAGAAGATAGTCTCTCTAGTGATGTTTGTCAGGAGATAAATATTGGACAGGATATCATGGGGACTCTGTTCAGTATCAAGTACTTTATATGTCCACCTGAGAGGGCAAATAGGGGTCTCTTAATTTAACATCTCAGTTGAAAGGAGAGAGCTCTGACAGTGGTGCACTCCCTCAGTATAGCACTGTAGTTTCAGCCTGGTGTGGGACCTGAACTCACACTATTCGACTTACAGGCAACAACACAATCGTTGGGTTACCATACTGTGTTGAATCAGGAGGATAATGTTCTTGAGGCATTGATTGCCCTTTGTTGCTGGTGAAAAGCTGTTTTGAAAGACTGAGACATGTGGAAAGCAATAGCAGTGAGAGAGTTGGTCACTTAAGCATTTTTATTTTGGTCAACCCTTGGTACTGTATACTGAGAGGAGCAAGTCTTTCCCATGATAATTTGCACCTTGCAAATGGGTAATAAGCAAAGAAATCAATTCCTCCTCATTTGTTCATTTCTCTTTTGTAAATTCCACATCTGTGCAAAAAAAACCTGTGCAATTTCCAACAAATAGAACATCTGAAGGATAAAAAACCCCAGAAAGTAGCCACCTAGCAGCCCAATGAAAGGCTGAACACCAGGAATGCCTAAGTAAAACATGACACCAAGTAATACAATGATTATACAGTCAGTGTACAAACCTCCAGTAAATCCAACACTGACTCTGAAAATCAAGTATTCTTCTTTATGTAGTGGCTTAGGATACTGTAAGCTGTATTCACCAAGAGACTCTAATTTATACATTCTGTATGTGTTTAGATATTCCCTTTTAATAACATATTAATAAAAAAAAAGCAGTTATGGCTGTGCTATCCCTCATTCCCCACCCAATCCCCTTAGTGCAGGGTTGAGCATGCCCATTGAAAAGAGCGATAAAACGGGCAGTCTTTCAGCGCGACGTAATTTACTCAAAGTGTTTGTGCATGTGAATGTTAAAACAGAAAGATCTTGAAGCATACAGCCAGCCAATCACCGTCTATAGTCAGCTTCTTGCTCTGCATTCTTTTGTAAGAAAGAGAATTCAACTGAGAATTGGAAAGATCACAAAGTCAATCGAAAGACAATCTGTTTCATTAAGAATTCCATTTCAGTTGAGAGGTTGTAAAAATTACATCAGGGTGAAGAAGGGAAGGAAGTGAGAAGCTGTTCATCCAAAGTAACAACCCAAGGAACCAGTTTCTGCTGAAGTGGGCTGTGGAACTAGAGAGAGATTTATTTGTGCGTGTCTTCGAAGGGATATGGTACATGATGAGATGCAGTGAAAGGTTATGATGATGAAGAGATTCAGGGATTGGACAGAAAGAGTTTGAGAGAGGCGAGGAGAAGTTGAAGAATATGAAGAGAGTTGTTGAGAGAAATGGTGATGACAGATTGAGATTTGTAGTCAGGAGAGATTGAAAAATGTACTGAGGAAGGTATGGTGATGATTGGAGATATACTGAGACTGAGAAAGATAGTGAACTAGGAGAAAATGAGGACTGCAGATGCGGGAGATCAGAGCTGAAAGATGTGTTGCTGGAAAAGCGCAGCAGGTCAGGCAGCATCCAAGGAGCAGGAGAGTTGACGAAGAAGGGCTTATGCCCAAAACATCGATTCTTCTTCTCCTTGGATGCTGCCTGACCTGCTGCGCTTTTCCAGCAACACATTTTTCAGCAAAGATAGTGAACAGCAGATTCAGATAAATAGTGGGATGGAGTTGAGGGATATGGTGATTAGTGATTTGGAGTGATTATGATGAACAACTTGATTGAAAAGTGAAAAGGCAAATAGACTTGTGAGATTTAATTTACATTCTCCATTCTTTCCAATGCTGTTCACAGTTTTAACAGTCTTCCCTCAGATGTTAAACCCCTCCTTAAAATCTGCTGTCAACATTCATTTTCTCCAAAATGTCCACGACTCACCTATACTTGCAAATTACCAGGCCAGCTCAATATTCTCTCCAAAGCCCTTCAGAATACTATTGCCCCAAAATTTACACCCAGCTTTCCTTGAATGATTCCTGTGAACCAGTCTGATCAGGTTTCCACCCCCGCTACAGTACTGAAATTGCTCTTATCAGAAAGAACAAATTAATACCTAACTGTGACAAAACTAAACCATCCCACAAAAAGACAAAGACCCGTTGATGCTGGAATTCTGAAACCAAAACAGAAATAGGTGGAGACACTCAGCAGATCTGGTGATATCTGTGGAAAGAAAGTAGAGCCAATGTCTCGGGTCCAGAGATCATTCTTCTGAACGGGGTTCTTGTCTTGTCTTTCTGAAGAAGGGTCACTGCAACTGAAACGTTGACCCTGCTTTCTCTCCACAGAAGCTGCCAGACCTGCTGAGTTTCTCCGGCAATTTCTGTTTTTGATCTTAACTATCCCACACTGTTCTTCTCAACCATTTGGGCTTTTAACATAGTTAATCACACCTTGTCTTTCAATATCTCCTCACTATGGTTCCCATTCACTTAGTTCCGTTCTTAATTGTCCAGTCGTACTCCATAGATATACCCCTGTGGTGGCTTCTCTTTCTCCTTCCACACCATTATTCTAGTGATACCAGGAATAGATCCTGGGCTCCTGCTGCCATTTGGTGACATCAGTTGAAAACACAAATATAGATTACTCAGCTCTACTTCACCCATGGTCTCTCAACCATGTCTAAACTGTGTGTACAACATCCAGCAGTGGATAATCAGAAATTTCCTCCATTTATTGGGAAGACTGACTCTGTTGTCTCTTGTGTCAGCTTAAATTCCATTTTCTAGCTACAGACTCACATTTCTTTCCCTCATCTTTTCAACCCGAATCAGATCATTTGCAAACTTTGTATCACTGTTGACAAGATGAGGCTCCACACCTCCATGCCATCAGTAAAATTACCTATTTCCACCTATGCAACACATAGGGTGGCCATTCAGCCCACTGTATTCAGCTTCATCGTTACTTCAGATGATCTTCTCCAAAAAGTCCACCCACGCTTGATCATTGCTGATGTTGACATTTCCAATGCAATATGGCTGGCCTTCCATATTCTATCCTGAGACCATCCAAAACTCGGTGTCGGTGTTCTAACTTACGATGAGTACTGTTCAGACATCATATTGTGCTCGCTGACGCACATTTCTTGATTAAACGGCACACAGAGTGTTTTCAATTCCGAGAATAACAGATTTTCCCATGTCTATCATCTCCTACAACCATCTCTCACACATGTGCACTCCTTCCAATTTTGGCCTGAGCTCCTTGAAGTTAACCGAGTGCCGTGCTTCAAGGTTACACGTTCCAAAATCCTCCTTAAACCTTTCCCACCTCTCTTCCCTTCTTAAAGACACTACTTAAAATGTCTCAATGATCAGTCTTTTACTGATCTGCTTTAATATCACCCTACGTGGTTCAGTGCCAACTTTTATGTAAATGTCCCAGTGAAGCTTCATGGTAAAGCTGTGCTACATGAAAGATGTTATATAAGGGTAAGTTATTGTTCTAATCAGGCCTTAATCAGATTCCACCTGGTCAGTCATTAACCTTGCCTCTAACAGATGTTGACTATGCAAATCCATGGCTTTCTGTTCCACTAAACCCTCCAATTTTTAACATTTATAGATTACAGTAGTTTTTCCTGTTTATCTTGTTAGTATAAATGAGTATCTGATGCTGCTCACAGTGGGAAGAAAGAGGTCATCGTGGTTCTTTAAGAAGTTTCAGATTAACCATCATTCGACCAGGCTGGTAACCCTGATGAAGGAAACACTAAAAAACAGGAATGAGAATCCCTTCAGAGTCAGTAACATTATTACTGATAGTAAAACAAAACTGTCCTAGGACCAGGGAGTACATGTCTCAGTCATCATCTCATCTCTCCTGAAGGTGTTGATACTTGTTTGGGGTCCAGTTCTGTGAAGCAAGATGACCTTAACCCCAGGTTGTCCACACCGCGAGGCCACAAACAGAATATCGAGAGGTGGGGGCATCGCATCTAAATCTCAACCGTGCACAGTTCACAGGCAGAAGCAAAGGGGGTCATAGGATGCAATGAGTCAGGAAGCTAGTTGAACTCTTCCCAACTAAACTGATGGTGAGGAGGTCAAAGAGAGTGCAACTCAACTGGAGCTCTGGGCAAGATCCGCTGGTGAGGCAGAGAGGTGGGGTTGGAAGTGGTGAGGACAAACACAACATCTGTTACCCCTGGAAAGTAGATATCCTTGGAGTAAAAGTGCTACTCTGCTGTACAATGTTTCACATTCTTGTTTGAACATTAGGAGTGTTTCAGGAATGATCCAATATATGTAAGTTGTCCTTTCAACCTCAAACACCAAACCTAGCTATCGGGAGCCATTGCTCTTCTTTTCTTGAAGTAACTGTGAGCTCCTCTAATAGGTCCTCTACACTGGCCCTCCAAATCCTTGTAGGTTACGGTGCTTGGCTGGGTTGGCAGAAGGAAAACTATCACACTACAGCAGTAGTGGGTACTCTCTTCATTTTACAGCTGAAATATGCAAAAGACTTTTGCATCTCAACCCATGCTGGGCCTGTACACCTGACTGCGCCTTAAACATCAACAGTCGGTGATTGCAAAAGAAGGCATTCCATCTGCTACTGTTAAAGTTGAACAATTACAATGTTCACTGAAAGACTGTGAAAATCTCTCATCCTAATGAAAGACAGATCCTGCAATGAGATTTAGTTCAAGTAGAGTGAGTGTACTGATGTTAAGACAACTCCCTCCTGTGCAACTCTTCCCACTTTAACATTCATCAGCAAGTTCCTAATTTATCCACTTGGAGGGACAAACTGGTGAAGATGTCTAAGTCAGGTTGCTCGGCATAAATGTCAATGAGGCCACAGAGCTGAGCTTGGTACTGAGCTGTTGGCAGCTGGTCTGTCCATTCCAGGGGGGCATTCTTCCATTTGGCTCTGTTTAAAGAGATGGCAATAAGATAATGGAAACTGTAGACCTGACTGGACAAATACTGAGGAGCTTTCTGATTCTCTATACAAGTGTGCTTGTTTTTGTGACAGGGAAAACACAAGGTTTTTGAGACATCAGACCGAATAAACTTCATCTGAACCCAGCTAGATCTGGTCTCTACATGCATAGATCTGTTTGTGCATGATGGATACTGAGATGTGATGAGTTTCCTTATCCAGTCCCCTGTGCCATTGACTTATATAGCTGGTTCAGGTAAATATGAGGTTCCGCATTTTAGTAAGTCAAATCAGGGCACGACTCATGGTAAGGTCCTGGGGAGTGTTAGCCAAGTGGGGTGATCATTCATAGTTCCTTGAAGTGTTGTGGCAGATAGACAGCGTAGTGAAGAATACATTTGGTATGTTTACCTTTGTTGGTCAGTGCATAGAGTATAGGAGTTGGGAGGTCATGCTGTAGCTGTACATTGGTTAGGCCATTTTTTGGAATACTGCATTTACTTCTGGTATCCCTGCTGTAGAAAAGATATTATGAAACTTCAAAGGGTTCAGAAAAGATTTACAAGGATGTTGCCAGGGTTGGAGGGTTTGAGCTATAGGGAGAGGCTGAATAGGTTGGGGATATGTTCCCTGGAGCATCGGAGGCTGAGGAGTGACCTTATTAAATCATGATGGACATGGATAATGGAAACAGTAGACCTGACTGGACAAATACTGAGGAGCTTTCTGATTCTCTATACAAGTGTGCTTGATAGGGTGAATAATCAAGGTCTTTTCACTCGGTTGAGGGAGCTCAAACCTAGGGGGCATAGGTTTAAAGCGAGAGGGGCAAGATATAAAAGGGGCATAAGAGGCAACCTTTTCATGCAGAGGGTAGTGTGAGTGTGGAATGAGCTGCCAGAGGACATGGTGGAGGCTGGTACAATTACAACATTTAAAAGGCATCTGGATGGGTATATGAATGGGAAGCATTTAGAAGGAAATGGGCCAAACGCTGGCAAATGGGCCTAGATTAATTTCGGTCATCTGTTCAGCGTGGACAAGTTGAATCGAAGGGTCTGTTTCCGTTCTGTACAATACTGCGAATGTATCTACTGTTGTTAATCCAGCTCCCTCACAGTCACTCAGTAAAACTTAGTAAAGG
The DNA here is from genome assembly GCF_020745735.1 of Hemiscyllium ocellatum. Classification (NCBI taxonomy): domain Eukaryota; kingdom Metazoa; phylum Chordata; class Chondrichthyes; order Orectolobiformes; family Hemiscylliidae; genus Hemiscyllium; species Hemiscyllium ocellatum. The sequence continues at coordinate 12,857,900 of NC_083401.1, forward strand.
TGCCAAAGCCCCAAAAGACTTCTCTCTCATTTGAGAGGATGACTGGTGGTGAATTTAACTGAAGCCTGAGGTGAGGGGAGAGTTTGAAAAGGTGCACCCACTGTGGTAACCTTAGCTGGCGTAGGAATTGAATCTGCGCTGTTGGCATCACTCTGCACTGTAAACTAGCCAGCCTGACAACCAACTGAGCTAACCAACCGCCAAGCAATCCCTCTCACCTGCACTCTCTGTCACTTAACTGTGTCTCTGGTAATATTGCTCTGCTGGCCTCGCCATTCCCTTTAAAAATATCGCCAGCACTTGCAGTTTTAAACTAGAAAAGTAGGCAGTGTGAGCAAAAGAAAGTGGGCTAATTATTTTTTTGACAATAACAAGGCCTCCTTTCCAAGTGCACTGGCTCCTGAATGTGAGGTTGTGACAAGTGCTCAGCAATCAGTGCAAGGTATCTGGATGGAAAGACTGTTGTTCCAAGTTGTATCTGTTAACCAGTGAATGAATTGGATGGCAAATGGCAATGATAAAGGCTTACATGTGTAGCCTCACTCGATGCAGGTTAGCCTGGAATCGTGGTGGACTGGAGAGAAAGGAAGAGGATTTGATGAAAGGATTCCATCGTGCAGTCCACGTGGAGGATCAAGACTCCAAAATTTCTGGGAACCCTCCAATTTTCTATAGGTCATAAAGTCTCGCATTGGATCTGGTCACACCAGATTTTCACTTGGCACAAAATTCTCTGATCCATAAAAAAAAACCCTCTGACCTAATAAGAGACAGCTTTTTGTTTTGCAAAAGGAGCATCATGTCCATGAAGTGATAGGCAAAGCCACACACGTCTGCAGGAAAGATACCAAGCAGTGGTGCTGGACTTCACTACCACCAACAGCCTCATGATACCGAGCGAGGCAGTTTGCAACATTCCACAGCACGTTTGTAAACAAACAAAAGCAACAACAATAATAAAAAAAAACACTTGTCACCCCTTAAAGGGGGCGAACTGGTCTCGGTTTCCATGGTCGTCATGGCACATTGTCCAAAATCCAGCATTATGTGCAACTAAGAGGGATGGAGGGAGAAGGAAGGGAAGGAGTGAAGGATGGGAGCAGATTCAATGTTGGTGGGACATGCTGTTGATCAGACTCCTGAGCTGTTTTGCCACCGTATCGATTAGCTTCTGCTTGTCACGTTCGTTCTTACGGAACTGTGCAAAGACATTGTTCTTCCTGCTGGTGTCTTTCATTCTAGAAGAAAACAGAGTTACAGCATGTGGTTAAAAGAGATCTTCCTCTCCTAGGATCATACACCTCTGGACTCTTAGAAACAGCAATTACTCATGGCACAACACCAACTTTTCACAAACCCGAGTTTCACCAAGCCAGTACCACACCTGGGGTTGTTTCCTGAAGTCTAATCTGGCTCACCAGCACCAAGTAAATAATGCATGTGGGTCTCCTTCACTCTCACTCACTTTCACTGAACTATTAGCGACAAACAACTTTTTCTGAGCCCCACACCTCCAGGGCTGCTCCAGGAACCTGAAATCTCTTAATCAATCAATGATTAATTATTGAGTTAGAGAGCTCATGTGGAATAGTGATAGTGTCTTTATCTCTATCAGGAGGCCTGGGTTTAGGTCTCACCCGCTCCAAAGGTGAGTAATAACACCTCTGATTGATTAAGAAAATAGGTTAATTAGTGAGTTATAGGATTGCTTCTGACATCTGAATGACTCCCCAAATACTGACTCAATATAATTCAGCTGCCCTTTCAGCAGCACAGCTTAACTGTTCCTTTCTACATGGAGTTTACTTCTACCTGTTTATCTTCCTACCACCATGTGTGACCTGGAACTGCTCTTCAATTCCATCTGAAAATGTTTGAACAGCCTTTTAAAAGCTTTGGAGCAAACTCCGCACGTGTTTCTAAGCACTATTGAATGTCACTGATATTTCAAAAAAGTTAGATGTACCATACACAGTAGGAAATGAATATAACAGCCTTTTAGATCTGTTTCTCCCCATCAAGTTTTCACCAAGTACTGTCTTCAACAGCACGAAAATGCCCACAAATTTCCTTCTAGGTGGTAATTGTGAGTTTGAAAGGTGCTGAAGGTGCTATTGAGTGAGTCTTGGTGAGTTAGTGCAGAACATCTTGTGGAGAGACATGCTGCTGCCAGAACGAAGGGTGTAGATAGAGCTTTAATGCATATTGAACCCCATGCTGCCTTCTGTCCTGGGAATGTTTGATGGGACAGTGCAGAAGAAGCTTTACTCTGCATCTAACACTGTGTTGTCCCTTGTCCTGGGAATGTTTGATGGGGAAAAAGTAGAGAGAAATTTAAGTTTAGTTTAAAGAGTAGAGGAGGCTTTACTCTGTATCTAACCAAGTGCAGTAACTGTGCTGGAAGCATCTGATGGGCACAGTGTAGCTGGAACTTTACATCTGACCCTTTGCTGTCCCTGTCCTGTGAATGCTGGATGGGGACAGTGTAAAGGTAGCTTCACTTTATACATGACCCGGTCTGGGAGAGTTCAATAAGGACAGTGTAGAGAGAGCGCTCAGTTAAGTTTAAAAGAGTAGAGGGACCTCTGCTCTGTATCTAACCCCATGCTGAAACTGCCTTTGGAGTGTTTAATAGGGACAGTGTGGAAGGAGCTTTACTTGAGTTGAAAGGAGTAAAGTATGCTTACCTTCTGTTTACAAGAGTATCTAATTCTGTGCTGTACCTCTCCTCGCAGATTTTTACGGGGACAATGTCAATGGCACTTTACTTTCAATTTAAGAGCAGAGAGAGCTTTACTCTGTGTCTAACCCCATGCTGTCCCTGTCCTGGGAGTGTTTGTGATGGGGACAGTGTAGAGAGAGCTTTAGTCTGTATCTAACCCCATGCTGTCCCTGTCCTGAGATTGTTTGATGGGGACAGTGTAGAGGGAGCTTTACTCTGTGTCCAACCCCATGCTGTCCCTGTCCTGACAGTGTTTGATGGGGACAGTGTAGAGGGAGCTTTACTCTGTATCTAACCCCATGCTGTCCCTGTCCTGGGAGTGTTTGTGACGGGGACAGTGTAGAGGGAGCTTTATTCTGTATCTAACCCCATGCTATCCCTGTCTCAGGAGTATTTGATGGGGACAGTAGAAGGATCTGGGGGAACACTAATTTTAAAATAAGTTCTTCACTTATATCCTTCATTACCTGCTCTTGAAAAAAAAGATTTGGCTGGCTAACACAAATACAGTATTCAGAAAAATAACACTGATACTCATCAATTTGAACTAATGTCTTGGTCCAAGGCTTGTATATAATATGTTCGACAAAATGCCGTTATGGAGATGTACGAGTTACAACTGTCAGTTGGGAGATTTTTCACAGATGGAATAATGTAGGCTGAAAATTTCACGTCATTTCTGAAACCGAGTGACAGTTTTTGCCTGATTGCTTTCAGATTGACTAGAAAGTAGTAGGAAGTTGATACTTACGCTCGAGAGATCCTACAATGCCGCAGTAATATAAAAAAGTTATCATAAAAAATCGAGGTCTCTTGAAAATACAGCTAAATGACAAATCCCCTCCATTATGATATTTCTGCTGGTTTCAATCTTATTTTACAGCCATTGTACCATCCAGTTCTCACTGAAAGGTTTGACACTACATTGGCACAGGGTTTTTTTTCCCTCTTTGAGCCTGCTATCTTGCCCATGAGTTAATGGTGAATTTACAAAGTGAACAATGGGAGGTCATTTAACCATGTTTTGGGGACATGGGTTCAAATTCACACCCCTCTCCCATGGCAGATACTGAAATTTGAATTCAGTAAAAATCTGGAAGCAAACGGCCTAGTGGAGGGCCTGTAACCATCTTCAAGTGTCATAGAAATCCATTTGGTTCAGTAATCTGCTGTCCTGACCTGGTTTGGTCTACATGTGACTCCAGACCTACTGCAATGTGGCTGATTCTTACCCATCCTTTGGACAATTAAGGGTGGGCAATGAGGAGTGGTAGAGGTAGAGTGAGAGGAAGGCAGAGGGAGAGAAGAGGGTGCATCAAAGGTATAATCTAAATAGACTGAGCATGTCAGAGGTGCTGTATAAAACGAAATGGCATCACTGTACTGATTTGTAATGACTGTTTTGGTGAAATCCTGTGAAGAAGGTGTTTGGTATGCTTGCCTTTATTGGTCATTGCATTGAGTATAGCAGTTAGGAAGTCATGTTGTGGCTGTACATGACATTGATTCGCCACTTTTGGAATACTGCATTAAATTCTGGTCTCTGTCCTATAGGAAAGCTATTGTGAAACTTGAGACAGTTCAGAAAAAAATTTACAAGGATGTTGCCAGGGACAAGCTGAATAGGCTGGGGCTATATTCCTTGGAGTGTTGGAGGATGAGGGGTGATCTTATAGAGGTTTATAAAATCATGAGGGGCATGGATAGGGTAAATAGACAAGGTTTTTTTCCCTAGGGTGGGGGAGTCCAAAACTAGAGGGCACAGGTTTAAGATGAGAGGGGAAAGATTTAAAAGGGATCTAAGGTGCAACTTTGCCACTCAGAAGATGTACAGAAATGAGCTGGCAGAATAAGTGGTGGAGGCTGGTGCAATTATAACATGTAAAAAGTATTATGAATTGGAAGGGTTTGGAGTGGTGTGGAGGGCATAGATTAATTTAGGATATCTGGTCGGCATGGACGAGTTAGACCGAAGGGTCTGTTTCCATGCTGTACGTCTCTATGACCGTACATCTTTTCTTTGCCTATTGGCCCAGAAATATTGAGTTTGAAACCTTCTAATTTGTACCCTTGTCCCATACACAACGACAGCAACTTTCATCCATACAAGGTTTGCTGTTGCCCTCCTCTAAACTGGAAGCCCCAATGGGACACACTTACTTGTCCAGCAGGGCAAGCGCTGTCATTGGATTCACCCTAAGGTACTTGCAGTTGGGTTGCCCATAATCAGCTAGGTATGTTGACCAATCCCACTGGATGAAGAGATCCAGCAGCTGTGGGAGCAAAATAGAGAAGAGGATTAGAACAACCATACCATTGTCACATCTGACCCAAAAGGGGGGGATCGGGTGGGGATGGGGGGGAGACGGTAGTGTGGAGACAATGACAACAAAAAGGGAAATTCTGAACAACGTAAAACAGGCAGCAGTTTTACAGACTATCCCTCAAAGCCATGCTTGACAGTAAGGGCTACAAATAAAATTAAGGGAACACCAAAACATGAAACCACTCCTTCTTTATTAAATTGCTTAAACCACACAGGACAAAACAGGCCATTGGTCCACTGTAGTGTTTATGTTTCACACTAGCACCCTCCCATCCTTCTTCACCTTGTCTTATCAGGGATTTCTATTCTTTTTTACCCTCAATAGATCATTTTAAATGCTTAATTCAATTCAATCATTTCCTTTATTAGCAAGATTCACACTCTAGGAACCTACTTAGACTCTCACTTCTTTAAGAGACTTAATACCAAAGGCATGTCCTGTGGCATAACAACGACATTACAAGTTATAAAGAACACTCCCTGTAACTTTTCTTGCACTGCATGGCCTTCCAAGGTCATGCGCCTCAGTAGCTTGTGGAAGTGGAAGCCACTTACCAGCATGCCGACTGATGGGCACAGAGTTAGAAGGAAAGTCACAGTACAGAAGAGGCCATTCAGCCAATCATATCTGGACAGGCTCTTCGAATGAGCATCATTACCTCATTCCAATCTCCTGCCTTTTGCCCATATCTTTGGATGTTATTTTTATCCACATAATCAGCCCACAACTTCTTGAATGTCTCAACTGAACCTGCCTCCACAACATTTTCAGGTGAACCATTCCTTACTCTTAACTAATTGCTGGTGAAAAAAAGTCATTTTTTCTGAGGTCACATTTGTTCCTTTTGGAAAAGACTTTGCATCGATGTTGCCTCAGGACCAGGAACAGTTCCTCCTTATCCATTCTATTTAGCTTGCTCATGATTTTGAAAACGTCTGTCAAATCTCATCTTATCCTTCTTTTCTCTGAAGAGAACAGTACCAACCTCTACCAACCTCCGCAATCTATCCTCATAGCTGAAGATTCTGATTCCTGGGATCATTCGAGTAAGTCATTCCGACACTGTCTCCTCCAATACATTTGTACCTTTCCTATAAGGTAGACCCCTGAACTATATTCCAGCTGAAGTCTAACAGGTGTCTTGTACAAGTCCAACATCACCTCCTTGCTCTTGTACTCTGTTCCCCTATTATTAATTCCCAAGTCACTGCATGAATTGTTAACTGATCCCTCCATCTGTGCTGTCACCTTCAATCATCTATGCACATACACACCCAGGTCAGTCTGCTCTTGCAGAGTCTATTATCTTTTGTGTTTCAATGTCTTTTTGACCAAAATACATGACCTCACAATATTCTAACAAATAGAGATAAAATGTAACTAGGTTACAGCATTTTGAAGTTTAAAACATGCCCACATTGCTTTGTAATGGTTGTTTTGCTTCAAAAAGCCAATGATTTGTGCCAGAGCGCTCTGTCTCAGTTGAGCTGATTGGCTGTGAACAGTCAATGGTCCTCCAGCTCCCAGAACTTTCTTGGTTAATGAGTGACTGCAAGAGTGGCCACATCTAGTCATGGGGATACACTCCAGCAAGAAGTTAGTGGGCCATTGTTTGGTAATTTGGGAAGATGGTGACACAATGTAATATTACTGGACTAGTAATCCAGCGGCCCAGATATTCAAGGAGTCAATTGTGAAGTACCACCTCATACTGGGAATGACAACAGCAAACACAGCTCTGCAAGTTCTCCTTCCTGACATCTGGGGACCTTGTGTCATATTGGAACAGCTATCTCTCTGATGAGCCAAGCAATGTTCCTCATGGAATCATACGCTACATATAGTGTCCCGGTCATCACCATCCAGACTCAGCAGAGGTGGGGGTAAAGTTGGGAAGAGGCTGCATGGGAGTTCACAACATTGACTTTACATGACCATAAAGTCTCATGGCACCAGGTCAAACATAGGCAAGGAAACATGCTGCAGCTTAACACATGCCCCCCCTCCCCCGCAACACACACACACACACACACACACACACACACACACACACTCTATGAACCTCCACCTTGAGCATGGAAGCAGCACTGAGGGTGGCAAGGGCGCAGAGTGTTCTCCAGGTCAGGAACTTTGACGTTCATCACAAAGAATGGGTCAGCAGCAATACTACTGACCGAGACGGTCAAGTTCCAAAATCCACTGTTGCTAGATTGGGTCTGCGGCAGATGGTGAGGGAACCAAATAAGATGGAGTGTCACACTTGACCTCATCCTGACTGGTCAGCTGGTAACAAATGAACCTGTCCATGACAGTATCAATAGGAGTGGCCACCACATAGTCCTTGTGGAGAGAAAAACAATCTAGACTCAAAATGTCAGCTTGCTCTCTCTCACATCAGGGATGCTGCCTGACCTGCTGTGATTTACAGCATTTTTTGCTTTCAGTACAGATTCCAGCATCTGCAGTAATTTGCTCCTTCAAAGAAACATAACCGTTTTACTGTCTAGGAAGAGATACTGACTGGTTACCAATTTGGACTCTGACTGGCTGAAGTGTCATGGAAACAGTAGGAGGGAACTACTGTCTCCCCAGCTTGTTGGTAATTCAAAAAAGTGCAACGTTCAAACATACTTGTTTGGCTTGTGGAGAATTTTGTTTCAATGCAGTCTGCTTGCTGTAAAAATAAGCCATGTTGCAAGCTCAAAGATTATCTTAAATTGGGTGTTGGTGTAGCAAATGGCACACTTGGGATTGCTCAGCAAGTCATCCAGGCACATGAAACATTAGATAATTTATTTTTGGATTTGGTTGGGTGAGTATGGTTCGTATGCTTCCTATTATGAACAGACAGAAGAACATGCAGTTTAATTCTATCAACCATAAGACCATAAAACCATAAGTCATAGGAGTGGAAGTAAGGCCATTTGGCCCATTGAGTCCACTGCGCCATTCAATCATGGCTAAAGCCAGTGGTTGAGAGGTATGGCATATAACATCTAAAATTCAGAGATGGTGCTGGCACCTTTGAGATGTAGTCCATAAGAAACTCTGTCTGAAATTCTTAACGTGCTGGTGCAATTTATCTCTGTTTTCAACGTCTACCCATTCTTTACTGTGCACTGTTGATCAGACTCAACAAGCTAAGTACATAAGGGCTTGCTGCCAACTTACTTGGGTTAGCAGAATGAAGGGACTTATCTAATCAGCCTGCACTGAATTTGAACCCAGGTTTCTGAGATTAATGGGCAGTGCGCTGACTGACTGCACCACTCCAGTCCCTGAATCCATATCCTTTCTAATCTTTGCCTCTCCCTTGGATCTTTCCCTTGCATGTAACAAACAGATTAGGTGTAAAGCACTTCCTTCCATTTTAACAATACGGCTGGCTTTCTTTGTGTCTCTAAGCAGAGGTTTAAAGTTCATGAGATAGAGTGCCCGCACGTGTCTCGCTGCTTCACAGAGTTCAAACTGAGGTTACTGGCACAAGGCCAGCAATACACCAAGTATGTGAAGTATTCTTCATACTTCAAGAAAAATTAAGGTTGCACAGGTTACAATTAACGCTCATCTGTCTCTACCTTGAGCAAAGCTAGTTCATGTTTGCAAATAGCGTGCAAGCAAAACACACCAATTATTACAATGAGTACATAGTGATTGATGGCTAGAGTATGCCACACGCACACTGCACCCGCACTACACACACATAGACCAGTTTTGTTACATATACACTATGCACAGACACTGCATACGCACATGCATGTACACATAGCAGACATGTTACAGAAATACACAGCAAATATATAACCTTTAAGGTTTATGACAGGGGCAAAAGACAATGCCTTTAGTCTTCCCAGTTTTTAGTTGTGGAAGTTTCAATTTATGCACAAACACTGCACAGATTACATACATATAGGAACACACCAAGCACACAATGTGCTTGTGCTCTCAGACACACATACCACCAATGTGTAAATCTCATTTACATGCAAAAGCAAATGTCAAGAGAAAGGCAGAAGCCAACGCACATTGCTTCACACTCCTGTATTCAATGTCTTGTGACCTGATTCTCACAGTCAAGAATTGGACAATGGAAGAGTTCAGATTGAGGTTGAGAGCTCTGAAACTGGGAAGCAGATAGTGTTTATCCTCCAACTGTAAGGAAACTGAAGTTTCTGAAGAATTGTTATAGTGGAACCAAAACATTAACTGTTTCTCTCTCTGCAGATGCAGCCAGACCTGCTGAGTTTCTCCAGCATTCTTTTTTTTTCAGATTTCCAGCACCTGCAGTATTTCGGTTTTGTGAACCTGGCCAAATCTGCTCAGATCATTTGGTTTTATAATGGAATTATCAAGATTTATCTGTGTTAGTACAACAGCTCTCACACAATTCTATCTCAATTGGCACCACCTCCAGTTATCTATGAGTAAGCATTCTCCAATATCTTCTTAATACTAAGAACTTTGACCAAGTGAGTGCTGGCAGGTCTTTTAAGAATGGTGATGGCTCCAAGACTTGAGCACAAAATCTCAGTTACTGTTCCAGTGTGGCACTGAGAGGGTGTCACACTGTTGAAAGTACTGTTTTTCTGATCAGGTCTGATTCTGAGACCCTGCCAGTCCTCTCAGGTGGACACACAGGATTCTGTGGCATTACTTTGACCAGAAGTAGAGGTTGCTTTCTAGTGTGCTGGCTGATATTTATTCCCTGTGCAATGTCACTGCAGCAGCAATGTCACTGCTGCCTGTGGTATGCACATTAGCTGCTATGACCCTACATTACAACGAAGATTGCACTTCAAAAGAACTTGGCTTTGGGATTGTGCAGTGATGCTTTGAAGGAGTCTCAGTGAAAGGCAGAGATTCAGTGACACTGGGAAATATAGCTGTCAAGGGATTCTGAGTTGACTTTATTTTTGACAAAATATGAAGTAACTATAGTGCCCCTTTATCTTCACATTGATACTGGAAACCAATAATAAGTTGGAAATCAGACGAAGAGGTGTGACCTTTATTTTTGGTTCTATCATAACTCACTCAAAGGTGCGAGAGTGCGGTGCTGGAAAAGCACAGCAGGTCAGGCAGTATCCGAGAAGCAGGAGAATCAGTACTTCAGGCATAAGCCCTTCATCAGAAATGAGGCTTATAAGCAAAGAGGGTCGATAAATGGTCTTTTGATCCCTTTGGCTCACAAGCCTCATTCCTGATGAAGGACTTATGCCCGAAACGTCAATTTTCCTGCTCCTCGGATGCTGCCTGACCTGCTGTGCTTTTCCAGCATCACACTCGTACCTCTGAGTGAGTTATGATAGAACCAGAGCAGCAGACTCTCGACTCTGATCTCCAGCATCTGCAATCCTCACTTTCTCCTCTCAACTACCTACTCTCTGCTTGCTGAGCTACATTGGCTTGTGGGCAAGAAAATCTCGATTTTAAAATTCTCATCCGTGTTCTAAATCCTTTATGCCTCCTTATATCTGTAAATTAAGTCCTACAACTCGCAAATCTCTGGCGTCCCTGGCCTCTCGAACATTTCCAATTTCACCATTTCAATTGCGGGCAGCTGAACCCTGTAAGTTCTAAATTCCAACCTTATTTCTACCTGCCCGCTCTTTCCCCCTCCAAGACCCTCCATAAAGTTCTTAATCATACCTCTTTGACTAAGCTTTAAGCCACCTGTCCCAATATCGTGTTGAAGGCACAGTGCCAAACTTTAATCTGATAACATTTCTGCAAAATGCCTTCAGATGATTTGAGACATAAAATGCAAGTTTTTGTTGTTTTTCATAAAGAGAATGAGAGACGTGTCAAATCAGGAAGTCATGGTTAGATAATTACTTTCTCAGGTCCACCCTCAACAAGCAGAGTAGGCAAATCAGTTTCAGTGCGAAACACACCCTAGCATGGGTATGCTTCAATCTGCCACAAAGTTGACACAGCAGCCCACATCTGACACTGACTGAAAGGGACAAGAGATCAGATCTTGGCTTCGCACACTGAAATAAAAAGTCCCAATAATGTGGAAATCGTGAAGGGTTCTGATAGAGTAAATGAGATGAAACTGTTCCCAGTGGCTGGTGAGTTTCTAACCAGTAGAGATGAATGAAAGAACCAGAGGGAAAATGAAGACATTTCTTTAAACATCACCAGTTATGGCCTGAAAGGTCAGTGAAAGCATATCCAACAGTACTGTAACTTCAAAAAGAGACATAGATAAGATGCAAAGACAAGTAAAGTTGCAGGGTTATGGGAAGAGGGTAAGTGGAGCAGGACTAATTGGATGGCACCATCACTGAGCCAGGACAGGCACAAGGAGCCTAAAGGGTTCTCACTGGCAGCCAATTTACACACAGCAATGTCCTACAAACAGGAAATTGGTTTTGGAGTTCTGTTTTAAACTCATTATCTCTTTTTGATCAGGAAGGTGCACCTCGAAAAAGTTCTGCTCATCTTAGACGAGGGAGGCAATGGCCTCGTGGTATTATCAAGAGACTATTAACCCAGAAACTCAGCTAATGCTCCCGGGGACCCCAGGTTTGAATCCCGCCATGGCAGACAGTGAAATCTGAATTTGATAATAAAGAAGAATTGAGAGTCTAATAATGACAATGAATCCATTGTTGGTTGTTGGAAAAACCCATCTGGCCCACTCACTGGTATTGAGGGAAGGTAATTTGCCATCCTTACCTGATCTGACCTAAATGTGACTCAGAGCCACTGCAATGTGGTTGACTCTTAACTGCCCTTTGAGCAATTAGGGACGAGTAATAACTCTTTGCCTAGGCAGAGACGCCTATATCCCATGAGTGAATCAAAAAAGACACAAGGATTTCCAAATCCTTTTGCTCTATAGCATTCTGTAGTCTTCCTCCATATTCAATTCCTCTACTCTTCCTGTCAAAGTGTGTAAAATTTCTCCACAGAGGCCAGTATCCCACCATCAAGTCACTAATTATTTACATGTGGAAAGTCCTTGACACTGATCCAGCTCCCTCAGTGATATTTAACATCCCCCCACCCCATGATGTTTAATGGGTATGGTGTCCTGTGTGATATTTAACACCCCCCTCCCCTCCCCTGAGCTGTTTAATGGGTACAGCTCAGAGTGAACAGAACCTGTTCTTATCTGTCAGCGAGGACCAGATTAACAGCCCCAATCAGGGAACTCATATTCTATGAGGTCCACCAGGCTGACCTCATTATAATCACTCCAGTTTTTAATTTCACAAATTATGGACTCAAATGCTTGTTGTATAGTCACATGATTCTCCTGATAGAGTCAAAATGACATTTAGGAGCAGGATATTCAATAAAAGAGAAAAGGGAGGAGGTTACTTTGAAAGAGAATGAGACAGAAAGCAATAATAAATTTGTGTTGTGATGTTTGCTGAGGAATAAATATTTTACAGGAGCTCTACCTCACCCAGTGTGGCAGTGGAGAATCTGCCACTGATTACATTAAAGGCTAAGTTGGGTTGATTTTTCATTGATATTGGGGTTAAGAATCATATAATCACTACAGTGTAGAAGCAGACCATTCAGTCCATGGATTCTACAATGACCCCCTGAAGAGCATCCTACCCAGATCCAATCCCAACCTATCTCTGTAACCCTACAGTTTCCATGACTAATCCAAAAAGCCTACATATCACTGGGCACTATGGGGCAATTTAGCACGGCCAATCCATCTAACCTGCACATTTCTGGACTGTGGGAGGAAACTGGAGCACCTGAAGGAAATGCATGCAAACACAGGGAGGATGTGCAAATTCCATACATACAGTCACCCGAGGGAGGAATCATATCTGGGTCCTGGCACTGTGAAACAGCAGAGCAAACCACTGAGCCACCTAATGGTTGGGATAAACAGGAAAGTCGGGTTAAGGCCACAATGAGATCAACTACAATCTTACTGAATGGTGGGGTAGATGTGACATTACTAAAACATATTTTTCAGTTATATCACTTTACTGCTTGTGGAACTGTGAAAGCACAAATCGAGCACTATGTTTCCTACATCACAACTTCAAATCTACCTGGGTGTGAGGCGCTTTAAGACACCTCCAGCCTCTGAAAGATGCTACAGGAATGCCAAGGTATTCTTATCTTTATTTATCCGTGTTTCAAAATCATCTCTTCTCCTTTCGTTAAATCTCGTGACCCATGACCCTTGGACTTGACAGCACCACCACCTGAACCACAACTGAGGCCTGGACTGAAAGGGAGCAAAAAACATGTAGGGGAGGTGGTGAAGGGGAAGAGTTAAACAAAAGTAAACTGCACTTCCTCCTCTGCGGATGGTCTGTTTTCTCAGTGCAGTGTTTTTGCACTGCCGTGTGCCAATTTGTTACAAAAATAATTATAAAAGAAAAACAAAGCATTTCAGCAGTCTTGCCTGGTCCAACCTGCATCACATCTGTACTCATTTATTGTGCAAGCACACTAACCTCCCAATGACCCGCCAGGGAAACAAGGACGTCACCTTACCTCGAGGTGAACTTCCCTGCTATCTTTGTTATGAGTAATATAATGCTGATTAAACACGGCTCCACGGCAACAGATGCATTTGTACAGTATTACTTCCTTTTACTGTGTGAATCAGAGAGAGAGCTGCGATTCTGCCTATCTCTCCGAACTTTACTACAGGTCAGGCACAGTCTTAGATTAGATTAATTTTTTTGCATCCCGGATGATTCTCCTCTATCCTAATAAGACCAAACAAAGCGCAATGCTGTGGTGTCATTCACGATATCAAAATCCTCCCCCCCCTCAACCAAAACGCTTTATCGACAAAGAATTATATCCGAAATGTTGTTACCGTTGTGGCATATGAAATATGGCAGCAGATCGCCCATTAATAGCCAATATGACAACGATTATAGATGTTAGGTTTTCGGGATTGGTTGAGGGATTAATGTTGGCAAGACACTGGGGAAAATGGCCTCTGCTTTTCTTTGAATAGAATCATTGAAAGTTGTACAACCACTTGAACTTGCAGTCACAGCCAAAAGACAGCGTCTCTGACACTACAGCACTCCTTCAATATGGCAGTTTCAGCCCAGCTGGTGCACTCAGGTCTGTGGAGTGAGATCTGAAGAACTTTACACTGTAACTCAGAGGCAACAGTGCTACCAACTGAGTTGCATCAAACCATAGGTATTAGATTGGAAGGTACAGCGCCTCAAGAGGCAGAAAATTCCTCAAACGATGTAGTGGGGAGGCAATTGAAAGACATTAAATATAACTGTGGAACTGGTCGTGACCTGAGGTTTTGGTGGCGTAATCAAAATCAACTCTAAATTAATAATAACTCATAAACTTTGACATTAGGGTTTTGGTTTAACCGCACACTGTTCACATGTTCCTTTTCACCACCTCCCTCCATTTCTCTTCCCTTTATTTTGTTGCAAACATGTAGTGATGTTCTGTACAAATGACTTGCATAAGATCCAAAGATATAGGAGCAAACCTAGACCATTTGGCCCATCACATTTGCTCTGCTGTTTGATCATGGCTGATATGTTTCGCAACTATATTCTCCTGCCATTTCCCTACAACCTTTCATCTCCTTACTGATTAAGAATCTATCTATCTCTGCCTTAAGTACACTCAATAACTTATCCTCTACAACCTTCTGCGGCAATGAGTCCCACAGATTCACCACCATCTGGCTGAAGAAATCTGTCCTCATCTTAGTTTGAAAGGGTTGTCCCTTCACTCTGAGGCTATATCCTTGGGTCCTAGATTCTCCTACATTTTCTTCATATCCATTCCAGGCTTCTCAGTATTCTGTAAGTTTAATCAGATCCCACCTCATCCTTCTAAACTCCATTGAGTACAGACCCAGAGTCCTCAACTGTCCTCACAGGACAAGCCCTTCATCCCGGATCATTCTTGTGAAATTCCTCTGGATGCCCTCCAACACCAGCACATCCTTCCCGGATATGGGGCCCAAAATTGTTCACAATATTCCAAATGTGGTCTGACCAAAACCATAAACAGCCTCAGCAATAAATCTCTGCTGTTGTATTCCAGCCCTTTTGAAATGATTGCTAACATTACATTTGCCTTCCTAAGTGCCAAATGAACCTGCATGTTCACCTTTAGATTTCTGAAGTCTTTACGCATTTAGAAAATAGTCTACACATCTATTCTTCATCCCAAAATGCATAACCTAAGATTTTCCAACATTGTGCTCCATCTGCCCACATCTTTGCCTACTCTCCCAGCCTGTCAAGTCCTTCCTGATTCCACAACAGTACCTGTCCCTCCACCGATCTTTGTGTCATCTGTAAACTTAGCAACAATGCCCTCAGTTCATTCGACCAGATCGTTAATGTATAACACAAGTAGTTACGATCCTAGCATGGACCCTTGCGGAACAACCTAGTTACTGGCTGCCGTCCTGAAACTTTATTCCCACTCTCCACTTTCTGCCAGTCAGCTAATCCTCTATCCATGCCAGTATCTTGCACTTAACACCATGGGCTCTTATTTAGCAGTTTCCTGTGTGGCAACTTGTCTAATGCTTTCTAGAAATCCAAATAGATCACGCCCACTGGCTCTCCTTTGTCTAACTTGCTCATTACCTCCTCAGTGATTTCAAACAGATTTGTCAGGCATGACCTCACCTTGATGAAGTCGTGCTGACTTAGCCCTACTTTATCATGCACTTCCAAGTACTCCACAATCACATCCTTCATAAAAATTCCAACACACCTTACCAACGACCAGGGACAGGCTAATTGGCCTTTAGTTTCCTGTCTTCTGCCTCCCTTCATTCGGAAACAGGAATGTTACATAAGAAAGTTCCAGTCCTCTGGGACCTTCCCTGACTCCAGTGATTCCTGAAAGATTACCAATGCCTCTATAATCTCCTCAACTATCTCCTTCACAACTCTGGGGTCCATTTGGTCTATTTACTTATTACTCCTACCACATATCTCTGAACTACCCTAAAGAACCACACTTATGATGACCACTGTAAAGTTCAGCAACTGTTGTTGTACAGTTAATTATTACATTTAAAGAAATCAAATTATCCATAAAAGTGAACTTAGGCAAATCTTACATTGAATAGAAGGCACAGAAATACTCCATTTGTCCCAGTAAACTGTCTTCCAATTTTGCCAAAATCGTCCAATTTTTCTCATCTAACTTGATCAGCTTAACCCTTTATTCTTTTCTCCCCTATCTAATACCCCCTTAAATGCATCCATACCATTTGTTTCAAATTCTCCTTTTGGTAGTGAGAGCCACACTCTCACCATCTCCTTTGAGAAAATATTTCACCTGAAACCTTTGGTTGATGTTTCTGGCGAACTTTTGTTTAAATGGATTTCCAGCGTATCGAGGCACAGGTAAACATAGCTCATCCAATTTTTAAAAGTTCATTCATGGGATGTGGGCGTTGCTAACTAGAGTACCATTTATTGCTCAATCCTGGCTGCCCTTGCGAAGGCGATGGTCACTCTCACCTCACCTCTGAAATTCAGCTCTTTTGTCCATGTTTGCACCAAGGATCGCATGAGGTCAGGATCTAAGTGGTCCAGAAAGAGCATCGGTGAATGTTCCCATAAAACAGGAATACAATCAGGGACAAAATCATCTGTTATTAGGAGTGTTGGTTGATTGAGAAAGCAATGTTGGAGACCTAACTTCTTCAATTCACAGACTCTCTCGAGTTTACCTGAACAAGACGGTGCAGCCTTCAGATTTAACTCAATTTGCCAAATCCAACTAGACATGTGGAAGGATCATCATTTAAGCTCTGACCAACAGCCCACACCAACGTTCCCTCCCAGTTTATTTTCTAACTTGTTTAACTGTGTGGTCCCTTCACATTTAATTGCACGGGCATTCATGTAAAGAGGTTGATTTACACACAATCTTTGCAGGAATTTTCAGGTTGTGGTCATGTTGTTTAGGAGGAACACTGAACTCCCACCTAAGACCTTTTTTCTTATCATCTCCCATTATTGTTTGTAATTCGGAGAGAAAAACACACAAAGAAAAAGGAAAAAACCAACTTCCTTTCAATGCTGCCATGATTTTTATCCAAAGATATTGATAGAAACGGCTGGAAAGCTAACCTTTAAGTCTTGAAGACATGTAATGGTGAAATGCTCCCTCAGTACAGCAAGGGGACTATCAGCACTCGATTAAATGCTTAAATCTCTGATTCTGGATGTTTTAATGCAAAGTTGAGAACCAAGCTAACACTCTACCATATTTGCAGCCCAAATGATTATTTTAAAAATGATTATATTGTCCTTGGAATTTAGTGCACCAAATTGATTCTTGGGTGGTCTGGCAAGGCAAGAACTGGTGTTGAACCTGGCCAGTTGATTTAATGCAAACTGAGGGAATTCATTTCATGTCAGCACCTTGACATAAAGCAGGCTTGTTGATCGGCCGTGTTACGTTTAGTTTCTTGGCCCTATTCCCACATTTAGTCCAAGCATCGGGGCACAAGGAGCCTGCATACCCAACCCAAGATGTCAATGAGCTCTTCTTGAAAGTAATTATAACAGGACACTGCAACAGTCACACCAGTCATGTTGTGCACTGGCGTTTCACAATTTCTAGACAGCCTTTGGCATGCAATAAATAAAATTTCATGAGTTTTATTTTTAAATGTACCTTTTTAGAGCACACACCCATGAGTGAGTGCAACTTTTCATGGGGTGGGGAGGCATGATGTTATGTCCTGCTAATTAATGTGAGTAGCTGAGGGCTACATCACGTCCCCCCAAAACCACTTGAGCGTGAGAATTCTCTATCCTTTCACACCAGCCCAGCCCAGGTTTGCCCTGCAGTCACAACAAATTGATGATTAAACTCTAGGACACTGTTCGCAAGCAAAACTCAGGAGAAAACTCAGAGGCAACATTAAAAATAAACCAGAGAGTAGACCCATAGAATTATGACAGCATAAAGGGAGGCCATTCAGTTTGCTGTGTCAGTGTCAGTTCTCTGAAAGAGCAATTTAGCTAATCCTACAGACTGGCACTATCCCCATAGCCTGTGAATACACCTGCTTATATAAGTGCTTATCCAATTCACTTTGAAAACCATGGCTGAATCTACCTCCATCAGTCTTTCTCACATCACTTGCTGCATAATAAAAGTTATTCATCATGTTGCCTTTGGTTGTTCTGTCAATCTTTAAATCTGTGTCCACTGGATCTTGACAATTTTACTAATGGGACTTTTCTCCCTATCTCCTGTTTCAACTAGTCATGATCTTTGAACATCTCTACAAAAAGTTAAAGAAAACAATGTCATTTTTAAAAATTAGATTACTTACAGTGTGGAAACAGGCCCTTCGGCCCAACAAGTCCACACTGACCCGCCGAAGCGCAACCCACCCATACCCCCACATTTACCCCTTACCTAACACTACGGGCAATTTAGCATGGCCAATTCACCTGACCCACACATCTTTGTGACTGTGGGAGGAAACCGGAGCACCCGGAGGAAACCCACGCAGACACGGGGAGAACGTGCAAACTCCACACAGTCAGTCACCTGAGGCGGGAATTGAACCCAGGTCCCTGGCGCTGTGAGGCAGCAGTGCTAACCACTGTGCCACCGTGCCGCCCTCAATCTTCTCCAAATTTTAATCCCTCCTTCCTGGAACCATGTTTTTCATCTTTTCTGGGGAGGCATGGTGGCTAAGTGCTTCATAGCACTAGGGACCCCGGTTTGATTCCAGCCTCAGGCGACTGTTTATGTGGAGTTTGCACATTCTCCCCGTGTCTGTGTGGGTTTCCTCTGGGTGCTCTGGTTTCCTCCCACAGTCCAATGATGTGCAGGTCAGGTGAACTGGTCATGCTAAATTGCCCGTAGTGTTCAGGGATGTGTAGGTTAAGTGCATTGGTCAGGAGAAATGTGAAGTAATAGGTTAGGGGAATGGGTCTGGGTTGGGTACTCCTCGGAGGATCAGTGTGGACTTGTTGGGCCAAATGACCTGCTCCCACACTGTAAGGATTCTGTGATCCTTCTGAAGTGGAATTCCCAGAATTACATACAATTTCTTTTCTTCACCTTTTATGGGATACAGGAGTCACTGACAAAGCTAGAATTTTGTTGCTCATTTCTTATTGCCCTTAGGCTAAGTGGCTCAGAGGACATTTTAAAGAGTCAACCTCTTTACCATGATTTTGGAGTCACATGTAGGCCAGACTAAGTAAGGATAGCAGATTTTTTTCATTAAGGGCCATTAATGAACAAGGTGTCCTTACAACATGATAGGTTCTTGATTACCATAACTGAGATCAGCTTTAGAAGCTTTGAAATTTATTAATTTCACTACTTGAACTCATGTCTCCGAGCCACAGTAGTCTAAGTCTTTGCATTACTAGTTCAGTAACATGCCGTCTCCCCTGAGATGACTCATTATCCAATTGAGGTAGTGTTTTCTCAATATTCATTACAAACTGCTTGGTTTACTTTCTGTGTGTCGACATATATAGTCCTTTTAACCACTTTCTCAAACTGCCTTGCCATTGTCAACCTTCTGTGCATACATGTTCACATTCCACCTGTCCTCCAACTGCTTTAGAATTGTATCTTGAATTATATTGTTATATTCCTACTACAATCTCACTTCACATTTTTTTGCATGGAGTTTTGTCTACCACATGCTCACTGATTCCACCAGCCTATGTGCTCTTGAAGACAATTGCCATCCTACTCTCAGTTCAGCAGGATTACATATTGTATCAGCTGCAAAGTTCAAAATAGCGCTGTATTAAGTTATTATTATAAATCTAGAAAAGCCATGGCTCCAGTATTAATAAAACAAAAAAAAAACTGTGGAAGCTGGAAATCTGAAACAAAAACAAATTGCTGGAGAAACTCAGCAGATCTGGCAGCATCGGTGAATTGAAAGCAGAGTCAATGTTTTGTGTCCAGTGACCATTATCCAGATTGAAACATTAACTCTGTTTTCCCTCCACAGATGCTGGCAGATCTTCCGAGTTTCTCCAGCCATTTCTGTTTTGGGTCCAGTATCAATTCTAGGGAACACCACTGTATATTCTGTTCCAGACCTAAAAACAACCATTCGTTCCTACTCTTCTTTTCCTGACACTCTTTAGTCACTGATGTTCAAATCTGGACAACATCTAGGCTTGGACTAACATGTAGTGAATGATATTTGCATCACACAAGTACCAGACGGTGAGTGCAGTGCTGGAAAAGCACAGCCGGTCACGCAACATCTGAGGTTCAGGAGAATCGACATTTCGGGCATAAGCCCTTCATCCGCCACATACCTGATGAAGGGCTTATGCCTGAAATGTCGATTCTCCTGCTCCTTGGATGCTGCCTGACCTGCTGTGATTTTTCCAGCATCACACTCTTGACTCTGATCTCCAACATCTGCAGTCCTCACTTTCTCCAAGTACCAGGTGATGACAATCTCCAGCAAGAGAGAAATGAACCACCTCCCACTGCCATTCAATGATATTATAATCACTAAATTCCGACATTATCAACAATCTGGGTGTTTCCATTGACTAGAAACTGAACTGAACTAATCATCTAAGTACAGTGGCTACAAGAACAGATCAGAAGCAAGGAATTCTGTGGCAGGCAACTTACCTCCTGACTCTCCGAAGCCTGTTCACTACAAATCAAGAAGTTTAGGGTTAAACGTTAATTGCCTATAAAATAAATTCATGCTGCCTTTTCATAATTAATCTACATTTGTCAAAGTGATTGTTAATGTGTCCATTTTAAAATACACTCTCTGTGCCAAGAAGGAAAAACCAAGCAATTGCAGGCCAGTGCAGTCAGTTTAACTGGACTCGCCTGCAATTGCTTGGTTTTTCCTTACACCTATTTAGAATCATGGAGTCATAGAGTTACAGCATGGAAACAGATCCTTCGGTCCAACCCGTCCATGCCAACCAGATATCCCAACCCAATCTAGTCCCACCTGCCAGCAGCCGGCCCATATCCCTCCAAACCCTTCCTATTCACATACCCATCCAGATGCCTTTAAAATGTTGCAATTGTACCAGCCTCCACCACTTCCTCTGGCAGCTCATTCCATACACGTACCACCCTCTGCATGAAAGAATTGCCCCTTAGGTCTCTTTTATATCTTTCCCTTCTCACCCTAAACTTAAGCCCTCTAGTTCTGGACCCCACCTCCCCAGGGAAAAGACTTTGTCTATTTATCCTATCCATGCCCCTCATGATTTTATAAACCTCTATAAAGTCACCCCCTCAGCCTCTGACACTCCGGGGGAAACAGCCCTAGCCCATTCAACCTCTCCCGATAGCTCAATTTGTGAATAAATCTCGGACCCTCCCAGAGGTCCCCTCCAGCATGACAGACACCAGATGCAGCCAACTTGATTCACTCCACGAGGTATCAAGAAATGGTTGCAGACATTGGATACTGTAAAGGCTATGGGCCCTAACAACATTCTGGCAATAATGCTGAAGGCCTGTGCTCCAGAACTTGCTGCTCCCGTAATCAAGCTGTTCCAGTACAGTGACAACACTGGCATCAACCTGATAATGTTGAAAGTTGCTCAGATTTATCCTGTACCTAAAAAGCAGGACAAATTCAACCCAGTCAATTACTGCCCCATCAGTTTACTCTCAATCATCAGTAAAGTGATGGAAGGTGTCATCAACAGTGCTATCAAGCAGCACTGATGCCCAGTTTGGATTTCACCAAGGCCACTCAGCTCCTTACCTCATTACTGCCTTAGTTCAAACATGGACAAAAGAGCTGAATTCGAGCTGAGAGTGACAGCCCTTGACACCAAGGCTGCGTTTGATGAGCGTGGCATCAAGGAGTCCCAGCAAAACAGGAATCAATGGGTATCAGAGGGCACATTCTCTGCTATTTGAAGTCATACCTGGTACACAGGAAGATGGTCATGGCTATGTGAGGTCAGTCATCTCAGCTCCAGGTCATTGCTTCAGGAGTTCCTCAGGATAGTTTCCTAGGCCCAACCAACTGCAGCTGCTTCAACAAAGATCTTTCCTCCATCATAAGGTCAGAAGTGGGGATGTTTGCTGATGATTGCACAATGTTCAGCACCATTTGTGATTCTTCAGGCACTGAAGAGGTCCGTGTCCAAATGCAACAAGATCTGGACAATATCCAGGCTTGGGCTGACAAGTAGCAAGTAACGTTCATACCATACAAATGCCAGGTTATGACCATCATCAATAAGGGACAATCTAACCACCACCATTGAATTCCCCACTATCAACATCTTGGAGGGGGGTTACCATTGACGAGAAACTCAGCTGGATTCACCACAAAACACAGTGGCCACAAGAGCAGGTCAAAGACTAGGAATACTGTGGCAAGTAATTCTCTTCCTAATTCGCCAAAGCCTGTCCACTATCTACAAGGTACAAGTCAGGAGTGTACTCCCCACTTGCCTGGATGGGTGCAGGTCCAACAACACTAAACAAGCTTGACACCATCCAGGACAAAGCAACCCACTTGATTGGCACCACATCCACAAGCATTAATTCCCTCTACCACCGATGCTCAGTAGCAGCAGTGTGTACTATCTATAAGATTCACCAAAGATCTACAAATTCATGACCACTTCCACTTAGAAGGTCAAGGGCAGCAGATATATGGGAACTCCACCACCTTCAAGTTGTCCTCCAAGCCACTCATCATCCTGACTTGGAAATATATTGCCGTTCCTTCACTGTTGCTGGGTCAACATCCTGGAATTCCCTCCCTAAGGGGATTGTGGGTCAACCCTCAGCAGGTGGACTGCAGCGTTCATTAAGGCAACTCACCCTCACCTTCTCAAGGGGCAACTAGAGACGGACAATAAATCCTGGCCCAGCTAGCGATGCCCACATTCCACAAATAAATTTTAAAAAAGGTGTAACATTTGTAATTCTCCAAACCTCTGGAACATGAGACCATAAGAAACAGGAGTAGGACAAGGTCTTTTGGCACCTGCATACCATTCAGTAGGATCATACAGATCTGACTGTGGTTTTAACTCCATTTTCCTGTCTGCCCATAAACCCATTCCCTTGTCAGTCAAAAACATGTTGAACTCAGATCTGAATATATTCATAGTTCCTTGAAAGTGGTGTCCAGGTAGATAGGATAGTGAAGAAGGCGTTTGGTATGCTTTCCTTTATTGATCAGAGATTGGGCATAGGGGTTGGGAGGTCATGTTGCGGTTGTACAGGACATAGATTCGGCCATTTTTGGAATATTGTGTGCAGTTTGGCATTCCTCCTATTGGAAGGATGTTATAAAACTTGAAAGGATTGAGAAAAGATTTACAAGGATGTTGCCAGGGTTGGAGCTATAGGACGAGGCTGAATTTTTCCCTGGAGTGTCGGAGGCTGAGGGGTGACCTTATTGAGGTTTAAAAGATCATGAGGGACATATATAGGGTAAATAGACAAGGTCTTTTCCCTGGGGTGGGCAAGTCCAGAATTGGAAAGCATAGGTTTAGGGTGAGAGGGGAAAAATTTAAAAGGGAGCGAAGGGCAACTTTTTCACTCAGAGGGTGGTGCGTGTATGGAATGAGCTGTCAGAGGAAATGGTGGAAGCTGGTACAATTTCAACACTTAAGAGACATCTGGACGGGTATGCGAATAGGAAGTGTTTAGAGAGATATGAGCCAAATGCTTCGGATTATCTGGGTGGCACAGATGAGTTGGACCGAACGGTCTATTTCCGTGCTTTATATCTCTATAACTCTATTAATTATTGGCTCTTCCCTGTAGAATTCCACCCATGACAGCAGCCAGTCAATCAGCTGGAAGTAGTGCCACCTGCTGGTCATGCACCCACCACAGACTCAGGATTCATGAGGGACCCAGGTCACAGACTAGTGAGGGTAGGATTGTGGTAGGGGATGAGGGGAGTACATCAGATGATAATCAGGGGCTTGGCGGCCTCAAATTGCATGTGGCTGGGAATACCATCCAGGAACTTCCCATTGCAGCTGCTGGAATTAAATATCAATTAATATATTCAATTGATTAAGGAAAAAAAATCTAGAATACTTCATTAATGCTGCCATGAGACTGTAGATTGTTGTAAAAGTCCATCTGGTTCACTAATATCTGTGAGAGAAGGAAGTCTTCCTTCCTTACCTGGCCTCCATTTGAGTCCTGAGCAAGCCACTTAGCGGGAAACTCAAGAAGAAATGAATTTGAATGGATCACCTAGCATTGACCTAGACTTTGGAAATGACAATGGCACACCTAGCTCTCTTGAGCCTGCAGAGTTCTTCTTACTGATGTCTAGTCGTCTCACATCGTCAAACCCATGGAATCATATCTCACTGACAGTATCTCAAACACCACCACCACTACCCTAGGCATGTTTTGTTCCATTCCAGGATAGAGCCTTTGGAGGTGGCAACATAGTGGTATTTAGTTGGGAGAGAGTTGCCCTGGGTAACTATGAAACCTCATGACAACAGATCTAACACAGGCAACAAAACCTCCTGCTGATTTATCACTCTCATACATCAACTTCAGCTGACGAATAAATACTCCAAGTTGAGCACTACCTGGAGGAAGCACTGAAGGTAACAAGGACACAATGATATCTGGGTTTGGGACTTGGTAGCAGTGAGAGAATCAACAAGGGGATAAAAACACACTTGCTGTTGTGCTCAACA
Organism: Hemiscyllium ocellatum; assembly: GCF_020745735.1. Lineage (NCBI taxonomy): Eukaryota > Metazoa > Chordata > Chondrichthyes > Orectolobiformes > Hemiscylliidae > Hemiscyllium > Hemiscyllium ocellatum. Next base: position 12,882,598 of record NC_083401.1, read on the forward strand.
ATCTCCCTTTCATTGATGCAGTTGCCCATGACAGTAAAGGTAGGAATCGTTCAGTCATCATGGAGACAAAGTCTGGCCTTCACATCAAGGATATTCTACATTGCTTTATATAGCACTACCACAGTGTAAAATGGGGTGGACCAGATGCTAGACCAGATCTAGCAACTCAAAACTGAGAACAAGACAGGGGTTCAACTGTGAAGCTACGACTGGACTTCAATGGGGTATTAAATAGCTGTTACTGCCCAATGGACGGGCGAAAAATCAAACTTCTTCAGTCTGTAGAGATACAATAAAAAGTAAGAAATGTTGAACTCAATAGAGCAGGGTTCCTCTGGTTCACCTTCTACTCACTTGCCGATTACAATACTATGACTGAGGGAATTGCTGTCGAACCAGCAACAAATCTCTACCAGTAAGTTTACAGCAGACCCAGACAAAGTGAGGCAACCCCAGTGGTGGAGAATTTTGGGAGTCATTGGCCCATGGTTACCCGTTCCTCATAGGCTTCCTAGACTCAGCACGTGCCTGAAATTACTCAGATATGATGTTCCAGAATTTCTGAAAGAAATGAATCAAATTTGCAACTGAATGAGATGATACTAATTGCTTCCAACCTTTCTCTCCCCAGGGAACCTGTTTTACATATATTGATCGCTTGTCCATTGAAAGATCCTTTTTCCCGCTTATTAACTTTGAACTTAGCCCCCTTAAACCCGTCTCTACATGCAAATCATGCCCTCTGGTCTTAAAAAAAAAGGCAAGATGGGTTGGAGGGAGGAAACCTAGTGACGAAAAGGAAACAATGGTTGGTAAAGCTGGAAATGCCCAGGTGGTAAACTCCTGTTGACAACCTGAATTGTTCAGCACACTAAAGAACTGTGAATACTAACTCACTCATAAAGATGCTTCGCTGGAAATAATGTTGCCAGGAAAGAATTTCAGCTATGTGCAAACGCAGGGAGTCTTATGCCATGTCATCACAACCTTTGGAAACTCTTTTGTAAGTACAATCTTGTAGCTGTGAGCCAACATGAAACAGGCCAATAACTCAACGACAGCACTGGCCTTTCTATGACCTTCTCTCTTCGCCCTGAGCCCTCCCCCAGTCTACAGGTGATAACTGCAGTTCGTAGTGCTCGCTATCAGCTCCCTAATCTTGAATTTACTGAACTCTCACTGCACCTAAACTGCAGGTACATTTTTAAAATATGCATCATTATATTGATTTGTTTAATCTGGAACAGTGTTATAAAAACAAACCAAACACCGAGACTGCAGTCAGGCTGTACTTGCTTGCTAAATGAATCAATTTCTCCTGTTGAAGAGTTGGTAAAAAGTAGATTTTGGTCATGACTACTCCCTTACCTATATGAGGTTATGGAATATGATATCTCACCAACACATCACTACATGCATGGATCAATACACACAATAGTCAAATATCAAGGCAAGGATTGGGTTGATTTTTCACTATCAGCTGGGAAGCATTTACCTTTGTGTGCACACTGTACATTTACATTCAAACGGAACCACTGACTGACTCAGTACAGCACTGATTTGCAAATCACCACCTTCAATCGTCCCATCTACAATTTACACCAAATGGGTGCAAGGAAGCAAAAAATAATGATGACATTGATAAAACTAACTGATAGTGAGGGAAAAACCAAGGTTGAATGTTAAAAATATTAATGATACAACTACAATGTCAGTTACCAGGCTGGCTAGCAACTCAACAAAGTTCTGGATTGTACAGAACATGGTTTCTCAAGGTGGGAGCTGGGATCGTGAGCTGAAGGTTTGGGATCTCAGGGTCCAAAGTAGAAATGGACACTGTGGAGCTCCACTCTCCCCTACCCCATGTGCGTTTTCTAGTCTGTTCTCTGTCTCTCACAAGTCTTCCATCCTCTCTTCTGCTCTGAGTATTCTCATTGACAGGTCACGCTAATTTCCAAACTTTGTAATGGGTTCACAATGGGAAAAGGTTTGGGAAGCAACATTATAGAATGTGGGGACACAGCCAAATGGACCAACTGGTTCTTGCCAGCGGTTTATGTTCCACTCAAGTCTCCTTTTACACAGCTCGATCCAACCTGCTCAGCGGAATTCCTTTCTCCCAGATGTGTTGATCTTGATTCCTGTATATGCAAGTTACACCCACTCACTTACATTCAACCATTGCATAAATGTGTCTGTTTCATAAGCAGTTTTGGGAGATGGTAGTTTGATGGTAAAGCCACTGGACTTGAAATCCGGAGACTAGATATCCATGCTAATACTCTGGGAAAAAGTTCAAATTCCAGCAAGTCAGTTGGTGAAATGCAAATTTAATCAATAAATTCTGGAATTGCAAGGAAGTTTCCGTAATGTCGACGATGAAACAAGCAATGATTATTGTAAAAATTCATCTGATTCACTAATGTCTTTACCTGGTCTGGCCTATGTGTGACCCCACACCTAAAGTAATATGGTTGACTCTCAAATGCCCTCTGAAATAGCCTAGCAAGGCATTCAGTTTGAGAGTACTGAGAGAAGGGGAATAGATGCAGCCTCTGCTGGCAATGCCCACAACCAATGGAAGAAATGAAATCAAGTTACGCACCTGACTTGATCAGTAATTTAGGAAAAACAGAATTCTGGAGCTTCCGAGTTTTCTACAGCCTGGGCGAGTGAGTGAGTAAATGAGCGTTTGAAAATTCTTTCCAGTTTTTTTGGGGGGGGAAGAGAAAAAAACTACAAAAGTCCTGTGGTTGCTTTTGAAATTAAGCCAGGAAACGCTGGTAATTTACAACAGGTCTTGAAGGTCAAAATTCCAGGTAAAGCCTTCACTCCTGATTATGGGTTACGTCCAAAACATCCACCTGCCTTTTCTCTGACACACATGCAGTGGTTCTCCTACATATTTTGGTTTAATTTTAGAGCTGTTGCTGTGATGAGATTCTTAGAAACAACTTTAGGAAAGGTCTGACTAAAGGAAGTTTCTGAAACAACAGTTGTTTTCGATGATGAGGATTTTACTTCATTGATCCAAACAGGACTGAGTGTGGACACTACATACTGTGTTAGGCCCTCTTATCACTGTGTGGCACTGCTCCCAGTTTAACATAACATTTAAAAAATAATTTACACATGTATTGTATAGAAATCATTTACTAGTGCTGAAAGTATGTTTTTAAGAAAAGACAAACACTGTTTGAAGCTGTTTATGATGACCTGCAGCCACAAATATATGAGCAGCTTCCAATCTTCCTTCCTTATTGAGCAATTCAACTTTGAGTGACCTCAAGAATTGTTTACTTACAGTACAGAATTTCATAGCACAGAAGATGAACATTTGACCTCTTTGTGACGGCACTTTCAAAGACCTATCTGGTTAGTCCGAGCCATTGCTGTTTCCTTATTTCCTTTCATATACAATGAGAACTACAATGGATTCTGTCACTATTACCATTTCTGGTTGGGTAGTCAATATATGTACAACCTTCTGTGTGAAGGTTCCTTATAACATCTCTTGCTCTTTGGGGGATAAACTTAAAATGGTGCTGCCTTTAACTGTGCGTTTCTCTGTCCACCTTACCAAAATTATTCACTAGACTGTGGCCACAATGTGAGAGACCTTCCAAATTTCTTGTGATTACAAAATGTTTCATGGGAGATCCAGTTCATTTTTTTTTTAACAATGAGATAAATTTACTGCAGTTGGAGACCAATTAGCCCGTTATTAACTCTTAGCTAAAAAAATCCAAACACCCCTGCTCACTCCCCATAAAGCTCTTATTTTCTCTGCTTTCAGGATGAAATGGTATCCATCTTTTCGTAGCAAAGTTATACATTTGTAAAGAAATGTGTCACACAGTGCCTTATAAAGAGAAGACCAAGAAGGTGAACTACAACTGATTTGTTTTGAAGCAGTGCCACCAAGAAGTTGTATTCCTTCCAGACCGTTAATAGGTATAATGCTCTTTCACTGGAATGACTTAGAAATGTTAAGAGAGTTCAACTATAGAGACATGCTGCATGGAGTTGAGTGTGAACAGTCAAGGGGGTGACATGATTGTGGTCTTGAAAGTACTGTAAAGATTTGATAGGATTGCAGCAGAAAAACCATTTTCTCTGACAGCAGGGGAGGAGAAACCAACATATAGGGTACCACCATACAAGTGAAGATGACACTCAGTAAAGCATGTACCTCTGTCACTCACAAAGACAAACCACTTGAGGGTGGCCTTTGACCTCGAATGTCCAAGTGCCCCTATCAAGGCGTAGGTCAACATGTTCAGATTAGGAGTAACGATTAATTAGCATACAGATTAATTCAATTGATAGAAAAATGGATGGGGAAGTTGGTAAAATTGTTCACCAATCCCAAAACTGTTAATTAGATGTTACTTAGATTGGAACCCAATGTTGAGCTGAAGAAATGGGCAAGAACTTTTAATTTATAAAGTCAGCTAAGTCCAAATATAAGAATCGTTTATTCAGACAAGTAATCATACTCTGTTTTAATATTACAGGGCATATATTTGTAATTCACTGTCTTTTTTAATTCATTTACTGGATGTGGGCATTGCTGGCTGGGCCACCATTTATTGCCCATCTCGAATAGCCCTTGAGAAGGTTGTGGTGAGCTGCCAACTTCTACTGCTATAGGTAGAGCAGTAGGTAGCCTCGCATTGCCATTAGGGAGGGAGCTCCAGAATTTTGAGCCAGTGTCAGTGAAGGAATGGCAATTTATTTCCAAGTTAGGGTGGTGAATGTCTTGGAGAGCATGTTCCCATGCCCTTAAAGGTGGTAGTGGTTATGGGTTTGGAAGGTGCTGTCAAAGGATCCTTGGTGAATTTCTGCAGTGCATCTTATAAATGGCACACACTGTTGCTACTGAGCATTGGTGCTGTTGGGGAGTGGATGCTTCTGGACATGGTGCCCATCAAATGGGCTGCTTTTTCCTGGATGGTGTCAAGCTTCTTGAGTGCTGATGGAGCTGCACCCATCCAGGCAAATAAGGAGTATTCTTCACGCTCCTAACTTGCCCTTTAGATGACGGACAAGCGTTAGGGAGTGAGGAGGTGAGTTACATGTTATAGAGTCATAGAGTTATAGAGATATAAAGCACAGAAACAGACCCTTTGGTCCAACGCGCCCATACCAACCAGATATTCGGAACTAATCTAGACCCATTTGATAGCACTTGGCCCATATTCCTCTTAACTCTTCCTATTCACATACCCACACAGATGCCTATTAAATGCTATAATTGTACCAGCCTCCATCACTTCCTCTGGCAGCTCATTCTACACACATACCACCCTATGTGTGAAAACGTTGCCCCTTACATCCCTTTTATCTTTCCCCTCTCATCCTAAACCAATGTTGTCCAGTTCTAACTCCCCCACCCCAGGGAAAAAAACCTTGTCTATTTATCCTATCCATGTCCCTCATGATTTTATAAACCTCTATAAGGTCACCCCTCAGCCTCCGACACTCCAGGAGAAACAGCCCCAGCCTATTAAACCTCTCCTATAGCTCAAATCCTCCAGCCCTGGCAACAGCCTTGTAAATCTTATTTGAACCCTTTCAAGTTTCACAACATCCTTCTGATAGGAAGGAGACCAGAATTGCATGCAATATTCCAAAAGTGCCCTAACCAATGTCCTGTACAGCTGTAACATGACCTCCCAACTCGTACTCAATGCTCTGACCAATAAAAGAAAACATCCCAAACAGCTTCTTCACTATCCTAGTCTTAGCCACTGAGCTGCTCTTGTACTAGATTAACTGAACTCCAAATGAAACAAAAACATAGTTCTCATATTCAACAGATTTCGTTTTCACAAACAACATATCACCTTCTGGATGTTGCTAGCTAATCGGGTGTTTGGGTATTCGGGTGATTTCCAGCATCTGTAGCACATTGCTTTTATTTGAAAGCTACATTGGAAATGGGGGCAGTCCACTCGCTAACTCCTGCATTTGGATTTTCTAATGAGGAGAATTTGAGTATGTTGGGCCTGTATTCATTGGAGTTTAGAAGAAATCCATTGAACACATACGATTCTTAAGGAGCTTGCTAGGGTAAATGCAGAAAGGATGCTTCTCCTTGTGGTGGATAGCATAATCTCAGAACAAGGGATTTGTCTCTATTTATGACAGAGATGAAGAACAATTTTTTTCTCCCAGGGTACTCAATCTGTGGAATTCCTTATTACAGAGAGCAGTCAGGGGTGGATTGTTACGTATATCTAAGATAGATGGATTTTTAATCAGTAAGGAAATCAACAGTTATAGCTAAATTAAAAATGATTAGATCAGCCATAAAACATAGAACTATACAGCGCAGAACAGGCCCTTCAGCCCTCGATGTTGCACCGACCCATGAACTATTCTCAGTTCGTCCCCCTACACTATTCCATCATCACTCACGTGCTTATCCAAGGATTGTTTAAATCTCCCTAATGTGGCTGATTTGACTACATTGGCAGGAAGGGCATTCCATGCCCTTACCACTCTCTGAGTAAAGAATCTACCTCTAAAATCTGTCTTAAATCTACCACCCTTCAATGTGTAGTTATTCCCCCTCGTACAAGCTGACATCATCATCCTAGGAAAAAGACTTTCACTGTCTTCCCTATCTAATCCTCTGATCACCTTGTTTGTCTCTATCAAATCCCCTTCTAGCCTTCTTCTTTCCAATGAGAACACTGAATGATTGAGCAGGTTCTGTGGGTTGAATGGCCTACTTTCTGCTCCTATATCATATAATGTTAAGCTGTCAAATTATTTCAAATGCACAGTTCTTTCTTGAGTGATTAATGATCTGTAGCTGTAAATCTGAAAAAAATTCCACTTCAGTGAAGATTCTTCAGGTTAAGCTACCTGCTCTGAAAACCTGACTCATATTTTAACAACTGTGCCAAATTCATCTCTAGCAGCTGAGAAAAATCAACCAACAACATTGCAAACAAAACAGCATGCTTAAAAAAGTTAATTAATCACTTCTTCTAATGTTAATGAATCCTTAGAAGAAGTTTAGTTCTCCAGATCCGCATTTTTACCAAAAAGATAACCGGTTCTTTCTTAGGCCATACTCTATCTGTATTCTAACACTTGTACAGACTTACATGAGAGAAAATATGATTTCCGTTTCAAGGCGGGCGGAGGAAATTAGAGTTGTGCTATTTAACAGTGAACTGAGAAAACACCTTTCGATAAAACAGATAGTAGTAATTTAGAACACACTCCTACAAAATGCTGTGGATGCTGGAAATGACAGCTTTCAGGACTACAACGGATAGATTTTGATTAAGTAATACTATCAAGCAATAAGGAGCATGAATTGACATATGAAATTGAGCTACTGATCAGCCATGATCTAACTGAATGCTGGAAAAACCCAAGGGACTGAATGTCTCCTCACGTTCCTAACATTCCCCCTTGAAGCAACACCTCAGTCTCCTCCTCAGTCTGAACTTTGTCTAGTTTTAACACCAAACTTGCATCATCTCTCATATTTTGTTGAGGTTGATGAATTGTGTAATCCTCATCCAAAGACCCCCAAAACCGCAGAAATAGCTCCTGCTTCGCTGCTCGGGGATGTGCTCAAATGCCAGCACCAGTGGAAATTGAGAGTTGGAGCAGTTGTTCATGTCTGGGTGGTTTGTTCTGTAGTGTTAAATTTCATTAGTTGCTTGTTAAAGCGTCCGAGCCTAGTAATCCAGCTGATTTATGGATCTAGTGACAGACGGGAGTGTCCAGGTCAGAAGGGGAAGGGTGTGTTCCAGGGAGGCTCCAGTGTTTGTCTAATTGCTCCATGTTATGACAGAGGTGCAATATTAAAAGTATTAAACTGGATCATAAAATTGATGAGGAAAGCAAATTGCCCAATGTAGCTGAAATATTTTAAGAATAAAGCACAGTATGATGAAAGGAGTAAAGCAGAACTCTCTCATCTCTGAGGCAGAAGACTATGGATTCAAGATCCATTCCAAATACTTGAGCATATAATTAAGGCTGATACATCAGTGTCAGACCAAGGGAGCACAACTCTGACCCTAATTCAAGCGCTAATTCTAACTTCAACCAACCAGATCAGCCAAATTTCAGATGTCAAATCAAGGCTCTGTCTGCCCTCCCTTCAATAATATAGAAGATTGTATGGCTCTACTCAGAGAAGGGAAGACGCACTATTGTCAGTATTCTGGCCAACATTGATCATTCCTCAACACTGCTAATGATGTTTGGTCATCATCACATTGCTGTTTGCAGGAACTTGCTGTGTGCAAATTGTCACACTTCCTACAACAGTGACTTCACTTCAAAGTACTTTGCAGGGTAATTCTGAAGCTGCGAAAGATTCCACATAAACATGTGCTCTCCCATTGTCTGTTCAATTAATATTAATGAGTTAGTAATCTGTTTAGCTAATATGAGGGGCATGAGGCAACACTTTCACTCCATTACGTCAAAACCCCTCGTAGTTAAAACTTAAGAGTCATAAAGATGTACAGCACGGAAACAGACCCTTTGCTCCAACCCGTCCATGCCGACCAGATATCTTAACCCAATCTAATCCCACCTGCCAGCACCTGGCCCATATCCCTCCAAACCCTTCCTATTCATATACCCATCCAGATGCCTTTTAAATGTTGCAACTGTACTAATGTCCACAACGTCCTCTGGCAGCTCAATCCATACACGCACCACCCTCTATGTGAAAAAAGTTGCCCCTTAGGTCTCTTTTATATCTTTCCCCTCTCACACTAAACCTACGCCCTCTACTTCTGGACTCCCCCACACCAGGGAAGAAGCTTGTGTGTTTATCTTATCCATGCCCCTCATGATTTTATAAACCTCTATAAGGTCACCCCTCAGCCTCTGATGCTCCAGGGAAAACAGCCCAAGCTGATTCAACCTCTCCCTACCTCACAACATCCTTGTAAATCTTTTCTGAACCCTTTCAAGTTTCACAACATCCATCCGATAGGAAGGAGACCAGAACTGCATGCAATATTCCAAAAGTGGCCTAACAAATATCCTGTATACCCGCAACATGACCTCCCAACTCCTGTACTCAATACTCTGACCAATAAAGGAAAGCATACCAAAAGCCTTCTTCACTATTCTATCTACCTGCAACTCCACTTTCAAGGAACTATGAACCTGCACTCCAAGGTCTCTTTGTTCAGCAACACTTGGCTGTCCTTATAATCCCATTTTGGTTCAGTTGATTCTCGCTGCCAGTCAGAAGGTCAGAGGTTCAAACACACTCCAGAGTTCAATGTAGTGCATATGTATTGAGAATGCTCCATATTATTTTTTGGACAAGATGCCCAGCAATGTAGGACATGCTAGAATACTATTCAAAGAACAGGAAATGAGTTCTCCCAATGTCCTGACTCAATCAGTAACAGCAAAAATAGGTTAAATATAGTAACTTATTGAAATGCCACTTGTGGAATCTTGCTCAGTGCAAACTGTGCTTGTCTGCCTGACAACAGACAGTACAGTGAGATAAAGGATGGAAAAATGGAATCAGCAAACCTATCGGAGGGTAATGATGACGTGGAGAAGGAAACAGGCAGAAGAAACTCCACGAGAATTTCTTCCATGGAAATACCATTAACAGCACATGTGGTATGCAGCGAGACTTGGCTGGGCTACGAAAGGGAAACCCGACTCCCAGTCACAGGATCTGTGAGTGGCAGATGAATGAGGTAAAATCAGGAAGGAAGGCATTAAACAGGAGTCTGTAACAACCAGAATCAATGCCAAGGTTTCAAAAGAGAGTGAAAAAAAAGAAAAAAATTTTTCAAAGGCTGCCAGAACTGTTGGGAGCGAGCAAATAGAACACTGCGTGTCAAAAGTGAAGGCTCAACCTTTTCACAACTATGCACAACCCTGTCAAAATGAGAAAGAAAGCTAAGTGCGCTGTGATGTACACAAGATGTGTGGGGGTGAACAGGGTGCCTGCAGGAAACCCAAGTGCTTAAAAATCGAGAGGTACGGTGAAGGTTGGCTGTGGCTCACCTTCAGTATTCTTTCTGTCCCTGAACCTTTGTGGATCCTGAGAGAACCTCAATGGGGGTTTTGTAAAGGAACTTTTCACAATTGGAAGGTGGAGACATGGCAAAAGGCCACAGGCTCCAGAAGCTGGCAGGTGCACCATTATTTCCACTCAGTACAAACACTAAATCACTATCGTGCACAGCTATTAGCTTCCGCACCACAGTCCCAAAAATTGAACATCTGTTGCTGCTTCCTCTCCCACCACACCTAGAACAATTGCATGCAAGTGATGATTTATGCTTTGCTTCAATAGTAAATAAATGCATCGTCTGAAGTAGTACAGAAGCACAGACCACAAGACGTCTGTGTTAATATAAGCCAATCGTAGGCTAGAACATTGCAGATGCACTACAGTCAACCTCGGGGCATCAGCCTACATAATAATAACTTCCACTTAGACAGTGCTATTAAAATCACAGAATTCTCACGGCACAAAAGGAGACCATTCAGCCCTCCGTGCTTGAATTGGCTCTTCAAATGAGCTTCATTATATAGTGCCAATCTCCTGCCTTTTGCCCCCATACCTGCGTACATTACTTCTACTGAAGAAACCCACCTTGAATGCCTGAACTGAACATGGCTCCACCACATTTCCAGGCATTGTACTCCAAACTACTCGCGGAGTGAAAGAGGTTTTTCTCAAATCACCCCTGCTTCTTCCGTACATTACTTCAAATCAATTCCCCCACCTGATCTTGAAGTGTGTAATAATATGTCTGAACAGGTTGATTGGGAAAAACAAAAGCTGCACACCTCAATCATGTCCCCCCTCAGTTGCCTCTGCTCCAAATAAGAGCTGAAAATGGAGGAAGAGAGCTTCTTCAAGGAAGGCATCCTTGCAAGAGGAGTCGCAGTAGGTTAAAATCTTCGAGGAGAAAGTAAGGACTGCAGATGCTGGAGATCAGGCCTGAAGAAGGGCTCATGCCCGAAATGTCGACTCTCCTGCTCATTGGATGCTGCCTGACCTGCTGCGTTTTTCCAGCAACACATTTTCAGCTCTGATCTCCAGCATCTGCAGTCCTCACTTTCTCCTCTGCTCCAAATAAAACAATCCGAGCTTATCCAGCTTTTATTCATCATCAAGATGCTCCATCGAGGCAACATTCTGGAGAATGTCTTCCTTCCCTAGTTATACTGTTATTGTTAATGTACTTGTGAATTAAACACAGAAAACACAGAACAGTACAGCATAGTACAGGCCCTTCAGCTCTCGATATTGTGTGAACCTTTTATCCTACTCTAAGGACAAACCAATGTTTTGTGCAGCTCCAAAATAACCTCCCTGCTCTTTTAATCTATGCTACGGTAAAAGCAAATGTCTTCATAACTACCCTATTAACCTGTCCTGTCATATTAAAGACTGAGATCGACATTATTGTTGGGCTGTAGACAAATCAAGGGTATGGAGATATAGGTCAGGAGACTTCTGCTGTTAGACACCTTTTCAAATCTCATGCTCCAATCAATCTTTGTCATTTCCTCACCCTAAATTAGCCTCCTATATCTTTATTTCTTTTCTGCCTTTTTTTAAGCACCTTTAACATTGTCAAACTCCCAAGGTCATTCCTTTGTAACAATAAGCAAGCTACATTGAACAGAGAGGTAGATGTTTTGGAGTATCTTAAAGGAAGAGAGAGAGGGACACAGATTCATGAATGAATTTTAAAGTACAGTGCCTAGGTATCTGAACTAGTGGGGGAGTGATTAAAATGTCAGAGGCGTTCAAAAGCCAGATTTAGAGAGCTGCAGATGCATTGAAAAATTGTGAACTGAAGGAAATAGATCCCTGCTAGTCCATGCTTGAATCTGAAAACAAGGATAAAGATTTTAAAATTAAGGGACTGCTTAATTCCACTGAGCCAGTAGAAGTGAGTGAGCAGAGATATGATGTGTGAGTGAGACTTTGTGTAAGCTTGTATATGGGCAGCTTCTGGAGATCTGTAGTTGGGAGGATGGCGAATAGTGTTTTGCAATAGTCAAATCTAGAAATCTAACAATATGAATGAGCATTTCAGCAGCAGAGAAGAATCATAGAATTATAGAATTGAATCTCTACAGTGTGGAAGTAGGACATTCAGTTCATCAAGTCCACACCGACCGTCTGAGGAGCATCCTACCCAGGCCCACCCTATCCCTGAACCCTCCATTTCCCATGGCTAATCCACCTAAACTGTACATCTTTTGGATTGTGGGAGGAAACCCACACTGACATGGGAAAAATGTGCAAACTCTACACTGACAGTTGCCCTGGTGTGAGGCAGCAGTGCTAATCACTGAGCCACCATGCCACTGCAGGAAACTGAGGCAGGATGGGATTGGGTTATGTTATGGAGGTGTAAGTAGGTTGCCTTGGTGATAGTGTAGATAGGATGGCTGGGAGGTCATTTCAGCATCACACATGACACCAGATTTATGATTGTTTGTTTCAATGAAAGAAACAATCTCACTGCAAATTATTACTATCTAATTGGCAACACCTTGGAAGAGGCTGCAAGGAATAAGTAAGGTGGCTTTAGGAGCTGGCTATATATGGCCAATTGTGACATAGCCAATCACTTCCTCTGGAAGATTTCCTCAGAATCAGTAAACTGATCTTTCCTGACTGGGATCTGTTTAACAGGAGAAACTCCAGTATTGCACGTTCATTATTGGAGACTGCTCATTTGTATCTAAGGTTCTTGGATCAGTGGGATGTGTCCATTGCAGGAAGAGGGTAAATCACAACTCAGTATCAAAGATTTATGATCAAAATTTGCTGATGGAATTTCATGTTTGTCAGACATTGTAAACCAAAAGAAAGTCAAAGAATCGCCTATAATATGAATCTGGACTTTCTCATTTCAGTGCTGATTGTGGTTTGCCAACATTTGAGTTTTTCTGTGAGGTTTATGGTCTTCCATTATTTTCTACTTCTTAGTGAATATTGAGTTCCAAACTTATCCTGCACGCTGTTCAGCTTTTGTACCCCAGGCCTCATTATACTGCGTTAAGGAAAATATCACATCTGCAAATAAGTACTTGCCTCCCTTCCCTTGCCTTGGTCTCCACATTCCACAATCCATGGCGTGGTCCTTGAGGTTGGTCAAGGTCAGTGGAGAGGAGCCCAGAGGTGAATAACTGGCAGAGACCAGTCATCAGTCAAGAATTCAAAGCATCTTGACAAAAGATGGTCAGAGTGTGGACCACAAACATTTGTGAAAGCAAGGATCTACAAATTATTTTACAAGGAATTTTCACAAAGACGTTACAGCACAGAAATAGGCCATTCAGCCCACCTGGTCTGTGCTGGTTTTATGCTCCACATGAGTCTTCTTCATCTAATTTAGTAGCTTCTTCAGAAAGTGCAGTATGAACAATAGTATGGGATTACTTTTTGGTATCGAGAAGAAACCCATGCCAGCACAGAGTTAATGCTCTTTCTTTCAGCCGGAACGTTAAATGATTCACAAAAACTCCAGTGAGGCGATGCTCAGCGATACTGACACATTCTAACAAGCTTTCATGGAGCCAGGTTGGCTGTGCCAAGTTAGTTCTCTGCACAGAAGGAATCTTCAAACTCCTTACAAATATTGACATACTCCCAAAGGAAGAGAGTGCCTTCACTGCAGGAACCTTGTTTTATAAAAATATAGCAACAGATGATAATAAGTCAACAAATACAGCAATCTAATCATTTCAGACCTCCCCCATGGGATCCTTTGGGAATCTAGGAAGCTCAGTTGAAAACCTATGTAGCAGAAGGGTCAAGTTTTTCTTACCCTTTCTTCACATTTGCGTTTCTCTCTATCCACCCTCCCCTGTCCAAAAACATAAGAATAGTTCTCAGATGTCCATATGATCCCTTGAGCCTACTCTGATTCAATAAAATCATGGATGAACTTCAACCTCAACTCTAATTTTCTGTCTGATCTCCATATGTCCAAACATCTGTTGATCTCAGTCTTGAATATACTCAATAAGTGAACACCCAAATCCCTACAGTGTACGAAAGATTCACAACCCATTAAATGAAGACATTCCTCATCTCAGTTCTACAAGGCTGACTCCTTGTCCTGAGGATGTGACGCTCCAAATTTCAGGTTTGCCATCAAGGGGAAATATTTCTGATGAAGGGCTTTTGCCTGAAACGTCGATTTTAGTGCTCCTCAGATGCTGCCTGAACTGCTGTGCTTTTCCAGCATCACTAATCCAGAATCTGGTTTCCAGCATCTGCAGTCATTGTTTTTACCTTTATGAAGGGGAAACAGACTCTTAACATCTACTCTGTTAGTACCTTTAACTGATATTCTCTTATAGAAACTAAGAAGCCTCCCAACCTGTTTGGCCATTTGATTAAATTGTGATTGACCTATCGATTCCACATACCCACTTTGATTCCATATTTCTTGCTCCTTTCACTGTCCTCTTCCCTTATATGACTGCCTTATATGCTTACTGCTTACTTCTGCCTTATATGACTGACTGAATCAGCAGAATTGTTGTGCTATTTTTCGTAAGGTGGAGCACACTGAGGTGAGTGGGCAGATGAAAGGGGTAGAGATGAACTTTTCAGATTGTTGATTACCTTCACTCTGTTTCTGCCTCTCCCTTGTTTCATAGATTGATCGCCCTGACATTTTGCTTCTCCATTTCTGACTTTTCATATTTCACTGCATTTGTTTAAAAAAACAAACATTGATGAATCAGCACCTTAAATTCCTTTGAATTGAGAAGTAATTTGAGAAATGTGTACAATCACGGACAAGAACATAGGGATCAAAATGGGCTGGGGGCATCTTAAAAGCTTCTAGTATTATAAAATAGAAGGAGTAAAGTTAGGGGAATAGAGCCAGCAGTACACAGAAGACAGTAGAGAAACAGTAACAGCCAGATGGAAGAGTAACTCTTAATTTCAGTGAACACCACTCAATGCACAGAATTATACCCTTGAGCTGACTTGCTATAGGTCTGCATTTCCACAGAGGAATTGCATTAATGGGCCTGCTCGGTGGAGGGTTAGCATAGACAAATGGGCTGAACAAGCACAGCAGGTCAGGCAGCATCCGAGGAGCAGGAGAATAAATGTTTCAGGCACAAGCCCTTCATCAGGAGGGCGTATGCCCGAAATGTTGATTCTCCTGCTCCTCAGATGCTGCCTGACCTGCTGTGCTTTTCTAGCACCACACTCTCGACTATTGACTCTCCAGCATCTGCAGTCCTCACTTTCTCCTTGATGGCCTGAGTGTCTTTTTTCTGTGCTGCAAATGAGCTTTTGACTTTCCATAAAGTTGGATACACTAATGTCGTCACTGACTGCTCTTGACCAGAATAGCAGGGGCCAAAGACACAGACCTCAAATGAAACAATGCTTTTAGTCAAATGCTATCACTGGCATTTACCAAGAGCTTGGGATGAGGAAAGACAAAGAATAATCAATGATGAGCCTGTAAAATATAAGGTTGCTTCTAGACTTTAGTATAATATAATATGGTCTCTCTTCCTTCTATGTCCATTTAGCCTTCCTATTCCAATTCTGAAAAACCTCGCATTTACTGTTTCCAGAGAGTTGTAACATGATTGACTGATGTTTCAGAGAACCAGCCAAGTATAATGGAAAGAAGCAGCAGTGAAATGTAACCAAATAGATACTTCTTTCAAAGAGCTTGCATAACAACAGTGGGCTGGAAAGTCTCCTTCTGTGGGTTTCAGTATACCAGTCTTAATTTCTAACTGCTGCAGGAGTGGGAGGCCCAGACTTTAGGGACTGGTGAAATGGACACAATTCATTGTCAGCATGTGAGAATTGCTGGTATCCTGGTATTTGGTCCTTGTCCTTAGTTTCCCTTGAGAAAGTGGCTATGGGCCTCCTTCTTCAATAATTGCGGTTTGGGGGCAATTCAGTACAGCTCTGTGGTATATGAGACCACTTAGTGTGGCAGCTCAGAGACAACCTGCTTAGGTGTCGATCGGAATTCATATACAGGCCAGGTCAGGTAAGAATAGCAGATTTTAACCCGAAAGAACATGAGTGAACCAGCTTAATTTTTATGTTGGTCTCATGGCTTCATAGTCACCCTTACTGAGACCAGCTATTAAGTCCCAAATATTTAATGATACCATAGCATAAAGTCAACTGGAGACAGTGCTGCTGAACTGGACAGAAGCCTGGCAATTACTTTCTTATGAAGCACTTATAAAGAATAAATTGGCTTTCTCCCAACTGCAGGGCATTAAGGTTCTGCCATTACTATCAGAGATTCAGAAAGAATGTCAACACTGATGAACAGGGAGGCACTTTCAGATGCTCAGGCAGTTTTGGTTTCACATGATGATGACTACTGAGCTTTATATGGGCGGCACGGTGGCACAGTGGTTAGCACTGCTGCCTCACAGCACCTGAGACCCGGGTTCAATTCCCGACTCAGGTGACTGACTGTGTGGAGTTTGCACGTTCTCCCCGTGTCTGCATGGGTTTCCTCCGGGTGCTCCGGTTTCCTCCCACAGTCCAAAGATGTGCGGGTCAGGTGAATTGGCCATGCTAAATTGCCCGTAGTGTTAGGTAACGGGTAAATGTAGGGGTATGGGTGGGTTTCGCTTCGGCAGGTCGGTGTGGACTTGTTGGGCCGAAGGGCCTGTTTCCACACTGTAAGTCTAATCTATATCAGGTGAGACACACTCCATATGTGCCTGACTGCAGCAACACAACGTGACATGTTGAATGTGCCCAACGGTGGGGAGTCCGGAAGCAGGGGACATCAAAGGATATAGTGAAGAGCAGGACCAGAATATTGAGCTCAATGATCAGCCATGATCATAATGAATGGTGGAACAGACTCTACAGGCTGGAAGGCCAACTCCTATTTTCTATGTTTAACTTATTGGAGGAGCTTACTTTGAACACAAAGCCAGAAGTGTGCCCACGTCACCTTGAGAAGCTTAAAATGCTGCAAAAATGCTTCTACGCATGGCTCACTGAAATTTTCACACGGAATACTCTAAAAGAGTGCAGTTCTTAATGTACATACCATTTCTGATCATTGCAAATCTTGACAATTCTATCTGAGGCGCTGCCTTGGACTTTGGGCTTCTGCATTCCAGCAGTTTTAAAACTTCTCTGAATAGGATTCCCAGGTATTTCTGATAAATATTGCGATTCCTGGGGAGCAGCTTCACTTGTTGATTAATTTTCAGATACTTTCTACACTCTGAGAAAAAAGATCTACATACTCTCACACTCCCAGAAAACCTCTTTCCAATGACTGACAAGAATCCCAAACTATACCAAATTCCGATATGATCTCACAAAAATGCTTTTCAAATATTGACACACTCCCTGTAAATACTTTTACAAATACTGACATACTCTGAAAAAATCCTTTACAAGTCCTGACACACCTCCAGAAAACACCTCTGCAAATAATCACACACTCCCAGGAAATGCTTTGCAAATACAGCTGTACTTTCAGAAAACTCTTTTCCAAATGATAATGATACACTCATAAGAAATGCCCTTTCCAAATACTGACACATTCCTAGAAAGGCAATCAATGCTCAGACTACTGCAGTTTGCTAGCTATGCAACAACAAAAATAACAATAATAATTCATCAAAACATTCTGATGAAAACATTTATGAAAACACTGATAGAACCATAGAAGCATTAACACACAGAGGGATCTAGGTCCACAGTATCCTGAAAGTGGAAACAAATGAATAAGGTGGTCAAGAAAGCATATGCCATGATTACATTCATTAGTCAGGTCACAGAGTATAAAAAATAGCAAGTTGTGTAACAGACTTTTGGTTAGGCCACATTTGGAATACTGTATTACAGTGGAGGCTTTGGTATGGGTATAGAAAATGTTTACCAAGATGTTGCTTGGATTGGAGGGTATCAGCTGTGAGGAGGGACTGGACAAACTCAGTTTGTTCTACTTGAATGTCAAAGGATGAGGGGTGATGCCAGGTATGAATTATGGCAGGTGTGAATTGAATGGATTGTCATAGTCTTCATCCCAGGATAGAAATGTCAATTAAGTAAATGGGAGAATGTTTAAAGGAGTTGAGGGGCATGTTTTTTTTTGACAGAGGGTGGTAAGTGCCTGGAATGTGCTGTCAGAGGAGGTGGCAGAAGCAGATACAACATCAAATTTTAAGAGGTATCTTGACATATACATGAATCGGCAGAGATTAGAGGGATGTGGACAGACGGAGGGCAAAAGGTTTTTAGTTTAGAAGGGCATATGTGTTGGTGCAGGCTTGGTGGGTAAAGGGCCTGTTCCTGTGCTGTACTGTTCTTTCATCCTGAGAACTCCTTTCTCTAGGAAGTCTTTTTGATAGTTTATGTGCAATTTATTACAAGTTATAAATGCACATGATGAAGAGGAAAGTGGTAGCATAATAGTAATGTCACTGGACTAGAATTCAGAACCCCAAACTAATGGAGTCATAACATCATACAACACAAAAGCAGGCCCTTTGGCCCACCGTCAATACTGACCAACAAACACAAATTACACTAATCTCATTTACTTGCACTTGGTCCACAGCCAACTATGCCCTGGCATTTTAGATGTTCATTCAGATGCTTCTTAAATGTTGCGACAGTACTTGTCTCCACCACCTTCACAAACAGCACATTCCATTTTTCTATCACTCCCTGGATAAAAAAATCTCTCCTAAGATGCCCTCTTAACCATTTTCTCCTCATCTTAAACTTGCGCCCTCTGGTCTTAGACATTTTTACCATGGGGAAAAGATTCTGATAATTAACCCTGTCTATGCCTCTCATAATGTTTTATCCCTCAATCAGATCCCCCCCTCAGCCTTCTCTGGTCCAAGGAAAACAAACCCAACCTATCCAGTCCCTGCTCATAACTGAGACTTTTCGTGCCTGATAACATCCTGGTGAATCTCCTCTCACCCTCTCCAGTGCAATCACCTCCCTCCGGTAGTGTGGTGACCAGAAGTGCATACAGTACTCCATTTATGGCCTAGTCAATGTTTTATAAAGTTGCATCAAGACTTTCTTGCTTGTATATTGAATGCCTCGGCTAATGAAGGCAACACCATTTTTGTTTGGGTTGACACTTCTAGGGATCTACAGACTTGTACATGAAGGTCCTTTAGCTTCTTGGTACTCATTGGGTACCGACCGTATATTGTGTATACCCTTTCATTATTAGATCGCTCAAAATGTGCACCTCGCACTTATCAGAATTAAATTCAATCTGTCAATTCTCTGTCCAATTTACCAGCTGATCAATATCAGATTGCAGCCTGAGACCATTCTCCTCACAATCAACACCACCAATTTTCATGTCATCTGCAAATTTCTGATTAAACTTTCCACATACACATCTAAGTCATTAATGCAAGTAACAAACAGCAAAAGCTCTAACACTGAAATCTATGGAAAGCTGCTGGTCACAGGCTTCCAACCATAAAATAAACCCTTTGCAATCACCTTTTGCCTCTGATCTGCAAGCCAATTTTAGATCCATTTTGCCAACTTGCCTTGGATTCCATTGGCTCTTACCTTTTGGACCAGCTTTCCATGTAGGACATTGTCAAGGGCCTTGTAAATAACATTAACTGCTCTACCCTCATCAATATATTTAGTCGCCTTTCCAAAAACTCAACAGATTAGTCAGACAGGATCTCCGTCTGACAAATCCATGCTGACTATCCCTGATAAATTCCTGCCTTTCTGAGTGTTGATTAATCCTGTCACTCAGCACTTAAAAAAAAAATAATTTCCCTACCACTGACATTAGACTAACTAGTCTGTAATTACTGGCCTATCCCTGCCACCCTTCTTGGACAAAGTAACCATATTATCTAATATCCCGTCATTTGGCATTCTGGGAATGTGGATCTGAATCCCACCATAGCAAATGCCCTCTCTACAGTGCACTGCACTTCAAAGTCTGCTCCATCCATTTCTGCAGCTGGGATTCTTTGAAAGAGAAACAAATTCTTCACTTGTGCTTGTGTCAACTTACTGCCTGTGGTGACAAATGTTCAATACTCTGTCTCAGTTGAAATTGCAGAATTACTTTTAAAGCCTGTTAATATTATTGCTGATAAAAGGTGCTTAATCTTAGTTAATACAGTCCATACCATATGAGTATCCAAGCTCAGTGAATCCAGTGAGTTGATTTTCTTCACTGTCTATTGACAGAGACTAAGTTGTCAGTTAACAGATGAGAAATCCATTGAATACACTTATGACAGAAAATTGTAACTTTTCACAAAACAATCTCTTATGGAAAGAAAGCATTTCAAGTTATCCTTGGAAAAATTGAGGTTTAAGGCAAATGGAATGTTGGCCTTTATTTCAAAGAGAATGGAATATAATAGGGAGTTCTTGATAAAACATTGTAAAAAGCGATTAGTCAGGCAATGCCTAGAATACTTTGAATGGTTTTGGGCTCCTTATCTTAGGGAAGATATATCAGCACTTCAGCCAGCCCAGAGCAGGTTCATTTTGTTGATCTCAGATATAGTGGGATTTTCTTATGAGGAAACATTGATTGGATTATGCCTGCACTCACTGGAGTTCAAAAGATGTATCATGTAAGATTGTCAGGTGGTTTGATAGGGTAGATATGGAAAAGTTGTTTCCCTTTCTGAGGATCAGAGGGCATTATTATAGAATCCATACAGTGCGGAAAGAAGCCATTCGGCCCATTAAATATGCACCAGCCCTCTGAAGAACATCCCACCCAGACCCCAACCCTAAATCTGTAACCCCACATTTACTGCGCCTAATCCATCTACCCTGCACTTCCCTAGAAACTACAGGGAAATTCAGCATTGCCTACCCTACCCTACCCACCTACTCTAATCCAACCTACCCACGCATTTTTGGACTGTGGGATGAAACCAGGGTACCCAGAGGAAACTCATACAGACACGGGGAGAACATGAAAACTCCATACAGACAGTTGCGTGTGGCTGGAATCAAACCTCATTATCTCAAAATGAAGGTTGTGGGATAGGGACAGAGATGAAAAGGGTAGTCAATTGGTGTAATTCTTTACTGCGAAGCAGGGCTGTGGTTAGTTCTTTAGGTATATTCAAGGTTGAGATAAAGACAGCTTTTTAATAAACAAGGGAATTAAAGATATGGGTAAAAAAATGGAAAAATGGAGTGCAGGATTATCAGATCAGCCATGATCTCACTGAGTGACCGAATAAACAAAATGGAGTGAATCGCCTCCTTCTGCTCTTACATCTAATGGTAGAAGTTGATGGCACAGTCTATTAATGGTTTCAATACGTAAATCAGCAGGCATTTAGTAAAGGTCAGATTGCTGTTCTCAGAGTTAAGATATCTGAATGCCGAAAGCTGCCTGACTTCTTCCTGAGCTTCCTCATCATGCCACACTGACTGCCTTTGTGTAAGGTCAGCATGGGACAGAAAACCACATGGAACTTTCAAACACGGAAACATGCCCAACAGATCTGTTCTAGGTTCTTGCAAGCCTCTATCCATGCTACTTATTTCATGTCACGCTAACATTTTATCCTTCAATTCCTTTCTTCCTCAGGCACTCAGCTGCCTTCCCTTTTAAAGCGTTTGTGCTACACACATGCAGTGTGGTTGTGAGTTCTATACCTGGACTATTCTCTGGTCAACTCCTTCCTGAATTTATTAGGCAATAGTTTATTCTCATGGCCCTCTTCATCAGTGAAACACCTTCTTTCCAGCCAACCTTACCTCATTTTAAAATTCTCAACCAGGCCCCCTCTAAGTCTTTTACTTTCTTGAGAAGAGAGACCCATCATGTACCTTTTTTTTAATATAGTCCCTCTCAGTCTGGTATCTGGGGAAGCCACCATCTTGTGACTCGCAGTTCACCAGCCCAGAATGTTTCCCACTTCAAACATTTTCGATGGTAATCTTGCCACTTTTATTTCCACGATCACTGATACATGTAATAGCTTCAGTTTCTGCACAGTGAGCTTGGTCTCTACCTTGGGACTCCTTCAGACTTCTCAGCACAAATCTGGCCAATCAATTCTCACCTGCAATAACAAATTCTTCTACAGTTCTCAAGTGGTTTGATGGGCATTGAACTGTTCAAGAAATAGCCAAGAATGTGAACCCCCGGCTCTAAATAATAGGGAGTAAATGAGGCATAGCATTAAAATTGCTCAGCCTGATTAACTGACAATACTGTTTGGAAGACAATTATATTATCTCAGGTGCTGGACCAGAATTTTGTGCTCCATGCACTAAAGTGTGGGTATGGTCATTTTCGGGGGTGACTGATTCCCCACACCCACCAGGGAGACAGCTGCTCGATCAAGTTCTAGTCAGCCACTTAGGATTTGACTGGCAAGCTTTTTGATAAATACTGAAGTCCCACAGCGCCATTAGCTGCCAGCCAATCAGACGCTGCGTTTGGGTCTGGGAGATTGTTGCTGCAAGCCCTTGCTTTAACCAGTGAAGAAAGGCACATACTTTTCCTTTGAGCCTTGTGAGGTGGGGTGTGATGGTGGGGGATCAGGAGGATCGGAGCATCTGGAATGCACTGCCTGTGAGGGTTGCTGAGGTGATCAACCTCACAACCATTAAAACATACCTGGGTGAGCACGTAAAGGCTCATAACATTCAAGGCTATGGGCCTAGAACGGGCAAGTGGGAATAGTGTTGTGTATTTTTGGCGCTGCAGACTTGATGGGATGAAAACCTCTTCTGTCCTGTTATGATTTTATGACAGGGGCTGGACTTACATCTTCCTCAAAATATCTCTGCCCTCGAACTTCCACCCCTCCCCTAACACAACTGGCAGGCAGGCAGGTCTCCATAACTCACGGTTACTTTTCTCAACTGCTGGCAAGGCAGTGATCGAGGAGATAACGAGTAAAGGCTTTTAATTAACAGCCAAAATAAAAACTTTAATTGATGACCTTGTAATTTATGAAATTGATAAGACTGCCCAAGGACCTGCCCAAGGACCTGCTCAAGGATGCAGTGAGGGAGTATTTTTCTGGGATTAACTTAACCAAGAATTTGCCTTTCTTACCACCTCTAGGGAGGGGATTACCATGACTAAATTGTTTCTTCTTGGCTTATGAGCTATTATGCTGCTCTGTTGTTGTAGGGCTCAGGTTGAGCCCTGTTGCAAACTTTTTCAGTCCTGTTCTGGTGCAAGGATGTCACGTTCTTCAGTCAAATTTGCCTGAAATTGTCTCCTTTGTTTGCTCTTTCCCCTCTGGTCTGAAGGGGTGATCTCTTCTCATTGGTACACTTGTTGACAGCTGTTCGTATTTATGTCCAAAAGACTCATCTGGACCAAAGGAGGATACAGCAAGTCCATTCAGGAAACATAAATCTTCTGAACAGGAAATGTGGTTTGGTCTTGCTGGCTCTTATATCCCCACCCTCAATACACTTCTCCCTTCAGGCCCAAGCATGTATGCTCTGATCACTGCATCAACAACTGCCCATACACTCACATACAGTCACATACACTCCATGGATATGAAGTGCACTTGGGGGTAGGGGAGTATGGAGCTTAGGGTACATAAGAGAACAGGAAGGCGTCTAGGGGTGGCATGTGATCTGCCTGCAATGGAGGGCATGGCGTGATGCAATTCAAGGGCTTTTTAACAGAGATGGGTCCCCAGTCGGTGTAAACAATTCATCTATCCTGTCAGATCTCTTCATTATTTGGTCACTATCATCTTGCTGTTTGTGGGATCGTATCCAATCTCACCCTCAGAATTACTAACTATCCCCATGACTACCATATAGTTGTTATAAGGTTTATCAAACAAACATTGAGGACAAATGGAAACATGATTTTAAATGTCAGGCTACGACGACTCCCATTGAGTCTTGCACCTTCTCCACCTGCCCAACCATTTCACAGAGTAACTGGACACTCCAATTCTGTAAAGCACAAGTCCCCACATAACTAATGTTCTGTCAGGGATCGGATCTTGCCTGATGCACAAATACTTCTAAACACAGATTAGGTATCTGCTATCAACTCTGCTGAGTATCTGCAAATCGCTCCCCTAGAGAGTTTCATATTGGAACTAAACTGGGGCAGAAATATGAGATACATGTGCTTTTAATTGCCACAGCAGGGAGAAATAAACCTTAGCTGCATTTACAACAACATTTTAAAAACACTGTAATCCTAGTATTTTGACCAGGTCCAGAGAGTAATCTGAATATTAAGAGAGTCTACAGCATTTAATTACTTAATTTATGTCTTTAAGTCATAGTTAATTATCACTACATTAATAATCACTTTTCCTTAAATAAGAAATTAACATCTGCGGAAACCTAGAAAGTCTTGTTTCTTTTTTCACAGATTCTTTATCACCAAATTCCTCAATCTACCCTTTTCAAGGTCACAATCCCTGCTCGTCAGATCACCTCTCAAAGTTGTGCTCACCCTCAAACAACCTCTCCATTTCTTTGTACCAGCTCTCTCAGTCTCTCCTCACCACATTCCTTCAACTTCCCTTCCTTCCTGCGTAACTCTCTCAATACCTCTCCAGCTTCAATATTCCCTCCTAACCAGCTTCCACACTCTTTCCCTCCGAGCTTCAACAAATCTATCTACTATCTGCTTGAAAGTCCTTCCTTTGTAATCTTTCACAATATCATAACGCTTTGATACCAAAGATCTTGTTTGCTACTTTTTAAAAATATATACTCTTGTATTAACGCTTTGATGAACAGTTGAGTTGGATCAATTTTCCCAATTCTGTTTCTAATTTTTTACAATTTTGATTATGATGCCTCAAAGCCATATCTTCTTCAAAGCAGGCAAATCACATTTCATAAAATTTTCTGTAAGTATAAACAACTGCCTCATGGAATCAATCCACTGGATGCAGTGCCTTTAGAATTCATTCATAGTTATTCAGTATTCCTTAAGTGTGTTATAATGGATACTGAGATACATGCTGCGATAAATACAAACAGTTCAGAGGGCATTTCTGCAAAATAATGAGTATACAGGAGTGAATTACAGGTGAGACTCTAATTGAAGGATCGTAATAACTTCATAAATTATAAGCTGAAAAAGTTCATAATAGACAACACCTCCCATCATCACTTCCTCCCCTACACCCAGTAAACCTTTTATAATGCACAGAGTTTTAAAATGTTAATCGGTTGCTCTATCTACTCCCACTGTTTCCCTAATATGACTGAGGACAGTTTCAAGGAAAGTCCTATGTCAACTTGCCTCATCTTCTCACGGTCACTCTGCCTTGGTGATGCCCTGCATCATGAGCTTTAACTAAAACATTGCTCCTGAGGCGCACAGCTAGGAAACAGCAGACAAAAGAAAATAAGGAGCAGAAATAGAGCAATACAACTTGACCCTGCTCTTCCAATCAGTAGTAATGTAATGGCTAAACATTTAGTCTCCTGCCCTGTCCCCATAACTTTGAGTGCCAAGAAACCTTAATATTTCCTGTCTTAAATATACTCTGCAACCAAACAACCATAGCCCTCTGGCATAGAGAATTCCAAAGACTCTCAACAATCTAAGTGAAGAAACTTCTCATGTCAATTCTAAATAGCAGGCGCCCTGTTCTGATTCTATGTCCCCGTGCTGTGAAGTGAGGAAACAGCCTCTCGGCATCTACACTCCCTGGAGTTTATACATTTCAGTAAGATCACCTCTCGTTCTTCTAAACTCCAGGGTGTATTATCCCATTCCACAGCATCTTTCCTCAGAGGACAGGTATCCAGCTAATTCTGGGATGTCCCAGAGTCAGGGAATGATGTGATACACATGCAAGTTCTTTCTTATATAATGTTTGATCCTGGCTACCTGTGGGTCCTTGCACCAAAATATCACACAACGACTCCACATGAAATTTCCCTGTTCATTATCAGCCGCAAACACATGGACTGAGATGACATCTGGTTAACATCTATGGATCTGGCAGTTCGATTCTACAACACAGCTCACGGCAGCCTGCTTTTCTCAAGTCGTGAAAACTGCTCAAGCAAAAATTCAGAGAAATGACAGAGACACAGTAATTCGTGCATTGGGTGTGATTCATTATTAACCAGATAAAGAGCCACTCCCGAAGTGATAACCTGCACTCTGTCTCCCTTAGTGACAGATCTGCTGCGTAACTCCTGTCATTCCAGTTACAATTTTATATTATCAAAAGATCCTGATGTTCAGAATTCTTTCTTCTTAAATTACCTGTCAGACCTTTATCAGCTACATGTTCATTTATCACCGTTGTAAAATTACTGGATGCTTGGAAAGTCTTAATCTCCCCTCTTAAGTAATTCTTTTTGGAAAAAAAATCAATAGCTTCCTCCTCCATGACCCATTAAAATAAAAATAAAAAAGATATAACTCCCCAGTTTATGTGGCTCATGCCCAGTCTGTTCTGAGATCCCCTGAACACATCAGATTTCTTCACTAAAAACCCTCTAAGGAGAGTTGCTGACCACAAGACACAAACCGCAGGTCCCTCTCATATATGAAATCCTCAGCACCAAGGATACGAATGCATGGATCGAATCTAGTAATGAGGTGACCAAATTACACAGCAGTATAAATGTCCCCTCAGTACCCCGGACAGCCAGACACTAAGGAGATGGAATTACAACCATCTTCAATGCAGCTCAGAGAGGGGCTAAAGGGTGATATATAAATGGATGGCAGAGAGCATTAGTCACGAGGGAGGGCTGATTATGCATGTTTGATATCTTGTCTGATAGCTTCTATCCCAATGAGTGAACATGTCACTTGATGCAGGCTATGAGGAACTGTGGCATATTTGCTGCAACTGCTCTCATGTTTGTTAGCATGGGATAGTTCACCTGGGTTTGTGGCCGTTTGGTAGAAATAATGTTCGGATGTGGAGAAGAGCTGGATGTTACACCTTCCCCCACGGAGTTTCTGATGAAGTTACGAACGTGGGAGGGAAGCATCCTTGGGATAAATTCCCCATTCTCACATGTATGCTCTGTCCCTCAGACACAAATCAAAGTGCAATGCTTCTGCAATGAACTACTTTGGAGTACAAAGGCTGCTGGTAACACAAGGCAAGTGTGAAAGTCATCCACCGCACAGAAAGATCCCCAGAATAAAACTATGCTCAAAACCCTAGATTGAATTTTTAACTTCAAAAATGAAATCGAATCTGATTACAAAATTTGACCATGTCATTTTACCATGCACCTGTTTGCATCGGTGAAATCAGAATGCAAAAGCTCAAAAAAAGGTCAGTTAATCATGGCTCACAAAGGAAGCGTTCTTTTACTCATTCACAGAATGAGGGCATAGCTGGCTAAGCTAGCATTTATGGCTCAACAATAATTACACGGACGGCAGGTAAGAGTCAACCACATTGCTGTGGGTCTGGAGTCACCAGGTAAGGGTAGCAGTTTCCTTCCCTAAGGGACTTGAGTGAACTGGATGGATTTAATTGTTATCATTAGATTTTTAATTCCAGATTTTTATTAAATTCAAGTTTCACCTTCTGCCATGGTAGTTTCAAATCCAGTTGTCCAGAACATTATCTGTGTCTCTCGATTAATAGTCCACTGATAATAAAATGAGACCATCGCTTCCCCTTAAATTAAGGGTTGTATAACATTAATGAAAAGGCTGATAAAGTGGTCAGAAACAGTCATAAATCTGAGGATTGGAAGGTTTTCAGAATACAGTAAAGGAGAACCAAGAAACTGGTAAGGAAGAGAAGGGTATAATATAGATACAATCTATCAAAACAAAAATACAAAGATGGATAGTATAAACTTCTGCAAGTATGTAAAAAGGGAATATTTTGCTAAGATGAACGGGGGGGGGGAGTTCATATGAAGCAAAGTCAGGAACATTTATAATGGGGAATAGAGAAATAGCAGAGAAGCTAAATGATTACTTTGTGACTGTTTTCACTGAGGAAGATCCAGGTCACTACGGAGAATGAATAGTAGAAGGGAATTGGCATTAGTAAGAAGGTTGTGATTGGAGACATCAGTGGGGCTGAAAGTTGATAAATCTCTAAGACCTGATAGTCTACATTAATTTCAGAATGTTAAGATCTGGAGAGGCATTTGATGCATTGGTAATTATCTTCCAAAAGCCCA
Organism: Hemiscyllium ocellatum; assembly: GCF_020745735.1. Classification (NCBI taxonomy): domain Eukaryota; kingdom Metazoa; phylum Chordata; class Chondrichthyes; order Orectolobiformes; family Hemiscylliidae; genus Hemiscyllium; species Hemiscyllium ocellatum. The sequence goes on from NC_083401.1 coordinate 12,910,742, forward strand.
CAGATTTTGGAATTATTCCTGCTGATTGGAAACTCACCCCAGTGTTTAAGCAAGGAGCAAGGGTAAAAACAGCGAACCACAGACTCATCAACCCTCCATCAGTAGTTGGGAAAATACTAGTAACTATAGTAAAGGGCAGAATAAATGGACACATGGTTAAAAATGGATCTGACTGGGCATAGACTACATTGATTTGGGATGGAATATAAAATCATAGAATCTACAGTACAGAAGAGGAGCAGAAGAATCAAAGTTTCGAGCAAAAGCCCTTTGTCAGTAATTTCCTGATGAAGGGCTTTTGCCTGTAACATTGATTCTCCTGCTCCTTGGGTACTGCCTGACCTGCTGTGCTTTTCCAGCACCACACTCTCGACTCTGATCCCCAGCATCTGCAATCCTCACTTATGCCTAGTACAGAAGAAGACCTCTGGGCTATTGAGTCTGCACCAACAACAACAAAAAATTATTCTATATCTGTGCTGTATGACTCTATGACTATAACTAAATCTACATTAGTCCCACTTTCCAGCATTGGCCCATAGACTTGAATGTTATGAAATTTCAACCTATCTACGTAGTTTTTAAAGGTTGAGAGGTTTGCTGCTTTGCTTCCCTCCCAGGCAATGAATTCCTGATTCCCAACACCTTCTGGGTGAAGAAACATTTTCTCAAGTTCCCTCTAAACCTCCTGCTTTTCACCTTGGTATTAACCCTTCAACTGACCTCAATTAAGTTCCCTTTCAGCCTTCTCTGCACCAGATATAACAATCTGAGCTTATCCAGCCTGAAATCTATATAAACTACTTCAACTGAACTATCCTCACCTCCTCGAAAAATTCAAATTTGTTTGGCATGACCTGCCTCTGACAAGACCATGCTGACTGTCCCTGTCCAAATTTTGTTTTTCCAGGCAGAGATTGATTCTCTCCTTTTACACTTTCTCCAATTGTTTCCCCACCAGTAATTAGTGAGACTCACTGGTCTCTGGGGCAGCACGGTGGCCCACTGGTTAGTACTCACAGCACAGGGACCTGGGTTCGATTCCAGCCTTTGGCAACTGTCTGTGTGGAGTTTGCACATTCTCCTCGTGTCTGTATGGGTTTGCTCCGGTTTCCTCCCACAATCCAAAGATGTGCAGGCTACGTGAATTGGCCATGCTAAATTGCCCATAATGTTAGGTGCATTAGTCTGAGGTAAATATGGGGAATGGGTCTGGGTGGGTTACTCTTCAGAGGGTCGGTGTGGACTTGTTGGGCCGAAGGGCCTATTTCCATACTGTAGGGAATCTAATCTAATCTAATTCTCTGGTTTATCAACACCACCTTCCTTGAAAAGTGGAACCACATTAGCCGTGCTCCAGTCCTCTGGCACTGCCAGAGAGGAATTTTAAAAATTTGGGTAAGTGCCCTTATAGAGTGTTCCTCCCTGTTCTTCCACTGCAGCCTGGGATATAACTCATCCAGATCATGGGGATGTGTCCATTTTTAAACCGTATTTGAGGATGTTCTGCCATAGATTTACACAGAAGTACCTGCTCCCTGTCTACATGGGTCAGATTCTGCCTTATTTTCATAAAATCTGCCCTCCCCAATCCAAAACTCTTTTGTACAGGCTACCTTTTTCTTTTTCCAAAGCAAAATGAAAAGGTACGGTGTTGTGATTGCTATCACTAAAACGCTGTCCCACTGCAACCTTTGTTGCCCAGAATTAGGTACAGCGGTGCATCATCCCTTCTTTCCACAACTGTTAACAAGGATGTTGCCATGGTTGGAGGGTTTGAGCTATGGAGGGGGGCTGAATAGGCTGGGGCTTTTTTCCCTGCAACGTCGGAGGCTGAGGGGTGACCTTATAGGGGTTTATAAACTGAGAGTTATGGATAGGGTGAGGCAGTCCAAATCTAGAGGACGTAGGTTTAAGGTGAGAGGGGAAAGATTTAAAGAAGAACTGAGGGGTAACTTTTTTATGCACAGGGTGGAATGTGTCTGGAATGAGCTGCCAAAGGAGATGGTGGATGCTGGTACAATTTCAACTTTTAAAAAGCATCTGGATGGGTACTCAAATAGAAAGGGTTTAGAGTGAATGTGGGCCAAATGTGGGCAAATGGGACTTGGTCAGATTGGGATGCCCGGTCAGTGCAGATGAATTGGCCTGAAGGGTCTGTTTCCGTGCTAACTGATTCTATGGCTCTACACCTGGTAAAGGCAAATATCCTATGCTATCTTAACAATCTTATTTCTGCCATCTTCCGGGATCTGTGGACAAGCACCTGTTCCTCTGAGCTTCTTAGTGTAGACTTGATAACATTTTTGATTATCAGTAGCATAAAAGATGCCATCTTACAGATGACACAGCCTGGAGAGTTATGGACCAATCCACAGAATATATTAGACTTGCATCTGACCTAATTTGGCGTTTCTTCTGAAATGCCCCTCCAAGCCCCTGCTCCTCATTGAAGGGTTACAGGTTGGGGGAGTGGGGTAACATCTTGTACATATTATAAGGCAACACTTTAAAAGCACACACATAATGATCACACCTGCAAACAGAGCACATGTTTCCAGCTGTTAAAGAAATAATCAAGCATAAATCAAAACAGGCGGCAGTTCAGCCTGCCTGCTGTCTGACCTCAGCATGCTGAGAAGTGGCAGAATGGATCCAGGTGTAATCACTTTCTGTTGTCGTGTTCGCAAAGGTGATAACGCGCCTTGGGGCAACACTTTACATCCTGACCCTTACACGACCCCTTGTTTCTCTTTAACTGAACTGATAAACTTGACAAAAAAAAACTGCGGTCCTATTAAAGTGCGATAGTAAAGCATATCAGGAGAGTGCATTAGGGAGAAACTATGACCTGACCTCCTGTCGACCTTGGCTGCCGACCAGAAATATTCATCCCAGCTCTGCGCTACTGTGTAAACTCCGGCAGCTTGCCACCAATTGTCTGTTTTCAGTCAACCTTTTACATAGTGATATCGCTGTGTGTAATACAGTCTGCGACTTTCTGTTAGCTTTCTTTAACAAGCCAACAAGCTTTCACAGTGGGATTCAATTACTGGAGCTTCTTTTCTCTCTCGTTATCAACCACAGCATTTACAAGCACAAAACCTTAGTTTTTAAAGAATATGCATATTGATATATACATGGGTTCTTCATCCACAAGCGTTGCCAACAGCAGTATTGGTCCGAAGCACGATTGTGATACTTGGCACGTTATATAGCACATCCAGTAAAGGCCAGTGAATATTGAAAACTATATTTATTAATAACTGAATCGTTATGAAGATGCAGCTGTAAATTGTATGCAGCAGGTCAATGGTTCAGTTCTTTCTAGCTTTTTGATGTTAGCAATGGCTCAGTTGGAATAGATAGTGCTGGTGCCAAAGAACACTTTTTCACACAAAGCATAAGAGAAATATGAAGTACTATCCCGAAAGAGTGAGAGGCCAATTAAAAGTTTCAAAACTGAGATTGATGCATTTTATTTATAGGAACATAGGCCAAGGAACAGGCCTTTCAGCCCATCCAACCTGCCCCATCATTCTAGATCACAGCTGATCATTTCCTCCACACCATTTTTCTGCACCATCTCTGCACTGCTTTACTGACATTAATCTCCAGACACCTACTGTGTTGACCCTCTTCAACGATTCTGCATCCAACCTCTCCGGGGTACAGAATTCTGAGATTCACCACCCTCAAAGTGAAGAAGTTCCTTCTCATCTCTTATGTCCCTCATCCGAAAATGATGTCCTCTGGTTCTAGAGCCACATAACATGGGAAACATCCTATCGACATCCACTCTATCATACCTTGTAAACATTTTCTAAAGTACTTAATGAGATAATTCTTCAAAACCCTAGAGAACACAGACCCAATTTCCTCAATATCTACACATAAGATAATCTGGTCGTCTCAGGGGCCGATCTGTTGAATCTCCACTGCACTCCCGGCATGACAATATCTCCTTCATTTGAAAAGAAGACCAAATGTGTACACAATACTCCAGATGAGGTTTCACCAAAGCTCTGTACAATTGCAACAAAATATCTTAATTTCTGTACAGAGATCCCCTTGAAATAAATGCCAACATAACATCTGCTTTTCCAATGCTTGCTGCATCTGCATGATAGCTTTGAACATCTCATTGACAAGGATGCCCAGGTCGTTTCAGACACCCACACTTCTCATCAAACTCCTCATCATTTAAGAAAGTATTGGGGGTAAATGGGAAACGGATAATTTTTGATCTTATTGATGGTAGGGCAGACCTGAAGGGCTGATGGCTTTCTTCTGCTTTTCGTTCGTATGTTCATGTATATCTATATGTATATATGTATATATATATATGTATATCTGATGGCTTTCTTCTGCTTTTCGTTCATATGTTCATGTTTATCTATTCTGTCCTTCTGCATCTTTTTACCAAAATGAATTATTTCATCCTTATTGACATCATATTCCACCTGCCATGTGGCAGCTCATTCACTTTACCTGTCCAAGTTCTCTTGAAACATCCTTCCACGCCCCACTCCCCCCATCCGCCCCCCCCATCCACATCCCTACTTAGTTTCGTGCCATGAGCAAATGTGGAAATATTATAAATGGTTTCACATTCCAAATCATGCATACAGATTGTGAGCCAGCTGTGGACAGAGCACTGATCTTTGTGATACCCTACCAGAAACAAACCTTTCATCCAAAGAATGGTCCATTTGTTCCTGCTGTCTGCTTCTGAGAATTACTAATAACACCTGTAAAAACTTCAGCAAGTTTGTCCACCATGATTTCCCTTTCACAAATCCATGCTGACCCTGCACAACTCTGTCATCTTTTCGTAAATGCCCTGTTTTACATCCTTCATAATAAATTCTAACACTTTCCCTACAATGAACATGATGTTAACAGGCCTGTAGTTCTCCACTCTCCCTCTTCCACCCTATTTATGCAATGGGATTACATTGATGCTCTGTTACGGGAGGCAATGATATAATGGTACTGTTGTTGGACTAGAAATCCTCTGGGACGCCCGGACCAACCAACCCAACCACCCCGTGGCTCAACACTTTAACTCTCCCTCCCACTCCACCGAAGACATGCAGGTCCTTGGACTCCTCCATCGCCAGAACATAACAACACGACGGTTGGAGGAAGAGCGCCTCATCTTCCGCCTGGGAACCCTCCAACCACAAGGGATGAACTCAGATTTCTCCAGTTTCCTCATTTCCCCTCCCCCCACCTTGTCTCAGTCGATTCCCTTGAACTCAGCACTGCCCTCCTAACCTGCAATCCTCTTCCTGACCTCTCCGCCCCCACCCCACTCCAGCCTATCACCCTCACCTTGACCTCCTTCCACCTATCACATCTCCATCCCCCCTCCCCCAAGTCCCTCTTCCCTACCTTTTATCTTAGCCTGCCTGGCACCCTCTCCTCATTCCTGATGAAGGGCTCTGGCCCGAAACGTCGAATTTCCTGTTCCTTGGATGCTGCCTGACCTGCTGTGCTTTAACCAGCAACACATTTTCAGCTCTGATCTCCAGCATCCGCAGATCTCATTTTTTACTAGAAATCCAGAGAGCCAGGTAATGCTCTGGAACCCAGGTTCAAATCACACCATGGAAGATTAAGAGCCCATGGTGATTAGAAATTACTATCCATGAGGGAATGAAATCCAGCTGACAGGTGACTCCAGTCCCACTGAAGTGAAGTTGATTCTTAACTGCCCTTGAAATGGCCTACCAAACTGCTAAAATGCCTCAAAAATGCAATGAAATTGGAGAGACAACCTGTCACCAGCTTAGGCATCAGAAACAACAACAAAGAGGTCAGCTGTGATGTATCGACAAAGTCCTCCTTCACTAACAGCTAGGGCCAAAATTGACAGAGCTGCCCCACACTGCACTAGTCATAGTCTGAGAATCATACCTTAGAGACCATGTCTCAGACAACACCATCACCGTCCTGGACAAGTCCTGTCCCACTCTCAGGATAGACCCAGCAGAGATGGCGCCACAGTGGTATACAGCCAGGAGGGAGCTGTCCTTGGACTCCTCAACCCTGTCTCTGAACTCCACAAAATCTCATGCCATCAGGTCAAACCTGGGCAAGGAAACTTCCTACTGATTATGAAAACCCTCAGCTGAAGGATAAACACTCCTCCACGGACCAAAGAGTTGAATTTCAGAGGTAAGGTTAGAGTTACTCTTCTTGGTGGGGAAAAGTGAGGCCTGCAGATGCTGGAGATCAGAGTCAAGAGTGTGGTGCTGGAAAAGCACAGCCAATCAGACAGCATCCGAGGAGCAAGAGAGTCGATGTTTTGAGCACGGGCTCTTCATTGGGAATTCTATTCTATCAAGGCCATGAATGTGGCATTAAGGAGGCTTACTACAGTCATTGGGAATCAGGGAGAAAACTCTCCACTGGTTACAGTCATACCTGGCACAAAGGAAGATGGTTGTGGTTGTTGAAGGTCAGTCATCTCAACTCTCAGACACCTCTGCAGGAGCTCCTCCGGGTAGAGTCCTCCACTATTAACATCTTGGAGATTACCATTGACTACTAACTGAACTGGACTAGCCATAAAACGTCTGTGGCTACAAGAGCAGGACAGAAGCTAGGATAGCCATGATGATGATGTTGGACTGGAATGGTCAAAGTCAGAAGTCACACAATACCAGGTTATAATCCAACAGATTTATTTAAAATCATAAGCTTTCGGAGCGCAGCCCCTTTGTCAGATGAAGCGTCATGTCACCTGATGAAGGAGCAGTGCTCTGAAAGCTTGTAGCTTTAAATAAACCTGTTGGACTATGACCTGGTATTGTGTGACTTGTGTCAGAAACTAGGAATCCTTCAGTAAGTGACTCACCTCCTGAACCTCTGGAACTATCACAGGAAAAGGCAAAGTCACTGAATACACTTAAGCAAAACAAAAATTGATGGATTTCTTGACACTAAAGGCATCAAATGGCATGGGGAGAGAACAAGAGTATAATGTTAAAATACAAGATTGCCAGCATCATACTGCAGCAAACTCTGTGGGCTGAATGGCCTATTCCTGATCCAATTTTCTATGTCTCTATGAACAATAAATTTATTAGTACTCTCTATAAAGACAGATATTTTAACCACTTACCAAACTATAGCTGCCAAAATACGTCTGCAGTGCTCGTAAGCAGCTACTTCAATACCTTCTGGAATTAAAGAATAATCTCCTCAGAACAAGCAGGAGTGAACTTAGGAACAAAATGGTAGTGGAATCGTTCAACACTTCCATTTATGTCCTATTAAAGTACTGGAGATGGGAACATCACCACCTGCAAGTTCCAATGACCACCATCCTGACTTGTAAATGTATCACTGTTCATTCAGTGTTGCTGGGTCAAAATCTTGGAATCCCCTCCTTAAAGGCATTGTGGGTCAATTCACAGCATGTGGACTGCAGCTAACACCTAAATGGAGTCATAGAGATGTACAGCACGGAAACAGACCCTTCGGTCCAACTCGTTCATGCCGACCAGATATCCCAATCTAGTCCCACCTGCCAGAACCTGGCCCATATCTCTCCAAACCCTTCCCATTCAGATACCCATCCAGATGCCTTTTAAATGTTACAATTGTACCAGCCTCCACCACTTCCTCTGGCAGCTCATTCCATACACGTACCACCCTCTGCGTGAAAATGTTGCCCCTTACATCCCTTTTATCTTTCCTCTCTCACCCTAAACCTATGCCCTCTAGTTCTGGACTCCCCAACTCCAGGGAACAGACTATGTCTATTCATCCTATCCATGCCCCTCATGATTTTATAAACCTCTATAAGGTCACCCCTTGGATGGGTATATGAATGGGAAGGGTTTGGAGGGATATGGGCCGGGTGCTGGCAGGTGGGACTAGATTGGGTTGGGATAACTGGTCGGCATGGATGGGTTGGACCAAAGCGTCTGTTTCCATGCTGTACATCTCTATGACCCTCATGACTTTATAAGCCTCTATAAGGTCACCCCTCAGCCTCCGATGCTCCAGGGAAAACAGTCCTAGCCTATTCAACGTCTCTGTAGCTCAAATCCTCCAACCCTGGCAACATCCTTGTAAACATTTTCTGAACCCTTTCAAGTTTCACAACATCTTTCCGATAGGAAGGAGACCAGAATTGCAATATTCCAATAGTGGCCTAACCAATGTCCTATACAGCCGCAACATGACCTCCCAACTCCTGTACTCAACACTCTGACCAATAAAAGAAAGCATACTAAACATCTTCTTCACTATCCTATCTGCCTGCGACTCCTTTCAAGGAGCTATGAACCTGCACTCCAAGGTCTCTTTGTTCAGCAACACTCCTTACGACATTACCATTAAGTGTGTAAGTCCTTTTAAGATTTGCTTTCCCAAAATGCAGGACCTCGCATTTATCTAAATTAAACTCCTTCTGCCACTTCTCAGCCCATTGGCCCATCTGATCAAGATCCTGTTATAATGAGGTAACCCTCTTCGCTGTCCACTACACCTCCAATTTTGTGTCATCTGCAAACTTACTAACTGTACCTCTTATGCTCGCATCCAAATCATTTATGTAAATGACAAAAAGTAGGGGACCCAGCGTTGATCCTTGTGGCATTCCACTGGTCACAGGCCTCCAGTTTGAAAATGCCTTCTTCACTAAGTGTGTAAGTCCTGTTAAGATTTGCTTTCCCAAAATGTAGCACCTCACATTTATCTAAATTAAACTCCATCTGCCGCTTCTCAGCCCATTGGCCTATCTGATCAAGATCCCGTTGTAATCTGAGGTTACCTTCTTTGCTGTCCAGCACACTTCCAATTTTGGTGTCATCAGCAAACTTACTAACTATACCTCTCATGGTCAAGAAGTCAGCTCACCACCATCTTCACGCGAGCAACCGGGGAGAGATGATAAATGGTGACTCAGCCATCAATGCCCATGTTCCAGGGGTGAATTAAAAAAAAATGGATGATAAAAAAGGATGTCTAACTGGGTGACTGGTTGGAGGTGGTGTGATGAAACCTTCAAGAATACATTCAGCCAAGGGCTGGCAAGCCTAAGATCAGTGGAACAACAAGGCAAGGAAGCACTGGGGGCTGGAAGATGTCCAAGAATCACTTGTCACAGAAACGGAGACAAGCAACTGAACCATCAAAAGTGAAGTGAATCCATGGACTCTCAGTGTTGCTGAGCTGACGGATGGGACTGCAGCAGCAATACTGGGTGGGGAGGAAAGTAGTTTGTGGGGAGAAAAAGCACTGTGAAGAAAAAAAATACTCCACACCCCATCAATTTTCATAAACTTGCTCCTCAGCGTAACAGCAACTGCAGCTGCACAGGACATGACCGTTTAAACACTTTCATAGTTCCTGTTGCATGGTAGTGTGCTAAATTCTGTGGACATGGGCAGGGAACCAAACTGTGGTTTCCCAAATCTTTGTGGTATGTGCAGATTCCATCTTTAACTGCGACTGTGTGGCTGCCTCTTTCTGACCTTTTCACCTTCCTTTCACTTGAATTCAATTCCACTGTTCACTTCTTCATGAAGCACACACAACACACCCACACTGACACTCTCATGCACACACACAACACACCCACACTGACACTCTCATGCACACACACAACACACCCACACTGACACTCTCATACACACACACACACACACACACACCCCAACACTTACACCCTCACAAACAAACAAATACACACATAACTGAAATCCTTGTGGCTTCAGTTTGAGATTAGTTCACACTTTTTTTTAAATTGAACTCTTCTTGCCCCTTAACCCAACTGAATTTTTAATCATACTTGGAGGTGACTTTTCATTTTGAACTTAATTTTCATTAAAGAAATTTTGCTTTTGTGAGTATAGAACTATGGGTAAAACTAATTGAGAAATTGGTGCTGCATTAACAGCCAGACTTTAATAGCCAATAGGGGCTGTGATAGTGGGGATGATGACAAAGTGGCAGTGTCACTGGTGGTAAAAACAAGGGCTGCAGATGCTGGAAACCAGATTCTAGATTAGAGTGGTGCTGGAAAAGTACAGCAGTTCAGGCAGCATCCGAGGAGCAGGAAAATCAATGTTTCGGGCAAAAGCCCTTCATCAGGAAGGGCTTTTGCCCAAAACGTCGATTTTCCTGCTCCTCGGGTGCTGCCTGAACTGCTGTGCTTTTCTAGCACCACTCTCGTAGTCTCACTGGCCCATTCACCCAGGGGCCCGTGATTCAAATCTCAACGTGGCAGCTGGTAGTAATTAAATTGAATTAATATTTCTGGAACTGAAACCTGATCTCAATTATTGATTGGTGTTTCAGCTCACTAAGACCTTTCGAAAAATAAATCTGCCATCCTCACCTGGTCTGGACTACAAGTGACTCCAGACCATCAGCCTTGCGGTTGACTCTCAACTGCTCACTGAAATGCCATGGCAAGCTTCCCAATTCAAGGGCAAATAGGCATGGGAAACAAGTGCTGGTATTGCCAGAGATTGCCCACAATCCATGGAAGTTGGATGAAGTGAGCTTTGCCCACACTCCATGAAAGAAGGAAGAAAAACAAAGGCAGCAAATCAAGCACAGATTGAGTAAATGTGGCAAAACTAATTTAGATTAGATTCCCTACAGTATGGAAACAGGCCCTTTGGCCCAACAAGTCCACACCGACCCTCAGAAGAGTAACCTACCCAGACCCATTTTCCTTCTGGCTAATGTAGCTAACACTATGGACAATTTAACATGGCCAATCTACCTGACCTGCACATCGTTGGACTGTGGCAGGAAACCAGAGCACCCGAAGGAAACCGATGCAGACACGGGGAGAATGTGTAAACTTCACACAGGCAGTCGCCTGAGGCTGGAATCAATTCTGGGTCCCTGGAGCTGTGCGGCTGCAGTGCTAACCACTGAGCCAACGTGCCGTCGCATATACCTATGAATAAACCAAGTGCTCCTCTGTATTTTGTTTTCGTTATTGTGGGCCAGGTGCCTGGCCCTTGAACATAATTTTGTTTTAACTGGGTTAACACCTCAAGGAAGAGAGGGTTATGTCAGTGCTATGGTACATCCACTGCAGCAAGATCACACAACTCTGAATTCTGGTATTGATACTGAGAGTCCTGGAGTGAGCTGTCATTACACAGCCTCTTTTCACTGAAACAAATACAGAGAATAATGGAGAAACTCAGCATATGTGGTGAGAGAAAAAGAGAGTTAATGTTTCAAGTCCCAGCAAGGCTCTACTCTCTGACTAGTCTAATTTCAATTCATTTGTTGAAATGACATTGATGAGACCAGTCTGATGTTGAGAACCTGGCATCATTCTCCTGCAAGCAGAAAAGGTTGAGGGGAGAATTAATAGAGCTGTTCAAAATTATGAAGAGTCTTAAAAGATTAAATGAAGAGAAACTATTTTCACTGTTCAGTAACCAAAGGTCACATATTTAACATAACTGGCATGTTTCTTAGTGCTGCTTGTCAATCAATACCCTTAACTAAATCCATTTTCCTTGTTTTTTTTATGCTAAATTTTCACACTTCTACTTTCCACTGTTAAAAATATGTAAATGGGTCCTACTGAAAGGACATTGGCATTAAGCATTAATGTGAAATGTTTCCCACTCGACAGATGCACCCAAACTGAGTGAATGTCTTCAGCAACGTTGGTTTTATTTCACATTTCTAGGATTCTGCTTACCCAAATCTTCAGGATATCTCAAAGCAATCTGTAGCCAATTAATTATTTTGGAAGTGTAGTCACTTATTAAACAGGCAAAATGGGCAACTGATTTGTGAGCAACAAGGTTGAGTGCTGAATATTGTCTGAGATACTCAGGATAACACGTTTGTAGTTCTTTGAAATAATGGTATGGGATCATTTACACCTAGCGCAATGCATTCTCAGGGCTGCATTAGGGATGAGTATGCAGATTTTGTGCTCATGTCTCTGGAATGAGACTTAAAGCTTTGACTTAAAGATTCAGTGGTGAGATTGCTACGCACTGAATCATGTTGACACTTGCAATAGTCATGAATGAATCTAAACAGCATTCGACAGCATTCATCTCCCTCTATCAGCTTCAGCTATTCCTAGTTTAATACATTTTTCATGAACCGTTCAAATTAAAGCTCACTTCATTCAACTTCCATGAATCGGTATTGCCTTTTTACAAACACTGGAGTTTTCAGCTTGAGTCCCCACCCTCCTTGTCGCCAAGTCCTTTTTTACAAGTCATCCCTTTGAACAGGGACCCACTGTAAATTCATCAACCTCACCAGCACCAGTATTGCCGTCATTATAGTCAGCAGTCATGTGCAAATAATTGGCACTGTGCACAAGAATACCACAAACACAAAGTCCCACACGGAGGGGAAGAAGGTTTGAAGATTCACTAACAGAGAAAGAAAGGAACTGTTTTAGTCTCCTTACTGAAGAAAGTTTGTTTTGAATCAGTTCAGAGCTGTACTCAACTGATTCCTAGGGTAAGGAGATTAATTTACGAGGTAACATTGGACAGGTTGGGTTTGTATCTCCAAAAGTGACAGTATAGGAAAAGATCTGGAAGATCAGCCATGATCTAATTGAATGGCACAGCAGACTTGAGGGGCCAAATGAACTACTTCTGCTCTTACTTCCTATGCACCCATTGGAATAAAGAAGAATGCAAAGCTGAGCTTATTAAAACACATAAGACAGTGAAAAGACTTGACAAGATAGATGCTGAAAGGATGTTTCCCCTTGTGGGAGTGATTGGAGTTAGGGGACACACATTAATAATGAGGTCTCACAGTTAAGATTAGATTACTAACAGTGTAGAAACAGGCCCTTCGGCCCAACAAGTCCACACCAACCCGCTGAAGCGTAACCCACCCAGACCCATTCCCCTACATTTACCCCTTCACCTAACACTACGCGTAATTTAGCCTGGCCAATTCACCTATCCTGCACATTTTTGGATTGTGGGAGGAAACCCACGCAGACACGGGGAGAATGTGCAAACTCCACACTGAGAATCGCCTGAGGCAGGAATCGAACCCAGGTCTCTGGTGCTGTGAGGCAGCAGTGCTAACCACTGTGCCACCCTAAAGTTAAGGTGGAGATAAGGAGCTATTTTTCCCTTGGAGGGGTCAGTAGATCTGTGGAATTCTCATTCATAGAGGTCAGTAGGTGTAGGGTGATTGGATACTTTTAAGGTTCTTGGCTTGCAGGTGAATCACAGGATCATAATCTTGTTGAATAGTAGAGCAGGTTTGAGGAGCTAAATGACCTTATGCCTGCTCTGTTTTCATATACTCGCATAAGAAAAGCAGTTGCTTTTAAACCTGATTATTTCTGCCTTGAAGTGTTGCTGTGAAATAAGCATGACAGTAATAATTCTTATGATCCTATCATTGTTATTTTGTGTCATGTTAAACCATTATGAAATCTAAGTGGTCACAATATCAACACATAGAGGCATTAGATTCACAGTGCACAGAAAGCATGGCCTTCTGGGATCATGGCTGATCGTCCACATCAATTCTGTTTCCTATACAAATCACAATTAGTGTTCAAAAATCTAATGATCTCCACCTTGAATATGCTTAATGTCTTAGTATCTACAGCCCACTTAGGATACATATTTCCAAGATTCTCTTCATTTCAGTATGAAATCATTTTTGTCCATCGAAGCAGAAAGTATAACAAAGAAGCTTATTATCTAAATGGTGAGAGATTGCACAGCTCTGAGATGTAGTGAGAGCAGTGCATGAATCACGGAGGTTAGTGTGCAGGCACAGCAAGTGATTGGGAAACCTAGTTGTTGCTTACTATAAAATGAAGTGAATACAAAGGTAGTTAAACAGAGTATTATTTAGATTTTATCTAAAATACAGTGTTCAATATTGGTCTCCTTATTTTTAAAATGAAGTACACATGCTGGAAGCAGTTCAGAGAAAGTTTTCTAGTCTAATGCTTGGAAAGGGCGGGTTGTCTTATGAGAAAAAGTTAGACAGGCTAGGCGTGTGTCCGCTGGAGTCTAAAACAGTAAGAAGTGACTTGGTTGAAAATTATAAGATCCTGAGAGGTTTCACCATAGTATTGGATATTTGCTTATTTGACAGAATCTCGAACCAGGGGTCACTATTTAAAACTTTTGCCTCTTTCCATAAGAAGCATGTACTTAAGTGATATCAGTGTTTAAGTATGGAGTTCTTGATCAGTGGATCCAGCAGCTGGTTTTAGACACTCTGATGCTCTTAAAGGCCATTGCTATGTTGATAAAATCATGAGGGGCATAGAAAAGGTGAATAGCAAAGTTCATTTCCCCAGGGTTGAGGAGTTCAAAACCACAGGGCATAGGTTTAAGGTGAGAGGGAAAAGATTTAAAAGGGATATAAAGGGCAACTTTTTCACACAAAGGGTGGTGCAAATATGGAATGAGATGGATGCAGATACAGTTACAACATTTAAAAGACATTTGGACAGGGAATAGGAAATGAATAGGAAAGGTTAGAGGGATATGCGCCAAATGTAGGCAAATGGGACTAGTTTAGTTTGGGGAAAACTGATGGGCATGGACGAGTTAAACTGAAGGGTCTGTTTCTGTGCTGTATGACTCTACCTGCTCCTGCCTATTGCCAGGCTAGCCCAAAATGGAGAGCTGACCTCTTGACAACAATAACACACCAATCAGGTTCGGAGCCTATTTGTGGTCAGCCTCGTAATTAGATCATAAGAAATAAGAAGAAAAGTAGGTTGTTCTGCTGATCGAGCCTTTTAATAAGATCATGACTGATCTGATTAAGACCTTAGCTGTACGTTCTTGCCTGCCCATCACAATCCTGGACTCCCTTTGTGGATGAAAAATCTGTCTAACTCAAGAGGGTGGTACGTGTATGGAATGAGCTGCCAGAGGAAGGGGTGGAGGCAAGTACAATTATAGCATTTAAAAGGCATCTGGATGGGTATATGAATAGGAAGGGTTTGAGGGACATGGACCAAGTGCTGGCAAATGGGACTAGATTAGGTTAGGATATCCAGTCGGCATGGACGAGTTGGACTGAAGGGTCTGTTTCCATGCTGTACATCTTTATGACTTTATGACCTGGCCAACTGTTGTAGAAGAGAATACCAAATTCTAACAATCATCTGAGAGAATACATTTCTCTTCTTTCTCTTTTTAAATGGGAGACCACTTATTTAGGCCTAAATTGTCCCAGAGGAGAGACATCCCCTCAGCATCTACCCTGTCAAGCCCTCTCAGAATATCACATGTTTCAGTGAGATCACCGCTCATTCTTTTGAATCTGCTCGACCTTTCTGGACATCCCATTATCGAACATATTCTGACTGCTTCTAAGGTAAATATACCTTAGAAGGGAAGCATCCATGCACACTATTGGCAATTTAGCATGGCTAATCCACCTAGCCTACGCATCTTTGAATTTTAGGAGGAAACCGGAGCGCCCAGAGGAAACCCACGCAGACACAGGGAGAACGAGCAAACACTACACAGTGGAGGCTGGAATTGAACCCAGGTCCCTGTTGCCGCAAGGGAGTAATGTTAATTACTGAGTCACTGTATTGCCTGTGCCAGTATTGACAAATATTTGTTAATATATGGAAAATGCATACAATGAGTTAGGCAGTTAGCAATGTTTCATCAGTTCTACATCACCAAAGACCCAAATGCCAGTGATACTTAGGACAGCGAATTGTAAATACCTTTTCATGGATAACAAGACCATTTTAAAAATAAATTTAAGCAAGGTTTAAACATTTGTGTCAGATAGTGGGATGGTTCACTTTACTTTTGAGATAGACCTTGGCAGGGAGAGGGATTGGGCCAAAGATAAAGCTTCTGTCAAAGGAAAATCTAGAACAGAGTAGAGAGACGAACATGGAGAGGGAACACTAAGTATGAAAAAGACAGCAAGCAGAGAACAAATATGGGAAGGACAATGGGAAACAGATTAGATTCAAAGGAATATAAAGGAAGGAACACCAAAAAGTGGGAAGTGAGTCAACACTTTGGAATTCCATGTCCATAAAGCGTGAGTAATTTAGCTGGACCAGCCCGTACAATAACAGCAGGAATGTTCACTGCAATTGCAGGATCCAACAGCAACAAGACGGTCGGGGGAACGTTCAACATCTTAAGTTATTCATCATGTGAAGGGTGGCGGGAAATAATGTTTTGAAAGTAAACACATAGTTTTGGTTGCCCACATTTCCTTCCGCATTTAATACTAAAAAAAAATCAGACAGTTTTATTTTTTAAGTGACGGTTTCCATATTCCAAACCTGAGTTTGGTTAAGAACCATCTGAGTTTATATTCTTTGGTTCAGCTGCCCTCGTACTTGCGCCAGAAGGATCAGTAAAGTAGACAAATTAGGAGTGTAAAGGGATGCCGTGGCAATCTACTTACCTAGAACCATAGCATGATACAACATATCAGGATGCTATTCAGCCCATTACATCTGTGCCAGCTGTTTCAAAGATTATCTAATTATTCCCCTATCTTCTCTCTCAGATCCCTGCAAACATTTTAGTTTTAATCCTCTTTTAAAAGTTACTGCTGAATTTCCTCCTATAGTCAATACATTCCAGATAATATCAACAATTTTAAAGGTAACTGAGGTTTATTAACAGCAATCAGGTATGCTTCTAAGAAGAGACCAGGGTCTTCCTGAGAAGGGATCTAGGCTCAGGGTGAGTTGGGATTGAGGACTTTGCTGAGAAAAGATGGACAGTCTTGTCAAGACGGTTTAAGAGGTTGACAATGATGCTGAGAAGGATTGAGGGCTACCCTGGGAAAGGGTAAAGAGAGCAGGAATACCCTGCAAATGTATTGTATCTACAAGGCATCTATTGCATTGTACATGATTGAAACAAATTACATGTTCGTAATGCAGCAATAAAATACAAATGAGGTGGTCATTGACCTATCAGTAAAGTCATCCATACACACAACAAGGATCTGGCCTTTCAGCCTTCTAATCTTTACTAAGGTTCTGATCCAGGCTAAATCTCCTTCGTCAGCACATTCCAGATCCAGAAACTCTACCACCCAGAAAGACAAAGGCAACGGATCCATGAGAACACCACCATTTGTAGGTTTCCCTCCATCCCGACTTGGATCCATATCATCATTCCTTCACTGTCATTGGGTCAAAATCCTGGAACTCACTGCCTATCAGCACTGTGGGTAGGGATGTCCCTGCACCAGATGCACTTCAACTGTTCATGAAGGCAGTTCACCATCACCTTCTCAATGGCAATTAGGAATGGGCACTAAATGCTTACCGAGCCAGCCATGCCCGTACTCTTTAAGGGAATGAGAGAAACAAATAAATACAGTATTCCCCATTTTGGTGGAGCTAGCTGAAATCAGAAAGGAAAAGCACAGTGTGGTTGAGCTATAGCTGCCTTCAAAGCTGGTAGAGCAGGTGAATTAGCAGCATGACACAAATCCACGTCTGGTCTTCAGCAGGATTTGGGCACCACTGAACATAAATTATAAGTTATCATGTAGGCACAGGAGGAAGGCAAATGGTATGTTAACCTATACTCAATGGGGTTGGATTGCAAGAACAAGGAAGTCTTGCTGCATTTATACTGGACTTCAATAAGATCACACCTGGGGTGCTGCATACAGTTTTCACAGAACCACAAAACTATTACAGGGCAGAAGGCCATTCAACCTCCCAAATAGCACCTCAGCTAGTGCCATTCTCTTGCCTTTTCCCTATGGTAGTGCACATTCTATTGGCATGCATTACAGCTTGGTATGGCAACTGCTCTGCCCAGGATTATAAGCAACTACAGAGAATTGTGAACGCAGCTTGCACCATCACGCAAGCCAACCTTCCATCCACTGATCCCATCTACACTTCTCAGGCCACGGAAAAGCAGCCAACATAATCAAGGACCCCTCCCACACCCATAATCAAAGACTCTCTCAATCGCTACCCTCAGGCAGAAGATACAGAAGCTTAAACATACAGACCAACAGATTCAAGAACAGCTTATTAGACTTCTGAATGGACCTCTCAAATTTGAAATCTAATGTTGATCTTGCTTTTTGTACACCTTCTCCGCAGCCGTAACTTTGTATGCCTTGCTCTGTTCAATCTTTGTGTGCTATGGTCTGCTGTGCTGCATGCAAAACAGAACTTTTCACTGTAATTAGGTACATATGACAATAACGAATCAAATCAAATCAACATTGTTAATTTTCAAACAGCTATCTAATTCCTTTTGCAAAACCTCAATTGAATCTGCCTCCACCACAATCTCAGACAGTGCATTCCAGATTCTAATCACTCATTTTGTGAAAATGCTTTTCCTCAGATAACCTCTATTTCTTTTACCAATTAAAACTATGCCTTCTTGTCTCCCCAACTGTTTTACAAGTGTGAATAATTACACTGTCCAAAAATCATGATTTTGAATACTTTAAACAAATCTCATTTTAGCCTTTACTTCTCCAAGGAAGACAGTCCCAACTTCTCCATTCTAACTTCATCATTGAAATTTCTCGTTCCTCAAACCATTGTCGTAAATCTCTTCTGCACACTCTCCAAGGTGTTCACATCCTTTCTAAACTGTGGTGCCCAGAACTAGACACAATCCTCCAGCTGAGGCAAAACTTATGTTTTGTATCAGTTCATGCTCTTGCACTCTATGCACCTATTAATGAAGCTTAGGGAAGCGTATGTTTTGCTATCAGCTCTCTCAACCTGTCCTACCGCCTTTAATAATTTATGCTCATGTACATCTGTTGCTGCATACCTTTTACAGTTGGACTTCTTTTTAATGTGATCTTATCTAAGGTCCTTAGGGAGTTCAATGAATCTTCACTGATTTGTTTCCTGGGATTAGAGAGCTGTCATGAGGAGAGATTGAGCAGGATATTCCCAAGGTCTTTGGTGCTCGAAAAATGAAAAATAAAAGCATCAAAATGTGAAAAATTCTGAAGAGAACTTAAGGGGAGATGCTGACAGGTTTTTCTCACCTGGATGGAACGTCTAGAAGTGATCACAGTTTCAGAATAAGGGATCAGCCATTCAAGCTTGAGATAGGAAGCAATATCTTCACTCAGAGAATGGTGAATGCTTGGAATACTCCACCCCATGGAGTGTAGATGCGCAGTGACTGAGTAAATTCAAGAGATCAAGAGTTCTTTGAATGCTATGGAATATTAGCAGACTACCAGAAGAGGATTTGAAATAGATCATCAGCCATAATCTTGTTTAATTGTGGAGCAGGACCTAGGGACCATATGGCTAACTCTGTCACTCTTGCATCTATTTCTTCTGCTATGTACGACTGCTATCTACATAATACCGGGAGGTATGGGGATGGTTGAGAAACAGACATACAGAGAGAGAGAGAGAGAAAACAGCTCAATCTACTCCTACACACCCAGTCACCCCACCATCTTCTTAATGAGAAATCAAGAACATTGGGATGGGTGAAAGAGAGCTTGATGTATAGATTGAGAGCTTATTTATGAAAGGTGCCTGTTTCATAAAACCAAGCCTCATGTCTGATAATAAAAAGTTTACAGCACAAGTCAGTTAAAATGACTGCTACAATCTCAGGAGATAGGAAGATTACAAAAGGTAGATAACTGAGTCATTACTTGTTGTACCATGACTCCTGCACCTCTCATATGTGATTACTTGGCTGAGGTGGAGGGGGTGGAGAGGTTGAGAAAGGAGCAGGTCATCCAGCAGGCATCACCTTATCTCTGTCACAGTTATGCAATCTAGGGCCCTGAATGCAGCACAGCTCGACATGTGTTGTGAACTACCACATGCTAGGTTATAAGATTGTGTGGGGATAATATCAAAGGTCCTTCTTAACTTGCACAGCTGGCAAACAAGTGTTTGTGGAACCATGCTTTGTGCTAACTGACTCAAGTATTTCTCAACATTATAAATCTTCAGAAGTGTTTCACAACCTCTGCATTTTTTTCAGATTTCTAGATTTGGTGGAAACATTCTTTGTTTACTCCTGAGTGAGCCCTCCTGCATTCAGCTGCTGGCCTTCTCTCTGAGTTGCTGATTGGTGCTGTGGCTATTCTGTGACTCCGCACCCTGGATCACATCCCCAAGATCTATTCTGGGTTACCTTTAATCAGATCTGTTGCACAGAGATGCTGTTGGGAAACTACAACTCCATGCAGTTGGCTCACACAGCAGTCTTTAGAACACAGCTAGCTCCTGGAGGCAACACTTCATTTGGAAGGAACTGCTGGGTGAGTTAGAATCTGCCTGCCAACTGTTACAATGGGATAGCCTGTCCTTCTCAGGGCAACCTTCGAATCCAGACACATCAAATGCATTGGGGAGCTTCCCTAGCCCACTTTATTGAGGAAAAGAATCAATTGGGCCAAAAGGATAAAGATTTCATTTGAGATTTAACAATATTATATAAACAGTATTCTCAGTAATTTCATCACAAGTTCTCAAGACACATCAATCTTTCATGAGCTCAAGTTATTAAAACTCTCCCTGAACTGTAGTCACTTTTGTCAAGTAGAAAATGTTGTAGCCAATTTGTGTACAGCAATGTCCCAGAAAGATCCTTGTGACTCTTTTTACAATCATTCACAAGATTGTGGGAGTCACTGGCTGGGCCAGCATGCATTGCCCATCCCTAGGGTAGTTGAGAGTCAAACCCTTCCTGATGAAGGGCTTTTGCCTGAAACATTGATTTCGCTGCACTATGGATGCTGCCTGAATTGCTGGGCTCTTCCAGCACCACGAACCCAGAGTCTGGTTTCCAGCATCTGCAGTCAGTGTTTTTACCTAGTTGAGAGTCAACCAGAGGGCAGCTGAGAGTCAACCACATTGCTGTGGGGCTGGAGTCACATATCGGCCAAATAAGGTAATGACTGCAATTTCCTTCCCTGAAGGACATTCGTGAACCAGATGCCTTTTCCCCCCGACAATTATTTCATGGTAATAATTAGACTTTTTTTTCACTCATGAGATGTGGGTGTCAGATGTTTATCAAATTAAAATTGCACCATCTGCCATGGTGGGATTTAACCCTGGGTCCTCAGAACATTACCTGGGTCTCTGGATTAATAGTCTATTGGGCTATCACCTCCCCTCAACCAGACAAATTGCCTTAGTGATATTGATTGAGGGATACATAGTGACCAGGACACCACCCTTCATTAATTGTTCCACAGGATTTTTTCAACCTCTCAAGGGAGCAGATAGGGCCTTGGTGTTAATGAACCTAACAGTTTGGTCAAGCTTTTTATAGCCCTCGGCTTGTCTATTCCATTTGTTTCTCACAGTGCACTGTTCCCTCAGTGCTGCAAGCAGAATGTATTGCAGATTTTGTGAGCAGATCTCTGTAATGGGGTTTCTGACTAAGCGGCAACAGTGGTCCCATCTGACAAACAGTTGGCAGCACAATGTCAGCAGTGTTACATGGTTTTGGTGGCTTATAGAGGCAGAGAAAACACCAGGTCATTATTACATTACCCACCCGATACTGCTTGATGATGGAAGGACTGAACCTTGCTTCATAATGGAGCATCTTGCATGCCAGACTGAGGCACTGACATTCCCACAGTTGTTCGCTGAAGAAGACTGTAGTGTTGCTAATGGAAGAGTTACTAAGGGTAGCCAGTGGTATTGTGGTTGAGTTACTGGGTGAGTGATCCAGAGGCCTGAGCTAGTGGTACAGCAACAAGGGGTTATATCCCATCAAAACAGCTGGGAAAGTTAAGTTCAATTCATTAAATGAGACTAAAATAAAAAGCTAGACTCAGTGATGGTCACCATGGACTATCGTAACAGTCCATCTCATTGACCAGTGTCCTTTAGGGGATGAAATCTGCCACCCTTACATAGGCTGGTTAAATGTGACTCCAGACCTGCAGCAAAATGGTTGGTTCTTAACTGCCCTCTGAAATGGCTCAGCGAGCTACTCAATTAAAAGGAGATAGTTCTTTGCAACCTTCTCAGGGGCAGTTAGGGACGAAACAATAAATGCTGATTTTGCCAATGATGACTCCACCCTGCGGATAAACAAAAAGAAATACCCAACAAAAGGAGACCTCAATAGGGGTGGACATTTCTAGGAAAGAGAGAGGAAGGGCAAGAGCGAGCGACTTTGTGAACAGAAAGCACAACGCAAGAGAAAGGAAACTTAATCTTAGTCTGAACCATAATAAATCACACTCACATATCACTCCTGTCAACAAACGTCATGGCCTCTTCACAAGGTTTCAATGTCCCGGTACATAGTCCCCCCATGACCTGGCTCTGCCCTTCCTCTTCCGTTTCCTGCCACCCACGGTCCAGTTTTAACTCTTTGTTCCACTGAATCTGGTCTTAACACATGGTCCACCCAATCCTCTTGCTTCAGCTATCATGACCTTGAATGACAGGAGTTGCCAAAATCTCTGCCTCATTCCACCCCTGAGAACCTCCAAGTTTGTCTCTATAATCGGCTATAAAGCACTTGGGATGCAAGTTTGCTTGTTAAGTACAGGATTTTTCATTCTCCTACATCTTCAACCACCTTCAATGCCCAACTGGCTCTCTTTATTGTCAAACACTTTTGAATGTTTAAAGAGTGAGAGAGTCAACGCCTATGGACAGAGTTGCGGTCGGTACATCTGACTGATGATGAACAGTGGTTACCTTCAGAATTCTGCAATTTACTGAAACAACAGTTTCAAAGGATTTGAAGCCTTTCGAAACGGATATCATGGCCTCAGTGGCAACTCCAAAAGGGAAAAGAAAATATTAGAGGAATGCGCAATATTGGTCCACCAGGTAGCCAAGCTGTGAAATCAAAAAGCTTGCACATCAAATGATGGAAAGGGCACAGTGAAGGGTGGAAGGGTATGGCAATGAAGAAGTCTAGAGGGATTGACAAAAGCTGCCACTGTTCAGAATAAACACAAAATATATGAAGGATGTGAACCGGATTAATCAGACATCTGACCCGAGGAGAGGGGATCCTGTATAATTCACAGCACAGCTCATGAAAAACTCCCAAGTGATCCAGGCACAGAAGTGGCACGCGGTGGTCTTAAGCAGGTCACTCGACTGGCTGTTATTATTTTTGGCAGTTTTAGCCTCCGTCATTTCGCCGTGTAATTTTAAAATACGTTCAAATCAATAACCACACATATGTGCCAGATGTTAAAACTGCAATACACAAAGTGCCCTTCCTCCACACTCGCACATTAAACAGCAAGATGGAGGGGGAGAGAATCAGCTAGGCCTCCCCTCTCCCTCACTATAAGGAAATTACCCTTGAGCTGTACAGAGGCTAAGTCAGATCCTATTTGAAGCACTATGTTCAATTTTCAGGATATGAGCAATAAATGCTGGTCTCATCAGAGGCACCCGCATCCTTGAATGAATAAATTAAGAAAATGCCTGAAAGAGTGTACTGACTTTGGAGTAAAACAACGTAAATTCATGCGACTGTTGAAGAGTTTAGTTACAAGGATAGGATAGATCAACTAAATTTGTCGATTTTCAAGTGCGGAAGGTGGTTTTATAAGCTAGGTGGAAGGAGCCCTCTTGTGGTGTAGCGGTAGTGACCCTACCTCTGGACCAGGAAACCAGGGTTCAAGCTCCACCTGCTCCAGAGGTCTGTAATACCATCTCTGATCAGGATAATTAGAAAAATAGTTAAGTAAAAACAAAATGCAAACTAGGCAAGGACCTCTTGTGGTGTGGTGGTAGTGCCCCAACCTCGGGTTTGGGATGTCCGGGTACAAGTCCCACCTGCTCCAGAGTTATGTAATAATACTTCTGAACAGGTTGATTAGCAGATTAGGTATAAGCTAGGTGGAAGGGGCCTTTGTGGTGTAGTGGTAGTGTCCCAACCTCTAGACTAAGGGGCCTGGGTTCTCATCCCACCTGTTCTAGATGTGTGTCTTAACGCATCAGAACAGGCTGATTAGGAAAATAGGTTAAATTTTTAAAAATTCTGTAAGTTAGGTGGAGTAAACCTGTTTCCTCTGGTGGGGGGAGCCCAGAAGAAAGGAGAGGATGGGATTAAGCTTCAAATTACAGCAAGGCTGTTTAAAGCAAAATAAGGAAATCTTTGTGAACCTGAAGTGTAGTTAGAATGTACAAGGCTCCATCCCAATGACAGCGGAAACTGGGAGCCAGCTGAAATTTCCAAGACTCCGATTGATAGGTTTTTGTTGGGGATGGGTATCAGGAACATGGATGAGGAGCTGAGGTGACCAGTGATTTCAAAGTCACATGATACCTGTCAATCATGACTGACAACTGCATCTCCTCACTGGCATAAACAGTGTAGAGTGCTAGTGTTTAAAGCAAGCTGCCCACCTAAAGATACTAATGCATATCAATTCAGACTTTAAAAAAACCTGAAAGAACTGCGGATGCTGTAAATCAGAGACAAAAATAGAAACTGCTGGAAAAGCTCAGCAGGTCTGGCAGCATCTGTGGAGAGAAATCAGAATCATTGAGTCATAAAGATGTACAGCACGGAAACAGACCCTTCGGTCCAAACCATCCGTGCCGACCAGATATCCCAACCCAATCTAGTCCCACCTGCCAGCACCCGGCCCATATCCCTCCACACCCTTCCTATTTATATACCCATCCAAATGCCTTTTAAATGTTGCAATTGTGTTTCGGGCGAGTGATCTACCCTCGGAACTGAGAGTTCTGGGTCACTCGACCAGAAACATTAACTCTGATTTCTCTCCACACATGCAGACAGACCTGCTGAGCCTGTCCAGCAATTTCTGTTTTTGTCACTCAATTCAGACTTTGCTGGGCTTTGTTCCGCGTGTCTCCGAAAACATTGTTACAGGTTTTGATGCTGCACAGGAGGCTGCTAAATGAGATCCCATGGTGTTAGGGATAAGGTATTGGCATGGATAGAGGGCTGGCTGAGTAGGAGAAGGTAGAGAGTGGGGATAAAAGGATGTCAGCTGGCGCCTAGTGGAGTTCTGCAAGGGTCATTGGTGGTTTCACAACTATGCATGGTGGCATGATGGCCCAGTGGTTAGCACTGCTGCCTCATAGCATCAGGGACCTGGGTTCGATTCCAGTCTCGGCCGACTGTCTGTGTGATGTTTGCACCTTCTCCCTATGTCAGCCTGTATTTCCTCTAGGCGCTCCAGTTTCCTCCCACAGTCCAAAGATGTGCAGGTTGGGTAAATTGGCCATGCTAAAATTGTCCCATAGTGTTCCAGGATGTGTAGGTTAGGTGCATTAGTCAGGGTAAACGTATAGTAGTAGGGGAATGGGTTTGGGTGGGTTACTCTTTGGAAGGTCAGTGTGGGTTTGTTGGGCTGAAGGGCTTGTTTACACACTGTAGGGATTCTATTCTATTCACGTTATACATTAACGAACTGGATGAATGCTAAGTTTGCAGATGGCGCAAAGCTAGGTGGAGGAACATGTAGTGTTGAGGAAGCGGAAGTTCTGCAGAAGACCTGGACAAGCTAGGAGAGTGCACAAAGAAGTGGCCTATAGAATACAATGAGGGAGAGTGTAGAGTTATGAACTTCAGTAGAAAGTATTGAGGTGTAGATTATTTTCTAAAATGGGGAAAGACTTTGGAAATCTGAAGCACCAAGGGACTTAGGAGCCCTACTTCAGGATTTTCTTAAGGTTAACCTGCAGGTTCAGTTAGCACTGGGAAGCAAAAGCAATGTTAGCATTCATTTCAAGAGGGCTAGAATACAACAGCAGAGATGTACTGCTGAGGCTGGAAAAGGGTGTGGTCAGACTGCATTTGGAATATTGTGAGCAGGTTTGGCCCTGTATCTAAGAAAGGGTATGCTAGCCTTGAAGGGGGTTTACAGGAATGATCCTGGGATGAGGAGCTTATCACATGACAAGCAGTTGAGGGCTCTGGGTCTGTACTCAATGGGGTTTAGAAGGGTCTGATTAAAACTTACAGAATACCAACAGGCCTGGATGGAACGAAAATGGAAGAGATGTTTCCACTAATAAGAGACACTAGGACCTGAGGGCACAGCCGCAAGGGTGGAGGAACAGCCCTTTAGAACTGAGATGGGAAGTTCCTTCAGCCAAACAACAATTAATTTGTGGGACTGATTGCTGCAGAAGGCTGTGGAGGTCAAGCCATTGAGTATACTTCACACAGAGATAGATAGGTTCTTAATTAGTTCAGGGATTCAAGGGTTACAGTGACAAGGCAGGAGAATGAGGTTGAAAAACATATCAGCCATGGTTGATTGGTGGAGCAGACTAGATGGGCCAAATGGCCTAATTGTACTCCTACAGCTTATGATCTTATGGGGCAAAGGTTGCCAAGTTTCCGACATTATAGTAGTGATGACATTTCAAATGTACTTACTGTGAAGTGACTAAGGTTGTGAAAGGTCCTATACAGGAATCTGTGCAGGGTTCTCAAGCATTCACTATGTCTATCAATTATTTATGCTTTTCTGACTGATCCACAAGTTCACAACATGCAAAATTGTTCAAAATTGCTCTGACCTAGCATATTCGTTCTGCCGTGCAATTCTCTGAATTTCAACCGACCTGACAAATTTTTGGATAACATTTTACGGTACATACACTGGGGAGTTTAATCTAATGTGACATAAAAATAACTCTATACAGGGAGCCTAGGGCTGAAAAATTAGGTGGGTGTTTGAAATGATCCTGCTAGTTAAGATATAGCTTGCCTGAACTTAGCAACTTAGAAGACAAAAACAATTTCAGGAAATATTTAAGATATCATTTGACAGAAACATATGAACTTTAGAGACAGGAAAAGACCAGTAGGCATAACAAGTCCATCTCTGTTATCCAGAAAACAATCCCAACTATTCACCTTCTCACCTTTTCCCTCAATGTCACCTCATTGAATAAATCCAAACCATTTCTCTCAAATTCTCACAGGCCTCTTCTGTCCAGTTCTGGTCACCCAGTTATAGGAAGGATATTACTAACTGGAGAGGGTTCAGAAGAGATTTACCAGGATGTTGCCAGGTATGGAAGGTTTGAGTTATAAAGAAAGGCTGGATAGGCTGGGACTTACTTCACTTGAGCATAGAAGATTGAGAGGTGACCTTAAATAAGTTTATAAAATAATGAGAGGTCTTGATATGGTTAATGGTAGCTGTCTTTTCCCTAGGATGGAGGGGTTCTAGTCCAGGAGACATATTTTTAAGGAGAGAGGAGAGACATCTTAAAAAGGCACAAGGGGCAAATTTTTTACACAGTGGGTGGTTCTTGTGTGGAATTAACTTCTAGAGGAAGTGGTGGATGTGTATACAATTACAACATTTAAAAGACATTTGGATAACTACTTGCAGGGATATGGGCCAGGCAAATGGGACTAGTTTAGTTTGGGGTTATGTTCGATTGGATTGGTTTCACCTCAGGGTCTGTTCTGTGTTGTATGACTCTATGGTCCCTCAAAATATTCTTCCTTTCCTCCTTTCATCAATTAAAGTGATCCAGATCCCTCAATCCTCACTCACTTCTCACTATGTCCCTCAATCTTTTCACTCCCATTGCCTTCACTCCCTCACTATATTCTTCACTTTCTCACTAACCCTCAATCCCCACACCGCTCAGTCTCCCCAAGAAATTCCTTCAATTCTTTCTGCCACGACCCCCAGTCCTTCCTCAGTAAAGATTTCACAATCTCTTCACTATAATCCCCACTCCCACAGCCACATCCCTCACTAGATCACCCACTCTCTGCTAGGATCATAGTGCAAAGAACCAAAGAGAACATGATAGGCTCTTTGGCCCATTGAGTCAATGCTGACCTATCTATACTAACCCCACTTTCCAACATTTGGCCCATAGCCTTGATTGTTATGACATTTTTAAGGTTGAGGTTTCCTGCCTCCTCTGTCCTTCCAGGCAGTGCATTCCAGATTCCCACCACTATCTGTGTGAAAAGTTTTTTTTCTCTCAGATTTCGTCAAAACCTCCTACCCTTCATCTTAAAATTATGCCCCTCTGGGCAACTAAAGGGAACAGCTGCTCCCTATCTACCCTATCCCTCCCTCATAATCTTACACACTTCAATCAGGTCCCCTCAGCCTTCTCTGCTGAAAGGAAACAATTCCACCCTATCCAGCCTCTCTTCGTAGCTGACCCTGACCAAAACTCACAATCCTTTCCCACCATATCCCTTGGCCTCACTTTCCCCAGAAACAGATATGATCTCTCTTACTCCTATGTCAAGCCTTATCAGTTACAATCACGACCTTGTCAACCTTAATTACCTCATGTCAAAATCCCTTTCCTAAAGAGGACAAGCCCAAATCCCCTCAGATTGGCCTTCTTATGTAACTTGCACAGAGCTTACTTCAACTTAAAAAAACCCATCATATTTTCTCAGCCTACTGGAGGTTGCAAGCTGCACAAATTGCTTGTGCAACATATACCCCAAACAATCCTCATCCTCTGGATCACATTTCAGTGCTTACAGATATTGTGTAATTTGCATTTTAAATTCATCTATCCAGTCTATGCGTCATAAATGATATCCATTATGATACATGTGATGGTATTGAAACACCTTGACAAAGCTTTTGGTGGTGGTGGTGGGGGGTGAATGTGTAATTCTATTGTTGGGGGTTTACATAGGCACTGTGCATTCTAAATATGTACATATGAACCTATAATGTAAAAGCAAAAAATCTGCATTTAATGCACTGGAGTGGGGGTAAAGTTGTGAGACAATGTAGGCTGGAGAGAACAGGTGCAAATGGGGAACATGACTCAATTCCAAACCCTGGGCATCATACTGGAATATACAGCCCATATAGTAAAGGAACTGGTCTTCAAGTTCTGAAATAATATTTGACATAAATAGTTTCCAATGGAAAAGAAAGGTTAATGACTTCCCTGAGGGAGGATAGGCCTAAACAGTTTAAAGTACAGGGAGAGGAAACGGGCTTTCAGCAGCAGAAAGAAAGAAATAATTTGCATTTCTGTAGCACCTTTCTTACTCTCGAGATGTCCCAATGCACTTTACAGCCTATAATATATTTCGTGAAGAACGGTCACTGTGCAAGATAGGAATTGTGGCAGATTGTTTGCTCACAGCAAGGAGTGAGACAGCAGGGAAAAGAGGACGAAGGAGGGAGTGTGACTAGGGAAGGTGATGCTTCACCAGTGAGAGAGAAACTCTTGTTGTGCTAGGCTGGTGGTTGAGGAACACACAGCAAAGGAAAGGCAGCAGGAGGTTACAGAACTAGGATGGAGGGGTAGGGGTTGTCAGTCAAAGAATTTTACACATGCTGGATTAGAAAGTTCAATTCCTTTGTCCTGAGGCATGAGATAATAATAAAGGGTCTTCTTTGCTGCCTGTTGCAGGGAACAGGTCAAGGAGTGGGTAGTTGGAGGGGTGTGTATGGGGGGCAGTGGGTGGACATTAGACAGAAAAATACTTCAAATTCCACAATGGAGTTTTTCCTTCTTTTTCTTTTTTGTTAATGTTTTCAGCAAAGTGCCTCCCGGAGATTGGTGCCCTCACATTCCGAGCTTACAAATGTACTTAGCAGTAAGCTTTGCAATTCCATGAACAGGCAGCTGTGACGTCAGGAGAGCAGGCTCCCTCCATCAATCCTGTCTAATTTGGCAGGTTAAAGGTGAGAGTGAGCCTCATTGTGCGACTGATGCACCATTACCAAGCGGGTGAGTGACACCAGATCCCATGCCTGATAATTACAGGGTGTCTGCGGTCAAAGAGGGTCAGAGCTGCAGCTTGTCCTCTCACCAAAAGCTCGGGCTCTGTTCATGCACTGCAGTTCAAAAGTCTAGTTTCACTGCTCACTGCTTTCATGGGATTTTCCTTTACTTTGTCAATCTCTCTCTGTCCATTTGTGTTTTTCTTCCAGGCTGTGTTTCTTTCTCTTTTTCCGCCATTTGCCAATGTGTGTCTTTCTCTCTATCTAAATGTGTCTCTCCCTGCCTTTGTCTGTTCCTTTCTTGCTCTATCTTTGTGTGCTTCTCTCTTTGCCTGCCTATGCATCTATCGCTTTCTCTCTTTATCTCTATATCTCTCTGACTCTCTGTCTTTGTATGTGCATCTTTTGCTTGCTCTTTTTGTTTCTCACTTTCCATTACTCTGTCTCCAACTGAAGATAATCAAGGACATTAAAGCTGGACCTGCTGAAAGCTCTAGGAAGCATGCAGTAACGGTGACTGACATTAACAATCTGAAAAGTTAAATCCAGAAGTAACCCCAGAAGTTGTCAGAGACTGTCACAATTGCTCCTAATGCTGGTTATATGTTTTCCAGAACATCTGTATTAGAAATGGACTCTCTTTGCTGTCTGCAGCAATTGTCGAACAGACACACTTCTGAGCCTTCTGGCAAATTCACATTCCATAAGGTGGTCTCACCTACAGTCAGTGGCAACACGAGAGCACAGCCTTTCCTCTCAAAGAATTGGCAAAATTGATAGATATATCTTAGAACCCCTTAGTGTAGAAGCAGGTTATTTGACCCATCAAGTACACACTGACCCTCTGAACAGCATCCCATCTGTCCACCCACCCTAACCCTGAATTCCCCATGACTGATCCACCTAGCCTGCAAATCCCTGGCCACTACGAGCAATTTAGCATGGCAAATCCATCTTTGGACTATGGGAAGAAACTACGGCATCCTGCAAAGCCCCACACAAATGCAGGTAGAATGTGCAAACCCCATAATAACAGTCACCCGAGGATGGGATTGAACATGGATCCCTAGCGCCGTGAGGCAGCAGTGCTAACCACTGAGCCACCATGCTGCTCTCTTTCCTCAAGCCAACCTCACTTGATGAAAAGTTTTATGGTAAATAGTGAACAGCAGTAGTCTCAGCACCTTTATTTGCAGAAACCACTTGCTAGTTTTGCTTGTCTGAGTAAATGTCCTTTATCCAAACTTCCTATTTTGTAACTGGTCGGCTGTTCATTCAGTTAGCTGAGGGAGAGACCGTACAGTGTCAGGTAAGGACACAGCAGACTTGTAATAAAGTCACTGGACAAGCAATCTAGAGATCTGGACTAATGAGGACATAGGTTTAAATCCCACTGCGGGAGCTTGTGAAACTTAAATTTGTTTAATAAATTCAAGTAATGGAAAAAAAGGCAATTGAAAGGTACTTTCAGTAATGGTAATCATGAAGCCATGATCAATTGCCATAAAAACTTCACATGTCATTGAGGGACAGAAATCTGCCACACGGAACTGGTCTGACCTCCATGTGACTTCAAACCCAAAGCGCTATGATTGACTCTTTATGGCTCTCAAAGGGACACGTGACAAATGATCATTTTTGGAGCCAAGAATTGCAGTATAATTTCAAATCTGCAGTGAACAGTGTGACATTGTGTATATCAGTAGGAAGAATAAGTTGGCAACATATTGCTGTGATAATAAGTCTAAAAGGGATGAAGTAACTAAGGAATCATGGGTAGAGATACATCAAAACGTAAAGGTAGCAATACAGGTTAATGGTTACAGTTTACTCAGGGAGTCTGAGCAATTGTAGCAACATGCACCTTTACATATGTGCTGCAGTTGGAGCAATGAATAGTGATGTTACGAGTCTACAATGTCCTTTCTATTGCACTGGTTGAGCAGGAACCTCTCCGATTTTACCCTCTGCTGCTCGAATGTTTTAGAAGGATTTGCATGTTGAAGTCAACCTCTTTGATTGCATTATGAATGTAGTCTCCTTGGCAATTAAAGCCTGGGGTCAGTACTTAAACCCAGAGCGTTTGACTCAGGGGCAGGGATAATACCCACTACAACACAAAAACTACAAGATAGGTTGATAATATGTTGAAAAAGTAAACCAAGGGTTCGTATTATGATGAAACTTAGTGAGGTTGTATTTAGGATAGTGTGAACAATCCAGTCTCTCTCTCTGTTAGGGAAAGGATTTAGAGGTCGTCTAGTACTCAATTTCCCATTGAAATAAACCATTTCTCACCAGCTACCCTCTCAAATTGTATCACTACTTTAAACACCTCAAATAGATCATCTCTCAATCATTTTCTAGAAAATGCAAGGTAAGTGCATGCAATCTTTCCTCTTCATAAACACCAAAACAGCTGCGGATGCTATAAATCAGAAACAAAAACAGAAGCTGCAGAGAAGCTCAGCAGGTCTGGCAGCATTTCGTGAAGAGAAATCAGAATTAATGTTTTGGGTCCGGTGACTTCCGAATCACAAACGTTAACTCTGATTTCTCTTCACAGATGCTGCCAGACCTGCTGAGCTCTCCTCTTTATCCCCCAGCTGGCGTTATAGCAATCAGTTCTGGAGACAGCATTACACTTCAGGAAGAATACTTCTGCCTTGGAGGGGATGCAATGCAGTTTTAGCAGGATGCCGGCAGCGAGATTGTATTTTTTTCAAGTGTAGAAGGTAATGGGGAGAATTTAATTGAGGTGATTAAGTTGATTAAGGGAATTGATTGAGTGGATGGAGGGGAAACATTTCCTCGATTGTGGGGAGTTCAGAAATGGCAAACAATGTTTGAGTAAGGTCGATTAGGATCAGGGAACATCTATTCACACCAAAAGCCATGAAAATATGGATCACTCTCCACCCCAAACAACTGTTGAGCCTGGGGATCAATTCGGAATTTCACAACTGCGATTGAAGGATTTCTGTTCGGTAAGATGTATGAATTGTTAACAAACAGGCAAATGGAATAAAGAGAAAGATTAGCTGTGATTTAACTGAATAGCAGAAAATGTCACAGCACTCACTTAAAATCTTCAAGACCTATCTTTAAGTTATTTCCATTTTTCAGTTTTCGTTATCAGGATTACCGTTTCAGCAGTCATGCCTGGTTTAGCTAATGCTATCCTTATAAATGTTGGCTGAATACAGATATTAGTCTGTATAACTAAGGCAGCATCAAAAAATAGGTCCCGTTTAGCTTTATTAGACCTAAACTTTTAAGCAGTTTTTTTTGTAAGGAGGTGGTGTTTGCTGAATGTACTGTACAGCACAACTCTGGGCATGGCTCTCTGCTATAAGGGCACCAGGCTGAGAGTACTATGGCCGGGGGTATTGTTTTGCTGGAAGATATCTAGTATTGTAGTACATTGAATAAAAACTGCCAAGTTATTTCTAATTAAATAAACATTTTTTTAAAAAGTCGACACTGAACCCAAATAAATAAAAGGCATGCACAATTGTGTTTGGTGTGCATGTAATTTTCGTCTGCATCTACGTATGCTAACATATGCATGCCTGTAAAATGCGTGCATGTCTAAAGAGATAATGTAATCCCTGAGGGGTGCTGTAAAGGCAAGAGTGACATGCCCATTATTTGGCATCTTGGTGCCGAGGCTACATCCAGTGGAATTAGGGACTCATTAATCAGCCTGTCATTGCTGGGTGGAGATGGAGGGGCTGATGAGCAGGCTTGTCTCCACATGATGTGCAGCACTGCATGCAGCAGTTTGTACGGTTGTATGACAAGGTTCACTTTCAACCCCAGGTCTTTCACAAAGACAGCAAAAGCTCCAGGCACCATTAAAAATGACTCAGGGAAAACAGAGGCCAGAAGAAAGTATTTTAAAAATCCATCTTTTCATGGGTATACATTCCCCTGCTTTCCAGCTCTTGTTAGACTGCATAAAAAGAATGTGGACTTTTGGCTTCTGATAATTTATTTGCTCATGGATGATACACAGGGGGCCATGACTGAGACTTCACTTGGTGTCAACATGTTTTGGTACTCCCCTGGTTAGCAATCACGAACCAACACAAATTAGAGTCAAAGTAGACACTTGCTTCTGTCACCTGTTTCTCATCCTACAGATGATGTCAGATCTGTTGAGCTTCTCCAGCACCTTCTGTTTGTGTTTCAGCTTTGCAGCATCTGCAGTATTTTGACTTCATAAATCTTTCATTCCCCAGCCCAAGCAGTGTGCTTACTACACCGGGCCATGGTCACAATCACATTTCTGATTGGTAGATCAGCTTTTGTACCAGGTCACACAGCTCAGGCACTGTCCTGCCAAGAACTGATTGCAGCTGAACACAGTAAAGGGAACCGACCTCAATATTGTTATCCGAGTCAAAAAGTGTAGTGCTGGAAAAGCACAGCTTGTCAGGCAGCATCTGAGGAGCAGGAGAGTCCATGTTTCAGGCATAAACTCTTCATCAGTAATTTCAGAGGGAGGGCCAAGGGGGCTGAGGGATACATGGGAGAGGGGTGGGGCAGGGGGTAAGGTAGCTGAGGTAGACGAAGGTGCGGGATGATGGTGATAGGTCAGAGAGGAGGGTGGAGCGATAGGTGGGAAGGAAGGTGGACAGGTAGGACAGGTCAAGAGGGCATTGCCGAGTTGAAGGGTTGGATCTAGGATAAGGTGGGGGGGAGGGGAGATCAGGAAACTGGTGAAATCCCATGTGGTTGGAGGGTCACAAAGCGGATGATGAGGTGTTCTTCCTCTAGGCATCGGATGGCTAGAATTTGGTGGTGGAGGCAGCCCAGGACTTGCATGTCCTTGGTGGATTGGGATGGGGAATTTAGGTGTTCAGCCACAGTGCGGTGGGGTTGTTTGGTGCGGGTCCTGGAGATGTTCTCTGAAACGTTCTGCAAGTTGGCGTCCTGTTTCCCCAATGTAGAGGAGACCACATCAAGAACAACAGACACAGTAGATGAGGTGTTTGGATATGCAGGCAGATCTCTGTCGGATGTGGAAGGTTCTTTTGGGGCCTTGGATGGAGGTGAGGGGGAGGTATGGTTAGGTCCACGTCCCCCACCAACCCACCCACCACTACT
Source organism: Hemiscyllium ocellatum (assembly GCF_020745735.1). Taxonomy (NCBI): domain Eukaryota; kingdom Metazoa; phylum Chordata; class Chondrichthyes; order Orectolobiformes; family Hemiscylliidae; genus Hemiscyllium; species Hemiscyllium ocellatum. Next base: position 12,945,500 of record NC_083401.1, read on the forward strand.
GGCACCTTCCCTTGCCACAAGAGATATAAAAGCTGCACCCACACCTCCCCCTCAACCCCACTGCCCTGTGGCCGAACATTTAAACACCCCCTCCTACTCTGCCAAGGATATGCTGTGCCCCATCTAACTTCAAATTCTAGCCACCCAAAACCTTGGGACCCTCCAACCACATGAGATCAATGTCGATTTCACCAGTTTCCTGAACTCCCCTCCTCTCAGCTTATCACAGATCCAACCCTCCAACTCGGCATCGCCATCTTGAACTGCCCTACCTGTCCATCTTCCTTCCCATCTATCACTCCACCATCTGCTCTGGCCTAACACCCAGCCCCCCCCAGGTCCATTCACCTATTGTATGCCCAGCTACCATCTCCCCGAGTCCCATCCCCCTTCCATTTATCTCTCAGCCACCTTGGGACCTCCCCACATTCCTGATGAAGAGCTTATGTAGTTGTACATTTTGCTACTATGAATAAGTCTTCCAATTGTCTAAGAATAATGCCTCTTCTGTAGATACTACATAATGGTGTATCTTCTACCATCAATTACTGGATAGACCAAGACAAAACAAAGATAAAAGAGGATTGGTGGCATTAAACTATCTCAAACCACCATTACCCAGTACTATGTCCTGGTAAAGGTAGTAACCACCACCAGTGAGTGGGAATGGTCACCTGGGAAAATAGTGAGAGTTGATAAAGTGTGGTGCTGGAAAAAGCACAGCAGGTTAGGCAGCATCGAGGAGAAAGAGAGTCGACGTTTCGGGCATAACCCTTCTTCATCTGAGAAAATACCACATCCTCTGGTTACTGACCATCTTGCCAGTGGAAACAGTCTGAGTCCTCATCCGCCCTGTCAAAACCCCTCAAAACATTCGGATGCCTCTACCATATCACCCCAAATTCTTTCTTCTCTAAGGACCTTAGGTGAGAAGAGGACCAGGGTGAGCTGAGGTGCATAGTAACCAACCTGCACCGGTCCCAGTTCAAGCCAGCAGCCAGCAACACTCACTGACTGAACAGGCGAAGGAGAATTAGATTGAAACAGATTCCCAAAGGCTTGTGGAAAGTTACAAGTTGTTTTCAGTAGGGTGGTAGAGGAGGCAAAGAAAAAAGGAATTGCACAAGATAAAACACTTTGCTTGATAATAAAGGCCCTTTTCTTTGTGAGCGGGTCACACAGGACTCATAGTTATAATGTGTAGATTAACGGGTTCAAAAGTGTCACCTATCCAGACACTGATCTGTTACTGTTCGTGTAAGTGGATCAGATCAACACTGCATTATTCAATGGATCCAAAAGTTCAACCATTCGAAATCTCCTTAAGCGCTTCTAAACGACTGATTATTGTGAATATAATCCTACATATTTCAAACTAAGTAACTGGTTGTAACACAGCAAAGCCTGTATTTGTTTCTCTCTGATGAAATTAGCCACTTGCCACTGAACAACAGAGATTGGTAAAAGGAAGGAAAAAAATGACAGCGATTTTCCCGACCTAAGAGTATTGTAAAGTACTTCATTGCCAATTGGATATTTTTGAACCTTTTAAGTGTCAGAAACGTGTCAGCCAAAGAGTCATACAAGCTCGGAAATAGACAATTCAGTCCAACTCGTCCACGCCGACCTGACATCTGAATCTGACCTAGTCCCATTTGCCAGCATTTGGCCCATATCCCTCCAAGCCCTTCCTATTCGTATACTCACCTAGATGCCTTTTAAATATTGTAACTGTACCAGCCTCCACCACTTCCTCCGGCAGCTCAATCCATATGCGTACCACCCTCTGTGTGAAAAAGTTACCTCTCAGGTCCTATTTCAAACTTTCCTCTCTCACCCTAAACCTATATCCTCTAACCTGGGAAAAAGACCTTGGCTCTTCACCCTATTATCACTTTCATGATTTTATAAACCTCTGTAAGGTCACCCCTCAACCTCTGATGCTCCAAGCAAACAAGCTCCTTTTTGTACCCTTTCAAGTTGAACAAGATCCTTCTTATTGAATAGTGACCAGTATTGCGCACAGAATTCTAAAAGTGGCCTCACTGATTTCCTATACAACGACAATATGACATCCCACCTCCTACACTCAATGCTCTGACCAATGAAGGTAAATGTGCCAAATGCCTTCTTCACCACCCTCTCTACCTGCGACTCCACTTTCAAGGAACTATGCATCTGCACCCCTCAGTCTCTTTGTTCAGCAACACTCCCCAGGGCCCTACTGTTAATTGTACATGTCCTACCCTGGTTTGACTTAACAAAATCCAACACCTCACATTTATCTAAATTGAACTCCATCTACCACTTCTCAACCCATTGGCCCATCTGATCAAGGTTCCTTTGTATCTTCTTCACTGTCCACCACACCACCTATTTTTGCCACAAAGGAATGTCCCACAATAACAATGATAACAATGATATATTATTCATGTGAAAGGATGACGCATTTAGAAAGTCGAGACGGGGTCTGATTGAAACTTACAAAATACTGAGAGACTTGGCTAGAGTTGATGTGGAGAACATGTTTCCACTGATCGAGCAGACTAGGACCCGGGGCACAGCCTCAGAGTGAAGGCTCAACTCTTTAGAACTGAGATGACGAGGTGGTTAACCTGTGGAAGTCATTGCTGCAGAGGGCTGTTGAGGCCAAGACATTGAGGCACTTAAGACAGAGATAGATAGTTCCTTAATTCATAAAGGGATCAAGGGTTATGGGGAGAAGGGAGGAGAATGGGGTTGAGGGAGAATGGGGTTGAGAATTAATGAGTCTGACAGTGTAACACTTCCTCAGTCCCAAACTGCCATCCAAGGATATCAAAACAAGCCTCTGCAGAGGGTCTGAACCCCTACCAAGTTCTTATTCACTGAGGCAAAAGTAATAGCCATAGCTGACGAAAGCAACTAACCATACATCTAGAGTTGGCACACTTCTGATCGGTCAGCAGCTGTTGCACAAGTTTCAGGCTCATCCTTGCAAGATGTTGAAAGGATATGAACATTAGGCAAGTAAGCTCCTATTCCTGATCACTATCATATTGTAATGTTGATCACTCTTCATGGCCCTCAAGAAGCTGAACCGCTGCAATCCAGGTGGTGAGTGTGCTCAACCTGGACTACTCACTGGTTAGGCTTTCACTGGTTAACTGCATGCAACTCTGGGCTCTAACCTTCAGGCTTTGAAAAGTGTACAGAGGCTACTTACAGGGAA